>NC_072392.2:50480000-51730000 GCF_028885625.2 Pongo pygmaeus
CTTGAAGTGAGGAGTTTAACGCTCCCCCAGGACCAGGATCTCTCTCATTTCCTGCGATGCTTCTGCAGCTGCTTGCCTGTGTTCACCAGCTCAGCCGACCCTTCCCAGCCCAGGCTGCTGAGGAGAGAAAGGAGTAGTCTGGCATCACACAGGAGGGAGAGGTGGGTGGAAAAGGAAGGATGGGAGCCCCAGCAAGGAAGAGGTGGGCGGGGCTGGAGGCCTAGAGCCACAGACTCCTCAGCCAGCAAGCTACTTGTGCTTAGATGTTCCCATCAGTACAATGGGTCTCCATGCATGCATTTATTCATTCCACAAATATTTATGGGTCAGGATCTTGTTCTGAATGTTATATCTAGCAATGAATAGCAAGATCCTTCCCTGAGCAAGCTTGCATTCCAGTGAAGGAGACCAGCAGTGTCAAGGTAAACAGGTAGAAAAGCTAGATTATTTCTGATAATAACTATGCAGAAAATTGGAGGAGTTTTGGAAGAGAGGGGGGCTGGGGTGAGGATACTACATAAGCTAGGAGTTCAGGGAAAATCTGAATAAGTGGCATTCGAGCTATGCTGTCACTGATAAAGAATAGCCAAGCAAGAAGATGAAGGGAGTGTGTTCCTGGCAGAGGGCACAGCAATACTAAGACCTGAAGCAGAAAGGAGGTTAGCTTGTTCAGGCGGAATGGAAACCAGTGTCACTGGAATGTGGGAGGTGGGTGTCTAGGAAATGGGGTTAGTGAGGAAGGCAGAGGCACACAATGCAGGGCCTCGTAGACCATAGGCTGCAAAAGGGCTGTGGATTTCACTTACAATGGAAACACATTGGACGGTTTTGAGCCAGGGACATGCTCTGATTTAAATCTGATGCAGCTTCCTGGAGCTGCTTTGTAGAGAGTAATTTGAAGAGGGCAGGAGTGGAAGCCCTAGGTAAGGAAGGAGGCCCCGTAATAGTTATAAATATTTGACCTAAATGAGCTTAGAAAGGAGGCAGGTAAAATGCAGCGTTAAAAGGGCAGATTCAACAAAGATAAGCCAAAGAGCCAATGCCATGCCAACCCTGGTAGGCCAACCTTCTCGTGTTTAGTTGACAATCCAGCAAACATTTATCTAGCATCTTCTGTATGCCAGGCAATGGGGAATCAGACATGAGGAAGATGTCCTCAAGGAGGTCTCAGACTAGTGGGGGAGACAGGCAAGGAAACAAATGACTTCAGGCAGAGGCTGCAAGTGGCCCCCTTAACCAGAGAGATGGTGGGGGGCTTCCCAGAGGAGGTTACTTCTAGCATTTTCAGGAAGAGAGGAGGTTAAGACAAATATGACACGTAATAGGGAAGTCTCAGACACAGATCCCAGGCCAAGTTGAATGGCCAAAACCTGGACTCCAGCCCATGTGGAGAGGAACTGAGGCCCCCAGCAGGAAACCAGCATCAACATCCAGACAGATTCCAGCCCCTGGTCCTTGAATGGTCCATCTGAGACCCCAGATATCATAGGGTAGAGAAAAGTCCTCCCCACTATGCCTTGACCCAACTCCTGACCCATAGACTCTGGGAGCATAACGAATGATTGTTTTACACCACTCTGTGTTGGGGTAATTTGTGACACAGGCAGAGTAGCTAGCACAGCTCTCCATTGCCAGCTCTTATTATTAAGTCCGAGCTCTTCAAACTTACTGGGCCCCCCATGACCTGGGCTCCACTCTCCTCTCCTCTCCTCTCCTCTCACAGCCTTTGCTTCTGCAGATGAAATGCCTTATATTCTGGATCACAGCAGGCTCCACACTTAAGGTGGGCTCTCCCTGTTCCCCAGAACACTCCTTCCTCCTCAATGGCCCTGGCTAACTATGCCACCAAGTCTCACCGGAGACCCCATCTTCCTCAGGCAACGAGTGTCCTTCTCATATGCGCTCAGGATACCCTCTGACCCCAAACACAGTAGTTATCACTCACGCTGAGACGATTGCCTGTCCTCGTGTTCATTTGCCTCCCTTGACCAGAACCTCTGTAAGGGCAACCACGTTGTTGTCCCTTTCATTGTTTAGTCCCCCAACACAATGTCTGGCACAAATGTGTTGAACAAATGCACAGTTGAATATATGAGTGAATTCTTCCTCAACAGGAGCAAAGAAGGGCACACCAGGCATTTCTTGAGCCCCTTCTATGTGTGGAGCACTGCTGGGTGCACAGTAAGGCTGGCAAGTGCTGTCAATGAGGAAAGAAGCCAGATCTAGGGCAATCGGAAGGACAGCTCTCATCCATTAGGGCTTCCCAGAGGTGGTGGCATTGGAGCTGGGCCTGGGACTGCTGGGATTGTCCAAGGATGGACAGGATTTTGACAAGCAGGCAAGGAGGGAAACAGCACAGTCAAGGGAAACAAAATGAACTGCCTGGATAAAGTCTAAAGCAGCACAACCCAAGATGCCATTCCACAGATCACACTTTGAGTAGCACTGGTCTCAGTAGAGAGACCAGGACCCAGAAATGGCCAAGGCATCTTGATAGAGGAAAAGTTGACCCCACAAGGGAGAAGTCAACCTGTGTGCCAGTACCCAGTCCCTGAGGGAATGCAGAAGGAAGGTGTTTGGAGCTGGGGATGGGGAGCATATTAGGGCAGAGTCAGAGCCTCCAAGGCAGAATAGCCAGGCAGAGATGCCCTACTCAGAGGCCACAGGCCCCAGATAAGATAAAGCATAAAGCTGCCCTCTGTGTGCACTGTGCATAAGCAACCAGTTCCTCAGTGATTCCCACCATTCGCAGGCTGGCGCAATGTCTCCTAACCTTTTTGCAACAATAGACAACTTCGAAGACTCTGTTAGCGCTGTGGACCCTCCCCGTGAAATATTTCCACGTATCCGCGCACTGACATGTTGACCTACAACTTCAGAAGTTCATAGACTTTCACCGTCCCCCCGCACCCCTGCAGTTAAGAACCCTGGTCTAATGTACCGAGAAGCTCCTTGGACAATGTGTGGGAGCCCCTGATTCCAGGATCACTAGAGTCAAGCAGAGAAGGCATCGCACCTCAAGAAAGATCTGAAGGCATGTGGAGCTGGAAAAACAGGAAGGGGAGCTGATTCAAACTCTGCCTAAAGGCAGGGCAGAGGCTGGGAGAGGCAGCCAGCCAGGAAGTGAGGTGGGAGGGAGGAATTAGGCATCTGTGGGCTGGGGGTTAAAGCCATGGAGAGGGGATGTGGCTGGTGAGGCTGAGGCAACCCCAGGGGAGGGTGGCTGATGTTTGGTTCCTGGGCAAGGGGAGATCTAGGGAGAGATCCGGGCACCAGGTGTCTCAGTCTCAGCTTCCCCATTTGTGAAATGAGAAAATACTCCTCTTACCTGCTTCCTCCCCAGTGGATTCCAGTGAGGAGGGCTTCAGTAAAGCCCATCGGGCACCCTGGGTCCTTCAGAGAGGAGCCCTGGATTAATGTGAAGATTATGCTCATTATAAGGAATCTGCTGTACAGCACAGGAAGCAGGACGCACACAAAGCATCCAGTCTTCCAGGGAGAGAGATAACAGCCAGAGCGATAATGCCGGCAGAGGAGGATGGAGAGCATCCAGAGGGTTTTTATGGAGATAGGAGGGGAGAAAGCAGCCGACTATGCAGAGGGGGCAGGAAGCTGAGGGGAGGAAGTAAGACAAGGAGATAGTTGGAGTATTCCACATCTAACACTGGTTCCTGCCCTTCTGAGGACCTTGGAAGTTGGGGAGCAGCCCCCCTAGCCCCACACCCCGACTCTGCCTCTTGCTTACCCCATGGCTCCCACCCAGCCCCTTAGCCTCCATGAGTCTCAAAGAAAGGGGGGTACTTGGTGGTGCTCAGGACACATGGGCACCCCCATTCCAAGAGCATGTGGCTCCCTGCCTCCTGCCAGCAGGGAACACAGACCTAAGGCCTTCGTGCCACTCTACCAGGTCTACAGATGAAGAAACTGAGGCACAGAGACATCAAAGAGAGTGTCCAACTTGAGAGCTCAGGTCTCACTGTGTTATTCTGGGGTCTGGGGTAGGTGGCTGAGGCTGGAAGAGAGAAACTGGAACATCCTGGCCTAAGGGGAGGACCCTTCTCACAGGAAGAGCTGGCCTGGGGCTCATGGAGTGGGCAGCCCTCTGGCTAGGCCTGGAAGGAGGAGTGGGGCTGGAGGTGGGAGCAGCAAGTGTGGGGGTCAGGGACATTGAAGGCAGCAGGCGACAGAGCCTGAGCTAGGCTGAGAGGAGACACGAGGTTATTAATCATTTATAACAGCTGTAATTAATTGAGAACCCACTATGCGCCAGACACTTGACTTACAGAAGGTGTCCCACTGAATCCACACAACAGCTGTATGAAAAGGACTCATTAGCTCTTTTTGACAGGCAGTCAGAGAGGGTAAGTGACTTGCCTCTGGTCACCCAGCCAGGAAGTGGAAGCCAGGATTTGAACAAAGGTGTGTCTACTGCTTTTCTCACTCTCTACACTGCCTCTCAGAGCATCTATTATGTTCCTGCCCACATCTAGGGTGGATGGGATTTAGGTACTCAGCAAGTGGCAACCACAGGAGGGTCCAATTCCCACTGTAGGGAGGAGAGTGGGTGTCAGTGCCTCTGAGGCCTTAATAAACAAGCCCATGCGTCTCAGGAAGGCCCCTGCAAGCGGGAGCTACAGAGCAGGGCATTCCCCTGCTTTGGCCCTGGAAGACTGCCCATTTTGTCCCTTAGTCAGTCATCAGACATCGTTGGGTCTCTGGCCTCTCCATGCCCCAGAATGCCTGGCAGCATTGGCTTTGCTTCACATGTTAATTTTTTGATCTGATAAAAGATATTTGTCTCCTAGCCCCTTCTCTTTTCTACTAGAGAGAGGCATATCCTGAATTCTGACCCTTAGGGAGACAAACGCCGTTAAAAAATCATCAGCCTTCAAACAAGGCTCAGGGACACAGGGCTGGAGCCTGTTGCCTGGCTCTGAGCTGCGTGTTAGATTCCTGAGCATAGCCCCAGCTCCACGTGGCGTGGCTGACGTTCCTTGGGTTCCTCTCCACTCTCCCTGCTGCCCACAGCCGAGAGGTCCCCAAGCTCTGCCTATTCTCATCTTGATCCACTGCCCCTTCTGGGGACCTTGGCATCTCTTGGCTGTACACTGGCCACCCTGCCCACATGACTGGCCCCCACACCAGCTTCCCGTACTCATACATTGGTTACTTGGTTCATTCAACTCCTACTACATGCCAGGACCTACTATGTGCTAGCACCACTGCTAATCCCTGCCTACTGGAGTGAAAAACATAGTTCCTGCTTTCCAGGAGCTCACAGGGTAGTGGAGGCGGGATGGTGGGTTTCAGGGGGGTTGGGAGGGGGACCATGAGACTCCACGAACTTGGGAATGAACCTTTTCAGGGAGGGGTGGTGAAGCTTAGGGTGAGGTAGGTCCCGTGCTGTAGGAGGAAAAGGGCGGGGCAGCTGCTGCAACAGAACGGGTCCCAGCACAGGGGAGGCGTGAGTTCAGCCTTAAAGGACAAATAGGAGTCAGCCACCCGGGCTTTGCCCCTCCCTGTTTTCCATCTGTCAAAATTCTAACTAAAAGGCCCAACTTAAAAACCCTTT
This sequence comes from Pongo pygmaeus, assembly GCF_028885625.2. Lineage (NCBI taxonomy): Eukaryota > Metazoa > Chordata > Mammalia > Primates > Hominidae > Pongo > Pongo pygmaeus. The sequence goes on from NC_072392.2 coordinate 50,485,573, forward strand.
CCCCACCACACATGCTTCCACTCTTATGAGTACTCAGTAAATGTTGCAGGCAAGGTCCTTCCCTAGGCCCTTGCTGACTGTGCAGGGTCCACTCAGGGCCTCCCTTCCCAGGGTGGTAAGAACAGTGCCCTCTAAAGTTCTGCAGTGCACAACCTGCGCAGTTACACAGGATGGCCCTTAGGCTATCAGTGATTTTCTTCCTCAGCATCAGCCCTGCCTGCTTTCACACAGCAGAAGATCAAATCAGTCCTCACCTTGCTCGACTCTGCTGCCCATCCACCACTCTGTTCATTTCCACCTGCCTCACAGGCCCCTCTCCTTCCTTGAAACCTTACCTCTGCTTTCAATGGTTTCTGCTGACGTGGCAAACCATGTTTAAAGTGATCACGGCCGTAGTCCCATCCCATCTGTGTTCTCAGAATCCTCCTCTGAGCATCATTTTAAGAAATATATCGATTCATGGAATTAGGGAGTGTCAGCATGTGTGCATGGACTACAAATGGAAAAGGGAAGTCACGTCATTGATCATCTACTGTGTGCAAGCCACCGTGCTAGCTGCTTCACATATCTAGATAGAGACTATTTTAAGTGAAAAGAAGAAAATTATCTCAGCCTCTTAGGATGGAATGGAAGGGAGCCAAGGCTGGAGGCATTTGCTGAATGCACACATTGAATACATATATGACAAAGCGCTTCAAGTTCCATTTTCTCCCTTCCTGAAACTCCTTCTGTACATACAATGCCCTTTGGTCTATCATGATAGTGTAGACGAGTATGAACTAAGACAGACAAATGAGGGCTTGAGACTGTCTTCCTAAGAGTGGGACTTGAGCCCATCATTTCAGCTCTCTAGGCCTCAACGTCTTCATCGATGCTGTAAAGGTAACACTAGAAGCACCTCTCAGGCTCACCTGGATTTACTGGGCAACCTCACACCAAGTGCTTAACATGCTGCCTGTCACATATTAAGCAATACACATGAGCTACTCTTACTGTTGCCGTCATTGTTGAGATGCCAGCTTCTTTCCTTGTTGGAGTCTCCATGCCTGCTCAGTGTACATTTGAGTGATGAGGATGAGGATGGCAGGAACTGCACCGGCCCCATTCCCATGCCCATCTCCATGGATCCAAGCAATCCAGCAAGTGAGAGTCAGGGGGCAGCCTGGTGAGAGGTATCCTGGAAAGCACTAGTTGGGGCACTGGTTCTGCCAAGTCCACTTTTCTGGGAGCCACTGTCACCACACCAGGGTGGGAGAAATAAACCAGGAGTGTGCATACAGCTCCCCAAAGGGTGCTGAGAGGCTGAGAAGGTTGATGTTTTCCAAGTGGTTTGAGATCGTCAAGTAAAATCCCCTATGTAAATATGATTCCCTAATGGATTCATGGCAGCAAGGGAGATGTCGTTCAACTGACTATTTAACAAAGCTGTTTAAAGAGAGAGATGATGGATATCATGTTTTATGTATTAGATGTGAAAAAATTCTCTTTAAAATTTGTCTCAGTCATCTGAACACCAGAGTTCCGATAAAGACCCAAGTTTTATGATATATGTTTTACAAGGATGCACACCTTCTCTGGCCTTCTCTGGCATCACCCCACCCTCCACTTCCTTCCCTGATCAAATCCTCAAGAGATACATTTAATCCTCCCCCATTCCCAAAATGTTCTAAGGCAAATATGCAATATCATTTTTCAAGTGTGCATTAATAATGCAAGCTTGACACCAAGTTTTCAAACTGGATTGGCATCCTGGGCCGATATAGAAATGTCTGGGTCAAATATACTTTAAAGAAAAATTTCTTTAATTAGTTTATTTTGAATGTTACACAAAGGCCTTGCCTGATAGTGAGGCAATTTATTGCCATCTTGACATTGCTTCCGTGTTTATCAGTTAAATGATTGTATTGCATTGGAAATAGGACATCTTAGCGCTGAAGGACCTTGCAGACTTGTGTACTTGCTATTCCTCTCCTTGTCTGCTTTTGAGAAGGCTCTGGGCATTGTTCTCTCTGGTTTGAAGGTGAAAGGGTGTTCATCCTGGCCTGGAAATCAAAGTCATTTGGCCAACGTTATAGAACAAGGAGAAGCCAGAATTAGATACATAACTCAGATCTCCCTGTATGATCCTGGCAAATTGCTCTATCACCCCAGTCTGAGTTTTCTCATCTCTGAAACGGTTGTAATGATGATATCTCCTTGACAAAGCTGTTGTGAGGATTAAATAAGATAATGAATGTCAAGTGCCTATCACATAGTAAATGCTCAATAAACTTTAGCAATTATGATGATAAAAATCATTATTAGTCTCCTCTCAAGATGTTTCCTCTCTCCATTCCTGAGGTCCTGGTATTAAAATCCTCTCCAATGCCTTCCTTATAATGTTCAGGAAACCTGGCTACTCTCTTAGAGTAATAGACAAGGTTCTAACTGCATGTCATCTAGCTCTGCACTCGTCAACCATTAATGTGCACATAAATCTGAAAATCTTGATACATGAGAATTCTGATTCAGTAGGTATGGGTAGGACCTGGGACTCTGCATTTCTAATAGTCTCCTAGGAGATGCTAATACTGCTGGGCCATGGCCCACACTCTGAGTGCTAGGGGCTAGCCCACAGGGTAAACATTTGTTCTTGGGAAATGTACACAGCTGGTGGGAGGGAGGGTTGTAGGGGAAAAGGGGGAGATATTGGTCTTTTCTCTTCCTCCCTCCCTCCCTTCTTCTTTCCTTCCTTCCTTCCTTCCTTCCTGGTTGCTTTGCTTTCACAGGCTGAGCCTCCACTGTCCAAAGAATGGAGGGCTAAGGAATGACCCAAGCCAGGACAATTCAGTCGTTCAATCCAGCCCTGCTTCCTTCCTCTTTCAACAAGCAGGAATTGCATAGCTATTATGTGGCAGACACCGCACAAGGAAATAAGGCCAAAGAAACAAAATTCCTTCCTGTAACCAAAAACCAGTAAGGCAGCCCTTGATGCCTACAGGACTCTGGGTGAGATCTTTACACTGACATCTTTTAGAAACTTGGGACCAATAAGGAGAGCAAAGCCACTACAGAGGTCAGAGTAGATATTGTTTCCATAGCCACTGATCAAGAGGTCAGGAGATTGCAGGCTGTTTCCAGGAATCGTGAGGGGCCAGGGGAGGGGAGGAGTCATAGCAACATTGACCCAGACAGCACTGTCTGGGAGGAAAAGGGCACAGCCGGGATAGGCAGACCACGGGCCCAATCCCAGCTCTCCAGGTCCTCCCTGGGAGACTGAAGCTCCCTAACCTGTTAGTAAGAGCACCTCCATCCCAGAGATGCAGGAAGGATGAGTGTGATCCTGTGTGCACAGTGCAGTGCCGGGTACATCCCTCTCTCCATGTCTGGGAGCTCCCTTCTCCAGCCCTCCGAGGGAGCTGGGGATTTGGTCTGCAAGTGACAGATTGAGCAGCATTGAATTATAAGGCGTTGATTCTTTTGTTTGTTTATTTCCCATTGCAAGCCTGTCTACTCAATAATTCAATTCAACAAGCCCTACTTAAGCCCTACCTCATTCTAAGGGCTGTGCAGTGCACTGGAGGGGATAGAAAAATAAGGATAAATAAGACTCCATTCCTGCTCTCAAGGAACTTCCTGTCCTGCCAATGAGGAAGCTAGACACCCTTACAGAGCCCTACTCCCCAGAGAGGGGGCCGGGTTAGCAGTCAGCAACATAAACAACTGTTACAAGTGCATGGAATCAGCTGTGGGTATTATTGCAAAGACTGAAATCTGATTGTATTTGCTCTGCAACAGGGTTAAAATTTCCCAAAATTTTATTAAAGAAGAAAACAAAAATACAGATTCTGGGTGGTATCTGATGAAAAGGTCAAGGCATCAAAGATACCTGAGCATGCCCTCTGAAATACATCCACTATTGTTCTTTTACTCCTCACTCCATCACAATTTCCCATATTCCATTCTGTTATCTCCCTAGGTACATGAGTGCTTGCCGGGTCAGGTGTCCTGATGTGGGGCTTGGAAAATGTGGTCGCCATAAGGATAATGGAGAGTTAACCATGCTGGCTGCCTTATTTTGGAACACCTAGCAGAGTGCAGCATAATAAACTGCTTTGTTGTCTCTCTCCAGCTCTAGGACAGGTTCTCCAGAAAGGCAGGGACTGTGTGTTTTATCAGTGGAAATTCTATGTGTCCAGGGACTGGTATGTAGACTGCTTTTCAAATCAAAAAAACAACTAAATAACACAAGGCCCATTGCATCTTGCATTGGCAAACGGCTGAATAAAAGGAGTAGGGTAGAAAAGAAGGAAAGGAAGGAGGAAGGAAGAAACAGAATGGAAGAGGAATAGATCCCTTCCACCTTGGAGGAATTGCTCCTTTGAGGAGGTGGGAGTTGTATCCGTTTATTATGATGCTAATGAAGTCTGACTTATTCTGGCAGGTTCCCAAACCTCTGCCTTTCTCCTCTGCCCCTGTGCTCCCTCCAGTTAAAGATTAACATGATCCTGATAGTGATGCTGTTTTGTGTGAGTCCAGGGCAGTCAGCACTGCTGAAAAGAAAAGAGCATTTAGAAACGCTTGGGGCTCTCAACGCACACTCAAGGCCTAGGGTGCTTAGAGATTCGTGTGGCAAGGGGGACTATCCCCAGAGCTAGGGTACCTGTTACAAACCCAGCATTGCACCCTCCAAGACTCTAAGCAAGTCACAACTCACTCCTCCTTTCTGAGTCTTAGTTTTCCCATCTGTAAAATGAGCATTTGAGATGTGATCAGTGAGGTTCAACCTCTGCTCCCTGCAGTTGTAAGGAATCTACCAAAGTGGATGGAAAGAGGGAAGTCGAAGCTGGGAGAGGCCTGGCCCCACCCACCACTGTCAGAACAACTCAGCTTTTATCTATATATAGACTGGGCCTCTGCATAAAGTTTTCCTTTGAAGAAAGGGTTTTGAGGTTAAAAATAACTTGAGAATTACTGGATTGGATGTCCTCTGAGGTTTCTTTCAGCTTTGACATTCTACTTCCCGTCCTTGAATCTATATCTTGAGCACCCACTGCAAGTCAGGCACCATGCTGACTGATAGGAAAAGACTGGCGATCAAACCCCCATCCCACTTACAGGACCTCATGGTCCCAAGGTGGGGACGATGCAGCCATTCAGAGTGCCACACTTAAAAGCAGCAGCTGGCAAGTACTTAGTGGCAGGAGCCAGCTCCTGAGGGATCGCACTCGACCCCAGGCAAGATGGTTCCCAAGCCATTTCTAGGAAATAATTCACAGGAGCTACTCCTCCAAAGTGAGTTTAGACACATGAAGAGGACAAGCTTAGGGATTCAAATGTGGAAATGCCCTGACTGCTATCTCTTATCCCCAGGATTTTGCACAGGCATAAGGACACAAAGGCATCGGGTGCTCACCCCCATACCAGAACTTTGCCTGAGTATTAAATCTTCATGCTCTTACAATCTGGGCATTCTTATCCCCCTTGTACAGATGAGAAAACTGAGGTTCAAAACCACAAAGTGACTTGCTCTCCACCCCTGCTTTCCACCCTCTAGAGTCAAGACTCGCCACAGCCTTTTCTAAAGATCATCTGGTCTCTACTTGGCCCTGTTATAGGGTATAAAGAGAAGAGTTGTTTGTCCATGGTGGGGCCAGAGTGACACCGAAGGGCCAGCATCCCCCTAAGGCCAGCGGCAGAAATCGGAATGGGAATCTTTGAGAAGAGGCGGAGCTGAGATCCTTGTCTGCTGCTCTCCTGCCAGCCCCTCCTTCCTACACAAACTTGGAAGCATGGAGTCTTGCATCCAGACCCATGGCATTTCTTACAGTACATGGATGGGTGAGAGGGTGCCCGCCACTCCACAGATCACTAGGGCTAATTGGACTGGCTTGTCTGGCTGAATGAGATCAACCTCATTTGTCCATGGCCCATGCACAATCCCCCAAAGAGGATGATTTTCCAAGGAACATCTGATCCTTCTTATGCCAACCCCTAGAAATGGTTAAACATTAGGACTCAAAGTGACCTAAGTTCCAATTCTGGCTCCTCTGTTTATTAGCAACCTGACCTTGAGTAAATTATTTAGCCCTCTCTGAATCTTGGCTTCTTCTCTGTAAAACAGAAACAGTAATACACTACAGGACTATTCCTCTTTTTTTTTTTTTTTTTTCAGAATTAGTGTGTGATTTCTAATTTAATTTTTGTTTTCTTCTGTGTTATACATGCCTATAGTTTAAAGGTCAAATCATTATTCAAGACTTTTGAAAAATAGCTGCCATCTCTTACTTCTCTAAGACACTTTCAATTTTAGCAGCCTTATTGATATATAATCCACAAATGATACAATTCACCCACTTAATGTGTATGAATAAGTGGCTTTTAACATATTCACAGAGTTGTGCATTCATCACCACCAATGATTTTAAATATTTTCATTATCCCCCTAAAAAGTCTCACCTCCCTTTAGCCATCAATTCCCAGCTTCCCCATCCCCTCCCTAATCCCAGCCCCTGTCAACTACTAATCTACTTCCTGTCTCTATAGATTTGCCTTCTCTGGACTTTCCTATAAAGGGTACCATATAATATGTGGTCTTTTTTGTGACTGGCTTCTTTCACTTAGAATAAGGTTTTCAAGGTTCACTCATGTTGTAACATGTAGAGGTACTTCATTTTTTTTGGCCATTTTATAGACAGACAGTACCACATTTTATTCATCCACTCATCAGTCAATGGATATTTGGATTGTTTCCACCTTTTGGCTATCACGAATAACATTGTATGAACATTTGTACACAAGTCTTTGTGTGGACATGTGTCTTTATTTATCTCAGGCATGAACCTGGGAGTGGAATTGCTGGGTCTTATGGTAACTATGCTTAACCAGCTAAGGAACTGCCAGGCTGTTTTCAGAAGCATCTTAGCCGTTTTACATTTCCACCAGCAGTGCATGAGGCACAGGGTTGTTCTTAGGAGATTCCACTGAGATGATGTTTATAAAGTACCTAGTATGGTGTGTGATGTGTAGTCAAATAAATAATAGTTTCCTCTTTCCCTAGCTTTATGATTATAATATGTCAGTGTTCTTAACACTTTTAACTCTTCTCAACACATAACCTAAGGCTACCTGCTCAACTAATTCTAAATCTAGGGCAGAGTTCCTTTTCCCAATTTATATCACAGTTGCATAGAGAAAGTTTCTTTAATCAAATTAACCCCATGCATCAAGCCGGGGCATGCTAGGAGCCCCCAACAGGACCTCACTTGCTTATCCCCCAAACATAATTGGGAGGGCCAACTTTTGGCTTAACCTCACTTCATCACTATTGCTCATTCTCCTGGCATCTTGCACATCTGCACTGTCCCAGAGGCACTTGGGAACTCACATCCAAGTCAAGAATATGCTGTCTTCTTGGCTTTAGGGTTACAACTCAGATCATGTACATCCTGCCCAGCACCCAGTGTCTTGTAGATAAGGCCCACCGAGCAAAGCTAGAACAAAATTCTAGGTATAGAATTCCAGCCCTGACTATCTAAGGCTCCCTCAAGCACAATGGGAGTCTGTAAAATACTCTAAGATAAAAGGACATGAAAGATGCAAGAAATCAATACAAGCAAGAGAACCATGGCAGGGGAAATTCACTCTAAGACAGCCTTTCCTGACTTTTGACCCCAACACCTTTAGCAGGATGCCCTCTATAGTTTGCCCCAAGTCTCTTAGAATACCTCCTTTGTAGTAGCTAGGTTTCTTATGGTTGAAAGTTATAAAAACCCAACTTGAGAAAGCTGAAGCTAAAACAGGACTCACTAGGCTCATTTAATAGAGAAGTCTGGGAGGGGGGAGGGGGACACATCTGAAATGATACCACCACTTAAGTGCCCTCTTTCTTATATAAATGTCTGTGGACCTTTCCTGCTGGAGACAGGCTTCTCCATGGGGTTGTGTAGGTCGGACAGAAGGGTAGGGGTAGGTGTTGTGCCCTAGATATTTCTAGGCTTAAATAAATCCAGTTTAGTAATCTCAAGCAACAAGGAAAGAGTTTTTTGCCCAAGTGTCTGATATAAAATTCCAGTTCGAGCTTGGGCTATATGCCCACCCTGAGTTTGAAATGCTGAGGTTGGAAATTCCACCAATACTGCATGGAATGGGAGACAGGAAGTTCCCCAAAGATGGGGAGTTGTTTCCCCAAAGATGGGGAATCTTGAATAGACAAACACAACAGTGCTCCTATGTATGGCTTTTCCATCTTCCCAACAAGCACCACAGAGTCTCCCGGCACCTGGCTCATTGGCATTTAGGCCTCCTTATAACCACACCTTTTACCTACTGAATGCCCAGGATCTGCCAGGCACTACCCATGGGATTTCCCTAATCCTCCCAACAGGGTTCCAAGATAGGTGTTAGCACCCCATTCTACAGATAAAAAACCTGAGGCTCAAGGAGGTCAAGTAAGTGCCAAAAGTCACAAAGCTAGAAAGTGGCTGAGCTGAGATTTAAACTCTGAATCCAAATCCCATGTTCTTTTCTCTCACTCCCTCTCCTTAGTGACAATACAACAGCCAGCTGGCATCTGCAAGCTAGCTGCCGGCACAGGTGTGTTCTCTTAAACTTTCTGACAATGACTGAAGCCTTTTGAAGGAGGTTTCTCTGCCTCTCTCCATTCCCTATCATCCTTAGGCAGGCTGGCTCCCACCAGAGGAGGCTGGGATATTCATTACAAGGCTAACAAGCTTGTGCACCTGTCATTCAGTGAGATCACCTGAATAAGCTTTGAAGACTCGCACAGAAGGACTGTCTCCCACCAGGCAGGGATGGCAGGAGATGTTCCAACAGGGTTAGGCATTGCCTAGATTCAGCAGCAGCCACACTCCAGCAAAGGGGTCTATCCTGGGTGTTCTGGCAGCTGGTGACCATGTCCTCTGGCTCCATGCTGACAAAATGACAGCCTAGCAGGCAGCCAACTTTATTTCTAAGTTTCAATGGGCAATATAGCATGTGGGGTCTGGAGCCAGACTGTCTGGGTTTGAATCCTAACTCTCTCACTAACTCTGCGACCTCGGTCAAGTTATTTAACCTTCTCTGTACCTCAGTTTCCTCATCTGTGATATTACCATCAAGGTATTGTCATGAGGGAATAATAGAATAATACTCATAAAATGTTTTAAGCTGTGCCCCATAAATGCCAGCCATTACTAGTCCAGTGGCTCTGTGTACCCTTGACCAAAGGGAAGAGGAGGGAAGGGAGGGATAGCAGTTCCTTGTGCTCCAGGGTAGAATGACTAGATCTACCTCCTCCCAGGGGCAGCTATGACATCTTAGCTATCACCCAGATCTGGCTCCCAAGTTGTCTTATGGCCCTGGATGCTTCACTTGACCCTGAAGAGCTTTAGTTATGTTATCTGCAAAACAATGGTGATAACACCTGCCACTCCATGTAGTGTATAGCAGTGACAGCAACATGTGAACTCTAAATGATGATTCACATTCAGTAAGATGTCCTGGTAGGATTACTGGGAAAGTGGATGCAAAATGAAGGTAAGCAGGACCTTTCCCTAAGGAGATGCAAAAGTTAAGACCAGGCTCTGGGCATAGAAATCTGTGGGGGCTAAAATTCTCGTCATTCTTATCACCATCTCCATCATCATCATCATCATCATCACCATCATCATCAGAATATCAAATGTTGTTACTAAATGCTTGATTGCATATGGTAATTAATGGGACTATTTGAAAATAATTACCTGGTCTCTGCCCTTGCCTGTGGATAAGTTATTCTCTACATTAATTGTTCTCAACTGGAGGTAATTTTGCCTCCCAAGGGACATTTGGCAATGTGTAGAGACGCTTTTTGGTTGTCACAACCAGAGAGGTTGTCACAACCAGTGGGTAGAGGCCAGGGATGCTGTTAAACACTCTAAAATTACAGGAGATTTCCATAGCAAAGAATTACCCAGCTCAAAACATCCATAGTGCTAAGGTTGAGAAGCCCTGCTTTACACTCTTGATATTTAAAGTGTGACTGAGGTCCAGCCTCACCTGGGAGATTGTTTCTCAGGACTGTTGAATAAGAATCTGTATACATATTACAGTCGAATAAGCATGCTTTAACATAGTGAGACTCCATCTCTACAAAAACTAAAATAAAAAAATGAACCAAGTATGGTGGCATGCACCTGTAGTCCCAGCTACTTGGGAGCTGAGGCAGAAGGATCGCTTGAGCCCAGGAGTTTGAGACTAGCCTGGGCAATATAGAAAGGCCCCGTCTTTACAAAAAAAAAAAAAAATTAATTAGGTATGTGCAGTGGCACATGCCTGTAGTCCTAGCTACTCAGGAGGCTGAGGAAGGAGAATCACTTGAGCTCAAGAGTTGAAGGCTGCAGTGAGCTATCATCATGCCACTGCACGATCTGTCATCCCAGCCTAGGCGACAGAACAAGACCTTGTCTGAAAAAAATTTTTAAATAAAAAATAAGGCCGGGCTAGGTTGCTCATGCCTGTAATCCCAGCATTTTGGGGGGCTGAGGCAGGTGGATCACCTGAGGTCAGAAGTCCAAGACCAGCCTGGTCAACATAGTGAAACCCCATCTCTACTAAAAATACAAAAATTAGATGGGCGTGGTGGCACATGCCTGTAGTCCCAGCTGCTGGGGAAGCTGAGGCAGGGGAATTGCTTGAACCTGGGAAGCAGAGATTGCAGTGAGCCAAGAATACACCACTGCACTCCAGCCTGGGCGACAGAACGAGACTCCATCTCAAAATAAATTAAAAATAAATAAATAAAATTTTAAAAAATAATAATAAAAAAATTGCCTTAAAAAAACCAGATGAGTAGAGAATACGTAGACAGCAAAACTATTGAACTATTAAGCATGTAGACCAAATGCAGGGCATTTGGGCATAGGAAAAACAGCAGACAGACTAACAGTGGATGATGGGAGGACAGATGGATTGGCAGAATTAAGATTTGTTGAACACCTAACATATGCCAAGCACTGTGTGAGGTTCTTTACATAGGTTATCTCATTTATCTCCAGGATAACCCTGGGCAGTAGGTATTCCTTCTCAATGTTACTGATGCTTACATATCTAAAGTCTGGAAAGATTATGTCAACCATGACCTCCCTATCTACGCATATGTAAAATTTTCCTGAGTCTTCCTACTGCCATCTAAACCAGATTATATGGGGAACATAGTTTCATAATATGCTTGTATGTAAAACCTTATTTACCATTGGCATTTGATATTAACCTCTAGTTTCTCACTCAAGTAGAGGCTTATCCTTTTTACATGCACAAGAATACAATTTTCTTCTTTGTTTTCTCTTAAAAGATCAATAAACATCTTGTTTGCCCTTAACAAAAGTTGTGTGAATTCTCTATAATCAGCACTTATTTCCTTTTATTAAGAGGATATTTCTACAGTTAACAATAAAGTTTAGTAGCATTGGGTCTTTATGATCCAAAAAGTCAATGACTGCATAACAGGGATATAATAACAATAATATCTACTATTTATTAAACCCCTCCTGCTTATGATTGGCTTCATGGGAGCGCTGTTTATCACTTCTTAGTCCCATTTTTCAGAAGAAGAAACTAAGGCATAGTTTAGGTCAGGATTGGACGTGAGACCTTCCTGGCTCTGAAGCCCAAGCTCTCTGCCTGCCCTCACACTGTCTCTTACTCGGAGTGGTCCTTGGCACTCCCTGGAATGTCAGCAGGGTCCAGTGCATGTGCTTAAGGTTCCCATTCTACCTAACTACTCTCATTCCACGTCAGAGTCCTGTTTCGCCAGGTCTCCTGCCCCCTTCCATCAGTAGGACCCACCTTCCCTCCAGCTCCAACTTATCCCTGGGCTTAGAAGATGTGGCACAAGAACTTCAATGCTAAAAGTAGATGGTTGTTGACCTGGCTCAGAGTCAGTGGACTTCTTTTGTAAAGTGTAACATAGCAAATATTTTAGGCTTTGTAAGATATACAGTCTGCATCACACTTACTCAAATCTGCTATTGTAGCACAAAGGCAGTCAGAGACAAATACGTTACAAAATGGATGTGGCTGTGTCCCAATAAAACTTTATTGACTAAAACAGGTGACAGGCCAGATTTGGTCCCCAGGCTGTAGTTTGCCAACCCCTCACCCATATGATCTCTAGGGTTTCTTTTCTTTTCTTTTCTCTTCTCTTCTCTTCTCTTCTCTTTTCTTTTTTCTTTTTTCTTTTCTTTTCTTTTTTTTCTTTTCTTTTCTTTTCTTTTTGAGATGGAGTCTCACTCTGTTGCCAGGCTGGAGTGCAGTGGCACAATCTTGGCTCACTGCAACCTCTGTCTCCCGGGTTCAAGTGATTCTCCTTCCTCAGCCTCCCGAGTAGCTGGGACTACAGGCATCCGCCACCACACCCAGCTAATTTTTGTATTTTTAATAGAGACAGGGTTTCACCACGTTGGCCAGGATGGTCTTGATCTCTTGACCCTGTAGATCCACCTGCCTTGGACTCCCAAAGTGCTGGGATTACAGGCGTGAGCCATCAAGCCCAGCCTGATCTCTAGGGTTTTTCTTAACCCACGGGTGTTCCATGGCTTATGTATGGGAGAAAGGCCTAGACTAGAGATTAGAGATTGAAAAATGGTGATCTGAGGCCACATCCAGCCCGCTGACAGGTTTTGTTCAACCCAAAGTGTTTATTTTTGTGATGATTTTTTGAAACATATTCAAAAGCAAAGACAAGCATAATTAACCTGCATATACATACCATCCAGCTTCCCTATCACCATTTTGTCAATCTCATCTCATCTAACCCCAAAACACCTCTTTTTGTTTCTGAAATATTTTAAAGCAAATCCAGACATTACATTATCTCACCCATAAATACTTCAGTATGTCTCTCTAGCAGACAAAGACTTTTTAAAACTGTAAGCGCAAAACCATTATCACCCTAACAAAATAAAGAATAATTCCTTATTAGTGTCTATTTAAATTTTCCTAATTGTTTCAAAAATGTCTTTTTACAGGTGGTTTGTTTGAATCCAAATAAGGTCTATGCATTGTATTCATACAGAGCTTTTAAATTTTTGAATTAGTTGTCAACATGTGAAAATCTGGATTTCACATAAACATCAGGTTTTCAGCTTGTCTTGAAAAAACCCAGAAGATCTGGCAACTTTGCCGCCTCCTTCCCCAGCGGCAGGAGATCAGTCAGCACATAATTTAGACAATGACCTGCCTTCTCCTGCTCCCACTATGGCCCCCACATTGTCACCCCTTCAACAGAATCCCTGAGGGCATTAGAATTTGCCATTTCTACTTTTGCCGATCCACTCGCTCCCTCCCACCTCCTATACAAAGTCACTCGAGCCATTCCCTGGCCCACTTTGCCCTCCACCTACCCCAAAGCTGCCCCTTTATCATTATTTTCCTCCTTCAAAGCAAACTTTCAGAGTGTATCTGATTCCAGGAGGGTGAGCAGAGAAGAGGGATTTGCCCAGCATGATCAGCCACCCCTCTAGCCCCTTGGGGTGGCTGCTTACAGGGAATTCAGGAAAGCTCCCCAGATCCCCCAACACACACACCCTCCCATGCTGGCTCAGTTTGTGCCTGTTGCTCACAGAGCACAGAACCCTTGCTTTCAGGTGGAAAGAGAACAAGCCTGCCAATTTCTTCAAGTGTGACCTTGAAGAAATCACTCTCCATTTCTGGGCCTCAGTTGCCCCTTTTATACAATGAAGGAGTTCATGAGGGGGAAGGTCGGGGAAGAGGATGGTCCAAATTGAATTGCCAGGTGAGACATGAACATTCTGGAGCTGACAACCTTGTGATCCTGGGATTCTGTTGGCCATACATGGCCTCTTCACCTCATCACTAGGATGGCCAAGGGAGGAGGGAGAGGGGAGGGGACATGAAATGGATCAAGAGCAAGGCCAGGAGAGGTGCCACCTTCAGCTCTGAGCAGGAGGGGGAAATAACACACACCCCTACTTTCCTTTCCACCTTCTCAGGCCATCATCTTCTGACTGTGGGTGCACATTGGTTCATGATTCTCTTTCCCTTTGGGTATTGACTGGTCCTATCTGGCCATGCCCCAAGAATGGCACATATAGGATATCCACCAAGGTAGGAAAGATGCTAAGGCTGGCTGTGAGCCTGTGTGGGGGTGTGTCCACATAGGGAAGAAATGGGATGGTGGTGATAGGTTCAGGGTCTGAAAAATATGATTCAGACAGTGGCCCATCCTGGGTATTCAGTCATGCCGAGGAGTCCAGCTTCAGGAAAACCAGGTGGCAGTCCCAGCCCAGCGGGGCAGTCAAACACATAAACAAGCAATTACAACAAAATGCAGTAAATACTAGAGTAAAAACATGTATCAGACACCTTGGGAACATAGAGGAAACGATCTATTTGTTTATCCAGTTATATGTACCCCAACCGTGTTCCAAAAATGATTTCAAGAGGCCAGCAAAGCTCAATACAGATAACAAAGTGAAAATTAAGTAAATGAGGAAAGGGAAATGATGCAGGAAGAACAAGATGAAATCAAGGGTAAAGTTAATACCCAAAATATCTGCCGAGAGTTTCTACACTTCTGCTAGAATTAAGCCACAAACTTGGCGCTGAGCTTCCTAGCAGTTGATGCAAAAGGAGAAAGCCCGGGAGTTGTCAAATGTACAGTGTTCCTAAAAATAAAGCATGAAAATAGCTCTGGAGGTGCTCAAGCAATCCTGAGGCTGAGACCAGAGAGATAATTTCCTCTCTAGGCTGTTCTAAGGAAGAGCCCCTAAAGCCAGGGGAGCAGTATGCGGAAACTCTCTGCTCCATATTTGCAACTTTCCTGTAAATCTCAAAATGTTCCAAAATTAGATTTAAAATAGAAAATCCACAGGTAGAGCCCAGTTGTAGCTCCAAGTGCCCCTCAGCACTGCACGGACCTGACATAAATTGGTGCTATTCCGATTTGTAACTCCAGGCGGCGCCATGCACACAGGCACAAGGTCTGACACATAGTAGGTTCTCTATATTGTAAATATTCACTGATACAACCCTTGAGTGGTCAAAATGGACATTTTGGGGGCCTCGAGAATACATGAAGGATATGGACCTTGAACTGAGGGAGTACTTACTAGATAATCCCAGGTGTTTAGGGGCATTTTAAGCTACCTTCATAGGCATCAATAATTTGACATTTTTGTCTATGTCTATTGGTTTCTGTAAATGTCATGTCCTTGGGCAGTAACAAAGTCACAGGATAGAATTTAGAGTAGGATTTGCAGAACCATGACAAGATTTGGGAGAACCATTTTGAATAAGCAATTGGACTTTAACTGGCTCTTTTTTTCCCTTTTTCAAAACTATTAACTTTAAAGTGACACAATAATTTTCTTTCAGTAGAACTATAGTTGTTCATCACCAGAACATTATCCGGGATATCTGTCCTTAAGGCTACAAGGAAAACAAGATGACGGGAAGGAAATGGAAGGCATGAGAAAGATGCTATGCTGAATTCTGAATGTTGTCACATACGGCCTGCCTTATTTCAGTCACATTCAAATCCCTAGTTGATCTCTAGACCAATACAACAAACCACAGCCTAAATCTGTGACTGGGCCTCACACGAAATGATGGAATTCTTAACCAGGACATGATTCTTAGTGTGAAAATATAATCCTTTAGTAAAAATGCTGTGGTGTACTTTTTAGCTATACCTTTGTAATATGGATACATCTACCTGAGATTCCCATTTCCAGCCGCCACTCCCTCAGCAAAACAAAACAAAACAAAACAAAAGACCCAGGGTAATGGGATAAATGAGCAATGGTCTCTAATCATGCAGTTGATACAACAGTAAGCTTCCTAGGGCAGGAACATCGGGGAAGCTTTCCCGGAGGAGGTGACTTTGGGCTAAGTCCTCAAGGATAAGTAGGAGGTTGCCAGTTCGACAGGGGAGAAACAGGGGAAGGCAAGGACTTTTAGGCAAATGGGAAAGCAGTGATACCTTCCATTTGCCCCCTTGGAATCACTCTCTCCACCCTCCTCTGGGACCCACAGCTTCCCACAGAGTTTGGCCAAGGGGATGCTGAAGATGTTGGTGTTTCCCCTGCTGCAGCCAGCATCGACTTCCTGCCTGAACTTTGAGTGGAGGAATTAGGGTTGGGTGTCTGAAGATGGAGCTAATGGTGCACTTTAATTGGGAAAGATGGACATGTGGGTTCCAGGGTATACACACTCCCTGCTCTCTGTGTGGAAAATGATGCCAGAAGCCTTTCCAAGGTGAGTTACAAAGTGCCCCAACCAGCCTGCTCACCAAACCTCCTAATTATGCCAGCCTTGAGCCAAAAATTCTATCCTAACCCACTGGGAGGGTGGAGTGGAGGTCAGAGGGATACAGCTGTCTGCCCAAGTTCCAATCACAGGTCTGAATAGGTCATTTCTTGTACCAGGCATTTCCTCCAGAAAGGGCTGGAATGCTTTTCCAATACAGGAGAGGTCAGAATAGGACCAGTCACAAAGCCAGAGCTTGTGGTCTCAGAGAAGCTGCCCAGGAGCCTCCGGGCTTCCACTCCTCTGCCCACATGTCCTCCCAACCTTGGTCTTGAGGCGTCTTTCCAGACACTGTCAGGGATGGTAGGCCATGGAAAGATTCAAAGACCAGGACAGTGGTGCTCAGAACTTTGGTGCACAACAGACTTCAGGGAGAATGTTGACAATAAAAACATCAGGATGGTTTAGGGCATCTGTGTGGTTAGCAAACTCCCTGTGTGGCTCTGAGGCATGCCAGAGTTTGAGCCTACTGGACAAAGGAAATCCTCAGATGGAAAAAGGATGGACATCTCTATTTGGTAAGCATTTATTATTGTCACTACTACTATTAATATTGTTAGAAGAATTGAATTTTATAGCAAATGTTGTAATAGTCAAGTAGCTGAATGATAATAAGTACCAATAATGATAATATCATGATTTGCAGTTACTGTGTACCGGGCTTATTTTGTGCATTAAAACAGATCCTTATGTAAATAAAATGTGGTATATCCATACAACAGAAAATTATTCAGCCTTTAAAAATACAGGAATTTCTGACACATGCTGCAATATGGATGAACCTTGATGACGTTAGCTAAGTGAAACAAGCCAGTCGCAAAAGGACGAAGATTGCCTGACTCCACCAATATGAGGTACCCAGAATAGTCAACTTCATAGCAACAGAAAGTAAAATGGTGGTTACCAGGGCTGGGGGAGGGAGGAATGGGGAGTTACTGTTTAATGGGGACAGAGTTTCAATTTGGGAAGATAAAAAAGTTCTGGAGATGGATGGTGGTGATGGTTGCACAACGATGTGAATATACTTCATGCCACTGGACTATGCCCTTAAAAATGGTTAAAGTAGTAAATTTTATGCTGTGTATACTTTACTACAATTTTTAAAATTATTTCAATAAAGCTAGGTTGGAAAGTGAAGCATGAACTTCAGAGTCAGGCAGGTCTGGATGTGAATCCCAGCTGCCTGAACAATCTTTGGCAAAGTGACCTCCCTGAGCTTCCACTTTCTTTTCTGTGATGTGAGGAGGGGGCAAGAAGCAACATCTTGGGGTGTATGGAATGGCAGCCGTTTTACAAAAATTATCTCAGATATCTGTCCCCCAGCCCTATAATGCCAGTGGGTAATTATTAGCCTCATTTTACGAATGAGAAAGTTGAGCCTCAGTGAGGTGGTGGGGTGTGTCTAAGGTCACACAGTCAGGAAGTAGAAGGGCCAGGGTTCAAAATATAAAGATAAAGATGAACATAAAACTGGGCTCTGTATTTCCTGCACTATGATCCTCCTGACACATCTTGAAGCACATGCAGAATCTCACCTTGGGTTTGAAGACTTGGAGGGCACAAACCCAGATGCCTGATTTAGGGACCACTCTTCAGATTCTGATATAAAACCTATTGTTTTTAAGGCCATTACCCAGCATCTCTCAGTTTATGGGCCTCTTTTATATTTACAAGTCCTATGAATGTGCAATTGAAATAGACCAAAAAATGTGTCTCTAGAATCTTACGTGCTTGGAAATCAAAGTAGGACACACTGGTGAAGACAGAAGTTGTTCCAAAAGCTGAAGTCTAAATTATGGGAATCAAGTTGAAGTCTCAGTTCTCAGAGTAAAGTTCATAAAGAACCAGACAAGATAACAGGTATCATTGCCAAGACAAGGGAATGGAACTTCAGCAGGAAAAACAAGCCCAAGAAAGTTATCAGATGCTAAAGACCCAGGGTTTCCATGCCACTTCCCTGCCAGGGGCATCACATGGAGCCCCCTGACTCCGGGATGTGCCATTCACACGTGCTATTCAACAAGACAAATGGTGTCCCCTTAAGCTGCGCAGTATGCCAGCCCGCTCCATCTTCAGGTTATGAGGATTTCTAAGGAGATCAGCCATGGTGGGGAGTCAAAGAGGATGGTGAAGTAAGATATGGGAAATGCCCTTTCAAAAGGTGAAAGCAACATATCCAACACGTGTGCAGCATCCGGTCTGTGTCTCCTTCCTAAGTCTTCACTTGTTTTGTCTCATTTTATTCTCTGCATCTCCCATTTAAGAAGCTCAGAGAGGTTCAATAACTTGGCCACGGTCACACAGCTAGTTTTGGTAGAACCCCAGTTGGAATCCAGATCACTGACTGCACACCAGTCCCTCTCCATCCAGCCACCAGCTGAGATGACTCCAAGCCAGTCTGGACATGGATTTAACCAGGCCAGACCAGGCTGGAAGAGCCATTGAGGGCTGATGGAAGGAGGAAATTAAGCCACAGAAAGGTAACCTGAAGAGTTTGGGGTATAAACAGAGGGAGGAGGAGACCCAGTTCCTCTAAGCTCTAAGGACTGGGGGGATGAGAATTGATGGGTTACTGTTGATTAGCATCAGTGAAAACTAGCATCCAGGGTAGGGAGCTGCCACTTGTCTCGCCACTTTCCCAAGTCTCTGTCCTTCCAGGCTTTACTGAGGGATGACCAGTCTGTCCCTCGGTTCTGAACATTCTGGAAATGGCTCTATTGGGGCATTGGAGGGTAGGGGCACTGGAATGCAAAGCTCTGACTTTGGGTTAGGAAAGCTATCTCAGGCACTTGGGTCCAGAAGTGGCCTGTGAACTCAGCACTGGATGGGAGAAAGAGGGATTGAGGTATTGTCCTTTCTTGGCCCCTTTGAGCTTGACTTTGGGTGTGTCACCTCCCCTCTATGACACTCAGTTTCTTACTTCAATATAGTACAAGGAGGTTAGACTTAGATGATATTTCTTACTGTTTTTCCATACCTAACATCCTTTGTTTCTGGAATTTGCCTCTGCTCCAATCAGAAAGGCAGAGCAGTGGCCTTGTTTTGCAGGCTCACTTGGTCTGGGTGGCTCAGATTTATCCCGCCCTTCTCCTCACCCACATGCTCCAGGGCTCAGGCTTCATGAGGAGAAGCGCGGGAGGGGAGCAGCGGCAACGTCTCCCCGGTTCTCAGCACCTCCCTACCTTTCTGAATTTTTTAAAGTGCCTTTACTCAGAGTTCATCAAAAATTCATCAGGCTTGGGATTGGCCCAAGTGTTTGCCTGAGGAGCCAAGTCAAGGTGGAACAGGAGGCCGGCAGGCAGTGCAGACCTCTGGAGCTGCACTGAGGGCATGGCACAGGCCTATATGCGGAACCCTGCACCACCCCGTGGAGAGAGGCCAGAGACCAGGGCAGCAGCCTGCCTGGGGAAGCTTGATCCCACCTCTGGAGACAACCTTTCATCAGCCTGGGCCTTACCTTCTGCAAAGTAGGAGTCAGAGCCTGCCCGTCCTTTTCAAGGAGGTCGGGAGGATCGATGAGGCAATGGGCAGGCCTCACTCTCTCTAAAGTGAGGGCTTTAACATATGGAAAGGGAATTGGATGGCATCACAACTGACTGTAAAGGAAGGTATTTGAGAGCTCCCGGGAGAGCCCGGTGTTTCCAGCCTGGGCAGATGCAAGGGGAAGAAGGGAGATTGCTGGGCCAAGCACTCTCCTCTGGGCTTCCAGTAGCTCCTTTCCTCATCCACATTGTCTCTTTAGCTGCTACAGAAGATTCTGTTTTGGAAAAAAAAAAAAATGCCGTTAACTTTTTAAAATTTGCATAGCATTGAATAGTCCACTCTTTCTTTTAGAGAAAAAGAAACGGAGGCCCTGCATGGAGAAGTGACTTGCCCAAGGCCATTCAGCCAGTCAGTAGGAGAGCTGGAGCTGGACCCCAAGGGTTCTAGCTCCCAGGCCTGGAGCCTGCCTGCTTCTGCATCAGTTTCACCTTGCCAATGTCTTTGTCTGGATGTGTCCTTGGTCACCCAAACCAGATGTCAGCTATCTGACCACAGAAAGACATTCTCCAAGTCAGCATGACCAAGTTAAGAAAGTGAGTGGATCTTCATTGGACACCCATGATGGGATGTTCTGGTTTGTGTCTGGCTTATAGGTGCCCCTGGCTGGCGTCTTTCTGTGGAACAAAGTGAAGACCCTCCAGCTCCCAACAGATACTTGGGTTTCAGTCCTCAGAGCACTGGGTTATCTGGTCCAACTGTCTGGTTTTCAGATGTGGAAACTGAAGCCCAAAGAAATTGTAAGTCAAGGGCTGGCATGGTGTGGGTCACACCTATAATCTCAGCACTTTGAAAGACAAAGGCAGAAGGATTGCTTGAGGACAGGGGTTTGAGACCAGCCTGAGCAACAGAGCCAGACCCCATCTTTATAAAAGATAAAAATAATTTAAAAATTAGCTAGGCACGGTGGCACACACCTGTAGTCCCAACTACTCTGGAGGCTGAGGTGGGAGGATTGCTTGAGCCCAGAAGGTTGAGGCTGCAGTGAGTCATGATCACATCACTGTACTCCAGCCTGGGCAAAAGAGCAAGACTCTGTCTCTAAAAAGAAGGAGGAGGAGGAGAGTTGTGAGTCAAATTGACACTAGGCCTCCTTGGTGCCCAGTTAGTGCTCCTGCCACATCACCACACCTCCACTGGTTCTCTGTTCTCCTAGAAGTCCCCTCGGCCCCTCCTCCCCCAGAGGTGTCACAAGGCTGGGGAGGTATGGGGATCCACTCTGGAGGTCTTCACCTCTCGCACTGTATCAGAAAGGCTTGGCCAGCTCTCAGAACCAGAAAACCCACTAAGGACCAAGCAGGACAATAAATGGCAATAATCATGTTTTTAATAATCGCCTAGAGTTTGTTTAACATACAATCACAGCCAGCAATAAATCCAAATTAAAGGCCCAACCGGAAGGCCTAAGTTAAGCTGCCTGCTTGGAAATAGAACAGCTGAGGAAGAGGAGGGGAGAGGATGATGAGGAAGGGTAGGAGCAGGAGAAGGGGAGCAGTCCTCTGAGGAGGTACACCCTCAGGGGGGCCAGGGAGGTGGCCCCAAGCAGGTTAGTAGGTTCCTGCCTGGCCCTAGCACCAGCCCCAACCCTAGCACAGGTCTTGCTATCTTCACCCAAAAGGATTTCTCAATGATTCAAGCAGAAAAAATATCTAAGTTCCAAAACCTCAGAGCTGCAAAAGAAAAGAGACAATATTCACTCCTCTGCCTGTGGGCACACAAGCTCCATAAGGGCAAGGACCTTCTTCCTTCTTCTTATGTTCAGCTCTGTGCTGCCCCCAGCTCCCGGCATCTAGTAGGTAATCAGCAAACATCTGTTGAATAAACACATGAATAAATGAGTGAATGTGAACAAATGCTTTCCCATCCATTTATTCATTCATTTGTGATATTTTTCCCTCTCAAATATTCATTGAGCAACTATAGTACCTGCAGGTACAGAGATGAACAAGATTCCTGTCATCTAGAAACTCAGTACCAAGGGACAAATAACAAAGATGACTCCAGCCCAAGAGGGCCTGGCCAGGCCAGCAGTGAAGGGTGGGAAGAGTAAAGGGTTCCAGAAGGGGTTTGCTTAAAGTTGAGTTCTGAAGAGCAATTAAGTGTTAACCAGACTCGCAGGAGCCTAGACCTGGGTGTGGCAAGTGATACTGACCAGAGGATAATGTTCTAGACCAAAGGAGCAGCATGTGCAGAGCAGGGGAGCAAGAGAGGATGTGGCATTGCCCAAGAACCACAGAGAGTTCAGTGGGGCTGGGAACAGAATGAGAGCTGGAAGCCGAGGAGGAAGGAGGAGGGAGGTAGACAGTTGGCAGGGGCCAGCCATGGACAGCTGTGTGAGCCATGCTAAACAGTTTGGACTTTATCCTGGGGGCAAAAGGGAACTTATGGAAGTGTTTTAAGCAGGAGGATAACACGACCAGAATTACAGTTTGAAAAAATCGCTCTGGCTGCAGTATGGAGAATGGATTAGAGGTGAGGGTGACTGAGGCCAGGCAGAGCTGTCAGGAGGTGGCTGCGGTGATCCACTGAGAAAAGCGAGGGCTGGGACCAGTGAGGGATGTTGACACAGACACCAAGGAGGGTCAAACTCAAGGGATGGGGAGGGAGCAAAGGGCCGCAGTGACTGAGTGTGGGAGTGAGGTAGTGGGGGCGTCTGGTGTCTCCCAGTATCTCAGGTAAGTGGGCAATGGCAGTGCTGCAGAGAACCGAAGTGGAGCACACTGGCAAAGACACTAGGTC
The DNA here is from genome assembly GCF_028885625.2 of Pongo pygmaeus. Classification (NCBI taxonomy): domain Eukaryota; kingdom Metazoa; phylum Chordata; class Mammalia; order Primates; family Hominidae; genus Pongo; species Pongo pygmaeus. The sequence goes on from NC_072392.2 coordinate 50,508,139, forward strand.
CCCTGCAAAGGCCTCTCTGGGAAGATGCAACCACTTACCACCTGCAAGAGAGGACAGACACACTCCCCTAGGTCTGCCTTTGGTCCAGCCTCCTGCACCTTGCCCACGTGCCTCTCCTGCAGGGCACGCTTTTGAGTCATGCAGTGTCCCAGCTGTAATGGGCCTTAGAGAAACATCTAGATCAACCCCCTCACCTGACAGTTTTGGAAACTGAGGCCTAGGGAGGGTAGAGACTCACCCAATGTCACTCAGCAGGCTACTGGCAGAGCTGGGAACAGAGCCCAGGTCACCTGACTGGGAGCAGAGGCATTACAGCGATGGCATAGTCCAGATTCCCCAGGGCAGCTCCCAGTCCAGACACACCATCTGCCTGTTCTTTTTACCACACTTGAGCTTATCAAGTCTGTGTCCCCACTGAGGGGTCAGAAAACACCATTTCTGTTACTGCACTAAAGTGCAGAACTCAAAGGCTACACCATCCTTTAGACTCTAACCATGGAGGAGAAAGGAAAGAAAACAAGGCATCAGGACATCTGGTTTGAGCCCTGCCTTTTCTGCTTGCTTATGCTGGGCAACTTCTTGACCCTCTCTGAGCCCCAGTCTCACCTGTAAAAAGGGAATCAAATGGGCTCAAGGTATGGATTGAATAAGAACACACACATGAAAGATGAACTGTGAAGCACCACAGATAAAATGATGGTTTATTTTCACATCAACTCCTTTAACAAATATTTGGCCTATGCCTGTTTCATTCTGGACCTGCCTGGAAGCACCATGGTGAATGTGGAGATGACTAAGGCAAGGGCTGCCAGTGGGAACCGTCCCCTGGTCCACAGGCTCTGGAATCTGAGTGAATCCATACAGAAGCTGGGGACTGGCTTGCATCAGCAGGTGGTCTTACCTGCCAGGGCCTCCCATCCCTTGCACTGCCCCAGGTCTCACTCACACTATACCCTCAAACTTGAATTCCCACCTGGGACTATCATCCCAAGCTATCCAACATTCACTCAACACACCTTTACTGTATGCCAGGCATGGTGATGAGTGCTGGGGTCCCTGCCCTCAAGGAACTTACAATCTGACAGGCCTGGGGCATATGGGTCCAATCTGCAAGCAGCTCACGGCACACTCCTGCTCAAAACCCTCCCATTGCACTTAGGATAAAAATCACACACCTGCCCTTGTCTCAGGGATGTGTCCACCACGCTGACCTCATGTCATAGCACTACCCCTCACTTGTGCCACTCCAGAGAAAAGTTCTTCAAACACACCAAGAACAGTCCCACTGCAAAGCCTGTGCACATGCCATACCCTCTGCCTGGAATATTCCTCTCCAAATACCTACATGGTTCACTTCTTCACTTCATTCAAGCCTGCACAAATATCCCCTCCTCAGAGATGCTTTCCCGATCACCCTTGCTAAAAGAACTACCCCAATCTCATTTCATCCTCCTAACCTGAGTATTTCTTCAAAGCACTTACTATGACCTTTCTTTTAGATTATTTAGATTCAATTATATTTTTATTTGTTTACTATCTGTTTCTCCAAATGCAATATAAGCTGCATGAGGTTAGAGATTTGATTTCGTTAACTGCTCCCCCTCAGTGCCTGCAACAGAGGTCAATAAAGATTGATTGATTGATTGATTTGTTGATTGATTGGATAAGTGAATGCCTGAGTCAATACTCGTGGCCTTTGTGCCATGAGAGAAGCACTGACTGCTTCTCCCTAACTCCAAAATGCACTTTTCAAAAACTCTTACTCATTTCTGAAATGGAGATACATACATTTAGAGCAGGGTTTCTGTTCCCCCAAAAGCTATTATTAAATCGATGATGCATCCCACAATCGATGGTATCTCACAATTGAGGGAATGCACAAGAACCCAGAAAGGGCAGGGAGTCCTTCTCCCCAAGGAGACTTGGTGGAAACTTCTCCAGACAGATAATATTTCATGGAGCTTTAAGGAATGAGTGAGCATTTTCTGCAATGAGGTGGTAGAAAAAGCATTCCAGGCAGGGGAAACAGCACATCCAAAGGCACAGGGGTCTGGAACAGCAGCTGTTTGTTGCCAGAAGAGACCCACAGTCTGGAGCAGCTGGAGTGGAAGACATTGGAGGTAGTGACCAAAGATGAGATGAGAGGTCATTTAGAAAGGGCCTTAACTGCCCCTCCAAGGGACATGAGCTTTGTTCTGGAGGCAGATGGTAGCCATGGAGGGGTTTGAATTCCTCATTCTTCTCTCTCGTGTCCACCCCATATCAGACCACACAGAAAAGCATGCTTCTGGATTTAGTAGGGTAGGTTAAGTCCTACATCCAAACACCAAAACCCAAAATGGATTTTTTTCTACTTTCTCTCCATTATGTAGGTGATTTGCTACTAGACCTGTTTCCACTTAGCCTTCAGAAGCTGAGCCTGTGGGGCATGGCACTCCCTTTGGCATCCTCTAGCAGGCCTGGGGAAGGGCAGCAGTCTGGTCCTCTGCCTGCCCAGGATGGCCTTCCTGCCTCAGGGAGATTGATTTTCCTCCTGCTCTGGAAAGGACAGAAAGGAGGAAGCAGAGCCCCAAGCTGCCTCCTGATACTCCTAGGTGCCAGGCACTGTCCTGAGCACGTCATATCCATTACCTTCTCTCCCTGTGAGGTGGGTAACATTGTCATTCCCACTTCACAGATGAGGAAACTGAGGCTGCCGTTCCAGCACCTGCCATTGCCTGGCCCATAGTGGACACTTTATAAACATTTCACTTTCCCATAACATTAACTGGGCACCCACTCTATGCAAGGCCTTCCACCAGGACCTGTTTCTGAATGCTCATGCTGGTCTCTCTGAACGGAGTCCCCTGTGCCCCTTTACACCTGGAAAACTCCATGGATTCTTCAAGTTGCTGCTCAGATGCCACCTCTTCTGTAAGGCTTTGCCTGACCTTCCCCAGCAAGACCCAGTACTCTGTCCTCTGCTTCCCTCCCACTCTGCACAGCATGAGACTCCCCTTCTTCTAAGGCAGGAGCTGAGCCTAGCACACAATCTGGCATACAGTGAGTCTTCAAAACATATTGGTTAAATGTGTGAGTGAATGAATGAATGAATGAACGAACAACCAAGTGATCAACAAAAAGATGCTCCCATAAGGGAGAGCAGAGTCAAAAGTGGGGAAATACACCAAGCTGAAGTAGGAGTCAGGGAAGGCCAGCTTCCTTCCACCAAGCTTAGGATGTCAGAGCCAGGAGGAAGGCGTTCTGGGATTACTCCAACCAGGGGTGAAGGAAGGATGAGGGAGCTTTTCACAGAGGAAGTAGCTTTGAATAGGGCTTTGACAGGAGTTACAAAGGACTTCCATGGAAGGAGAAAGAGGAGTAGGAAAGGCCAGGCCAGCTTGTCCTGGCAGCAGCCACGCCTGAGGGTGGGGGCCCATTTAGCAAATGGAGCTCAGCATTCGACAGCCCTTCACCAAGCACCAGCAGAACAGAAGTAATCCTTGGGTTTGCAGTTAATTTGTTCTTTTAATGGACCTGTATTGTTGTCAGTGATTAAAATGGGCTTCCCCCATTAGCTGCTGGATTCCAGGGAGGCAGCTGGTTTCCCAGCCCCTCTGCCTTAACAAAAAGTGAATGGACAGGCACATATATGTTCAGGATTGGGGGGAGCTGGGCAAACACACACTAGCTCAGGGGCATGTGTACCCCTGTGGATATGCACAGTGAAACTTAAACACAGGCTATTTTGAACATGGAGACTCAAGTCCAGTACATTAAAATGTGAATCACACCAATGTCTGTGCATATGGATTGAAAAGATTCAGTGATTCCTGTATTCATGAAAAGGTTGAGCTGAAAAAAGCCTTAGAGACCATTGAATCTAAGCCTTTTTTTTTTTGGCAAATAATAAAAGGGAAATCCCAGAAAGGATAACCAACTTTCCTGAGGCTACACAGCACCTTGATGCCAGAGCCAGGTCTGGAACCCTCCTCCCTTGGTCTGCGTCAGGGACCTCCTAAAATATGAGCATCAGCAGCAGGTCCAGGCACCTCAGAGCCTGAGTTCCCAGCTGTCCTCCAGGGTCTGCCTTCTTGTTCATTTTCTGCTCCACCAACCTGTTCCCTAAACATAAATATAATTACGGCATCACAGTTCAGCTCACAATTGTTCTACCCGCTGACATGTGTGCAGCACTTTACAGTTTGCAAACTGCTGTACCTCATTAACTCTCAGTCTCAAAGGTAGGCAGAGCTGGTATTATTTTAATCTCCATTTTTCAGATAAGGAAGCCAAGGTTCAGAGACAGTAAGGGATTTTTCCAAGCTCACAGCTTGAAAAGATAAGACCAAGATTCAAAGCCAGGCCTCCCAAATCCAAATCCCAGTTCCCCCCAAAAGCTGCTCCATGGTTGCTGAGTGCAGAAACCAAGGTTTGTTCTTCTAAAATTGCATTCAGAAACATGACAGTCAAAAAGCACACGCACACACACACACACACCTATCACCCCAACACATGTGCCCAAACAAATGAGCAAGGCTGGGATGTGTCCATCAGCCTCCCCTATTCATGCACTCCCTCCCCGACCTAGCCAAGGCTGGTCCAAATCTGCCGGCACTCCAGGCACTTAATAAACAAAAACATCAAGTCACTCAATCAATAAGCTCAGCTGTCAACAACAAGCAACGGCTGAGCACTCCTAAGAGCTAATAATGCTTTGAGCTATAAACATGGCCATTAGCTGGGCTCCCGCCCTGCCAGGCGGGCTCTGCTACTGTGGGCAGGGGTACCTGCAGCCGGAGGCTGTGGTATTTCATGGTTGGCTGAACCCACCAGCCCATCCAGGCTGGGCTTTTGCTGCCACCTCCCTCCCCTGACATCCTCGGGTACCCCCTCCTGGGACATAAGGAGGGGCTGCCAGGCTAAGAAGGCCCCAACTGAATCCTCCCAGAAAATGTGGAAACCCCAAGGGCCACCACTTCCAGGGCTTCTGACTTTGAAGCCTGTGCTGCCTCCACAACCACACAGTGCCACCCTTGAGAACTGCCAGTGGATGATGCTACACATCAGCCTTGGAGGAGTCCCATTCAGAGAGGATGCCAGACTATCTGCATTTGAATCCGGCTCTGCAACTTAGTAGCTGTGGGACCCTGGGCAAGTTACTTAACTTCTCTGTTCCTCAGCTGCCTTGTCTGTAAAATGTAAATTATAGCCATCTCCCAAGGTGACTGTGAAGCTCCTGAGGTGGCTGTTGTGACTTCTGTGCCTAGCAGAATGCCCAGCAGATAAATGATGCCTGGGAAATGACACAAGAGGAAAGTAATCCATGGAGCCACCTATGTGGGTGGGAGAAGCCAGCAGGGTTGAAAGGGGGAGGAAACCTGAGCCAAGAGGACAATGTCCCCACCCTCCTGTCTCCCATACCTTGATGTCAAGCATGGTTGGGCAGCAAGCAGAGTCCACCTTTTTCCAGCTGTTTCCTCCAGATGATATCTGACCTTAAAAGTTTTGTTCAGCCTGGGCAGGTGGGGGAGGTGAGGGATTAGCAGGCCTGGATGGTACCAGAAGACAAAAGACAGTGGCCTGCCAGGATGCCAGTCCTGGACTAGGGTGGGCACTGGGGCCCCACCCTGGATCCTAAATCCAGGCACAAGATTACACTACTAGACTCTCCTTTTAAATGAATATAAACCCTGGCAGGGAGTTGCACCACCTGAGCTGTTGTTCCAGCATATAGAATCAGGGGTCATGTACTCCTCCAACTTCCCAGAGGAAAATAAGATGCCTTCTTTGTAGGTAGGATTACTTTTCAGCACTTTTGACATTCCAGTGGCTTCTCCTATCTGTCTGCCTGCCTGCCTGTCTCACTGTCTCTGTCTCTCTCCTTTATCTCTCTCCATGGCTCTGTGTCTGTCTCTGTCTGTTACTTTTTGTCTCTCTTTATCTTTTTGTCTCTCTTTTATCCCTCAGAGACAGTCTGAGCACACACACACACACACACACACGCACATGATCTTATTTCACCTACCACTGACTCTTCACCCAGTTCAGAATTCCTGGAAACTTTTGAATAAGAGTTACCACCAATGTCCCAAGGTTAAGGGGCGAAGCATCTGCCAGGTATGACGGTTCAGAACCATGGACAGAGTTTCATGGCTGGGATCTCCTGGCCCTTAAGGAAGGAGGGCGGCTCACAGCATCTTGGATGGGTCAGGGGAGTAGGGGAAGAAGCTCCTAAGACTGGCAAGGGAAGAAGAGGAGGAGCCTGGAGAGGTGTGAAGGGCTGGACCTATGAAAGGAGGTGGGAGTGAGTGTCAAGTGGTGAGGCTGGCTTGGGCATATCTGCGTGTAAAAGTGAAGTAAATGAAATGTAAATGCCATGACTGTGTAAGGGAGTTGAGTGGGTGTGAAGGCAGCTATGAAGGCCATGCTAAGGAATGCAACCCAGAGTGAGAGCTGTGTTGGCTTCAGCCTTCCTAGGGTTTCCCTCCTCACTGACTCCTGGAAACCAGAGTGAGTCCCAGGGGCAGCAGAGACCTGCCAAGCTAAGCCCCAGGGAGCAGCAGGAGAGCTGAATGCCCGTGGAGGGAGGGCAGGCAAGAGAAGAAGGACATTCCACCAGGCTGGAGGGTAAATATTTAAGGGGCTGTTTCCATGTGTATAAAAACTCAGTGCATCTGCTAGGCAGTGTTTGCAGAGGCTGGGAGGGGAGAGCTGGACCCAGGCCAGCCAAGAAGCCTGTTTACACCCTCTAACTCACAGCTCCCTCAACCCACGCTGCACTGGCCTTCTGGCTCTTAGAGACACAGGGCACTCTGCCTACTGATACACATGCTTGCACACAACAATACCCTGTGTACAGGGACATGACTAGACACACAAACATACATACATGCACGCACACACAGATGCACAGCTCACTGGTTCCTACAGAGATGCACAAGTGAACACACACTCACAGCACCCAGATACACACCACAGACTCACAGCCAGACAGTGCAGATAGCACACTGCATGCCAGCTCTCTCTCTCTCTCTCTCTCATACACACACACACAAACACACAAATGCACCAGCCACACTGTATCACATACCCAATCAGACCACATAGCTCACATATCATTACAAATACATCCACAGTGGCCTATACATCTCACATGGTAACTCACACACTTGGTTCACATGGCATCACACCCACAAATGTGTGTATGACTTACACTGAAACACACAGAGACCAATAATCACAGGTTAAACAATATTACAGGTGAGCCAGTACATAGACAGAAAGCCTGCCAGATCTCAAACAGGAATCAAATACAGTCATCCTCCAGGTAATGATGTTTCAATCAACAACAGCCTGCATATTCGAGGGTGGTCCCATAAGACTATAATGGAGCTGAAAATTTCCTATCGCCTAGTGATGTAATGTTGTAGCACAGCCCATTACTCACATGTTTGTAGTGATGCTGCTGTAAACAAACCTACAGCACTACCAATTGTATGAAAGTCTAGCATATACAATTATGTATAGTACACAACATTTGATAATGATAATAAAGGACTATGTTGATGGTTCATCTATTTACTATACCATGCTTTTTATCGTTAGAGTGTATGCCTTCTACTTATTAAAAAAAAGGTTTACTGTAAAACAGTATGCTGTGTTACTCCAGCAGCAGCCTCATATATCTCGTGTTTACTGCACTTCTTGATTGCACTGTTTTCTCTTGTGCTTGATTTAACCTCACAATGTTTTGTTCATCATAGCCCCAAAGTGAACAAAATCCACTGCTAATGTTGCCAGTAAGAGGCCACATCAAGTGATTGTCCTGGAAACAAAATTAAAAGTGATTAAGGACTATGAAGGTGGAGAATCAGTGATGGTTATTGCTCATCAGTCAGGCATGTGCCATTCCACCATAGCTACGATCTTGAAGAACAAGATCAAAGTGACCGAAGCTGTTAAAGGATCTGCTTCATTGAAGGCAATGATACTAACAAAAGTTCTAAAAGGGCCCATATCAGATAGACAGAAATTTCTAATGACTTGATTTGAAGACTAGACACAGAAGCCTATCCCTCCCAGCACCATGATGATCACTGCCAAAGCAAAAATTTCGTGATGTTGAAAGAAGATGCTGGACCCAACTATGATGCTGAATTTACTGTTAGCCCTGGGTGGATTAAATGATTCAAGAATCATTATTTATTACATTCTGTGAAAGTGAGTGGTGAGTTTGCAAGTGCTGATGTGATGGCAGCTGAAGAATTTTTGAAAACTCTAGCAATCTGATCATGGAGGAAAATTACTTGCCAGAGCAAATCTTCAATATGGATGAAAGCTGCCTATTCTGGAAATGGATGCCTGAAAGGACTTTCATCCTTAAGAAGGTCAAGTCAATGCCAGATTTCAAGACTTTTAAGGACAGGATGACAGTCTTGCTTGGGGACAATGTTGCAGGCCACAAATTGAAACCCTTTGTGATCTGGGACAGTGAGAACCCCAGGGCCCCAAGCATATCAATAAGCACACACGGCCAGTGTACTTCAGGAGCAATAATAAGTCATGGATGACCCAACTCCTCTTCCAAGATGTCCCCTTGAGTTGCTATGCCAGCAAAATGGAGAAATGCTGTTTGGAGAATAACATACATTTCAAGATTTTGCTTATTGTTGATAATGCTCCCCCACATCCCTCTTTTATTGGTGATCTTCATTTCAATATCAACGTGGTCTTTCTGTCCCCAGACACCACCTCTTTGATTCAACCAATGGAGAAAGGAAATACAGCAGCTTGTAAGACCTACTGCTTAGGGAAGATCTCTGTTCAGGCAATTGCTACAACTAAGGAAGGCACTAAGAAGACACTGATGCAATTCTGGAAAAATTACATCTTTGCCTCGTGAACCTTGCTTGGGCTTAAGTGATGTCATCAATGAGTGTATGAATGGCATCTGGAAGAAGACATTCAAGAGGTTTATCCCAGCTTCAAAGGATTTTCCAAACATAAGGGAATTAAAAATCAACAAGGCTGTGGTTGAGATGGCAAACAACTTCAACCTGGGTGTGGATGAGGATGACATTGAGGAGCTCTCAGAGGTGGTTCACGAAGAATTGACTAAGGAGGAATTGTTGGAACTGGAACAGGATCACATAGCTGAAGAAGAGGCAAGAAAAAGGGAAAGTGCAGGAGAAGAAAAAGAACCCTGAAGAAAATTCACAGTGAGGAGTTTAGCAGAAGCTTTTGCAGACCGCAACAAGCTCCTTAAAAGGTTTGAAAATGTAGACCCTAACAACAAAAGGTTTGCATTAACAGAGAGGAATGTTCATGGTGCATTATCTGCTTACAAGCAAATCTATGATGAAAAAATAAAACAACCAAGCAAACCACCATGTATATGTTTCTGAAAAGAGTGACACTACCTCAGGAACAGCCTCAGGCAGGTCCTTCAGGAGGGATTCCAGAAGAAAGCATCATTATCACAGGAGATGACAGCTCTATACATATTATTGCCTCTGAAGACCTTCCAGTGCAACAAGATGTGGAGGTGGAAGACAGTGATATTGATCATCCTGACCCTGTGTAGGCCCAGGCTAATGTGTGTGTTCGTGCCTTCACTTTTAACAAAAAACTTTACAAAGTAAAAAAGAAATAACAAATTTTAAATAGGAAATCTCTTATAGATTAAGGATACAAAGAAAGAAGATATTTTGTACAGCTGTACAACATTTGTGTTTTAAGCTGTTATTACAAGAGTCTGAAAGTTAAAAAAAATTAAAAAGAGTTTACAAACTAAAGAAGTTACAGTAAGCTAAGGTTAGTTTATTACTGAAGAAAGAAAAATATTTTTAATAAATTTAATGTAGCCTAAATGTACAGTGTTTATAAGGTCTACAGTTGTGTACAGTACTGTCCTAGGCCTTCACGTCCATTCACCACTCACTGGTTGAATTACCCAGATCAGCTTCCAGTCCTCCACACGCCATTCATGGTAAGTGTTCCATACAGGTGTGCCATTCTCTATCTTTTATACTGTATTTATACTGTACCTTTTTTCTATGTTTGAATATGTTTAGATATACAAACACCATTGTGTTAAAATTGCCTACAGTATGCAGCACGGTAATATGCTGTACAGGTTTGTAGCCTAGCAATAAGAGGTCATACTGTATAGCCTAGGTGTGTAGTAAGCTATACCATCCAGGTTTCTGTAAGAACACTCCATGACGTGTGCACAACAATGAAATCACCTAACGATACGTGTTTCAGAATGTATCTTCATCACTAAGCAACACATGACTGCATATACTTTAAATAGCATGTCACACTCACACATAAGTGTGCACACACAGACATTTAACACTCATGAACTCACATAGCTCACACATCAGTTTACTTATTAAAGGTCCAAGAAACATCTTGCAGCATTACATGCTACCTTACATATGCCACTTATCACCACTTAGGAGGCTTGAGACTATAAGTATAAACACTGTACATTTAGGCTACATTAAATTTATTAAAAATATTTTTTCTTCAGTAATAAACTAACCTTAGCTTACTGTAACTTCTTTAGTTTTAAACTCTTTTTAATTTTTTTAACTTTCAGACTCCTGTAATAACAGCTTAAAACACAAAGGTTGTACTACCATATAAAGTTTATATGGTAGTAATTAAGAGACTTACTCTGGAGTCAGATGGCCCGGGTTCGAATCCCAGTTCTGCTATTTATAATCTGATCTCGGAGGTGCTCATGAGAATTAAACGAGATAATGAATAATGAACTTAGAATGGTATCAAGCACACGATATGCACTCAATAAACTCTATAATTATTATATGGTTTGCAAATATTTACTGTTCCCATTTCACAGGTAAGGAAACTGAGGCCCAGAGAGTTGAAGTGATATGTCCAGAACCATAAGAATGATAATAAAGATGACGGTGGTGGGGATAATGGTGGTGATGATGACAATAATGGTGACAATGGTGATGACAATGATGGTAGTGATGATGATGATGGTGATGATGATGATGGTGATGATTATGTTGATGATGATGATGATGATGATACTGATGATGGTAGTGATGATGATGATGGTGGTGATGGTGGTATTCATGGTGATGACAATGATGATGATGGTGGTGGTGATAGTGATGATGGTGGTGATTATGTTGATGGTGATGATGGTGATGATGGTGACAGCAATGATATATAACAGCAGATACTTATTTAGCACTTACAAGAGCCTAACATTGTTTTCAATGCTTTCATGTATATTATCGCATTTCATACACATAACATTCATATGAGATAGGCACTATGATTATCCCCATTTTACAGTTGAGGAAACTGAGGAACATAAATGTTAAGTAACTTGCCCCAAGTTGCATAGTGAGTGATTCAAAGAACCATGCAGCTCTGGCCAAGGAGCCTTAACTCCTCTGACTTCCCTTCTGCTTGTCTGTGAATTGGTAACAACTACGCCTCTCTCAGAGGGACTGTTTCTAAGACTGGGCATATTTGCAAGCATAAATGGTCTTTGTAAACTATGAAACTATCTACAGATATTGACAGCAGTACCATGGATATAGAAACTTCACAGAAAGCTTGGCTTTCAGTTTCTGTGCTTAGAGAAGCATCTGGATCTCTGTCTAGTTTTCTTGGGAACATTCACAAATGCCAGAATTCTTTGAAGAAAGTGCTCAGAGAGAGATGGTTCTGGGGCTAGCAAGGGTAGAGTGTTGGGAGCAAACTGGTTTACATGACTTTTTCTAGCAATGAGAAAAGTTACATCTCAGTTCAGCATAGGCTATGTTACACTGCAGTAACAACCCCAAAATCATCTTATTGTCATTAACTTTCCATCACCATTCAGCAGGAGGTTCTGCTCAGGGTCGCCACTGGACCCCGGACTGATGGAGTGGCTAACATCTTGCATGTTGCCAGTCACTCTACCAGAAGAAGAAGATTGCTCTAGAGGGTCTTACTTTGGCAATTAAGTGCTTGGCCTGGAAGTGACACATGCCAATTCTGCTCACAAAGTGAGGAGACAGAACTAACACAAAACCCCACTCAAGCACTCAAGGGGACCAGGCACAGCAATCCTACCATGTAGGTGGGGACAGGTGGGGACAGCTGGAAATAGCTGTATAGCAGTACTAATGATGGCCACAAGGAGGAAAGAAGCAACAGCTATGGCTCAAAACAAGGGGAGTGCTATGCTCTGCAGCCAGAACTACTGGGGTGGATCTGCCTGCTGTGGCAAGCACACCTGGTCCTGAGAAAGCTTCCCTCCCAGGGTGATGTCCCAGGGAAGACTTGGACTATGGAGTCCTAGAGATCTGGATTTAGAAGCTGGTTTTGCAACAATTCTATGTAACTGTGGATGGTTGTATCCTCTTTGAGCCTCGGTTTCCTCATCTGAAAAACAGGGTAAGCTCCCTACCAAAAAAGATGTCGAGGAGATAGCACCTATATTGTGCTAGACACCGTGCCTGTTACATACCAGATGCTTTAGAAATGGTGGCTATTCTCCAATGGTTAAGGCATCGAAGACACCTATCCTCCACCCTGGCCCCAGCCTCTGAGCCTGGCCTTTCCCACCTCTCGGTCTATCCCACCCTGTCGGCCTCCTGCTGTCATCAGGTGTCTGCAGTCCTGTCATGCCTTGCAGTGACACTGGTACATCTTTTACCCATGAAAGGAGAGACGGGAATGCTGGCTACCTGGCAAAGGAGTGAGCCAAGGAAAACTTCAGTGGTTTATATGCATGCTCATTAATGAGGAAAACAATTATCCCCCCAAACCTAGGGACTTGATGAAGAAGAGATGTTCCAAGGTAGCACAGGTACCCTCATCCTGAGAATCTGCCTCTCCCCCAAATTATGGCTGCCTCTGAGCCCAGAATGATTGGTGGGCATCTCCAGCTCAGGTTGGTGGAGAAGAAGAGGTGGGGGTCTGCCTTCCTCAAGCCCATACTTCCTCAGCTTCCTTATCTTCTCTCTTTATTCTTTTTCCCAAGCACATGTTTACACCCCCATATCTCCAACTGCCACCCATAAGTGTGCAGCTCCCAAATTGCTCTCCGGCCCAAACTTCTCTCTCAAGCTCCTGGCTCATATTCTCCTTGCCTCTTGGGTATTTCCTTGTCCAAGTCCACAGACACACCAAGTTCAGCCTGGTCCAAACCTAACTTATCTTCTCTCCCAGCCCACCCCAACCTGGTCTTCCTCCCACATTCCCCATGTAATTGCATGAACATTTAAAGACATCCATTTGTTCAACACAACTTTAATATCCTCTCTCTAGCAGACCCTGTGCCAGGAGCTGGGGATACAAAAATGAAGGACATGGTCTCAGTCCTTGGCAAGTTCTCAGTCTAAAGGGAAAGACAGACATGGACCAAGCACTGGGAAGCAATTGCAGGGACATATGGGGGCAAAAGAGGGAGTAATCAACTTTGCAGTTGAGGCTGGAAGTGGTTAGAAAAACCTCCCAGAGAAGGCAATTTGAAAGGTGAGCATCCTGAGAACAGGTGGGAGGTGGCATTCCAGGCAAAGGGAATAGCAAGTGCAGAGCCTCTCAACATCACAGGACATTCAGAGAGCACAGCCATCTGTGGCTAAAGCATCAGGTGCCGAATTGGAGGAAAGGAGTGAGTAGGGGTAATTAAGTGCAAAAGCAAGCAGGGGACAAGTATTTCGGTGTCACTTCACTATGTCCTGAGAATAGATTCCCTCTACTAATGGGGGCGCATTGACAGGATAAGTGTGTGTGTCTCACCAAGGAGTAAGGGATCTCTAGGATCACTGGGGACTCCCGTAGCCGAGTCCACGTTCAACAAAACCTGCCAAAAATGGGAGGTCATTTCCTTTTACCTTGTAGCTTCTGCTTCCTCTTGGCTTATGCCTCCTCTTAGCTTGTGCTGGCCATGACCTCTTAAGGCCCTGACTCTTCCTCATTTTCCTGGACTGTCCTGTAAACTCTAGTAATTCTGGAGCCTTGTGTTGCCTGGCCTTGAGTTAAGTCTACCCCAGGTCCAGCCAGCTGAAACCCAGGGAGGCCCATGGCTGCCCTTTCACTAGGGAATTTGCACAGATGAGATTGATAGGGGAAACAGAGGGGTTTGAGTAGCTCAGCCACCTCCAGGTCTAGTGCTGCAGCAGGTCTACAAGGCCTTAGATGAAGTACTTGGACTTTATTCTGAGGGCAATAGGTATCCATAGATGGATTCTAAAGAGGAAAGTGATCAAGCAAGATTTTTGAATTAAACAGATGATGGGAAGATGCTCTAAGTGCTTGGCAGTGTGGGCCAGAACATTCATGGAGGAGGTAGCCCTGGCCCTTCTGCCCATAAATCAGAGGCTCTGGGGCACAAAGTACACTAATGGGAGCTAGTCACTAAAGAAAGTTTATTTCCCAGACTCATGGAAGGCAGAGCTCACTCATTCCCACTTCTTCATGTAGATAAGGAGCAAGAGTCTTGCTCAAAGTCATTGTATGAGAGTCCAAGCTGAACTTGAGCCCAATCTCTAATCCAGGGCTGCACAGCTTCTGTGGCTGAAAGCCTCCCCACCTTACAGAAGGGAAGAAGCCATTTCTAACACCCTACAAACAACTGGGAGCCCCACCACACCTCCTTTGTTAATGCAGCCTAAACCTATCCCCCCACTTCCTCCATATCCTATTTTTCTGGACTAATGTGTCAAGGACAGAGGCAGCCAAATCAGCAAGCCTGCCGCTGTGAAAGCCAGGTGGCAGGGAGGTAAAAATCCGTGATAGGAGGCCCTAACACCCTTTCTGGTCCCTGAAAAAAGAAAAAGCATTCTGAAGCCCACAATTCAAACATGCCGACAAGCACGCACATACAATACACACATAGAAGTTGCCAATTCAGCCAAAACCTTTCAGAAATATCTCCAGGCTGCACTGTCTGTCCACGTTTTAGCCAGTTCTCCCTGGAGAACTCCAGGTGGGGATCCCAAGCAGAGACCACCACACAGATCAGTTGCCCCCTGGTCCTGCTCAAAAACTTACTTTTCCTCTCTAGGCTTTTTGCCTCTTAAATCTCCTCTTTGACGTGTACTCTGTCTCTTGGCTGCTTTCTGTCTCTATTTCTCTCTGTATCTTCCTGGATCTTAATGAGTCTTTTGTCTAGGTCTTCCTAGGTCTCTCCAGGTCTCTGCCTTGGTCTGTGTGTGTCTATGTCTCTGTTGCGCTGTCTTGTTCTATTTTTTTCTCTGTTTATATGACTCTTTTTCTGTGGCACCATTATAGACTAGCAGAGTAGAAAGAGCCTTTGGACTTTATCAGACCCAAACCGGTACCTGTGAAAATGAGGACATTGGAGCCCAACATGAGGAAGAGACTTACCCATGAGCATACATCCAGTTTTGTACTACTATGACTAAAGCCTCTCTTGTTTTATCAAAACTAGAGTTTTCCATGCCAGTTTGTACTGGTGCCAAGTAGAAAGAGGAGGAACAGGATAAGGAAGGCAATGGAGATTCTACAGCAGCTAGGTGCAGTAGGAAGAGGCTTGAATCAGTAGATAAGAACTCAGTTCTAGTAAGAGTAAGTGAACATGTTGCTTAACCTCAGGCATGTCACTTACCATCTCTGAGCCTCAGTTTCCTCTTCTGTGAAATGGAGATAACTAGACCAATCTGGCCTGTTTCAAAGGTCTCTAATTTCTTATTAGAGAAAGGATGTGGAATTATTTTGGAATAAATTGTAAAGCATCAAGCAGGAATGGAGGGCAGGACAAGGACAATGACTGATGACTGATAATGATGATGATAATGATGGTAGTGACAGCGATGAGAGTGGTAATGATGACAATGGTGGTGGTAATGAGGATGATGCTGGTGATGAGAGTTGTGATGATGGTGGTGACAGTTATGATAATGCTGATGTTAAGGTTGTTGATGGTGCTAATGATGGTGATGTTAGTGACACGAGTTGTGATGATAGTGGCAATGTTGGTGATGACAGTAATGAGGGTGATGAGAGTTATTATGAGAGGGTAATGATAATGTTAGTGATGATGGCAGTGATAATGGCGATGTTGGTAATCAGAGTTATGATGATGGTGACAATGATGATGTTCGTGATGATGGGGGTGAGAGCTGTGATGATGGCGGTGATGATGGTGATGACAGTTATGATGATGGTAATGTTGGTGATGATGGTGGTGATAATGGTGATGTTTGTGATGGTGGTGGTGATGCTGGTAATAATGGTGACAATGGTGATGGTAGTGATGAAAGTTGAGATGAGGAAGACAATAGTGATGATGGTGACTGTGTTCACAAAAACAAAATGTAATGCCCTGGATCCAGCCTTCTGAGAGTGACATATAAAACAGTGAGCATGCTTTGGAGACATCAGCACTCCTTCCACCTCATACCCAAGAACTTCTCCCCACCCCATACCAACCCAGGCCTCCAATCACACCTTCTCCTCCAAGTTACCCCAAATCCCTGATCCAAGCTCCAGACCCCTCAGCCTTCCCATCTCCTCCAACCCCTTCCTTGCAGGTGCCACTCTATGCTGAGCCCATGTGTGTCACCTCCCTCTCTGCAGCCTCAGCTGCTCTCCCCTGGCCACCTCCCCAGCCTGTTCTTTCCCTGGACTCACTCCTACACCCAGGAAAGGAGAGCACACACAGTCATCATAGCTATTTATACCTGGAACACTTCATGTTTCCCTGCCTCGGCCTCCTTCCATTCAGCACCGCCCTGCAGCCAGCTTTCTAATACAGGACAGCCAAAGCTCTTCCTGCTGCCCACACCCTAGCTCTTCCTTGACTTCTGCAGCAAGACCACTACAGGATGTAAGAGGGTTGCTCACAAGGTAGCATCAAACCCAATTCTCAGCCTCAGTTTCCCCAACATGAGAGTGATCCCTTAGGCTCTGGAGACTATGAGAAGAGTTTCCTACCATGCATAGATGGAGGGTCAGTGGCTTCCAACCTCTGATGACACCCTTCCCTTCCACAGCAAGCTGGAGCCAGAGGAGTGCAGCTGTAAGATGGGCAGTGTTCTCTGTGTCATGGGGCAACCAGTGCTTCTTCCCATAGCCCTCTCTTTAGCACAGAGAAAGGATCAGGACCAGTCAGGGGATTAGAAGGGATTAAGAGCAGGAAGGAAACAGAGCTGTCAGACAGAACTGAAGGCTGAAGTTCGGAGCTCCAGTGTCCTTATCCTTGTAATGCCTCCCATCTGTTGTACCTCAGTCTCCCTTTTATAGAAGGCATAGCCTCTGACAGATGCAGAAGCCTACTGAGTGGCCTCAGTGCACAAGGGGACAGCGGCTGGCAGCCTCCTACTGCCCTGGCCTCCCCTGCACCACCTCCCCCTCCATGGCTGCATCTTTGACAAGGACCGCTTGGGAATCAATCACTCTCAGCGGAGCCAGGCCCCGGCCCCTGACATTCCAATTAAACGCTTCACTCTGGCCTTGGTTGCATCATCTCAGCTTGGAATAACGTCATCTATCTTCTGTAGATGGACAAAGCCTATGGGCCAGGCAGCGGAAACTAGCAGCCACCAGTCCCCAGAGCCGCCTCATCACCACAGGGACACATTTCAATCAAAAGGAACTGCAGCAGCAGCACTCTCAGGTAGAAAAGCCATCATCCTCCCCAGGGACAAGCATTCATCTCTGCCGGAGGAAAGAAACAGCCTGAGTCCCTGCCAAGGGGAGCCCCTGTTTATCCTGCTGCCCTTCCCATTAGTCGGCTGTCAGCATTCAGCTGGGAACTCTGGAGTCCCAGGTGGTGGTTGGTGGGAAAAGGGAGACCAAGGACAGGGCTGATGGAACCTGGTTAGAGCTAGGAGACAGCCCCCCGCAGGGAGTGTCCTTGCCTGGTGGAGTACATCCAGCCCTTCCCTGAGAAAGCCCACACACTTAGAGGGGAGAAGATGCCTCTACAGTGGAGCGTCTTCCAGACTGATAGGAAGAAGGACCCTCCTTTCTGATGAGGAGACACAGCCCTTCCTGGGGAGAGCCCAGTCTGAGAGACACAGAGAAGACATGGCCCCTCCCTGGCTGCAGAGACACAGCACTTGCCTTGTAATACTCCATCTGAAGGGGCGTTATCACAAGGCCTCTGCTGCATCATGGGTATCCCCCCTGCATTCCCCCCAATGGAAGGCCTGGGGAAACTGAGCCCCTCAATGCAGGGCTTCCTAGAGGAACGTTTGTAATCTTTGATGTCAGACAGGCCTGACCTGGGTTCCAACTCTAACTCTATGTTTTCCTCCCTGTGTGTCCTTGAACCAGTGACTCAACCTCTCTGAGCCTCCTCTCTTTACCAAGAAAGTGGGAACCACCTTGAGAAGGAAGTGAGGTCATGTATATGAAACACAGAACATCTGACACACTGAGACCCTCAGTGGAAGACAGTGGACTCTGGGTGTGTCCAACTCAAGGGACAGGGAAAGGGAGCAACCCAGGTTCCATACGGTAAGAACCGAGTCAGCATCAGGGACCAGGAGTGGGGCCCCCAATCTGCCACACCCCTTTTTGGACCACCAGAAGGCAGCACAGAGGCCAGATGCCCAGGAAGCATACTGAAGATGACCTGGGGACCTAGATTGTAGGGGCAGGAGCCAAAACTCACCCCCAAGGCAACTGCAGGTTTAAAAATTAGAATCTATTATCCCAGAAGCAACAGAAGAGGTTCCTTGAAGGCCCCCACCTCCAAAGAGCTGCTTCTGAGCTGGCACTGTTTCCTATGGGGTTATTTTTAGTTTGTTTTCGCAGTAATTATTCTTTTGGGTGGATTTCAGGGTTGTAGCTGGGTGCTCTCTGGGAGATGGGCGCGGTATCCATACAAAAAAAAAGAGGGTTGTTATTCATAGTAATTCAACTGGATTTGTAAAGTTGTTATTAAGCATTTGTCACCACAAAAGTCACTTTGATTTGGCTTTCCTTGGAGCTGTTCTTTCTGCCCAATTTTGCTTCCTTGTCTTACAAGGGAGGCCTAGAGTATTTAAGAGGCCTACACAGAACACACAGAAAGAAACAGAGATGACTCTTTGCAGGAAGAGAAAACAAACCCTTTGAGGCTTGCATCTCAGAGGAAGAATATGATGTGGATAACAATGATAGCAAACGTGCACAGAGCACTTACCATGAGCCAGTCACTGCTCCAAAGTGCTTTGCAACATTACAAGGTAGGCACTATTAATATCTCCATTTTACAGATGAGGAATAGGCACAGACAGGTTAGGTAAGTTGTCCAATGTCACATAGTAGATAGCCGAGTTGGTATTTGAACTCAGGCAGCCTGGCTCTGGGACTTGGGTTCAGAACCACCCAATGACAGCTCCTGGTGACCATCTGAGAGTATCTGAGAGACAGATGGTGAGATGGAAATGAGGACAGGGCCCCCATGAGACCAGGGTTAATTTTTGTGTTCTGTTCTGCAAGCCTAGAACATTACTTCACTTGGCCTGGGGAGGGAAGGGGGATTTCCAAGTGAGGAAAACCCTCTGCAGGTACCCCCAGAATCCCCTTGAGGATCCCCTGCTGATGGATGTTGATGCGGACACAAGAATTCCCAGGAAGATCAGCCTCAGAGAGCATTTATAATCAGATGTGCTGTGAGCTGGTGAATTAAACACAGGCTTTAAAAACAAATAGACTTGAGATCAAATCCCAGCTCTGCCAGTTTCTAGCTACATAACCTTGAACAAGTGACTTTCCCTCTCGGAACATCAGTCAGCTTCCTCCTTTCTAAGTGTAGATAATATTTACACACCACTCAAGATGATAGAAAAGCTTCAAAGAGGCTTTGGATAGAAAGTAACGGAGACAGTGCAGGGCTATGGTATCTGAACTACTGCCCCTTTTGCCATACATTCGTTTGTTCAGTAAATGTCTAGGAACATTTACCCCATGTGTGCAGCTGTGTTCAATGTTATGGAAGATTTAAAGATGAACAAAATGTAAAGTGTCCCTCTATTAATCAATTATTGCATTGCTATAAAGAAGTACCTGAGGTAATTTATAAAGAAAAGAGGTTTAATTGGCTTCTGGCTCTGCAGGCTACACAGGAAGCCTGGCACTGGCATCTGCTTCTGGTGAGGGCCTCAGAAAGCTTCCAATCATGGAGGAAGGCAAAAGGGAGGGGTAGGCATCACATGGTGAGAGCATGAGCGAGAGAGAGAAGCAGGAGGTGCCACACTCTTAAACAATCAGATCTTATGTAACTCAGATCTTGCAAGAACTCACTCATGATCTCAAAGACAGCAACAAGCTATTCATGAGGGATCCACGCCCCATGACCCCTCCCACCAGGCCCCACCTCCAACACTGGGGATTACATTTCAACATGAGATTTGAGGGGACAAACATCCAAACCACATTAGTCCCTACAGATTTTATACGTGAATGAGAGGAAGGCTAAACCAAGATCAGATGGATTCTAACAATGAGGCAGACAGTGATTGATTCCACCTGGGGTGGATGAAGCAGACTTTACAGAAGGACCCCAAGAAGAGATGGGGAAGGAGGAACAGGCATTCCAGCAGAGCAAAAGGGCACCATGGCAGAGAAAGGCATGACTTATTGGGGAAGAATGGCCAAAAGTGGGGAGGATGGGCTGGAAAGTATGTGTCAAACCCTAAATGCAAATCTGGGGAATTTGGGATTAATCTTGTGGGCAGTGTGGAGCCATAGATGGGTTTTTTAGCAAGAGGAAGACATAAGTGAGCTGAGAATCAGATTTGGGAGGTGGGGTGGGAACTTGAAGCGGGATTCCCATCTTAAAGGATCTGGAAAGAGAACCTGGGTTTTGATCTCAACTCTGAAATGAGCTCCTGTGTGAAATCAGACAAGATACCCACTGCTGTGGGCCTCACATTCCCCCTGTAATGCTCACAGGTTACCAGGATGGTCTCTAATGGCCCATCTGGCCACATAAGTCTATGATGAGAGGGCTTCCCCTCTTCAGAGCAGACCTGGCTTCCTCTGCAGTCCTCAGCATGCCTGGCTCCTTCTCTCACCCTCCCAGCAGGCCCAATTGGCCCTCCTGCCCAGTTCAGGAATCCTGGGTACTGCCAACCCCAGGAGCCAGGCAGAGCTGGCTCAACAACTCTGGGAGGTCACGGGCAACTGATCAGGAGGCCATGGAAAGAAGTTGGGCCCCCGGCTCTTCCTCTCCCACTTGTAACTGGCAGCCAAGTTGGCCAACAAACAAGAAGTTGAGAAGCTTGTAACCACATCAGAGTTTGCTGCCATTTAGCTGCTGGGCTGTGGCAAAGGGTGTCCTTGCTCTCTTTGTCTCCGTATTTCTGTCCCTGGCTCTTGCTCTCTTTCTCTGGCTCGCATCAGGCAAGTGCTTTGCCCTGGAATTAAATGAAGCTGTATGGGGGTGGGGAGGAAAAGAGGGGGAGGGGACAGCAGAGCCCAGCCTGCATGGCTCAAGTCCAAATCCTCCCTTGGCTGGGTGCCCGGGGTGGTCCTAGCTTACTGTCCACGTGGGCCAGAGGGAGGAAGAGAAAGGGGAAAGCTAGAGTCAGGGCTGGCCACGGGGTGGGGGTTGGAGGAAGTGTGCTGCCTGAAGAGGAACTAAAGGGAGAGATTCTAGGGAAATGGGAGTAAAAAGATCTGTAAGCAGCCAGTACAGAAGGTAACCCATTTTGCAGAAAGGTGAGTTGCCCAAATAATGTTGGGCATTAATGTGGGGTCGGGGTCAGGGACTGTGCACAAATGTGTGGGGTCGGGGTTAGGGACTGTGCACAAACACATTGATAAAATGCTTCATAAGCCTCCCAGTGTCTTTGGCCCCAAAAGTGTGAAGTTGTATAACTGAATATAGTAACCACGAGCATGCACGTCACCACAGACAGGTATCTTTGGGCACAGAGGCAATGGGCCTGCTTCCTCTCCAGCCCCTTTCCTAGCTTTGCCCCAGCTCTCAAATGCCCCAGCCATGCAGAAACATTCACTGCCTCCTGATCACATCGTGTCCTTCACACCGTGAAGCAGCCTCCTCCCCTCCCTTTCTTCTCCCCACTTCCCCAAACCAGCTTGTCCTTCCCTTAGCGTAGCTCAAAGTCACCTCCTTCAAGAAGCTTTCCCATATCCTGCAGCACTCATGTCTTAGGCTGAACTAGATGCCCCTCGTTCCAGCCCCAGAGCTCCTGTGCTTCCCTCCAGGGCAGCACCCACTGCCACTGCGCATCACAATCCTATGTGTCTGCCCACTTCCATCTCCCACACAATGGCAAACTCCTTGAGGGCAGAGGCCATCTCATTCATCTAGCATAGCTCCAAACACACAGTAAGTGATTAATAATTCACTTAGTCAATAGCCATTAACTGAATACTCAACAAACATCAGGCAAGGGGCACACAACAAGGGTCAACGCAGATAGTGCCTGCCTTCCTGTGTCTCCCCTTTATGGGAGGAGACAGGCAAATCAACACAATCTGAAAGCTGCTTAGATGTGGGAGACGCACGGGCTTACAGGTGAACTGAATAGGGATGGGGGTGTGGGCAGTGTCAGGGAAGGTTTCAGAGAGGAAGAAATGTCCAAGGTGAGGCTGAATGACTGGATGAGTACATAAATGCAACTGCCAGAACTGGAGTCCAAGGTCTAGTTCAGTCTAGCATCCACACTGCATCAGGGATAAATCCCTGAAATAATTACCCAAGGAGCCTCATTCTCTCTAGGAAAGAAAAGATGGGTTTCCAAGTCCAAGGCAGGGCTGAGCCAGGCAGTGAAAGTTTGGGAATGGGCACACCGTGGGGCAGGGAGCCAGGCATATCCTTACATGGGGTTATATTCCTGTCTGTGCCAGTAACTGGCTGTGTGGACTTGGGCCTGTCACTAGCTCTCTCTGGGCCTTGGGTTTCTTATCTATAAAAATAGGAAGGGGGTGGATTCTGAGCAATAATCTTAATGAGAACATGACCCCATTGCAGGGGGTATTTACTGTGTAGTGATGACAAGACACTCAAGGTGAAGAGAGAAACTAAACAGAAGGAAATGTGGTTAGAACTTGAACCCTGCCTGATTCCAAAATCTCTGTTTGCTCTTTTTTTCCATGAGGCCATTTAACCATTTCACAATGTGTCTGAGAACTTTATAAAGAAGACCCCCGAGCTGAAACGTGAAGATGGGCACGACTTTAATTGGTGGAGAAAAACACAAAGGAAGCTATGTACAGCAGGAACAAAGGTGGGGAGGGAAGAATGAGCCTGGCATGAAGAGGAGCATCCCTTGTGATGGTGGTGGCAGGGAGTTCGGCTTGGCCTGGCTGGGGCAGAGGAGTCATGTTGGGGAATGGTAGGAGATGCAGATGTCTCTGTCCTGCAGGACTTGGTGGTGGGAAGTGGTGGGAGGAATCAGGGCTCTGGGGTCCCAGCCCAAGCCCTACCAGTCAGGGTGAGGCTGACACGGCAGGTGGAGGAACTCCAGCCTCCGCAAGGAAAAGGGCATAGTAAGAGTTGGGACTGCCAAGAGAAGCATCAGGGGCATGGGCTGTGGGCTCCCAGGCTCTGGAAGATCATGGAAGTGAGGTGCCAGGCAGGGCCCTTATGGGAACACAGACCCAAGACCCAATTATCGGGACTGGGTAAAATCAAAGACCCAGTTACTGAAGTAAGTGAATATGGATAAATAATCCAGTCAGTTTATTTTGTTGAGCACATATGCCAGGCACCATTCTGGGCACTGGGAATAGGTTGGTGAATGGTTCATACAGAATCTTGGCCCTTGGGGAGCTTACATTCTATCGGAAGAGACAGATAGATACACAGGCAAATTATAAAATAAAATACCAACTGCTATGAATCCAATTAAAGTAGCGTAAAAGAATAAAGCAATGGAGGTAGAACAATAGTTGCATTATTTTATATCAGCTCATCATATACATCGGAAGGTATCTCTGAGGAAGTGGCAGTTGGGCAAAAACCTGAATGAAGTAAAGGAGCAAGGGGTTAGGGGAAAAGCATTCCAGGTGGAGGCAACAACAGGTACAAAGGCCCTGAGGCAGGAATGTGCTTGATATATGACTGCTGGGTGGCCTTTGTGGTGCCAGTGTAATAAAATAGAAGGGAGAGGGGGAAGGGGGAAGAAATGAATTTGGAAAAGCAGCTAGGGGTCAAATCACATAGGCCCATAGACCTCAGTGAGCAGTTCGGTTTCAATAATAGCAATGGTTAACCTTTACAGAGCACGCAGTGGTGCTCAGTACTGTCAGGTAATCAGTATGCATTTACTAGGATTTTAAAAGTGCCTGCTTGGGGGAGTTGGTATGATTATCTCCATTCAACAGATGAAGAAACTGAGACTCAGAGAGGTGCGGTGGTTTAAAAGAAGATGGCTGTAGAGTAAGTGATGGGGCCAGAATGTTAGGGTGTCCATATGTTCCAGTTTGCCCTAAACGGTCCACTTGAGACTGCTGCTCCAAAGTAATTTTTAGCCCATTTATGCCTAGTGTTCCATTATTGGAATGCTAAGCATGTGGGAATTATTTATATCCTACTGCTCCAGGTCATTGCGAAGATCTGATTGCAAAACTTCAAAAAATTGCAACCTCAGGCATAAATGGGTTAACAGAACCCCGTTTTACTCTCAAATATATCTTCTACCTCCAAAATTCATACGTTGAAGTTCCAACCCCAAGTAACTCAGCATGCAACAATCTTTGGAGCTAAGGTCTTTAAAGAGGTGAGTAAGTTAAAATGAAACCATTTTCATGGGGCCCGAATCCAATATGACTAGTGTCCTGTATAAGAAGAGGAAGATAAACCATGATTCATGAACACAGAAAAATGACCATAGGTGAAAACACAGCAAGAAGACGTCCATCTTCTAGCTAAGGAAAGAGTCCTAAGAGGAAACCAACCCTGCCAGCATGCTGATCTTAGACTCCAGCCTCCAGAACGGTGAGAAAAAAAATTTCTGTCAATTAAGCCATTTAGTCTGTGGTATTTTGTCACAGCAGCATGAGCAAACTAATACAGTTGCCTTGCCTTCTAGGACTGGAACCCAGGTCTCTGCTTGGAAAAGCCACGTGCTGGCCATCATGCCATGCTGCCCTTCACTGCTGGCATTCTCCTGAGCCACAAATAGCTATTGGTCCTGGAATCTGAGCTGGGAGCTCAGCCTATAGGGGAAGGCAAAGCAGCCCAGCTGCAGGGTGAAGGCTGGACAATTGCTTCAATAGCCACGTGTATGCATAACTGTGTACTAAATGGGGTGAATGTCTAACAGCATGTAGGTGTGACTCTGGATGCTGGGGAAGGGGAACAAGAGGCTGAGCTACTCAGAACAGTACTGCAGAAAGAACACTACTTTCTCATCAGAGGTGCCTATGTTCCCAGAGCCCCTGTGCTGGCCTCCTCACACTGCCCTCCCGGTGTTGAACGGCCTATTTATGCCTGGTACCCCACTGCCCATAAACATGTCCACCCAGAAATGATAGCTTTGCCATATATGAAATCCCGGGCCCTTGCATATCACAGTGAAAGTGGCTAAATGGGTTACGTACCTGAGCTTTGGAATCACATATATGTGGTTTTGAGTTGTGACTCTGCTACTTTATAGCTCTATGTCCCTAGGCAAGAAACTTACCTTCACTGAGCCTCAGTTTTCTCATCTGGAAAATGGTAATAATAACAGTACCTACTTAACAGCATTGTAGTGAGGACTCAGATAATGCATGCAAAATGCCGGGCACAGTGACTGGCACGTAAAAATCATGTATTCATTAACATTAGTCATTAATATTCCTAGGTTCTCTATATGGGTTGGTGAAAGCTCTTGAACTTCTGCCATCTGGGCCTTATCTGTCTTGTCCAACCTATGCATTCCAGTACAGAAGCATTCCATAATGCTTCACACACAATTAGAGCTCAATAAAAATTTCAAAGGCTTTCATAAAATGACTGAATTAACAGGCTTCCATTTTTGCAGCTGTAAAATGAGAGGGCTAGCTTAGGAAATCTCGGAACCCCCTTGACCTGAGACAGAGCAGGATTCCAGGATGATCCCAGGAACGTGTCTTCATGATGCTCCACATCGGCTCATCTGATTGTCTCCTGATGGTAGGCATTCTGAAAAACAGAGGCATGCTGAAGGACAGATGTCACCTGGCCTATCTTTAGGGCAGGTCAGGCATGGGAGGAAGTGGGTGCCAGTTTATGTATGGGTCCTTGATAAGCATCCATGCAGGGCACTGGGGCCTGGGACTGAACCCTGCTTACTGCCTGGCTTCTTGGCAGGAGGACAGGGCTCCTCCAGGCATCACCTGGGAACTGTTGACTGAGATAACCTCCAACCATTGCCAATCCTCTGTCCAGAAAGACACAAACAGAATGGAAACAGCAAAGACACTACCACCTTAAGTTGATAAGGTGCTCATCTGGGATAGAAGAGTACACACATGCCAGGTCCTCTCTCCAGCCCGGGCTCCAGTTGGGGTGGCTCCTCTGACTTCCCCTTATCTAAGCCCCAGTGGCATTGCTGGTTGGGAATCCGTAACTAGGACTAACAGGTGAGACCGAGGGCAGTCTGCTGGGGTAGTAGGAAAGGCAGAGGGAATGTATAGAACCCCTTTCCAGGTAAATGATGTGCAGGATTGGAATAGCTGAAACAACTGGCTGTCTACCTTGTGCCAAATGCCTTCTCTCTGAGCAGTAGGATTTACACTGCTGAGAATGACAGGTCCATGGAGCACTAGAGGTTGGAGTCATATTTTATTCTCCAGGTGGGCTATCGGCTGCCCTTCACTTCCCTGAGGCAAGGAGGAGGAAAATCTGGCATTTGGAGAGTCAGAGGATCATCAGGCCCATGGACTTGGCAGAAGGCTTCAATCCAGGAAGGGTAGATCCATATCGGAGGTACAGGAAGAACTTGGGGCTGAAACTGTATTCTCTAAAGATAGCAGGCTGCTCCCTCGCCCTTTCCAACCACAGGCCTCAGTCTTCTCCATAAGATGAGCAAAGTGCGTGATGTCAAATCACACCACAATTGCAAGCAATTAGAAGCTTAGTTCTGCCTTCCCTTCTAGAAAGTAAGTTCCATGAGGACAAGAGCTAGTTTTGTCTTGCTCACTGTTGTACCTACAATGCCTGTGATGTTGGAGATATGCACCATACTACTGTGAAAGGGAGGGACAGAGACAGGGAGGAAGGGAGGGAGGAAGGAGAAGAAACTGAATCACAAAGGAAGGTCACATAAGAGCTATGGGGTGGGGTGAGATGGGGGTGCAGAGAAAAGAATTCGATGTCTGAGTCCCTGCCCACCCTGACCAGAACACTGTGCTATTTCCACAGACGGCTGGGAGAGATGTGACACTGCTGCCCCTCAGACCCTAGCGTCAACTGGGAACATTTGAGGAGAAAGGAAATCTTATCCACAACACAGGGTAAGGTGTGTCTTGGGCTCAGAAAAGCACCTTGTCTCTTCCTTCTGGCCATGCTCAGGCTCCATGACCCTTCGGATGGGGTGCTAGGCAGGGATGGAGGGCCCTCCCTGCTTCCTTCCTCCTCTTCCTGAAGCCCTCCTCTGCCTCAGTAGGTGTATCTTTCCCCCTTTCTCCCCCACACAGAGCCTGATTGCTAGCTTGCTTCTCAGGGGGTTGGTGAATAAGCCCTTGGGTGACATTAATTGCCATCAGGAATTAAGGGCCTAATGAGAATCATCTTCTTTGACGACTCCAGCACCTTCTATCCCCAGGGCCTCCAAGAGCTGGCCAGCTCTCCTCAGGCTGCACCTCCCCCCAGCTCCAGACAGATGTGGGGGTGGGGGAAGGGCCAGAGCAGCTCTCTACAGGCCCCACTACCAAGCCAGGCAGCAACAGCCAGCAGCCAGGGAGGAGGAAGCCTTCCATGAAAAATGCAAGCACATTTTCCAAAAACAAAATGTCACTGTCCTGGATGAAAGGAAACTCTCAGGGTCAAGAGGGCTAGCATGGAGTCAGGCAGATGGAGGGCACGGTTTGAGCACCCCAGCTGGCTTTGCTCTGACCTGGCCCCACACTCTCACTCCAGTTGAGTGCAGAGGTATGGAAGCGTGACCCTCAAGATCCATATCCTCCCCAGTAGGGATATGTCCATGGGATTGAAGACCCTGTCCCTCCAGAGTAGGGTGGGATTGAAATTCACCCTCGGGATTGGAGCTGATACCCAATGAAGCTATAAAATCATTGCCATGGATCCGATGCCTGGTTGACAGATGAGGGGTGAAGGTTGACTTGCCGGGTCTGCTCTAGGTTGCACTCTAATGGAAAGGGCCTGATGGTGGGAACAGATATCACTCCAGCCACCCCTCCCCCTAGTCAGCAGGTGCCTGGGTGAGTATGCAAGAGGGGCAGTTCCCCACCCCCACCTCATGCCTCTTTAAAGGCTTGCTAAACAACCTGTAGCAAAGCACTGTCCCCTCCTCTTCTCCCTCTTCCTTCTCCAGCAACGGAATAAATAGGTTTCCCACAGCTGCGCCCCGGACCCATCCCGCACGAAGCTGAGCCCCAGAGCCCCCGCGGCCCTAGAGGAGCTGGGCACAGCAGCAAGGCTGATTCCCAGCCAGTGCCCAGCGAACTCTGGGGATGGGGGTAAGGTGCCCCCTACCCGCGCCTCTGGAAGAGCGGCTGCAAAACACCTCCGGCGCCCGGTGGGGAGCGTACATCCTTTGAAAAGGGACATCAGTGACTGCGGTGGCGTCTACCCTGGAGAAACGCAGCTGGGGGAGGTGTAGGCTCCTCCCGCCGCAGCTGGCCGGCCCCATTTGAGTCCCAGCGCTAGCCGGCGTTGGGAAGGAAAAATCAAACATAAAATAGGTGCGAGCGGAATCGCGAGGTAGGCCCTTGGCCCGAGTCTCATTAAGGAGCCGCGTGCGCCCCCAGGCTGGGAATGCGGAATGGACACGTGGACAGAGGAGGGGGAGCTAGGAGTGGGGGGAGTCTCCGTGGCGCGCGAGCTGTGGGCCGCGCGCTCCGGGGCCACGTGACCACGGGGAATCTGGGAGGGGTGGGAGCCAGCGCGCCAAGCTCGGCGCCCGCTACTGCCCGGGTGGGCGCTGAATCCCGGACGGAGGAGGAGGGCGGGCGAGCGCGAGTGTGTGTGTCTCTCTCGAGTCATTTACGGCGGAGCAGCCGGCGCGAGCGCCGAGGAGGCGGCGACGGCGGCAGCGGCTGCTTCGTGCAACTGTGGCTCCCCCCACCTCCTCTTCCTTTTTGCTCCTGGATTCTTCTTCTCCCCCCACACACGTCCATGGGGAGCCGGCTCCCCTGCCAGCACCTCCTCTCCTCTCGGCCCCGTAGGCACCAGCTGCCGCTTCCCTGGCCGCAGGCTGCGCGGGTGCCGGCTGCCCTGGCCCCTGGCGCCGCGCCCGCGTCTCACCGCCTGCAGCCCGGACTGGCGCGGCGATCCGCTCGCCCAAACTGACTCGGAGAGAGCGGGAGCCAATGCCTGGCAGCATCGAGACAGCGGGCGAACGGGCGTCCGGGGACAGGGCGGGGGCGGCGGGGAGGAGGCGTCGGAGACTCTGAACCCCAGAAAAGTTCAAGGTTTGTGCAGGTTCCCCCAGGGAAGGCGAGGAGCGAGGCGGGGCAGCGCGCCCCTCTGCTGAGACGGAGAGACCTGAGCGGAGAGCGGGGTGGCCCGGAGCTGCCGCGAGCTGCAGGAGCCCCTCTGCATCTTACAGCGTTTATGGTCATCAAGCTGGAGTCGACGTCCTGGGCAGGAAGGGCTCGGGGCAGGGCGCATTAGCCGGCTTTCTCGCTCCCTTGCTTCTCCAAGCCCCATCTACATGGGGCAGCCCGTTCTGGCCGCGCCACCCTTGCCCCAGCCGCCGAGCGGCTGCCTGGGCAGGAGGCGCTGACCCGGCCTGTGTGGAGCCTGGGCCCTGATCCAAACTGGAGAAAGCGCGCTGGAGCCGAGGAGCGAGCCTTGCGAGGGGACAAACATCTGGCCGCCCGCCTCGGGCATCCGGTCTGGGCGTCGCCTAGGGTGGTGGCGACCAGCGTCGCCAGTCTTAGCACCGCACGGAAACTTTTCCTTCTCCGGATGGATTAAAGTTGTCTGGATTTTCTCTTTCTTTGAGAAAGACAGCATTCATTTGCATCTGACCTGGGATTTTTATGCTGGGCTGCTGCAGGGGCTTGGAGGAAGAAAGTGGCGCTATCCATGTGCGGTTACTACCGAAACCGAGGAAATTGGGGCTTGCGTTGGAAGTCTGCACCCTCGAGTGAGTTCGGATTCGCGCTGGGCCGTGGGGCCGGGATATTCAGCACTGGGCTCTAGGTAGCCCCCGGGACGCCCGCGGCCACCGGGCTCGGAACTGCACGTGCAGCTCCCCCCGCGCCTCGCAGATCCTGCAGGGGGCACCAGCTGGGGGAGGTGGAGGCTCCTCCCGCCCGGAGCTGCGCCCCCACCGGCTCCGAGGGTGTAACCGCCAGCGCCTGGGACGCGCCCCCCCCCCCCGCAAAGTGTCCCCGAATTGCACTCTCTGGCCCCGGAGCTGCATCTGAGACAGCCGGGCGCCACGGCAGCCCTGAGTTGGATGTGACCAAGCCCAGCCTGGGGCCAAGTCGTCGTTGACTGTTGCCCTCTCGGACCCCTCCCGCCCCCGCCTCGGCCATGGCCCCGGGGATGTCGGGCCGCGGCGGCGCCGCCCTGCTCTGCCTCTCAGCGCTGCTCGCCCACGGTAAGTGTCGCGGCGCGGACTCGGGGTGAGGATGCGGCAGGCGCCACTGGAGGGGGTACGGGGAAGACTGGGGAGAGGAGCACCCACACCCCCTGGACTCGCAGCCGCCACTCCGGGTTTGGCGTCTCTGGCTGCAGCTCGAGTTACCGCCAGCCCCCGAGCCCTCCGGCGAGCTCAGCTGAGGGGACCGAGCCCGGCGCCAGAAAAGGGTGGGGGTAGGGTGTCGCTCCTGTCCTTTCCTGGTTATAAAGAAGGGTTCGAACCCGAAGGTCTGGGGGCGTGTCCGCCCACGGAAATCTAGAGGGATCCTCCGGATCCCGTCCAGGCCGCCCCCCGCCCCCGTCTCCCCCTGCGGCCGGCCCGGCGGGGGCTGTTGGGATCCGCCGGGATCGCGTCTTTCCCCGCCCCGGGAGCGCAGGCCGGTGCGGGGCCGCGCCGCCCGTCGCCTCGCTTCCTGCGGCGGTCCTCGGGAAGGGAAGTGGACTGACTCCGGGCCGGGGAGCCGCCGCGGCTCTCACGCCCGCGGTCCTGTGAGCTGCATCTAAATGGCCGGCTTAGGCGAGCCCGGAGGGCGGGGGTCTGGGCACCGGCACAGGCCGGGGCCGTGGGCCGCGCGCGGAGGGAGCGGGCTCCGCGCTCTCGCATTCTGCAATCTGTTGCGTCTGCTCCCCAGGCTCGCCCCGGGCTCCGCGGTAAAGCGGGTGGGAGAAGGAAGGATTGGGGTTGGCGCGCTTTGGCGGTGGGACAGCGGGCATACGGGTGGGGGGCAGCGGGTTTTTGAACAGCCCCCAAGAGTGGGAACTCAGACCAGACGGAAGGAGGCTGCAGCGGGCCTTCCGCAAGCTGGAGACGCTCCAGGAGGCGAGGGGAGCAGACCGAGGTGGGAGGGAGAGAGCTCCGAAAGGAGAGTGGAGAAGCGGGGCCCTCTGCTCCCTCCCAACGTGAAACCAGCCGACCTGGGATACATTTTCTCAACCAGCAAGGCGTGGTGGGGTTGGGGGGCGGGGGTGTTTCGATGCTCCACGCTGAGGGGTGAGCCTCAGGCAGGATGGAGGGCCCTTAGATGGAGGGGGCAGTGGGCTCTCCGCATTGGTGGAGCGCCCTCGATGTGCTGGGCTCAGCTCTTGCCCAGATCTGCCCAGTCCCTAAGAGCCTGCTCAAGCTCGCCAGGAGTGTGCCCAAGGTCTCTAACCAGCGGCCTCTTTCACCCTTACCAAAGCGCATTCTCAAGATTGAGAGAATAAGAAAAAGAAGGGGCTCTCGGAATCGTAGGGTCCTGGAGCTAGGAGGGGGGCGGGGAGCAGGCAGACCTCCCTCTATGGGTGGCTTGGTTATTCCCGGCTGAGGTAACTCCAGGGGGGTTGTTCTGCGTTCAGTTCACCAGAGACAGCTAACCTCAGTTCTCTGTGGGAGGAATAGGCAGAGGAGCGTGCCAGCAGGAGGGCGAGGGTGAGGTGGGGGGAAGTGGGAGCATAGCGGGAAATCAGAAATCTCTAGGCTCTGTGTGCAACACTGAGAATGAAAGTGGGGGAGAGGGAGGTGGGCTGCCTGTCTGCGCACTGGAGCTGCGTGGGCTGCACTTGTGACCTAGCACTGGCCGGCAGGGAGTTTCCCTGCCCAGTAGGAGGAAGCCCAGAAACCCAGGCCTGAGTCTAGGTGGGTTCTTCCCCTCTTCTTACATCTTGCTGACGGAGTTCCCTTCCCAAAGCCCACCCATGGCGTCACCTCAAACGTTGGTGATGGGCAGCTCAAACTCTGTCATTAGGGCCCCTCTGCCCACCTTCCCGATCTATGAGCCTGGAATTAAAGATCCCTTTCCCTTTCTCACCTGCCAGAATCCTGCCTGTTCCTAAGACGCAGTTCCAGCTGGGCCTTAGCGTCCTGGCTGCCTTCCCTTGGTCTTGGCCTTGGCCTCCTTTTTTCCTTAGGCACCAGTGCCCTCTCTGTGCCCCAGTAGTCCTGGATTGGTGGAGGCAGAGCCATGGGCTTATTCCCTGTCTCTCCACACAGCCAGTGCCTAACACAGTGACAGCACACATAGGGCAGAGGGCTTGGCTGCCTGAGCAGAAAGAAGGTATTTGAGGAGGTAGGGTCTGAATCGCCCTACTGAGCGGACATTTCCCCTCCTGACTATCTGGCTCCCTTTCCAAGCTTCTTCCCTGAGTCCTGAACTCTCTTCTCCATCCCATGTCTCAGTCTCCCCTGCCACAGAGAAGGGTGCCAGCAGATACTTAAAACTTGGGGGATCCCCCAGATGGGTAAGGCCAGTATGATAGAAATCCCCCCACAATAAAACTCCATCTCCCCTGGGCCGCCCTCCTCCTCCAGGGCTGCCTGACACCCACCTAGCCACCCCTTCCCTCTGTTAAGAATAGGGTCCAGGGACTTAGTCTCCCTTTAAGCTGACTCTTGATTGGGGTTCCTGAGCTTTTCTAAAATGCTGGGAGATAGAGGGACAGTTGCAGTTTTCTGTGCCTGGCAGGCAATTGAGGTCACAGGGTTCTGACCACACAGCCAGACTGGGAGCCAAGTAGCCTGGGTTTCAGTCTGACTCTGGCGCCACCAAGCAGGGTGACCTTGGACTGCCTCCTTCACATTCCCCATCTTTCACAGGCAGTGTGGTCTCTGGCCTGTCTCTCCCCTTCCCAGTTTCTGCCAGGACTCCTGGACAGAGACCATGTGTGAATGGAACCCCACTACCTTTTCAGGACCCAGTTCAGCCCATGAGATAGGCAGAGTGGTGTGTCTGGGCGCTTCTACACTGTTCCCAGTCTCCAGGCTTCTTCCAGGGAACATCTGTGAAGGCCACTTTCTTGTATCTAATCTTTGGGGAGACTCCTGGCCCCATTGTTAGTTCGAATAGGAGTTTAGGGGTCAGCGTGGTGGATAAATCTGTTAGAGAGCTGATTATGTCAGCTCCCTACTCAGGAACCATTACTGGTTCCCCACGGCCTCTAGGATCAAGGGTACACTCATTGCCCTGGAATCCAAAGCCCTTTATGATCTTGTCCCAATCCACATCTTCACTTCCAAGATACTGGCCTCTCGCCATCCTCCATGTGCCGTATGAGGTATTGCTTTTCTCACTTTCCTGCATTTCTGCTTTTGCACCCACCAGCCCCTCCGTCTGGAACACTTCACCTCCAGAAATTCTTACTTAACCTTCAAAGCTGTGTTCAAATGTCACCTCCTCCAGGGAGCCTCCCTAGATTACCCCTTAGCTTCTCACCAGCAGTACCCCGATAGAAATAAATGAACTTTTTCCATGACTTCTTTGGTACTTCATGCTACTTCTCTAGCACTTCTTCCTCATAGGCTGCTGTGTGAGGGGCACACATGGGCATGCTTACCTATGCAATCCTCCTGATCCCCACGTTCTTGCATTTAGGGCAGGAGCCATGTCTTCTGTGTGTTTGCATGGCTCTCCAGTGTTTGACACATAGCAGGTGCTCAGAAGAAATGGATGGGGTAGGAGGACAACTCTGTATTGAGGGACCCTCCCAGCATCAGTTGAAAAGGGAGCTCTGGGGTAGAGGGCAGAAGAGGGGCGGGGGGGAGACAGGCAGAGATACCACAAAGAGAGCAATAGGATGGAGCAGGCCCATGCCATGCCCCTTGAGTGGGCACATACAAGACCCATGTGTCTCCGGTGACATGTTATGACATGGTCTCACAGGATACAAATGTAGTGTCCAGGGTCATTCTGAATACGTGATCTCAAAACATGTGTCCTCACCTCCATGATCCCCAGCCCAGCAACCTTGAGTTTCTCCTGCGGGTTGTGTCCACACCCCCACCCCAACCCCCGATCACCCAAGCCCTGAGCCCTTTTGGAGATGCAGGAGGAACACAGCAGGACAGGGTAAGCACCAGCCCTTGGGAGACCCCCTTATTGCCGGGCGTGAGGGATGACGCTTGCTTCCCCTCTCCCACACCCATCTTTCTTCTGGCCACACGCAGCCATATTCACAACACAGCCTTGTTAATGTTTAAGACCAGTAGGTGGGGATGTGTTATAAATTTGGTGGCAGAAAATGAGCTTTATTGGAATCCATTCTGAGGATGGCTGGTGCTTCGCTGTGGGAGATAAGGCCACTGTGGAATACCAGAACTGGACTTGGGTGTCTCCTAGGCCCTTGCCCGGGGCCTGTCTGGAACTGATAGACCCTGGACTTGAGATTGGTAGTGAGTGCTGGCGATGCTGCAGAAACTGAAACCCTGAGAGGCACCAACTCCCACCACTGGGGTCTGTCCCACCTACCTGGGGCAGGGGAGTGTGCAATAGAGGGCAGGTTCTCACCTTGTTGACCTGCACATAATGATGTCCAAAACACTGAAAGAGGAACCACCAAATCCAACCTCATGTGGA
This sequence comes from Pongo pygmaeus, assembly GCF_028885625.2. Classification (NCBI taxonomy): domain Eukaryota; kingdom Metazoa; phylum Chordata; class Mammalia; order Primates; family Hominidae; genus Pongo; species Pongo pygmaeus. Next base: position 50,543,158 of record NC_072392.2, read on the forward strand.
TAAGGAAATGGACACACAGGGAAGGGACTGGCCAAGCTCACTCTGCAAGTTTGTTCTGGAATCAGAACAAGCACCAGAGCCCAAATGGGGCTCCTGGCTTGGCTGTCTGCCCCAGACTCCTCAACAGATTCCACCACCTCTACTATCCCCTCTCTCTGCAGCTTCTTCCAGTGATGGGCTTCTAGCCTCAAGCCAGCCTCTGGTTGCAAGCAGTCATGATAATCAATCACTAGTAGCATTCATTAATAAACCTTACCAAGTGCTATGAAAGAAATGTGAGGGGTTCCAGATCTGATCCCCAGCTCTTTCAGTAGCTCAAAGTCCAACCAGGGGGAATGAGACAAAGGTCCAAAGTCTTGAAATTCAAAGCAGTTTGAAATCACACAGTCCTCAGGATACAGGATATCTGGGTTCAAACCCTGACTTTGTCATCAGTTTGCTGTGTAGCCACAGGAATTTCACCTACTTCTCTGGGTCTTGTTTTCTTGCTCTCCCAAATGAGAGGGGGCGGTGCCCTCCAAGCCCCCTTCCAACTCTTTTGTTCTGTGATGGAGAAGCCCCTTCTTACCTCCCTAATCTTTCTCTGTTCAAGCACACGCCTCTCTCCCCTGATTCCTGCAGCCAATGCTAACAAGTGGAAGAATCATATTCTTCCTCCCCATTTCCTCCCCAGGGTCTTCCTTACTTCTTCCTTGCCCATGCTCAACACAGAATTTTAATAAGAGATTAATGAACCAGTTGTGTATGTGTGTGTTTTTAAGAACATAAATTTCTTTAAAATTTTTCCTTCTCTGTCTTCTTAAATGAAAAGTAGGCCTTCTTATCACCAATTCAGCTGGCTCTGCCATACTCCAGCAGTCCCCAAGGATGGGACAGTGTATCACAGAGCACCAACACTCAGCTAGCTACTGCACGGGTCTCTGTGGGACAAATGGACTGCCCAGAGAAAGGGGGGACTGAGACAAGTGAGGCCAATGTTGCAACAAGTGGGGACAAGCAAGCCATTAGAGTGGTCTCAGCACCCACAGTCCGAGTCCAGGCACCATTATCTCCTTTCTGCTGTCTCATTTGACCCTTTCAGCTCCCCACCACCACCACTTCCCACCCACTCTCTGCCATACACACTTCCATCCCAGGCCCTGCTGGCTAGCAGACAACCCAGCAAGATGAAGTGGAAAATGGAAGCAGTTACCTAGATAATTCAATGCTTGTTGCACGAATGAATGAGTACAAGGATGAATAATTCAATGCAAAAAAAAAAGGGAAGTAGAAAAGATAATTGAAGAAAATCTCTTTTTGCCTAAATTATCTAGGACATTACCTGCCCTCAAAAAGTTCTGCTTTTTATCAAACTGTAATCCTTCCTGCTTCATTCTCACCCACACTTTTTTGGCCTGTGAGAATGAGCAGCTGGTTATTCTCTTCTCTTACATGACTTTTTTTGTTCAGTTCAAACTGATGGCAGTGGGCAGGATGTGTGCTTGCTGGCAGAATTTCTCAGATTTTTTGTTTCCCTGGGCCTATGTTTCACGACCACTGGAGCTGGAGAATGAGGTTACCAGGATGGATAGGATGACTCTTAAAATGGTCCAGGTTCTCAGCAGCATCTCCATCCAAGAATTCCCAGAACTGAACATCAGACCCCACGGGGCCCTGGCCCTTAGAGAACAGGCAGCTAGGATACCCCACCGTTACTCCTAAACCCCTCCCCAGGAACACAGCCCTGGAGCTGGCCAACCCTTAAACAGAATTAGTCACACACAATCACAGAGTGGCAACCTCTCTCTTTTTCTGAAGAAAAGCAGTGGCAGTGGGGGGGAATGGTTCTTGCACTTGGGGAGCACCCAGTATAACAAGGGAGGCAAATTTCCGTCTTCAGAGAGGCCCCAATAAGATGAGGGAGGCACAGCTCCAGATCTCAGGGGTAGCCTTTATTCCTTGCATGGTGGTGGTCTGATAGTGACTGATGACCACTTTGCCCAGAGACTGAGGACCCCACAACTTTCTCAGCCCCTCCTGGTCTCTCCTTCCCTACCTCAGCCCCCAGGGTTTTGGGGGAGCCTGGCTCTGGTCCAGAAGCCAGTGTATTTTTATAGCTTGGTACAGGTGATGCAGCGGCCTTGTCATGGTGGAAGAATGGTGTTGGGGGGAGGTAGGAGCACAGGTGCACACTCATGTGCACACCCACTCAGTCACGGCCACACACTGCTAAGCTTGAGCATTCTAACACTTCTCCAGTTCAGATCCATGATAGCTTTGTTTGTTACATTGGCTGCTATGTGAAGGCAGCACAGTGATCCCCTTTTCATGCAAGGCAAAGCTGAGGCTCAACAGAGTCCTGGCCACACTGGCTTTTGAAGTCATGACCCTGCCTTCGGAGGTCTTCTTGCCATACCTCTCTGTCTCCTGCCAACAGAATCAGCACAGATGCAGGCAGCCAGCCATGCAGGCCCATATACCTGAGTGAGTCCTGCAGGGTGCTGTCAGGGCCCACTGACCCTCCAGTTTCCTCTGAGCCTTCCTCTTCCCTTGCCCTCCATGCTTCTTTCAGTCCCTCGAATAAGTCACGCTCTTTTGCATGTCACAGTCTTTGTGCATGCTGTTCCCTCTGACCAGAACACTTCCACTCCATTGCCTACTCAGCTCTCAGGGCAGAGCATATCCACCACTTCTTCCTGGAAGCCCATCCCTGTTCTAAGAACAAGGACCCACTACCCACTGCAACTCATTGCAGATTTGCCGTGGTTTTAATTCTGCATTGCCTGGCTTCCTGCTGGCCAAAAGCTCAAATAGACCTGGACCGTGTGTGATCTCTTCTCTGCCTCTGTATTCCCAGAGTCTGTCTGGGAAGTGATGTCTGGAATAAACTAGGCAACCGATGACTTGTCAAATGAATCCATGAATGAATCATTGTGCACATACAAGCACACAGAGACATTGTCACTCAACAAGTATTCAGTTAGTGCTTACTATGTGCCAAGCACTGTTCTAGGCATTTGGTTGTAGTCAGCGCACACAACAAAAATCCCTGCATTCATGGTGGGTATGTTTGTCAGAGGAGGGATGCTCAATATACATTCTTATGTATATTGTGGGTGGGGAAGGCAGACAGTAAATAATAAATTCATTGAATAAGTGAATTATATATGTTCAAAGGCAACAAGTGGTTTTTGTTGTTTTGTTGTTTTTCTGAGATGGAGTCTCGCTCTGTCACCCAAGTTGTCACCCAGGCTGGAGTGCAGTGGTGCCATCTCGGCTCACTGCAACCACTGTCTCCTGGGTTCAAGTGATTCTCCTGCCTCAGCCTCCCGAGTAGCTGAGACTGCAGGTGTGCACCACCACACCTGGCTTATTTTTGTGTTTTTGGTAGAGACGGGGTTTCACCATGTTGGCCAGGCTGATCTCGAACTCCTGACTTCAGGTGATCCACCCACCTTGGCCTCCCAAAGTGCTGGGATTACAGGCAAGTGCTATTTTTTTTTTAAAGGCAGGGAAGCGGGGTGAGGGGAATTGGGAAATCTGAGGTGGGTGTGTGTGTCGGGGAGGGATGCGTAGCATTAATACCAATGATCGTTGATAGAATGTCCTTCGGCAAAGACATTAAGGAGGTGAGAGAGAAACTAAGTGAATATCTGAGAGCCTTCAGGATGGAGGGACCAGCCAGGATAAGAGCCCTAGGGGGAGTGGGCTTGACCATTCAAAGAACAGCAAGGAGGCCAGCGGGGCAGAGCACCTGGATGGACCAGGAGGGAGGGGAAAGGGCCAGGGGCGACCTTGTAGGAACAGTGACTGGCAGGCTGAGGGAAATAGAGAGCTGTCATGATGGAGGCCACATGCCGGCTGTTCTCATCTGCCCAGGGCGTATAGGATGCTAAGCAACCTTCAGTGTATTTCACAGATTTGGATTTTCTTACTAATTACCTACCTTTACAAAAAATCAGTTCAGGGACAGGGATTACATGCACTTGTTTGGCCTGTCTGATCTTACACCACTCTGATTTGGGGAGTGCAATAGTGTCAGATGTGGGGGTCCTTGTGTTCAGGGACTGCAAAGTCAACTTCTTCTGAGTCCCTGAGCACCCTGCAAAGGCCCTGGGTTACCTGTTGCTCTGACCTCACTGCCTGTTGCCGTTCTATGTCTGCAAATGCCTTAGTTGGTGGTCCCTCCACCCACCACCGGAGCCCTGCCACCGCATGACGGCTGCAGCCCACACCTCCTAGCCAAGGAGGTGACCTGCCCCAGGATGACCACATTGTCCCCTACCCTGTCTCTACTGGGGAGAGGCTGGCTTATGGGGTCTTTGTCCAAAAGCAAGGAACTATTGGATTGGAAATAGGAAAAATGGCCATTTTCTCAGCTGCCAACACAGCAGAGAAATGATCTCAATTTTCTATGGCTATACTCGGCAGGATAAAAACGGCCATCAGCCAGCCCCATGCATGAGAGGTCTGAAATGCTGTGGGAGGTGGTGGGGTGAGAGGCAAGGGTACTGGCATGGTGCAGAGGGCTGGGCTCCATCCTGGGGCATTGCCAGCCCTCCTGCCTGGGAAGTTCGCCCCCACCTCCAGCCACCACTGACCACACACCTGTGTCTGAGCAGTTATTGAATTAGCTAGTTATTTCAATGGTCACTTATAAACTGAGCACCTGCTATGAGCCACACCCTGTGCTGGACACCAGGAATCTTCCCCCCCTCCCAGAGCTGCCTGTGGACTCTATTCTCTCGGCTTGGTCCCAACACTCATAGTTTTCGTCCTCCACTCTCACCCTTTCCCTATACTCAGCTCTAAAACCAACCTGTCTGCTGGCCTCACTTCCACATCTGCACAGACTGTGATAAAATGCAGAGTCATAGACATGTTGCAAAGGATACAGAGCATTGTGGAGGAAGAGGGAGAAATCTCATAACTGTTAGAGGGATCTGGGGAGGCTTCATGGAAGAAGTGCCACTTTAGGAGCCCTTGACTAAGTTCAAGAATTCTGCTTCTGAAGACTAATCAGCCAGCATCTACTGTTTGTCTGATACCCTGGATAAGATAAAAACACAGGGCAAAAATGGTCACTGGCCAGCTAACTCTCAGAGTCTTGGTGGGAGAGAGCCACAATGCCTGTGAAGAAATAGCAAGATACAATGCTAAATTCAGGGTATGTAAATGGTAACTCTTTACCTGGGTGATCTTTAAAGACCCCTCAGAACTTTGGCCCAATGTTCCATGGAGTGCTGCGGAGCTGTAGAGAGTTATGGAGTGAGGGAGTGACATCATCAAAGCAGGGTTCTCAATAATTACTTAGTCAGGGAACAATGGGCAGATTGGAGCAATGCTGAAGGAAGTGTTGGCAGCATCTGATCTGAGAGTGGGGGTCTTGGGATGGGAAATGACCACTAGAAGTCATCCGAGGCGCCACCCCATGGCAAAGAGCTCACTGTTAGAACCAGAGGGATGCATCTGAGTGTGAGTGCTGACTCTGCCGCTTACCAGCAGCCTGACTTAGGTTTCCACTCCTTGGTTTCCACCTCTGTAAGACTGGATGGCAAATTGAAGGTGAGGAGCCCACAGCACGAAGGCTCAGTATGTGGAAGTGTCTTTATTATTTTAGCAGCCAATGCCTGGAGAGCAGAAGGGACATGCCTGTGACTTCACAGCCAGTTCTGACCCCTTGGTGTACAGGAGCATCCTTATGGTCCAGTCAGGAGTTCTGAAGAATATGGCCAAGTAAGAGAACCTAGAGATGGGATCTCCCTCACTACTTTTTTTTTTTTTTGAAAGACAAGGTCTTGCTCTGTCACCCAGGCTGGAGTGTAGTAGTATGATCACAGCTGGCTGCAGACTCAACTTCCTGGGCTCAAACAATCCTCCCACTTCCACATTCCCAAGTAGCTGGGACTACAGGCACATGCCATCATACCTGGCTAACTTTTAAGTTTTTTCTCTCCCTGGGGTCTTGCAAATACATCGTTGCCCAGTATGGCCTCGAACTTCTAGCCTCAAGTGATACTCTGGCTTCGGCCTCCCAAAGTGTTGGGAATATAGGTATGAGCCACCACATCCAGGCTCCCTCACTATTTTTAATGGAGAGCCAGCCTACCTCCTCATTCCTCATCCAACAGTCAGCCAGAGGCTGAAGGAGCAGATCCACACAGGTGTCACTGGATGGGCCCCAGGAAGGTCTTAGGAACCAGTCATGTCAGAGAATCGTGGTGGGTCTTCAAGTCACACAAATGTAGGTTGAAATGGTGTGGGCTGCCTGCCCTGCTGCAGTGTAGCTGAGTGACCCTGGAGCACTTGCTGACATCTCCCTGAGCCTCTCCTCCCCCATCTGCACTGGGAGTAATATCCTCTCTCAGGCTGGGCTGCCACATGAATGAGATCCCACGGTGTGTTTGGAAGTATCCAGAACAAATGCTACGTGCCTGCTGGAGGGGCTTGGTAAACTGGGGTCTTTCCATCCTTTCTTGCCTAGAGCCAGGCCTTACTGCTGGGAAGCATGTTTAAGACAGTGCCAAAGACTTCCCGGAGAGCTGTTTTCTGGTGGTTGGGTTTTTTGTTTTGTTTGGGATTTTTTTTTTTAACCCTTGATGCCTCTTAGCAACATGCTGCTTGTTTTAAAAACAGCAGTGGCCAGCTGCTGGCCCCCACCCTTCCTCCCTCCCCACTTTCCTTCCCGGTAAAGCAGTCACAGGCATCGCCCCATGTTCCCAGTGCTTCTGCAGCCCAGCCGGGGTGGAGGAGGCATTCCTGGGTCCAGCAGCCGGCCCCCATCACAATGCCAAATTTGTATCCAGCTGGCAAGCCCACTGCTTCCTGAAATTTGCATCCTCCCCATGGTGGGTATAAAGTCTGTCTACACACTGCCAGGACAGCACTGCCATTGCCAGATAGCAGGTCTAGGGTTATAGGGAGTTTCTGACAAGGAATACAGGCCTCCCTAATCTGCAGCCTGAAGGTGTATGGGGAGAGATACAGGCTTGAACCCTGAAGATCCTGGAGCAGGAGCCTCCTCGTCTACTCCTACCAGGATGGCCAGGTGACCATAGGCATATTACTCTTTAGTTTCAGTCTCTTTATGTGCAAACAATAAGAAGAAAAACCTACCCATCTTGCAGGGTTGTTGAGGATGGAGCCACTGCAATTATGCACTCCACCTGACACTGTCAGTGCTCGCTCAGTAAATGGTTGCCATAATCATTATTTCATAATGGTATCACTGGCATCAAGGAACCCTTAGGAGTCACCTCAGACAAACCTGATCCACCCAGAGGGTCCCCCACCTCCCCACAGTCCCACCTCTGGTGTTGCTCTTTCCACCGCTGTTCACTCAGCCAACTGCATGCCCTGTGATAAACCCTTCCTCCCAGTGGAATTTTGTTTTCTTGTCTTTGAAATAGAGTTTGCTGAGCAGCATCGTCACTGTCCAATAGAAATATAACACCAGCCATGTATCTCACTTAATCTTGTCTAGTTATCACGTGAGAAAAAGCGAAAAGAAACAGGCGGAATTAATTTTAATAATATGTTTTTAACCAATATGCCCGAACAATTGTCATTTCAACATGTAATCAGGGCCAGGCGTGGTGGCTCATGTCTGTAATCCTAGCACTTTGGGAAGCTGAGGCCAGAGGATCCCTTGAGACCAGGAGTCCGAGACCATCCTGAGCAACAAAATAAAACCCCATGTCTACACTAAAAAAAAATTATATTGAAACAATCAAAAACAAAAACATGTAATCAGTATAAAAGATTATGAATGAGATACTTCGTTCTTTTCTCTTGTATTAAATCTTCAAAATCCCTTGTGCATTCTGCCTTGCCAGCAGTATATCTTCATGCCAACTAGCCACATTTCAGTTGCCCCACAGCCACATGTGGTGAGTGGCCACCCAACAGGACAGTACAGGGCTGGATGCTGCCCACGGGCTTATCCGTACCCAGTTCTCCTATTGGAGGTATTTTCAGGGTCCCGGAGTCAGTGCTCTGGAACTGATGAGCTGAGCCCACTCACCTCCTGCTGTCCTTCTTGGAAATCCCCTGCCCAGCTCAGTGCCTGCTCAGCCCTTCCTCAGCTCTGGCATGATTTGTGCTGGCGATGATGACTCCCTTCCATTCAGAGGCAGCAGCTTCCAGGGCCAGGGTAGGCAGCTCCCAGCTGCCTCCTAAGGCCACTTTCCCTTCCGCTCTGCCAGGAGATCCTGTAAACCACAAGTCAAATCATCACCCTTCTGCTCAGAACCACCTCACTGAGGGTGAGAGCCAAAGTCCTCACAGTAGCTCACACCACCAGCATGATCTGTCCCTTTTCCCGATGCTACTTCTTTGACCCAATCTTCCCCTTCACCTGCTAGGCTCCGGTCACGCTGGCTTCTTTTCTGTCCCTGACATGCCAGGCACAGAGCCTCAAGGACTTGGCTGGCCCTTGCTGCCCCTCAAATAAACACGACTCCCCCCCTCTTACCTCCTACCTCTTTCAGGTCCATCCCTGGTCCCCCTCTATCTAAAGCAGCCCTGCCCACTTTCACTCTGTCCCCGACCCTGCTCTGTTTCCCTTCACCTGACATATGACATGGTTATGTGTCCCACTGGAACGGAAGCCCTTGAGAGCAGAGGCCATCTCTGTTTTGTTCACTGCTGTATCCCCAACTCCTGGCGCCTGGCACAGAGATGCTCAATAATGATCTGTGGGATGAATGAATAAACCTGGGAGCCTACTCCTTCCCACCCGCTCACCCTTTCCACCCAAGGAGTCACTAGGAAGACAGATTGGTGGCATGATTGGCAGTAACCAGAGAGAGAAAATATATTCCTTCATTCACTCATTAACACATTCATCTGCCATATCCCAGCTGTGTGGTCTTGGAAATATTGCTTAAATTCTCGGTGGCTCCGTTTCCACATTTATAAAATGGGATAATAAGAGTGCCTTTCTCATAGAGTTGCTGTAATGAACAAATGAGTTAATGCATGTAAAGTGCTTGGAGCAGCGCCTGGCTTGCAGGAAGTGCTCAAATAGACACTCGCTGTTGTTTCATTCAGCACATTTGTTTGTTTGTTTGTTTGTTTGTTCGTTTTGTATTTTAGAGACAGTGTCTTTTGGCATGATCATAGCTCACTGCAGCCTTGAACTCTTGGGCTCAAGTTATCCTCCTGCCTCAGCCTCCCGAGTAGTAGCTGGGACTACAGGTGCATGCCACCATGCCCAGCTAATTGGTTTCTTGGGGTTTTATTTTTGGAGATGGAATTCTAATGATGTTATCCAAGCTGGTCTTGAGCTTCTGGCTTCAAGTGGTCTGCTCGCCTCAGTTTCCCGAAATGCTGGGGTTACAGGTGTGAGCATGTTTTTGAACGCCTACTGCATGCCAAGCACTGTGGCAAACACCAGGCATGCAGAGATGAAGACACAGTGGCTGGCTGACATGAGACAAGGATGCAAATAATTTCAGTGCAGTGTGATCGATGCCAAGATGCTGGAGGAGCAGGGACTGGCCTACCTGGACTTTGGAGAGGACCAGGTGTGGCTTCCTGTCATTCTGTAGGAACTACTGCCAAAATCTATGTGAATTGGTGAGTTGAGCTCCAGCATCATCATGGAGTAACATTTCGTCCAGACTTTGCCCATTCAGCCACTGCAGTGTGGTGAACAGACCACAGCCTAGGAGTTAGGGAACCTCAGCTCTGACAGCAACCTGATAGGAGTCACTTTTGTTCCCTAAACTTCAGTCTTCTTACCTGTAAGGTGGTCTATAATGAACAGCGCCCACCTCTTAGATCATAAGAATTCAATGAGCTGATGGATGTAAAGTACCAGCGTGTGCCTAGATGCTCAATAAACAGGAGAGATACTCTGATTATCCTCATTATTGGTACCAGCCAATGGGAAGACCTCCTTATAGGGTGCCCTGCATAGAGCTGGCACTAGTCAGTGTGTGTGGACCTGCACTGAGAGCCTGTGTGTACTCTGAATTCCTCTCTGGACTGTGGCACAGAGGGCATCACAATGAAGTGTGATCCTTAAAGTCAAAGAAACATGGGACGGGGGCTGGCAGGGAGATTCAGGCCCCTCTCACCTGGAACCATTTCTGTTCTAAAGATGGGAAAACCAAAGTCCAGAGAGGGGAGGAGTTACAAAGCCAGGGTTAAGACCCGTGTGCCTGACTCCCAGGCCAGTGGACTCCTTCTTTGTCTTCTTTGGTTTCACATGAGGGTATTGACAGGGGCAGCAACGCCAACAATTGCTGAAGGAAGTTGGTTGGTCACAGCTGTGGGCACCCTCACCTCTGGCTTCCCCAGGGACTGTATGTGGGGAGGCACCTCAGTAGGCCTGGTATTTACATCAAGTAACCAGATTCCATCTCCAATAATCACATCACAAACAGCATGAAATGTGAACTATGGGGAAGGCTTTGCTAAATGTGTGACTGATTTTCTTATTTTTCCACCCATTCCCCTCCCTCAGACCCCAACCCTTCTCTCCCTCTCACGTCTCTCTGTCACACACACACACACACACAACCTACATTCCCCAGGCAACCAGTGCAGGCCTCTGATTCCAGCCCAGTGAAGGCCATCTTTAGAAGAGAGATTTCCCCTGTCTGGGGTGTAGGCAAGAGGAATTGGTATTTGAAGATCAGGTTCTTGCTCCTTGAAGTTCACCACTGTTCCCCACCATGACCAAGGAGTGTGGAGCCCTTGGCAGTTTAAAAATGGCTAAACATCTTATACCATGTAAGCCTCATCCATGAAATTGGCAATCATGATTCCCATTATATGGATGAGGAAACTGAGGCTTAGAGTGTGGAAGGGACTGCCAGGTCACAGAGAGAGAATGAGTAGAGCAGGACTCTAGCTCAGGAGACAGTGTCCTCTACTCCCCCTGGGCCCTAATCCTCTAGGCCTCCAGCCTCTAGTGTCATAGAGGATGTGTCACACCCATTCAGCTTGGTACCAGTGCCATCAAATTTACCCGTGCAGGTGCCCCAGTCACAAAAAAGGGAAACTGAGCCATGGAATGGCTGACTCATTCCTGGCAGTTGCTTTTCTCCTCACGTGTCTCAGCCCTTGGTCCATCATTTGCTTCCTTTTCCTTGGTCCCTGGCTTTTCCCAAGGGGTCTCCCAGCCCTGATGTGTGGGACAGAACCCTGCAGCTCCTCCTCAGAATCCAGATTTTCCTCCACATCTCTGCAAAGCTGATCAGCATAAAACCATCCCTAGGCTTTGCCTTTAAAAATCTTCATCTTTTCTCTTCTCCCTAAACGGCCGCTAAATGATTTCTGTAAATTGCTCCAAGTAGCTCAAAAAAAAAAAAAAAAAAAGGAAGAAAGAAATAATAATAACTCAGCGACTGACTGCCTGACCAGAATGTCGATGGCTCTCCTCCTGCCTGGCTGCACCTCCCAGCTCCTTCCCACCGAGCATCCAGACATGCAGCCCCTCTGCTCCAAAGCTAGGAAGGGGGAGCTATGCCTCAGCCTGAGCTCTGCCTCCTCCCTGAGGCAGGAGGCTGCCCAAGTCAGGGCTGCAGCCACCATATCAGACAGGGAGCTCCTCAGGGCAGCAGTATCCTCCCCTTCCCTTCCCCTACCACCACCAGACTGGGGACTCTCCCAGGGGAGTCCTGCACTTCCCTCATCAGTCTGGGGACTCCTCCAGAGAAGACTGCCTCCTTCTCAGACTAGGGGCTTCCCCAGGAGAGGCTGTGCCTGCCCCAACAGACAGAGGATTCCCTCGGGACAGGGCTCCAGGGGCACTCAGAAGCCTCTCTGAGTCTAACTTTCCTTGTTCTGCATCCAGCTCCTTTATAGAGCCTCATTTATTTTGCCCCAGGTTAGAAATCTAGGTCCTGATTCCTAGGAAAAAGATCTTAGGATCTTTTTCATTGATTCAGTCAACTATTCATTCATTCACTCCATTCTACAAAGGTTTCCTGAACACCTACTGTGTGCCAGACACTGACTGGATATGTGTCCTTCTGCAGATGTGGTCCCTTTGGGGAGATCCTGTGGCCAGAGACCCCAGGCATGAATCTTCTTGGGGCAGGGCATCCAGCCTGAGGCTGACACCCCATGGAGGTGAACCCAGCCTCAGCTCCTGGCCACCATCATGATCTTCATGACCACAGCCTTTGTCCAGTGTGGGCCAGGAAGCAGAGGCCTGAGGTAGGAGGGCCCCACCAGCTCCGGTGCTTCCCATGAGCCTCTGGCCTGGCCCACCTTTCCATCCATAATCTCCACTCATGCTCTCCTCCGCACTTCCTGCCCATGGAGATCTGCCATCTCCTGGCCACTGGGGGCTGAGATCCTGCCCAGAGACCTCAGTCCTAGCAGCTCAGCCCCTAAAGTGATGGTGTAGCCTTAAGCAAGTCCTTTCCCCCCCTCTGGGCTTCAGTTTCCCTGTCTGAGATGCGACAGAATTGGACTAAATCAATGATTTTCTAAAATGTTTTTAGCCACTAAATTATATATGTAATAGATAATGCGTTACAATATATAATATACATTACATATAATACATGTGTTATATATAATGCATATATGATACTGGTAAAAGCCGAACTACTGGTTGAAGGGAGAGTGGAGGTACCTCCCTAAGGTCTCATCTGTCCCACCTTCCCCTGTCACCCCATGGAAGGCCTTGAGACACCCCCAGAGAGCCCAGCTGGCAAGTTGTTGGTGAACTTGATCCCGTCCTAAGGCCACTTCCACTGTGCCATGGGGACAGGGGTCTGGGTGGTTCTATTGAGCCCATCAGGTGATGGGACAGTGAGGGAGACATGGCATAGTCAGGGAGACAGTCCCATCAGAGAGTCCCATCACCTGTTTGCCCCCTGATTCCCTGGGGCCCCACTCTGCTTTCTAGCGGGGGTGAAGCCCAGGAGAAGGATTGGCTCTTGCTGGGTACCCAGCACCCTCTAGGACTGGAATGAGTCCAGCCTCTGATTAGAAATGCAGGCCCCAGGGAAGCTCAGCAGGCAGAGGCGGGGCCTACCCGGGACAGCCCTGCCCGCCCCTGACAGAAGGCGGGATTGTTCCAGATGAGATAAAGCCCCTTTGTCATCCTCCCTGCACTCCCTTTGATGTGCAGAAGGTGGAAGGAGGAGAATAAACACAGATACAGCCTTCTGCTTCCTCTCTGAAGTAATTGGAACCCAATTAAGTGAATAATTGTTACAAATGTTGAAATTACCTTCCACCAACTTGGGGATGTGAGCCTGCTCTCAGCAGGAGCCTTTGAGACCCAGACTGGGACCTGGTCCTGACCTAGCAGTTTTGGGTTTCCCTGGGGTGGGGAGGTGTTGAACTACAGCACTCTTGATTGTCCCACCAGAAGAGATGCTGAGCAATCCAGTCCAGCCCCTGGCTGCTGCAGACCCTGGTCCCCAGCCTCAGATATTCATTCAGCTAACCTTTACTTACACTTCCAGAGCTTACAGACGCTTGCTCATAGGAGCTGACCTGAGTCCAAGCGGATGAAAATAAGTAGCACTGTCGAGGCATAGACAGGGGTCCCAAGGAGAAACAGAGAGAGCCCCAACTGGAGCACTGCAAACCTTAGGCAAAACCTTGCAAGATGGGTGGGAGTGAGGTTCCTGGTTCTGTCCAGAGTTGGCGTCTTCAGAAGAAACTGAGGTGGGGGGTTCTCCACAGCAAGACGGTATGTGGTGAATCAGAGCATGGAAGATGAATGACTCAGATTAGGATACATTCTAGAAACCTGCATAAGGAACACCCCACCACAGGGTGCCCGCTAATGCTGCTCAACCCCCACTGTCTAGCCATAAGCGCAGTTGCACCATCATGGGGCGCACCCAGTCCTCACCTTCAGGGCTGGTTTATCTGATGGTGGCCTTTGTGTTGGGGCTTTTAGGGTATATCAACCTCACTGATGACACTTGCAAAATGAATGGCTAATGCCACTGCTTCTGCCAGCAGTGGGTGGAGGGGAGAGTAGGGGGACAGGGCAGGTGTTAATTTGGTAATGAATTTGGTGGATTCAGATGCAGGGAAAGGCAACACTTTTGTGAAAACTAGAACTTAGGCAGTGCTTCTCAATCTTGGCTGCACATTCAAGAGTTGTTTTTTTTTAATTTTGTATTTTTATTTTTTATTATTATTATTTTTTTATGCCAGTACCTGGGTCCTAGCCCTAGAGATTCTGAATTCACTAATCTGGGCACACCCAGGGATCCCAGTTGCTTCTAATGGGAAATCAAGCCTGAGCCTCACTATCAGAGCAAGGCTTCCCAAGTGTGGTGGAGGGAATGGGGAGGAGGCCAGAATCACCTTCTCAGCACCCACACCAGACCTTCTGAATTAGGATGGCTGGGAGGGGCCCAGGGACCTGCATTTTATAGGGCCCTCCAGCATTGTGACAGGCCTAGAGCAGATCCCCTGATGCTGGGGGCCCTGGTGGGGAGGGGGACTTGGAGGCCCTGGGGCCAGAGGACAGGACCCCAGGAAGGAAGAAGAACATAGAAAAAGTGTGGAAGATAGGCATGTCCTATTTTTTAATTATTTGAAGGGGAACCTTTATTCACTTCCTATCTTCTTTTCTTCCTCTCGTTCACTTAGTCCCCTGTTCTAGGACCTAGAATCCAAGATAATACTCTTAGAACCACTCTTTAGTCTCGTTAGACACATAGTAGATGCTCAATAAATATTGACTGAAGGAATTATGGGTAAACTCTGTTTGGTGGGCTAACCTGCAAACGTAACTACTGATAATTGCTACCACTACTGAACTACTACTGATAATATTGTCCCTGTGTGGGAAAGTATTGAAATGTGTTTCCAAGCTCTAATAGCTGATTTCCAATGAACTTTTGATAAGCAGCCCATTTGTTAAGTTTCAGCGTATATGAGTGTGTGTGTGTGTGTGTGTGTGTGTGGCAGGGTGGGGAGAGAGAGTTCTGCTCTCAACGAACCCAGCAGGGGATCCACCCTTGGGAGTCTGCCCTGAGGTTTGCCATGGGACACCCAGATTGATATTCCCAGTGGGGCATTTATGAAGATGGCAAAGTAGAACAAGGTCGGGGTAGGAGGGCCTGAGTGACTGCTAAGGAGAGAAGCAGCCAGGAGAAGCCAAAGAAGGCTGACAGGTCTAAGGCAGGAGGGCCAGGAGTTGGAGTGCGGCCCTGGCAGAACTGGCAGTCCAGGATGGAACTGTGAAGTACCCAGAGCAGCAGGGCGCCTTGCACGTGGCCTTTCCAAGGTGTGCAAGAGCAACCCCAGCAGGTCAAAGGTTCCAAGCAGGAAAGTGATGGATGTACCTGCAGAGGCGGAGCTGTGAGACAGAGGCCATGAGGTCATGGAACCAGGAGGTCGCTGGCAGCCTGGAGCCCCTAGGCCCTCACCAGCTCATGGCAGACGCTCTCTCTCCATGTTTGCTGTGGGAGAGAAGAAGGGCTGGTCTCCACTGGGGAGCAGGCAGAATCCAGGAGGCCATTGGGCTGGACAAATGGCCTTCCTGCCTTCTCACGGTGTGAAATTTGGGCAGCAACAGCCAACAGGAATCCCAGGGGGTGCAGTTTTCAGGAGGATTTCAGGAGATCTCAATTTGATTCTTGCCACATCCCCAACGCCCTCCATGCCAGCATTAGTGAGGAAATAGATAAAAAGCTGAGAGAGAAGCAGAGCAGGTCCAGAGGTCTGGGAAGAGCCTGCCCTTCTGTGAGCCTCTGGAAAGCCCAGGAGGCAGACAGCATCTCGTGGGGGTACTACAGTCAGCCTTTCCCAGTGAATCCCTCCCTCTCCCTGGGGCAGCCATTGAACTCAGAGTGAGGGGCTTGGAGGAGATCCCCCAGTCCCTGACTGCCCTGTCCCAGGCTGGGCTGTCTCTACTGAAGCCAGGCTGTCAGCTCGCAGGGAACTCTGGCCTCTGGCTGGAGGCTGTCTTTGTCCCCAAAGTCCCAGCCCTACTTCTTACTGATGGAGGACTGCAGAGAGGGGGCCATTCACAAGGGAGATGACCCTGATGGCCTTGTGGGAGGGGGCTGTCCCTGACCACACAGGGTGACAGTGATTAAATGCACCAGCAGCTGGGCCATCAGGGCCCTCCCTGCTGCTAATTTGGGTCAATTAAGCCAATTTGTCTTTGTTGACTTGAAGTCTCTTCTCTGTAATGGCTCCAGCCCCTCTGGGGCTTCAGAGGGAAGAGAAGAGGAAGGAGGCAGTCCCCTGGCTACAGGGCTACGGGGCTACCTCTCTCCAAGTACCTTCCTCAACCTTGTGACCCCTCTCATTGTCCTGCCAGAGGGCCTCCACAGCTGTCATCCCTGCCGATGCCTCAGGGTTAATCTCACTCCACAGATGAGCAATTAGGGGTCCTCTAGAGAGGGTGCTACTGCAAGTTAGTGGGAGATGGGGGAACCCAGCATTTGGACTCACAGTCTAGTGCTCCTCTCCAGTCTCCACAAGGCACTGGGTCCATGGTCTGGCCCTTTGGGAGTCCTGCTACCATGGCCCCCTGAGGGGTTCCAGGGAACACCATTTAAAAACCACTTCCTCAGCCCATTAGGCTCCATCTGGTACCCAAAAAATGGGGGAGGCAGGGACTAAAAAATGTTGTCTCCAGAGAGAGACAGCTGCCTCTGCGTGGTCTCCCAGTCTAGGAGAGGACAGAGTCTGAAATGAACAATCGTGCTGCCTTGAAGCTGGCTCTCATGTCCCACTGCCCCCAGGGCTGGCCCAGCCAGCAAGAGATTGAGGCAGCACCATATTGGGCACAGGTCAGAGATGAGGCTGACACAAGGCTCTGTCCATTCTGAGCCCCCTTCACTTCTCTAGGCCTCAGTTTACCCATCTCTGGCATCACAGGGGCTCAAGAGGAAGGCTGCAGTAGGCCCCTGCAGCTCTCACATTTGGAGAGTTGGCCTAACAGGGGCCAGGGTGGAGGAGGAGGCTTTTCTCCCTTCTAGTCTAGGAGATGGAGTGCTTCCTCTCTGTCTCCATTCTTGACAGGTGAGAGCAGGTGGGACATGTTGTCACACTGGAGACTGGCAAGGACAGGAAGACCCAGAGCTTCAGCATCCCCTGCAGGAGGCTGCAGCTCCAATTTCATCCCCATGGAGCCAATCCGGCAGAGGGAGGGCTTCGCCCAGGGCAGTGGGGTCAAAAGGGAAGGAGCTGTGGTTTCTGGGGAAGAGAACCCAGGAACCGTACACAGCAGGATTAGTGTCCACCAAGGACAGAATTAGCTGAGTTTCCCTTTCAAACTCCACGAGATGGCTTCCTTAACCCATCTGTGGCCAGGATCATTGGCGCCAAGGGCAGAAGCTGGGGAAGCAGGTCCACGTGGGATGGAAGTAAGTGGACTGTCATTGCAAAGAGAGATGCCAGTCGCCTCTCCAAGATCTTCCTGGAGGTGCTGGTGTCAAACACTAGAGCCAGCTACATGGGGCTGGGAAGTGGCATTGCCTCCCAGGGAGGTACAGAAGCTGTGTCCTCCCAGCCTAGGCCTGTCTTACACAGGAAGGGGGTCATCTTCTGATGTTAAGTCACTTGCATTAAGTCCTCTTCATGGCTGCATCTAGGCTGACAGAAAGTGGGATGGGCAGGGGTCAGGTTGCGAGACAGTGATGCACGGAGGAGACCCTGACCTCCTAGCCATCCTCCTGGGGGATAAGCCAGTGTCTGTATCAGATGTGTGTAACCTCAGATTCCTCCACTGCAAAGTTAGGGCCTCTAGGGCAGGAGCCTGGAGGGTAACAGACACAGACCCTCGGACCCCTAGAAGGAACCTGAGGGAGGGGCTGGCTCAACCCCCTCTTGTTATTACTGGTGGGGAAACTGAGGCCAGGTGGCTCCCCACAGCCAGCACACTGTACAGATGTGCTCCACAGAGGCTAGAGTATGATTCCCAGGCTCAACTGAGCACTGTTTTCCTAGTCATACTTCAGAAACCTCCATGCCATGCCAGGGACTGCAGGAAGAGGGGCTATGTGCCATGCCCGCTCCTGCACAGGGATCCAGCAGACAGAAGACACAGAGGTGTCAGGCAGCGATGTTGAGTGGACCTGCATCTGGAGCCTCAGAGGCCATTCCTTCCCTGTGTGGGCTGTGGCAGGGTCCTCCTCTGGCCAGCTCTTCCCCCTGGGTGTTCCTGTCCTCCCCTCCCTGAGCCGTGCCTTCTCAGCCTCATGGTGGCTCCTCTGCAGTGCCTGCCACCCTCAGTGATTTGCCCTTGTGGGCCTCCATCCCTGGCCATCTCAGCCATACTCACTGTCTGAGCTCCAGCTGACCACTCGTCCACTGTCTCCTGTGGCTATTCCACGAGTTCCTCACTGTGGGTACCAGCCCCCTCTGCCACCAGGCCTGGTCCCTTCTTTCATCCCCCTCCCTCACTCAATGGAGCCACCCTCCCTCTACCCAGAAGCCAAAGCAGGACAACTGCACCCCTCCCTCTACTCCCTCCTGCCCTGGAGCCCCCTTGGACTGTGCTGCTTTAAAGTAACAGCAACAGTAAGCCTCTTCCTGAGTGCTGGGCATTGTTCTAAGGGCTTTGTTTAATCCTCACAACAACAGTACTTGTACTGTCTTCACTTCACAGGCTCAGAGAAGGCAGTAACATGTCCAAGGTCACACAGCACTGATAACAGTGGGGCTGGGACCAAGTGCAGGCAGAGTCTGAGCTCTTCAGAATGGCTTCTTAGGAAGGGTTCGCTCCTTCTTTGCTGCTACTGCCTGTTGGGGACTCCACATCTCTCCCCTGGACCATGACAGCTGCATTCTGAGCACCCTCCCTAGTCTTAGTCTCCCCAGCACACCATCCGCCAAGACAGCCCTTCCCAAAATGAAAATCTGACCATGTCACCAGCATCCATCCACATTTGATAGCTTCCATCTCCCGTTGACTGTGTGGAGGATGAGATCCTTCCAGCTCCTCATGGCAGCATCCAAGGCCCCTGTGATCTGACCTTGCCTATTCTCCTGTGTCATCACCTGCATCTCATTCTCTCCCTCCAAACATGTGTGCACCCTCTGCCCCCTTCCCCCACTAAGATGACCATCAGTGCCTGAGCTCACTGAGCCCCTCATGCTCTGCCTGGCTAAGTCCTGCCACTCTCCCAGCTGAGGATCTGCAGGCTTCCAGTTCTGCACCCGGAGCATCTCCACTAGCTCTTTGTGGGTCTGTGCCCCTCAGAAACCAACTTTGACCTCTCTGTGCCCCTCCTGGTACACAGTAAGTCCTTGAGGGAGCAAAGAAAGGGAAAGAATGCATTTTGAGGGAAGATGAAGTCCAAAGTCTAATGAGAATGATTTATTATTAATAGCAACAGCTAATGTTTATTTCTGAGCACTTCTGTGCCAGGCACTTGCATTTCCTCCTCACGGCAGCCCCATGAGCTGGATGTTACTGTTGTCAGCACTTTAAAGGACAGGTGGCTGAGGCTCAGCAAGGTTAAGCAACTTTCTCAAGGTCACACAGCTGGAAAGAGGCAGGACTGGGATTCAAAGCCAGGTTTATCTGAGCCCAAAACTTAAGCTGGAGACCTTTACTTTCTGTAAGCCACCTGCCAAAGCTGTCCAGAATAACTGCGTGATCCTGGATGGGGCCTGTGGATTCGTAGCCTGCACTGAGAGGGATGTGCCTGTCCTCCACTTCCTAAAGAGCTGCCTGTATTTTCTTATGTAATCAGCCATGAAGTCCTAAGTGAGTGGATTCAGGTCCCTTGTCACCTACTGTCACACAGGCTGTTGGGGCCCTTAGAGCATGAACCGTGTAATGAGTGAGGCTCAGCCCAGCTTCGGAACCACGTGGTGCTTCAAAGCTGGGCCCGGAAAGGTATTTCCTTTTGGAATAAAGTGGTCAGGTGTACTCAGCACCTCCCTCAGTGGGTGGGGTCAGCCAGGAGGAGTGGCCCCTTCCAGGCTAGCTTCTATGGAAGGCCTTCCCTCACCATCCAGAACAGGCCCTACTGAGCCAGCCTCCCCCAAGTACCCCCAGCATCACAGCATCCTGACCCCACCCTGCTGTCCCGCTTGGGCTGAACGCAGACAGGGAACAGCCCTGTGGCTCTCCTAAGCAATAGCTTTGCCTACAGGCAGAGGAAGGGCTGAGGTTATCCTTCAAAGCCCTCCACCATCAGCACCAGGATTCCAAGCATCTAGGAAAGAAGATTTATTCGCTATTGCCATGATAATGCCACATAACAAACCACCCCCAAATCCCATGGCTTGAAACAGTGAGCATTTTTTTCTCATGAGTCGACCAGATGTCTGGGGTTTGGCTGCTGTAGGCTGGGTTCAGCCAGTTGGACTCCCAGCTGCTGATTTGGTCTTGGTCTGTTCATGCTTCTCTCCTAGTCTTCAGAACCGACGCTACTTGAGACGTAGTCTTCTCTTGGCAAAAAGGCCCAATTGTGCGAGCACGTTTCAAACCTCTACATGCGTCCCATTCATTAAAATCTCATCCACTAAAACAAGTCCCATGACTGAGCCTCATATCAGGAGGTGGAGAAGTAGATTCCACCTACCAGAAGGCCATGGCAGGAGCATGGCTATGTCATACTATTCCAGAGCAATGTGAAGAATTGAGTCCGGGCCGGGCGCAGTGGCTCATGCCTGTAATCCTAGCATTTTGGGAGGCTGAGGCGGGTGGATCACCTCAGGTCAGGAGTTCGAGACCAGCCTGGCCAACCTGGTGAAACCCTGTCTCTACTAAAAATACAAAAAAATTAGCCAGGCACGGTGGTGAGCGCCTGTAATCCCAGCTACTTGAGAGGCTGAGGCAGGAGAATCGCTTGAACCCGGGAGGCAGAGGTTGCAGTGAGCCGAGATCGCACCATTGCACTCCAGCCTGGGCAACAAGAGCGAAACTCCATCTCAAAAAATAAATAAACAAAAATAAAAGATTGAGACTGATAGTTCAGTCTACCACACAGGAAGAGAGTAGTCCAGAAGTCAGAACTGGGAAGGGCCTGAGAAGTCACAAGCTTAGAAACTGAGGCCCAGGGAGGGGGAGAGACTTGTCCAAAACACAAAGCAAGAGCTGGGCAGAACTAGGAGAAGCACACACGCTCAGAGTTCTGGATTTGTTCTGCCCCACAGCTCTACTTCCCCTTCTCCCTCACAGATTTCTGGGAAGCCCAGTCCCTGGACGAGGGGTGTTTAGGGAGGTATGAGCCCAGTCTCATTCTCAGACCGTGGTTCTTACATAGGTCCCCTGGCAAGTTGGAGGAGCTGGGCCACCTGGGGCTGGGGCAGTGGTGTGCCATTCCTGAACCCAGAACCTCCACTAATGAGCAGAGAGTTTCAGTTTTCCCAGCTCCAACCCTGTGTGACCTGCCTGGCTGCACTTCCTCTGCCCGTAAAACAGTACAGGGGCCCTCCTCTCCCTACTCACTCGCTCTCTCTTTCCTGGCCGCCTTCTTTTTCTCCTCCTCCTTCCACACAGCAGGCGGCAGCTCCGAAGAATGGCAGCCTCCCAGAATCTCACAGCTGGAAAATCATCCAGACCAACCAGCTGCTTTTGCAGAAGGCTCTGCATGGCATCCCTGATGGGAATCAATCAGCTTCAGGTGGCTGGGATCCTTCCTGGGACAGGGAGCTCAGTACGCTACAAGGCAGCTCCTTTCGTTACTGGGCAGCTCTGACCCTGGGAAATTACTAACCCATTTTTAATTCCAAGACAGCCTTCCCCAAACTTGTATGCACTGATCTTAGCTCCACCATTATTTAGGGAGAACTTACTATGTAAAAGCTGTGGACTGGGGATACAGAGATAGGGTCACTCTGCACCTCCTCAAGGGGCCCACAGACCACAGGGGAGACAGACACGGCAACATGGTGCGAGGTGACACATGCTCGGGCAGAGAAGGATGGGGAAACCAGGGTTGACTTGAGGAGGACCCCTATTCTTCCTGCAGCAACAAACAAATCTCTTCCCAAAGGAAAATCCTGCTCCTCTTTTCACAACATTTCAGACACCAAATTTGCAGGATTTTATTCCTCACACCAAGCAACTCTCCATTTCTCTGTGGGCACGAAACGGGTGTCCACAATTCAATTTAGTTCTGATATTAACTGCCTGGAGTTAACACAGACTCCACAGGTTAAAGGCTCAGTCCCACAAGACTGCTGCCCATTTCCGATGCCAGTTGCAAGTATTGAGTACCCAGGTACCACACTTCCATCTGACTCGGCTACGACAGGGATTCCCAGGACCCCTTCCTCAAGTTCAATAATTTACTACTATGGCTCAAAGAACTCAGGAAAATCTTTTTTTTTTTAACTATTACCAGTTTATTATTAAGGATACAATGAACCATCAGATGAAGAGGTACATAGGGTGAGGTCTGAAAGGGTCCCGAGTGCAGGAGCTTCTGTCCCCCTGAAGTTGGGGTGTACCACTTTTCCAGCACATGGATATATTGTTCACCAACCTGAGAGACCTCCAAACCCCGTGGTTTAGGTAGGTTTTCAATAAAGATTCCATTATGTAGGCGCGATTGATTCAATCATCGGCCTTTATTGATTGGCTCAGTCTCCAGCCCCTGTCCCCTCCTTGGAGGTCAGGGAGTGGGGCTGAAGGTTTCAACCTTCTAATCACAAGCTGGTTCCCCTGGCAACGAGCTACAACCTCCTGGAGTCACTCCATTAGCATAAACTCAGGTTTAGTTGAAAAGGGCTTATCATGAATAACAAAAGATGCTGTTCTCACCCCTATCACTCAGAAATTCCGAGGGTTTTAGGAGCTCTGTGTCAGGAACAGGGATGAAAAACCAAATATATATTTCTTATTACGTCACAATGTCACACTTCCCCAGGACGCTCTGCAGATGCATTGGTGCTAGTCAGACCTGAGTTTGAGTTCCAGATCCATCATCTACCAGTGATGATCTTGCACATGGCTAAGCTGCAGTGTCCTTCTGTATACAGTTGGGAAGATGGATGCATATTCTCATGGGAGAATGGAAGGTAGAATACATAAACCACTCGGCACATGCAAGAACTCAGTGAATGGTGCTGTGGCCGTTGTTATTATTGTTCATTATGCAACCCAGGATGGAATTAGCACTTAGCACATCTACACTCATGAAATTAAAACCTTGTCCTTCCAAGTGGGACTGTACACTTACCCCACATTGGAGTCTGCAAAGAACTGTTGGGAATATGACTCTGTTATCTGCCTTCTTGTCTCTTCCTCTCAGAAATCAGGATGGAGGGGCTTGGCAGCAAGACCCAGCCGTGGACCGTTCAAACCACATAAGACCTCTTTTTAGCAGAGACAGGGGAGCAGGTGGCCTTAGCACTGAAGAAGATATCAATATCATCTGCTCTTGTGTGGCCTCATAGGAACCTCAAAAATGTCCAGCCGAATACCCCATCTGATTATTGTAGTCAGAAGGCTAAGGACAGTAAAGCTATGACATGGAGGCCCCTGTTTCCCATCTAGCACTTGCAGCAGGCAGCCTTAATCAGTCATGGCTCTCTTCTTCCTCTGAGTTTGGACTCAGATCCCGAATCATTCCCATCTCAGATTCCTTGGCATGAGAGAGAAAAACCTTTTAACCAGCCTGGCTCTACAGCAGTCGGGACAGTCTTCCTGGAGGAGGTGGGATTTCAGAATTTTGTAAAATGGGGGTGAATCACATTAAGCAGATGTGAGGAAAGCATGTTTTGAGTATGGAGTTTGGGGGGGTGTCTGAAGAAGGTCTGTGCCCCGTTCTGTATGTGGCCTGGAAGAGAAGCCTCTGGCTGCCCTGCCTTTCCTGAACCTTCCTTGCAGAGCTTGGGTAAGGCCTCAGGAAGGGCGAGGAATGTGAGAAAGAGGATGAGATGGACGGAAGTGAAGTGAGACGGGGAGAGGTGTGGAGGAAGAGGAACACAACTGTGAGCAGATGAGGTCATCAGGTGAGGGGAGTGGCGCCTGCCCCTTTACCTCCGGATGCCTGAGCAGAGCCAGAGCAGGGGAGCTCTTTCCTCCCCAGGACCTGACAGATTGCTGAGATAACTTAAGCTGGAGAACTTAATTACAGCACTTGCCTCTCGCCCTATGCACCAGCCCCATGGAACGGCAGCTCTGTCTGCCTCCCCTGCCTTGGCTCTGCTGTCCAAGTGTGTGTGGTATGTGTGAATGTGGAGGTGACAAAGACAAGCACCACCTCGTGGTCTCATTCCCCTGCTCAAGAACCCTAAAGGCTCCCTATTGCTCATGCCATGATGGGCGAACTTTTAAAAGTATAGGATCTATTATTTTTGCAGCAGTCTTATGTGAAAAATCATGACAACAAAAGCTGACCCTGAGACCTGGGACTCCTCTGCAGAGCCCTAGGGCTCTAAGGGGTACAGTTTCAAAACCCCTGGGATAAAATCCACAGACTCCTTAGCTTAGCATTCGAAGCCCTTTGTTCTCTTGGTGTTAACCTGCCGGTCCAGCCCCATCTCTTTGCTTTCCCTCTTCCATGCCACTCAATCAAACCTGCCTTTAATCCCTGGACCCCACTTGCTACTCTGTTCCCTCCATCCCTGACCCCACCCAGGTCCCACCACACCCAATCAGTCCTCGAGTTTCTACCCATTCTTCAAGATCTTACTACTCAAATGACTCCTGCCCCTGAAAGCCTTTCTTGTGTGGGCATCTGGCTCTCAGAATGCTCAGGGAGCTCTGCACTTCTCCGAAGCCTAGCAGCACTTCCTACCTTTTAGCATGGTTATTTACGTACTTGTCTGGTCTCCCTGTTAGCCGGCAAATTCCTTAAAGGCAGAAACTATCTTCTTTATCTCTGTCTCCCTGGCAGTTCCCAGCAGGGTCTGGTGCAGAGAAGGGGCTGAATAAATATTTATTTGTTGAATATCTTTACTGAGTGTCAGTTACAAATGTAGTATTGTACTAGGCAGTCAGGCTGCATGGTGAAAGGCCCAGTCTCTGCCCGCAGCAGGGTCTCCATCTAAGAGAAAATAAAACATGCAAACCGACAGTTGCAATGCAGAGAAAAAATACAGAATGATAGATGTGAGCAGCCCAGAATCCTGCTTAACCCAGCCTTGTGGAGTGGTCAAGGAAGGCTTCAAAGAGGAGGTGATGCTGGGAGAAAAAGGACATGTGACACTGATACTGGTGGGCTGAGGGAGGTCCCCAAACACCAGTGCAAACCAGCTGGTGTCGAGGCTCTTGACACTGTTGTGAGAATGAATTCAAGGATGAGTCAAATAACAGTGAAATCACAGAGATTTATTGCAAAGGAAAAAGTACACACTCAAGAACAGGGAGCGGGAGCATACTCAAGCGAGTCATGCAAGTGGGTCGGGGCTGCTACCTTTATGGATTTCTTTAACTGAGGGGTGGAATATTAATGAAAACTCCTGAAAAAGTGGTGATTTCTTGGAACTGTGGTGCTACTCATTTTTATACCAAATATGGATGTTCTCAGAACTGTCATGGCACTGGTGGATGTGTGATTTAGTGTGTTATTGAGTGGATAATGAGGTCCTAGGTGAAACCTGGATCAAATCCAGTGCCATTTTGGGTCCAGTCGGTCTTAGTCAACTTGATTCACACCCTGTTTTTCAGAGTCTTATCAGCCCATAGCCTCTAGTCATGTGAAACTGCTGCCTGGAATTTTTTATTCTTGTCTCAACACCTACCAGGTGGAATGTGTGAGGAACAACACAGCAGACAGAGGGAACAGCATGTGCAAAGGCACAGAGGCAGAAAGAGTATGGCTGGAGATGCCCAGACCTGGGAGTGTGGGTTGGGGAGTGGGAGAAGAGAACTCAAGAGCAGGCAGGGGTGGGACAAAGGAAACACTTGTGGAAAAGTTGGATTGGGAAGTAGGAAGGTAAGCAGCCCTAAGAGATGAGAAATGAGCTAAAATGAGACAGAATGGCAGATGGGAGAGGAGGGAGCTGTGAGACCTTGGGCGGGCTTTTTCTCCTCTCTGGACCTTAGTCTTTTCTGGAAAATGAGCGGTTTGAACCACAGTCTTGAAGGCCCCTTTCCAGCACTAAATTAGAAGTGCTGATGAAGCAGCAGCCAGACAACTGTCAATCAATCAATATCGTGCCAAGAGAAACCAAGTATAATAAGGCGTAGGCTTGGTGGGGTGGTTAGAACAGGGAAGAGCCCATCCGAGAGGGCTCTGTGGGGAAGACCAGGCAGCTGGAGAGTGGGGACGTCACGTGTGAGCCAGGGTCCAGGAGAAGCACTCTGCCTGGATTCCCATATTCACTCCACAACAATTGTGTATGGGTAGGTTTTGTTGGTCCCATTTTGTAGATAGGGGAGCTGAGGTTCAAAGACTAAGTGTCTTGAATTCACGGTGATGATTCCAGGGGCTTCCAACAGAAGAAAGTGGCCCAGTCCCCAGTCACCTCTGCACACATTGCAGGTCTCTTTTCTGGGCCTTGTCACCACCCTGTGGGGCAGAGAAGGAAGGTTAGCCTCATTCTGAGGGTGACTAACTGTCCCAGTTGGCCTGGGACTGAAGGTCTACTATTAAACCTGTAATAGTCTCAGGCAAACCAGGACAAGTTGGTCAGCCTACTTATTCCACAGGTGGTGAACTGAGGCCCAAGTCACCCCTGGCAGGTGGCAGTGCCCTAGGCCCCCAGAGTTTGCCCTACTCTCAACGCACACACACCTGCTGCTTAGGGACCAGCTCAGGAAGGGGGCTGTCCTTCCCAGCCACCCAATTCTCTAGGCTTCATGTGACCTGGCCCTGAGTTGGAGGCCACTGAAGACACTAGGAAAGTAGACAGCATGTAACTGAGTCAGGGAAACCAAGCTAAGACTCAAAGCGCAGAAAGGAAGGGGTCAATTCAGGGCTGAGGAAAGCAGGCTCCTCCTCCAGGGGCAGGTGCCTAGAGGGGCTTGGAATGTGCTCTGCTGTTTCTTCACTCTCCTCCCCACCTGGAAATGCCCTGGCTTTTCCATCAGGGGCCTTGGCTCATGGGACCCAGCTGTGGAGCCCTGGCAGAGCCCCCACTCAGGGGGGTAGGAGTATGAGTTCCAAAGCCCACTCTCTGCCACTAAACCTCTGGGATCTTGAACAAATATCTTCCCTTTTCTAGGCCTCAGTTAAAACAGGCAACAGAAGATGGTCCAAGTCTCAGGAATGTCGTCAAAACATCAGAGATCATTCACGCACAAGTGCCTGGCAGAGCAGTGAGGAAGTCCCACCTTCATGACCAAGCCCACCTCCAGCTCAGGTCTGGGATCATAGCTCAGGGGATCTCTACGCCTGGTCCCCAACTTCCAGGCTCACTGCTCCCATGAAATGAGCCCAGGACCAGGGAAATCAGGAGGGCCGGTGGGGCCTAACCTCAGCTGTGTGTTTTGGGCAAGCCTCTCAGCCTCTCTCAGCTTTGGTTCCATCATTGGGGGGGGGGGTGGAGTGGGAAAGTTGCAGTTTCCCCAGAGTTATTGTGAGGTTGGGGTGACACTCAGCCAGTACCTAGCACTCCAGAGGCAGCCTCTAAATGTTAGGGGGACCCCATGTCCCCCACCCTACACCTCTAGGGCTGCTGTTTGTTGCAGCTCTTACCTTGCCCAGGGCTGAATGGGCTGGAGGGGTGAGGTGGTTCCCCAGCTTCCCCCCAGAGCCTCCCCTCCCAAAGCCCCGCTCCAAACCCTTCTCCACCCACTGCAGGCCTATGGTGGCACTCACACACTCTCTCTCTCTCTCTCTCTCTCTCTCTCTCCACACACACACACACACACACACACACACGTTCTTACATTCTTTTTGCTAATTGTTTATTAGGAGATGCAGGCGGCTGCGCCAGTGGGAAGGCTCAGCTTGCTCCGCTATAATTAGGATAATGCACATTAGTCATTTAGTGTAACTCTGAGAGCAGCCCCCTCCCCCGCACTCCCCTCCCCCGCTGCTCCTGCTTAGCTGGCTGGGTTCCCAGGCCAGGGCTGTGCAGGTTTGTTCAGGTTCCCTCCTGCGCCTTCTTGGTTGGCCCTGGCTCTACCTCACTACTACTCCGTCCAGCTGTCCCTAAGCCCCCCACCGCCTCCCCCCACTCCAGGATAGGGTTTTCTCTATTTTCTGTCTCCAGGCTTATCTCCTATTTCCTTCCTCTCTGTCCCCTCTTTCTCCGCCTCCCCCTATCTCTTTCTTTGAACCCTAGCTTTCTCTCCCTCTCCCCTGTTCTCAGCCCTTCTCTCTAGCTTCTGCACCCTTGCCTTATTTCGGGGGTCTCTCTCCCTCCCCCAGCCCTCCATGGGTAGGTAGCCCAGCAGAGCAGGTCAAGCCTACGCTCCAGGCCCTGGGGGGTTGGTGGCAGTTCTCCTCTCTGGCGTGACTGTAGTAGGTAGTCCAGACCCTCTCCCTGGGGCCTGATCCTCAGGAGGTTGTCCTTGCTGCTGCCTTCCCTGACACCCCTCGCCCCCAAACACAACCCACTCTTTTTGGCTGAGGACTAGGCTGGCAAAAGCAGGCCATTGTCTCCAAAGGCCCTTCCCATGAGCACATCAGTGTGGCCTCTTTGCCTTGTTCCCCCATTCCCTCGTGGTCATCCTGAGATCCGAGAAATTGAGCCCCACAGGAGGCTAGGGTGCTTGGGGGTGAAGGTGAGGGCTCTCAGCATGCTGGCTGGAGCAGGTAGCCCTCTGTTTCATGTGGCCTGAATTGGGCACCGGGCAGCCGGGTGGTAGGGAGTGTCTTTTCCACTAGGAACGAGAGGCTCTTCAACAGTGTCTTTTTGTCTCTAGCCACACAGCCACTGGCCTCCAGACCTGGTGACAAATAAACCTCCTGACCCCTATTCCTACATCCCTGAGACCCCCACGCAGCCCTTTCCATCACAAAAGGGACCTCACATCAGAGCCCATTACAGCTAGGCAGACTGAGGTCTAGGGCCAAGGGTTTGCCCTGCAGGTTGCTGCTGGGGTAAGGGTGAAGATGGGGTCCCTCCAGTGTTTCAGAAATAAAAGAGCTGTTCCCAGGGGTAAGCGATGCTTGACTAGAAGTACAAAGCCTTTCTTGTCTTCATAAGCCTGTTGATGTCTCTCGTCCTGATCCTGAAATCACAGATGCAGACAGACTAACAGACACAGGCTCACAACTTGCCCGGCAGGCTCACAGAGCAGGTACCGCAGAGGGCCTGGGGTCACTGTGCACTTGGAAGGGCCAGAGCTTCTGTCCCTACATCTGATATCTCTCCTCTGCCTGGACTCTCCATGCAACAACTGGGCCTCCAAACTCCAAGCCCCTCCTGCCTTGGGACCCCTCCAGCCCAGGGACACCAGCCTGTGTTGTACATGTACATGTTGTAGTCCTTGCCCCCAGAGGTCCACATCACCCTATCCTGAACTACTCCTTCTCACCCTCCTTCTCTATGATGTGCTCCGGGGCCCTGCCCCTCAGTGCCATGTGCAGCTTACAGGATCCCACGGGAGCAGAGTCTAGAGGGGAAGGGAGGGACCATGGCCCAGCTGATCTCCCAGGACCAGGGAACCTTTCCTTGGCCTCCTCTTGGGATTGCTTCCCCATAGGGGGCAAGGCTCCAGGGGCCAGAGGAAGGTACCCCTGAGACTAGCAGGGAACTGGGAAACAAGAGCCCTGGTTTTCAGTAAGTCTCTCATACTACCTTGCTGTATGCTTTCAGCAAGTCTTCCCTCCCTGGGTTTCCCCAGGAGCAGGACTAGGAGGCCAGTTCAGGGGCTGTCCTGGTGGCAGCTTCTTGGGGTCTCATGGCCACCTGTCCTTCTGGTACCCTTGTCCTCCTTCAGGCTTTCAGGAAGCAGACCTAGCCCCCAAGTTAGCTGAGCTTGATTCATTCTTTCATTCACCAATCTGTAGTTTAGTACCCCCCTCCCCGATTCCTCTGCCTAGGTCTCTGTGATTTCCTTCCTTCCTTACTCTCAAAGATGGGGAAGTCACACTGAGCAGCAGCCTTGGTCTGGCTTTAGGCTGAGGGAGCAAAAGGAGTGGCCAGTTTAGGATAGATGTCCCAGGATGGGGTACAGCAAGGTTGCCTGCAAGGGGAAGACTGGCACAGATGTGTATGTGTGTGTTAGCAGACACAACCACAACCACCTTCCAGGGCCATCCCAGTCATTCCTTCACTCACTCATTCACTCGACAATCCTCTGTTCAGCACAGACCACGTGTAAGGCTCTGTGCTAGGTGCCAGGGATTAAAAGAAACAGCAGGGTCTCCACCCTTAGCGGCAGGCAAGTTGAGCCTCAATCAGAGCACAAGAGGATTCACATTGGGTTCACATATAGGAGAGAGGGGAGTCGGTGGCTGGGTCTTGGAGGATCTCTGCCTCCTGACTCAGGAGGCCGTGTGGGGGATCCATTTAATGACGATGATAATAACACTCAGAGAACAGCTAACATTTAAAGAGGGCTTCCTGTGTGCCAGACACCGCTGAAACATTTCACAGGTAATCTTATAACATAGGCATTTTGTTAGCAAAGCAAGTCAGTGAAAAAGGGGCTATTCTCACTCCATTGTACAGTTTAGGAAACTGAGGTGGGGGATGTGAAGCCACTTGCCCATGATCACACAGCTAAGAAATGACAGAGCCAGCCTGACCCAAACCTTTGTGACCCTTTTTTCTCATCTGTAAGGTGTAGGGGTAGGGGAGGGACCCTGACATCCCTTCAGCTAAGAGATGGGGAGTTCCCAGGCAGATGGCAGGAAACCAGAGCTGCTGGGAGTCAGCAGGCAGGAGGTCTCCTGGGAGGGGATTCAGGGCAAAGTGGAGGAGGGGCGCCCCTCCTGCTGGCCCCTCCCCACAGCTGACTTTTATTCCAACATTGGGTTCCAGCCAGGCGTGGGGGTGGGGTGGATGACAGTACTGGGAAGCTGCTTCTCCAGGATTTACAACCTGCCAGGGAGTGGGCAAGAGCCATCTGGGGGCTGCTGGCTGCTGGTGGCTTCAGTGGCTCTTCCTCCCACCCACCCACTGGGGGAGTGGCCACAGCATGGAGTCAGTGATTATGTATTCCCTGGCTGCATGTCCTTGCTCTGGGGCTCCTGCTGCTCCTAGCCCAGCCCAGGCTGCAGTCACCCAGAGGCACTCAGTGTTGGGAATACAGCGGAGAGAGGAAAGTGGAGCCTCCAAGTTGATGAAGGAGCCACCAGCCTGTGCCAGAGGAGAACCCAGGCTGGTCCTAGAGATGGGTCTGCAGCTTCGTGGTGGGGAAGGTTTGAGCTGCTTTGGAGGAGGGAGGAGCTACAGGGCTGGGGATGGGGTGGACATCTCCCTCAGACCCCAGACCTCAGGGAAGCACTCATCCCTCTGTCTCTGGACTGGACCCCTCTTCTCCCCTCTGGCCCAATGTGGCTTACTGCAGCTCCAGCCTGGGGTGGGGACATGCCTGTGGGGACCAGCTTAGATGGTATCTTTGTGCAATTTAGAAAGATACAAAAGCAGCCCCTCACTAGGCACCGGGCTTGGCGAGCAGAGCCGGGGCTGGGTTTTAACCTCTGTTTGCTCCTTGAGCTGTGCATCTTTGTCCAAGACACCAACTGTTCAATAGTATTATACATAGAGGCCCTGTCCTGGTGCTTAGGGAGGGCAGTGTTCAGGGCCCACTGGGCCCCAGTGATCACCTCTCCTTCAGCCAGCTGACTGCTACCTAGTCCAGAACTCCCTGCAGACATAACCCCTACCCACTTCTAGGTCACCCGTGTGGCATGCAGATCAGGGACCATCCTCTTCTCCCAAAGAAAGAAGCTGAGGCCCGGAGAAAGGAAAGAAACTGCCCAAGGTTACGCAGCAGATCAGTGACAGAGCCTTCTGGGCCAAATTCTAGAGCCCCTCAACAGCTGGCACTCCTTCCAGCCTCGGTGCCTCTAGGAGGCCTTTGGGACACTGCTCCATGGGCCTGTCATCTCTGTACTTGTCTTATTTAACTTAACCGACCTTGGCAGAAGACCTGCCTCAGCCAGACAATGCACCAAGTGCAGGAGAAAAACAGGTCAGCACTTCCCTCCTCTCAGAACTAAATAACCAATAAATGTTGAATGAATGAATGAATGAATGAACGAATGAACACTGAGCACCAACTTTGTACCAGAAATTACACCAAGCAAGCAATTTGCTTATTTAATCACAACTCTGTGAAATAGGTTCTAAGATCTTCATTTCACAGGTATGGAAATCAAGGGTCTGAGAGGTTAAGTAACTTGCCCAAGGACACACAGCTATGAGGGAGCTGGAATTTGAGTGAGAGTTTATGTGACTCCAAAGCCAAACAGGTTCTTTCTTCTTTTTTTTAGGATTTCCTCTTTAAAAAAAAATTCTTGGAACAACTTCAAACACTTTCATTTATTTTTAATGGCATTTATTGTTCCCTTTCTAATTTTACAAGCAATGTGTGTTCATTGCAGACAACTGGAAAATACATAAAAACATAAAGTAAAAAATAGCAATCATCCATAATCCCCACCCCCTAGAGATAACCACCATTAGCATTTTGATACATTTCTTCCCAGTGTTTACATCTTTTTACATAAAATTGGTATTATGCCATATAGCCAGTTTAATGCCCTGCTTTGTTAATTTGCACTATTTTGTGAACATTTTCCCATTCAAGTAAATATTATTTTTGAAAACTTGATCTACAATGGCTGCATATATCCATTTTTATGCATTTGCATTTATTTAATCTAACTCTGCTTTTGACATTTAGGTTGTTTCTAATTTTTTACTATAAACATAGCATTACAGTGAACATCTATGTAAATTTTTTTGTTTTTTGTTTGTTTGTTTTAGAGACAGGGTCTCACTCTGTTGCCCAGGCTGGAATGCAGTGACATGATCGTAGCTCACTGCAGCCTTGAACTTCTGGGCTCAAGTGATCCTCCTGCCTCAGCCTCTCAAGTAGTTGGGACCACAGGTCCATGCCTGGCGATTTTTTTTTTTTTTTTTGAGAGATGGGATCTCGCTTTGTTGTCCAAGCTGGTCTCGAACTCCTGGTCTCAAGCAATCCTCCCTCCTGAGCCTCCCAAAGTGCTGGAATTATAGGAGTAAGCCACCATGCCCGGCCAACATTTTTAAATCTTTGAGCAGATTTCTGTTTATTAGATTCCCAAAGTGGGATTTCTTGGGTCAAAGAGCACGAACAGTTTCAAGACCTTTAAAGCATATTTTGTAATTGCTTTCTAGAAAGCTTACCTAGTTCACCCTCCACTAGGAGGGCAGAGGAATGCACCAGTTCTTTAGCCCCTTGCTAACACTGGGTATCACTGATTTTTTTAAAAATGAAACATCTTTCTCAAGGCCTAGGTTTTTCCCACTGCAACACTCTGCTCCATAAGAACGATTTGGTATCATGGGCTAATAATTCCCCATTTGCCTATGGGGAAATACAGCCCTGGAGAGCAGAAATGACCTGCTAGGTCAGACTTGCCAATCAGCCAAGGAAGAGCAGGCCTGGAACCCAGGCATCCTTCCTCCCAGTTCAGAGCCCTCTTCTTTATACCCTTGGCCTCAGCTTCCTCCACCGCAGGTCTCCTGGGTTGGGGGTGTTTCCCCAGGGCCAGTCCCTCCTACTCCCTTAGGTTATACCACTCCTGTGGTCCTCCAGGTCTGGGTTGGGGTGGGGTCGCTGGGCAGAGCCTGTTCCTGGCCTCTTCATCATGGACCACATAGCACCTGGGATTCTCACCACTGGCACTAATCATGGCTCATGACCCCTCTCATTTATTCATTCATTCATTCATAGATTTGATAAAAAGATGTGTTTTGCATCTATATGGGCCAGGCACTGTTCTAGGCTCTGGGTACTTGTCATCATTAACTATCGGCAACGCCAACATTATGCTGCGCAAGTCACAGCCTCTTCAGCATCTTCACCAACTCTTCCTACTTAGTGCTGTGTTCCAAGCATCTGCCATAATAACAACGCCTGGAATGCTTCATAAACATACGGATACCAGGCCTGTCCTCTGGAAATTCTGACTGTATAGGCACTAATCATTGCTCATGCCCCCTCTCATTCATTCACTCATTCATTCGTAGATTTGATAAAAATATATGTGTTTCGCATCTATATGGGCCAGGCACTATTCTAGGCTCTGGGTACTTGTCACCATTAACTATCAGCAATGTCAACGTTATGCTGTGCAAGTCACAGCCTCTTCAGCATCTTCACCAACCCTTCCTACTTAGTGCTATGTTCCAAGCATCTGCCATGATAACAATGCCTGGGGTGCTTCATAAACATATGGATACCAGGCCTGTCCCCTGGAAATTCTGACTGTATGAGCCTGGGCCCTTCCTTAGGCACTGTTTGCTGTTGTTTTATTTGCTCTGGTTGATTCCTATATTCAGGCAAACCCAGGAGCAAGTGCTAAGAGATCCCTAAACACTGACATCTGGTGTGGATGCATGTGCGTGTGCACACACAGGTGAGCAGGCCAAGCTCCCTCCCAGCACAGCCCCAGCACCCTTGAGCCCTGCTGGCACACCTGCTGTGCACCTGAACCACAAACTCACTAAAGCTAATGACAATTTTTTTTCTGATTTGCAAGTGATTAGTTTTAATTTGGAGACAATTAGAGGTAGAAGCAGGAGGCATCAGATCTTGATTAGAAGTAGGTACATGGCCAGGGGAGCCCCCACCCCTAGCCTGCCTGGCCCTAGCTTCCACAGAGATTCATTTATGTGCCCAATAAGGTAGGGGCTGGCCTCTGCATCTGGGGAGAAGGTTGTCTGGGAGAGGCAGAGGGCCCCTGCTGTACTCCCAGACACCTAAGGCAAGCCTGAGCAGGTACCCCCAACCTCAGAAAAGTATGGAATTGACATTTGTTTAAGCACCCACTGTGTGCCACTTGAGCTGGGCATCTTTGTCCAAGACACCAACTGTTCAATAGTATTATATATAGAGGCCCTGTCCTGGTGGTTAGGGAGGGCAGTGTTCAGGGCCCACCGGGCCCAAGTCATCACCTCTCCTTCAGCCAGCTGACCTTGTACTATGCAAAGCTGGTCCAGCCCCAGTGTCCACCAATATCCCAGTTCAGCTGGCTAGGCAGAGGTATGAAAAACAACTATGTGCCATCTAATGGTGGAGATAGCTTGAGAGACCTCTGTGCAGGCACAGGGACATAGGAGCCAGTGTCTCATGGCCCCAGGGGAGCAATCACAGAAGTGACTAATGAGAGAGTTCCCAGATCACATGCGTTTCACTCATACCAGGACCAGGCTCCTCCTGATCTGTCAGAGTCAGAGCTGGCCAGAGCAGAGCAGTAGCAGAGAGGAGGAGGGGCTGAATGACTAGGATGGTGGCTGTGAGAGGTATCAGAGAAGGCTTCAAGGAGGAGGTGATGCCTGAGCTGGGCATGGAAGGATGACGGGGACCCCCACATCCTCCCACATGCAAGTCTTCTCTTGGGTCTTGTTGGGTCAGATACCCTCCTGCAGAGCTGGTGAAGCCACTATTCATGTATTTGTCTTTTGAGGTTGTGAGAAAAACAGAGCTGGTCCAGTTCATATGGAAAGGGTCCCTTGCTAAGCACAGTCTGGCAGGGGTCGGGGAGGCTGGGGAGAGCTGGGAACACCTCAGTCATCATCATTATCCCCATGTGCAAAAGCTGGATGATCCCAGCCTGTCTTCCTCCCCCTGTATGTTGTCTCTACATTTTACTGGGGAAACT
Organism: Pongo pygmaeus; assembly: GCF_028885625.2. Taxonomy (NCBI): domain Eukaryota; kingdom Metazoa; phylum Chordata; class Mammalia; order Primates; family Hominidae; genus Pongo; species Pongo pygmaeus. The sequence goes on from NC_072392.2 coordinate 50,578,710, forward strand.
GAGGCTAGGAGGGGCAGAAATACCAAATCCCCATGTATCAGTTTGCTAGGGCTGCCATGACAAAGTTCCACAGGCTGGGTAGCTTAACAGAAATTTATTTTCTCACAGTTCTGGGGGCTGGAAGTCTGAGGTCAAGGTGTCAGCAGGATTGATTTCTGGTGAGGGTTGTCTTCCTGGCTCGTAGACAGCTACCTTCTCACTGTGTCTTCACAACTTCTCTCTGTGTGTGTCTGCATCCTCATCCCTTCTTCTTATAAGGACACCAGTCATATTGGATTAGGGCCCACCCTCACAGCTTAATTTCAACCCTAGTAGCCTCTTTAAGAATCCTATCTTCCAATACAGTCATATTCTGAGATACGGAGGGTTAGGATCTCAAGGGCAGGGCACAGTTCAGCCCATAACACCCCATCATAAGTCAGAGAAGACATGGAGAAGCCCCTTTTCTCAGGAGATAGCAGCAAGGGAGAGGGTCCCAGGGCCAGACCCAAATGACTGAAGACCAAGTCAGAACCCAGGTCATCAGCAGGAAGGCAGCAGGCAAACTAGTCTGCAGGGCAAACTGGGGTCAAAACAGAACTGCAGCCTGGGGGCACAGTGGAGCCAGGGTTCAGAACCAGGCCTACAGAATTGTTATGGACAGCCTGCTGTGGAAGTGAGGGGCGGGCAGGTGCCAGCCTGTGTGTGTGTGTGTGTGTCCTCCCAGGTCAGTCTGGAGGGCATAGGCACACCTTAGTGTTGTGCGTCCAAGGTGGGTCCAAGCAGTGCCTTCCACCCCAACCTCTCCTCTCTTCCACCTCCAGTCCTGGCCTGACCTCAGTCTCTGTGTTGATCAGCCTCCCTTCTCCCCATCCCACATCTGTCTTCCTTCAAGGAACCTTCTAGTAGCTTTTCCTCCCGTGCCGTGCTCCATGATGTCTGGTGGTCAGAGCTCTGTGCTGAGATGCAGGCCAGAGTGCATGTTAGCACACGTGTGTGTACACTCAAGCACGTATTTAGTGTCTCTGAAAACTTGACAGACCAAGTGATCTGCTCATTCCACCAGTCTTACCTCTTCCCTCTCCAGCCATACCAGAAGGCTTCCAGGGCCTTCTCCACCTCCCAGGGGAAACTGAGGTCCAGAGAGATCAAGCAGGTTCCTTTAAGCTCCAGAACAAGTGAGTGGGAGAGCAGAGATTAGTATTAGGTCTCAGGGACCCACCCTGCTCCAATGCTGAGGAGACTGAAGGGCCCCAGCAGGATGGAGTGGTTCATGGTGGTGATGGGAGAGGCTGCTGTGGGCCACAGTGACATAAATAAAAAATTGCAATGCCCTAATGTCAGCTTTCTGGCTCCCTCTTCTGAATGCCAGCTGTTTTCTTGATACAGGTTACTTCCCCTTCCAGAAACTCAGCTTTCTTATCTGCAAGGTTGCTGACAGGGTCCAGAGCCGCTAGGCCTGGTGCCAGGAGCCCTCCCCTCAGTGGCCACCCAGTCTCCTCTTGGATGCCCCATTGACAAGGAACTCATTACCCTCACAGCATCCCAGTCAGTGCTGGGCTGCTTATTCAGAGAATTTCATTCTTTCAACAAAAATATATTGAGGGCCTGCTATGTGCCAGGCCATGTTGTAAGCACTAAAATAGAGCAGGGAGTAAAGCCATGTCTGTGCCCCTATGGAACTTAATTTCTAGTTGGCAGAAACAGACACATGCATATAATATAGAGGTAAGTGGTGATAAGTGCTATGAAGAAAATGAAACAGGAAAAGGGATAGAGAGAGATCAGTGGCGGGGATGGGGGAGAGACAGTGCTACTTTAGATAAATGATCAGGAAGATGTCCCTAAACAAAGATTGATGAGAGAGAGAGAGAAAAGAGAGGGGGAGAGAAACATTGAATATCAAGGGGAGAAAATTCAAGGCAGGAGGAACGACAATGCAAAGGCCCTGGGGTAGAAACATTTTCTCAGTATATTCCAAGAACAGCAGATGGTTTGGATGATCCAGGATGTTGGTTTTGCCAGACCAGCTCCTCCCCCCGGGGGTGAGGGGATTCAGGTGGGGCAAGCAGTCACAATTCTCCAGTCCCTTCCTTCATGCCCCTCTGAGTCCGGTGCCCATCTGGTGGTCTTTGCCCCTGCTGTGCCTCCAAGGAATCCAGATGGTCAGCCATGAAGTTGGAACAGTAAGAGAGGGCAAAGGGGACTAAGTGCCACTTAGCAGCTCTGGGGTCTCCCAGGGATGGATAACGAAGGCAGGGCTAGTACCCCCCCACCCTGTCCCTCTGCAGCCTGGATAGTGAGCACTGAGAGCTCACTGACCACAGCTGCCCTTCTCCCAGCCCAGAGGGAGGAGCGTGGGGCCCCACCTTGGCCTCAGCACTCAAAGGCCCTGTACCTCCCCATACATGCAGCAGTGCCCCTGCCCTGAGCTGCTCTGCAGGTCCCAGAGGATGTCCTGTTCTTGGTCTTTCAGCTACTCTTAACATCCCCGTGAGGGGGAGGGACTGATGTCACCACCACAACTTTAGAGGTGGAAATTGAGGCTCAAAATGGAAAGCAACTTGCACAGTGAGTCTGTGGCAGGGAGAGGCCTTGCACTTGAGTCCCAAAGCCGGTTGGTTCGCCTGCTTGCTGCTGCTTCCAAAGCAGGGTGAAAATGTGGACCCTGCATTTCCACAGTCGGCCTCGGGGCCAGCATTCCCCAGGCTGCAGGGACACGTTATGAGACCTCAAGCACCAGCCAGAAAAGCTCTCCCTATCTCTGCAAACAACTTCCTGTCCTCACTTGGACTCTGCTGCACACCCCCACCCCACCATCAGCTCCCAGCATTTCTTGCCAGTGATTTCCCCAGTTGGTCCTAAGGGCTGCTCACATCCTTCCGAGCATGCCACAGGAGAAGTGGTGAGAGCACGTGCCACACCTCTTAAAACAACTGACCCCAAGGGCCTTTGTCATGCCCCAAGCCTGTTGCCTTAGTTTTTGAACAAGGAAGATTACTGCAGATTTTTTTGAAGGATATTGAGACCAGAGTCTCAAGAGCAAGGAATTTTTAGTTCACTGCTTTTGCGAGGAACTGGATGTGAATGTTTCTGAAACTGCCAAGGTTTAACTGACAGTGGTAAAATGATAAATATGCATAAACTGCAAGTAATATCTAGTACTGACTAGGAGTCTCCTCTTTGGGACATAGGTCTCTGCAGATCACTCAGTGTAGATCAGCCATGATTTGTTGAAGGCTTTCTTGGTGCAAGGCCAGGTAGGTAACTAACTCCCACACAGGCAGGATGGGAGGTCCCTTCAGAGAAGGACAAAGCTCTGAGGAAACCCCCAGGAGTTGAGGGCACATCTTGGAGGGCTTCACGAAGGAGGTGGCATTGAAGCTGGACCCTGGAGGAAGATTCAGATTTGGATGTGCACAGATAGGAAAGGAGAGAATCTAATGCAGAGGGTGCAGCATGAGCAAAGGAGGGGAGATAAGGCAGCATCCATGAGTGTGAAGGTCAGTGAGTTGTCCAGTTAAGCCACCAGCAGGGGACTGGGAGGAGGAGTCCTAGGAGAAAAAGGATCCTGACGCCTTGTGTAGGGGGCCCTGAATGTCACACTCAGGTACAAAGTGAGTTTGGATTTTATTTTGTAAGCAGATGGGAGCGCTTCTTTGATATACACACATTTGCATTGTGTTGCACAATTTATAGAGTGCTTTCTTATTTGATTCTGAGAAACAAAACAAATGACAACACAGCCTCCTGCAAGACCAGCGTTACTGTTATCATTGTCCTGTTTTTACAGTTGAGGAATGTGACTTGGGAGGTTCTTGGGGAGATCCAAAGTAAGATTTCAAACCTCAAACCTCCATTTGGGTTCCTTGACAGTGTCCAACAAGTTTTGGGCTGGGAGTGAGAGGGGCAACAATGTCTGATTTGTGTCCAGGAGAAAAAATACTCTGGCTACTGTGTGGGGGAGGAGAATGCCAGAGAGGAGGGGAGATCCTATTGGCCAGTGTATGTCGTCATAGCGACAGGACTAAGGCCAGAATGGGGGCAGGGAGGGAGGACAAGGGGCAGCCTGAGGTGGAATTGCCAGAAGTTGGCAGCTTCCTTGGTGGGTAGGAAGAGGGAGTTAAGAGGAGGGAGGAGGCCCATGTTTAGGTGTAGGAGACTGAGAATAAAATTTCCTGTTTATATAGTCTGTGGCCAAAGGGAGAAGGGAGAGAGCTGGATCCCTGGGGACCCTACACCAGCTGAGACAGCAGGTACAATACTAAGGAGCTTGGGTTCGAGAGTCAGGGGACCCCAGGTTCGGGTCCCACTGCTGGCCCCTTTGCCCATGTAACTTGGTTAAATTATTTAAATGTCCTGCACCTTAGTTCATTTATCTGTAAGATGTTAGGATTGGCACTCAAAAAGGAAGTTACTGATAGAAAACTGCTCGCGTGGATGGAGATCATAATAATAGGTACCTCAAAGGATTGATCTGAGGATGAAATACGCTAAGGCCTGTCCCACACGGAGCGCAGTGCAGGATACACAGGGATCACGGGGACTCTTTTCAGCACCAGAGTCCACTCAGCCCTCTATGCGCACGACTTTGAAAGTCCTCACGATGGCACTTTGAGGCAGAAAGAATTTTTATACTTGTTTTACAAGTGAGGACGCTGGGGATAGAACTTCCTGAAGGTTCACAAGGTTTTGCGATGGTATTAGCTTTACCCCAATGTCGCAGGTAAATAAATGAAGCAGTGGGTGAGAGGGTAATTCACATACCAGCAAAGGGGGTGCCAGGCTTGGAACTCGGGGAGCCAGGCCTGACCCAGGCTCGGGGCCCACCGGAGGATGGACAGCCAGGCTGAACCTGCCCAGCTAGAGGAGTTGGCAGCCCTCTGTGGGGTGGGAGAGACGGCCTGGGGGCACCCTGGGGCCCCAGCGTGTCCTCTCCTGACCACCCTGGGCCTCTTTCCTCTGTCTGTCCCCAGCCTTTGGCCGCTCCCACCCGGCCAGCCCCAGCCCGCCGGGGCCGCAGGCCAGCCTGGTGCTGCCAGTCAGCTACCGCCTGTCGCACACGCGGCTGGCCTTCTTCCTGCGGGAGGCGCGGCCCCCGTCACCCGCGGTCGCCAACAGCTCTCTGCAGCGCTCCGAGCCCTTCGTGGTGTTCCAGACCAAGGAGCTGCCGGTCCTCAACGTCTCTCTGGGGCCCTTCAGCACCAGCCAGGTGGTGGCGCGGGAGCTCCTGCAGCCGTCCAGCACCCTGGACATCCCCGAGCGCCTGACAGTGAACTGGAAGGTGCGGGCCTTCATCGTCCGCTCGCACGTGCCCGCCTCGCAGCCGGTGGCCCAGGTGCTGTTCTACGTGGCCGGCCGGGACTGGGACGACTTCGGTGTCACCGAGCGGCTGCCCTGTGTCCGCCTGCACGCCTTCCGGGATGCCCGGGAAGTCAAGAGCTCCTGCCGCCTCAGCGGGGGCCTGGCCACTTGTCTGGTGCGGGCCGAGCTGCCCCTGGCCTGGTTCGGGCCCCCAGCCCCCGCTGCACCACCCACGGCCCGCCGCAAGTCCCCGGACGGGCTGGAGCCCGATGCGACCGGGCAGAGCCAGCAGGCCGAGCTCTACTACACGCTCCACGCCCCTGATGCGTCGGGGGGCTGCGGGGGCTCCCGCCGGGGCGCTGGGCCCGGGGTGGGGGCCCGAGCGGAGACCCCTACCCAGCACCCCCTGCTGCGCATCGGGAGCATCAGCCTATTCCGCCCGCCCCCCAGGAGGACCCTGCAGGAGCACAGGCTGGACAGCAACCTGATGATCCGCCTGCCAGACCGGCCCCTCAAGCCCGGGGAAGTGCTTAGCATCCTTCTCTATCTGGCCCCCAACTCCTCCTCGCCCTCCAGCCCCAGCGTGGAGCACTTCACACTCAGGTAGTAGGGAAGATGGGTGGGGATCTGGTTTCCCTTCCAAGATCAAATGCATACTTGACTCCTTGTGGGTGGGTTAGAGGGTGGGGGGACCTCCCAGCTGTATCCCTGTCCAGCATCCTAATCCCGGATCTGTCACTTAGCACTTGAGCAACCTCAAGAAGATACCTCGCTTATTGGAGCCTCAATGCTCTTATCTGTCTAATGGCAACAAACATTCCTGCTCCTATTTCTGGATCTCATAAAAATGGCATCATGGTAAAGAGGAAATATCAGTTTCACAAGCATAGATGTCCAGAATAATAGAACTGGGACTAGAAGGGCCCTTAGGCATTTTACAGACAAGGAGACTGAGGCCAAGGAAGAGAAATGGGGTCCAGAGAACAGCCTCTTGGCTGGGAGCCAAAAGAATCGTGTCTGTGTGTGTGTGTGTGTGTGTGTGTGTGTGTGTTGGGACATTTGCCCCAGTCCTAGAGTTGGGAGAAAAATTTTCAGAATTCCTAGCTCTTTCTGTCCTTCTACACCTTGAAAAGGACACAGTTTGCAAACTCAAAAATGCCTTAAATTGTATCACGTCCACCCCAAAAATGATAATATTTCACACTAGGAATCTGTGGTTTGAGTTATGTTGTGTGACTCTGAGGACACCCACCAAAATGCTTCCTCAGCCCCAGGCACTATGCGTGGGACCTGAAACATCACTATTAGCCTGCAGCTTCTTTAAGTCTCCTCGGTGTCCTACCTTCAAGTTTAAATGCTGTCGGAAAGGGTCATGCCTCATTCAGTGATTGATACCTGAATGTGAACATAAGTTAAATCAGTCATCAGAGATCTTGGGCTGCATTAATAGGAGTAGAGCTTGCAGAATTAGAGAGGTGGCAATCACCTTGCTTTAGCCAATGTTCATTGGAGTGCAGCTGAAGTGTTGTATTTAGTATGGGACACTTCACATTTAGTGTCCAGAGGAGTGTGACTGGCTGTGAGGTGATTCAGAACTATGGCAAAAAACAATTGGAGGCACTGAAGGAAACAAGATTCAGAGAACACCTACTCGCCTCACCAGCTTTTTGAAGAACTACTACAGTTAAGACGGAAGAGAATTGTTCTCTGTTGCCCAGCAGAGCCTGTGGCTGTTTTAGCTCAACTACATCCAGGGAAGATCTTTCTAGTTTTCATGATCTTTCTGAAAAAGGAATGGGATGTGTGCAGAAGTAGTGAGTCCCCTATCACTAAGGTATGCCAGTAGAGATTAGGCAAAGACTTGACAGGCATATGGTAGAAGGGATTGCAGCTTTCACCGAGGGTCAGAGTTTTCAGCTGTGTGATACCAGATTCCCCAAGTTCATCTGAAACATTCATCTGAAACATCCAGGACTCAGAGTAACTTAGCTTATCTGTTCCCCTTCCCCCAAGTACAGTCTAGTGATGGTGGCCAGGCAAGCAGCTTTGGGCTGTAGCCTGACCATCTCCCTCTTTTTCCTCCCACTTTATCCCAGGGTGAAGGCCAAGAAGGGTGTGACCCTTTTAGGTACCAAGTCACGGAGTGGCCAGTGGCATGTGACCTCAGAGCTGCTGACTGGGGCAAAGCACTCAACAGCCACCGTGGATGTGGCCTGGGCTCACGGCACACCCCTGCCCCCCTGGTGAGCCCGAGGTGGTGCATCTACCCACCTCTTTGCAAATCAGCCATCTGAGAGGGGTGGGGAATCTTTGAAGGAGGAGGCTAGGCTTGGGGAGGGCTGGGGCTTGGTCACTGGGGTCTCTGAGGTCCAGGGCCCTCAGTGGGATCCTGGGGCTACAGCACCTCAGATGGGCTGGAGAAGGCTCAGAAGGCCCCATCAGGCAGCTGCCGGGGAGGGGTGGGGTCCCCACTGAGAGTTTCTGAGCTCCTGGGCTGCTCCCAGCCCTTCATCCTCTGCTTTCCTTCCCTCCCCTCCCCTGGCAGGGAGGGCCAGGGCCCCTTGGAGATCCTGCAGCTTGACTTTGAAATGGAGAACTTCACCAGCCAGTCGGTCAAGCGGAGGATCATGTGGCACATTGACTACCGTGGCCACGGCGCCCTGCCTGACCTGGAGCGGGCAGTCACTGAGCTGACGGTCATTCAGCGGGATGTGCAAGCCATCCTGCCCCTGGCCATGGTGAGCAGGCAGGTGACCAGCCCAGAAGATGCCTGGGTCTATGCATGTGTGCACATTTGTGTGACGAGAATGTGAACCACTGAGTATATGTACAAATTGACATGTGTGTATATGTGAGACTTCCTGCCATGCCCAGGTATGCCTGTGTGAGAACATGTGTGCATGTGTGTTATATTTGTCAGGCCATGAGGGCAGCAGATGCTCAGGGGGGCAGAGGTGGGAGATGTCACCATGGAGGGACCACTGATGGGAAGTTTGCAGAAGGAGGTAGCAATGCAGTTGAGTCTTGGAGGTCCCCTGGGAGGGAGCCTCCCAGAGATGCAGGGTGCGTCCTAGGCAGGGCATTACTTGGGCAAAGGTACAGTAGTGAGAATATGAGTAGTTTGTTCAAAAGAACTATAGATTTAGAAAGAGTGTCATGGAGTGGTAGGGCTGGAATGATTGTCTGGAGCCAGCCCAGGGCAGCTTGAATAGCCAGGTGTGTGTTGGACGTTACTGTGTGAGTCCTGAGGAGCCTGGAAGCTGTTTAAGAGGAGATGGCAGGGGCCTGGGGAAGGGTTGTTTCCTGGCAGCACAGTGAGGTGGACCCTGAGGTTCCTGCAAAAGCCTGAGTGAGCAGACCATCTGTCAAGGAGTGTGAGGCGGGGTGGTTGCCTATCCCTGCACACGTGTGCTAGTGTCCCCACTGGAAGGATGTGCATCTGAGGAGTGGCGGGGGGCGGGGGCCAGGAGCCAGGGCCTTGGCTGCTGTGTCCCAGGACAGAAGGGGACCACAAGTAGAGCCCCCTCTTCTCCTCCCTGCAGGACACAGAGATCATCAACACGGCCATTCTGACTGGCCGGACAGTGGCTATCCCTGTCAAGGTTATTGCCATCGAGGTGAATGGCCTCGTCCTGGACGTCTCCGCCCTAGTGGAATGCGAGTCTGACAATGAAGACATCATCAAGGTGGGCATCCTGCAGGTGGGGCCCCTGGGGAAGAAGCCATAGGCCTTCAGGAGAGCAGAACCTCAAACCAGAGTCCAGGTGGCTGACTCTTACTCATCCTCTAAGACTGAACCCATGCCTCCCTGTGCTGGGACCCCTTCTGTTGCAGCAGCTGCCCCGCCCTTTTCCTCCTACAGCACTGGCCTTACTTCATCCCAAGCTTCACCACACCATTCTGAAAGGATTGCTTCCCAAGTCTACTGCTCCCATGATACTCCCTCTTCCTGCCCCTGGATATTGCTTTGGCCAGTCCTGGAGGGCTTCCTGTAGGAATATGAAACAGACTGTCGGGCCAGAGGGGAGAAGGCAGTGTCAACAACTTGAAATCAATCTAGCAAGACATTATTGAACCTTGGTGTGTGGCAGACACTTGGCAAGGCAGCAGGGGATGGGTGAGGGAGACAACCCCTCAAAGACCTGCCCTGAACCCAGAGTGCGAGTGATCAGATGAAGCAATGTAGCTCAGGAAGAAGCCTCAAGAAGCACATGAGTTAGGCCAGGCGTGAAGGTTGTGTACTGAGGGCCCCACTCCCAGCACACACGCTCCAGCTCCTCCAACTCCTAAAGGCTCCTCTCAGCCGTGAGCTCCCACCCCACCCCTGAGCTCCTTCCTAGGGACCTGCTCTGGCCCCAGGTCCTCCACAACCCAGCCCATATGACACTCATCTGACTCAATGACCCAGTTTGCCACCTCCCCAAGAGGGCTCCAGATTCTCTCCTTCCCCTGGCTTTGAACAGTGGTCAGAAGTGAGTTGGGAAGAGGAGGCGGTAGAGTGGGCAGTGGTGTGAGCAGATGTCCAGCCCTGGTACCTGTGGGGTGGGCCAGCCACTCACTATACCACCCTCCAGCAGGCATCAAAATCAGATGGTTAGACAACTGAATTCGTTCTTGCTCCTGTAAATAATTCAGCTTGAAGGAAAGCAGGACAGTTGGAATGCAGATGTCCTTCTCCTCCTGTTCACTTGGGCTCCCTCCTGCTCTCTCTCTCTCTATGCTTTGCCTTTGGGTCCCTCCAAGTCTGGGGAGCATGGGGCTCACCTCATCTATCCATGATCCAGGAAGGATGCCTTCCAAGGGAGCCAGAGCAGATGGTCTGGCACCCCCACTCCACTGCATCACCCCCTTCAGAGAAGCCTTACCAGAAGCTGTGGGCTGTCTACTGCTGGAAGACTGGGATGGGAAGAAACAAGCCTGCTCCCAAGGGCCCTCACCCAGCACCTTCTCTGCCACCCAGACTCCCCCACCCCAGCTCCAGAGCAGACCAGAACCAAGGGGTAATTGGAGAAGATTCTAAATGAAATTGGTTACAAATCTCGATGAAATATACTCAGGTCTTTAGGGAGTTTGCCACATTCTAAGTGGAATTTACAGGTCTGCAGTTGGAATTCTTTGCCTTCCGAGGTGGGAAATGAGCATTTCTGGCAGGGCTGCTGTCCCGTCCCTCCACCCACCCCTCTGAGATGATGATGGGAGCTGGTAGGGTTTGGGATGCTCCATGGATAAAACATAGTCCCAGCACCCCAGGTCCTTCCAGAGCCTTCAGGGGATCACCAGCCCACCAGCTGAATGATAGACCTCCCCCCAAACTCAAGACCATGCACCCATGGACTTGCACCAGCATGAGCACCTAGATGCATGTACACACAGGATCCGTTCTGGGGTGCCAGGTGTGTGTGTGGGCGTATTTAACACACAGAGCCATCTGCATTTGCCCTAAAGTACTGGCAGTGACACCTTTGTGAGTGGGCACAGGTATCAACGAAGATGTACTCAGCAGGCATGTGGTTTCCATCCAGGGAACCTCTAGGAATGCAAGTCAGTATCCAGGTGGGCAGGCATTTACAACAGCCACACCCGTTGGTGGTAGCCATCCACCCATCTGTGCTTGAGGTTCTCTGGTCCTGAGTTTTCCTTTCCCATTTCCTCATCTCTACACCTGGTTAAGCAGCACCCCTCACCAGAAATTAACTACCTGCCCATTCTCCTGGGGCAGCCATACCAGAGAGGCCGCGGAGGACATGGGCCTGCCCCTCATCCCCATCCCCTGCACCTCAACTCCCTCCCTGCCCAGTCAAGTGCCCATGTCCTTTTCTGCATCGTAGAGGACTCTATCTGCCAGACCCCTGGCTCCAGAGCCCCGCCAGTCCTGCTGGGGGAGGGGAGCCAGCCCTGAGAGGCCCTCACCCTGGTACCTCCTCCAAAGTGTGGCTCTGGCAGGTCAGGAGCTGCCCCTTTAAGTCCATTTGCATGTTGGCTCCTTACTAAGGAAAAAAAGCCTCCCCCAGTGGGCACCAAGAGGTGATCTTGAGAAAGAGCAGAAGCAGTGATGGAAGCCAGGACTCCCAGAGGAATCAGTGCTTCCTTCCACTGGCCTCCTCCCCTTCAGCCTCCTAGGACTTTCCCTCCAGCCCTGCTTGTCAGACTGAAGTCCCTCCCCCGCACTGCATCACAGGAAGACCTGTAAGGAAGACATGCCAACTGTTCCTCCCTTCCCCCAGGTATCCAGCAGCTGCGACTACGTGTTTGTGAGCGGAAAAGAGTCTCGAGGGTCCATGAACGCCAGGGTCACCTTCCGCTACGACGTCCTCAATGCCCCCCTGGAAATGACAGTCTGGGTCCCCAAGCTGCCCTTGCACATTGAGCTCTCAGATGCCCGCCTCAGCCAAGTGAAGGGCTGGAGGGTACCTATCCTCCCCGACCGGAGGTACAGCCCCTCTCCCATGGCGGATACTTGGGAAACTCATGGGTGGATACAGCCTCGGCCCACAGTCTGATCTGCATATGGGTATAAGGCCTTTGGTATACACAGTCTGTAGGTTGGTTGTGCAGTCAACAAACTTTCATTAACCAGCTACTGTGTGCTAGGCACTGGCAAGTGTTTGAGAGATGGGGGGTGTGTGGCCAGTGCCTAACCCTGCAAGTCTCTCAGTCCAGCAGGGGAGGAAGGCATGTGCATGCCACAGAACATGGTGGTGGGTGGGAAGCCCCGTGTGCAGGGAATCAAGTGGCATAAGGAGAGAACCCCTCTCCCTCCAGGAGAAGTCAAGGCAGGCTTCCTGGAAGAGACAACTCTTGAGCTAAGTCTTAAAGGATGAACCGAAAGGAGCTGGCTGAGGAGACAGGTTAAGAGACTGCCTGCAGTCAGGCAGACAAAATGAAGCAGACACACCTGTACACGTTGTGTCCCAGCCTGGGCACACCAAGGCACACTAGTGAGTGCATGAGTGCAAACACACTGTGACTCATACCCAGGATCCCTTGTGGGCTTGTAGGCTCAGGCACCTGGGTGCCCATATGTGGGGCATATACGTGTGTACTCACTGCATTCCAATCACCCACTCAGAGCTGCTGGAGAGAAAAGCACAGCAGGGAAGAGAAGAGAGGAAAGTGACAGGCAGCTAAGAGCAGGAGGTGGGCAGGGCTGGAGAGAGAAGCAGGTGGTGAGAGAAACAGGCCGCCAAGTGAGAATTGGGCTGAGTTCAACTCAGAGAGATTTGGAAGAGCAAGGTGTGTAGACCAGTGCCTCTCAAACTTTAATGTGTACACGAATCACCTGGGGATCTCAGTAAAATGCAGATTCTGACTGGGAAGGTCTGGGGTAAAACCTGTGATTCTGCATTTCTCACCAGCTCCTGGGTGATAGCAATACTGCTTTGAGTAGCAAGGATGTAGCGGACTCTGAAGCCAGACAGCCTGGTTTAAGTCCTGCCTCTGCTATTTACTAACTGTGTAAACTTGGGCTACTTATATAACCACTCTGTGCCTACATCTCCGTATCTGTAAAATGGGCACAATTAACACCTGCCTCATAGGATTTTTGTGAGGAATAAATTAATGAACACAGGTAAAAGAACGCTCTGTGTGAATGAATGTTCTGGTTGCTTGATCCTCCAGTACACTAACAAAGGACTAGCTACAGAGAAAAACACTTGGCTTTCTCACCAAAGCATACCTTCCTGGCAGTAAACCTCTCAATTTTAGCATTTTTTGCAATGTGTACAGGCTGAGAATTTCCCAAATCATCAAGTCCAGGTTCCCTTTTGCTTAACAGTTTATCCATGTGTCTCTCTCCTCTCACATTTGACTAAAAGCAGCAAGAGGAAACCAGGCCACGATTTCCACACCTTGCTTGGAAATCTCCTCAGTTAAATGTCCGAGTTCATCACCTACAGGTTCTGCTTAGTTTCCACACAACTGCAGGACACAATTCAGCTAAGATTTCTGGCATTCTGTAAGAAGGATCACATTTGCTCCAGGTTAGAGCTTAGAACAGTGCCAGGCACAAACTTAGTACGGAAGAAGAGGCAGCAGTTGCTGTTAGGATTTGACGCCAGCTATTCCCAGGCTTGGCTTAAGCCAAGAAGAGGCAGAGAGGGACAGGAGGTAGGGTCAAGAACGTACTTTTCTAGGAGATAAAAGGCTAGGACTCCTGGTTCCAAACTTAGAGATGGAAGGCATGAGCCATAGAGGAGGCTTGCGTTTGCAGAGCTTCTGGGAAGCTGGGAGGACCCAACAGGGCAAGGGTGAGGGGTGTGTACTGTGCAGGTCAGAGTCCAGCTGAGAAGCCTTCAGCATGGCATGTTCCTAACCCAGGTCAGTCCGGGAAAGCGAGGACGAGGACGAGGAGGAGGAGGAGCGGCGGCAGAGTGCAAGCCGTGGCTGCACCCTGCAGTACCAGCATGCCACCCTGCAGGTCTTCACCCAGTTCCACACGACATCATCCGAGGGCACCGACCAGGTGGTCACCATGTTAGGCCCGGACTGGCTGGTGGAGGTCACCGACCTAGTCAGTGACTTCATGCGGGTGGGCGACCCCCGAGTGGCACACATGGTGGACAGCAGCACGCTGGCAGGGCTGGAGCCAGGCACCACCCCCTTTAAGGTAGGTATGGGCTGTGTCCCAGCACAAAGGGGCAGTGTTGGGAGCCTTATTTACCTGTGGTTGCAGAACTCAGATTTTCCTAACCCCAACTGGCCCCCAGAACACTCTTCCCTGCCTGCCCCTTGTCTGAAATTCCAAGGTCAAGCTCTCTTAGCTTCATCTTGGTAAAAGTTCTCACTCCAAGCTGTATCAACCTTTATCAATCCTCATTGTGGGTGACTCAAGCAGACCCCTCCCTGAGAGCAGAGGGGGAGCCGGTGAGAGTCAGCCAGCCTAGAGTCCAAGAAGGTGTGTTTGGTGATCTAGGAACTCAACTTTGACCTTTCCTGACTTGTTTCTACCCTGACAATTGGGTGTCTGGACAGAAATCATCTATCTAAGAAACTGTTGTGACCTGTGGGCTAGAATCTGCCTGCAGACATATCTTCTTTGTAAAACAATTGATCCAATGTGTTTTAAATTGGGAGATTTCTCATTTAAAAAATACACATAGATTTCTGGTTTCACAAAAAATGAATCTGGCAACAATCAGCTAAAGCCAGTATTGGTGCCTCCTATACACGAGAATGAGTTCCCTCATTTTCCACAGTCTTCGCCACTCCCTTTTGTCTCCCTGATATTGAGGTTGCACATCAATTGCTACTAGTCACCGTGCAGGGGTTGTTGTTTTCCTTAGAATTGGCCCACCTCTCTCATTTGTGTTCCTGCCTGGCTCCTGTGAGCCCCCGACCCTCTCATGACCTCTGGACACTGGTTCCTGGTTGCAGACCTGAGGCAGAGCTGCGAAGTCCTGCCTCCCAGCCTGCCTCACCCTTCAGGACCCTCTTCCAGCGGTGCTGGGATTTCTCCCTAGCTGGGGGTCTTGGGCGGGGGTGGGTGTGCTTTCCTGGTTCTCTCCCACCCCAGTCCCGCTCTGCCTCAGGTGGTGTCTCCGCTGACGGAGGCTGTGCTCGGGGAGACGCTGCTGACGGTGACAGAGGAGAAGGTCAGCATCACACAGCTTCAGGCCCAGGTGGTGGCCAGCCTGGCCCTCTCCCTGCGGCCCAGCCCTGGGAGCAGCCACACCATCCTAGCCACCACAGCTGCCCAGCAGACCTTGAGCTTCCTCAAGCAGGTAACTGGCTCCTTGGCCCACCAGCCAGGGAGTTGGTGGTATGGAAGGAGAACTTGGGGGCTCTGCTTTGCCCTAGCACCAAGAGTCCCCAAATTAGGGCTTTAGGAAATGGAGGATCTCTGCCCTCCATGCCCTGCACAACTGCCCACTCTATGGCCGCAACATCTACATGGGAGGTCAGCGCAAGGTCTTGCTTGCTGCTCTTGCCACCTGAGATGTTCCCTCTGAGGGTCTCCCTCCTGGATTCACAGAGGGCTGTCACCTCCACATCACCCTCAGGAAGTACCCTCACTCATCTCTGGAGCCCCAAGTACACACCATAGGCATAGCCACAGGATGAAAGTGGAAAGGTGACAGATGAGAGTCCTGGGGAGTGAGGAGGTGACAGGTGGGAGTCCTGGGGAGTGAGGAGGTGAGCATCAAGTGCTGAGCCCAGAGTTAGGACACGGGTCCTCTGTCCCTAACTCACTCCATCACCCCAAGCCAATCACTTCTCTCTGAACCCTGCTTCCTCATCTGGAGGGAGGGCAATTCTCAGAAGGTTTTAGCCAGCAGGCAGAAGTGGGAAGTAGGTGTGTATTCTCAACAGCCTGTTGTCTGATGGGGGTGAGCCCAAGGTCAGGCATGGAGATATGGAGCTATTCCAGCAGCAGAAGGGACTTGAATTAGACCCAAGGCAAAACTTACCTTTAGGTTATCCAGGGGAGAGGGGTGAAGTGGACAAGGGCATCCTCAGAGCAGTATGAGGCCTGGATGCCATGGTCTGGGATTTACCCTCCCCACACCCTGTGAGGAGGACTCTTACTTGAACAGTAGCTCCTGAGGGCCCGCCACAGGCCACAGGCACAGTTCCAGTGCTGAGAATACAGCAGGGAGCCAGAGACCCGTGGCCCCTGTCCCTACAGAGCCCAGGATCTAGCAGGAAGCCAGTTGAACCAGCTCTTTGACTCCTGTCCCCTCCTTCTCCTTCTCCTCAGGAAGCCCTACTGAGCCTCTGGCTGTCCTACAGTGATGGCACCACAGCCCCACTCTCCCTCTACAGCCCCCGAGACTACGGACTGTTAGTGAGCAGCCTGGATGAGCGTGTGGCCACTGTGACCCAGGACCGGGCCTTCCCTCTGGTAGTGGCTGAGGCCGAGGGGACAGGGGAGCTGCTTCGCGCAGAGCTAACCATCGCTGAGAGCTGCCAGAAAACCAAACGCAAGAGTGTGCTGGCCACGACCCCTGTGGGCCTGCGGGTGCACTTTGGGAGGGACGAGGAGGACCCCACTTACGACTACCCGGGCCCCAGCCAACCAGGGCCTGGCGGGGGCGAGGACGAGGCCCGGGGAGCTGGCCCGCCAGGCTCTGCGCTACCCGCACCGGAGGCCCCAGGCCCGGGCACCGCCAGCCCCGTCGTGCCTCCCACAGAAGACTTCCTGCCGCTGCCCACCGGCTTCCTGCAGATGCCACGGGGTCTGACCGACCTGGAGATCGGCATGTACGCGCTGCTGGGCGTCTTCTGCCTCGCCATCCTCGTGTTCCTCATCAACTGCATCGTTTTCGTGCTGCGCTATCGGCACAAGCGCATCCCGCCAGAGGGCCAGACCAGCATGGACCACTCTCACCACTGGGTGTTCCTGGGCAACGGGCAGCCGCTGCGGGTGCAAGGAGAGCTCTCGCCGCCGGCAGGCAACCCGCTGGAAACCGTGCCCGCCTGCTGCCACGGCGACCACCACAGCAGCGGCAGCTCGCAGACCAGTGTCCAGAGCCAGGTGCACGGCCGGGGCGACGGCTCCTCGGGCGGCTCAGCCCGAGACCAAGCCGAGGACCCCGCCAGCTCGCCCACCTCCAAGCGCAAGCGGGTCAAGTTCACCACCTTCACCACGCTGCCGTCAGAGGAGCTGGCCTATGACTCGGTGCCCGCGGGCGAAGAGGACGAGGAGGAGGAAGAGGACCTGGGTTGGGGCTGCCCGGATGTGGCGGGCACCACGCGGCCCACTGCACCCCCGGACCTGCACAATTACATGCGCAGAATCAAAGAGATTGCATAGAGGCGCCAGCCGGAGTAGCAGGGACTCCCCCAGCGGGGTCAGCTCGGGGTAGGACACAGCCGGGACCCCCGGTTCACACTGACTCTGGGCGGCTGAATTGATTTTGTACTCCCTGCCCCCGCAGCTTGGCTCCGTGCGGGGCAGGCCGCCTCCGTGTGTGGGCCTTCCCTCGCCTCACACCATTACCCTCTTCTGCCCCCTGCAGGTGGAGGGCTCTTCCTCCAGTGGCTCGCAAGGAGGAAAGCAACCCCAGCCTCTGTTCTACCCTTTCCAAACCTCCTCCCATCTTAAGCAACCCCCTGCCCCAAGAGTGAGGCAAGGAGGTCCAGCTTGGGGTCAGATGGGCCCACGCTGTGTCCCGGCCCCGCCTCCCGTCCCCCTTGTCGTCCCCCTGTGCAGGGGGTTCTGTGGGGGTCTTGTGTTACAGGCTGCACAAAGACTTTTCTCAAACTAATATTCAGGGATTTCTGTCCTGCAGGGTGGGGAGGTGGCAGCTGCCTGCCCTGCCAAGGATCTTGCTGTGGACGAAATATCTGGGGGTTAGGGGGACAGTTGTAGCATCTGCTGGCATTCGGGTGCCTCCCAGGACCTGGGAGCTGACTCTACAGAGAGGTCTGGTGCCAAGCCAGGCACCTTCCTGAGTTCTCAGGACTCCCACCTCTGCCCCAAGGGCTTTGGGCAGGGACCTAAAGAGGAAAGAGTCCTGGATCCATCTCTAGCCAAATCACACCCCAGAGCCAGAGGCCTGGGGACCTCCTTGCCTTCCCCTTCCCCCACAGCGAGGTCAACACTACTACGCCTTAGCCACCCCTCACCCTGCTGACTGCGCCTTCCCTCTGCAGCACAGGGCAGGCAGCCACCTATCCCCCACAAGACGGAACCCGGGAGGGGAGCAGAGGGCACCAGGGAATGCTGTGGGGGACTTCAGGGTGGGCAAACGCAGAAGGGAGCCAGTGTTGCCCCTACCCCATCCCACAGCCATTTTTCTCTCGGGTTCTACCCACCACTGTGTCAGATTTTTCTTAAATAAATGGAAGCAGTCAGACTGGAGGTGGGGGCAGCAGCTCCCATGAACAGAGAGTACATGGTGGCTGGCTCTGTCTCTTCCTTATGTACATGGGCAAACACACAGACATACACAAGCGAGTGCACGCATGCACACACACCCACTCACACACTGTGGGCACACTACATGACATGAGACCAAAACTCGGCTAGACTAGGCTGTGGTCCTGCTCTTCCTCCCACAATATGCAGGTCCTTTAAGACCCTCTGGTGCTTTGGGATGCCCAGGTCAAGGGATGAAGAATCCACTGACCCACCAATGTGCCCTTATAAAGAGGTGCCTCCTCTAAGGCTCTGTCCTGATTAGCTCAGGGGAGGGAAGGGCAGGCCTCGGGACTGCAGAGAAAGGTCTTCTGGGGGGCACAGAAAAATAAGGAGAGAGATGAGAGGGTTGGCATGCCTACCTGAGTTACTTCAGCTTCCTTCACCGCCCACCTCTCGGAGGTGGCCCTCCCTGTAGCCACTTCTCAGGGAATCCTCCCTTCTCTCCCCCTTGGGGTTGATGGAGAAAGCCTTGGGATCTACATGTTAGAAACCAGACAGGAGACAGCACAGGCATGTTGGGGTGCCCCTCCCCACCAGCAGGCCGTGGACTACCTGCATCTCACGCCACACTTGACCTATGAGTGTGCACGCAGCCTGTCATGAGGCCCTGGGAGCTCACACGCCAGCACAGGCAGCAGCCTAGGGGGCACAGGAGCTCAGGCCTGAGGGGGGCAGGAGCTCAGCCAAGGCTACCTGGCCAGCATCCAGTGCCCATAGACAGGTGGCTCTGGCAGCCACTTTTGGAAAGGAAAGGAACACTAACCAGCATGTGTCCCAGAAGCAGCCAGCAGCAGAACTGGGGCTACACTGGCACCTGCCCAGACATGCTGTTGCCCACTCTGGAAGGAAGCCTGGCCTCCCACAATCATCTGCTCAGCTGATGGTTCAGCCCAGGTGGTTGTGAGGATTAAATAGGATCATATATGGAAAGCACTCTGCACAGCTCCTGCAGACAGCATGCCTAGTACAGACAGCTGCGCATAGAGGGTATCAGTGAATGGACTTTGGCACAACCAGGTCTTAATTTTCAGGCAAGGCATAGGTCTGAAAGGAAGACTAGAGACTGACCAGCTGTGCCCAAGATACGTTTAGCAACAAAGAACGGGTGCAGCTCAGCAGCAAGTAAGGAGCTACCAGAAAGCTGAGCCCAAAGCAGAACCACAGGGGAGCTTGGCAGGGGGGCTCTCCTTGAGCTCCCAGAACAACAGATATCTGCCATTCAAACACTGCCCTGACTACATACTCCTGGAAGGGTATGGGGGGGGGGTCTCAGTCATTTTTTAACCCCCTTGTGCTTAACCTGGTGCCTGGAATCAGCAAGTGCTCAACAAATGATTGCCTACCAAATTAAGTACAAATGCAAACTCTAAATGGCTTTTACATTATCCCGTATTGGGGGATTTTGCACACTCTACCACCTTACTTGAGGTTCATCACCTCATCCCCTTGGAATTCTTATAAGAGAGAGATGAGGAGGGCAGGGATGTGAGTTGAGGAAGAATACCCCACGTTGGGGAACTGTGCCAGGTGGGGCGGGTTGCTGGTGTGAAACTTGGAATATGGAGCCATTTGTTTCTTCAATGCGTTAAGCTCCTGCTACACCCGGGACCCTGATGGGGAGTCTGGAAAGCAAAACTGTGGATCTGTCCTCAAGGAGCCCCCAGCCCCATAAGGAAGATGGACAAGTTATCTGCCCACTGTCATCTGGGATGATGACAGACCTTTACCCTGGGTTGACAGGGCACAAAGGAGGAGAGGAGAAGACAACTGAAGCTGAGTTTGCTGAGGACAAGGCCAGGGACAATCCGGTAAGGAGGACAGAGGCTACAGACTCCACACCCTGTGTTTTGCTGCCTGACTTTGCACTTGCTTTCCCTATGCCTGGAACATGAGTCCCTGGTGAGAGGGGAAGCACAGAAAACACACATGCAAAGGTGCAGAGACCAGAGAGGGTGATGGGTCCAGCAAGGACGGGAATCAGGCTCAGACGTGAGGTTTAGCTCTTGTGAAGGAAGGAAGGATGGAGGGGAAAGGGGATCAGTTAAGAGGATGCTGCAGCAGAGAGCATGACGCCCTGAGCCAGAGCAGTAGGTACAGAGAGCTGGGAGCAAACTGGTATTCGGCTGCAGAATTCGGCAACTATACATCCCACACAGGGACGACGAGGAGGAGACATGAGCTGCTTGGCTGCAGAGATCTCTTTCCCAGATAAGCTTCGGAGACCAGGCCACCCCAAGCAGAAAAGTGGAATGCTTTTTGCAGGCACCCAGGGTTTCACAAACAGGGAGACGAGGACCTAGAGAGGAGGAGCGATTGGCCCAAAGGCACACAACAAGCTCGGAACAGAGCCAGAGCCATGCCTGCTGCCCTCTGGGCAGGGACCTAAAGGGGAAAGAGTCCTGGATCCATCTCTAGCCAAATCACACCCCAGAGCCAGAGGCCTGGGGACGTCCTTGCTTTCCCCTTCACCCACAGCAAGGTCAACACTACTACGCCTTAGTCACCCCTAACCCTGCTGACTGCGCCTTCCCTCTGCAGCACAGGGCAGGCAGCCACCTATCCCCCACAAGACGGAACCCGGGAGGGGAGTAGAGGGCACCAGGGAATGCTGTGGGGGACTTCAGGGTGGGCAAACGCAGAAGGGATTTGTGTCCCTCTCTCCTCATCCCTCACCTCCTGTCCAAATGCGAGAACTCAGAAGCAATTGCAAGAAACGTCAACTCCTGACCCTCGTGGAGTTCAAGCGGGAGCCGGCTTGGTGGGAATGCAGCAGGACATTAAGTTAGCCCCTCTGGAATGGCCCCGGTCCTTGCACTCCTCTTTAAAAATTTGACTTCAACCCCGAAAACGAATCGAGGGACCTCATAAAGAATAGTTATTGACAGAGAGCTGCTCAGGGAGCACCAGGGAGCCAGGATCATGAATCAGTTCGCTAGCAAAATGAGATTTCTCAGACAGCCAGGGCTGGTGAAGGCAGACCAGGAGATTCGGAGGAACCTCCCAGAGCCCACCTGCCCCAGCCCCAGCCCCACGCTGCCCACTGTCCTCTCCACACCAGCCCTGGACGCTTCTCCATGCCTGTCTTTAACAAACACTAACCTCAGCTCAGTGTGCTCCCCTTAAGAGAAGGCTTCAGGGGGTGGGGGGTGGGAAGTGGGGTTGGAGCCCAGTTGAGAAAATGGAAAACACAATAAGTAGGCTAGAGAAGGAAACTCTCATTTGAAGGGGCAAAACGTTCTAAGATAGATTGGCAGGGACTCCTGGAGTCTGACAGTGCATTTGTCATGTGACCTTTAGCCAATATGTCACTGTTTCTGAGCCCTGGTGTTCCCATACATAAAAACATGGGAATCACCGCTTCTAGGCAGTGTCCACTGGCCTCCCTGAAGAGGCCCTGCTATTCCAACACTTGTATTTCTTTTTCTCTTTTTTTATTTTTCCTTTTATTTATTTATTTATTTTTGGGACGGAGTCTCACTCTGTCTCCCAGGTTGGAGTATAGTGGCACAATCACAGCATGCTGCAGCCTGGACATCCTGGGCTCACAGCGTGCTGCAGCCTGGACATCCTGGGCTCAGGCGATCCTCCTGCCTTAGCCTCCTGAGTAGCTGGGACTACAGGTGTGCACCACCACTCCCAGCTACATTTTTCTTTTTTATATTTTGTAGAGATGGCGTCTTACTGTGTTAACCAGGCTGGTCTTGAGCTCCTAGCTTCAAGCAATCCTCCTGCCTCACCCTCCCACAGTGCTGGGATTATAGGCATGAGCCACCCTGGCAACACTCGTATTTCTAACAAGAGTCGTGGAAGATAGGAATTATGGCTGTTTTATAGATAAGGAGGCAAGCACACAAAGAGGGCAAGTAACTTGTCTTCAGCTTAGAAGTGACGTGGTGGGCAGCTCCAAACCTACCTGCTTTCTGCTACATCCGGAGGCAACTGATGATGTTGGAAAGTGAAGGGAATGAGGTTGGAGAGATTTTTAAGTGGGAGAAGAAGAGGGAAGGGTCTCTAAGGATTTGATATGCTCAGTAGTGGGGTCAAGGCTGTGGGACCCCCATTTAAGTCACAGACTGTGGATAGTGTTGGGGCAGATGGAAGACTATGAATATGCCATAGATGCTTGGCCTCTGCCATTGCTGGAGAATGAAACTCCCTCCTCCACTGGAAACTCCATCCCTAGCTGACTATTACAGCAGACAACCATCAACTCCTGAAAGCAGAGAACCAGCAGACCTTCCTGAGCAAGGTGCCGAGCTGAGCTTGTTTGGAGAGCTGGTGGCACAAGCAGAGATGTCTCATGTAGGGAGATGAACATAAGCCAGCACCTGCCCCTTCCCTTGGGATACTGTCTGTTCCTTCAGCCTCTCGGGCTAAGCAAGAGAAACTGGGAAGTGGAAGCCATCCCCTATGGCCCTCATCCTTGCCACATCGGCTCAGTGAATGTTTATTATACCCTTGCCATAGATCTGAGAGTGGCAAGCACAGAGGAAGTAGGAGTATTAAATAACCACTGGCATTCACTGAGAGCTCATTACCTACTAACCACTGTATAGCCATCATTTTATTGACTCCTCACAATAACCAAATAAGGTAGGTATTATTATTATTATTATTATGCCCATTTTACAGATGATGAAATTGAGGCTCAGAGAAGTTACATGATTTGTCTCATGCCACCCAGCAAATAAATAGTAGAGGCAGGATTCAATCCCAGGTTATAATAGCTCCAAGTTCTACAGTCTCCCTGCTGCTCCACACTGCCCTCCTCAGTGGAGCCTGCCAGTTCAGAGAATCATTCTGATGCAGTGGCAAGAGTGCTCGGCTGGATTACAGGGGCTTAGTGGGGTTCTCACTCTGGCATTGACTGGTCATGTGGCCATGAGTCTGGTACCACCCACATCTGGAGCAAGCCAAGACCCTCAACAAGAAGCCAGGAGCCAGATGGTCCCTCCAGTGCTGTCCCTTCAGTCTTGATGGTTCTTGGGTCTCATGGTATGAAGCCTGGGCACACCCAAACCTGCCAGTTCACATCCTCCCTTCATCCATCCTCTTGGACAGTTGTTGTGTGGTAGGAGGTGGCAGAGGTGGGCAGTAACAAGCATCAGGGGTCCCCAGCTGTCCTCCAAGCTTTGCCAGCTCCACCATCCTCTATTTGGTGCTGCCATTGGCAGGTGCTCCTGTGGGTTTGGGGTTTGCTGTGTCGGAGGAGGCTGGGCATTGTGAAGGAGAAAGGGAGGATGGGAATGGTAACTACCCCTTTGCTGTGTGTGCTAGAGAGGCACTGAGTCTCAGAGTTAAGACAGAGCTGGAAAGTTCAAGTCGTCTATCATCTGCCTACAAGGAGTGCTCAGGCGAAAGAAGAGAAAAAGGATCTGTCCTACAGCAGCTCCCAGGCTAAGGGAGAAAACAAGACACTGGCCCATGAGGAATACCCAGTCTGATGGGAGAGACTAATCATACCATGAAGAAATGATGTCAGGCATTCAAGGAAATATACAAATAAGTGCAAAGCAACCTATGCATGTAATTTGAGAAGAGGAAATGGAGCAAATGCAGAAGCTAGGCAGTTCATCAAAGAGGTAGCCCGGAGAAGGGTGGAAATGGTGTGAGGAGTGGTACTAGAATGGGCCCACCAGATGGCTGGGATGTCAAAAACAAGCTGAGGATTAGGAGCGGGGATGGATTTAGCCTGGATGGAGGGATGGAGTCTTGGGGGCCTGGCTGAGAGGAGGAGTGGGTGTGGGGAGGCAGAAGAGGTGACCCTCCCTCAGATCTCAGAGCCAGGAGTAGCCCTGGGTACCTCCAGTCACAGTGTGAACTTTCCTGGGTCTCTGCCCTCCTGTGAGATGGGTCTGGACTAAATGTTCTCTGAGTGTCCTCCCCATTCAGGGCCCAACCACAACTTGTCTGCAAAGTGGGTTCAAGCATCACCATCACTGGTGTCTAACAGCCCTCCCTGGCCACTGAGCAGGGCTGGAGCGCAGAGGGGGCCTCAGCCCCCTATGTTAATCCCAGCTCTGGAGCACGAGGCAGACAGCTGCAGAGTCCCCTGAGGATGAGGCCCCCAGAATTAGAGCCTTGTCTCTGCCACCGCCTTCTTGTGTGACCTCAGGCAGCTCCTGCAGCCCTCTTTGGGCCCCACTGTGGGGCTGGAAGGGCCCTTTCCCTCTTGATCTTCTGCAATTCTAGAATAGCTTTCTTTCTCCTCCATTACAAGCATTTCCAACAGCCCTCCTGTGGTTCCCATGGGACAGGGGCACTGGGGCTGCTTGCATAGCTTCTGCAAGGTGGGAGGTGAGGGAAGCTGCCAGCGAGGAGAGTTGACAGGGAACAAAGGAAAAGTGGGCATGTCCTGGGAGCCAGCCTTCATGCCCTCATCTGTAGCAGAGCTGTATGGCCCAATCTCTGCCCTGAGGGTTGACCCCACCTGACAGACCCTTCCACATCCAGACACAGAAGAGGGGAAGGGGAGAGAGGGCAGAAGGGAGCTTAGAAGGTTGAAGATGGTGGAAAGTGGCAAGGGAAGGGTCCCTCTTTCCTGCCTCTGCCCTCCTCACTACCCGCCACCTCCATCTCAATGCACTCTGCCACTCCAAGAAGCAGAGAGTCCAGCCCACCCCTTCCCTGGTGGGATGCAATTCATCAATATTGACAGGAGCCTGGAAGATGTCAGGGGTGGGCCCACCTGAGCCCACCCCCTCTACATATAGACACACTTGCCCACCAAGTCCTCCTTCCAAAGTCCCTCCCTCTCTAGGCTCAGTTCCAGAATCATCCCTTGTGGGATGGCATTCTGCCAAGTAAGGGGTAGGCCCCTTGGGGGTGGGAGAGCTAGAATCTTGTTAGCCCACTGGGCAGGGATCACATGTCCCAGCGATTGGGGAGAGAGGAGAGGAGAAGGAGGAAATAATGCTCCAGAAGCTGCAGCTCCTCGAGATCTTTAGTGATGCCAGGGCCACGGGGCGACCCTCCACCCCAGAAAACCCCACTCCAGGAAAACACGGCAAAGCATCAATCATACCTGGTGACAAAAGTGCAGCCATTTTCAGGAGACAGGAAACGGGCTCTGTGGGCACTGGACACACAGGGCACACGCATGCACACACACTCCCTGCATGCTCACAGGGCACACATTGTAAAGGCACACTCTCTGAGCACTCTGCTCACACACTTGCCACACTCACAGGGTGCAAACATGCAGGCACACATACGCACACCCACCACACATGCGCACTTGCATATACACATGTGCACCCTGGCTATTGGAGCCACACAGCTCTAGTGCAGTAATAACCAGAGGCAGCTAATGGGAAGGCAGAGGTCACAGGGGTGGTGGCCAAACCCAGGCGTGGGCCCAGTGGAGAGGGGCTGGAGTAAAGAGAGCAGCCCTCCAGACTCTAGTGTACCCATGGGGTCTCTGCAGAGGGGAACTGCTGCCCATCTGTGTAAATGGCCTTCAGAGGTCCTTACTGGAATAAGAGCTTCTCAGAGGGAGGGGTGACCAGGAGCATATCTACTCCATACTTAAAATAATAAATAAATAGTCTCATGGCACTCAGAAGAATAGCCATTTGCATGCAAGCCAACACTGAGTTAATGACAAAGATTCTTATCTGTTCATTAAAGCAGACTAGCGGGCTCTCTATGTGAAAACACTTTGCAGTTAAAGGGACTATGTTCTTAACTCTCATGAAATGATTTATTTGGGGCTGGTGCCAGGTGAGTTGCAACCTGGGAGCAGAGGCTCTCATTCAGGGGTGCCCCTGGACTTCTGGGAGGAAAGGGGCAGAGATCCTGGAAAGATGATTAAAACCCTTCCTATGGATGGAGAGAGGCCTGTCGGAGGCTGGCTGGGGCAAAAGGGCACCTCAGGCGATTCAGGTTCCATCTGGCCTGGCCGTGGAAGGCAGCAGAATTGATTTCTCCCTGAGCTTCAGTTCCCTGTCTATGAAATGGGGATAAAATAGCACCTACCTCATAGGGTTCTTATGAGGAATAAATGAGTTATTGCCTGTGAATAACAGAAAATGTCTGGCCCACATTTCACCTCAGTAAATGCAAGCTATTATTTTATCATTTTCCAAAGAAAGATGAATTTTCTAAAGGGATGTGACAGGGAGATCTGATCTGATCCTCCATCTGATACTCTAATTTTTAAAACATTTTTCACTTTTTGGTTTGGTGTTTAGAGGCAGGACTTCCTTCTTGAACTAAGTCAGCTCTCAGGGGTACTTTTGAGAAGCTGTTAGAAGTACCCCAAAGAAAGATATTGATGTTTTGCTAATTTGGGGCAGGAGGAGTTCAAGCCATCAGTTTGACAATTCAAAACAGAGCTTACTCTAAAGTGGTGTCAAGGGTAGCTATATTTAAAGCATCCTTCAAGACGGGTTCTTTCCTGGAATTATTCTAAAATAAGGGGTCTGAACTGAACCTTTCGTGTAGAGGGGAGGAGGCAAAATAAATTAATCTTCTTTGTCCAGGTGACACTAACTGGGGATAGGAATGCTTAGGTGGGGCAGGCCCTAGGCACTCAGCTATAGAACCAGGCCCTCGGCCAAGGCAGGCCAGGGAGCTTACAGGCCCTGCACAGCCCCACTCCTACTCCTCTATCAGGCACAGAGCTCCAAGGACCATGGTGGGCCTCAGCTTCTAGCCCAGCAGAGATGTCTATCTGCAGGGTGGAGATAAGGCGCTGGCCTGGCAGCAGGGAGCTTATCGCAGTTGGCCTTTCTCTGGGCTGTGTTCACAAGCCGGCTGGCTGCCACCTCTCCCCACTCCATCCCTCCATTCCTCTCCTCTTCCAAGACCTGCATTTTAGTCCCCCTGAAGGGGCTATGCACTGGAACAGGGACCACCAGACACACCAGCCTGGGCCCCTTCCAGAGGAAAGAGCTTCTGCAGTTGGAGCAACCAGGGCAAGAGAAGAGAGAGGAGCCTATATCCTTTTCAGAGCTGGGTATCACCAGGAATTGCCACTGTCTCTCATGGCAGGAACTCTCTTTCCATGGCAAGACACCACCTGGCAGCAGCATGCCTCATCCATGGGCCTCATCTGCAAATGCTTACTCCTTGGGATTGATGCAGGGCAGGTGAGCCCCAAACTGGGGCTTAGCCCTGGAGGGTTCTTGGCTTTGTCCAGGAAAGAATTCAAGGGTGGGCCAGTAGTGTTAGACAGTGACTTTTATTGAAGCGGCAGAGATACTGCTCCTTGCCAAGCAGGGCGACCCCATAGGCAGTGTGCCCAGAGTAGCAGCTCCAAGGCAGGGTGGCAGTTGTATTTATACCCACTATTAATTATATGCAAATTAAGGGCAGGATAATGCAGAAATTTCTAGAAAAAGGATGGTAACTTCCAGGGCATTGGGTCGTTGCCACGAAAAGAGGCAGTAACTTCTGGGTGTTGCCATGGCAATGGTAAACTGGCAAGGCTCACTGGTGGGTATGTCTTATGGAAAGGTGCCTCCCTTTCCACCATGTCAGTTTACCATCTCCTCCCCTCCCCATCCCTGTTTTAGCTAGCCTCAATTCAGTCCAGTGTCCAAGCCCCACCTCTAGAGTCAAGTCCCATCTCCTACCTCAGGATGATGAGCCTCCTGGGAGGGCTGCAGTCCCTGGTCTTGGGGGTGTCCACCTGTATGTTCAAGGAGATGAACACACTTTGGCCAAGGCTGCCAGATCCCAGGGCAGGACCCAAAAACTGTCTTCTGTTTGTCTCCTCCCAGACCCGTTGGCCCCTGAAGTCAGTTTTGTGGAAACTCATATCCTGAAGATTTGATCCAGGACTGGAGGACCAGTGGGAAAAGCTGGTGGTCCAATTCTTGCTTGGCTATCCCCTCCTCAGAGGGCCCTTCTCTGACCCCTCTACCCAAAATAGCAGCCCTGGGTCACTGTCCATCCCTCCAGCTTTTTCCCTTGTCCTTCCTGCGCCCACTCCCACCTGACATCCGATTTTGTTAAATACTCTGTGTCTCCCTCACTAGGATGAAGGGCTCCATGAGGACGGAAACCTTGTTTTAGTCAACACTGTATCCCTGCATCTGGCTCAGGGCATGGCACACAGGAGGAACTTCATACGTGTGTTTAATTCTGAGTTGGCGGGGATGTGAGCAGGGGCAGAGGCTTCACTCACAGGGAGCTGGGTGGCCCACTGAGCATCACAAGCTGGTGTGCACCATCAGTGAGCATCTCCCTCTCAGGTGGAAAGGGAGCCCAACATAGTAAGCTCCTGGGGCCCAAGGCCTCAAGCCCAGCATGCCAGTTTCATCCTGGGTTGCCCTGAGCCTGTGAGGTAGCTGAGAGCACTCACAGGCTAAGGGGGGCCACCACCCCATCGCCAACAATCCGATGACAGTCAGCCATTAGCTGTGGGTAGAGGGAGAATGGTGGGGTGGGAGACTCAAAGGCAAGGACTCTGCCCTGGTCAGAAGCACTGGGAAGGGAGGGCATGGCCGAGGGGAGGGCACTGGGTATGGAGTCTGAATTCAAACCCCGGAGAAGGGCTCTAACTGGAGGTTTGTGAAGGACGTCAGGGAGTCCACAGCCCCCTGAAATGATTCACAAAGGGAATGTGGGTGTGCGCACTTGCACACTGACTTTTCGAATTTGATTCATTTCTCAAAGTGGCCTTGACACTGAACATATTGAGAACTTGAGGTAAGGTATAGAACTGTACCTAAGTCACAGCCCAGGCCCTCCTCACCCTTCCTCCCCGCTCCAGGGTCCCAGCTGGAATCCTGCCCTAGGTCACACCTGAAAGGGAATCCTTTTAATGTAAACAAGGCCACTCACTTGCCTCAGCAGGCAGTGGAAGTTACCACCAAAATAAAGTGAAATAAAATCTCTAACCCCAACTAGCCCATAATGCATTCCCAGACAATATGGATATGAATTGGAGCATGATGATTCTGTTTGGGATCATCCCCGTCCTTCTGCTGGAAGGAAATGAATGTGCAACAGCTTAATTTATCCTTTGCTGGGAACCCATGGAGGCTGGGAGGCAGCTCCTGCAGGGTCCAATCAACCTGGTAGAGGATTCCTGCTTATCCTAACCTGCCCACAACCCACAGTCTCTGGGCAGGCATGGCAGGAGCCTAGCTCTACACCCAGACTGGGAGAACCCCTGCCTTTGATTGCTCAGGCTCAGCCTCCTGTAAAAAGACCTGGACAACCTTCTCACCCAGACAGCTTTCCAGGGGTTGGGGGCGGGGCAGGGAAGGAATGAAGTCTGATGGGCAAATAGATGGGAAAGGCTTTAGTAAGGGTTCAAAACTTTCTTCTGGACAACATAAGAAGAACTCATGCTGGCAAGAGGCGAAATCTAGACCCCCAGAAAAGACCCAGAGGCAGGAGGGGCCTGGGAAATTTTAGAAAATCACAAGGATTCTCCCACTGAGCTCAGTGAGCAAGCTGGGAATGGCAGGAGAGGAGAGACAGGGCAAGTAGGCAAGGCGGTCCTAAGGGTCTGGACTTTATCCTGACCCAGAGGGTACCAGGAGAGACTTTTCCGAAGAGAGTGGCTCAAGAAGATTAGACCAATAGGTTTTAGAACAACAGATATGATGCAAGAGAAAGGCAGAAGGACAGGGACTAAATGAGATGAAGCTATGCTAGGTGTTAACTGAAGCCAGGAATGGAAATACTTTCCCAAACAGCTTTCTTAGGATTCCCAAATCCCTCATTTCAATTCCTCAACAAGATTTCCTGACATGCAGGCTTCCAAGAGTCTCTGTGCCCCGGGACAGACATGTCATCTAGCAAGAAGAAAGGACTTTGAATTTCAACAGGGTTGGATTTGAATCTTGGTTCTTCACCTTATTTCTTGCATGTGACTTTGAGTCAGTATCTGTTACCTAATCTGTAAAATGGGGCTGAAGTTGGCTTTTCCTAAAGATGGTTGTGGAGATCAATGATCTTTTCCATACAGTCTAAGGCACATAATAAGTGCTCAATAAATAGTGAACATGAGTACCTTGTCTTTAAATTCCCAGCATGTGCTTGTGAGTCTGGAATCACCAATCCCTAGTACCGGGAGGAATCCATTCCAATACTGGAAGAAACAAGACCCAGAGCAGTAGAGTGACTTTTCCAAAGTCCTAGAGTTTTATTAATAAAGGGGCTGGGATTCAAATCCAGCTCTCCTAACCACTGTTCCGTCTTCCATCTTCCCAGTAGCCTCACTCCTGGGCCGACTTGGCCTTTGGGTGCTTCAGTGAAATGACCACCCTTCATCATGCTTTAAGACTGTGAGGATGTCAGGTCTGTAGCCAATGCCTTCTCTTCGTCTCTCCCCAGCTCACAGCCTCATCGTCTCCCTGCCTGGGAGCATCTGTTTCCAAGTGCTCTCAATGCCCCCAGGCCTGGAGGAGCAGAATGGGGCTGGGACTGCGCAGTGGCATGGGCGGATCTTCGGGGAGGGAAAGGGCTGCACCGAGGAAGGGAGAGATGCTAAATGTTCTCCCTGTCACCACTCTCTCCCCTGGGCCCCAGCGCAGGGCTGAGGGATGGGCCTGTGCTCTGTCAGCAGCCCCGGTCCACAATGGATGTGGAACCTGGGAGGATGATGTCAGCAGCACTTGGTGACATTCATTTACCCACTGCTATGGGAGAAAAATATGGCCTTCGTGTTATCCATCTGCTCTGCAGCGAAGTGGTAAACAGGCAAGCCTTGCAGAGAGCAGCCTGGAGCCCAGCCCAGCTCGCAGTCTTCCTACAGGTCTAGGAGGCTGGGACAAAGCACTGTATCCATGTCCCTGGGCCCACAATGGCAGGGTTTCTTGGGGAGGACCCACTGGCTGGGAGCCTTTGGCGCTGCCACGTGCACCTCCAAGAACCAAAAGTTAGAAAGTCAGGTGGGCCATGATTCCATATCCAATTCATTCTCACCTCTCAGATGGATTCCAGAGAAAAATGGCTGGGATCCCCTGAGGTTCCCAAAGCCAGCCCCTCTGCTCAGGCTGTTTCTCTCTCCGCATCAGTCTTGGAATCCTTCCCATGACCAGCCCACAAGTCACTTCCTCCAGAAGCCGTCCCAGATCCTCCCAGCCCGATCTCAGTGTGCGTAGTGGTTCTCTTACCTTTGGATTGGGCTTTAGGTAGTTGAATAGCTTTTATCCCACCTCCAACCCCCAGAGACATTTCTGAACCGCCTCCCTGTCAGCTTCACTGATAGTAAGTTATCTGCATTCCAGCTCAGTCAAGGACTGAGCTGGAACACAAAGAAAGCCAAAACTCACCCTTTTCCCCCAAATCAGAGGCTGCCTCCTAGAAGACTGTGTCAGATACTCTTGTCAAATAAATGCATTGTGCTTCCAGGAAAGCAACTAGGACACCTCCGGGGAGTTGACTCGTCCATCTCCTGACACTCCCCATCACCTCCTCCCTTCCCCACCATCACGTCTTTCTATAAAACCTTTCTCAAGTCCTTGCCAACAGTCCCTCCATCTGTTCTCTGCAATGTCAAAGCACTTTCATGCCTGCTTGCCCTCTTGTTCTCAGGCCTCATTGGTTAAGTAGGGTTGGTTGCTGCTGTGATGATTTCCCATCTTACAGATGGGGAAACTGAGGCCAGTGCAGAGATGAGTCTTTCCCTAAGTGACAAGAAGGCAACACAAGGATTAGGACTGGATGGATTCAATTCAAAGCCTCAGAAGCAGTCCCTTTCCACATTTTTAATGTTCCCAGCACCAGCATAAGGCCCCTGCTGGATCTTTTACTCTGTTTCCCCACCCCTTGTTCTCCCCAGGATAACAACGACACCCTCTTACCCAGCCTCCCTGCCCGGCTCTCCCCATGTACAGCCTTTAGCTGCAGAGCCATCTTTCTAATCTGTCTCTGATCCTGTCACCCTTCCAAGAGGCTGCCTTCCTCCCTTTCCCCTGCCCCTTATATGTGTCCTTTAGGGGAGTGCAGAGATGACATTTATGCCACCCCAGGTGGGTGGCCCTTGCGGGTGCTTTCAGTCTGCTCCATGGAACACCAGAGCCCTCCCCACTTCCAGGACTCTCTGAGGAAATGGGAAGGACGGCTCATCCATCCAGTGACACACACCAGACTCTGTTCAAAGCCCTGGTCTTGTCTCCACCTCTTATCCCCCAGACCTCCTGCCCCATGGTTCACCAGGAGAAAGGGCATGTAGAGAACAATCAGGAGGCCTGAATCAGTCCTTCTCCTTCAATGCCCCTCTTTAGCCAGAGGCTGCAGAGACCATGGGGAGACAAAGATGAAGATGATCACAACCCAGCCCAGCCCCCAGGGCTCACCCCCATCCCATGTGACATTAGACAAGCCCCTTTCCCTCCCCGTCTGTTAAGCAAGAGAGAAGAATCCAGATCTTAACTTGGGGAGGGGACATGGACCCCTTACACACCATCCAGCAGGGTGGTTGATGCAATGACTGCTTCCT
The DNA here is from genome assembly GCF_028885625.2 of Pongo pygmaeus. Lineage (NCBI taxonomy): Eukaryota > Metazoa > Chordata > Mammalia > Primates > Hominidae > Pongo > Pongo pygmaeus. The sequence continues at coordinate 50,611,262 of NC_072392.2, forward strand.
GACCATGGATTCCCCTTAAAGCTCCATGGAGGCCACTTCTAGATGCCTTTTCTTGTTTCTGCATCCTCCAAACAGGCCAAGAAAAAGCAGTCCCTACCTGTCCCCTGGCAGCCAGCTCCGGAATAAGCAAGGGGAGGGGGCGTTTCACCTCTCATCCCTCACGTGGGGTGTTAGTGGAGCCGGCAGGGCCATTACTCACTGCGCCAATCTCTTGCTCCAGTGCCGGCCCAACCCCTTTCCCTCCTCCGGAGAACAAAATTAAAAGAGATTTGTCCTCCAGCGAGGACAGCTCATCTCTCTCGCCCCCAGCTCTCAGCAGGTGTGGCTGAGTGAGAGCCTGGGAAGGACCCTGGAGACCACCCTCCAACTTGGCAGTCTGCCTGGGTCCTCCTGCTCTCAGCATCTCTTCAATACTCAGCCCCTCCCTCCGGCCCTCTCCTCCCATCCCACTTTCAGCCCAGGAACATTTTAAATGAATTCAATTTAAAACTTCAGAAGCAATCCCTTCCCACATCTTTAAAGTTCACGGCCCCAGCATCAGACTCATTTGTTCGAGCTTTCATTCAACAAGGAGCTCAGTGTGTCACCTCTTTGCTGAAGCATCAAAGCTGAATTGTGGCACTCTGCTTGGAAGTCCTAGAATAAGCACTTCCTTGAGCACCCTGTCTTCAGGGTGAGGGCCTGACCTCTGGCATCTCTGCCTCTCCCACCGGGCTGTGAACCACTCGAGGGCACACACCCTCTGGATTCATTTTCTAACTCTCTACCTGTGCCTGGCATACAGCATGTGCCATGGATGGCTGACTGCCTCTGCTGATTGGGGATCCACTATGTGTCCAGCACTGTGTAGGCCCAAAGGGCTGGCCAAGAACAATGCATCTAGTTGAGGTGACAGATGCAGAAACCAACAAAATGCTGCTCTGACCATCAGCACAACAAGGTGAGCAGCCCCCACCCACATGCTGTGCTCTTTATCCACTTACCCACAACTCCAGCCACGTTGGCCACACCCTCTAGAGCTGAATCAGGCCCCCCAGGCAGATGAGGAGTCCAGCTCTCCTAGATTCCACCACTATCATCACCACCACTCTCCAGCACATTGGGGCCAGAAGAGAGAGCTTAGTGCAAGCTCTACACCTTGAGAGGAGAGTAGGAAATTCTCTCTGGCTGTTCTTATAAAGGATGGGGAGGGCCTGGCAAAAAGGGGAAGCAAAGAGAACCATTCTTTCACTCTGCCCCTGACCACTGGCTTACTTTGGATAGAGGATATTATCCCAAATGCCATGGGGACAGCAAACTCACTACAGAAAACAGCTGTAGCCCTCAGAACGCATTTGGAGGACCTGCTTTGGGAGATCTTCCCAGCTCCCTGGGTCTCCTCCTTTAGGGACCTTGCAACTACAGCAGAAGTCTAGACAGACTCCCCATTGTACATTTGGTCTCAGTTCAAGGGGGTTCCAGGAGGAGAACTACTCAGATCTAGGCAAAAGGGGCCCCTGCCTGGAGTTAACAAACTTTCTCAAAGGACCAGAAATAAATATTTCAGGCTTGCAGGCCATCCAGGCCCTGTTAAAACTACTCTGCCCTTGTACCTCAAAAGCAGCCATAGACAATATCTGGACAAATGGGTCTGGATATGCTCCAATACGACTTTCTAAAAACAGGCAGCTGTCTGCTGGAACTCACACACACCACACAAACACACTCTTAAAGAACATGGGGTGCCTCCTGTCACTCAGAATTATTATGTTCATCACTGTCATGATGCAGCCTATAATCCTAAACATCTACTTTCATGATTAACACTGTTCAGGCCCCGGGGAAATGTTTTTCCACATCTTTTGCTCTAGGTTCTCAAAAGAAAAGACAGCAGAGTCAGAATGCTGTGAAGATTTCTGGGATCTGCTGCTGGTGACATCAGGCTCCACTTCAGAATGTTGAGAGGGTATGCGCAGCAGAAGCTCTTAGATAAGAAAGGAGATAATTAATTAGCTTTTTCAAATCCTTGCTCTTTGACAGCATGAATGCAATAGATTGTTGAAAAGGTATCGTTTCCAAGTAATGCCAAGTGTCCATTCTCAAGCTGTCTTCCTGTTCCAATGAACGGTTCTGAAAGAACTCCTGAGTTGTCAAATTATTATTTGTAGCATTTACTATGGTTGACATGGCAGCTGAGAAATATTTTTCTACATTAGCAATTCGTATTAATCATGTGGTGCATACGTAGGTCTACATGTAAAAAGTACGATGCTGATTGATTACATTTAAAAATGGCACATTTCATGTTACAATTGTGAACAGTTTTATCTTTATAAAATATTTAATAATAGTTAAGTATCTTTTCCAAAAAATTAAATATAATTTTAGCTGTACTCAAATGGTTTTTGTTTAAATTTTTTATATTCATTAATCATAATGTGAATTACACCTTTTAATTTTATAGGTGATTTTGAATACTTTTTTGAAAGCATATATGAGATAAGTATAATGTTTCAATTTTGTACTATACTTGAACTTAAATGTTTAAGAAAAATACCTTCAAATTTTGGACACTGAATAAGATTGCGTTTTATTTTCTAATCCTTTACCTGAGTTGTCCAATACAGTATCTGCTGTTTACATATGGCTATTCAGCACTGGACATGTGGCTTGGCATACTGAGATGAGCTGTAAGAGTAAAATACACACCAAATCCCAGAGACCTAGCATGAAAAAAGGAACATAAAATATCTCATTAATAGTTTTTAAATATCGATTCCCTGTTGAAATAATAACATTTTGGGCATCTTGGACTGAACACAATATATTATTAAAATTAATTTCACCTGTTTCTTTCCATTTTTTATGTGAGTCACAACTAGCCACATTTCTGACTTGCAGGCCATCCAGGCCCTGTTAAAACCACTCTGCCCTTGTACCTCAAAAGCAGCCATAGACAATATCTGGACAAATGGGTCTGGATATGCTCCAATACGACTTTCTAAAAACAGGCAGCTATCTGCTGGAACTCACACACACCACACAAACACACCCTTAAAGAACATGGGGCACCTCCTGTCACTCAGAATTATTATGTTCCAAGTTATATGGAGATCCTCATTTTAACAAAATTGGTGTTAAATTTTAACCAATTAAACATAATGGCAAGAAAAATAAATTTTATGGAGTAATAATTTAAGCATTAAGTACATCTATTTTTGTGTAATTTTTATTATTCTTTTTTGAGACAGGGTCTCACTATGTCACCCAGGCTGGAGTGCAGTGTCACGAAAACAGCCACTGCAGCCTTGACCTCCCAGACTCAAGCAATCCTTCCATGTCAGCCTCCGTAGTAGCTGGGCTACAGGCGCATACCACCATGCTCAGATAATTTTTGTATTTTTTTGTAGAGACGGGTTTTTGCCATGTTTTCCAGGCTGGTCTCAAACTCCTAGGCTTAAGCGATCTACCTGCCTCAGCCTCCCAAAGTGCTGAGATTACTGGCATGAGCCACCGTGCCTAGCCAATTTTTCTGTGATTTTTAACACCAATTTATTCTAAATTTCTCATGATTCTGACGTCATTAAGGCTTTTGTTGTACTTGAGGTATAATTTACATACAGTGAAATGCCCTTATTTTAAGTATACAGTTGAATGAGTTTGGCTCAGTGTATACACCATGCCAACATTCCAGTCTAAATAAAAGATAACTGTATTGTCCCAGGAAACACCTCATACTCCTCGTCAGTTAAACTCACCTCAGAGGCAACTGCTTTTCTGATCTCTATCCCCCTAGATTCATTTTGCCTATTCTTGAACTTCATATAAACAGGATCAAGCATTATCTAGTCTCTTAGGTCTGGCTTCTTTTATGTGCTTTTCTATTATTACTCATCTAAACATCAGCAGCCCACAACAGAACACCAGGACATGTACAGGAAAAATTTAATTCAGTTGTCTTCAATATTTGCCACCAAAGCTTTATACATATTTTTTGATTTTGTCATTATGAAGGTATACTTGCCAAGGGAGATGGATAAAACATATTTTGTTTACCAATCTGCTTGCTGAATTAATGACTTGTAGGTATTTAGACATGTGGTATGTGAGCCTTCCTTCTGCACTTTGCCCTGGGCCCCACAGATGGTAGGTAGACATGGGCTGGCCAAGGAGGAAGAGAGAACAGAGGCCAGGGCTGCAGAATAGCCTCCACCTTCCAGCCCAGGAGCCTGGCCTGGGAGAGCAGGGCAGAGAAAGGGGCCCTGGGGTGCCAAGCTGAAGCAGGCACTACCCATTCAATTAACAAATCTTTATTGAGCATCTAGTATCTGCCCACAGTGTACTAAGTTTTAGGATTACAATGAGGAAAAAGTAAATAAAAAGACATCCCCTCTGGCCTCATGGAGTTTACAAATTAGAAAGAAGAGACAGATATTAATCAAATAGTCACATCCACAAGGGGGAAAACTTACAGGATCCAGCACAAATTTCCTTGACTGATATTCAGGCCTTTATTCTTTCTGCCCTCAGTGCTGGAGACGCCCTTCTCACTCTTGCACCTACAGAAGTCCATATTCATTCAGCAAGGCCTGGCTCCAAATGCCCCACCTTGAGAAACCTACCCTGTCATCTGAATTTGCAGCCCCTTCCCCTGAGTTCCCATAGCATCATCCTATCACCCCTGTTATCTTATGCATCATGTTAGGTGGGCACCTTTGCCTCTGCATCTGTCCCTCCCACTGAGAGGTCTCTGGTATGGGGGTGTGGGGATGAACAAAGAGGTGACGTGCTTTAAGGCCTGCTTTTTTTTTTTTCAAGGCAGGTTCTCACTCTGTTGCCCAGGCTAGAGTGCAGTGGCGCAATCACGGCTCACTGCAGCCGTGACCTCCCAGGCTCATGTGATTCTTCCGCCTCAGCCTCCTAAGTAACTGGAAACATAGGTGCCCACCACCACTCCCAGCTAATTTTTTATGTTTAAATTTTTTTGTAGAGATGGTGTCTCACTGTATTGCCCAGGCTGGCCTTGAACTCCCAGGCTCAAGTGATCCTCCCACCTTGGCCTCCTGAAATGCTGGAATCACAGGCATGAGACACCATGCCTGGAAAGGCCTGCTTTTGAGGTCTGGCTCTACCACCTCAAAGCTCTATGGGTTTGCCTAGGTGAATTCTCACCCCTGAGTCTGCTTCCTGGTCTGCACAACGGGAACAATGCTAGTTACTCCATACCGTTTTTGTGAAGATTAACTACGTCTACAAGCACATACAAACACTGAGTGGGTTAGTCTTCACATACACACACATTCCTCCCCTATTCATCTGCAAGGCCCAGGACCCGCTGGAAAAAGAGTTGTCCACCCTCACCTGGCCCCGTAGCCTCTGCATCCAGGGCTCAGGGTGCCTCAAAGCAGATAGACAGCTAGGACAGGGACAGAGAGGGACAGAGACAAGCTGAAGGCTCAGGGCCCCCAGGTTTCCCTGGCTGGCAGAGCAACTGGGAGAATTGGTCCCCACCTGTAACGTGCCTGAGGGTAGGAAGAGGTGGCTCAGAGCCAGCCGCTAGGGTGGACCCTGTGTGGTGACAGAACAGGTTCAGAGCAGCTGGGATCCAGGTGGGGACTGCCAGGAACAGGCCCAGGATGCTGGACCGGGGCCCAGAGCTGCTTTCCAAGGCCCATTTTCTCCCCATTCCCAGAGTGTGGCTACCATGCTGCCAACAGTCCTGGCAGCCCCCAGCCCCTCTGTTTCCAAAGCAGCCTGAGATGTTGCCAGGCCAGCTACCAGCGGGCGGAGGTGCCCCTGCCTGAGCTCTGAGAGTAATACCCTTCATCCATTTCATCGCCAAGCTCCAGGCTCTCAAATACAATCATGAGTGGCCCTGGAGCAAAGTCCCCACCCCCAGACAGAGAAGGCAGGACGGAGTCCTCATCTTGAACTCACTGCTTCCTCTCTGGAGCTTCCTTTGACCTGGCTGGTGCTTCCCCTCTTCTCACTTATAAAAAGGAAAGAGTAAGCTCTGTGATCCTATCTCCCACAACTCTGTGACTGTAAAATAAGACGACTCAAGGGGATACGTTTTACACACGGGCCAACTTACTATGTAACCTAAGTCAACGTGTTGCCCTTCTCTGTGCCTTAGTTTATATGAGGCAGCACTAGGACAAAGCTAATATAGTGCTCCCTGACCCCATCTCAGAGAAAAAGGAGAGCACTTCTTAGCAGACATCAAGTTTTCTTTTTTCTCCTTAGAGAAATCAAGGTGGCTTGACTTCCACCTCCCATCTCCATCTGTCCAGGGAGGGTTCCCAAGTCCTGGAAGAAGTCCAGAGTCCTCCTGTATGGAAAGATAAGTCCCCAACCAGAGCCCAGCTCCCCTACCAGCAGCCAGGCTCAGCTGGGCTCCTCCTGCCCCCCCATGCCAGTTATCACTGGCCCTGGCAGCTCCTCCTGGCAGCTCAGACCTCCACACCTTGCCCACCTGAGTCTCTCCTCCTATCATTCCTTCCCTGCTCCTCCACACCTGTCATCATTTTTCCAAAATCATTTCATCTAATAGGGATTCCTCAACAGCCTGCTAAGGCCCAGGCACTGAACTAGGGATGGGGATAACACACAAATGAGATATAGCCCAACTTCATGGGGCATGTGGCCAGAATTTACCCCCAGCGAACCCAGAAAGATGTGCTTCCTTACAGGTGTATACCAATAGTCAACATTTATTTAGTGATTACCAGGTTCCAAGGACAGAGCTGAGGGATTTACAAGGATTATCTCCTTGAACCATCTCAGCACATCTGTGCACTACAGATACACAGTGCACTGCACAGTGAGGCTCTGCCCTAACACTGATGGTGGGGAAACCAAGGCTGGGTAGAGGCTGTCCAGTGCAAAAACAAAAACGTGGGGTCCCTCTGATATCCTTCCCCATTCCCTGGATCCTTGCCCTGCTGTCATTCATGTCCCAACTTCATAATAAAGCAAGTAAGTCTGGCCCATGAGATACAGACACTGAGGCTCAGAGAGGCTATTTCTTGCTCCAGGTGGCAATGTCTAATGGGGGCAGAGCCAGAGTTCAGACCCGGTGTATCGGGCATTAAGTCACTTACTCTTCGCCTACCACCTTATACCATGACCACAGCTGGGCAATGAGGAGCCACCAAGTATGCCCGGGAAGACCTAAGAATGCTGAGGTGACTTTCAGACAAGGATGGACCTTGGTAGGTGAATAAGGCTTTGACAGGCAGATAAGGAAGAAAAGGCATTCCAACCAAGGGATAGCATGGGCACAGGCCAGAGGCATGGGAGTGCTTGGTGGGTCTGGGGAACACCAGGCTCTTATGTATGGGCAGACCCAAAGAGAAGCCAGAAGGAATGGGGAACATGCAAATGTTCTCATCTCACCTTTTCTTTACAAGTGAGAGGCTGAGGCCCAGGAGGGCTCCACCCACCAAGGCCAGGTTGCCAGGTTGGGACTTCCACTCTCAGATCAAGCTACCTTTCTGTTTCTCCCCTCTTTCCTCCTTTCTTTGCCTCTTCTCCCTGTTCTCCTTCACTCTCTGCAAAACTTTCCTCCTTCCCCTCTTCCCTGCCTGCTACTAGAACCACCTGCAGGAGGTTCCCAACCTTCTGCCACCACCAAGGCTCCAGTCCCCTTTCTCTATCCCCAGCCTCCTAGACCTGGCCTTCTATTTGCTTCCCCACTACCTCTAATGGGCTTTACCCATAATGCAGAGGGTGGAGTGAGGTTGTGGGAATGATTTTCCTAGTCTGTGTACAGGGCTTAGGCCACAAACTGCTCACCCACAGGTAAGATACAGGTCTCAGATTAGCCACTCACTTCAGCCTGCTTCCTGATCATGCACAGGTACCCAGTGCCCTGCACGGGTGCACTGTGCCCTAGCACTGGGAGTGGGCAAGCCAAGCCTGGGTAGAGGCTGCCCAGTGCAAAAACAAAAATGTGAGGTCCCTTCTGATGGCTCCCTCCATCTTCTTGCCCCTTACCTTGCTGACGTTCATGTCCCAACTTTATCATAATGCAAATAATTCTGGTGCATAAAAATGCAAATTGTCTGCAGAGGAATGCAATTGATTGTTGTCCTGTGGATGCTGACTAGATCGCCAGGCTTTGCATCTATCTCTCTCTAATTTCATGTCAGCATACCTTATCTGACTATATATGGGAGGTACCTGGAATTCTGCTTTGAACAGGTTGTAATATCTCATGGAGTCCCTCACTAATTAATGAGTTAAATGCAATCTTTAATACATGTTCATTTTATTTCCATATAAGAGTCATGATTGTACTTTTTCAAAATCAATTATTATTTAATGCTCCCAAGATGGCAGTGGCCAGCTTTCTTCTGGAAACTGAGATGGTTGGGATTACGAACACGGTGCCCTCAGTGGCAGGGGTGTGCACCCCAACGTCTGGCTGGCCCAGCACTGCTGCTCCTAGGTAGTTGTTCCCTTGCTATCATCCCTCCCTTAGTGAAGCATTTGCTTCACTAAGATTTCTTTTTTTTTTTTCAAACGGGAGTGGAAAGACTTCCGTGTTCCCTCCTGAAGGGAGGCCTCAGCCCCACACTCTGAGCAGAAAAGGGCCTTTCTCTTCCTAGTCATAACTAGCCCTTGAGTCTCACAGAGGAGGGCTCTAGAGGCCAGACAATGGGGACTCGGGATCTTCTGCCAGGGGTCCTCAGTCAGCCATTCATTCAAGCAGCACTAACTGAGCACCTACTAGGTGCCAGGTGCACTGAGAATAGAGTCCAAGCAGAAGGGCTCCCCACTCTGGTCTCTCTCACCTTCCCTTGGTCTTGACTCATGACTCACGGCCCAACTGGCCCTGGCTTCAAGTGGGGCCTTATGGAACCAGAGAAGCCTTCTGTGCCAACCCCATCCCTCCCAGCAAACCTGGCCATAAGTCCTCCCATGGGAAGCAGGGCTCCCACAGGACTCCCGGGAGCTGACCCACCTCACTGGCAACCCTCCTGCCCCCAAGGGAAAGCCTTCTCACATGGCGCCTACTTCCCCAGGGAGGAAATCATCACCTTTTTCCAGCAAAAGTCCTGGGTCTTTAGAGTCTCCCATAATAATTCAGTAAAAAGAGCACTGGGCGGGAGCAAAGTTGGAATCCTGGCTCTTCCACCAATTACTCACTGTGTGAACACTCCAATTTCCCATATGGAGGATGGGGACCACAGTACAATAGCCCCTACCTCATAAGGTTGTGAACACTCAGTGGGACCATGTAAAACATCTGAGCATAAGCCCAGCACACAGTAAACTCTGAATAAACGCTAGCTGCTGTTATAGAGATTATTAATTGGTAAACCCCGCCCCCAGTCCCCATAAAAGGCTAAGTGAGGTCAGGCCTGTTAATTTCATCTCATAAAGTAGCAAACTGAGGTCCAGATGACAAGGAGATTCCAAAATGTCTCTAAATGTAAGGTCAAGTACAAAGCCAGAAAACAAGAATCTGGGGACACCCCACCTCCACCTCCACCCCCACCACTACCACCAATTTGAATTCCTCTCACCAACTCCTGGGGAAGATAAAAGGATGGGACCACTGAATGGGTAGATGGGGCAGGAGGAGGAGGCTGGCCACAAAGGCCTGGGCACCCCAAATCCCAGGAGTCCTGTGCCCAGTTTGCTGTATCCCCCTTGGAGTAGTTGAGGGGTCACGTAGGGAGCACAGTTCTCCTGGGACTTCAGCTTGGAGCTCCAGGCACTCCCACCAGGGGCATATGGGGGGTGAGAGGCCTCTCCACCTGGGTATCCCCATCCCCGTCCCTACCCCTCACTCTCTGGGCTGCAGCAGCCAGCAGGGAGCAGCAAGCAGGTGTCCTGGGAGGCAGGTAATGTGAAAGACTTCATGGAAGTTCATTAAAGAGCTATTAGAGGCTCCACTGCAGCCCTGCAGATGGATGGATGGATGAACAGGAGAGTGGAGGGAGATCTTCCCAGGAGACCACAGCCCCACCTCCCCCTGCTGCGGCCCAGGCTGTACCCCCACTTTTCCCCCACGTAGTTTTGGAAGACAGGAGGAACAGGAAGGCATTTCTGATGATAACCAAGACACTCTCTTCTTTCAGGCCTGGTGGACCTGGCAGGGGTCAGGGTGAAGGGTTCCAAAGGAGGAGAGGGTCAGAGTCCAAGAAGGTGGGGCTTAGGTGGATCACAACGTATTCTGGCCCAAGCATCGTGCCAATGATAATAGGTGACCTTCATGTGGCACTTCCTCTGTACCAGGCACTGGTCCAAAAGCTTTACTGTGCTATTTCCTTTAGTCCTCACAACCATTAGAAGGGAACACTGTTATTATCCTCATTTTACTGATGAGGAAACTGAAGCACAGACAGGTTAAGTAACTTGTTGAAGCCAAGCACTGTGTGTACAGGACCTCATTGAATTATTCTCACAACTCTGTGGTGTAAGGGACTATCTCTATCACCATTTTATAGAAAAAGAAACAGTGGCTGAGAGGGGTTAAGTAACTTGCACAAGGCCACACAGCTAGAAAGTAGGGCAGTGTGAATTAGAACACGGGGGTTCTTTAGCCTTCTTCACCCCAAGTTTGGGTTCATGATCACCATATCACATTGCCATCAACCCTGAAATGAAGGTGCATGATCACCAATCCCATTTTCCAGAGGAAGAGGCCAAGGGGTGAAGTGAGTAGCCCAGGGCACATGGTTAGTAACCAGGGCCACCTGCATCAGGACTGGAGCGCATTCTGTCTGTCTCCACACTCCAGGACACCAAGCACTCCTTCCATTCACACACATGGAGGCTACATCTTCCACATCAGGCCAGGCACCCCAGAATAAGGGACTCTCTATTTCCAGAATTTCTGCAGTCTCTAGCTGGGTGTCTGCGCAGTATAGAGAAGATGCCTCCTCAAGCACAGCTGTCTAAAAACAGACTCAGCACTTCACAGGTAGGGAATTCCTCCCCTGGAAGGCCTGCAGAGACTGGAGGGCCCGGGGACATTTGGTGGGCTTGCTGGTGGGTGGGGGCCTGTTTTGAGAGGGCCTTGGTGGACCTGATCTCAGAGAAACTTCAAATTCCACCCAGTTCTCAAGAGCTTCCCCTGGAATCCTTGACTCTTGGGAGCCCTGCTCATCCCCTTGGGACCTACCCCCTGTCCTGGGGTTCTCAGCCTGAGGAGGACAAGAGACCTGCATGGTGCACTGGTTCCGGGTCTCGACTCCCCTGCTCCCCTTCTCCAGCACTGGGTGGCCCTGGATGGAGGGCCATTTTGCACTGCTATAAAGGAACAGCTGGGGCTGGGCGATTTATAAAGAAAAGAGGTTTATGTGGCTCATGGCTCTGCAGATGTATAAGCATGGCAGCAACATCTTCTTCTGGCCAGGATCTCAGGAAGCTTTCACCATGGCGGAAGGTGAAGGGGGAGTAGGAATGTCTCATGGTGAAAAAGGAAGCAAGACAGAGAGGAGGAGGTGCCAGGCTCCTTTGAACAACCAGCTCTCATGTGAACCAACGGAGAGACAACTCCCTCAGTACCCAGTACCCTGGGGAGGTCACCAAGCCATTCATGAGGGGTTCGCAGCATGACCCAAGCACCTCCCCCCAGGCTCCACCTGCAACATTGGGGATCACATTTCAACCTGAGGTCTGGAGGGGACAATTCTCTAAACCATATCACCTTGTCTCTGTGAGGGGAGCAGAGGATCCCACCTCAAGTCCCCGCACACATGGAGCCATGAGAGTCCCCACCAGGTGGAGGCAGCCAGGCCCAGGACACTCAGAAACCCACCCCCACGTGCATGGCCCCACACTGGCTCAGGATGAATGTGTGGCAGGCCCGTGAGGAAGGCCGCCCGCTGTTGCCCGGAGGCTGTTGTCTGGAGGAAGGGCACACGACACATGGGAGAGAGACGGAGATTGAGAAATGGGGGAAAATTAAATGACAGAGAGACATAGGGGGATTTACCAAGACAGAACCACAGGAAAAGATACAGAGAGAGCCAGAGGGCGTCCCAAAGGCAGAGAACCACGCAGAGAAACAAATCTACAAATCCAAATATAGACCTTGAGGAAGACAGGCAGTGAGAAAACAGGGAAACGAACAGACATAGAAAAACGGAGGAAGATGGGAAGGGGTATGGCAGGGAGTCGGAGAGAACGCGAAATTCCAAACGAAACACAGAGACCAGGTGCAGGGGAGAAGGTACACAGCAAGGAGGCAGTGAGGAAGAAAGGAGAGAGGAAGCAGAGCGGGGACCGCAGGAGGAGGTGGGGCCTGGAGGGAGCTGAAGCAGAGGGGCCCAGCACTCCCACCCCGCCCGCCCGATCACACGCTGCGGCATATGGCTCCTGATTTCCTAGAGGCAAGAGAGTGATAACCATTAATCTCTATAAATAATTTTACTAACCCAGGCTCCTAAATGGGTTCTCTGTGTCTGTGAAAGCTTTTAAAAACCATTTGCTTGGTAAACATGCAGGCAGCAAACAAGGCCTCTCCCTACCAGCAGGAGAGGAAGCTGGAAGACCAATTCGGCTGGGGGGATAATTAGAAGGGAGAATATGTTCGCAGGCTCGCCCTGCTGCCTCCTTCCCACCTGGGGCCACGGACCCCGCTGATGAGGCTGCTGGGGCCCCTGGCGCTTCACCCCACTTGCACCATATTCCTCTCTTCCCTGCTCGGTGGGCCTGGGCAGGACACCCTGTGGGCATCTCAGCCATTCCCCTGTCCTGATCCCACAGCGGGGGCTTTTTCTTAACAGAACCCTGAGGGAGGGTAAGACCTTGGCTGGTATTCCTAAGCATTTAGGAAGTTCTTCATCTCTACCCCGAGTTCCTCATGCTTTTCCATGTCATTCAGCCTTCAGACCTGACATGTCACCAGTTACAGCTGTCTCAAAACAGACTGGGGCTGGACAGGGTGGCTCGGGGCTGGACAGGGTGGCTCACGCCTGTCAGGGAGGATTGCTTGAGCCCAGGAGTTCGAGACCAGCCTGGGCAACATGGCAAAACCCCATCTCTACAAAAAAATACAAAAATTAGGCTCACGCCTGTAGTCCCAGCACTTTGGGAGGCTGAGGCAGGCGGATTGCCTGAGGTCAGGAGTTCAATACCAGCGTGTCCAACATGGTGAAACCCTGTCTCTACTAAAAATACAAAAATTAGCCAGGAATGGTGACACATGCCTGTAATCCCAGCTACTTGGGAGGCTGAGACAGGAGAATCGCTTGAACCCAGGAGACGGAGGTTGCAGCGAGCCAAGATCGCGCCATTGCACTCCAGCTTGGGCGACAGAGCGAGACTCCATCTCAAAAAAAAAAAAAAAAAAAATTAGCCGGGCATGGTGGTGTGTGCCTGTGCCTGAAGTCCCAGCTACTCAGGAGGCTGAGGTGGCAGGATCACTTGAGCCCAGGAGGTGGAGGATGCGGTGAGCCTTGATTGTGCCTCTGCACTCTAGCCTGGGAGACGGATCAAGACCCTGTCTCAAAAATTTAAAAAATAAGCAATTAAAATAAACTGGGCAGCCTCCCAGATAAGGAGTTCCAAATCCTTGACTCTAAACCCCAATGTTCAGTGCTCGCCCCAGGCCCTTCTTCCAAATATGATGGTTTCAGGGCCCCTCCTGGCCATCCCCTTGACACACTCCATTTTGTCAAAGTCCTTCCCATGTCTCATACTGGGAATTGGACTTGCCCAGAAAAGGACAGTCTTGCCTTTTAGTTTGGCTGCTATATTAACAGAGGCCAGGAGAATATTAGGGCATCTATACCTCCCCCTCCAAAAAATAACTGCTGCCTGATGTCAGCTGTGTGTTTGCTGAAGCCCCCACGTCTTTGTCACTCCTGCTGACCCCAGCCTTGACTCTTGAGACCCCCAAAGCAGGACTTGCCCTTTGTTTCTGTTAAGCTTCATCTTAGATGCTGGACTTTGCTCCAATCACCAAGATCCTCTTGGATCCTGATTCTATCATCGGGCTTATTCACCATCCCTCTGGTTCCTAAGCAGCCTTTGGTGGCTGGGCTCCAGAGCATTGCTGGGGACACTAGTGTTGTTGGGGACAGGGAACTCTTGTCTGCCCTGACTCTTCAAGGCTGATCCCTTTGTGGGCTGCCACCAAGCCCTCCATTCATGCTGCACACAATTGCCCAGCTGCACAGAGAGCCCCACTGGGGGCCCCAGCTTCATGGGCCATGCTCCCATATGGCCCAAAGTGGTCCAGTGGTGCTGAGGCTCCCCCAGCCAGCATTCTTTGACCCCCCACCCAAGCCCCACAGTTCCTTGACTTTAAGGGCTTAGGTTAAATCAGCCCATGAGGGCTCCACATAGCAAAGAGGGGGCCTGCATACCAGCTCCAGGTGCAATTAAGCAAGATCCTTCCCCTCCGATCCCCAGAGGCTTTGGTGGGAATGGCCCAGGGGAGGAGGGAAGGGTAATGACTGGACAGATCCATTTCCCATTTCCCAGTGCTGATCTATAACAGCTCTCTAAGCCAGGCACAATGGCTCACACCTGTAGTCCCAAGTACTCAGGAGGCTGAGGTAAGAGGATGGTTTGAGCTCAGGAGGTTGAGTCTGCAGTGAGCTATTATCACAACACTGGGTGACAAAGGAGACCCTTTCTCTAAAAATAAAACAAAACCCAGCTCTCTGTGTAAGGCCAAAGATCACCCAGAGATATGGTAGTTGTGGCTTCCCAAACTCCACCTGCATCAAGTCGAGAGAGGAGGAGCCCAGGACTCCGCCAGCCTTTCCCTGAGTCCTGTGTCCAGCAGAGGCCAGGGCCAAGCTGGAAGTGGGAGGGGAACAAGTCATGAATATAATTCATCCTGAATTGACCCTGGGAAAAACAAATCACCTGACAATGGACATTTGATTTAGTGACCTGTATAGTGACTAAGACTGTGAATTTTGTGTTTGAATGCAGTTCTGCCACTTACCTGCTGGGTGATCCTGAGAAAGTTACCTAACCTTCCCGAGCCTTTATTTTCTGATGTGTAAAATGGGAACACTACTGCCTCCTCACAGGGGCATCTGGCCATTGACTGAGTGCCCACTGTGTCTAGGGAGTCATAGGAGGACTGCTTCATTTCAGCCCCATCGAGCAGGTGCTATAGGTCCATATCCATCTTCAGAAACGCTTGCAACCAGATTTTTGGAAGGTAATTCGGTGGGTATTCTGTTTATTTCATAATGCCTCCAGGGGTGTGCCCTGTAATCAAATGCATGAATGTATCTGCAGTGAAATATGTGACTGAACACAAAGCAAAACAAATAAGCCCTATATGTTTACAGCCTCATGTCCTTTCAAGTCAAGTTTTGTCACCAAATGAGTTTTGAAAAAGTTTGGTTTTGGGGGATTCCTGTTTTCCAAATTGTGGGTAAGAGATGTAGACCTGTTACTGTCCCCACTTTATGGACGAGGCAATGGGAGCCAAGAGGGCTTAAGCAAAGTGCCCAAGAACCTCCAGCGAGTTTGAACAGGGCAGATTTGGAGCTGAAGTCTGTCTGACTGTCTGCCTGCATCCAAGACCTGAGCCCTTACCTGGGCATTCAATATAAGATTTTGCCTCTTGCCTGCTACCCAGTGCTTTTATGTCCAGTCTCTACTTTGATCCTTGTAACCCCTGAGGGGCAAACAGGGAAGGTTTGATTTCTATGAATGAGGTATTAAGTCCTAGATTGGAGAGTGACTTTCTCAGGAACACAGGATTTGCCCTTGTTTCTTCTCCCTCCCTTCCTAGCTGGCTTCTCTTTCCAACCCAGACCCTTTCCCTGGATAGCCCGTCATCTTCCAGACCCCACTAAGGCCAGGATCAAAATCAAAGATCCACTGCAGCTTGAGCCAAGAGGCCGAACCTTTGTACTTGTGAGGGTATGTGCATGCTTATTGTGAGCCAAAGGCAGGCATGGAGGGGGCAGGATTAGGGCAGAGTGCCCTGCAATGGCCGAGGGACTGTGGGTCAGGGGCATAGCTTCATGGTACTCTGGCGAAAGCTTTCCACCCCAACACCCCACCACTAGCTACCCGACCATGTCCTGGCCTTAGCAGGGGAAATATTGTCCATTGCCAAGGTCACAGACCTGAGACTTCCTCCCACTGTGCCTCCCCTTCCCTCTCTCCCCTTGACCAGGTCTTCCCTGCTGAGCCCAGTCCATGGTCATCCATCCCTCTAAACCCCGAGTCTCGAGTCCAGGATACTGAGGACCTGCGCATGGTCCTCTCCCAAAGTCCACCCTCTGTTCTGAAGATGTCCTGGGCCAGGGCTTCCACTCAGAGGTCAAGCAGCTTCCAAACATTATTGGTATCAGTCTTCCATCGCTGCTGTAACACATTCACAAACATGGCAGCTTAAATGATATACATTTATTATTTTATAGCTCTGGGGATCAGAGTCCAAATGTCTCTTATGGACATCACATCCTAGCAAGAGGAAGATGGGGAAAAAAAAACAAATCAACATATAAAATGTCCAGTGTGGGGGATAACTGTCATGGAGAAAAATAATCAGGGAAAGGGTATAAGGACCAAAGGACAGGGCATGTTGCTGTTTTAGGAAAAGGGGTCATGAAAGGCCTCTCTGAAGAGGTGGTATTAGACAAAAGGGGAGGAAGTGAATCAAGGCCTGTAAATTTCTAAGGGAAGGATGTTCCAGGCAGGCGGGCCAGTCAGAGCAACGGCCTGAGGCAAGAGTGTGCCTGGAGTGTTTGAGAACCAGAAGGGTGATCAGAGTGGTGGGAGGAAGCAGGTTATAGATGAAGACTTTGAAGGTGATGGGAGCCGCATTAAGTAGGGCCTTGTGAGCAGTAGGGAGGGAGGACTTTGGGTTTGGTGCTGGATGGAATGGTCAAGCTGAAAATAAACTTCTTGGGAATTGATGTTGTGTAAAAACACCTGGTACAAGACCTGACACGTAACAGTGGTTTAAAACACTTCCATTCCTAATCCTCCAGGGCAGGAGTTTTGTGTCCTTACTCTGTCTAGGATTCCCCACGGGCTAAGCTGTCTCTCCCATCAGACTAGCGGATTCCCAGCCTGCAGAGTCCTCTTCCTCACACTCAGAAGCTATAGCCCAGAGCCCAGCCCTCTCCCAACTTCCTCCCACCGCTGCCCCGTTTGTGTTTGCTTAGCATTTCCTCGCAGCCCCCACAGTTCTGTTAGTTTTCATTGCTCGTTTATTAATTGCCTTTTCTGTCCTTGGGATTATTTGATTTCCACTTAATTGCTTGATGACAGTGAGGTTTATTTTTGTTCTCTTCTTTCCCAGAAATGGGGAGGGTGCTGGGGAGTGGGCCAGGCTGGCCACTCAGGGCTGTCTAGTCTCCCACCTGCTAGTCTCCCACCTGGGCCCTTGGATCCCCTTCCCACCTGTCACCCTACAGGGGATGGAGGCTGGGGCCCAGAGTCTGCCACAGCTCTAAGCCCCAGGTCAGAGCTGTAGGGTCCAATGAGGAGAAACACTCGTAGTGTTTACAGCCACGATCTGGCTGCTAAAGACCCAGTTAAACCTCTCATCTGTCGCACTGGTGCCTGGAGCTGACTGGGAAGAGGCTTGAACATACACCATCACTCACTCCCAGCAGCCTGTAAGTGGGAGCCATTAATATCCCAGTTGAGGCAACAAGAACTGCAGGGAACTTGCCTGCAGCCTCAGAGCCAGCATGGGGCAGGACACGAAGCCAGATCCGTCAGATGCAAAGGACAGACCATTCCCTTTTCTGTGCATGAGCTCTACCCTCTGGGGACTCTCAGAGCGTGGCAGTGATGGACAAGTAAGCCGACAGTGATCAGTGAACATGGAAGGCAGAAAATTACCCGCCCACATAACCAGGGAAAAAAGCCACAAAACCCTACAGTGTGACCCATTTTTCAGTAAATGAACACTATCTATTCACATATATGGAAAGATTCATTCTTTCAACAAATATTTACTGAGAGCTTTGTGTGCCTGTTTCTCATCTAGTTACTAGGGATAATGCAGTCGTAGAAAAGAGAAGGTCCTGTCCTCATGGGCCTTGCATTCCAGAGGGAGAGATGATCACACATGAGAAAATCAGCAAGTGACAATTTTAAATAATACTATGTGCTATGAAAAATATAGGGCACAATATTAAATGGTGTGGCCAGGGAAGACCTCTCCAAGAAAGTGGCATTTTGTTGAAACCTGAGTGTTGAGGAGCTAGTCAGAATCAGGGCAAGACTGTGCCAGGCAAAGAGGACGACCTGTGCAAAGGCCCTGAGCTTTCAGTGTTTGAAGACCATCAGACAGAAGCCTGGGGAGTGAGTGGGGAGGAAGACGTCAGAGAGGAAAGCATGGCCAGATCACACAAGGCTTTGTCAGCTATGGAATGGAGTTTGGATTTTATGTTAAGTATAAGGGGATGTTATGGGAGGATTTTAAACTTTGTGTAGAAAAAAAAAAGGTCTGGAAGGATACCTGCTATACTCTAATTGGTGGTTATCCCCTAAGAGAGAGTGTTGCAGGGTGAAAGAAGAAAGGATGAGGGATTGGGAACAGCAAGACTGACATCAAGGTACCAGAGTGGGAGGCAGACTTGGGGCCACTCACAAGCATAGAGGTGCCCAGCACTGGGAAGGCAGAAGGCTTCAGCCAGATGCGTGGGGTGGGGCCAGGGAAAGGCATATTTAGATGCCAATGGAAGAGGCCACTGGGCAGGGAGATGAGTTGCTGGAAGCTTTGTCTGGTTCCAGGGGACCCTGAGAAAGCTGGGTCAGTCTGCCAGGTCAGAGAAGGCCCTGAAAACCTTGACAAGGAACCGGGCTCCCAGGACATGAGCAGAGGGGGCACCTCTGAAGATTGCATGTTCACGGTGGGGGAAGGGAAAGTTAGGTAAGAGGCTTTAGCCTCTGGAGTCCAGGACCTGGGTCACTTGGGGTCACTTATACGTTCATTTATTTATTCAGTGAGCATGCATTAAACACCCACAAAGCACCAGACATGCCATCATTACTGGAAATAGAAGAGTGGCCATGATACACTTGGATCCTACCCTCTTGGAGGTGAGAGCAATGTAGACTTAACCAGACCCACCTTCTTGTGGGAAGAAGTGAACTCCCTGAGTCTGCACAATGTGCCAGACATTCAACAGGTCTCTCGTATTCATCACACTGTTTAATCCTCACGACGAATCAAGGAGGAAGTATCATTGTTCATGGTTTTTAGATGAGGACCCTAGGCCTTGGAGAGGTTGAGGGATTTGCTGAAAGTCATGCAGGTATAAATGTGAGACAGAATTTGAACCCAGATCTATCAGAATTCAAATCCTGAGCTCTTTAGATGCCACCATGCTGGGAGCTCAAGGAGGATCTTGTTTTCATGAGCTGGGTAGGGATGAACTTGTGGATGGCTGGTGATATTGGGCATGTGTAGTGGGGGTGTAGGGTGGTGGAAGGTTACTCAAGACTGACAATCCTGGAGGAGGGGTTGTCAAAGGGACTCTGGCAGAAGCTGCCTCCTTCATCTATGGAGACCTAGGCCCACACCTTGCATGGAGCACTGAGAAGACTCTGAACTGTCACCCAGCCCTTGGGCTCTCTGGCTGGGGACACTTGGAGCCTAAACTTCAGGGTTAGACTCCTTCCTTTCCACTACATTTGGGCTTCCAGATCTGCTCAAAAACGTCAATGACTCACTCCTCCTCACCCGTCACTGCCTACAAATGTACATGTGATCTCAAAGCCTGGCATTCAAAGCCTGGCCCAATCTGGCTCCAAACTCCTCAGATTCATTTCTAAACACCTGACACCTCCCCAGCATACATGCTCCATCCTGTAGCAAGCCAGGGGTCCTAGCCCAGGGATTTTTGGTGGCCAGGAATAGAAACCCTCTCATGCTAACATAAGGACCCAACAGGACAACTCGTATCAGGCCCCACAGGCTTTCCCCAGACCTACTTCCTTCTCCTGCTCTTTGCTGCACACCGGCTTTCCCTGCTCACAGCCCCATCATCGGGGTAGCAGGTGGCTCTGCCTTGTCTGGCACCAATTCCCACTCCCACACTATGTCTCCTGTCACCTCACCTGCTCACTGCCATCCATCTAACTACTTCTCAGGATTCAGATTCTCAATTATGAGAAGCAGGGCTGTGATTGGCTCAGCATAGATTAGGGGTTCACTCTGGTCCAATCAGCTGTGCCTTCAAGGAATGGAGTTCCTTGTGCATGACTGCCCTTTCTAAGTACCCTAGGTCTCTAAGAATGGACAGTGGGCCTAGAAGCCATGGTTGACATTTCACCTCTTCCTGTTCTACAAGCCAACCCCTACTTGCCAGCCCCTGAGCTTTGACTTTTGCTGCCCCTCTACCTGGAACACTCTGCCCACATTTGATTTCTCTAGTCCTCCAACTGGGTAACAATTCCCACCTCCCAAATGCCTTTAGATGCCCCTTCCCCACCTCTTGCCCCATCCAATGATGCTCTCCAGGCCTCCCCAGGCTCTTCCCCCGGCACTCCCCAATTTGGTCCTGCCCAGCCCCAGTTTGCACTGGCACAACATACTTCCCCTAGTCTGTATCCCCACCCCTACCCCAGTACCCAGCATAGATGCTCAAACACATTGATGAGAAAAAGGCAAGTGCAAATTCTGAAGACCCCACCGGTGATGCCAGGCTTTCCAAAGCAAAGCTGACTCCTTCTCTAGATTTGGAAAATTTCTCCTCCCTCTTCTGACTACTCCCCAACCCAGTCTCTAGGACAAATCCCACTCTCAGACCGGGCTTTTTGGCTAGATTCCCCCAGCTGCCCCACCGTCCTCCCTGGTGTCCCACTTTGGGGCCCATCTCCTCCCCATCCCCTTCCTGATGCCTACTCTGAACCTCCAGGTTGGGCAGGGAGAGTTATTCCTCCACCCCCACACACGCACCTGCAAAACCTTTTAAATCAAAGATTACATCAAAATGCTCCAATGCTGAAGATGCTAATCACGCCCCCCTCGCTCACTTTGCTGGAAGAGCAGGGTCTCACTTGGACTTTCCATTCCCAGCTCCGTTAATATTTTCCATCTCTCTTCCTGTTTAAACACAGGGTAATTTAAAACCTCTTTTCACAGATGAGAAGCTTTTGACTTTGGCACCAGAACCTGGGTTTGATTTAGGGGTTTTTTTTTGTTTGGTTTTTTTTTTGGTTTTTTTTTTTTTTTTTGATCCTCAGAATAGATTTTTTTCCCAGCCAGAGGGACCCCCGATCCTCTGGGCCAAATTGGAGCTTTTACAGAAATGATTGCTCAGACACAGGGAGGAGAAGTGGCCTTCCCCAGGTCCCCAGCGTGAGCAGGGCCAGATCCCAGATTTCCTGACTCCCTTGTTTGCACCCTCCTCACTCTGCTGCACATGGTCATATTTTAATACTTGCAGAAACTATGCACTGAAAGAGAAAAACAGGAAGGGATTGGATCAACAAATGTCACCTTAGAGAGGACCAAAGCCAAACTGATTCCAACACAGACTGGCATAATTATGAGGACAGTCCCTGTGTTACTGCAAAGCTTAGGGCTGGGCCCAGAGTGCAGTGCTGGAACCACAGCTGCCTCCAGAGATCCCTGGCCCCTGAGCAGGGTCTTGGACATGAGAAATAGAGGCTCTGGGGCCTCTGGCCCCCTGACACCCTGGGAGGCAGGGATCCCAGGATCTACCCAGCATTGTGGCTGCTCCCATAATAGAAGCCCAGGTTCACTGAGGGCTGGTGACATGCCAGGACCTTTGCATGCATCATCACATCCAGTCTTCCCAACAATCCCATGAGGTAGGCACCAGTGCCACTAGGCCCACTGTATGAGTGAGGAAACTGAGGCTCAGAAGAATTCAGCAACTTGTTCAAGATCACACAGCAGGTATAGGGTAGATCTAGGATCAGAAACCATCAGGCACAAGAGCCCGAGCTCTTCCCATTACT
The DNA here is from genome assembly GCF_028885625.2 of Pongo pygmaeus. Taxonomy (NCBI): domain Eukaryota; kingdom Metazoa; phylum Chordata; class Mammalia; order Primates; family Hominidae; genus Pongo; species Pongo pygmaeus. Next base: position 50,633,132 of record NC_072392.2, read on the forward strand.
GCCCTTAGATTAGATTTTTTTAAAAATTCTGCAGGTTGGAAAGCAACCAGATGGGGAAACATGAGAAAGACTGAGGGAACGTTATATACATGGCCGGGGGTGTGAGGATGCTGTCAGGAGTGCCAGAGGCCAGCAAGTCAGCAGACAGCTGATCTCGTTGCCAGCCTGGCTAGGCCCATTGGTAACACTAGCAGCTTAGATGCTCAACTGGGATCAGACCTGTCTTCACTTCCCTCTGAGGCTGACTCTACCCAAGTGGACAAGCCAGCCATTCCAAGGCCAAGACAGCAGTAAGACCCCAGGACAGAGGATGTGCCCTGGCCCATGGGTGGCATTGGAGTAGTGCTGGACGAAAGCTGAATGTGCAGGGCCATGGAGGCCACCTGCACCCATTCCTGACATAGCCAAGAATGAAGGGAGGAAGGAGAGGGAGACCAGAGAGGAAGAGGAGGAGGCAGCAGCTCTTGCAGGTAGGAAAATGAAGCTGATCTCTCCTTTGAGCTTGAGTCTTAGAGGATTTCCTATGGGATTGGTGCTCACCCAGAGTAAAGCCAACATTCTTGCCATGACTGTCAGGGCCCTAGGTGACCTGGGCTTTCTGATCTCGCTCACCTCACTTCCTACTTCCGTCCTCAGTGCAGACTCCTATCCAGCCACATCAGCTGCTTTGCTGTTCCTCAAAGGCCACAAGCACCATCCTGCCTCCTAGCCTTTGCAATTGCAGTTCCCTCTGCCTTGATATCCTCCCATATCATATGCTTGGCTTACTTTCTTTGGGCCTTTACTCAGATATCACCTTCTCAGAGAGACCAGAGAGACTGCCCCAGCAACACTATCTAGAATTTCAAATCAGCCCTATCATTGCCTAAGTCCCATGGTCTCGCATTTCCTCCTTCAAACCTCTGGCCATCGAATCTATTTTGTATATATTTGCTTTTCTCTCCACATAAGCTCCATGAGGGTAAAGATTTTGTCTATTTTGTTCCCTGCTCACTCCTCAGAGTTTCCAACAGTGCCTAACGCAGAAGCACATCATTGAATGAGGTTGGTCTTCAGTTTAGCTAGCCCCACCTTGACCACAGTCAAGTAGGTGTTTGAAAAAGGCAAGGAGATGTTACACCCAGGTACCTGTAAACCACCAAGCTGTGATAGAGTGTGCAAGAGAGGGCAGTGGAAACCAGGATGCAAAGCCAGGCCAGGGAGGAAATTTCCACTGAGTAGTTCCAATTATTATGGCAATTATAGCTGCACATTTCTCTCCATTGCAGCATATGCTTCTATTCAATCAGGAGGGTCTATGCTAACACTGGAGGTTGTATGTGAGTGTGAGTGTGTGTATGTTGAAAGAAAAAATTAGTAAAAGATACTCAGAGCCAACAGATAGCTACAGACAGACAGAAAATGAGATGAGAGTGGGTGAAAGGGAGAGCTAGAGCTCCCTAGAATATCTTGCAGGGTTGCTTGAGCATGGTACCTCATGCTGTTGAAATTCTTGTTGCACTGTCACATTGTGTGTAGTTATGGGTGTGCTTGTCTCTTTTTCTCATCTGCTGCAGTTCTTTGAGGGTGGAGACACTGTGGCATTCACTTGGACCTCCTGTGCCTAACTGGGCGTCTGGTGTATATACAATAGGTGCTTGGTACAGTTTTGAGAAATTGACTTGGCTTTTTGGTTTTTTTGTTTGTTTGTTTGTTTGTTTATACTTTAAGTTCTGGGATACATGTGCAGAACACACAGGTCTGCCACATAGGTATACACATGCCATGGTGGTTTGTTGCACCCACCAACCTGTCATCTACATTAGGCATTTCTCCTAATGCTACCCCTCCCCTAGCCCCTCACCCCCTCTACAGGCCCCAGTGTGTGATGTTCCCTCCCTGTGTCCATGTGTTCTCATTGTTCAACTCCCACTTATGAGTGAGAACATGCGGTGTTTGGTTTTCTGTTCCTGCGTTAGTTTGCTGAGAATGATGGTTTCCAGCTTCATCCATGTCCCTGCAAAGGACATGAACTCATCCTTTTTTATGGCTGCATAGTATTCCATGGTGTATACATGCCACATTTTCTTTAACCAGTCTATCTTTGATGGGCATTTGGGTTGGTTCTAAGTCTTATTAAAAAGTCAGGAAACAACAGATGCTAGAGAGGATGTGGAGAAATAGGGACGCTTTTACACTGTTGTTGGTGGGAATGTAAATTAGTTCAACCATTGTGGAAGACAGTGTGGCGATTCCTCAAGGATCTAGAACCAGAAATACCATTTGACCCAGCAATCCCATTACTGAGCATATACCCAAAGGATTACAAATCCTTCCACAATAAAATCACATGCACACATATGTTTATTGCAGCACTATTCAAAATAGAGAAATTGACTTGGTTTTAATAGCACTTAATTAGCTGGGCCAAGGGAAGGGGTGTGTTTGGGACCTCCCTCAAGGGCCATTGGTGGGCTTGTCCAGGCTATACCCTTTACAAGACATGTGTCAATGAAAACACCCCTTGCCTTCTTTAGACCTCATTTTTGTCATCCATAAAATACATGCTTATACTATATCATCTCTCAGAGGGTATCCAACTTTAATATTCTGTGGATTTATGGGGATTTTATTCCAAACTGCAAGAGCCCCTTCCTGAATGGAGGTAGCTACTCCCCTTACCTAGAGGAAAACTGAGGTGCTACCAGAAGAGATACAGTATATCCAGCCTCATTGCCTTGCCCCAGGGGTCAGCCCCTTCTTTTTCCTGGTGGTGTGTCCCAGTCTACCCTTTGCTTTATGTGTGGTCATTGTCCATTCTGCATAGCTTCACTCAGACTCAAGAGTGGCCTAGGCCTTCTCCGTCTGTCTCACCCATCTTCAATCCCATCATCATGTCACTGCCAGAGAAACCACATTGGAGCTCAGCTCTGATGATTTTACCCCTACTGCAAGTCCCTCCATGGCTCCCTATTGCCTACAGAATTAGGCTCAGTCTCTCATCCAGCATTTGAGGCCCTCCACGATGTGACACCACCCTTCCTTGCTTTCCCACTCTCAGCTCCCTTTCTCATCTCCTCTTCTCCAGACCGGTTCTTTTCCACCTGCATACCTTTGCTCATGCTAGTGCCTCTCATAGAACACCCTCCCAGCCCCAGTATTCACTCTATTCATCCTCCATTGACCCAGTCAAAGACCGTTTCCCTCTCTCTCCATGAAATTTCCCATAATTCTCCAAACAATTGGAACATTTGATCCAGTCCAGCCCCAGTGCTCTTTGTCTGTGTTTGTTGTGAACATCTTGGAGGGGTATGTCAGGGGTTATCTCTGACTGATATTTGTACCCTCCATGCACCAGCAAGTGACCTGCAGACAGTAGGTGCTTTATATCCCTGGTAGAATGAAGCCAGGCATGATAGCTCACACCTGTAATCCCAGAACTTTGGGAGGCTGAGACAGGAGGATTGCTTGAGGTCAGGAGTTTGAGACCAGCCTGAGTAACATAACAAGACCCCAATCTCTACAAATAAAATTAAAAAATAAAAAATAAAAATATATCCTTGGTAGAATGGGATGTCAAGGACTCCAGTCCAGGGTAGAAATAACCACCAACACTGGAGCACGCTCACTTTCCAGGCACTGTTTTAGCTTTGTGGTATAACGAAAAATACAGTACAGATGCTCCTTGACTTACGATGGGCTTACTGGACGAAACTCCATGGTAGACCAAGGAATGTACTGAATGAGTATTGCTTTTGCACTATCATAAAGTCAAAAATTGTGACATCAAACCCCATCTGTATATTTGGTCTTTGTCCCTGGTGCCCGGTGCAGAGCCCCTAAAGCCTTTGGAATTTCCTGAGTGATGAGAGCATCTTTGATTATCCATAAAGAGCCCCTTTCAACCATACCTGAATTTATAGTAATGAGGTGATATTTGGGCCCCTAAATAGCTTCAGGGCAGGAGCTGGTAGACAGAGGAACCAGCCATGTGACCAGAGGGATTCGGAACTTTCAACTCCTTTCTCCAACCTCCTGGGAGGGGAGAAGGGCTGATAATTGAGTTAATCACCAAAGGTCACAATCATGCCTATGTAATGAAACCTCCATAGAAATTTCTAAATGATGCAGTTCAAAGAGCTTCCAAATTGGCACATGTCTGCATGGCAGGAGGATGGTGCATCCCAACTCTATGGGGACAGAGGCTCCTGTGCTTGGGACCCTTCAGCACCTCACCCTATGAACCTCTTCATCTGGCTGTTCATTTGACCACCAGGTTAGAAGAATGAGAAGAGCCTGAATTCTGCTAAGATGTAGACATAAGCAACTACCAGCCATTATTATGGAGGTCACAAGATTTGCAACCCCCCCGTTTACTCCTGCAAATAACATCACTATTGTAGAACCTAAAATTGGTCTTTTGAGATGTCTTTTCAGGCTTCTGCATTTCTGATGTTTGATAGCTCCACCCAGACCCACAAATCTTCACTCAACTGGCCTTGTGGTCCCTACCCGGAAGCCAGCTCAGCACACAAGAACCATTTTCCACATCCCTCTGATTGCATCCACAACGAATCAGCAGCACCCTTTCCCTTGCCCATCAAACTATCCTTGAAAAACTCTAGCCTCTGAATTTTCAGGGATGCTGACGAGTAGTAATAAAGATCCAGTCTCCCATTTTGCCAGCCGTAGGTACATTACACTTTCTCTATTGCAATTCCTCTATCTTGATAAATCAGCTCTATCTGGCCAGTGGGCAAAATGAACCCATTGGGTGGCTGATCTTGCAGCCAAGTCAGACAGAAGTGAGGGTAACCTGAGAAGCCGATACTTGTGACTGGCATCAGAAGTGTGGGCGGTCTTATGGGACTGAGTCCTTAACCTGTGGTGTCTGACAGTAACTCCAGATACTTAGCATATCAGATTTAAATTGAATTGCAAGACATCCAGTCAGTTAGAGAATCAGAGAATTGGTTAGATGAAGGAGAAAAAACCCACAAATTCTTATATGTATTAACTTATTTTATCTTACAGCAATCCTGTGAGGCAGATACTGTTACTACCGGTACCCCTATTGTACTGGTGAGGATACAGTGGCTCAGGGACCTGCCCAAGGCCTTAGAGCTGATAGCAAAGCTGGAATTAGAGCCCATCTTCTCAGCAGCTGCATCTACTGCAGGCCCTCCCCAACCCTCCAGGCTGGCCACACTGAGCTCCTGTGCCTCTCAGTTAAGAGGCATAAGGAACCCCAGCAGCTGCATCTACTGCAGGCCCTCCCCAACCCTCCAGGCTGGCCACACTGAGCTCCTGTGCCTCTCAGTTAAGAGGCATAAGGAACCCCAGCCCCTGCCAAGGTTTCTTCGAGTCACTCCTACAGAAGGGAGCAGTTTGGAATGTTGATCCTGAGCCCTGCATGGGAAAGATGCCTCAGAGAAGTAGGGCTTTCATGAGGTGGATGCTCAGCAAGTATTTGAAGGTTTTTTGTTGTTTGTTTGTTTAGAGACAGGGTCTCACTCTGTCATCCAGGCTGGAGTGCAGGGCTGCAATCATAGCTCACTGCAACCTTAACTTTCTGGCCTCAAGTGATCCTCCCATCTCAGCCTCCTGAATAGTTGGGACTACAAGTGTGCACCACCACACTCAGCTAATTTTTTAAATTTTTTTTGTAGAGATGGGGTCTTGCTTTGTTGTCCAGACTGGTCTTGAACTTCTGGCCTCAAGCAATCCTCCCACCTCATCCCCCGCAAAGTACTGGGCTTATAAGTGTGAGCCACCATGCCTAGCCTTCAACAAGTATGTGCTAGGAAAATGAAAGGATGACTAATTGGATGAATGAGTAAGAGAAAAGGCAAGTGGGGAAACGAGTACAAGGGCCAGAGGGATTGAGGAGGAGAAATGAGGTAGAGTGAGGGGCAGCTCCCTTCTCTTTCCCACCTTAAACAAAACCCTATTGCTCTAGCCACAAAGCTGGCCACAGTATAAGGAGAAACCTACCCAAGGCATCCAAAGAGAATGTGACAGCAAGAATTCCTGCCTTCCCCCATTAGGGGCTTGTGGGACCCCAAGTGAAAAAGGGGGTTCTAGGAAAGAGTAATTAAGGACCCCCAAGACTATATTTACCTGGCATTCAATATCTGGATAAAAGATGAAAACTCATCATTGTCAGGATGTTTTTCTTCTCTGTACAAAGCTCTAGGTATTTAGAAACATCTGGGTGAGGGGCTGGCTGATTCTGCTTTTCATCCAGATGTTCAACATTATCTACTTTCAGCCTGAGTGGGGGGGTTGAAGTGGAGGAGACCAGGGGCTGATGAGGGTGAAAGCACAGCAGTGGTGCCCTGTGGAACCTTCTGTCCCTTGGCTCATCCTAGTCTTCACCACCATTCTGAGACTTGCCACCTCAGCTGGGAGGATTTGTTCTCCCCCGACCCCATCACACAGCCCCCAAGTTGCAGGGAGCTAAGAGAGATTGACATTTATACATCTTCCACTGAGAAACAGCCAGCCTGGTACAGAATTAACTGGCATCTTCCTGCTCCCAGATTATGCAGGCAGCGACTTTGATCGAATCTGGCAACCAGATTTATGAATCAGTCGATATTTATTGTAGGGAACGATCCATCTTCATGACTGGTCTGTGCACACAGAACCCTGCTCTGGGCACACCCAGGGGCCTTGATGCTAAATGTTGGAGAGGTCCAGTGAACACATCTGAGGGAGGGGGCAACAGAGAGGGCTCTGACACCAATCAAAAAGGAGACAAGATATGATGTGGGAAGTGTCAGTTGTGGGGGATAGCTACCACATCCATCCGTGTTTGTCCTGGTCTGCCCTTCCCACACCCTTTCCCACTCCCCACACCATCTGACTCAGCAGGAGTCAACTAATTGTTAAAAGTATTTGAAGTCAAACATAATGCAAAATTTTGATGTAATGCATTCCCAAGTGAACTAATAGTATGTTGTTTTCTTCTAACGTCTACTCTTTTGTTCCCTCCCTTGTCCACTGGCCCATTAAAGAAGATAATTGAGCCTGAACTCCCAAGCTGTCTTCTGATAGACCAATCAGAGAGCCGAGGTTAAAACTCTGCTGATGAGTGGCCAGGGAAAAGGCTACTCAGGATTCTCTCATTTGCATGCCTGCACTGATTGGCTAAATTGCTACAGCCTGCACCAGAAAACTAGTTCCCAGTTAAGGCAGAGGGCACAATGACCATCCACCCAATGACAGGCAGTCAGCTCATTTGGAGGACTAGGAAAGATGGTGTGTTGAGTAGAGCAAAACCATCCTGGGCTTCTCAGCCTAATTGGAAGAAAAGAGTGAGGGGCAGAATTTAAGACGGTAAAGAGGAAGAAAGTAGAATTGTCTCCCAAACATGGTTTTCTACTGCTCCCTTCTCAGCCCTAACTCTGCCTCCTGCCCTGACAACCCCTTATTCCTCTGGCCCTGTACTTCAACATGACCACACTTTAGATACTATGCCCGTGGCCCACCCCTCACAATCCCTCCCCTGCTTGGGGCTTCTTGTAGGAAGTACAAGGCCCACTAAGGGGCATTGGGGAGGAAGAGCAGAAATGTTTGTGGAAAGCTTAGTAGCCTCCCCAAAGCTGCAGAATGGAATTTCTCCCAGTGGGGACATCAGAGAGACCTTGCCCTTCCTCATTTCCCCAGCCTGCGTATGCCCCAGGCACGTGGAGGATGTTCTAGCAGTGATGCAGGAGCTGAGAGGCAAGGGCTGGGTTGGGGAGACATGCCCAGGAACAATCTCCACCCAGCCACAAGGCCTGGGCCTGAAGTTGGGCAGGGGAGCTGCCTTCTTGCCTTACAGAGACATAGATCCAAGGTGAACGGCTGGGGAAGAACGGGCAGGTGAAAGGGGCAGCTCAGATGGCACAGAGCCAAGAAATGGGCCAAGTGAGCTCCTTAGAGCATGTGTATTAGTCTATTTTCACACTGCTGATAAAGACATACCCAAGACTAGGTAATTTATAAAGAAAAAGAGGTTTAATGGGCCCACAGTTCCACATGGCTGGGGAGGCCTACAATCATGGCAGAAGGTGAAAGTCGTCTTACGTGGCAGCAGACAAGAGAAAATGACAGAGCCAAGCAAAAGGGGAAACCCCTTATAAAATCATCAGATCTCATGAGACTTATTCACTACCCTGAGAAGAGTATGGGGGGAAACTGCCCCCATGATTCAATTATCTCCCACTGGGTCCCTCCTATAATGTGTGGGAATTATGGGGGCTACAATTCAAGACAAGATTTAGGTAGGGACACAGCCAAACCATATCAGCATGATTGATGGGAAGAGATGGGGGCATCCAGAGGAGCTAAGATAATATCCTTCCCACATCCCCACTCCAACTACGGACCAAAACACCTAGGCACTTGGGCTCTTAACCTAGCTCTGAGCCTTGGTTGATAGCTTCACTTCTGCAGACCTCTGTAAGATGGAGAACCATCTCTTCTCAGGCTTTTCCCAGAGTGATGTCAACAAGACAATACATGTGAAGGGCTTGAATCTCTGTGGTTCCACAGGGCAGAGCCAGGACTGATGGGTAAAATCAGGGAGGCAGGCTATGAAAGATGTGCAGTCATGTGCCACAGGTGACATTTGGTCAACAATGGATCACAGGCACCACAGGGGTCCCATAAGATTACAGCACAGTATTTTTGCTGTACTTTTTACATGTTTAGATACACAAATATTTACCATTGTGTTACAGTTACTTACAGTATTCAGTAACATGCTGTACAGGTTTGTAGCCTAGGAGCATAGGCTAGATGTGTATTAGGCTAGACGTGTATTAGGCTATACCAGCTAGGTTTGTGTCAGTACACTCTATGATGTTCACACAAGGATGAAGTTGCCTAACGATGCATTTCTCAGAACATATCCCTGTCATTAGGTGATGCACGACTGTAGAAGCATGTAGAAGAGTTTTCTGTATTCAAAGTATCCAACAATAGAAGCAGTTAACATAATGATCTCTCTGTCACCAAAAGCATCCAAGCATACTTTGGATGACCATGTTTTGTAGAGTATAACTTCTGGACATTCCCACCTGAGATGGGAATTTTATCATAATGTGTTGGCTGCCTCTAACTCTTTATGATTCTATTATTCATTCAACAAATGTTTATCAGTTGCCCACTAAACCTTCCTCTGAGGCTAGCATGCTATATGACTACCATTTTTCCTCTTAGAGCCCAATTTTTATACAAAAAAATGAGGGTGTTGTGTCAGCAGACCTCTGAGAGCTGTTGCATCTCTGATGACCTGCCTTGATCAAAATGACAGTGGGACCAGAAGGAACCATGAAGGCACATCCTCCTCTCCCTCATCCCCCTCCTTCTCGGACTTCTTTCTGCACTGCCTGTTACTTAGAGTTAGGACAGAATGAACTTCCCCTGGCCTGGGATGCCACATGAAACAGATGGCCCTGTTGCCTCGGAGACCAGGGAGGGCTGGGGATTGTCCCAGAGGACTGGGGATTGGGTGGGGATGAATGCAAGAAAGGGGACTTACCCCTGCAATAGCCCAGCCCGGAATCTACATGAATGTATGTTCAACAAGGGTGGCTCCAGGCAGTCATTCAGTCAGACAGATCAGAAACCACTTAAGACCCAGAATATTTGTGCCTCTCTTCCCGAGAATGCTGCAACTTCCTCAGCTCCCCATTCCCACTGCACAACCTTGGGCAGGTCCAGGGGATTTGACCCAATTCTCCCACAGGCAAAGCTGCAGTTCTTCAGGAGAGGGATATAGGCAGCTCTACAGAGGGCCCTGGAGATGGAAAGAGGCTGACTTATCGGGCTCATTCAGAAAAAAAAAAAATAATAAGTTCCCCAGCAATCAGTGCTGTCCAATCACAGATGGGCTGTCCCATGAGAAAGTTGACTTCTTACTCCCCGAAACATTTGAGCTGGGCTGGGAGAATTCTCAGCACAGCTTTCCCTACAAATAGGAGATTGAGCTTGTTGACTTCCTAAGGTGTCTCTTCCAAGTCTGAGATCTTGCAATGGTAGAGGCAGTGGAATGCAATGGGTTTGAATATGTGCTTTGGAGGTGGGCAGCCAGGGCTCCGGCCCCAGCTGTGCATCTTACTTGCTGTGTGACCTTGAGAAGGTTAACTTTCTCTGAGCCTCAGTTTCCTCATCTGTGAAGTGTAAATCAATACTGGCTTTATAGAAAATATATTTGAAAGGATCTAAATGGGATAATGTATTGAAAGTGCTTAGCACGGGAACTTTCATGTATTAAATGACAAGTAAGTGGTAGTAACAATTATTCTGCAATAGTAAACCCACAGCAGAATTTGGATTGGACTCAGTCAAGATGCCTGGCTTGTACTCTGCCATTTACTGCGTGACCTTGGTAAATGTGTTAATCTCTCTGTGGCTTGGTTTCCTCATCTGCAAAATAAGGCTAATAATTGTGCTTACCTCATTATTGTGAGGATTGAATTCCGTAACACATCTGAAGTGTTTAAAATAGAATCTAGCCAGTAGCAGTGTGCTATTGCAATGAACTAAATGCTTGTGTTCCTCCCAAATTCATGTGAAAAATCCTAAGCCCCCATTGTGATACTACTAGGAGGCAGGGATTTGGGGAGGTAATTAAGTTACAGAGGTAGATCCCTCCTGGATGGGATTAACGGCCTGATAAAAGGGACCCCTGAGAGTTCTCCTGCCCTCTTCTGCCATGTGACAGTACAAGAAGTCAGAGGTCTTCAGCCCAGAAGAAGGCTCTCACCAGAACCTGACCATGCTGGCACCCTGATCTCCAACTTCTAGCTTTCACAGTTGTGACAAATAAATTCCTGTTGTGTATAAGCTACTCAGTCCGTGGTATTTTGTTATAGCTACCAGTACTAAGATAACGATCATCATCATTGTCATCATCCTCATCCTCATCTCTAAGTCACCTCTCTAATGCCGGGTGCTTGTTAGTGCTTATTTAAAGAAATATTGAGTGAACGAATGAGTCAGATATGAGGTACGATAATAAGCATTTGTGACGATCTGCTGTGTTTGCGGTCCTGTGCTGGCCAAGAGAATGCAGAAGCACTGTCCTTGTAGGGTTTACACTGAGTTTAAGCAACTAGCAACTTTAGGGAGAAATGAAACAGCAGTAAGTTCTACAGAGCACTGAAGAAGGGCCATTGTATCCCTGATGGCATGACCCGACAGGCATCTCGGAAAGAGTGAGAGTTGCATGAGGCTTGAGGAAGGTGGCAAAAATTTGGCAAGTGTCCAGACATAAAGAAGGTAGGTGGGTAGTATTGCAGGTAGGGGGACAATAAGGAAAAGAACCCAGGTAGTAGTGCACATGGCCTTTCTGGAAGACAGTAACAGACACAGAAGGATGGGTGGGCCCCAGGATTTCCATCCAGGGCATCCATGCCTGGAAATGTGACAGTACAAGTCTTCAGGGATGAAAAGGGAGTTAGGAAGCAAGGTAGAGCATTTCATGTGAAAGGCAGCAATCTGGATTCCATTTCTACCTGGTAGTGGCATGACCTTCAGCAAATAATTCAATATTATAAGCCTCAGTTTCCTTGTACTTACAAGGAGGTTAATACATGACCCCTACAAAAATTAATATTAGTTACCCTACAAAGCTCATTTTAGTACAGAATCTGGCATGTAGCAGATACCCAACAAATGGCAGCTATTGTTTGTCCCGTGAGCAGCAAAGAGCCAAGGGAAGCTTTTTCCTGATAAGTTTCCGGGAAATTAATCATTGAGTGGTAGGAAAGACGGATTGGAGTGAGACAAAGGGGAAGGCCAAGAGATTGGTTTAGAGACAGTGGTTCATGAGCAAGGCAATGCTGCTTTAAGATGTAGTAGAGACAGCAGAGATCAAAAGGGAGAAAAAAATAAGGCGGTGCAACCCAAAGGACCTAGCAGAGCAGAAGTTGGTAACTAATGGAAGAGCAAGAAATCACCAGTGGCTCCACACTTTTAAAGAAGAGAGGGTGAGCAAGAGAATAGAAGAGGGAACTGATGGGGAAAAGCCTGATTCCCCGTGGAAACCATGATCTTCATAAAATGCAAATATTATGCAGTCAATAAACAAACATATCCTGAGTACCTACAATGCAGCAGGTACTAAGGATATAAATATGAACAGATATAGTTCCTGCTCTCAGGGACTTTGTGGAAGCAAAGATATCAACAAATGCATGCAATGAAGGATAACAGATGCCTTTATCCACAGTATCTGTCCAAGTAGACTTCAGAATAAGGAGGTGATTGATTTCACCAAGCTTCATGGAGGAAGTTACTCATGAACTGAGCAGATGTTCTCCAGGGAGATTGTAGGGGGGAGATATCCTTCATATGGATGGGAAAGCATGAGAAAAATACCAATGAGAGAAAAAGCATGACATGCTGGAGACTTCCAAGTCACACTGATACTCAGGGCTGTCAGAGCCAGAGCTGAGGCTGGAGATAGCTAAAGGAACCATTGCATGAACAGCAGTATGGGTTGTAATTTGGAAAGAGGGAAGGATCAAGAATATTGTGTTGAAGGTGTTAGACCCCTAAAGGGGAAGGAGATGAAAGTTCAGGACATGGGCTTAAAGTCAAATATATATGGGGAGAGTTCAGATGGGAAAAACCAAGGACTATGCTTTCTTTAAGATAGAGGGAAGGAAGAAAAAAAAAGATAAAGACAGTTTAAAGTAGGGAGTGGGGAGCTAACAAGCGTGGGAGATCCACCTTGACCTTTGCATAAAAGCCAGAAGCAAGGGCATTAGTTAAAACAAAAAAAGGGATGGGTGGGAGCAGGGAGAGCCAGCCAAGCTAGGTTGATGAAGGAAAGAAGGAGCACAACTTACTGATATCAGGAATGAGAGAGGGATTATTACTACCATCCCTAGAGATATTAGAGGGATAATAAGAGAACAATAATAACAACTTAGACAAATTGGACACATTCTTTGAAAAACACAAGTAACTAAAACTGACACAAGATAAAATAGAAATTTCAAATAGCCCTGTATCTATTAAATAAAGTAAATTTTAAATCAAAAAACTTTCCACAAACAAAATTCCAATAATAGATGGTTTCACTATGAATTTCATCAAACATTCAAGAAAGAAATAATGCCCATCCTAAACAAATTAAGAAAATAAAAGAGAACGTTATGGTGCCAGATTAACCCTGATCCTAAAATCTGATGGACACATTACAAAAAAAAAGAAGGAAAAAATGCCGGACCAATATTTCTCACCAATGTAGATAAAAAGTTATTAACAAATCAAATCCAGCAATATATAAAAAGAATAATTCATTATAATCACCTAGGTTTATCCCAGGACTCGAAGATTGTTTGAACTCCCAAAAACTAATTAATATAATTCATTACATTAATAGAATAGAATAGAAAAAATCATAGAATTGTTTTTATTAAATTTAATACTTGTTCATCGTTTTAAAAAATAAACTGAGCAAATTGAGAAGAAAAGGAACTCAGAAAATTGGGAATTTCTTCAATCCGATAAAATACATCTATGAAACACCTACAGCTAACATCATATTTAATGATAAACAATCAGACCCATTCCCCCTGAGATCAGAAATAAAGCAATGATGTCCACTTTCACTATGTCCAATAACATTTTATTGGAAGTTCTAGCCAGAGCAATAAGGCAAGAAAAAGGAAAAAAAGGAACATGCACAGATGACTGATTGTTTATGTAGAAAATCCTAAGTAATATACAAAACAGCAATTAGAACTAATAAGTGGGGGGAGGAGCCAAGATGGCCGAATAGGAACAGTTCTGGTCTACAGCTCCCAGCGCGAGCGACGCAGAAGACGGGTGATTTCTGCATTTCCATCTGAGGTACCATGTTCATCTCACTAGGGAGTGCCAGATAGTGGGCGCAGGTCAGTGGGTGAGTGCACTGTGCGCCAGCCGAAGCAGGGGCGAGGCATTGCCTCACTCGGGAAGCACGAAGGGTCGGGGAGGTCCCTTTCCAGGGGTGACAGACGGCACCTGGAAAACTGGGCCACTCCCACCCGAATACTGTGCTTTTCCGACGGGCTTAGGAAACGGTGCCCCAGGAGAGTATAGCCCGCACCTGGCTCAGAGGGTCCTACGCCCACGGAGTCTCGCTGATTGCTAGCACAGCAGTCTGAGATCAAACAGCAAGTCGGCAGCGAGGCTGGGGGAGGGGCGCCCGCCATTGCCCAGGCTCGCTTAGGTAAACAAAGCAGCCGGGAAGCTTGAACTGGGTGGAGCCCACCACAGCTCAAGGAGGCCGGCCTGCCTCTGTAGGCTCCACCTCTGGGGGCAGGGCACAGACAAACAAAAAGACAGCAGTAACCTCTGCAGACTTAAATGTCCCTGTCTGACAGCTTTGAGGAGAGCAGTGGTTCTCCCAGCACGCAACTGGAGATCTGAGAATGGGCTGACTGCCTTCTCAAGTGGGTCCCTGACCCCTGACCCCCGAGCAGCCTAACTGGGAGGCACCCCCCAGCAGGGGCAGACTGACACCTCACACGGCCGGCCAGATACTCCAACAGACCTGCAGCTGAGGGTCCTCTCTGCTAGAAGGAAAACTAACAGAAAGGACATCCACACCAAAAACCCATCTGTATATCACCATCATCAAAGACCAAAAGTAGATAAAACCACAAAGATGGGGAAAAAACAGAGCAGAAAAACTGGAAACTCTAAAAAGCAGAGTACCTCTCCTCCTCCAAAGGAACGCAGTTCCTCACCAGCAACGGAACAAAGCTGGACGGAGAATGACTTTGACGAGCTGAGAGAAGAAGGCTTCAGACGATCAAATTACTCCGAGCTACGGGAGGATATTCAAACCAAAGGCAAAGAGGTTGAAAACTTTGAAAAAAAATTAGAAGAATGTATAACTAGAATAACCAATACAGAGAAGTGCTTAAAGGAGCTGATGGAGCTGAAAACCAAGGCTCGAGAACTACATGAAGAATGCAGAAGCCTCAGGAGCCAATGCAATCAAATGGAAGAAAGGGTATCAGCCCTGGAAGATGAAATGAATGAAATGAAGCAAGAAGGGAAGTTTAGAGAAAAAAGAAAAAAAGAAACGAGCAAAGCCTCCAAGAAATGTGGGACTATGTGAAAAGACCAAATCTACGTCTGATTGGTGTACCTGAAAGTGACGGGGAGAATGGAACCAAGTTGGAAAACACTCTGCAGGATATTATCCAGGAGAACTTCCCCAATCTAGCAAGGCAGGCCAACATTCAGATTCAGGAAATACAGAGAACGCCACAAAGATACTCCTCGAGAAGAGCAACTCCAAGACACATAATTGTCAGATTCACCAAAGTTGAAATGAAGGAAAAAATGTTAAGGGCAGCCAGAGAGAAAGGTCGGGTTACCATCAAAGGGAAGCCCATCAGACTAACAGCAGATCTCTCGGCAGAAACCCTACAAGCCAGAAGAGAGTGGGGGCCAATATTCAACATTCTTAAAGAAAAGAATTTTCAACCCAGAATTTCATATCCTGCCAAACTAAGCTTCATAAGTGAAGGAGAAATAAAATACTTTACAGACAAGCAAATGCTGAGAGATTTTGTCACCACCAGGCCTGCCCTAAAAGAGCTCCTGAAGGAAGCGCTAAACATGGAAAGGCACAACCGGTACCAGCCACTGCAAAATCATACCGAAATGTAAAGACCATCGAGACTAGGAAGAGACTGCATCAACTAACGAGCAAAATAACCAGCTAACATCATAATGACAGGATCAGATTCACACATAACAATATTAACTTTAAATGTAAATGGACTAAATGCTCCAATTAAAAGGCACAGACTGGCAAATTGGATAAAGACTCAAGACCCATCAGTGTGCTGTATTCAGGAAACCCATCTCACATGCAGAGACACACATAGGCTCAAAATAAAAGGATGGAGGAAGATCTACCAAGCAAATGGAAAACAAAAAAAGGCAGGGGTTGCAATCCTAGTCTGATAAAACAGACTTTAAACCAACAAAGATCAAAAGAGACAAAGAAGGCCATTACATAATGGTAAAGGGATTAATTCAACAAGAAGAGCTAACTATCCTAAATATATATGCACCCAATACAGGAGCACCCAGATTCATAAAGTAAGTCCTGAGTGACCTACAAAGAGACTTAGACTCCCACACATTAATAATGGGAGACTTTAACACCCCACTGTCAACATTAGACAGATCAACGAAACAGAAAATCAACAAGGATACCCAAGAATTGAACTCAGTTCTGCACCAAGCAGACCTAATAGACATCTACAGAACTCTCCACCCCAAATCAACAGAATATACATTTTTTTCAGCACCACACCACACCTATTCCAAAATTGACCATATACTTGGAAGTAAAGCTCTCCTCAATAAATTTAAAAGAACAGAAATTATAACAAACTATCTCTCAGATCACAGTGCAATCAAGCTAGAACTCAGGATTAAGAATCTCACTCAAAACCGCTCAACTACGTGGAAACTGAACAACCTGCTCCTGAATGACTACTGGGTACATAATGAAATGAAGGCAGAAATAAAGATGTTCTTTGAAACCAACGAGAACCAAGACACAACATACCAGAACCTCTGGGATGCATTCAAAGCAGTGTGTAGAGGGAAATTTATAGCACTAAATGCCCACAAGAGAAAGCAGGAAAGATCCAAAATTGACACCCTAACATCACAATTAAAAGAACTAGAAAAGCAAGAGCAAACACATTCAAAAGCTAGCAGAAGGCAAGAAATAACTAAAATCAGAGCAGAACTGAAGGAAATAGAGACACAAAAAACCCTTCAAAAAATAAATGAATCCAGGAGCTGGTTTTTTGAAAGGATCAACAAAATTGATAGACCACTAGCAAGATTAGTAAAGAAAAAAAGAGAGAAGAATCAAATAGATGCAATAAAAAATGATAAAGGGGATATCACCACCGATCCCACAGAAATACAAACTACCATCAGAGAATATTACAAACACCTCTATGCAAATAAACAAGAAAATCTAGAAGAAATGGATAAATTCCTCAACACATACACCCTCCCAAGACTAAACCAGGAAGAAGTTGAATCTCTGAATAGACCAATAACAGGAGCTGAAATCGTGGCAATAATCAATAGCTTACCAACCAAAAACAGTCCAGGACCAGATGGGTTCACAGCCGAATTCTACCAGAGGTACAAGGAGGAACTGGTACCATTCCTTCTGAAACTATTCCAATCAATAGAAAAAGAGGGAATTCTCCCTAACTCATTTTATGAGGCCAGCATCATCCTGATACCAAAGCCTGGCAGAGACACAACAAAAAAAGAGAATTTTAGACCAATATCCTGGATGAACATTGATGCAAAAATCCTCAATAAAATACTGGCAAACAGAATCCAGCAGCACATCAAAAAGCTTATCCACCATGATCAAGTGGGCTTCATCCCTGGGATGCAAGGCTGGTTCAATATACGCAAATCAATAAATGTAATCCAGCATATAAACAGAACCAAAGTCAAAAACCACATGATTATCTCAATAGATGCAGAAAAGGCCTTTGACAAAATTCAACAACCCTTCATGCTAAAAACTCTCAATAAATTAGGTATTGATGGGTCGTATCTCAAAATAATAAGAGCTATTTATGACAAACCCACAGCCAATATCATACTGAATGGACAAAAACTGGAAGCATTCCCATTGAAAACTGGCACAAGACAGGGATGCCCTCTCTCACCACTTCTATTCAACATAGTGTTGGAAGTTCTGGCCAGGGCAATTAGGCAAGAGAAGGAAATCAAGGGTATTCAGTTAGGAAAAGAGGAAGTCAAATTGTCCCTGTTTGCAGATGACATGATAGTATATCTAGAAAACCCCATTGTCTCAGCCCAAAATCTCCTTAAGCTGATAAGCAACTTCAGCGAAGTCTCAGGATACAAAATCAATGTACAAAAATCACAAGCATTCTTATACATCAATAACAGACAAACAGAGAGCCAAATCATGAGTGAACTCCCATTCACAATTGCTTCAAAGAGAATAAAATACCTAGGAATCCAACTTACAAGGGATGTGAAGGACCTCTTCAAGGAGAACTACAAACCACTGCTCAAGGAAATAAAAGAGGATACAAACAAATGGAAGAACATTCCATGTTCATGGGTAGGAAGAATCAATATCATGAAAATGGCCATCCTTCCCAAGGTAATTTACAGATTCAATGCCATCCCCATCAGGTTACCAATGACTTTCTCCACAGAATTGGAAAAAACTACTTTAAAGTTCATATGGAACCAAAAAAGAGCCCGCATTGCCAAGTCAATCCTAAGCCAAAAGAACAAAGCTGGAGGCATCACACTACCTGACTTCAAACTATACTACAAGGCTACAGTAACCAAAACAGCATGGTACTGGTACCAAAACAGAGATATAGATCAATGGAACAGAACAGAGCCATCAGAAATAATGCCACATATCTACAACTATCTGATCTTTGACAAACCTGACAAAAACAAGAAATGGGGAAAGGATTCCCTATTTAATAAATGGTGCTGGGAAAACTGGCTAGCCATATGTAGAAAGCTAAAACTGGATCCCTTCCTTACACCTTATACAAAAATCAATTCAAGATGGATTAAAGACTTAAATGTTAGACCTAAAACCATAAAAACCCTAGAAGAAAACCTAGGCAATACCATTCAGGACATAGGCATGGGCAAGGACTTCATGTCTAAAACACCAAAAGCAATGGCAACAAAAGCCAAAATTGACAAATGGGATCTAATTAAACTAAAGAGCTTCTGCACAGCAAAGGAAACTACCATCAGAGTGAACAGGCAACCTACAAAATGGGAGAAAATTTTCGCAACCTACTCATCTGACAAAGGGCTAATATCCAGAATCTACAATGAACTCCAACAAATTTACAAGAAAAAAACAAACAACCCCATCAAAAAGTGGGCAAAGGACATGAACAGACACTTCTCAAAAGAAGACATTTATGCAGCCAAAAAACACATGAAAAAATGCTCACCATCACTGGCCATCAGAGAAATGCAAATCAAAACCACAATGAGATACCATCTCACACCAGTTAGAATGGCAATCATTAAAAAGTCAGGAAACAACAGGTGCTGGAGAGGATGTGGAGAAATAGCAACACTTTTACACTGTTGGTGGGACTGTAAACTAGTTCAACCCTTGTGGAAGTCAGTGTGGCGATTCCTCAGGGATCTAGAACTAGAAATTCCATTTGACCCAGCCATCCCATTACTGGGTATATACCCAAAGGACTATAAATCATGCTGCTATAAAGACACATGCACACGTATGTTTATTGTGGCATTATTCACAATAGCAAAGACTTGGAACCAACCCAAATGTCCAACAATGATAGACTGGATTAAGAAAATGTGGCACATATACACCATGGAATACTATGCAGCCATAAAAAATGATGAGTTCACGTCCTTTGTAGGGACATGGATGAAATTGGAAATCATCATTCTCAGTAAACTATCGCAAGAACAAAAAACCAAACACCGCATATTCTCACTCATAGGTGGGAATTGAACAATGAGAACACATGGACACAGGAAGGGGAACATCACACTTCGGGGACTGTTGTGGGGTGGGGGGAGGGGGGAGGGATAGCATTGGGAGATACACCTAATGCTAGATGACGAGTTGGTGGGTGCAGCGCACCAGCATGGCACATGTATACATATGTAACTTACCTGCACGTTGCGCACATGTACCATAGAGCCTAAAGTATAATAATAATAATAATAATAATAAAAAGAAAAAAAGTATATTTATAGAAAAAAAAGAACTAATAAGTGAATTTAGCAAAGTCCCAGGATAAATGGGCATTACACATAAATCAATTATGTTTCCATATACCAGCAGCAAACTACTTGAAAATGAAATTTTCAAAAATTCTCTGCACAATCAGGCAAAAAAAAAATACTTAGGAATAAATTTAACAAAAGATTGGCAATACTTACATACTGAAAACTAAAAGAATTACTGAGATAAATTAAGGAAGACTTAAATAAATGCTTCTGTACTAAAAAACTCAATGTTGTTAAGATGTCAATTCTCCCCAATCAATAACTCCCCTGTTAATTCTATGGATTCAACATAATCTCAATCCGAATTTCCATCAGGCTTTATTTGTAGAAATTCATGGGCCCATTCTAAAATGGAAATGAAAATGCAAGGAACCTAGGATATTCAAGGCAAACTTGACAAAGAAAAACAAAGTTGGAGGACTTAACACTATAGAACTTCAAGTCTTGTTGTAAAGCTAGTATACTGTCACCAAGACAGGTTGGTAGTATAAACGGAGATATAATTTCATGGGAGATAATAGGGAGCCCAGAAATAAACCCACATTTATATGTTCATTTGATTTTCAATAAGAAACCACTGCAATCCTATAGGTAAAACAATCTTTTCAACAAATGTGGCTGGAACAACTGGTTATCCATATGGAAAAATATGAATTTTGACCACTATCTCACATAATGCATAAAATTTAATTTAAAAATGAATCATGTTTCTCAACATACAAGCTAAAACTATGAAACTTCTAGAATAAAACAAAGTTTAGAAAAATGAATGACTAGTCACAAACTAGGAGGAAATATTTGTGAAAAATATCTATTAATGGACATGTCAAGAATGTACAAAAGAATTTCTAAAACACAATAATAAAAACACAACTCAGTAAGGAAAAGGACAAAATATTTAAGTGGACATTTCACAATAACGTATGTATACTAAATATATACCTACTCTATGACCCAGCGATTCCACTTCTAGGTATTTGCCCAAAAGACATTAAAAGATATGCCAACAAAAAGACTTGTACAAGAATATTCATAGCAACTTTAACCACAGGAGCTGCTAACTGGAAAAAACAAAAACAACCTGTCCATGAATAGGAGAGTGGATAAACAAATTGTGATCACTACTTCATGACTCAAAAGGAAGAAACATGCAAAAACATGATGACACTGGGTGCAGTGGCTCATGTCTCCCAGTGCTTCAGGAGGCCAAGGCAGGAGGATTGCTTGAGCCCAAGAGCTCAAGACTACATAGTGAGACCCCATCTCTACAGAAAAAAAAAAAAAAAAATTAGTCAGGCATGGTGGCATATGCCTGTATGCTACTACTAGCTACTCAGGAGGCTGAAGTGGCAGGATCACTTGAGCCCGGGAGGCTGAGGCTGCAGTGAGCTGAGATTGCACCACTGCACTCCTGTCTGGGCAATAGAGCAAGATCCTGTCTCAATAAATAAATAAATAAAAGCATGATAAGTACATACTAGACAATTTCGCTTATATAAAATCCTAGAAAAGGATTTTTTAAAAAATGAGAACTGTGATTGCCTCTGCAAAGTGAGAACAGTGATTAAAAGGGGCATGAACAGATTTTCTGTGTGATAGTAATGTTCAATATCTTGAGAGAGAATTGGGTTACACATGTGTAAGCATTTGTTAAATCTCAAAGGATACACTTATAATTTGTGCGTTACTGATGTCAATTTAACCTTCCCACCTCACACATACAGAACTACAAGCAAATATTGAACTCTACTTAAGGGCAAAGTATAGCAAATGTCTGCATCTTACTTTAAAAAATACCAAAAATAAGACTGAAGAATATATATATACATAGGTATTTGATGAAAGACATAAGGCAAAATGTTGACAATTGTAGAATCCAGATACCGGGTATGTGAGTATTTACAATTCTTTCAATTGTTCTGTATGTTTTAAGATCTCATTTAAAAAGGCTTTAGGAGAGGCAAGTCAGGAGAAGGGGTGCAGGGCTGGTCAAGAATGGGAAAAAAAATAAAAACTCAGAATAGCCTTGATATGAGGGCAGAAATGAGTGGTCAGGATTTTCCAGGGGGAATGATGGCTCAGTTAGGGTTCTATAGCCCTTACGTGTAAGGAAGTCAGTCAGTATGTGTCCCAGAAGTTCTCCAGCCAACAATCACCCCCAGCCAGCTTGATCACCCCTATCCAGTTGGACATGTAGGAAAGAATGGTTCTATCACATCTGCATCTCCTGATGGGGAGTGCCTCCTCCATCAGACCAGAGGTTCCTCCAGGGCAGGGACTTAGTCCCCCACATCACACTAGGAGTTTACTTTAAGCAGGACCAAGGTCTCCCCCATTACACTGGGAGCACCGTTAGGATAAAGACTATGTCTTTCGGTCAACTTGGGAGCTTCCTCAGGACAGGACTAATTCTATCATCAGAAGGCTCCTCTGGATGTATCTGCCATCTGGTAGGGGCTTCTCAGAGGGCTGGCAATAGTTTATCTGTGTGTCCCCCATGACTCCCACACGGGCTTTGCAGGCTGAATGCACTTAGAGAGAGTGAGGGAAAAGGGATTGACAGTACCCAAACAGGAGCACTCTATCTTCAATCATCCCAGGAGCTGACACTTATATGGGTTTCACATTTAGCCAGGAAAAAGCAGCATTAATTCACTGTGGTGACTGAGATTTTACACATCTTAACGTGAAGAAATTCTAACGTGAGGTTCTCCCAGCAACTGTAGCTGGGCAACATAACCCCCAGGCACTTGCAGGAGGTCACAGCATTCAACAGCTCACTGGACAGGGGAGAGTACAGCTGCCTTCACACACCTGGGTCCACTGGAACTGAGGACGGGTGGCACCCAGAGATCAGGGAATGGGAGACAGTGCTGAGGACCCAGGGAGAGAATGCCTACCATCCCGGTTTTCCAGATTTCTGTGTGAGGGATGGTTCAAGCAAAAGAAAGTGAATCGTATGGAGAAGTGTAAGCAGGAGATGAGAGAAGAAGAGCCAAAAGTGTGTTCTCTACTTCCCCTCTTTAGAGCACACCATAGGATAAGTAGTGCATCTCTCCCATATCTTTCTCTCTCTCCCATCTCTCTCTCTCTTTCTCTTTCTCTCTCTCATATGCAAACACAGATGCACAGCTTAAAGTATGACTCATGTTCACAAGGTAAGTTCCTTAGCAACTGATGACACATTTCCAAGCTGGTGGATGATTAAACACCTAGAGTCAACACCTGGCTGAGAAATGGAACAAACTTGGTTATTATATGGGATATGAGATATATTTATCTCCCACCCTTCAAGCCAGTTTCCCATGGGCCCCCCTTCTCACCAGACCCTTATAAGTTTGACTAACTTCCAGATTCTCTTTGAGACTCAAGTCCTATCATGATAACACAGCTTGTTTTTATTATTCTGGGTAAGGTGGAGAGGGGGCCATCAAGCCAGGCCATGAAGATTAATCACTCATCTTTTCTGTCAGATTTTTTCAAAGGGTCATCTTATATTCCTTCCAATGATTGTAGACTTGTAGACTAGATAACTTAAAGGCTCTTTTTAACTAAAAACATCCAACTTCTGCTAAAAGAAACTTAAGTACATCTCTTGGCTCAACCTAAGTAAGAGAAATATATAGTAATCCCACCTATCTCTCAAAATGTATTAAAACTAGGATAAGGAATAGTGGGCAGGAAGGCAATTCAACATGCAGGTGTTGGAGCAAGACAAGAACACCTACTTTCACCACTACTATTCATCATTGTACTACTAGAGCAATGAGACAAGAAAAATAAAGTCATCCAATTGGAAAGCATGAAGTAAAACAATCTCTATTCATAGAAGATATAATCCTATATATAAAAACCCCAAAGAATCCACAAAAGCATTATGAGGGCCAATAAAAGAATTAAAAATATTGAAGGTATAAGATCAATATGTAAAAATCAGTTGTGTTTCTATACATCTGCAATGAAGACAGGGAAATTAAGAAGGCAATACCATTCACAATAGCATCTAAAACAATAACACTTCTAGGCATAAATTTAACCAAGGAGGTGAAAGACCTCCACAATGAACTCCAGAAAACATTGTTAAAAGAAATTAAAGAAGACCTAAATAAATAAATGGAAAAGCAACCCATGCTCATGGTTAGGAAGACAATATTGTCAAATGGCCTACACTACTTGAAATGATCTTCAGATTCAATACCATCCCTATCAAAAACATCCAACAGACATCTTTTCTTTATTACTATTTTTTGCAGAAATGAAAAAGCCAATCCTCAAATTCACATGGAACTGCAAGGGACCTTGAATAGACAAAATAATATTGATGGAAAACAAAGTAGGAAGGCTTGCACTTTCCAATCTCAACACTTACTGCAAAGCTACAGTAATCAAAAGAATGTGGTACTGGTATAAAGACTGTCATATAGGCCCACGGAATAGAACTGAAAGTCCAGAAGATAAACTCATATTTCTATGGCCAATTGATTTTTTTACAAGGGTGCCAAGTCTTTTCAATAAAGAAAAAAGAGTCTCTTTAACAAGTGGTGCTAGAACAACTGGATTTCCACATGCAAAAGAAAAGCTGGACCCCTATCACAGAACATACAAAAATTAACTCAAAGTAGATCAAGAACTTAAATACAATAAAAATATAAAACTCTTGGAAGAAAACATAGTGAAAAATCTTGGACTTGGCAATGGATTCATGGGTATGATACCAAAAGCATAAGCAAGAGAAGAAAAAAATAGATACATTGGATTTCATCAAAGTTAAAAATAGTTATGCATTAAAAGGCATTATCAAGAAAGTGAAGACAATCTACTAAATGTAAGAAAATATTTGCATATCATTTGATAAAGGCTTGCTATCCAGAATACATAAAGAATTCCTACACTCCATAAAAAGACAAAAGATCCAATTAAAAAATGGACAAAATATTTGAAGAGACTTTTCTCTAGAGAGCATATACAAATAACCAATAAGTACATGAAAATATTCTCAATATCACTAGTCATCAGGCAAATGCAAATTGAAACCACAGTAATATACCACTGTACACATACCACAATGGCAATAATAAAAAATAGTAGTGGAAAATAGCAAGTGTGGTTGAAAATGTGGAGAAATCGGAACCCTCATGCATTGCTGGAAGGAATGTAAAGTGGTGCAAACTTTGCAGCAAACACTATACTGATTCCTCAGAAAAGCTAAACATAGAATAACCATACAACCCAACAACTTCACTACTAGGTATACACCCAAAAGATGGAAACAACCTGAGTCTATCAACAGATAAATAGATAAGCAAAATGTGGTATAAACAGTCAATGTTAATATGACTCATCCATAAAAGGAAATGAAGTTCTGGTATATACTACAACAAGAATCAACCTTGGAAAAATTACTTTAAGTGAAATAAGCCAGACACAAAAGAATAAATACTAAATGGTTCCATTTATTTGAAATATTTATAATAGGTAAATTTGTAGAGACAAAAAGTAGATCAGAGGTTACCAAGGGCTGAGTGAAGGAGAAAATGAGAAGTCATTGCCTAATGGTAGAGAGTTTCTGTTGGGACATTGGTTATAGATAGTGATACTTGCACAACACTGTGAATGTAATTGACGCCACTAAATCATACACTTAAAATGGTTAAAATCACAAATTTTAAATTTTTGCCACTGTTACTATATGTTGCCACACACAAAAAATGTAGTGATAAGCATTCCCTATGGACAGTTGCTGATATCAGTGCTTCCACTGATAGGAATATTAAACCCAAGAGCGGTGGTAAGGTAGAGAAACTGAGCCAGGGCTCCCACTTTAACCTGGGTTCTCAAAAAGGTTAAATTGGTTCCAGAACAATAACATTCCCCTGGTTCCTGAAGAAGCAAATAAGTCTTCTCTGGAAAAAAGCATCTATAACTTAGGTTCCTCACATTCCCACACATCATGTGCACCCAAACATGAATTCACAAAGATTACAACTCTATAGGGAAATAAACCACTATGAGTGAGAATCAGCAGAGGCAACCAGCAACAAATTCAGGCTCTCAAGGGCTTCAAGTATTGGAGTTATTTATTAGAATACAAGCTTCATGACAGCACGCATTTTTATATTTTGTTTACTGCTGATTATCAATCTCTATAACAGTAACTGGTATATAATAGGCACTAAACAAACATTTGATGAATATTCAGACATAAAAATCAAATATGTATAAAACATTTGAAGAAATTTGAAAATCAGAATAATGAGCAAACAGTAATGGACCATAAAAATTATTGGAAATATTTATAAGGAGAACCAAATAGGAGCAAGGCATGGTGGCTTACATCTGTAATCCCAACACTCTGTGGGACGAAGGTGGGAAGATCTCTTGAGGCCAGCAGTTCAAGACCAGCCTGGGCAACAGAGCAAGACCCTGTCTCTAAAAAAGAACTAAATAGTACTTTTAGAAATGAAGGGGATATAATAAATTAGACACAGCTGAAGAGATAATTTACTAGACTGGGCAATCAGATTGAGGAAATTATTCAGAGAGATAAGATGCTGTAAAATAATGAAAGAGTGATTAAGAGATATGGAAGATAGAATCAAAAGAGATCTAGCATGCATTTATCAGAGACCCAGATGGAAATAATAGAGTATCAAAGAAGAGGCCCAGATGGAGAGAATAGAAAGAATCAAAGAAAGAAAATATATGAATAAAAATGACTGAAATTTTTCCACAAGTGATAGAAGAAATGTATCCAAAGTATAGGAAGCACAATATATATCATGTAGAATTTTTTTTTAAATTGATGTTTACACACATCATTGTGAAATTACAGGATACCAAAATGGTGTCCAGAGAGAAAAGAAATCAGATTCAAGAGCCAGAGGGAAAAGACAGATCATATATAACAGAGCTAGAGTTAGGCTGACAGTGGACTTCTCATAAACAACAGAAACCAGATGACAGTGGAGTGTCTTTAAAATGTCAAGAAAAATAATCATCAATATAGAAATGTGTATCCTGCAAAACTGTCTTTCGAAAGCAAAAGTGCAATAAATACATTGTAGATGACCAAAATCTGAGATAATTTACCACCAACAGAACTTCACCAAATGGACTTCTCAAAGATCTACTTCAGGAAAAAAG
This sequence comes from Pongo pygmaeus, assembly GCF_028885625.2. Classification (NCBI taxonomy): domain Eukaryota; kingdom Metazoa; phylum Chordata; class Mammalia; order Primates; family Hominidae; genus Pongo; species Pongo pygmaeus. The sequence continues at coordinate 50,660,096 of NC_072392.2, forward strand.
AAAATGATTCCAGAAGGAAAACCTCAAATGCATAGTAGAAAGGGGAGCAAAGAAGTTGGCAAAGATAAACATTAGTAAATAAATCAGTAAATTAAAACATTGTCTGTTAGGAGCAATTACTATTATAATGTCCAATGTTGGGACTAAAACAAAAGACAGACCAAAAGGACTGAAAAAAACAGCAATTCTCTTCTGTCGGCTGTCTGAAGTGAAGAAGGTCAACAGTATTGCTGTGTACATAGCTGAAACTTCAGAAGCTGAGAAAAACATCAGTTTGAGTGATTAACTCTGAGCCTGTTTCTCTGTGAGGGAGCCCATAATGGACATTATATTCATATCTCTTCATTGGACTGTGGTGAAGTTCGCCTTTAAAAATTTCAGCTTCTAGATGGGCCTCTTGCTCCACTCAAAATTCCTGACTTAAGACATCATCTGAATATGTTTAATAATAAATCTAATTGTGTATATTGGCCCTCTATACTGACCACTTTTGCATTGTGCTTTTTATTGATACGTGTGTATTTTACTTCCAAACCTTCCTTTTTGAAAATTAACAAAAATTTAACCTTTTAAAGTACTTTAAAAATAATAAAAGTATATGTACTTTTATGAGGTGATATACATGCTATGTACTCCTAACCAAAGTGTGGTCTACTGACCACCCACATCACATTCACCTGGGTCACTTGTTAAAGACACCACTACATCCCTGATAAATCAGAATCTCTGAAGTTGGGAACCAGCAACAAGCATGTTCAAAAAAAAAGCTCCTTCAATTATGCTTCCAGCTAAAAAGTTTGGGACCCATAACTATAGGTGATAAAGGAGAGAATACCATTAGGAGTAGAGAAGAGACAGTAAAGAGGTGAAATTAGTCCTTGAGAGGCAGCTTTGGGTACACATCTGTCACCACCAGAGCTGTTAAAGACTTGGTGGAGATCTCACTACAAAATGAGCTCACCTGTTCTTAGTGCCACTTCCCTCCAAACCCATCTCAAACCTCTTTCCCCAACACACACACACACACACACACACACACACACACACACACAAATGGATAATTTGTTCTGCAATGTTAAGAGAAGACCAAAACTATAAGAAAGCAAACAACTATTCATAGGCAGCACCTGCAAAATGAATAACAACAATAGCCACATTGGGGGAAGGGGTGTAGATTGTGTAAGTCCTTGGATTTTATTCTTAAGTAAGATAAAAGTTATTGATAAGTTTTGAAGAGGTAAAATGTGAACTATCTTATGTATTTATAGAACCACTTTGGGAACAAGGAGAGAAGCAGAAATCAGTTAGGAGGCTAATGAAATCACCAGGTGAGAGGTGATGGTGGATGCACCCAGGATGCAGCAGTGGAAGTGGTAAGAAGTAGGCAGATTCTGAACATGTTTTGTAAATAAACACAATAGGATTTTTTAAAAGAATAAAACTAGTGTGTGTGAGAAGGAAAGGTGTTGAGGATGACATGAAGAATTTTAGCCCGAGCAAAGGATGGATGGAGTTGACACTTACAGAGATGGGAAAGACTGTGGGAGAAGCGTGGTTAGAAGAGGGAATATCAAGAGTTTCTTTAGGGATGGGTTAAGTTCAATTTAAGATGTCTAAGAGAAGATGCTGGGTAGGCAGCATCTGGTATACAAGAGTAGGCAGCTGGGGATATGAGTGAGTCTGGAGTCAGGTATGTGTCAGAGATTATAGATTCAGGAATGTTAAGATACTTGTCCAAGGTCACACAGCGAGAAAGTGGCAGAACCCAGAACTCAGTCCTGCAGCATCCGACATCAAGGCCTGGGTTCTTAACCTCTATGTTATGCTGCTTCTCCAGGAACCCAAGGTGAACCAAGACCTAGTTTCTGAGAGAAGAGAACAGAGTCGAAGTTTTCAAACTGCAGACCTTCGGCCTCGGTGACTATAATTCTTCCTGTCCCAGCCAGAGTTGTTTCTAGGTTACGACTTTGTCTTTACTCCCTTTCAGCATGTACTTGCCTTTCGAAGAAATCATTTCCCAGGAAATGGGCACCCCATGTATTTCTGTGCATGTGGATAGAGTGGGAGGAAGGGAGAGTTGTTGAGTTGTTGAGGGCTTTTTCCCCCTTTCTTTCTTTTCTCCTTTTTTTTTTTTGTTTGTTTTTTTTTTTTTTTTGGAAACTGTCCGGGGGTTGTGGTGTTGCTGCTGGTGGTGGCAGCAACTGCTACAATCAGAGCTATTTTGAACCAAAGAACTAATTTACTGCATGAATGACTTTAGCTCAAAAGAAGAAATAAGGACGATCAGGAGTCCTAAGGGAAACGAATAATAGGGTAATTTACACGGGGAGATGAGGGAGGTGGGAGGAACACACAGGGTAATTCTTTTGCTAATCTTTATTTTATATTTTTGCCCTTTCTCCCTCTGCCTCTCTAGGGGCAGATCCTCAGCTCTGAGATGCTTCTGGCCATCCCCAGGATTGATACCTGAAAAGGATGAAAGGCAAGTGAGATGGGGCTGCTTAGAGTGGAGAAGAGAAGGTCAAAACGCAGTTTCATGTCCATTTTCTAAAGCCAGCTTCTACCAGGGAGATGGTCTGTGAGAGGCCACCATTAAGCTTTGGGACAGGTGAGGGATTGCAAAGGACAGTATCATGTGCCCAACTGAGTGCCATATACACCTGTACCACCAGCTTGGGATGGCCCCAAACTGAGAGTTCACTATTACACCCTTCCTTAATTTCCCAGCACAGAGAGAATAGAGAATAGCAGGACTCTTGGAGAGAATTTAGTCTAAGTCCTATATATTCCATGGCAAGGAGACCCCAAAGGCCTGGATTCTAGATCTTACTCCAGCACATACTAGTTATTTGACCTTGGTCAGACCCTGAAACCCAGAGTTTCCTCATATATGCAATCAAAATTGTCATTTTCTTCACTGAGTAATAAGGATCAAAAGGTCGGGCACCATGGCTCATGCCTGTAATCCCAGCACTTTGGGAGGCTGAAGCAGGCGAATTACTTGAGGTCAGGAGTTTGAGACCAGCCTGGCCAACATGGTGAAACCCTGTCTCTACTGAAAATACAAAAATTAGCTGGGCGTGGTGGTGAGCACCTGTAATCCCAGTTACTCGGGAGGCTGAGGCAGGAGAATCACTTGAACCTAGGAAGCAGAGGTTGCAGTGAGCTGAGATTGTGCCAGGACACCCCAGCCTGAGTGACAGAGTGAGACTCTGTCTCAAAACAAAGAAAAAAGCAAATAAAAAAACAATGTCTGACAAAGCACTTTGTAAACTGCAAAGCACCCTGTAAAGGTGAGTTATTGTCATTGGTACTTGTCAATGAAGGAAACTGAGTCCCAGAGGCATTATGTGACTCATCCAAAGTCACACTGCAAATAAATGCAGAATAAAGACTTGAACCTAAGCCTCCAGTGTTCCTTCCACAGGAGAAGTAGTGTGGCATTATGGTTAAGGGTATAGCCCTTAGAGCTGTGAAAGAAGAAATTAGTCATAACTGTTGTCATTAATCAAGGCAGGCTTGATTCGAGGCTATTGTAATTGGTATAGGGATGACTGCCATGGAGTTTTGCAGTAGAGGAGTGAGATAGGGCTCAACTTCCAATACAACATGAAAAAGTGGGAATTTATAGCCAAAAAGTGGGATGGAGAGGGGGTGATCAATGGGTGAAAAATCACTAAGTAGACATTTCAAGGGGAAAGAGGGATTTCTGGCTAAACTAACCTAACCAGATTTTTGCTTGAGGCAGGCCAGAATGACCAGATATCACCTGGAGAATGGTAGAGAATGAGGAATTTGCTCAGATATTGAAGGGGGAGGATCTTGCTAAACTGACTTAGCAGGATTCTTGCTAAAATCAGGCAATGCAAAGACAAAACCAAAGTCCAAAAGTCAAGACCTGATTGGGAAGAGGACTCAGGGGAGCCTGACTTAAGTTTGTTCAAGGAGGGGCTCTTCATCAGAGCCAGGCTACGTGGTTCACCATTTGCCAACCATGGGACTTTGGGTAAGTTGGTTAACAAAGCTGTCTTCAACCTATTTCATAGAGTTGTTGTGTGAGTTATATGCATACATGTAAAATATACATGGCTACATATATACACGGCTACAAGTATGTATGTGCAGCATTTAGAATAATGCCTGCAAATGATGTCTAATAAATGCTAGATGTTGCTATTATTCAGGAAAATGGACTAAACCCAGGGAGCTTCAAAGCATGTGGAGATTCTCCCCTTATGGATTCTCTCAAAGACCAAGAAAAGAAATGAGAGTCAGATGCCACAGTAGGAGCTGAGGTTCAGCTGACATGGAGCTTCACGTACAGTAAAGCCAAAGTATCTTGCCTTGTAGTCAGGAGTCCTAAGTTTTGTCCCATCTCTGCTACCTAAGGCAGACCCTGGACAAGAGTGTGTCTAAGGCTTAGGTGTCTTGTCTATAAAATCAATCTAACAATCATTGCTCAACCTGTCCATACTACAGGGCTTTGGTTAGAACCAAGTCAAAAACTCATGAACTGTAAGGTTCTGTGAACATATTAATATTATTTTTGTCAGTACAGCTCTCTGAAATGCATTTTACAGGTGTGTGCATTGGGAATTGGGGGGGACTGGGAAAGGTACAGCATTTTCTGCCTCTGGAAAGCATGAACAAGAGCCAGCCTCGAGAGTGTGTTGGGTTGCAGTTCCTTCTGACAGTGAAAGATGCTCAGGGTCTTTTGTGCACAATTCTAACCAGGTACCACCCAAGAATAGACATGAGGCGGGTGGAACAGGACAAAGTAGTTGCATACTTTACACCATCCTCCAGCTCCTACAATGCTCCTACAGGTGAAACCAGGCTAATTGCATATATTTACATCTTTCAAAACCCTCTGTCAGACACTCCCTTCAGAAAAACTGCCTAGAGTTTTCTAGCTGATGATCATCTTATCCTTCCCAGGATGCTTTTGTTCCTTGCATAAATGGTTAACTCTCAATTAAATGGAGCAATGGAACATAGAGGAATAGAGGGAAGCCACAGATAGCCCTGAGTCACAAATAAAACAAGACTGCAGTAGCCTTTCATTATATGTTATCCGATTACTGTGGGGAAGAAGAGCTCTAGACCTGGGGGTGCTCACTTCTCAGAAGGAGTTTGGAAATTGGGCCAGGGATGATGGGTATAATTACAGAAAGGAGTTAACCTTGGGGTCAGGAAGCTAGGGGTGGAGATAGAAAAGGGGAGAGAAGTTGTTCCAGTTGTGAAGCAAGTAGGAGCGTATCCGACCCTCTGACATGGAATCACAGACATGTGCTCTTCACAAAGCGGGTTTCAATATACACTAACCTCTGCTAAGCCTCTTTGGGGGAGGTGAGCACATCTCAGCCTCTAAAGTATTTTGGCCACAGGTAATGCATTCATTAACCCTCATATAATGATAATAACCGTGGTTTTGTTACTACATCTAGAGCACTATATTGCAATTTGTTACCTTTACAGGTCCCGCACCAGATTAGAAACTCTTTGAGGGAAGGGATTGTGTCAAATTCACTTTACACCCCTTGTGTCCAGAGCCTCACATACCATAGCTGCTCAGCAAAACTGTGTGGGGCAAATATTTGTTGAATTTAGAGAGTTGAATGTGTCATTAGAATGCAGCTTATTGCCTTTTCCAGAAGTAGGGAGCAGCAGGAGGTTTACCCCATAAATCAGTCTCTGTCTTATGTGCTGAATGGATCAGGGGAGGCCCTAGAAGCCATGAGCAGATTGGAAGGAAGGAGCCTAAACTTCAAGACTGGGCTCAGAGCTGAGTTCTGAATGCTAACAGTGACCATGACTTACTGAATCAAGATTTTCTGGGGGGATAGGAAAGGAAAACCCAAGGAATACTTCAAAACATCATGCTTCCTAAATCCCCATGTAAGCACCACCAGTCTGAGCTAGATACTGGCACCATCATTCTTGGAGGCAGAAGCATGGACAAACTGACTTACTTCCTTGGTCATGAAATTCAACCTTGGCCACAGTTTTATGTACACTGACCTTCTCTGTCCCAGACCTCTTTGTTAATCCACCATAATTAAGCAGCCACAAATGCTGCATAAAGAGCCAGTTAATACCACAAACACAAGGTCAGGAGTTATTCTCTGCTACCTGTACATAAATGTTCCTACTTAATGTGTAACAGTACCTATTCCATGATTGAATGGGCTCTAGGTTTATGGCTGTAGCTGTTGCGTGCTGTAGCCTGTGGTTTTATGGCCCTAATTCCATAATAAGCCTTAGTTTTAATTTTTCTCCTTCTACCCTGTAGCCAGAGTCTCCTGGGTGTGGGGGAAGGGAGAGGGCTTCTGCCCAATGGCTCTAGGCAACCTGTCACAGAAAAAAGTCTTCGCTAGAGCCAAATCAACCCACCTGCTCCTCCATCAAAGAAGAAGGTCACCTACCCCGTGGGGAGGAGGCCTGAACAGCCCAGATGCCCTCCATGTCGGAGGCCTGAGATTTGAAAGTGGCAAGTTCGACCTGTAAATGTGCCAGGGCAGTGCCAGCTGTTCACGGCCCCAGGAGATGTCCTGGCAGGGGCAAAGGGAAGGAAGGGGTCAGGCAAACAGGCCAGGATTAGGAGGTCTGCCATTTGGAGGACCTGACCCCAGCCGTAGGGCACAGCATCATTAAGCAGGAGCCAAGGGAGGGGGGTGTGCGACAAGCTCCATCGCTGTCCGTGGTGCTGACTCATGCTTGCAAACTAGGTCCTGATTGTTTCTCCGAACCCTAGGATTCTGAAGAATCCTGTCCAACCTTCTTTTGATTATATTTCCTTTTCTGATGACAGTTTAGCATTTTTACACTGCTGCAGAATAAACAAAATCATGACATGTGTTTTGCAATTGCTGCAATGGGTTTCAAGTAATGTTTACAATTCTATCACATTTCCAACATTTACAAGAAAGTATTTTCCCTTGGGCATTTTAGGTGATCCTCTCCCTAAAACACCATTGCTAGTCACATAATCTCAGCACACAGTGTAGAGGTGACAAGTGGAAAGAGGATAGCACCAGCAGGAGCTACTAGGTGAGTAAAGTTGGTCCCAGCAGGACGCCTCCCCACCTGCAGATTTACTATTCTAGGGAGCCACCAAACAACCCTTGTGGAGCAGAACACGTTGTTTGAACCATTCTAATTTTGTAAAGTCACTTAGCATGACAAAAACTCTCCCAAGAGACATATTTAAGAAGTAGGTGGCAAGAATAAAAAGGGAGAAGCTCCATCCCAGCTCCACTCTCCAGAGAAGAAAGGGTAATGGACATATCCTAAGAAGAAATCTGGTATTTTACCTGCTATAACAAACACAGGGGCTGCAGATAAGGAAAGACAGGAAATTTGGAAGAACTCAATATGAGATTATTTTAGGACCATTTTCTTCCTACTCCTGGACCTGTATGCATTTTGGAGTGAGAGAAGTGTATGTCACCTGCTACCTGGTGAGTCTGGGCCAAGCAGTTAATCTCTCTGTACCTCTGCTTCCATATCTATCAAGCTGATAACAACAATAATCCTTTGCTATGGTTTGAATGTTTTTGTCCCCTTCCAAAATTCATGTGTTGGAAACTCAATTCCCAATGCAATAGTGTTGGGAGGTGAAGCGTGTTGGGAGATGTTTAGGTTATGTGAGCTATGCCCACATGAATGGATTAGTGCCCTTAGAAAAGGGGTTGACAAAGGAAATTATCTCACTCTCTTTTTCCCTCCAACCTTCTGTTATGTGGGCACACAGTATTCCTCCCCTCCAGATGATGCAGCATTCAAGATACCTTCTTGGAAGCAGAGAGCAGATACTCACTAAACACTGAACCTGCCAATGCCTTGTTCTTGGACTTCCCAGCCTCCAGAACTGTAAGGAATATATTTATGTTCCATATAGATCACCCAATCCATAGTATTTTATTATGGCAGCACAAAGAAATTAAGACATCTTTCTTCACAGGGATCTTAGGAGGACTAAATGAAATAATAAATGTAAAACACCCAAAGCATGGTGAAGACTCAATAGATGATAGATTCTCCTCCACCCTCCCTTCTGTGTCTTATTTTTCTCAACTATTCATTGAGACTTTGAACACCATCTCAGAAATCCAAGAAGGCGAAAGCCACTTGAACTTCAAGTTACTGAAGCCCAACCCCCTTGTCTGCTCTAAATCCAGGAATAGAGGGGAAAGGTAAGACTTTTCAGGTCAATTCTCTTGTTAAGATATCTGGCCAGGTGTGGTGGCACATGCCTGTAATTCCATAACTCTGGGAGGCCGAGGCAGGTGTATCACTCAAGCCCAGAAGTTCAAGGCCAGCCTGGGTAACATAGTGAACCTCTGTCTCTATCAAAAATACAAAAAATAGCCAGGTGTGGTGGCGTGTGCCTGTGGTCCCAGATAAGGAGTCTGAGGTAGGAGTATCACCAAAGCCCAGGGAAGTCAAGGCTGCAGTGAACTATGATTGCACCACTGGACTCCAGCCTGAGTGACAGAGTAAGACTCTGTATTTTTTTTAAAAAAAAGATATCTGAGGGAAAACTTGAGGTCATAGAGATCAGCTGGTGATAAGAGGACCATTGCCAGCCCAATGGAATCACACTCACACTCATCCCATAAAGAAGAAGGAGGAGCATATGACTAAATAACTTGCTCCCTGTCTTTTCCAGTTCCCCACAATTCCTCTTCATGACCCCTCTGCCATAGACACAGGAAATTTTGGGAAAACAGGCATCAATGGCAGTCCTGATCAGTGCAACCAGGGGGTAAATATCACAATAAAGTGATAGGGCTGGACTAAATGTCCTCTAATCTCCTTTAGTCATGATCCTACTATATGTGTATTCCGACTTGCACAAGCTGCTTGGAGGCAGAGTTTCCATCTTAAATTTTGGCTATGTCACCCACAGCTCTGATAATAGACTTACCACATGCATGCTCAAAACTTCAAAACATCATGTGGTTTACCATAAATATATGCAACTTTTACTTGTCAATTTAAAAATAAATAAAGTTAAAATTTTAAAAACCATGACAACTGACAAATGGGGAAAAAAAGTGAAACTGTAATTGGGCCAGATCTAATATGGTTGATTCTCTCTGGGCCCAAGCTCTTCAGAACCGTGGACAGCTCCTGACAGCCGGGAGAAGGGGAAAGTGGTTGAGCAGAATGGCAGAAAAACAAAAACTAGAATGTCAGAAACTGGAAAAGACCTGAGAGGTTTTCTAAATCCAATCATTTATTTTGAAGATAGAAAGCTAGGGCCTAGAGAAGGGGAAAGAATTATTCTGGAGTCATGCAGTGACCAGGTGGGTTCACTCATTTTCTCATAACTCAAGAAAGTGCAAAAGCAACTTCAACTCTGTAGAGTGAGACATAATATTTATATATTTGTTCCCAATTTGAGTGTTTCTGTCCCAAAAGACAAAGAACAGAACAAGAGAATCTTTGTCTCAAGGTTTCCTTGTTACATTCTCTGTTGAACAAATTTAGAATAAGATCTCCTTTCTTAGGCATGGAATCACACACACACACACACACACACACACACACACAGACACACACACAGACACATACAGGCACACACACACACACAAACACATACACACCACACTTTTCCCAACTATGATCTCCTTTATTACTGTGCTCCTGGAGAGTGAGGGGCTTGACTCACCTCTCTCCAAGACAAAGGCCACCTGAGTTTAGGGACCACCCCCTTCCCTCTAGGATCCAGTTGAATACTCTTTTTTAGTCATCTTTCTGCATCTGAACTTTATGTCCAGCTCCCCTAACTCCTTTGGACTAGCACCCCACCAACAGAAACCAGGATAATATCTGCCCCACCAGCCAAAGAATTCCATAAGGGAGATAGCCACAATATCTTGCCAGGTTGGTGCTCCTTCTTACTGGGAGCCACGCTTCCCTCATCAGGTTCACACTTCCCCTAAGATGAGAATGGGGTCTCCTCCAGCAGGCAGAACCCTGTCTCTTCCTCTCACTCCACAATGCTTGGGATGATAGCTCAGAAAAATGGAGCAATTATAAGAAAATTATACTGAGACCAGGAGTCCTTTCAGGAACCAGACACCTTCCTTAAAGCGTGAAGAAAGTGCAGCATCTAGGAATCTGAAATCTCTCTCACTACATTTTTACAAGTTCACATCCTACCTCCCACCCTCCTCATCTCAGCTTCAGAAACATCTCCATTATTCAGTGTCTCAAACTTTGGTGCTAAGCTGCTAATTGGAGTCTGTGGCTTGAAGGGAGGGGGCAAGGAAACAGAAGTTATTGTGCCCCAGAGACACAATTATTCAGATTTCCTTGCTTGCTGGAATCCTGAGGCTGGACTGTCCCTTTACTCCCCTCATGAAGGCAGTTACTTGTCTGCAGAGCCAGAACCAATAGCCAAAGTATGCAAGGTGCCTGAAGGTGGCAATGGCACAGCCTTGAGAGGCAGAAAGTCTCCTCCCTAGTTCACTGATAACAAAGATCAGGCTGAATGCCTTGATATCTTTCCAAGCCATTCAAGTTTCTCACCTTTGGGTTTGGGAAAGTCTCCAAACTCTCAACTCTTTTTTTTCTTCAACTTTAAAGTTCTGAAGTACATGTGCAGGATGTGCGGGTTTGTTACATAGGTAGATGTGTGCCATGGTTTGCTGCACAGATCATCCCATCACCTAGGTATTAAGCCCAGCATCCATTAGCTATTCTTTCTGATGATCTTCCTCCCCTTGACCCTCTGACAGGCCCCACTGTGTGTTGTATTCCCCCATGTGTCCATGTGTTCTCATTGTTCAGCTCCCACTTATGAGAACATGTGGTGTTTCGTTTTCTGTTCCAGTGTTAGTTTGCTGAGGATAATGGCTTCCAGCTCCATCCATGTCCCTGCAAAGGACATAATAATCTCATTCCTTTTTATGACTGCATAGTATTCCATGGTGTGTGTGTACCACATTTTCTTTATCCAGTCTATCATTGATGGGCACTTGGGTCGATTCCATGTCTTTGCTATTGTGGATAGTGCTACAATGAATATGTGCGTGCATGTATCTTTATAATAGAATCATTTATATTCCTTTGGGTATATATCCAGTAATGGGATTGCTGGGTCTAGTGGGATTTCTGCTTCTAGATCTTTGAGAAATCACCACACTGTCTTCCACAATGGTTGTACTAATTTACACTCCCACTAACAGTGTAAAAGCATTCCTTTTGCTTGGCAACCTCACCAGTATCTGTTGTTTCTTGACTTTTTAATAATAGCCATTCTGACTGGTATGAGATGGTATCTCATTGTGATTTTGATTTGCATTTCTCTGATGATCAGTGATATTGAGCTTTTTTTCATATGTTTGTTGGCCACATGAATGTCTTCTTTTGAGAACTCTGTTCATGTCCTTTGGCCGCTTTTTAATGGGGTTGAACACTCACGTCTTAAGCATGGAAAGCCAGTACTAAAAGGGACTTTAGAAATCATCTCGTTTCATCTTCTCATTTTACAGATGGATAAATATAGGCTCAGAGGGATTCACAAAGCAATTTAGCATTGATGTTCGTCTCTGAAACTGAGAACTCCCAACTGTGGTCAAGAAAGTGGCACCATGGTAAAGTAGAAAGGGCTCTGAAATCAGACATGACTGGTGTCCAAATCTTGACCCTGCCACCTGAAATGCTCTGTGTTCTTGGCAAAGTCACTTAACCTCTCTAGACCTGTTTCCTCAGTGTTTAAAATGGGGGTGAGGATAGGCTATTGTGAGGATTTAATGAGATAACGTGTGTGGAAGTGCATCATATGTAACAGATGGTCAAAGGAGTGAATTTTTTCCCCTACTCTGATTCCTCTCAACAGCAGTCTATCTGCAGCTCCTTCTTGACCTTCCCCAGCTCTTTTGTTTTCCCCCACAGCCTGTGCAGCACTTTTTCCTGCCCCATCTATATGCCCAACTCCCCTCCAGAGTGGGTGAGGAAGGAGGGGTTAATAACAAGAGTTCTTGGGTCCCCTCCAGGTCTCTGAAGGTTAGCAAAGTTCTCGTGCAACCAAGCAGAGGCAGGGAACAGAGCGAGAGTGGGAGGAGACAGGCAAGGTCAGCAAGCTGGCCCTTTGTTCCTGGAAAATGAGTGCAATTTCCATTCCTTTCCACGGAAGCTGGGTCCAGCACCAGTGTGTGGCAACAGGCAGCAGAGGTGTTGCCGTGGTGAGTAATGGTCCTGGATATGGCTCTGCCCTCAGCTTGTACCTCGTGCCCCAAAGACGAACTTAGGGCTAATGAGTCAGGGTGAGTGACAGCTTTGACTTGGCCCTGGCTGGCACACCAGTCCCTCAAAACCCCTGCACTATTTCTGTTCTCCAGGGAGCCCTCCAAACCCTATCTCAGGAGATGTTGCTGGTGCTCATTTGATTCACTGCACTGGAGGAGATGGAGGCCCAGAGAGGGAAAGCTGCTCTCTCCTGCAGAGACTGTGAGCTTTCTGACACTCTCCAGGGCCCTGTCAGCAGCCCACACAATTACCTGCAGAAGACAGAATTAAACCTCAGACACAGCTGACTTAAGCATCAGCTTGCTAGCTATGTGGCCTTAGGTAAATTACCTAACCTCAATGTTCCTGCCTGTAAAAGTGTTAATGATGGTATCTCTGGGTCGTTAAAGGATGAAGTGGGTCAGGGCATTTAAAGTACTGTGCACAGTGCCTAGAACAGAGTAGGCACTTTTCATGCATGATTCTCCCTCTTGTCCTCATTCACAGACCCTTTCCATCTTTCTCCTTTCCACCTGCTTCTCCAAACATTGCCGGGGATGCAAAAATATCCAAGATGAGACTCACAGTAAATGTGTTCTCCAAACTCTAAAGGAAATTAAAAGCCAGAAACCAGGGAAATCATGTTTTTAGGAGAGGCCCGGGGGTCCCCCAAGCCTGGGTTCCCATGACAGGGTAAGAGACGCTCCTGCTGGATCATGTCCTGATCTTTAGCCTGAGCATCATTTGATGGGAGCAGAGACAGAGGACAACATGTTAAATCTTATATCTGTCACTTTCTCTGACCGCCAGGCCCTTGGAGGGGCCACTGAGCTCTGTGGTCTACAAGAGTGGCCTGTAGGGGCCTGGGGTAAATAATGTCCACTTGCAGGCCAGAGAAAGATTTGATTGAGAGGAGCATAGAGGAGGGCCTTGTGGGACATTGAGGAAGCCTCTTTCAGATCCTCTCCCTGACCACATTCACACACACAGGTGCATGCACCTGCCTGCTTGGAGGCACATCATAAGCTGCAAGCCTGACATGAATGTTTTTTTCCCAGGTAAGTAGGTGGGTATGCACAGGCAGGCCTCCTCACCTGTGTCCAGTGCTTGCAGGAGGGGCTGCATGTCCCATCTGAGTCTTAGTCCCACCCAGAGAGGACCTTCAGAAGCCTGGGTCTCATCCCCAAGCCCACTGGCAGATGGCAGATCTAAAAAGGCCCAGAGGAGTAAGGTGGCCTGTCAATGTCACCCAGGCTGGAAGTGGCAGAAGTGTGGCTCAAATCCATGTTTTCTGATTCCAAATCTAGTGTTCTTTCCACCGAAGCATGCCCACAGTGCACACACGCATACCCACACACACTCTCACTGGCAAGTGGGCACGCATGCATCTAGCCGAGGGCTCACTGTCACCAGCCCTGTTATATAGGGCTGCATTTATCAGGTTGAACCCTTCTAACACCTGTAGGAAGTAAGTATGTATTATCCCTATTTTTTCAGGTAAGGAAACCAAGGCACAGAGAAGTTAAGTCACTAGTCCAAGGACACATAATTAGAGCCCAAATGTGAATTTTGAGCAGTCTGGCATCAGAACTTCTTAACCGCCATTATCTCTGCTATAGTGCTATATCTGTGCACGAGTGCTCACACACTCACACTCATACACACACTCACATACTCACACATTGGTCTTGGGTGATCTGGGAGCTCACCCCTGATGCAGCAATGATGCCAAGAACAGAGAGAGGAAGCTGGCTCCGGCCCTAGGGTGGACCTCCTTCCTGGAGAAAACAGGAACATCTCTCCCAACTCTCTCTCCCCTTGCCCTGCCCCAGCACCTGCACGAGAAGAAAAAAAATCCACCATTCCCTTCATCATTCCAACCCCATCTCTCTAAGCCCCCATCTGCTTGGTTCCCCAAGGGCTTCTGGTTGCATTGCAAAGATGTCCTGGCAGTAGGGAGGCAAGAACAGAATGAAATAGATGTAACATCTTATTAGTAAAGGACACCTGAGCCTCTAATTAAAATTTGCCTTATGACCCAACTTCTCTGTCATTTTTGCTCTTAGAGACATTAATTTAAGGTGACAGGTACTTAGGCAAAGGAAAATTAATTTTTCCTTTAAAAAATTAAAGAGGAAAAGAGTGGCCTGCTCCCTTATTTATTTGTCTTTAAAATTTTTATTTATTTGTCAAATTCCCTCCCACTCTTTCCCAATAAAACCTAATGATGGAGAATAATTTGGTGAAGGGAAGGAGACTGAAAGAAAAGTGTCATGGAGTAGCCTGGTGGCACCCACTTGCCCTGAGGAGGGCTGTTTGTGGTTCCCCTGCTTAGGAGCCCGTGACTGCTCATTGACAAGCCTGCCGGCAAGCTGGCTGATGCTGCTCGGGTTCTAGGGGAACCTCTTTCCATCTAGGCTGTTTGACTTGGCTGTGCCAGTGGTATCTGTTTCTCTACGGAACAGATGGTGGATAACTCTCCCCCAACACCGGGCTGCAGCCCAGCTTTCCGCCTCAGCATATTTCCCCAAGCAACAGGCTGTAGCCTTGAACACACTCTGCTTTCAGGAACCAGGTGGGAAATTCAAGGGCTGCAGCTGTGGTCTTTCTGTGTGACTCCTCTCCCTGTCCTCTGTCCTCCCGACTCCTCTGGTCTCTGAGTACAGAGGAGAGGGCCATCCTGACAAGGAGACAGGGGCATGGGCTTCAAGATATTCCAATCTCAGAGTTCAGATCCTGCAAAAACCTATTGGGATGGATCTAGAGATTACAGAAACATGTCCTTAGCATTGCCCCTTACAACCTTTTTCAAAAATAGTATTCCTGGCCAGGGTCGGTGGCCCATGCCTGTAATCTCAGCACTCTGGGAGGCTGAAGCAGGGGAATCTCTTGAGCCTAGGAGTTCCAGACCAGCCTGGGCAACATGGCGAAACCCTGCCCCTACAAAAATACAAAAATTAGCCAGGCATGGTGTCCTATTCCTGTAGTTCCAGCTACTCGGGAGGCTGAGGTGGGAAGATCGCTTGAACCCAGGAGGTGGAGGTTGCAGTGAGCAGAGATTGTTCCACTGCACTCCAGCCTGGGTGACAGAGTGAGACTCTGTCTCAATAACGATAATATTCATTTTTTGTTCCATAGGCTCCTCTTCAGACTCTCTGATGCTCTGTCTCTTCTCACTCTTCCCAGGGCATCCTACTCCATCCTCACACACATTTTCATGCCCACTCCACCCCATCCAGCTCTCAGATCTCACCCCAACCCAACCTGCTCCACTCCACTTCCTAAGGCCTTTCTGCTGCTCTTTTCTCATTCTTCAGCATATTAGCTTTCAATCAGGTGTTCCCAGTAGACTAAGAGATGGAGAAGATGGGCAGGAGGAGAGGCAGAGAGGTGAAGAAGGAAGAGGAATCCTTTTTTCTAGAGACCTAAGTCCTGCTCCTAACCCCACTCTCTCTCTTTATCTCCATTTCCCTCTCTAGCAGCATGACTGATGCTGGGAAATCTGTCAGGTTTTGCTTCCTAGGGAGCCAAGGGAGGCTTTTCTAGCAATTAGGCCAAGGCCTCTAATCCAAGAGAGCTCTAAACACCTGGCAAACAATAACTCAGTCCACTGGGCCCTGTAGGGAGGACAGGAGGAGCAAGAGAGGTGTACTCAGGGTTCCTCTCCATCACCTGGCCACAGGGCTGGGGCCAACCCACAGGAAGGGGCTGCTGAGGTGAGGGTGGGTGGAGACCAGTGTGGGGATAGATAACTCAAAAGCCCATCCATCCACAGGCTCAGTTCAGCCCCTGCCAGGCCACCTACACTGCAGTTCCCCCATGGCACAAGAGCCAGAGAGGGAAATCAGTGGTGAGGCTGTGGGCAGGAAGAAGGCATGCATGCAGGGCAGGGTGAGGAAAGCAGGATTTGGAGTGAAAAGGACCCATGTCTGAGCTCCACTTTCACCTTCCTATGTGATCTTGAGCATGTCACTCCACTCATCTGAGCTTCACTGGCCTAGTAAGTAAAATGGAGATGATAGTAACACCATCCACTCCAGAGGATCCCTGGGAGGGATGGAAGAGCTGGTGGATGGCAGGTGACAAAGGACCCCTCCCCTACATCTGCCCACACCCCCACCCTCCACCCACTGGCCAGGGAGAGCTGCAATTTCTCTAATGCAAGGAGGGAAAAGACAGGCCAAGGTTTTAAAGATGCCTGTTCATCTCACTTTGCATATATTTGCATATTGAGTTCAAGAGGCTAATCCTAATTCTGAGAATGGAAAATAAAATAAATGAACAAATACGAGATTAACAAATGCAACTCCTGCAGCAATTGTCTCCTTGGCTGTTCTGGGCTTGACACCCTGGAGACAAAAAATGCTCTCAAGGCAATCAACTTTTAATCATCTCTGGACAGAAACCCCAGACGAGGGACCCTGTCCCTCCCATCCCCACTCAGAGGTCAGTGCTAAAGGATCTAGAGGAGAGGGGCCTTGGAGAGTGGAGGGCTAGGGCCAGACTCTGTGGCAGGCAGTGACCCTTGATTTGCTCCTTTATGAACTTGCAGTGCAAGGTGTGGTGGAAAAGAGCATGGCCTCGGGGCCACACTGCCCAGGTCTGAATTCTGGCTGTGCCATGTCCAGCTCTGTGCCCTTGCGCAAGTCACCTAACCTCTGTTTTTGGGTGGCCTCCTGAGTCAAATAAGAATAATAGCAACACCTACCCCATAGGGTTAGTGTGAGGATTGAGTGAGTTGTGTTACAGCTGTGTTCAGCATATTGTAAATGCCTGGTAAGTACTGACTAGTATTACTATTTTTATCATCACTATCACCATTGTAGTCATTATCATGGTTATTATTATTATTATGTGACAGAAAATGCCTATAGGACCAGGAACCAGAGACGCAATTTTTATTTTCATCCCACTCTTCATCCACTGTGTGGCTTTGGGGAAAATTCCCCCACCCCTTTGGCCTTTGTACTCCAACAGGGCTGGCCCAGGCACCCTTCAAGCCGTGACAAACAGATCAGGCAGAGTGAGATTTCTGCTTGTTTCAAGGCTGCCTGAAAACAGACTTTGAGGCTGATTGTCATATGCAAAACATATGTAAAACATATGCAAATCACCCTCTCTGTGGCATTCCTGAGCTCCTACACATGGGTAAGGCCCTTGGAGCCATCCCTGTGTAGCCCCTGAGAGCAGAGACACTGCCCAGCCACAGAGGCAACTGCACCCCTCAGCTCCCCTCACCCAGCTTTCTTTGGGATCCTGAGAAAAGCTCAGTCTCCTTGCTTCCACCCCTTTTTCATCCTGCCCCCACCCAGGCACCTGCCCACTCTGCCTTGGCTGCTCTGAGACTCCGTCATCATCTCTGGAGGACTGAGGGTCAGGGTCCACTTCCATGTACACCTGCCTTGCACTGGGCCTGCCACCCATTCAATCACATTTCTCCCTCACTGCTGTGAAGGTGTCAGGATCCCCATTTTACAGACGGGGAGGTTGAGGCTTAGAATGAAGCAACTTGTGAGATGTCAACTGCTGGAAGAGTGAATCGGCCCCAGGAGACCCACTCCGCCAGGCTACCTTCCCATGAGCTCCTGAGTCAGTCCAGGGCAGAGAAAGGAGAATGGGTAGGGGGAACTGGGTCGGCCACTTTTCAACTTTTGCACCCCTGAGGCAGAAGGCTTCTCCGCTCATGGAGCTGGCACTAATACTCCAGGCAGAGAATCAAAGCTGCCACCTGCCAGATTTCCAGAGCCCCATCAGTTGATGGCATCTGAAAGAGAGCCACCACAGGGTGCCACCACTGTGGACATGATCCCTGACCTGCCCCAGAGGCTGGGCTTCTCCCCTTTCCCTCCTGCCCAGCCCCAGCACTGCCCAAGCTCCCACAGCCTCCCTAAGGAAGATTTGGGAGAAATCAGAAGTCAGGGGCCAGATGCTCCAGTTCCCCACAGGAATTCTTCTTTCCCCTGCCAAATCCAGGAGAGGCCACGTCTTTGGCTGGGTAGATGTTTAGGAGGGAAAAGAGTGAAGGTCCCAACCACCAACACAGCCTCCAGACTTCCACTAGCACCCTCAGCCAGCTGAGCCCAGCCCAGCCCACCTCCTACCCACACCCCAGCAACAGCAACCTCAGCTTCCACCTCCATTTCTCCTACCTTCCTAGGACCCTGCTCCGCCAGAGGCCCATTAAGTTGATTAAGAGGCACATTCCGGAAAGAAGGAGCCATATTTCAGCTCCTAGACAACCCTCTGCCCTCCTCCACCTCCATCCCTTCCCTCTCTAATGTTCCTCTCCTTCTTCCCTCTGCCAAGGCCCTCCCCAGCCTGCCCTGGCCCCATCACTCACCGTCTGATCCCCGAGATTCTAGGGTACAGAAATGTTGGCCAGACTCCGTCAGGACTTCAGGGCAGGCCTGGGCCAAGACTGGGCCCGCCTGACATTTGAGACACGTGGTTGGAGAGGGAAACCAGAATCTATTGTATCGATCATGAAATTTAATCCTCTCAACAGCCCTTTCAAAGAATTATTACCCCCACTTTTTATAGATGAGGAAACAAAAACTGAGAGGTTAAGTAACTTGTCCAAGGTCACCTAGTTAAGAGACAACACCCCAGCCTTTCTTAAAGGCAAGGACTATGCTTCCCCTGCTCCCCTGCAAAGCGTCCCCCACATCCCACCACCACCAAGTCTGGCTTCTCCCACCCACCTCCTTTCTGACCACCCAGCCCTGCCTGCCCAGATATCAACTCAGAGATTAAATGCATCTGAATCACCTGGGAAGTTGGTTAAACACAGATTCCTGAACCCTCTTCCAGAGATTCCATGCTTCCCGTGGGCCCAGAGAGCTGTATTTTAACAACCTCCCTTAGTGGTTCAGATTTGCTGATAGGTTTGGAAACCACTTTATTAATCCAAATCTTTCATTACACAGATAGAAAAACCAAGGCCCAGAGGGGATATGTGATAGTCCAAGGTCACACAGGAACAGCCCAAAGTAGGACCTAAGCCCCAATTCACTTTTTGCCCGGAGGTCCATCAGCAGAGAGCAGCCAGGCCCCAGAGCTTTTCTGGCACTACCCCTACCCTCACCCCCGGCCCCCACTTCCCTCCAAGTAACCAAACATGGAAAGCTCAGGCAGGGCATCCTGTGGGAAAGAAGTGATCTGATGACCCCACACCACTTCCCTTCTGGGCCTGGCCTGGATGTGCCTTGTGGAAAGGTCTTTGCCTTGTCTAAGTCTCCTTTCTTCCATCTGTTACTTGGGTCTCTGAGATGTGCCCTTTCTGCCTTCTGTAGGGGAGCCAAGAACCAACCGAGAATGAAAACACAACAGGGGCCGGGCACGGTGGCTCACGCCTGTCATCCCAGCACTTTGGGAGGCTGAGGCGGGTGGATCACTTCAGGTCAGGAGTTTGAGACCAGCCTGGCCAACATGGCAAAACCGCATCTCTACTAAAAAATACAAAAATTAGCTGGGCATGGTGGCACACACTTGTAATCCCTGCTATTTGGGAGGCTGAGGCATGAGAATTGCTTGAACCCAGGAGGTGGAGGTTGCAGTGAGCCAAGATCGTGCCACTGCACTCCAGCCTGGGCAACAGAGCAAGACTCCATCAAAAAAGAAAGAAAGAAAGGAAAGGAAAGGAAGAAAGAGAAAGAAAGAAAGAAAGAGAAAGAAAGAGAAAGAAAGGAAGAAAGGAAGAAAGAAAGAAAGAAGCAAGAAAGAGAGAGAGAAAGGAAAAGAAAAGAAAAGAAAGAGAATACAACAAATGCAAGGAGTGACTCTAGCCAGTTCCTGCGACAGTGTTGGGAATGAGTCACCAGTTAAGATGTCCATCCACCCCCAAAACTTTGGGATTTGTGCTCAGAGGCACAAGCACTTGGCTTGCTCATAAGAGCTCATGGCTGTGCCAGAAGGATCCTCCTCAGAGGGGCCCTTGACTGCAGGGAAGCCACTCGTTTTTGACAAATCCATTACACCTTCTTTGCAGCTGTTATCCCCACTGGATGGAGGAAACAAATCAGGGCTCAGAGACAACAGTCGGATGGCCAACCTGCTCTCAGAGTCACCTGGGACTTTTCTGTTTTTACCACTGAAGTTCCTGAGTCCCTGAAAATCATCAGTTTCAGACAAACCAGACTGGAGGCCACTCAGGACAACGAGAAGCATGATCAGGGTCACAACGCATGCGTCCTGTGGGCCTCCTGTCCCCTCCCACCCCAGGGGGGGATTTTTTTCTTTTTATGGTAAGGAATAGGTAGTGATGTCCAGGCCTGCAAAATGCAAATGACAGTAAAGAGCAACAATACTAACATAATGCTTCTTCAATTCAAAGATGCCATTGATTTTAAGTTAAAGTCAAGTTAACAGCTTATCAGGGGCAAAAAGGGAGCTATATTACATTACATGTAAGATGCATCATGATCCCAGAATTTAAATGTTGGAAAGAAAAATAATGGGGGTCTTCAAATTGAGGAAATAGTGCAGTGATCATAACACTAACAGATGCACAGCCCAACACATGTAGGGGACTTGTCCATTGACAAAGCCCACAGAGTGTGCAGGTGTTGCTATGACCTCCGCTGTAGCAAGGGGAAACCTCCCACGGTTTCCCATCTAAACTCAGGTGTAGGTCTGTCTGTCCTAGTGGACCCACAAACCTCCCCGTCCCTGAAGTTCTCCCTCAGGCTCCCAGGAGCAGGTGTCTCGGCCAAGAAGGGTGGAATCGAGGGAGGCTCTCTGTACCTTTCTGGGGACTAACAGCATTAGCTCCAGCTGTGTAATACCAATGGCCTCATAATTTATATAGCGGTTTTCATTACCTCCCTTCTCCAAAGGCTTGTTCAATAAATTTCCATTTTGTGAATTCCAAAGTGCTCTGTGGAATACAGAGCTCCACCTAGCTCCAATTGCAGTGGAGAATGGAGGGGGCTAGAAAGACAGTAGGGGCCTCCCCCCAGATCCCCACAGGCCAGGGGCTAGACAGCTCACCTGTGCAGGGTGGGGGAAGACCTACAGGAATGGAGGGCACCAGGCTGGGAACAAGTCCTGGTCTCTCCCCGCTTCCTGGCTTGGTGAGCTTGAGCCTCACCTTCCACATCTGTAAACATGGGAGGGGTCAGACCTCCTTTGTGGATTGTTTTGAGAAGTAAATGAGATAATGGGAGTGTAATACTGTACCTGGCACACTGCAGTTATATGGCAAGTGCTATTTTTCTTCCTTGTTTGTAACCATCTCCCTGTTTCACTCAGGTAGTCAGTTGCCCCTCCTCTGGGGAGCCCCCAGGATTGGCCACACTGAGGCCTCCCCTTCCTCTGCTCTTAATACCTTCCTCAGCAATAGAAGGTATATTAGTACTTACCGATGTGGAAAATCTCCAAGACATATTGTAAAGTTAAAAATAAAAAAGCAAGATGCATTTCAAAATAACCAAGACAGTAGATTTTAAATGACTCACCAAGAAAAATAAGTGAAGTGATGGATATGTTAGCATAATCTAATAAATTATGCCAATTTATCATTAATTAGCATAATTTAATCATTCCACATTGTATACATATATCAAAGCATCACATTTTACCCCATAATTGTATATAATTATGATTTGTCAATTAAAAATAACTTTACATTAAAGAGAGGAAAGAAAATAAGATGCAAACCAGTTTGTAGAATATAATTCCAATTCAATACAACATATTTTTACATGGATGTATGTGCATATACATATATATGTATATATAAAGAGAAATCTGTATAATCATAGAAAAATCAGCAAGTAGATTTTGCAAACTATTAACAGTTTTTAACCTCTGAAAATAGGACTTAGTGGTGAGGAGGGAAATTTTAATTTATTTTTGTGTAATTTAGTTTAGTGGGATTGGGGGTGATTTTTACTTTGCAGTCGGTATTTTTTATATAGTTTTCTAATTTAAAAGGAAAATAAAAACATGACTCCTCCCCTGAAGAATATGAAATATCCTCCCCTTTTACTGCTCCAAGGAAGATACTGCCAGAGGTTAGATGTCCATTTTTAGGTGCCACGGACACTTTGAAGCCAGAAATTTTGAGGGGATTTTTTTTGCCCTCACATGAACCAGGCTCTGGGCCCTGTTCCCTCCCTCATATCCACTCCAGTCTCTGACCCCTGTCCCATCCAAGCTCCCAGAGGTCTAACCCTGTTCTCCCCCGGCATGAGCCTGGTGAGTTTGTGTACCCTGAGTCTCTCTTGGAGGGGGACTGAGGGCCAATTAGGAACTGGAGCTGTGTCTCTTACCATCTTGGAGTTGCACCTGTACCCACTGCAGTTGCCATGGCAACACAGCTGTACCAGGGGGTGCTGCCCAGGAAACAGGTTGCCGGGAAACAGGGCTGAGGATGAGCAGGGTCTGACCAGAGAGAAGCCCTCTCCCCTGTTTTTGAGGAGGAGGCAAACAGAAGGGAAACCAGGCAAAGATACCACCCATCATCGGTGGAGGCAGAGAGGCCTAACAAGTCTCTCCCCAGCCCTGGCCTCAGTTTCCGCACTCTGTGAAGAGGCAACAGCAGGTGACTGATTCCTTAGGACCCTTTCTGGGCCTAGCAGTTGGTGCACTGGCTGGAGAAGGATAGGCCCAGAGCTAGGGTAGGAGTCTGGGCTCTGGAGCAGAAAGCCTCTGTCTACAAATCAGTCCTGTTACGAGTGCTGGACTTCCCCTGTGCCTTAGTTCCCTCGACAGTGTGAGCAGGAATAATAGAAGTACCTACCTCTCCTGATGATTTTACAAAATAAATATAATTCGACTTGCAGGGTGAAAACTCTCAGATATTTCAGCTATTGCGACTAAAATGCCTGGCACATAGCAAACACTCAATAAGCGTGTGTGATCATTAGTTATTCTTCCTCATCCTAGCAGGTCCCAGACAGCCTGCACCCTCAACTGATCCATCAGAAATTATTTGGTAAGCACTGACACTCCGCCAAGCTTTGTTCTAGGCCCTGAGGATACAAAGATGGAATAAAACGAATAAGTCTTCCCTTGTGGGACTCGCAGTCTAGCGGGGTTCTATGGCCTTCAGCCCATGGAGGGATGATAGTGACACTGTGTGACCCGTGCTGGGACGGCCAAAGAACAGAGTGAGGGGCAAGGGGGCAGGGAAGGTTGTCCTGAGGCAGCAACATCTGAGCTCAAGTTTGAGTAAGAACCTGGCCTGGGAGAGAAAGGCACTCCTGGCAGGGAACAGTATATGCGAAGGCACCAAGGTCAGCATGACCAGTGAGATTGTCTGGGGGAATGGCAAGGAGCATGGTCAGCTACAGTGGAGACTGGGAAATGGAAAGTGGAGAGCGCTAGGCTGGAGAGGCAGGCACCGGACAGACTGTGAATGGCCATGAAATGAATGCCATCAGCCTGAGGATGCAGAGAGCTCTAGGGAGTCTTAAGCAGGGGAGGGACAGGAGGACATCCAGAGGGGGCAAAGGCAGAGGCAAATAGAGCAGCAGGAGGGCACTGGGCCAGGCAGAGGCCAAAGGGAAACCTTGTGCTCATGGCCTTGCTGATTCACCCCCCACTCATCCCATGGGTGCCGGGCATGATTTGAAGAAACAGCCAAGTCCAGAGGCTGAAGCAACACCTTTGTCATTTCCTCATGAGTCTCCCAGTGACTCTAATAGCCAGTCCCAAAGGAGACCTCCCAGACAGTCTGAGCAACTAAGGATCACTGGAATCAGCGTTGTGTCTCCCAAGAGAACGTAGGTGCACTGGGAACGCTCAGTGAGATGTGCCGCATCCAATCTATTTGTTCCATAGAAAATCCAGGCACAGGGCTGCATAGTTACACCTTGGATTTGGTGTCAGAGGCTCAGAGGTGGAAGAGGACTTGGAGACCTCACTATCTGGCCCTTAGAGATGCTGCAACCCACCTAGGAGAGAGTCACCTCATTTTCCCCAGGCCCTTCCTTTGGAGGCCAAGAGTGCTCTAAGCTCCTTGGCACACTGGAGCTGCTGCGAGCAGGAAACGGGGGTGGCAAAGTTTCTGCAAGCGGGAGCCCAGTGACACCCTCCACCCCTAGTTCTACAGACAAGGAAACAGAGGATCAGTGAGGAGTGACTGGCACAATGAGTCATAAGCAAGTGGAGGTTTGCAGCTCCTGGACCAGGTCACCTGCCAGCCTCCTCTTCTATCCTTCTAAAGAACAAAGCAGGCTGTGTCTGAGGCCGATGCCACCACGGAATCTCAGCTCCAGCCTGAACCTGAGGCAGCCTGAAGAGCCAGACCTGCTCCTGTTCTTTCCTTTTCTTTTTTGTTGTAATCTTTTTTCTTTTAACCTGACCTTGAGCTCAGCTTGGTTTGAGGAAATAAAGTGAGGGTTCTGAATGGCAGGAGGGACGGGGATGAAACTCAGGGCTCAGAGCAAGACTCAGCCCTTTCTGGTTCCCCACGGGCCCCAGGATTTTTACGTTTTCAGCTGGACTCAAAATAGAAGGGGTTCCGAACAAAGCCCTAGAAAGGATCATCACTCAACTGGGAAGCTAAGAGAAGACAAACACTGGGGATTAGGAACACAGGGAGCACCCACTTATAACCCCTTGGCCTTTGAGCATCCTCCTTTAAGCACCAGCCAGCTGGAGCCCTCCTGAGCCTCCATGAGTCTTCCCCTGTCCCACCTGCAACTGAGAATAAAGCAGGAGGGGAGGGAGGAAAATGAGGGAGGGCTCCTCCCACTAGACCATGAGGTCCTGAAGGGTAGGAATTGGGGCTTATTCATGGCTGCGTCCTCAGCATCAGACACAATGAACTGCATTCTCTCTAAGTTCAATAAATACGTCATATTGGAAAAAAGAAATATTAATTAAGCACATATTATGAACCAAGCTTTCTTCTAGGATAATTCTCATATTTTGCCTCATTTAATCTACACTTCAACATGCTCAGAGAATTGTGGTTGGCCCCATCTGGCAGAAGAGGGTCTGAAGTTCAGAGAGGTTAACTTCACTTCCCAAAGTCACATAGCTCATGAGCGGCAGGGTCGAGATTCATACTCACGGCAGCCTGGCCCTGAAGCCTGTACTTATTCCTCCTCACCTTGCCACCCTCTGATGCAGGGGAGCTTCAGGGGAGAGAACACCTAGCTCTGGCAACCAGACCCCCATGGAGCAGCTCCTGGGTATGGAATCCTTTCTCAGCTCTGCAGTTTAAGCTTTCATTTCAGCCTGGTTCCGGCAACGGGGCCCTGAGTCAGTGCCTCATTTGGTGTTTGAGAATAAATGTCTACAAGGAAATAGGAATTCTTCAAGTGACTTTCTCCAAATCTGACCTTTAGGGCTTGCTTCTAAAGGGCACAGTGTCTGCATGTCAACAAGAGGCTGGGGCACTACATTAGGAAGACAGGCTGGGAAGGCAAAGGTCCAGGGAGAAGGGGACAGTGTGACTCCCAAGTAGCCGCCTCATCCTCCTGCCACCCTGAGATTAGGATGCAGGTCCCTCAGTGAGGCCAGCCAGTGGGAGGAGAGGAACTTCATGCCTTCTGAGAAATAAGTAGGTGCCAAGCCCCTTGTGTGTCCCTTCACAGCCAGGGCTGCATTTAATCCTCAAATAGTCCTGCGAGGAGAGCACTTTTGTCCCCATTTTATAGAATGCAAACTAAGCCTGGAAGTAGCAGAATCAGGCTTGGAACCCAGGGTGTCTGGCCCCAAGCCTGCATTTTTTCTGCAGCATCACACTGCCTGAGGGCAAATGTCCCTTTGTTGGCTGTGCCAGCAGCCAATGTGTCTCTCTGCCCTCTCTGGGGAGGGGGACATAGCCTCCTGGCAAATTATCAGCAAAATGGGCCCATGGAAGTGGCCCCCAGCAGCAGTCAAACCCCTGCCACTTTCTGAACCCCTCCTTGCTCAGGGGTCTGACAGATTCTGGGTCCTGGGGATCATTCTCCCTGTCACTCCAGGGACCACAGAGCCCTGGAAAACTCAAAGAACCTGGAAGTCTGCACCCAGAAGACCATGAAATGCTCTCAACCAATCCTCTCTGTGTTTGGCAGATGGGGAAACTGAGGTGCAGAGAAGAGCAGGGACCTAGCCAAGTCCAGGAGCCCATGGGAGGCAAAGACACACTGGCAGGCACTAACTCCCTGCAACCTTTCTTGTGGGAGCTCCTGGCCCACACAAGCCCAGGTCCATTGAACAGGCTTGGGCACTTGAGCTAGTGCCAACTGGTGGCTCTATGGGTGAAGGAATAACTGAATTAGTGCTTCCTTGGTCCAGTGGGCACTTGTGTCTCAAGGTTTGAGCAGGAGTTAGACGGCACAGCATCTAGAAAGGATGTAGTTCTAGGGACATTGTAGTTTGATTACTGTGATAAAGAGCTTAGTGTGTGCCAGGTATTCCAACACCATCTCAGGCAATCCTCTATTAAATGAGAGATCAGTGTGGTCACACTGTCATCGTATCAATGATGACACTGAGCAGCACAGCCAGGATCCAGGTTTCCTGTATCAGTGAACCAGTGGATCTCCCTCCTCTTCTGCCTGTCGGCCAGAGTTGGTGAGGACTTGAGCGCAACACCCCCACTCCCACCCCAGCACACCAGGTGCCTCGGAGCCGGGAAACAGGCTGAGCTGGAGCAGGCTGGGAGATGGAGCTGTCAGCTTCCCATCTGCGTGGGTGTGATGCCTGCTTCAAGTTTCCGCTCCCATTCAGGGATAGTGATTGAAGGCACCCAAGGGGAACCGTGCGTCTTCCAGGATGATGATGGTGATTTACTGGATAATGACTCTATGTCTATTCTTAAGCCGAAGGCTGGTGCCAGGTGCTCCCTCCTACAGTGACCTGGGTTCTTCCGAGAGGCCTGCTTCCCACAAGCGCCATGCCAAGTCGCAGGGAACTTTTGCTCAGGCCCAGGGAGTACACTTGTGGGCCATCAAGGGCTCAGCCTCTCTGAATCACCCCTGGGACTCCCAGGCTGCCCTTGGCTGGGGAGCTCCCTGGAGAACTCTCAGACCACTCAGACTCCACCATGTCTGTGTCAACTGTCAGAGGCAGGGAGCTCTTTCTTAAGTTCCACCTAGAATAGAAAGGGCACACACACTAGGCTAAGAGTCAAGGGACCCAAGGTCCAGTCCCAGCTCTGGGTAGTCATTGCCCACCCCTGGGCCAGAGGAAGAAAGCTCTGTCAGTTTACAGTTCAAAGAGGAGAAACTCTGCAAATCACTCTCATTTTGTTGATTAAACCCCAGTAGAGCCACGCAGCCCCTTGGTCACTTCAGTCACACCGTGAAACATGAAGAGGGGGAATAATTTCATCTGCTCTGCTCTCTGCTCTCAGGACCAAGGTCTGTAGCTGTTCATTCCTGTGACGCTGTGCTGTGGTAAAGAATGTCCCCCTCCTCCTCCATTAAGAGCTGTGCCTTCCCCATCAGAATGGCTGGGTCTCCAATCACACATAAGGGCCCCGTTTCCCACAGCAGTGCTGCTTCTCCTCTATTCTCAGACCCCCTAAAACTCCTTATTCACTAGGCCTCCTCCATAGATCTCAGAGCACCAGGCTGGGGTGAAGCCTCTTAGAGCCAAACCCCTCACCTACCCCTCATGGAGGTGTTTGAGCTGGGCACATGAAGAGTGGGGAGGGGGCATAGAGATGCCCCAACCTGCCCAAGCTCTGAAAGCCATCTAGTCCTCAGAAGAGCCACCTAGAACCCACGGTCCTTAGGCCAGGCTGGGCGAGCAGAGAAGGAGGCCTGCGACTGCCCCTCCCGCCCAGCCATGAATCTCTCCAGTCAGAGGAGTGGTGCACCTGCTGGCTCTCAGCTCCCCCACAGCCTGCCTTCCTGCAGTCAGGACCAAAAGCGGGACTTCTCCCTCTGAAGGCCCAAGAGGAGTAGGGAAGGGTACGGGATCAGATTGGGGTTGTGGGGCAGGACAAAGTCAGTGAACTGGAAAGAAGGGGCCAAGGTGTCTTCCTGTGTATTTTGCAAGAGTTCTCTAAGAAGGGGTGTTGAGGCACCAGTCTGTTCCAACAAGAGGCTGGGCAGCACAGCCTGCCTTTGCACACAATGCTGTCATTGTATAGATTACTTCAGATCAATAAAAACAGCCACACTTTCTCAAGTGCTTTATTCACACTTCACATGACATTGAGAAATCATCAATTTGCCCACATTACAAATAAGAACAGCAAGGGATGACTTTAGAGGTGGGTGGGAAGGTAGGGAGGCTGATAAAATTATGGGGGAGCTAAAGTCTCTCTAGAAAATATTGGTGGGACATAGACTCCCTTCCCTTGCTTCTTAGACAAATGAGATTGGTGAGTTTGATTGTGAAATCTGCCAGAGTTTCTCTCTATACCCTTCCTATGGAAGGCAGTTTTGGGGAAGCTTTTGCACAGTAAGTCTTGAATAAGTGTTTGTAGGCTGAACAAATGAAGAAGCGGGGCCTCCAGCCCCCAGGGCCTTTGGGAGCCAGGTCTCCAAAGACTAAGTTGCTGGAGGGTGTACAAGTCTGTTTACTCCTTGGCAGAAACACAAGTCTCCCTGGCTTCAAAGAAAAGAGGCTTAAAAAGGCTTGGGCACCGAGATGCAGACATCAAAAGCCTCCTGCCCACTGCCAGCCAGATGTGTTAAGTGCAAATGAAGCTGAAATGTGCAGATTCAATTTTCCTTGAAACGTACCTGTCAGCCCAGATGGAAAAGATTGGAAGGTAGAGGCTTTTCTTGGCCTACTGCATCTTCCCCTCCACCCAGCACCCAATCCCACAGCTCCCTCATCCCTCTTCATCCTTAGGTTGACTGCTCATTCTACGGGTGTTTTGGAAAGGGAAAGGTGTTCAGGTTGAAGGCAGAGAGATGGACGGAATGTCTATATAAGGATGTCAACTATTAAAGGTGAAGGGGGGATGCTGTTGTCTTTTTTTTTTGGAGAACAATGGGGCATCTGTCTAAGGATTTATCTGTCAGCCCCTTCCCCATCCCAGGGATGCCCAAGTCTTAGGGGAAGAACTCATTTCCCACACAGGGGAAGACAGCTCAACTGGGTAAGGAGGGCTGCCCTTGTTTGAGGGGACAGAAACAATTCATGCTGCCCAGGAGCCTCCACTTTGATAGAGATTTCCCTTGAAATGGAAATCTGAGCCCTGCCTCAGATGAGATCCTAGTCTGATGGGGGAGGTAGCTCTGCCCAAAACCCCCCTGTCTGATGGTCAGTTAGCTTTCCCAATATCTAATAAAAAAGCAGAGCTCCCCCAGCCCTGCAGTGTCCCTGGATGAGCCTTTACCAGATTTGCCATAAACAAGGAGAACTTCCAGGCATCTGGGCACCAGATGCTCTCCTCATCTGTTTCCTGGCCATACCCAAGGATTCAGAACCTTTTCCCCATTCACTCTTACAGTCTAAGCAGGGCCCAGGCTGAGCTGCCCTGATCACCTCACCCGTTATTCCCCCTCCATCAATATTCCCAACTACACATCCTGGGAAGCCTGGTTCTTGGGGCAGAAATAGTAATGCACCCTCACCCTGGCAACAGCACCTGAAAGTCAGCAACAAAATCAGGGAACAGCTATTGAGCATTTACCATGTGGCAGGCATAGGTGATGTGCTGGGGATGGAATAGCCAATAAGACACAGTCTTGACTGTGGAGGAGTCCATGTCCCGAGCCCAAAGTTGACATACCCTCTGAGTCCTGCTGTATCCCCTGTCCCTGTTGGAGTCCCATGAAAGCACAAAGGAGGGAGTGATTAATTCTCTTTGAGCTAGGGGTGGGGTGCACAGATTTCTACCCCAGAGGAGGGGACATTTGATCCAAGCCTTGAAAACTGAGCAGGAAGTTGCCGGGCTGGCGAGGAACGAGCATTCTGGCAGGGAGAAAGAACAGCTCGGGAAGGGATATATTTCCACTGCAGCCAGAACGAGTGAGACTTGGGGGTCAGGAAAGGGGCAGCCAGGTTGCCCAGCAGTGGTTCTCAAACTCTAGCCTGCATCACCGGAAGGACTTGTTAGAACAAACACTGCCAGACCCCACCGTCAGAGCTTCTGATTCAGTTGGCCTGGGGTAGGGCCAAGATGATGTTGGTGCTACTTAGCAGTCCACAGACAACACCTTTGAGAATCATGGTTGTAAAGGATCATGGAAAATTGTTGTATTATTCCCAATTATTCTGTTCCTCCTTGTAATAGTATTACACATCAGCTCCTTTTGCCATGTGACTTGTCTCTTGCTATTGGAGGAGGTGAAGTATAATTTCCTGCCCCACTGAGCTCAGCCACGTGGCTTGCTTTGGCCAGTGAAGGACTGGAGGACTCAACATGACCAGAGACTTTAAAAGTGCTTGCATAGTTTAGCTAGGCCTCTTGTGATCTGCCATTCTGCCTTGGGAAGTGCATGCTTTGGCGAGATGCTGGTCCCAGAATGAAAGCCACATGGCACAGCCCTGAACCCAGCCTACCACTTGAAACAGAGCTGCCCCAGCCCACCTGAAGGCCCATGCATGAGAAACATTAGTGTTTGTAGTCGTTAGCCACTGAGATTTAGGGAGTGTTTGTTGTACAGCACCATAGCAGAAGCCTGATGGATTCAAGAGCTTTGAATGGCATGCTAAGAAATTTAGGAGTATAATTGCTAAATGCAGAGTAGATCTTTTTTATTTCTTTCTTTCTTTCTTTCTTTCTTTCTTTGTTTATTTTTTGAGACAGAGTCTCGCTCTTTCACCCAGGCTGGAGTTCAGTGACGCAATCTTAGCTCACTGCAACCTCCGCCTCCCAGCTTCAAGCAATTCTTGTGCCTCAGCCTACCAAGTAGCTGGGATTACAGATGCGTGCCAACACGCTTGGCTAATTTTTGTATTTTTAGTTGAGGCAGAGTTTTGCCATGTTGGCCAGGCTGATCTCAAACTCCTAGCCTCAAGTGACCCACCCGCTTCAGCCTCCCAAAGTGCTGGGATTACAGGCGTGAGCCACCGCACCCAGCCTGAATGTTGAGTGTATCTAACTGGGTAAAACTGGAGGCAGGGAAGAGGCTATCACCACTTTTCAGATGAAACACAGAATGAGCGTTCCAATGATCAGAGAGGAGGGGAGAGAGGAGCAAAAGAGCCAGACAGGTACAAAAATCCTAGGCCCCCCAGGACCTGATGACTAAGAGGCTGAGGCGAGGAGGGAGGCAGGAGAAGTTCACATCATGGCCACACTTCTGGCCTGGACAGCAGAGACGAATGAAGCCATCCATGGAGATCAGGAAGGCTTTCTGTTCTGTGACGCCCCAGGAAGGCCCGTCATGGCACAAAAGCCAATAAACACCAGAGCTATGCCCCAGCCCCTCATCACTCCATCCTACGCAGGTCCTGGGCAGGGTGCACACCTGGGCAAGCTGAGGTCAACCCCAGAGCAGCATCTAAGGGCTGCAGCAAGGGGACTTGCCAGCTAAGTAGCTGAAGCCACAGCAATTTATGCTGTTTTTCTCAGATCCATTTGATTCTAAGTCAGCTGTAGACGAGCTTCGCCCACAACTGCCGCTCTTTTAATTTAATTGTGTGGTGCTGGGGTGTTTTTCCCCCTAGCAAATACATCAAAATTGTCATCTTGTAAATAAACAGCCCTCTTCCCCCACTCAGTACCCACCATGCACCGGCACTACCCTGACATGCACGCACAGCTGCAACAGCTGGGAGGGAGGGCGGCCTGCAAGGGCTTTGGATCCCCAAGGAAAGCAAGGGAGACACCCCTGGAGGAAAGTGAGCAACAGACGTGCCCTAGACCGCCTTCAGAGCCAGAGAGAGCTCAGGGATAGAGCACTTCCACAGGCCTCCGCTGACAGGAGACTACAGGGAGCTGTGAACAGGCCAGCAGTAAACTGGATCATTGGGGCAGAGACTTAGCCTCTCTAAGCCTCAGTCTTCCTATCTGAAAAATGAGCTTTATTGTGAATCAAAATAAACACAGCTGCACCGAGGCCTGTAAAATGTAGAGCGTTTGACTATCTAATAAGTGTGTTGTTATACAGCTGTAGAGTAGCATTTATAGGTGCAGCCTTGAGCTTTATCCTGGCTTCCTTACTGGCAGTGTGAGCTTGGACATGTTACTTAACCTCTCTGTGCCTCCATTTCTTGATCTGTAAAAAAGGACTATGAAGGGTACCCAACTCATAGCATTGTTGCGAGAAGTAAATGAAGCACATTAAAGAGTTTAGAACAGAGCCAGCACATAGTAAGGGACTGACAGATGTCAGCTATTCATGTCATATGCAGAAGGAAACTTTTATGTTAGATGCTCAGTGCCTCTCCAGGTTCCTCAGCCTCTTAACTCCCAGGCTGTATAAAGACTGAGGGGGCTGGGCGTAGTGGCTCATGCCTATAATCACAGAGCTTTGGGAGGTGGAGGCAGGAGGATTGCTTGAGCCCAGGAGTGCAAGACCAGCCTGACCAACATAGTGAGACCCTATCTCTACAGAAAAAAAAAATAAATTAATTAATTAGCCAGGTGCAGTGGCAGGTGCTTGAAGTCCCAGCTACTTGGGAGACTGAGGCAGGAAGGTTCCCTTGAGCCCAGGAGTTTGGGGTGGCAGTGAGCTATGATTGCTCCACTGCACTCCGGACTGGGCAACAAAGTGAGACTTCCCTCTCCAAAATAAATAAAGAATGAGAAGGAGAGATGATTGGAGGTTCAGGACACCACAGCAAGAATTCTTTTAGCTGAGTTGTCACCCTTGAAAACCAGACCTCACTGTGGAATGTGTTGTCCCTCCATACACACACACACACATGCCCACACACACACACGCATATGCCCGCACACACACATGCCCACACACACACACGCACACACCCGCACACACACATGCGCACACACACACACACGGAAGAGTGACATTGCAGTGGTAGGTGGCCCAACTGGAAAGGAATAAAGAAGGGGGGAGAAGACACTAGCACATTCCCACATGGCAAGAAAGTGTAGAAGTCCCTTCTCTCAGGTTGAGGAGCCAACAGGAAGAAGGGAACAAAAATTCATTCATTCCAGAAATATCAATGATTCATCCCCTAGTGTTCTCGGTGCTGGGAATAGAGCTGTGAAGAAAACTGACAATGTCCCTCTTCCTTGGAAATTCCATTCTGGGTGATGTGATGGAAAATCTGGTCTCTGGCATCAGCATGGTGGCTTTGGGCCCCATCTTGTCACGTTTAAATTTTGTGATCTTCCACAAGTCATTTAATACGCCTCCTCACCCCAGTTTCCTTCTTCATAAAGAGGAATGACAATTCCTGCCTTGCCACGTTGGTGTGGTGATCAAATGAGACTGCCTGCCTTTTAGGAGCTCCATAAATGCTTGTTTTTAGGTTCTACGTTATTTTAATTGTTTAAATCTGAGCGGCGGAGACTGTCAGCTGTCCCTGCTTTCCTGAGTAATGAACCTCTAGGTTTTAACTGGGCACCTGGCTCTCCAGAATCAACTACATTTCCTAGACTCCTTTGCCACTAAACTTGGCCAGTGACGTGAGAAGTGACATGGGTACCTCTGGGTTGTGCTCTTGGAGAAGGTGGCCTGGCTGGCCCTGCAGCCCCACAGCTCCGTTTTCTCTCTCCCCTCAGCTAGAGGACAGACCCAGTGGACACCGTGGTGACTCTTCTTGACCATGCCAAGGAGGGTAGCACCCTAAGGAATGGACCCAGGGACCACCCTATTCGGTTGGACTGCTTACGGCCAGCCTGTCAACCTGGGAAAGAAATAACTTCTGATCTTGTTTAAGTGACTGTTACTTTAGGTCTGTGTTACAGCTGACCCTGTATCCCAGTTACAGCAATCTGGGATCTAGACATGATAACACTATTTGGCCTGGGTCTCCACAGCCTGCCACTGCAGCTCAATAGTGAGGAGTGAAAAAGAACACAAGATGCAAGATGTTTGCACATAATAAAGTGACATGCACCTGTGAGCTGCTCCAGTAATTCTGAAGGGGTATGACTGAGGGTGAGGAGGGTAAGAATGGACTGATGGGACATCAAGGAAGAAGAGACTGGGTTAGTTACTGATTGGATGAGGGCAATGAAAACACAAGTCTGTAAGGACTCCAAAGTATCTCATTTGGGAAATGAAAAGGATGGTGCTATACCTAGTCGATGTCATCACTGGAGAGATAAGACAATCTGGTGGGGAAAGATGACAAGCTCAGTATGGGACACATAGAGTTGGGTGTGTGCATGGCCTCCAGATAGAGATGTCCCAGGTGCAGAGAGACTTGGGGGCTGGAGGTGTCATTCTTTTTGGCTGTCCAACATCTGAATCCCCTTCCCATGTTAAAGGAATCCCCACTCTTGTGTCAGGGCTAGCTTCCCATCGTCCAGATGAAGAGTACCAGTTGATCACTTTCCAGCCTCCCTTGCAGCTAGGAGAGGCACCTGACCTGGGCCAGATCACACAAGGTGTGCTGTGCCTCATTTTGTCACACAGGACCCTGCCGTATTATACAGAATCCATGTGCACGATTGCTTTGTCACTGAGTATTGTAATCTCTTCATGCTCTTAGAAAAATCTGCTTTGTTATGTAGGCCCCTACTGTATCCAGATCTCATTCAGTACACAGAGCCCCTCTTTGTCTTCTGGAAATCTGCTTTTTTATCCCCAAATACAGAACCATGCCATTGTTATACAAAACCCTGCACTTGACCCAGAACACTCTTTGTGGACACACCTGCCTGCTTTCCAGGCAGAACTCCACTGGTTCTCCAGAACTCCACTCTGCTCCAGGCTTTTTCAACAGACTCCAATATTGATATCCAGAGATCATCTTTATTCTACATAACCCTGATTTGTTACACAGAAATTTACCCGGCTACACAGAATCCTGCCTTTTTCTTCAGAACTGTGCTTCATTGTGCCAAACCCTTGGTGATTTTACAGAAATCTGAATTCACAGAATCCAGCTTTGTACAGAGAAACCTGGTGTGCTATGGTAGCCCTGGCCCATTAAAGAGAACTCAGCATCGTTAAGCCAGCATTGTTTACTTAAACCCCTTCACTGGGGCTTGGGATCCTGCTGTTGGCCTGACTGCAGCTTGACAACCTCATTGCTCTAAAGAAACTGCCTTACCTACACAGAACCCCCTAAGCATTCAGACTCCTAATTTTTATGTAGATCTACAGAACTGATACATAGAAACCTAAGGGGTTACACTTGTTTTGTACAGCTTCGTCCCAGTACATGAACAAGAATAGCACCCAGTATCACATTGGAGTCTTGCTCTTGTTGTCCAGGCTGGAGTGCTGCGGTGTGATCTCAGCTCAATGCAACCTCCACCTCCAGGGTTCAAGCAATTCTCCTGCCTCAGCCTCCTGAGTAGCTGGGATTACAGGTGCCCGCCACCACACCTGGCTAATTTTTGTACTTTTAGTAGAGACGGAGTCTCGCCATGTTGGCCAGGCTGATCTCGAACTCCTAACCTCAGGTGATCTGCCCGCCTCGGCCTCCCACAGTGCTGGGATTATATGCATGGTGGTGTCTTTTCTAAGAAGCTCGAACTTGTACAAGCCTCTGTGGGGCCAGCAATGGGGAAGAACAGCAGATGGATCCTCTTCGTGCCACCCTCACTTTAGGTGACGCTGGAAGAATCTGAGCTGCCAAAATCAGAGTTCAGGTCCCCTTTCCTCCCTCAACCTACCAGAGAGGACTCAGACTTGAGATGTGCAGAGTAAGGTGCAGGCAGAAACTGTGGCCAAGGCCTCAAGGACGGGGATGAGCACTCACCCTGCTTCTCCTTGGTGCTGGCCCTGGTCTCCTGGGCACAAATCTACTTGGACAGAAATAATCAGCCGAATTAATTTAGCTTTAAATAGCAGCACTGAGAATGTTTCCACAAAATTTTCTCCGAGGAGAGCTAAGCAGAATTAATGATGGCACAATATCAGAGAGAAATGTTATTTATTAAGGCCTAATCATTCCAGGGAGGGGGGAAGTCATCACACATAATAAAGTGGAAATCAGCCAGCTCAGTCCAGCCCTGCTCAGCCCAGGAGCCGAGGAGGGGCCCTGGGAGGCTGTGACAGGGGGAGCCTCATAGTCTGGTTTCCTGCAAAGCCAACAGCGCCTGCTGGGATCTCCTTGGTACTTGAGGGCTGGGCTTCCCTGTTCCAATCACATTCCTCGTGGCTGTGTCCACATCAGCTCATTTGTTCCGTGCTGATCCCCTCTAAAGGGAAACAGCCTCAACTGCACAAGACATCCTCAAGGAATAAAGTTCCCTAAGAGAAGAAATTGTCCCACCCCTCCGCACTTCCTGCTGCCCCCTCCTTAAAAGTTCCTTCGTTCATTTGTTCTTTCAACTAATATTTAGTGACCAGGCATGGTGGCTTATGCCTGTAATCCCAGCACTTTGGGAGGCCAAGGCAGGTGGATCATTTGAGGTCAGGATTTTGAGACCAGCCTGGCCAACATAGTGAGACACCATCTCTACTAAAAATACAAAAATTAGCCAGGCATGGTGGCTTGCACCTGTAGTCCCAGCTACTTGAGAGGCTAAGGCAGGAGAATCACTTGAGCCAGGTGGCGGAGGTTGCCGTGAGCCGAGATAGTGCCACTGCACTCCAGCCTGGGCATCAGAGTGAGAATCCATCTCAAAAAAAAAAAAAATTAGTGAGCGCCTACACCTAAGTGCCAAGCCCTGTTGTGGGTGCTGGGGATGCAACAATGGAGGACAGGCAAACAAGTAATTGAACAAGATGATGCCTGTATCAACAGTGTGATGAATACAATAAAGGGACGAGAAGAGTGAAGGGAGAGGGTGGGGATTTAGATGGCCTGATCAGGGAAGGCCACGGGGAGGAGACGATATGTGAGCCGAGATGTCAAGAAGGAGAAGGAGTTGGTTCTGTGAAGGTCTGAGTAGGAGCAGAACACCCAGGCAGAGGGCACAGCAATGGCAAAGGCCTGGAAAAGGAAAGAAGGTAAGAGGAGCTTCGGCCCAGTGGGCCAGGGAGATCATGGCAGAGGCTGGATTTGTTCTCTTCAGAGCAGTAATTATATTACAAAGAGGGCAGGGACTAGCCAAAGTTGGAGAACACTCAAAAGCAAGATGAAATCCAGGGGAGAAAGGGTGAGGGGCCACTTACTCTGCAACCCCTCTTCACCTTGAGGTCTTCTCTCATGATGCTATGGCCACCAACGTGGCCACAGATGTGACACTGTGTGTGTTACTGTGAGGACTGTTTGGTCCCTACCTAAAGGGGTTGCTGTCTACTAGAAAGGGCAAGACATTGGTTCCATTCACGAGACATTTATTAAGCAACTACTATGTTTCAGTTGCCATTTTCCTTAAGACATTGACACAGTAAAATAGGTCTGAAGGGAACTGGCTCCCATCTGCTGGGGGCGCACTGTATAGGGGCAGGCAGGGGCTCTGGGTCTGTCATCCAAAATGCAGGTTCTGCAGTCATAGAGTCCTGGGTTTAAATTCTTACTAATTAACTATATTTCATGCTGGACCCCTCTTAACTTCAATAGAGATGGCACCAGGTTCAAGAGGCCAAAGAAAAGACCCAGAGCCAGCAAACAAGACACAGTTGTGTTTTTGTTGTTGTTGTTGGTTTTTGTTTTTTTTGTTGTTGTTGTTGCTGTTGTTGTTGTTTTTTGAGATGGAGTCTTGCTCTGTCGCCCAGGCTGGAGTGCAGTGGTGCAATCTCAGCTCACCGCAAGCTCCGCCTCCCAGGTTCACACCATTCTCCTGACTCAGCCTCCTGAGTAGCTGGGACTACAGGCGCCTGCCACCATGCCTAGCTAATTTTTTGTATTTTTAGTACAGATAGTGTTTCACCGTGTTAGCCAGGATGGTCTCTATCTCCTGACCTCGTGATCTGCCCACCTCGGCCTCCCAAAGTGCTGGGATTACAGGCATGAGCCACCGCGCCCAGCCAATACACGGTTTTATTAGCAGGAAACTTACATACAGAACAGCCCAGTGGTGGCAGGCTGGGCAGGAGAACTATAGCCACTTACAAGAAGCATGCAGTTTATACAGCATTTTCATTTAGCATTCTCCTCCCAGCAATCTCCATCAGGTAACCTACATTTAACCCAAAACAAAGCACCTTGATCCCCCATACAAAACACATTTCAAAGGACAGGCTGGAGGTTCAGATGTTCCTCATAGATAAGAAATGAAACTCTAAGTTGGCCACTCCTGGGTTCCTTAGCTCGGAACACAGAGTAGATGCATCTGCCATACAGGTTATTCTCAGGGTATGCTTAAGTTACTGCTGTCAGGTGCATCTGCCATATACTATACAACTGTAGGTAAGATGTAGAACTCCTCTGAGCTTCAGTTTCTTGCACTGTGAAATAGGTACTACTACATACCTTGCAGAATTATTTGGAGTACTAAGTGGATGAGGACGGTCCTGTGGTACCTCATAATCTCTCCAGGATCACAGAGGTTGCCCTCAGTCAGAATCACAAGCCATCAATGGCTTAGGTCTGGAGTATGTGAGGGAGAGTCAGACCAGACCTTGGATATGTTATACCAGTGGGTACAGGACACAGTACCCATCCTGCTACAGGAAACAAGACTCAGTTTCTTCTCTATAAAGTAAGAATGGCAAGCCTTCCTTCAGATGGGTGCTTAGGATCACATGAGATGATACTTGGGAAGCACCTGGTCCAGGTAACTCAATTACTGCCACCCTCCCACTCTGTATTAGTCTGCTCAGGCTGTCATAATAAAATACCACAGACCAGGTGTCTCAAACAACAGAAATTTATCTTTTACAGTTATGGAGGCTGGAAGTCCAAAATCAGCATGCCGACATGGTGGGGTTGTGGTGAGGACTCTCTTCCTGGCTTGCAGAGGCCGCCTTCTCACTGTGTGCTTACAAGGCTGTGCATACTCATGGAGAAGGTGAGGAGGGAGAGGAGGAGGAGGGTGAGGAGGGAGAGGGAGATGAGGGAGAGGGAAAGGAGGAACAGGGAGAGGGACAGGAGGAAGAAGGAGAGGGAAAGGAGGGAGAGGGAGAGGAGGGAGAGGAGGAAAAGCAGGAGAGGAAGAAGAGAGTCAGGGAGAAGGAGAGGGAGAGGAGGAGAGGGAGAAGGGGAGGAGGGAGAAAGGGAGGTGGGAAGGGGGAGGGAGATGAGGGAGGGGGAGAAGAGGGAGAGGGCGTTCTCTGGTGTCTCTTCTTATAAGGATACTAATCCTATCAGATTAGGGTGCCGCCCTTATGACATCAGGTAGCCTTAATTACCTCCTAAGGCCCTGTCTCCAAATACAGTCACATTGGTGGTCGGGGCTTCAACATATGAATTTCAGGGGGCACAACTCAGCCATAGTGCCTCTTCCTCATGCTGCTCAGAGGCTGCCAACAACAGCTGCTCATGGCAACGGCAAGGGCTTTCCCTGGGCTGAGCGTCCCTGGGTCTGGAGGCCTTCAGTCAGCAGCATCGAGATGCTCCCCTCGGGCTTCTGAACCCCAAATCCAGGTCTCTGTTAGACCTTACTGTTCTACCTGAGACCATTCCCTAGGAAGAAACTGAAGTCAGAGGCAAAATTAGAGATGAGAACCTGATTCGCTTGTATTTCTTTACATTATTTGCTCTAAACAGTGGATTAATCTCTTCCTTATTCATATTGTTGTTCTAGATAGACTTGAAAATCCTTTCTAGTGTTAGATTTTTTTTTAACTTCAGAGAATTCTGGATGAAGACTTCCTGCTAGGAAGTTATGGAAGTAAGGCTCCAATCAGAATTCTTGGCCAGACATGAAAGTCTCTTAGCACTTTAAAAGGCTTCTGTTTTAGTCCATTTTCTGTTGCTTATAACAGAATACCTAAAACTGGGAAAATTTATTTTTAAAAAAAATTTGTTTCTTACATTTCCCAAAGGGGGATGTCCAAGGTTGAGGGAGCACATCTAGTGGGAGCCTTCTTGCTGGTAGGGACTTGCAGAATCCTGAGGCAGCACGGGGCGTCACATGGCTAGGAGGCTGAACATGCTACCTCAAGTCCCTTTTCTTCTTCTTATAAAGTCACCAATCCTACTCCCATGATAACCCATTAGTCCATTAACTCATTAATCCATTAATCCATGAATGGATTAAGCCATTCATAAGGGCATAACCCTCATGACCCAATCACTTCTTTTCTTTTAACATATACATGCTTGCATTTATTATTTGGATAAAGGAAAGACATTCTTTCCTTTCTTTTCAGGATAAATTGGAAGCAATATAACAGAAACAATTACAAATGCATACATTTATATGTATGTATATACTAAACACATTTATTTTCTTTTATTTTAGGTTCCAGGATACATGTGCAGAATGTGCAGGTTTGTTACATAGGTAAACATGTGCCACGGTGGTTTGCTGCACCTGTCAACCCATCACCTAGGTATTAAGCCCCGTATGCATTAGCTATTTATCCTGATGCTCTCCCTCCCCTTGCCCCACAGGCAGGCCCCAGTGTGTGTTGTTCCCCTCCCTGTGTTCATGTGTTCTCGTTGTTCAGCTCCCACTTATAAGTGAGAACATGCAGTATTTGGTTTTCTGTTCCTTGTTAGTTTGCTGAGACTAATGGCTTCCAGCTCCACCCATGTCCCTGCAAAGGACGTGATCTTGTTCCTTTTCATGGCTGCATAGTATTCCATGGCGTATATGTACCACATTTTCTTTATTCAGTCTCTCATTGATGGGCATTTGGGTTGATTTCATGTCTTTGCTGATCCAATTACTCTTAAAGGCCCATCTCTCAGTACTGCCACATTGGGGATTAAATTTAAATATGAGTTTTGGAAAAGGCAAATATTCAACCCATAGCAGCTTCCTTCTCTGAGATTCCAAAAGATTAAATTCAGTCATTTATAGTTGAAACAACATGGTAGACACGTATATAGCTCACATTTCAGAGGCAAAATCTCAGGCTGGCATTGGAATTCATTTCAGCCCCTGACCACTCTCACTGACTCCCAGGGCCATAAGGATTTCTCTCTAGGCCTCAGGAATGATCTTTGACATCCTGGCCTATCCTTCAACTACTCTGATGCATGGGAGGTGGACCTACATGCCCCTTCTCCAGGTAAGAAGTTCTCTGTCAAAGCATGCTTTGCTCCCTCCCTGCTACAGAGGATAAGTCTCCTGGATTACTCCTCATTAATCCTAAAAACATGTAGCCATAGGGAGGCCTGTTGAATGTGAAACGCTCCATTTCTGTTGGGACCTTTCTGGAGCCTAAAACTAAACATAAATGAAGAAATCCTCCTATTTAGTCAGACTGGCTTATTAATTTTCCCTCTGAGTAAGCCGTGGGGATTTCTGTGTCCTGAAACCTTCCCTCTCCTCTGTTCATGCCTAGGTCTCTTCTCTCTGCTGAAATGGCCTCACCTGCTCCTCCACCAGTTGGACATTTGGGGTCATGTTTCTCTTACCGAATCAATCATTAATGCCTGCATATTCTCCTTCCTAAGTATAGAATTATGCATTCCCTCCTTTCCTGTAGTGAACATCTGTGGCTCTTGCCGGCCTAGCATTCATTCCTCCTTCTTCTGATAAGGGCACCCTGATGTCCTTTGGAGAATGGCTCTCCCCAACTCTCTGTCCATGTGGATTGATGGGGTGCTCTAGGTTGACCCCATAGCCCAGCTGCATGGGTAAGCATATGACCTAGATTCAGCCAATCAAGGTGGTCTACATCCCTGACCATAGTAATTGATTTGGTGGTGGGCATTTGACCTAATCTACGCCAATTAGAGTCAGATCCTGGACTTGTGTAGGATCTGTTGGGATTTGTGCAGGGCGTCTTAGCTGTTAAAGGTTGGGTGGACATGTTGATGGCCAACTTACCACCGTAAGGGCAGTGACTATTTGAGAAGGAAGGCTGAGAGATGGGAAGAAGTGGTCTTGGAGTGTCAGTTAGCTTTTGTGGGTAATAACTGACCACGATACATCAGCTGCATACCACAATAAGCTTTTATTCTCATGGATGTGCAGGTCGGCTGCAGTTCAGTTGAACTAGGTCAGGCTCAGCCAGGCAGTCTGCTTCAGGCTGGGCTGGTTATGGTGGCTCTGCTCCACATGGTATTACCTACCTTGGGCCAGCAGGCTAGCTAGTTCTCATAAAAATGGCAGAGGGACAAGAGAGCAAGCAGAAACACCTAAAGTCTCTCAAGGCCAGGACTCAGATCTGCCATTTCTGCTCCATCCCATGGGCCAAAGCAAGTCACATGGCTCAGCCCAGAGTCAAAGGGAACTGAAATCCACTCTGCTCCCTAGCAGAAGGAACTGAAATGTGCCATTACCAAAGGCATTGGTACAAAGAAGGCTTAAGGCTTGGGGCCAGGAATGCAATCTACAACAGGTGGTCTTATTTGAGCCCTGGATCTAGCTGAACCGGAGTCAGCTTCACCACTTGAGTCCGGTTGATCTCCTTCCCTGATCTTACCCTGCTCATACCTTAACAGACTCTGCATTTTGTTTAACCACAGAGGCAATTCTCGTCTAAAAGAAGAGCCCTAATTCATATTGATTCCCCTATGTGATGAGCAATGTGCTAGAAGCTGTTCATCCATTCTCACACTTGAATCTTCGAGTGGCTCTGTGAGGTGCCCGTGAACATCCCCATTTCACAGATAGGAAATAGGATCAGAGGGCTTGTGTAACTTGTTGGAAGTCTTATGGTGAGGAACAGCTGAGTGGCTGGGGTTGCAAGTCCAGGTGGTCTACCTGAGAATGAAGCTCATGCTTTTTCCACTTTGTAATTGTGACTTTTTACCCTGAAAGTGGGTGGCACAGATCCTATGCCCCGTCCTCCTCTCAGCCAGCCAAACTAATAATAATAACAGCTAATGTTTCCTGAGCTCCTGCTGTGTGCAAGATAATGTGCTAAGCACTTCAAATGCATTCACTTGGGCCATCTTTACAAAAGCCCTGAATGTAGTTATTAGTATCATTCCCATTTGACAGATAAGGAAACTGAGCCTCAGAAAGGTTAGAAACCACCCAACTAGTATGCAGTGGGGCCAGGGCTCTAACCTCTCCTATGTGGCAGCAAAGCCTGGCTTCATGGCCTCTGTTCAGGCCAAAGGGAGGTTCCCTTAAAATCCCTTAAAATGCTGAGGGGTGAAGGGGC
Organism: Pongo pygmaeus; assembly: GCF_028885625.2. Taxonomy (NCBI): domain Eukaryota; kingdom Metazoa; phylum Chordata; class Mammalia; order Primates; family Hominidae; genus Pongo; species Pongo pygmaeus. The sequence continues at coordinate 50,703,394 of NC_072392.2, forward strand.
AGAAGGGTCAGAGGCCTCTAATCTGGACCACCCTGCCTCTTCTCAGGAAACCAATCCTCCCACAGCTCTCCCAGCCCCCGTGGGTTCTTGGGTTACCCCTCAATGCCTGGTCACCAGCCTCTGTGCCAATGAGCCAACCCTCCCTTTGGCTGCAGACGTGATAAATGGCTCCAATTATCCCCTCTGAGCTCTGATTTAATGTAATGTTTTATTAATGACAACTATCAGAGGAAAGCAAAGAGCCCACTGCATACCAGCCGCCTGCCTCCGTGCAGAAGCATGCTCTCTGGGTACAAAAATGAAAGGGTGAGAGGGGAAAGGCACCACCCCCAACCCCAATCCCAAGGCAGGGAAACAGCTCACCACCCCTCCCCACGGAGGCCTCGGGCTGAATGAACGCCACTTTTTTGCCTGGCATATTCCACCCATTACTAATGCTTTGCCGCTTCCTTGACTGACAAATTAGGGGTTTGAACAAAATGTGGTAAGGGAGGGGGGAGATGGCAGCTGCCCACCCTGCAATTAAGAAGGGGGTGAGAGAAAAGGGGGGCCACCCTACAAACATTCCTTCATCTCTCCCAGCTTTGGCTGAGTGTTTCAGGAGTGGGTGTGAGTGACTCTGTGAACCACTGTGAGCTCTCCACTCAGAACCTGCCCTCTAGGTCCTCCCACTGGTCCAAGGCTGACACTTCTCCCCCAGCCCTCAGATCTGTCACCTCAAAGCATCTGAGGCAGACTGGACAGGTTTCATTTGTCCCATTGGACAGATGGGAAACTTGGGTCCAGAGACAGGCAGTGTCTTCTCCCAGGTCACAGTGGGAACAAAGCCAGGACTCACAGTCGAGCCCCTGACTCAGGCTGGGATCCTCCTCCTACACAAAGCTACATTAAATGGCAGGGCACAGCTGTAGTGGAGAAGGGGCTGGATGTCTTCTCCCCTCTACCAAAGCAGAGTCTGAGTTATTAGACACCGGCGAATTCTGCAAGGGCGTGTCTATGTGTGTGTATATGCTGAGACCCACGTGATACTGTGAAAGCTTCCTCAGTATTAAGGTGGTAGAAAGGGGCCTGACGTTATTCATTTAGCAACAGTTACTGAGTGCCCACCACAGGCACCTGCTTGAGAAATAATGAAGGACTTATTATTATTATTCCCAGACCTCACTTCAAAATCATTTTCAAAAGTTAATGAGCCATCTCAATACCCTCAAAAAGTGCTGTAAAGGACACAGGCACAGAGGCCATGGGAACTCCAGAAGGGAATACCTAAGCTATCCTTGGTGGGATGAGGTCAAGGAAAATTTCGCGGGGGAGATGTCCAAGATGAGGCTGAAAAGAATAGGAATTAGCCAAGTGAAGGGGATGGAAGGCGATTTGGGCAAAGGGATAGGGGAGAGAACTTTCAAGGGGAAGAATGGATGGGGCTCAAATTTCTAGAAGGAGGCATTGGCTAGAGAGCCCAAAAATGCAACAGAGTTTAGAGGGAGCCAGGTCCTACATGGCCAGGCTAGGGAAGCTGTGCTCCCTTACCCTGCCCCCAGGAGCAATTACAGCTTCAAGCAGGGAAGCGAGGTCTGCACTTTAGCAAGAGCATCCCAGCCGCCTGTGGAGAAGGGATGGAGCCCAGCAGGACTGCGCTGGGTAATCAGCAAGAGGCTGTTACAGAGGTCCAGAGTAGGGAGCGGGAGGTCCAGGCTGTGACTTGGGTTTGGGAAGGTGGCAAGGGAGATTCAAGATATGCTGAGGAAATTGTAGCCAACTGACCGGGGCAGGCAGGGTGGGGAATAAAGCATCAAAATGCTGCTGCATGGTGGCTCACGCCTGTAATCCCAGCACTTTGGGAGGCTGAGGTGGGCGGATCATGAGGTCAGGAGTTTGAGACCAACATGGTGAAACCCCGTCTCTACTAAAAATACAAAAATTAGCCGGGTGTGGTGGTGCACACCTGTAATCCCAGCTACTCAGGAGGCTGAGGCAGGAGAATTGCTGAACCTGGGAGGCAGAGGTTGCAGTGAGCCAATATCGTGCCACTGCCCTCCAGCCTGGGCAACAGAGCAAGACTCCATCTCAAAAAAAAAAAAAAAAAATGCTGCTGCCTGGTTTCCCACATGGGCAATTTGCTGGAGCAGCTGGAGAAGAGGTCTGTGAGGGGTTTAAGGAGGCTTTAAATGCATGAAGTCAGATAAAGCTAGGCTTCCCAGGGCACTCAAGCTGAGTCAGCTGAGACGGTGATAATGGGAATTGATGATCAAATGCCTCCTGGCAGTAAGACCTAGCACCTGCAGGACATGGCTCTGGAGGAGACCTCCTCCAGGTGAGGAGCGGGGCTGGACCTGTGATGTCACCTCCCTCTACAACTCTATTCCTTCCATCCCTGGGTTCTCCACCATGCTGGCCTGCTAGGGCACTGCTGCTCTTTTAACTCTTTTTTTCTTTCCTTTTTCTTATTTGTTAACATAGTATAAAATTGACTTTTTTTTGGTATATGGTTCTATAAGCTTTAACATGTATAGATTCATATTCCCCACTGCTACGAAATAGTTCTATCATCCCAGAAAACTCTCTCAAGCTGCCACTTTGTCGTGAAACCCTCCACCCCTCCTAACCACAGCAGTCACTAATCTGTGCTGCATTACTATTGTTTTGCCTTTTCCAGGATGCTATATAAGTGGAATCATGCAGTATGTGACCTTGGGATATTGGCCTTCTTCCACTCAGCTCAATGTGTTTGAGACTCATCTAAAATGTTATGTGTATAAATCATTCCTTTTTATTGCTGAGTATTTCATTACATGGATATACCATGTTCACTCACTCACTGAAAGGCAAAAGGGTTGTTTCCAGGTTTTGGTGATTATGAATAGAGCTGCTATGAATATTCACCTACAGGTTTTTTGTGTGAACATGAGATTTTATTTCTCTGCAATAAATACCTAAGAATATGATTGCTGTGTTGTACGATGTGTATGTTTAATAAGAAACTGCCAAACTGTTTTCTAGAGTATCTGTACCAGTTGCATTCCCACCAGCAAAGTATGAGTTTCAGTTTCTACACATCTTCATCAGCAGCTACTATTGTCAACTTTTTGGTTTCAGCCATTCCAATAGGTGTATAATGGTACTTATTAATATTTGTAGTTTTGTTATTATTTATTTATTTTGAGATTGGGTCTCACTCTGTCACCCAGGCTGGAATGCAGTAGTATGATCATAGCTCACTGCAGCCTTGAACGCCTGGGCTCAAGCAATCTTCCTGCCTCAGTCTCCAAGGTAGCTGGGACTACAGGTGGGTGTCACCATGCCCAGCTGTATTGTGGTCTTAATTTGTATTTCCCTAGTACCTAATAATGTTGAACATCTTTTCATGGCATCCATATATTCTCTTTGGTGAAGTGCTTGTTCAAGTCTTTTGCCCATTTTTAATTGAGTTATTTTCTCATTACTGAGATTTAAGAGTTCTTTATATATTCTGGATACAAGTCCTTTTGTCAGATGTCTGATTTGCAAATATTTTCCGCCAGTGTACAACTTGTCTTCCTATTCTCTTAGAAGTGTCTTTCACAGCCGGGTGTAGCGGCTCACGCCTGTAATCCCTCCCTTGGGAGGCCGAGGTAGGCAGATCACTCGAGGCCGGGAGTTCAAGACCAGCCTGACCAACATGACAAAACCCAGTCTCTACTAGAAATACAAAAATTATCTGGGTGTGGTGGCACACACCTGTAATCCCAGGTGCTTGGGTGGCTGAAGCATGAGAATTGCTTGAACCTGGGAGGCAGAGTTTGCAGTGAGCTGTGAATGTACCACTGCACTCCAGCCTTCCAGCCTGGGTGACAGAGCGAGACACTGTCTCAAAAGCAAAAAAATAATAATAATAATAAATGTGTTTCATTTAGCAAGAGTTTTTCATTTTGATGAAGTCCAGTTTATGAAATTTTTGTTTTATGGGTAATGTTTTTGATGTCATATCTAAGAATTCTTCATCTAGCCCCAAATCACTAAGGTTTTCTTCTATTATTTCTTCAAAAAGTTTTATGTTTTAAATTTAAGTCGATGATCCATTTCAAGTGAATTTCTACATAAGGTACAACGCTTAGGGTAAGGTTCGCTTTTGTGTATATGAATGCCCATCCACTTGAATATCATTTATTGAAAAGAAAAACTGTCCTTTCTCCATTGAATTGCCTTTGCAACTTTGTCAAAAATTAAATGATCTTTTTTATAGTTGGCTGTTTCTGATCTTTCTATTATGTTCCATTGAGCTATCATTTTTCTCTTTGTATATGTGTCTTTATTTTTGCCAATACCACACTGCCTTAATTACTGTAGCTTTTTTTAAATTTTATTATTATTACACTTTAAGTTTTAGGGTACATGTGCACAACGTGCAGGTTTGTTACATATGTATACATGTGCCATGTTGGTGTGCTGCACCCATTAACTCGTCATTTAGCATTAGGTATATCTCCTAATGTTATCCCTCCCCCCTCCCCCCACCCCACAACCGTCCCCGGTGTGTGATGTTCCCTTCCTGTGTCCATGTGTTCTCATTGTTCAATTCCCACCTATGAGTGAGAACATGCGGTGTTTGTTTTTTTGTCCTTGCGATAGTTTGCTGAGAATGATGGTTTCCAGCTTCATCCATGTCCCTACAAAGGACATGAACTCATCATTTTTAATGGCTGCATAGTATTCCATGGTGAATATGTGCCACATTTTCTTAATCTAGTCTATCATTGTTGGACATTTGGGTTGGTTCCAAGTCTTTGCTATTGTGAATAGTGCCGCAATAAACATACGTGTGCATGTGTCTTTATAGCAGCATGATTTATAATCCTTTGGGTATATACCCAGTAATGGGATGGCTGGGCCAAATGGTATTTCTAGTTCTAGATCCCCGATAATTTTTGTAGCTTTATAGTAAGTCTTAAAGTTGGGTATGGTGAGTTCTCCAGCCTTATTCTTCTTTTGCAAAATTGGTTTGGCTATTCTAGTTCCTTTGCTTTTTCATAAAGTTTAGAATTAGCTTGTCTATATCTACAAAAAAATCCTGCTGGATTTTTATTGAAACTGCCTTAAATCTATAGATATACAGAGAAAATAGACATTTTTATTGTGTTAAATCTGCTAATGAATGCACATTATATGTCTCTCCATTTATTAAGTCTTCTTTTATTTCTTTCACCAGTATTTTGTAGTTGCAGGATATAGCACTGCTACATGTTTTGTTAAATTTATACCTAAGTATTTCATATTTCTGGAGCTATTGCAAATGATACTGTTTCTAAATGTTGGTGTCCAATTATTCATTACTAGTATATAGAAATATGATGGATGTTTTTGTGTTGATTTTGTATCCTGCAACCTTGGTAAACTACAACTTGGTTGTAGTTTTTCTATTTGTAGATTTTTTGAAATTTTCTGTGTAGACAAACGTTTGGTCTGTGAATGGAAACAGTTGGATTTCTTATGTTCAGTCTGTATGCTTTTATTTATTTATTTCCTGATTGTACTAGCTGGAACTGCCAGTGGTGAGTGAAAATCCTTGACTTGTCCCAATCTTAGGAGGAAAAAAACTCTGTGTTTCACATTAAGTATGATGTTAGTTGTAGGTTTTTTATAGATATCCTTTATCAGGTCAAGGTAGTTCCCTTCCATTTCCAGTTTGTTCTGAGAGTTATTATTACCAATCAATGTTGCATTTTGTTAGGTGCGTTTTCTGCATTCATTGATATGATTGTGTGGTTTTTCTACTGTAGATTGTTAATATAGTGGCTTACATTGATTAATTTTCAAATATTCAACCAGCTTGGCATTCTTGTGATAAACCCCACTTAGTCATGGTGAGTTGTTCTTTCTATATGTTTCTGGTATCAATTTGCTGATACTTTGTTAGGAAATCTTGTGTCTATGTTCATAAGGAAAATTGATCTATAGTTTTCTTTGTCATGTGTTTTCTGTGTCTAGTTTTGCTGGCCTCATAAAATGATCTTGGAAGACTTTTCTCCTCTTCTATTTTCTGGAAGAGATTGTGTAGAATTGCATTATTCTTCTTTAAATATTTGGAAGAATTTGCCAGAGAAACTAAGGGGCTTTTAAAAAAGAATTGTATCTACAAATTCAAATTATTTAATAATCATAGGACTGTTTAGGTTATCTACTTTATCATGAATGAGTTTTGGTTGTTTGTGGTTGTCTTAGTTTGGGCTGGTATAATAATACCAAAGACTGTGTAGCTTAAACAACAAACATGTATTTCTCACAGTTTTGAAGGCTGGAATGTCCAAGATCAGGGTGCCCGCAGACCTGGAGTCTGGTGAGGACACCCTTGGTTTTCAAATGGCCATCTTCTCCTTGTATCCTCACATGGCAGAGAGAAATCACCTCTCCTGTGTTTCTTCTTAATAAGATCACTAATCCCAATCATGAGGGCTTCACTCTGATGACCTAATTACCTCCCAAAGGCCCCATCTAATACCATTACAGTGGGGGTTAGGATTTCAACATGCAAATTTGGGGAAGACACAAACATTCAGTGCATAACAATGGTTTTTGAGGAATTGGTCCATTTTATCTGTTGTCAAATTTATGTTCCTGGAGTTGTTTGTATTATTCCCTTATTATCATTTTAATGTTTGTAATGATATCCCCTCTTTCATTGCTGATATTGATAATTTGTCTTCTCTCTCCCCTGCTCCTCTTTTCTTTATCAGTCTTGCTAGAGTTTGACCAATTTTCTTGACGTTGCAAAAAAATCAGCTTTTGATTTCATTGATTTTCTTTATTGTTTTTCTGTTTCCAATATCATTGATTTCTGTGCTCCATTTTTCTTCTCGCTTTGGACTTATTTTACTCTTCCCTTTCTAGTTTCTTAAGATGGAATCTAATATTATTGAAACCTTTCTTCTGTTCTAATGCAAGTATTTAATGCTATAATTTTCCTCTAACTACTCCTTTAGCTGCATTTCACAAATTTTTATATGTTGCTTTCATTTTCATTCAGTTCCAAAATATTTTCTAATTTCCCTTGAGGCTTCCTCTTTTTCTCATGGGTGAGTTAAAAGTATGTTGTTGAATTCAATGCACCTGGGAGCTGCCAGGCATGGTGCCTCATGCACCCAGCACTTTGGGAGGCCAAGGCAGGAGAACTGCTCAAGCCCAGGAGTTCATGACCAGCCTGGGCAACATAGTGAGACTTTGTTTCTACAAATAATACAAAAATCAGCTGCGCATAGTGGTGCGCACCTCTGGTCCCAGCTAATCAAGAGGGGGCTAAGGTGGGAGCATCGCTTGAGCCCAGGTGGTCAAAGCTGTAGTGAGCCATGATCATAATGCTGCACTCCAGCCTGGGCAACAGAGCAAGACCCCGTCTCAAAAAAAAAAAAGTATCTGGGAGATTTTTCTGTTATCTTTCAATTATTAATATTTGGTTTAATTTCATTCTGGTCAGAGAACATACTTCATATGATTTTAATTCAAATTTATTAAGATTTGTTTTATGACCCATTATATCACCTATCAGTGAATGTTCCATGTGCACTTGGAAAGAATGTGTATTGTACTTTTATTGGGTTGAATGTTCTGCAAATGTCTGTTAGATCCAGTTGAGTTGATGGTGCTGTTCAATTCTATTTATTTTCTGTGTGCTAGGTCTATCAGCAACTGAGAAAAGAGTATTGACGTTTCCAATTATAATTATCGATTTGTTTATTTCTCCTTTCAGGTCTGTCGGTTTTTGGTTCAAGTATTTTAGAGCTCTGTTGTTAAGTGCATCTACATTTAGATTTTTATGTATTCTTTGTGAATTTACTGTTCCATCATTATGTAACAACACATTTTATCCCTGGTGATTTTCCTTGCTCTGAAGTCTACTTTGTCTGATATTAATATAGCCACTCAGTTTTCTTTTGGTTAGTGTTTGCATGGTATATATCCTTCTATATTTTGACTTTTAACCTACCTATATCATTATATTTAATGTGAATGTCTTATAGGCAGCTTCTTTCTTTAATCCATTCTGATGATGTCTACACTGAAATTAGTATTAGACCATTTACATTTAATGTAAGTGTTGATATGTTTGGATTTAGGTCTCCCATTTTATCAGTTCCTTATTTATTTTCTCTATTCACTTTTGTTTGTTCCTCTGTTTCCTCCTTTCCTGGCTTGTTTTAGGTTAGATGAACATGTTTGTATTTATTTTATCTATTGTATTCTTTACTGTATCTCTCTGTATAGCTGTTTTTAAGTGGTTGCTCCAGGGATTATGATATATATAACTTTTTACAGTCTACTTAGAATTATTATGTTACCACTTCCAAGTGTAATATGGAATCTTGCCACTATAGAAGTTCCTTTAATCCTCACTCATTTATGTTATTCTTGTCTCATATATTATATCTACATATATGTGTTGATAACCTAATCAGGCAACTCTTTAGCATATTTAAAGAACCCAAGAGGAGAATAGTCTACTATACTTGCCCAGATATTGGCCATTTCTGTTGCTCTTTCTTTATTCATGCTACTCTAAGTTACCCTCCGGTAGAATTTCTCTTTTGCCTGAAAAACTTTCTTTAGCCATTCTTTTAGAGCAGATCTGATGACAATAAATTCTCTTGAGTTTTCTTCATCTGAGAATGTCTTTCTTTAATCTTCATTCCTGAAGGATATTTTCACAGAATATAGAATTCTGAGTTGACAGTTCTTTTCTTTCAGCACTTAAAAAATGTTGTGCTACTTCCTTCTGACCTTTGTGGTATTCAACAAGAAATTGTCTGTAATTCAAATCACTGTTCCCCAGTAAGTAACGTCCCATTTTTCTCCAGCTGCTTCAAAACTTGTCTTTGCCTTTAGTTTTCATCAGTTTGATATTTATATTTCTAAATGAGTATTTTGGGGGTGAATCTTCTCATGGCTCAGTGAGTCTTGGATCTGTATGTTTATTTATCTGCCAGATTTAGGGAGTTTTCAGCTATTGTTTCTTCAAATACCTTTTCTGCACTGCACTCTTGCTCCTCTTTTTCTGGGATCCTATTGGCACAAGTATTTGGCCTTTTAGTATTGTCCCATAGGTCTTGAGGTTCTGTTTATTTATATTAAAACAATTTTTTTCTCTGTTGTTCAGATTGATTCATTTCTGTTGACCCATCTTCAACTTCACTGACTCATCTGTCATTTCAAGTCTGCTCTTCAGACCATCTAGAGAGGTGTTTTTATTTTATTTGTCAGATTTTTCAGTTCTAAAATTTCCATTTGGTTCTTCTTTATATTTTCTATTTATTTGTTGAGACTTTCTATCTTTTCATTTATTTCAAGACTCTTTGCCCTGATTCTTGATGCATTTTTGTAACAATTGTCTTAAAATCTTTGCCTAATAACTCCACCATCTGTGTTTTCTTGGTGTTAGCAACTGTTGATTGTCTTTTCTCATGAGTGTTGACATTTTCCTTGTTCTTCATAGTCCAAGTCATTTTGGTTGTTATCCTGGACATTTTGAATACTATATTATGACTCAGAGTCTTATTTAAATTCTATAGAGAATGTTGATGTTTATGTTTTAGTACAACCAACCCAACTGGGTTCAGGTAAGTTTCAACCAGCCTCCTGTGGATTGTGGTTCTAACAGCCATTCAGTTTTCAAAGCCTCTGCAGTGCTATTTAGATTCATCCTGTGTGTGCACCACCCACTGGCAAGTCTGGGACCTGTGAGTTAGTCTGTTCTTTGGTTCATTTCTCAAAGTCTTCAATACACTGCTTAGGACTGGACCCATTAGTGTTCATAAATAACTTTACACGGTATTTTTCCCAAGCTCCTCCCTTTCCAAATTACCCTAGTACTTCCTAGTTTTCTGTGACTCTCCTTTTCAGTCCTCCAACCAGAGAGCTGAGATTTTAGTTACCCTAATCTGCCATTTATTTACCATGAGTATGTCTGCATCTGGGGCCAGTTGGAACCACAGATCCTCTCATCATAAGGGAAAGTTTTCCTCCCACAGAGATTTACATGATTGCAGGTCCCTACTACTACTGCTATTGCTGCTTCCATCCTACTGTCACAGGATTACCTGGGCTAGGGCATAAGCAAAGGGAGAAAACAGGGGAAAAGACAATGGAGGGATTTTCCCCCACTTTCTATGAGTATCAGGAGTCCCCTTTCCCTTTCCTCAGGCTTCTCCTGGTCTGCACCCTGTGCCCATTTCTGGATTTCAGGCTATCTTAAGTCAAGCCTAGGGCATACGAGAGAAAAAAATAAAACAAGAAACTCACCACAAGCCCAGAAGTACTTCAAATTCTGATCCTCTTTAATCTGCCTGCTATTATTTAATTTTCAGAGTCCTCAAGTAGCAGCACCAGGCATTCTATCTAGATTTTTTTCACTACATTCAGTGAAAGAGGGAGGGTAAAATGTGCTTGCTCGATCTTATCTGGAACTAGAACCTGCCCCTTAACTGTTTAGCCCTTTGGCCCAAATGAGGGCACAAACCCTTCCTATGTCTTGTCAGGTGGGACAAAACAGTCCTTTTCAGAGGAAAGTATGAATTCTAACATTTGAGAATCCAGTAAGTTAGACAGCATTTGGATGTTAAGCTGGGATGAATCAAGGGACATAATGAGGATGGAAAGCAGGTAATAGAGAAAGACCCTGGCAGAGGATCAGTTATAAATCCCTACTGCCATATACTGTGTTCCATGCCCTGTTGTGAGCACTTAACATATATAATGTTGTTTTTCCCTCACAACATCTCTGAGGGAGGTAATATTGACCTTATAAGGAGACTTAGGCTCAGAATCGTTAACCAACTTCAAGGTCACACAGTAAGTGAATAACAGTAAGTGAATAACAGTAAGTGAGAGCCAGGATCTCCCCCAGGCAATCTGAGGCCAAAGTCAGGAGCATAACTACTCCCTAAAAGATCCCTCAGTTCTAACATAGCTCAGTAGGCAGCCCCATGGGCTGGGCTCACAGAAGAGTCTAGAGCTGGTTATAAAAAGCCTTGTTACCCAAAGACAAGAGGGTACTCCAGGTCAAGCCTGTAGGGCTTCAGCTACCAAGTTTTCTGCTGCTTTGAAGTAGGAAACAGCAGAGGTATAGGCCTGGGAATGGTGCCCCAGGCTGTAGGGTACCTCTTATCACCTATTCCCTCATCAATGACAAATGAAAGCAAGCATCACTGAGCACTCATGGCCTTGCCCTTCAGGTCAGGGTTGTGGAGCAAATTTTAGGCTTGCTCATGGATGTAGGCCACCAGGAGCTCAGGCAGTGACCTCAGGATCAGAGGCAGGGACCCTATCTTAGTCCATCTGCACTGCTATAACAAATTACCATAAACAAGGTAGCTTATAAACAACATAAATTTATTTCTCACAGTTCCAGTGGCTGGCACCAAGATCAAGGTGCCAGCAGATTCAGTGTCTGGGGACAGCCTGTTTCCCGGTTCACAGACAGTGTCTTCTCACTGCATCCTCTCAAAGTGGAGGGGAGAAGGCAGCTCTCTGGGGCCTCTCTTATAAGGACACTGTCTTAGTCTCCTTTAGTGTGGCTACAACAGAATGCCACAGAATTTATAAAGAAACATTCATTTCTCACGGTTCTTGAGGCTGGGAAGTTCAAGAGCATGGTGCCAGCATCTGGCAAGGTCCTTCGTGCTTCATCATCACAAGGTAGAAGGCAGAAAGGTAACTGAGTATGAGAGACATAGAGAGAAAGGAGGCCAATCTCCCATGATAACAGCATTAATCCATTCATGAGGATGGAGCCCTCATTGCCTAATCACCTTAATGGTCCCGCCTATCAACACTGTTGCACTGGGAATTAAGTTTCTAACACATGAACTTTGGAGGACACATTTAAACCATAGCAGTCCTAGTCCCATTAGTCCCATTCATAAGAGCAGAGCCCATATGAACTAATCACCTCCACAAAGGGCCACACCTCCAAATACCATCACCTTGGGGTTTAGGTTTCAATACATAAATTTGGGGGGTACAAACATTCAGACCACAGCAGATTCTAAGCTCCAAAGCCCTCCCACCCTGAGCCTGCCAGGCCTCCAGGGTCCTCAGCTATCTACCACCACCCTTTTCCTCCCTCTGAATTATCTCAGCCTCACTCTCCCTCTCTCTGGTCCAGCCTCTGCCCTCCTGCTAGATCTTTTCATTCATATTTTGCATCTCCTCCCTTATTCCTCAATGCCTTTTCCCCATCTTTTCTCTCTTCTTCCTTCTTTCCCAACACTTCCTGTTCCTTCACTCTCCTCCTCTCATCCTACTCCTTCCGTCTCCTTCATGTCAGTTTCATTTAATCCTTCCTTCCACAGTCACCAAGTGCCATGTGCCCAGGACTGGGATAAGTATGAACAATTTCAAAAGATGAGCATACTGCCTTGCCCCGGAGGAGCTCACAGTCCTAATAACAGATAAGTAAGAATGTCATTTGACAAGTTCTTAAAACATCTAGGCCCCTGGGCTGATTTGAAGAAGCTCCTGCCCCCCTCCCTCTTCACTAACCTGAGTCTAAGCACACTTATTTCTTAGAGACAGCTTCTCAGCCTCTTCCAGGGACAAGAGCACATTAACTCTTATGAAACCTTTGTGCAAGCTAGAAAAATATATCCCTTTCTTTGGGAAAACAGGACCCTATACCAGGATGCATGCTTTGCAGTGAAGTATAGGTTAGATTTCAGCTCCTGTTTCCCCTCTTGGCTAGAAGGCTTTGTGCAGTGTACAACATGCCCAACAGTTTATGCCAGCCCTACTCTGGGGTCCATGCCTTAGCCAGTGAATGGCTCTGCTTCTCTGGACCTCCTTGGGCCTTTGAGCAGAGCTAGAAAAGTCTTTGCAAACTGAGTGGGGTACTTCTAGCCAGATGAGGGACGCTAACATAGTGTTCAACAGGAGCTGCCTGACTTCTCTGTCATCTTGGCTAGCTGCAGTTCTCCTCTTGCTTCTTTGGCTGAACCCCTCCTTCTCTGCTTCTCCCTCATCATCCAAGGCTGAGGAAGAGAATGCATCTCTTGCCTGTCATCTCTCTGAGCAGTTGGAATCGACAGGTCCTCAGGCAGAGGGACTGGCCCCTCCTGACAGCAAACTAGTTCTAGATAAATGAGTATTGGTTTTGCTCTGTTAGTTTTTCGTTTGTAGCTATCCTTTGATTTTTTCCCCCTTGCAAAATTGGTTAAGCAATGATAGTATGTGTCTGGTTCTGTGGTTGCATTGATTGGTCAGCTCCTGGAGTCTGGGTATTTGCTGGGTTTTCTGTTGTATTTAGGTTTCCACTCCACCCCCACCTCAACTACCTCCTCTATTTTTGTGGAAAAGGTAGGGAGGAAGGGAACTAACACATATGGAGCAGCTATTAATGCCAGGCACTATGTGGGTGACTTATGCCAATTGCTTCATTCTATCTTCCAAAAACGAAACAAGCCAATGTGGTGGGCATTATTTGTCCTATTTTGCAGATGAAGAAAATGGTGAGAGATTCAGAAACCTGTTCAAGGTTGCATGGCCAGAAAACAGCAGAGCCAGGTGTGGGTCCCCTGCTTCCCCACCAGACTCATGTTTTATGACTGGCCAGTTTACCAGGTGGCTCTCAGTAAGTGGTTCTCTCTAGACTCCAGGCTGCCACTCTGTAAAGTGGAGTGGCACTCAGACCAGCAATGTAATGGGGGTTATTCCCCCAGATGAGGAAACCCTGAGATCATTAGAGAAAGGTCAAAAGCAAAAGGCATGGTGACAGTGAAGGGGGAAAGGGGACATGGTGAGTAGAGGAGCTGGCAGAGGTGGAGAGGGCCCAGTGGGGAGGGACAAAGGAGCACGTTGGCATGCAGATGTGCTTGCTGAGTGGGCATGTTCCCAGCATCAGTCAGTCATGGTCTTCACAGCAGCAAATGGGTGGTCCAATTTGTTTTCTCTCCAGCCCCGCCCCTTTCCTCTTGGTGGAGTCATCCAGTTGCTGGACATTACAGGAGCCCATCTTTAGGTCGACTTCAAGAACTCACAGCTAGAACAGTCTCTGTGGACTGGAGGAGCCCTTTGTGATTACATGGGGCTTAGAACTCAGCATGCCTAGAACCCTTTGTTAGGAATGGTTCTCTGTGGATTGGCCAAGCCTTTAGCTACATCTGATTGCTAGCAGGAGTAGAAGAGGGAGACGGGGAGGGGGGCCTCTGCGGGAAGCAGCAACAAGGTGAAATGGGAAGGTCACCGAAATTTAAGCCCCTGCCATTCACACACCTCTTAGCTGTGTGACCTTGGATGAGTCACCACTTTTCTGAGCCTTAAAAATCACAAAAAGCTGCTATTTGAGTGCTTACCATCTTCCTGGCACTAATCTAAGCACTTTCCCCATATTACTCATTTAATCCTCAAGACAGCCCTAGGAAGAGTATTATCCTTATTTGACATCCATCAAATTGAGGGTTGTTGTGATTATCAAAGAGGTAAGAACAAGAAAGCAGTTTGTAAAGTGTGTGTGTGTGCATGTGTGTGAGATATTATTGCAGAAATCAGCACCACCATAGCCCATCAGGGAGGAGCAGCTTTCTGGCCCCTGGCATCCCCTCAAAAAGATTCTGACAACCTCAGGGGTCACCAAGGAGGCTTCCTGGCCCTGGCCCTGGCCTTGGCCTGACCACCTTCACTCCACCCACCATCCATTCACTCAACCCACAAATATTTGAAGGCAGATCAGGGACCAGGCATTGTTCTGGGTTCTGGGACCAAAGAACAGACAGCATTTCTGCATCTGTGGAGCTTACATTTGAGGTACAGAAACAGACTGCAGTTTAATAAATGCACGGTCTGTAGCAAAATCTCATGTGGAGAAGAGAAGTGCTCGGAGAAAAATAAAGCAGAGTTGGGGGTTCGACAGGGATGGTGAGGGAGGCCCTCTTGAGAAGATGACACCTACCCAGAGAGCTGAATGAAGGGACGCAGGACCGGCAGGACAAGGCTCGGAGGTGGGTCCCAGCCCAGCTGGGCGGAGCAACGACAGGACACATGGCTGAGAAGAACGAGTGAGTGGAAAACCAAGTCAGAGCGTCAGCAGGGCCGCACTGCCCATGCCTTTTGGGCTACATGAGGATGTAGGGTTTATTTTAAGCAAAAGTATTTGCCTTGGAAGATTCTGGGTGACATTATCTTTTTTTTTTTTAAGACAGAGTCTTGCTCTGTTGCCCAAGCTGGAGTGCAGTGGTACAATTTCCACTCACTGCAACCTCCACCTCCCAGGTTCAAGTGATTCTCCTGCCTCAGCCTCCCAAGTAGCTGGGATTACAGGCACTGGCCACCATGCCTGGCTAATTTTTGTATCTTTAGTGGAGACAGGGTTTTGTCATGTTGGCCAGGCTGGTCTTGAACACCTGACCTTATGATCTACCTGCCTCAGCCTCCCAAAGTGCTGGGATAACAGGCATGAGCCACTGCACCCAGCCTTATTATCTGATGATAAGGATGCAAAGGTGACCATATGCCCGACAGGTGATCTTTCTAGGACACTCATTTCAGCATCTCCACTCCTCACCCCTGGCCCTTTTCTAAAACCCCTTAGAGGTTCCTCATTGTGCTCATGCCTGGTATGGCCCTGCCCCCATGTCCTGTCAGTCACCCCTTCCCAAGCACCAGCCACAACTCCAGGCTCACTGACCCCCGACCCACTCTCTCCTCTAAGCCAGCTCGTTCTGCCTGGATACCCCTCCCCATCTAAGCCAGACACCCCCTCACCCACACCCCTATCCTCGCAGCCTTTTTCTTTGGGAACTCTTTCCAGGCCACCTGGCCCATAGCAGTGGAGGGCCCTGCACTTTGCTCTCAGAGCCCCACGCTGACAGCCATCAGACTGCATATCATGTGGAATAGCAATTATCTGCTCTCCCGTGAGTCTCCACCAGACCCTGCAAGCTCCTATGGCCTGGGCTGGAAATTACCCATCAGTGTGTCCCACCCCCCAGTGCTGAGCCTGACGGGCCATAGGAGGCGCTTAGCAAACACTGACTGCATTAATTATTATTAATTAATAATAGAGGATGGATCCGACCACAGCTGCCCACTCTCTCCTACTCCTACTCCATGAGGCCTCCTGGCTTTCAGGGTAGGAGTGGAGACCTAAGGAGATAACCCCCTTTGCCTGCCCCAGGGAGAGGCGCAGCAGGCAGGGCCAGGCCAACCCTGAGGGGCAGGAGCCAACTGCGAGGCTGACATGGAGAGGCAGCCAGCCAGCAGGGCTCGTAAACGGCCCAGTTACATTTATAGCCGTGTTCTTATTAAGCACCAGGAGAGGAGAGATGAATCATACCCCCCTCCTTCCACCCACAGCCTGGGGAGGTGGAGGCCACCAGCCAGCCTGGCCTTAAATCTCAGGAAACTTAAAAGTCACAAATGCTCAGGGCCAGCCCTGCATCACCAGGGACAGCAGAGAGGAATGCAGGCTGCTCCGGCATTCATGCCCCATGGGGTCCAGGCCGAGGGCAAGGTGTGGAGGAAGGCGGGGGCTCCCTGAGAGGTCCTGGGAACAGGATCCTCAATTCAGACCTGCACTCAACATTGTGTGACTTTGAGACAGTCAAATGACCCCTCTGGACCTTTGGGCAGCATGCTTTCCCTTAACGAACAGAATCCAGGTGTTTCTGGGGGCACGCCCCTCAATCCTCCCATGTTACAGAAAGGCAAAGCAGAACCTGGAGGCAACCCTGCCCACCAGAACCCCAATAACTGTGCCCTGAAAGGTCAGTGGTGCAGCAGGCTGGCAGACTTTACACGGCCTTGAAAGGGAGGTCAGGGATTGCATTTATGGCCATGTCCTCAGGGTGTTCTCACCCAACCCTGACCCAGGAGCCATGGTGCCTGTCACCCTCCTATAGCAGGGTGTGCTGGATGCTTGAAAAATGTCTGCCCCCACCACCATGCTCACTTCCCTGAACAGCAGAAAGGTGAGGATTGCTGTACCCATTTTGCAGAGGGAGTAACTACAATTCAAACTGTTGCCAAGACTAAAACGTGGATGGGGCCACCTTCACACCTGAGGCCTCTTTAACTTTCTCTCTCTTTTTTTTGTATGTGTAATTGATTTCAGTGAGATTTATTAGGGTTTTTAAACCCTTTTCATTGTGAAATATAACACAAATACCAAAAATTGAATAACCCATAAATGTACAGCTTAATAAGTTATACAAAGTGAACACCCAGGAAACCACCTCCCAGGTCCCAGGAAACAGGACTTTGCCAGTGTGCCAGAGCCACCATGTACCCTGTCCCAAGGCCAGTTCCTCCCTCCCTGCTCAGGGAACAACATCCCAGCCTTCATGGGAAGCTCCTACGGTAAGCCCAGGCTCCTGGAATTCAGGAGAATTGAGAGCACTGATTAGGAAGGCAAGAGTCACGGCTTCCAGGTCCACCTCCTCTCGGGGCCTCAGTTTCCTCTTCTGTAAAGTGAAGAATCGGACCTCTCCAGCCCAGTCTAGAATCCTAAACCAGCAAGAAGACAATTTGACTGGGATGATGGGTGTGATCAGAGGGTGCCTGGATACCCCTTCATAGAATAACCAGCAAGAAGACAATTCGGCTGGGGTGATGGGTGGGGATCAGAAGGTGCCTGGATACCCCTTCATAGAATAACCAGCAAGAAGACAATTCGGCTGGGGTGATGGGTGGGGATCAGAGGGTGCCTGGATACCCCTTCATAGAATGTGCTTCCTTCCTCCTCATCCCTGGGAGGAGGTGGTGTTCTCTCACCACACGCAGAGGCTGCGACTAGGAGAAGCCTCTTTCTGCCTGCCATGGAGATGGAGTTTTGGGGTTTTCTGCTTGGAGATCTGTGGGGAGCCTGGGAGCTACTCAGTTCTTTGGGCTCATCCCCCACCCCCACCAGGGAGCCTGGTGTCTAGTTTTGAGTAATTCCCCAGAAGCCAAGCAGAGTTCATCCTTCCTGCTTCCCATCAAGAACTCTGATGTGACTTTGGGACCCCTGCCCGCCTGCACCTCTCCTGGGAGGGCTGAGCCAGCTGCATAGGGCTCTGCAGCCTGGGTGCTGGGAAATATATGCCTGTGGGAGGAAGAGGAGAAAGAAGAAGGGGGAAGGGAGGGGAGGGCAGGTTGGGCCAGCATTCCCTGAGCCCCTACTGTGTGCCAAGCACCGCAGAGGCACTTGGCGTGCATGATCTGGTTTCGTCAGCCTCCTCATGTGGAAGAAATACTAACATCTTCGTCTTCCAAAGGAGGACACTGAGGCTGAGTTTAAGCATCTTGCCCAAAGTGGCACCTCTAGGAAAAGGCAGAGGCAGGCTTAGAAACAAGCCCCTCTGACTCCAGAGCTCTTCATTTTCACTCCACACCCAGCCCTGGCACAGAATCAAGAGAGGAAGTCAAGCGAGTCCCGAGGCCTCACTCCCTCCTTCCGCGGCTGAGAGCACCATGGTGCTGATGAATGAAGGGGCTGGTTAAATTAGCACAGGAAGTCAGTGATGATGAAGGCGAAATGAATTGGAAGGAAGAATGAGAGTTGGGGTGGGGTGAGGCAGGCGAGAGTTCAGAGAACAGAGCAGTTTCCAGCTAGGAGGACTAGGGAAATAGTGGAACCAAACCCCAAGACAGAGAAAAGCAGGTTAGGCCAGGCATGGAGGCTCACACCACCCAGCACTTTGAGAGGCCAAGGTGGGAGGATTGCTTGAGCCCAGAAGTGCAATATGGTGAGACCTTGTCTCTACAAAAAATACAAAAATTAGCCAGGTGTGGTGACGCACACCTGTGGTCCCAGTTACTTGGGAGGCTGAGATGAGAGGATCGCTTGAGCCTGGGAGATCAAGGTTGCAGTGGGCCATGTTTGTGTCACTGCATTCCAGCCTGGATGACAGAAGAACACCCTGTATCATAAAAAGAAAAGAAAAGAGCAGGTTTTGGGTGGCGGGTGTGGGGCAGGGGGTGCCAGGACTTGATTTGAAGACTTTCAACATCTTATTCACTTCTTTATCCCTTGCTAAGAGCCTGCCTCAGAGGCCCTATTCACGTTGGACGGGCAGATGGGTAGGTGGAAGGTTCGTTGGAAGAGGGAGGGGTCAAGAAGTCAACATATTTATGACCAAGGGACTCTAGGTTTTTCCTTGCATTCCAGGTGGAGAGAGAAACATACATTTGGAGGAAGTACCCTACAAGCAAGTCACATCACCCAGAGATGCTTAACTGGGGTCTTGTGGATCTCCATTCCTGGATCTCCTCCCCCAGTCCTCCTCCTTCTCCCCCTGCCTGCCCTCCCACCCTCAACCCTTATTTCCCCCTCTCTCTCCCTTCCTCATTGCCCTCCAGAACCCAGAGGGGAACATGATTCTCAGAGACCAGGAACCATGGAAGTGAGCTCCAAACTCCTTTGCTCATACCAGCAACTTCGGCCTGGTGAACCTGGGGCTCAGAGAGTGCTGGCATCCTGGTTGAAGACCCCCAGCAAGACCTGCTGCCAAAGTGAGACCAGACTACCTGACCACTTAGCATTTAGGGCTCGAGGCTGTGCTGGAGGAAAGGAGACAGCAGGGGCCTGCATTTTCTGTCTCTGAAAAACACTGAAACAAGCCAGCCTCCCAGCCACACTGAGCTCCTGCTGCCCAGCCTCAGTGAAGGCCATGGCTTCTCAGCAGCAAACCATGATTGCTCATGTTGCCTTTCCTGCTGAATGATTTTAGTTGAATAATTTTGCATGATCTCAGCACAGCATGAAGAAAGAGTACAGCCGAGGACACGGGGCTTATAGTGAGGGAAAAGGGGTAGAACTGGAATCTAAAGAGCTCCCTTCAATCTGACCTTGGCCAGTGACTGGAATTTCCAACCAACTGTTGCTGGTTACCACTAATGACAGCAGTCTCTCCCTCTGTGCATGGTTCTTAGTGGGTCCCCAAAAGGAAAAGGGCTCGGGGTGGCTCGCAGCCTCACGTGGTCATGGGTAGGTCCCACGTTGATCGTCGTACCAGGCAGGCATTGCACTAGAATTATCTCACTGAATCTCCACCACCTCCCCACACCTACCACCCCCCCCACCCAACACACACATACCCAGGAAACAGGCATTGTCATCCCCATGTGCAATGAGGAAACAGGCGTAGCACAGACTTGCCTGAGGCCCCCACCCAGTAAGGGCTCATAGAGCCAAGGTCAAGCTCAGATTGACAGACCTCAAACAGGATTGCCTTACACCCTGTAAGGCAATTGCCTTACACACTTACACTTGGGTGTAAGTGAAGGCCTTACACCCAAACTGGGAGTGGAGAACTTTTTCCAAACTGGAAGGAAGCTCTAGGAGAGGAGCAGAGTCCAAGGAAGAAATTCAAGGTGTTTTCCTGGAAAAGGAAGAGTCAGAAAAGCAGGGCAGTTAGCAGATTTGGGAAAAAAGCTGAATCACAATTTAGAGCTGCCAGGACTCTCAGAGGGCTTGAAATCATCCCCTTCACTTTGCAGATGAATTTCACCATAACCCCAGAGAAGTCAAGCAGCTTGGCCAAGGTCACACAGCAGCAGATCTCTGACCACAGCCAAATGCTCCCAAACCCCATGACCTTACATGGGATTGGGCCTCCCCCACCCACAAGGCCAGCCCAGCTCTAGCTCCCACAAGGTTAGGTCAGGTTGGGCCAGAGGATGGGTGGGAGGTGCCCAGTCCAGGTCCAGGCGGGGAGGATGGTTTCTCCTGCTGTCTCACCCCCACTCATTACTATTCCTGGCATCATCCCCCTCACACCCCTTCCCGTGGAAACCCAGTGATGCCGAGAGCTGGAATTTGGACGTTTTCCCAGCATTTGGGCTGTTAATTAAAACTAAT
This sequence comes from Pongo pygmaeus, assembly GCF_028885625.2. Lineage (NCBI taxonomy): Eukaryota > Metazoa > Chordata > Mammalia > Primates > Hominidae > Pongo > Pongo pygmaeus. The sequence continues at coordinate 50,724,188 of NC_072392.2, forward strand.
AAATCTGCCACTTGGAGTTGAGTTGAAGAGGAGAAAGGGAGAGGTAGGGGAGGGAGACGAGGACTGGGGTGTAGGATCCCCACACACACCCCTACAAGGGTCTCTTCCTTTCAATCCTGCCTCCTGAATTATTTTCTCTGTTGGCCACTTATTCATTCCACACTTGATTCTCCCAGCTGCCAGACCCTAACCTCTGCCTGAGTAAGCTCTGGTTTCTTCTAAAGAGACACAAAAGACATGCTTCCAAGTCAGGGGTGGGCCTGTCATTCCCTGCCACTCCATGGGACTGGGCAAAAAGCACGAGACCCAGGTGGGGCAGACCTGGGTTCAAATCCCAGAGTTGCCCTTTCTAGCCACGTGACCTCTAGGGAGCCACTTCACCTCTCCAAGTGTCTCCTTCCTCATCTTGAAAATGCAGACTGTAATTCCTACTTTGAAAGGTTCTTGCAAAGATGACATGAGAAAGTATGCAAAATAGCCTGTTGCTAACCGTTCAGTGATCTCGCTCTGTGATCTGTTCTGATCTCCACTTCTTTTTTCTCATCTCCCCTGACTCCCAGAGGTTCCCATAAACGATTGCATGTTGTGAAATGATATGAATAGCAGTAATGTCACCTTATATCTGTAAAGCAAATTTCAAACTCTCCCATAGTTTAGAACTCTCTCTCTAAGCTATGGGGTGCCATGTCTACATCCATATAGCCCACGCACAAAGCCATGCACTATCCAGGCAATGATAGTGGTTTATTCATCTTTATTTTTTCAGTGCCCACCACAGTGTTAGATGCATAGGGATGGATGAAAGAAGTGCTTTCATACCTGGAGGGGACATCTGTTCCACTTGTCTGCCCAATGCTCTGTCTCCTTCATCTAGTAACAAACAGCTCCCTTCTGCTTAGGGAACTGCTTCTCCTCTCTCGTACAGTGTGTTCTTTTTCTCTCCTGCTACACAGGTGGCCATCTGACCATGTTGGTCTAATCAGAGCCTTCTCTAGGATTTTTCTTCCTGAGACTGGTGAGGAGGCTTCTTTCCTGTTCAGACATGAGGATAGCGGGTAGGTGGAGCTGCCTGTGAGCATGCCTCCAGCCTTTCTCATGGCAAAGATGAAGTCATGCACAAAGAGACAGAGATGAGAGACAAAAAGCAGGTGCCTAGCTCCGCTGGCTTCAGCCCTCCTATGATCAAGTGATATGAGCCTATGAATTTCCTGTTTCTTCATTAAACATAATCGAGCTGGGACTCTGCCATTCACAGCCTTTGACTCACACAATATCTATCATCTCATTTCATCTTCTCAATGACATCTCAAGCTGGGCCAGCAGAGATTATTATTCCCATTTTACAGATGAGAAAGTCAAGTCTCAAGAAAGTGAATTTATTTGCCAAGGCTGCAGAGCTGCTAATGGTGGGATTAGAACAGATAACAAGTGCTAATGTTTATTGAGAGTGGCAGGTGCCATGTTTAGGGGATACGCATTCTCCCACACCATCCTCTCAATAAGATGATGAAAGCACCAATATCAATATCTGCCTTTATACAGATGGGACAACTGAGGTTGGAGCAGTTAAGTAAATTACCCAAGGTCACAGCGAGTCATGGAGTCAGCCTAGGTCTATCTGCCCAGAGTTGAGGCCACTAGCTACCCACCTGCACTGCCTCCGCAGCTGCCTTTCTGGGAGAGGAGTATCTCTGGGCAGTGGAAGACTAAGAGCACAGAAATAATCAAATACCTGCTGCATGCACAGCTTTGTCCATGGGCTCAAGGATGCAGAAAATGACCAGGCCAGGGAGCCTACACCAAGGGAACTCCCAGTCTAGAAGAGGGAACAAGGCATGTCCATAAATAGCCACGCTGTGAGGCTCAAGTACTTTGGGAACCGAGAAGACAGAGAGATGGCTCCAACTGGGGGATAGGCAGGAGCAAGTGGCACTTAAACATGACCTTTCGTATGGGCAGGATTTGGACCTGTGGACACGGTGTGGCCATGGCAGGGTGAACATCACAAGCAGAGGAAAATGCATAAGCAAACACCTCAGGTGTTTTGGTAGGAAATCCAATGACTTTGTTAGCAGGAGAAAATGATCACATTTTTCTGAAGGGTAGTGTGCATAAATGGGAAAAGACAAACAAACGACCAGAGAAATCAATTAAAGACAACAAGTTGAGGGCCTTGGATGCCAAGATTAAAAGTTTGGGCTTTATTTGGCAAGCAATGGGGAGCCATTAAAGGTTTTTGAGCAGGACAATGTCATAGTCAGACTGGAACAATAGTCTGGCAGCCACATGTAAGACAGATTAGGGAAGGGCAAGGGCAGTTAGGAGGAGGCTATCAGGAAAGGCAGTAAAGGCAGAAGTAGGCCAGAACAGGGCATGGGGAAGGGAACAGCAAGATGAATCCAATGACACCACAGAGGCAGACTCATCAGAGAACAGTGTGGTGTGGTGGAAAGAGCTTATACTTGGGAATCAGGATTGACTCAAACCTGGACTGCCTGCCTCTAAGAGCTGATGTGCAGGGCACAGGGGACCACGAGCAGGACAGCACATTGTGAACCGCAAGTGCACTCACTGATTCATTGATGCCACCCCAGGAGCTAGAAGTCAGCTGACACCTGGTAAGTGGTCAGTGAATGCTGAGGGCATGATGGGAGGATGGATGGACAAGTGACTGAGTGAGGAGACGAGTCAGAGGAGGCTCTGTGAATGAATGAACAAATGAATAAATGAGTAAAAGCAGAAGGGAAGGGAGGGAGGGAAGAGAGAGAGGCACAGCAGCTTCCAGAGTGCTCCTGGAGAAGGACTTGGCTTCAGAAGCCTTTCTTCCATCTCCTCCAAACCCAGTCCCAAAGCTGACACAGCCTGGGCTGAGCCACAGTTTCCACAGCTGCAGGGCCTTAGCGCGAGGAGGGATGGAGGAGAAGGGATGGAAGGCTTAAACACGATGAGCTGCTTGCATGGCTCTGGCGTCCCTCCTCCTTCTAAGAAACAGAATTACTTACTTAGAAGGAAATCTTACTTAAAACCTAGTCAGCACTGCTGTGATTTAAGCCCCACTACACCAGGTTCCCCTCCAGCCCTGTTGGTTTTGGGCAAGGATGGAGGCCACTCCCAGGGCTGTGACCTCAACCAAGCCAGGGACCCCTTGGAGCCAGCGCTTCTTCAGTGTGGTCCAGGCCCAGGGGGACAGTGAGTAGGTGAAGCTGCCTCTGAGCATGCCTCCATGGTGTCAGAGCCTGTGTGGGGCCTGGGAGCTCAGGTTGGCTGCCCCCAGGAAGCCCTCCTATTGGGACCACTCCTTCCATTTCAGACAAATCACTCACCTGCCAGTCAGTAATCAGCCCATAAATATTATTGGTACTGACATTGTATACACATTCTCTCACTTGGTCTTCACAAAAGCACCAGGAGGTCTCTTCCCATTTCACAGATAAAGAAACCTAGACTCATGAACTAACGTTCCCAACTTCACACAGTGGGTGAAGAATCTCATCCAACATGAGGCACAAACTGCTGATTGGTCACCTCCCAATGCCCTTCCCACATTTGTTCAACGTGGGACTTGGAGGGGAGAACAAATGCAAATTAACCTAATAATAAATCCCCTTCCATGAATGGAAAATGCCGTCCAGGCAGCAGGGCAAGCAGAGAGGTCGCCAAAACAATCATCACGATGACAGTCAACATCATTGAGGCTTTCTCTTTGCCAGGCCCTCCTGTGCACTTGAAGCAAATCAACTCATCTAACTCCTTGGTAACAACACTCAGTATGTCCCCTTTTACAGGTAGGTCTCCAGGAAGGTAAGTGACTGGCCCAGGGTCACACGGCCAGGATAGGGCAGAGCCTGGACTCAGATCCAGGCAGTTCCACTTCCACTCCAGAGCTAGTGGCCTAAATATCCCCAATCCCAAAATTACTCTGAGAGGACATCTTATCACTGACCCTAAATTTTCTGGTTTGTTGAATGGCGATAATGACAGTACTTGCCACACGGTGTCTTTAGGGAAAGCTCATCGGGAATATGGCTGTGGGGTACCCCCATAAACTGCCATGTACAGTATAGTGGATCTTACTGCTGTCCCTGGGGCTTGGGTGGCACTTTGGGAGGCATTTTTTTTTTAATTCAAAAGACAGGAGAGGAGTTGATGCAGGTGGATGGGAAGCCAAGTTGGGTGTATGAGACAAGAGAAGCAGAGACTCGGGAGGCAGCTGGACAGGAGGTGCCATCAGAACTCGGTAGCCTGTGCTGATAAAGTGGTGAGTGGAGGCAAACAGAAGTTTCTTCAGAGCAGACTAAGCCTGGATTTCAGGAAACCTGCTGTGTTACCTTGCACAAGTCACTACCCTTCTCTGGTCCCGGTTTTCTCCTTTGGAAATAAAGTGAGGCAAAGAGGTAGGGACAGTGAAGAGTGGTGTGAAGATGCTCTCTAAGGTCATGTCCCATGTCACTGCACTATTTCACTTTACCTGAGAGCTAGCCCTTAGCACAGTGGAATACAGGAAACAGATTTGGGGTGGGGGTATGGTACAACAGCCAGCCCTCCACAAGTTTTGCTTCTGGAGACCCAGAATCCAAGAAAAGGAAAATGCTGTTTCCACCCCATTCAGCTTGTACCCACCCCACCAACTCCCAAAGGTACCAAGAGGATGAGCATAGGAGAGACACCAGTTAAAGTCATGGATGTACTCACCCTCAGTTTCCTCACCTGAAAATGAAAAGCAGGGTGACTATGGGGAGGGGGTGGTTTGGTTCTCTTCCAGCTCCACCAGCCTAGGGTTCTAGCATTCAAATGAAGCTGTTTTCCACTAGGTTATCTCTTTCTTTAGGGATAGAAGTTGGGAGAGGGTGGGAGCAGGCTAACTCAATTCTTCCTGGGGTAGAGCATCCTCTAGAGGGAGACAAGACTGGAGATGGGTGTGCTGTGGCTGCAGAGTACAGGATAAAGGAAGGGCTTTAATGTCTTCATGCAAACTGTGCATCAACTTGAGGTAGAAATGCCACCTTCTCCAGGAAGCCCTCGTGATTGTTCCCAGTACTGACTGTCTGAATGCATGTTCTCCCCTTCCTCCCATCTCAGCCCTCTCCTGTCCGGGTTCTGCCCTCACAAGTGTGTGTGCATGTGCGCACACACATACACACAGGCACCTCCACCGTGCAAGCCCATGTCCTCCACTGACTGACCACACGTTCCCACCAGGCCGGCCTCTGACCCTGGTCCAAGGCCTGCAGGAGAATCTGCAGAGTCAGAGCTCTGTCCTCTTTTCCAATTTCCTTCTGCTTTGATTTTGCAGGTTCTTTGATTGCCCATGGACTTTCAGGCTCAGGCAAAGGGCAGCTCTTTGCAAGGAAAAAAATAATTGAACAGAACCCTGGGAAATAAATGCGGACTCTGCTTCCTTCTCCAGCCCAACATTCTGACCAGGCTCGAGGAAAGATCCTGCGACCACGGGGTCCCTCAGAGGCCGCTTCTGCTGTGCAAGGCTGCCAGTATGTTAAAACAATGAAGATTTTGCCAAAATCAGCTTACAAAAAATTGTGCTATATATTACGTCTTGAATATTAACAATTTAATGCTTTAACAAAAAAATTACAATGTAATATAATTGCTCTGTTAACAAGATAATTGCAGGTTTATTTTTAATTAATTCATAATATGCTACAGATGGTGAGGTCTGTTAATAGGACCAAGTTTAACATTATAGGATGAACCGTTTCTTTTACCCAGCTGGGCAGCACTGAGACATGAGAAATTACCTCATTTGAAGATAATGTCAAGAGTTGAACCTGAGACTGCGGCACCCAGGCTGAAAGCTTCTCCTGTCCCTTCCGGCTCCCCACCTCCCTTCCCCCGTGACAAATCTCTGCTCCTGAACATGCCCACTCTCCCGGAGATACCTGAAACCACAGAGCTGGAAGGAAATTTCCAGATGAACAGTTCAGACTCCTCCACTGTCCAGATGGGGGGATTAAGGCCCCATTCAGCAGCGAGAGCATTGAGCCTGGTGTCATGAGAGCTTATTTCCAAACACACCTCTTACACTTATTACGTACGTGGCCCTAAGAAAGTCAGGTCACCCCTCTGAGCCTCAGTTTGCTCAGTTATGAAATTGGCACGATAAAGCTTGCCTCTGGAGCTGGAGTGAAGTATTAAACAATACATACTGGTGACATGCATTTATGTCACCCTCATCTGACTGCTGTCCCATCAGGTGAGGGTGATGTGGATGGGGCTGGCAGCAGGAAAGGCTCAAACCCAGGCCAGGACTCTGTGTCCCCTCCTCTCACCTGCTCCTCCTCCACTGAGCAGGAAGCAGGGTTGGAGCACAGAGCAGCCCCTAATTCCAAATCCAGGGAAGAAGCTGTGTCTTGTGGCACACATCACGCCCCCTGGATGACCTACGCCTTCACCCTCCACCATGAAATAAGGAGAGAGCTTGAGGTCAGAGAGGAACTGACCATCTGAGAAGTGGAAGGCTGGAGCCCCTGACCCCCATCACCATCATATGCAACTCAAGCCATCTGCATCTGGCCTGTCTATGCAGGAGGGAAAGAGAGTCCGTCGAACTGAGCCCAGCCCTGGGGATTAGTGACATAGGAGGTAGGTTGAGGCCTGGGCAGAAGGTAACCCCAGCAGGCCTGACTCTGGACCCCTGGCACCCAGAGACCTGCTCCCAAACAATCCCTCCCATTTCTCTTCCATCTTAAAACCGAAGAGACTGAGCCCCAGGATTCCAACAGTTGAAGAGGATCCCAGGCTTTTCAGCCCTTAATTGAGAGGTGAGGGAGGGAGGTGCGGAGCGAGACCATGGCTGGGTTAGGAACACAGGAGAACGTAGGTAGAGCAGCAACAGTCCAAGCCAGACCCCCTTCCTCACCACCTTCCCACTGAAACAACTTCTATCAAGGTCACCAAGAACCAACACTTAGTAAAAGTCAGCTGTCTCTGCTCTCTCCTTCCCTTGTTTAGTCTCTTGGGAATGTCCGGCATGGTCGCCACTCCCACCCTCTTGAAACGATTGCTTCTCTTGCTTCCTTGGTAACATGTTCGTCTAGTTTTCTTCCTCCTTCAGGGCCACTTCTCCATCTCCTTTCTAAGACTTCTCCTTTGCCTGAATTTTGGGGTGTCCCAGCTCCCTTATCCTCTGAATGAACCCTGTCTCTCCAGGGGACCTCGCTTATTCATACTGCTTTCTATATCATCTGTGTGCTGATCACCTCTACATTTATATCTCCAGCTCTGGCCATGCCTTTGGCCTGCAGACTCATTTATCCAACTACCCTTTCAATATCAGAGGCATCTGAAACTCATTAAGTCCAAAAAGAGCCTTTGATTTCACCTACAAAGCCACTCCTCCCACTCCCTACAAGCCTTCCGCATCTCAGGAAGTAGCACCTCCATCCACCAGTGGCCCACATATCCAGAGTGACCCTTGCTTCCTCTTTACACACTGTACAGTGAGCTCTATTGGCTCCACCTCCTAAACATATCCCGAGTCTGAGCATTTATCACCAACCCCATGCTGTGGTCCCACACTACCCTCTCACCTGCACCATCACATCTGTTCCCTGCTGGCCTTCCACTGCCAGCTGCTTATACAGCTGCTTTATATAGCAGCCAGAGCACCATGCCCCTGCTTACACTCTCCAATGGCTTCTCATCACAACCAGAATAAAACCAAATATTGTAATGTGCTGTCACAGCTCAGTTTCCCTGGAAAGACTGGAAAATGGTATGTAGGAAGTTAATTGGGATGTGTTCTCAGGATTACACCTGTGGGAAAGGAAGAAAGCAGAACTGGTAGGGGAAATGTTGAGCTACAATGCAGAAGCAACAGAGGCCTCAGCCAATCCCATAGAAGCTCTAGAGCAGGGATGACCTTTCAGAGTTGTCCCAGAATAGGAGGTCAAGCCTTACACTCCTGCATCAACCTATCATAGATATGGGCTGCCTTCACCCAGGAATAGCATGTGATCTCAATTGGACCAGTTAGCCCTCTTCAGCTGACAGCAATTCCTAGAGAGAACTCAGATGAGTGCTTTCAGCTGCTCGAGGAGGAGGGCAACCCACCACAGCATCTACTAGACAAGACATACAAGACTTGGCATGATCTGACTCTCTCACCAATGCATCTCCCACCACCACCTGTTTTGTTTTGTTTTGTTTTGTTTTTTGTTTTTTTAAGACGGAGTCTTGCTCTTGTTGCCCCGGCTGGAGTGCAATGGCATGATTCAGCTCACTGCAACCTCTGCCTCCCAGGTTCAGGCGATTCTTCTGACTCAGCCTGCTGAGTATCTGGGATTACAGGCTCCCGCCACCACGCCCAGCTAATTTTTGTATTTTTAGTAGGGACGGGTTTTCACCACATTAGCCACGCTGGTCTCGGACTCCTGACCTCAGGTGATCCACCTGCCTCCCAAAGTGCCGGGATTACAGCCGTGAGCCACCAAGCCCAGCCCTCCCCCACATTTACTATGCTCCAGCCACAGTGACCTTCATTTGGCCTCCAAAACAAGCTCAAGAACTCTGCTCTTATTGATTCTTCTGTGTCTCATCCTTCTTATGTGTAAAATGGAGAAAAATCATACATCTGCTTCATAGGGTAGTTAAGAGGATTAAATGAGTCAATACATGTAAAGAGCAGTGCTTGGCCTGGAAGGTGTTATATAATCAGAAGCAATAATAATGATAGTGATGATGATAGTGATGGTGATGATGATAACGATGGTGATGACAGTGATGATGATAATAATGGTTAAGATGATAATGGTGATGGTAATGATGGTGATGATGATGATGATGGTGAGGATGATGTTGATAATAATGATGGTAATGATGATGGTGATGGTGATGATGATGATGGTGTTGATGATGGTGATGGTGATGGAGAATGAAACACCCTTCTCTTAAATCACTGCATGGCTACCACTTCTCAACATTCAAGCATTTTCTCAAATGCCACCTCCTCAGAGAATCTCTCCCTGACCCAAGCCAGGCAGCACACTCCCAATCACTGTTCACCTTCCAACCCTGGTTTATCTTCTTCATGACACTTAACAGTATCTGATACTGTCTTATTTGTTTGTTTACATCAGTGGTTCTTAACCAACGGTGGCTTTTGCTTCCCAGGGAACACTTGGCAATATCTGGAGACACTTTTGGTTGTCACAACTGGGCAGGGGGAGTGCTACTACATCTAGCGAGTAGAGGCCAGGATATTGCTAAGCTTCCAAAGGGAAGCCCTACAACAAAGGTATCTGGCCCAAAATGTCAACAGTGTTGATAGTAAGAAATCTTGGTTTACTTTTTATTTTTTTTTCTCCTCCATGAGAAGGTCTGTTTTGTTCGCCCTCATATCCACAATATTGACACCCTGTAGATGCTTAATCCATATATGCTGACTGTCAGTGCTTACAATAATGTTTCACATGGGGTAAGTGGTCTAAAACTGTTTGCTGGGGAATATGTGCCAAGCCCTATGACTTAATAGCTGTGTGAGCTTGGTGAGTCACTTAACTTTCCTGAGCTTCTATTTGCAATTTGCTTATTTGTAAAATAGCATAAATATTCATTAATGAAACCGACAGTTACCAAGATCTCACTGAGTTCCTGTCCTGTCCACTCTTTAGAACCATTTTGGGGATTACAGGAGGTCCATGGATTCATCCTTTAAGACTTGCTCAAATGTCACCTCCCCTGTGAAGCACTCCCTGATCCTTGCCTTCCTCAGCCACCCACCATCACTGAGGCAAATAAGTCTCTCCTTTTCCAGGTTCCAAAAGCCCCTTGTTCACACCTATGTGGTAGTGAACCATGCTATTGGCTTGAAATGCTTGATAAGTTCTCAGCCCTATCAGACTCTGTCCCTTTTATAACAAATAGTTTGTAATGGTTCCTTTACAATCCTGAAATGAAATTCATATACAGTATAACCTACCTAGACACATCACTGGAAAATAAATCAACATAATGCCCTAACTGTAAGATAAAAAAGTAGAATAAAGATAATTTATAATAAAATATGTATCTCAATATGTAAATGCTCAGGTTTGATGGCACTAGAAGACATAATGAAGTTGTCAGAGGCTTGTGTCTACACATTAGCTCACCCTGAGGGCCAGAGCCTCAAATGCAGCCTGACACTCAGGAGGTTGTGTCTGGGACTCCACTGCCACAAAGAGCTTTGCCATTGGAAATGTGATTTTCCAGAAATGATGAATAACTCTTGGTAATGTTTCCAACGGAACAATCTTCCTTCAATTTACACGGTAGTTGTATTCCCAGAAAAATCAGTGTATATTAAATTCATGACACAAATACTTTATGTTTATATGTATAACATAGGTTCCAGGCTCAAATAATTATAAACAGGTTTCTTGCCTACTTGAATGTCGACCAGGATATTTGCAAGTCGTGTGGGATGTGGAGTGATGCTTCACTGAGCAAGATCATCCCTGCTTCGACGAGCGTTTGACATCCTTGGCCACTCCCACTAAATGCCAGTAGCATCCCCTATAGTGATTGTGAACATCGAAAATGTCCCCCCGCTTATTTACAAAACTGTCCCTCCACGATGGCACTGCCCTCATGGAGAATTTCTCTTCTAGTTTGTGTCTTTCACCTGCCTATGAGCTACCAGAGGACAGATGAACTTGTACATGACAGGTACTCAAGAAATTCTGATCGGCTGTAACACATGGGATCATACCCCATGCATATCCCCTCAGCCAGCCCTGGAGGTTGCCTGCAGAAAGACCTGCCAATGGTGACAGATGGGTGTCCTCCAGCCCTGGGAGTGTGCCAATCCATGTACTGATCAGACCAAAAGTGCCAGGGAGCTAACAGCCCACAGAGAACCCTCTGCCAAGGAGGGCTGGGGTTGGGCGATAAATTCCCCAACTTCCTCGCCCCTCCATGGGACCAAAATGAGGCACAGTGGGTAGTATTCCAGAGAATCCGCCATGATCCTGAGAGCCTCAGCTTCCCACAGACCCACAGAGATAACCCTCGTGAACACCCCATACCTGGCTCTCCTTCCTTCCTGTCTCATTTCCCCACTCCCTTAGAGCACTTCCTGGGATCACCTCCCAAATATACTCCTTGCACTCAGATTCTTGTGTCAGTGTGTTTCAGGCACTATTGTTACACAACAAACCACCCTAGAATCACTTGAAACAGCAAGGATTTCTGATTTCCCCTGATTCGGCTGTTGGCTAGGCGGTTCCTCTGAGGTTTCACTGGGTCCAACACAGCTGGAGTAGGGGATCTTCCAGCTCCCCTAAGCTGGAAGATCAAAGATGGCCTCACCCACTGTTCGGCAGGTGGTGCAGGCTGTTGGCCGGGGAAGGCTCTGCCCTCCTCCTCCTCGAGGCTTCTCACTCTGCAGTAGCTGGACCTGCATGGCAGCCTCACAACAGTGCCCCAAGATGGCAAATGAGAAAGCAGCAAGCCTCTTGAGCCCACGCCCCAGATCACAAACAACATCCCCTCCTGTTACATTCTATAGGTCAAGGCAAGACACAAGACCAGCCCGGGTTCATGGCGGGTAGAGAAACAGATCTTGTCTCAGGATGGGAGTTGCAGCAAAGGCATGTGCATGCGGGTTGGGAGGAATGTATGATCATTAAACAATCTGCCACTTGGGGTCTGCTGTGGGGAGAGATAACCCCAAATTAAGACATCAGCCGAATCAAGCAATGGCATGTCTTGCCTGACAGAGGGAGGCAATGTCTGGAGGCATGACAGAGGGGAAGATGTGGATGTGTGAATGCACTATGGAAACAGAGGCACGGCCCAAGTTGCTGGTGCTGACCAGGATGTGCAGCTCCTGGACACACAGGCTGGGAGGAAGGCGAGACCCTCTTAGCATCTCTAGTTCCACTGCTGAACTTGTGTTTTTCCACAAGACTGCATAATTCACCAAGACACAATTACTTACAGAAGAACATAAACAGTGTGTGCCATGGGACCGTGGGGGTTTGTAATTCAGACATGTCTCCAGGGATAATTAAAATCTCTCCTTGGAACAGGAAGTCTTGAAATAGTGCTACAGTGGTGTGCTCTGCTTCTGCCAAACCCAGGGTGGTGGCCAGGGACTCCTCAGGACAGAAGGAGGAGCTGAGGGTGGGGAAGGAGAAGGTGGTCAGGACCTGCAATCCTGGGAGAACTCAGTGGACGCCCAACTGCAGCAGCAGGAGGGAGTTCAACGTCGGGGAGAACTTCTCTTATCACCAGGGCTCATTTTTAGACCATGGCAAGGGCTGTCCCCTTTGCCCATGGATGGTAAGGACAGACGGAGGGAGGCCTGGTTTAGACAGAGCCATGGTACAGGTTAGATGTGCCCATCTAGTTGTGTTCTGTGTCTGAGTGAGGCTGATAATCAGGGATGGGATTCTTTCATGGATAAGGGAGAGGAAGGGAACATTGAGTCTTAAAAACCTACTCCATGTCAGGATCTATGCTAAGCACTTTATACCCCTTCTCATTCAACCTGTACCCATTTTCCAGTTCTGAAAGTGCTAACCCCAAGAACATAAAGCCACTACGTGGCAGAGCAGGGACCCAGGCCTCTTGACTCCAAAGTCCACAGGAGTGTCTAGAGGAAGCTAGCAAACAAGGTGAAGTGTTGCACAGCAGACAGAAGAGAGGACACTCTCTAGAAGGGGACAAATGGCTCTGCCTTAAAGTCCTTGAAAGCCAGTAAGAAAAAGAGAGTTGAGCCTTATGGTGTGTACCTCCAAAGGCCAGGACCATGCCAGGAAGTGGATGTGATCAGAAGACAGATTTCAGTTTGGTACAAGAAAGAGCTTTTTAACAGGCAGAATCATCCCACTCTGGGAATGAGCCATATGGAGAGGTGGGGAGCTCCCCATCCCCAGACACATGTAAGCACAGGCTCAATGCCCTCCAGCAAGTACTTCTGTAGAAAGGTTAGATCTGGTACCTCTGCAGTCTCTTGGACCCTAAGGTTCCAGGGATCTCTGGGAGGGGCTGAGTGCCTTGGCTGGGGTACCCTGATGGACATAGGCAAAGTTGAGCCAGGAGAGAGTTTGTGACTAATGGAAGAGCTCTGGGCCCTGCCTTCTCCCTTCCCTGCCCTCCCAGAGCCTCCAGGCTTCTCATTTGCTGCTCTCCTGGCAAAGCTACTGGCTGGGGGAGGGGAGGGATCAGGAGGTGCCCCCACCCCGCCTGCATGCTGAATGGCGACACATTAACCTGCTGACCCTTAATCAAAGTCTCCAAGCACAGCGGCTGGATGGATGCACCATTTCTCCATCTCCAATTACTCAGCAAGAAGTTCATCTGGTGTCAAGAAGCAGAAGGAGCTGAAGACGGAGAGAGTGAAGATGGAACAGTCCTGGGGGAGACCGCAGCCATGGCCTCAGCCCAGGGCTGGGGCGGCCTCAGCCCAGGGCTGGGGCAGCTTCCAGCCCGGCCCAGGCCCACAGAGCTCCAGCCACCTGGAAAGGCCTATGCTGAGGGGAGGGAGGGGAGAGGCTGGGGACCTTGGGACAGTCCAGGCCCTTCTGGTGTCAGGAAAGCGGACCACAGAATCCTGAAAGATGCTGCTCCCCACACACAGCCTTCTCATTTCAAAGGCTGCCAGCAGCACACGGGGCATCTGAAGACTGTGGGGAGGCCTCTGTCAACCCTGGGCACTCCTGCTATCCCCCTTTCCACCCAATCTCATCACCCTGTGTTCCCTCTGGGACCAACCAGCCCTAAGGAGCCCAGAAAAGGCAGCATGGATGGAACAATTTCCCTGCAATCAACCCCCAGCATCTGTCCCACCTCCAGAATTGAACTGGGACTGTTGCCATATACGGAGATATCCAGAGCAGGGTCCTGCCAGTCCCCCTTCCTCTGTCCTCAGACATTCCTCCCCATTCAGGGGCACATGGGCATGGAAAGGGGGTTCCAGGCTCTAAACCTACATGTTGGGAGGTATGAAATGCTCCCCTCTGAGAGCAGACACAGTCCCTGGGAAAGTACAGTCTGATGGGGGAGACACAGACCCTATCCTGGCAGATCTGCCAGTATGATTTCTGAGTTCAAGAACTCCAGTCTGAGAGAGGAAGACAACACACAAAGATGGACTTGAAAATGCCCACCAGTGAGAAGGTCCCCTGACCTTCTGTCACACTCATGCATAAGCCACAGGCTGCAGAAGGAAGCGCTGGGGTCACCCTTGGGGGCTCCCCTGAGGAGGGGTTCAGTTCTGAGGTGGCTTCACTTCCTCCAAACTCAGCCTCAGAAGGCGCTTTCTGGAGCACAGGAGCGCAGGTCTGTACCACTGTGGGAGCCAAGGAAGAGCAGCTTATTAATTTAATCCTTAAGCAAATTTACAAAATTGTCAGTGGATTTGCAGGAAGCCGAGGGAAGTGGCTTCAACCGAAGCTGGCAGCTGCTGTCCTGCCTGGGGGATTTGCCTTGCCGTGTGGGAGCGGGCAGGGATGGGGAGGCTTCATGCCTCAGAACCCCTTCCCCAGCACCTCCTGGCAGGGACCCTGCTTCTCCACATGTCTCCTCTGTCAGTCTCTTCCCTAAAAACAGAACCTGAAAATTGGTCTGGGAGGACTTCAGCCACAACAGCCACTGACAGAAATAATTATAGATGCGGAGTAAGCACTTCCAGTGTGCCAATGCTGAACATATATGAATTCATCATCAGGAATGAGGCAGGTACTGTTATTGTCACTGTTTACAGATGGGAAAACTGAGGCACAGAAAGGCTAGGTAACTCATTGCCCAAGGTCACACAGCTCATAAATGGCAGGGGCAGGATCCAAGCCAGGGCAACCATTCTCAACCTCTGTACCCTTCTACACCCTTAGTCTCTTGCCTCTCTCTTTTGCTTTTGGCTTCTATCAAAAGGAGACCCATCTTCCCACCCCCATGGGGATGCTAGGTCAACTATCTCTCATGCTCTTCCTAAGGGCAGACCCAAGTGTCATCCTGACCGTTCCCCAGCCTCCAAATGCCCGAGCCACTCCATTCCTGGTAAATACCTCCATCTTCTACCTGCCCTGCCCTCTTTCAGCCACTTCTTCTGCCCCACGAGAATCGGTGCTTCCCTTCAAAATTGGAACCTCCCGAGAGCACGGACTTGGGTCCCAAGCCTTGGCACAGTCCATCTGGGTCCCTGAGTAAGGCATGGCTTCTTGAAGGGGTCCCAGGCCTTCGAGTCCTGCAGCGATTCTCCTGCCTCCTTGATAAGGCCTGTACCCAACAGCCTTTGGGTTTGAGGAGAAGGCTGCTACAAGCCAGCGTGGCCCAGGCCCAGCTGACTGAATCTCCAATCTCCACAGAGACTGAGGCTGGTTAACCTGTTGGGAGAGTTCACTGATCACGTGCTGATAAGAAATTAGAAAAGCCCGGACCAGCCGGTGACCCTATCCCCACCGTCCCTGGTCCGGCTCCAGCAACCCCGTCCAGCAGATCTCTCATTAGCATCTCAATGTGAGGAACATATGTAATGAGGCATCTGAGAGAATCCCCAGCATTTAAATTCATTAACAGTCCCTGGAAGTCTTCAGTGCGGAGGTGGAATTATCGCTAAACTGCTTTTAACTTACCAGCTGTGCACTAAATGTCGGAGGAGCCTGGCTTTAGGGTTTGGGAGGGGAGTTGGAGGGGGGTTAGCCGGAGGGGCACTACTGTCTGGGGCCCCAAGCCCAAGCCCAGGGATGCTGAGGCTCCTGGCTGGAGGGCTGTTTTCCAGATTCTGTTCAACACCCTAATGATGAGTGAAAAATTCAATCAACCAGCTGGCTTGTCCACTTAGAAACAAACAGCCGCCTCGACTGATATTGATGTGGCTGTGCGTTTCAGGTTAAGTTTCGTGACCCTGCCTCTCTCTGCTCAGTGTATGATGGATGATAGAGGAAATGTCTTTCCTCTCCTGGGAGTGGCCTTTCTCTGACTGGCCAGACTCTCCCCATGCTTCATAGCCCCTCCAGGGGGCATTTCCTGACACTGTCCTCCTCTTCCCACCTGGTTTCTGTCCAGCATTTTTGCCCACCATCCCAGCACACAGCCCACAGTGCCATGACCTTACTGAGATCTGTCTCTTCCATGTGCCCAAGAATCCCAGAGAGCAGCATTGGGCCTGTGTGTATCCCAGAGTCCAGTCAGCCCCTGGCACAAAAGATACGCTCAACAGAGAGTCACTGAATTAATTGATTGATTGATTAAATGCTCCTCTCTGCCTGCAGTGTCAATCATAGTGCCTGGCTCATTGTAGATTCTCAATAAATATTTGCTGAATAAATGTTGAATGACAGATAAGTGGTAGATGCAAGGATGGTCTGGGGATAAGGAGGTTAAGATTCAGGAATTCAATGCTTTATTCAACAAATATTGAATAACTAATCAGAATGATGGTTAACATTTGTATTCGGCTTACTATCTGCAAAGCACATGTTAACCCATTTAATACTTATAAAAACTCTGTAAGAAGGATTCTAACACTATCCTCATTTTACAGATGGGAAAACTGAGGCATCTAAGCAACTTACCCAAGGCTCTACAGTTAATGCTTCATGGAGCAGGGATTTGAATCTAGAGTCTAGCTCAAGGGCAGTGCCCTCCAATGGAAGTAAAGTGTGAGTGAGCCACATGTGTAATTCTAGATTTTCTAGCAACCCCATTCTAAAAAGTAAAAGTAAATAAGAATAATTTCAATAAGATATTTTGTTTAACCCAATATATTCAAAATATTTTCATTTCAACATATAATCAACATTTTTAAAAGTATTAATGAGATTTTTTACTTTCTTGCTTCCACACTAAGCTTTCAAAGTCTAGTGTATGTCAGGTGTGATGGTGGCTCATGCCTATAATCCCAGCACTTTGAGAGGCTGAGGCAGGAGGATCACTTGAGCCTAGGAGTTTGAGATCAGCCTAGGCAACATGGAGAAACCTGGTCTCTACAGAAAATACAAAAATTAGGCCAGCATGGTGCCAGGCACCTGTGGTCCCAGTTACTTGGGAGGCTGGTGTGGGAGGATTGCTTGAGCCCAGGAGTTCGAGGCTGCCGTGAGCTGTGATTGGGCCACTGCACTTCATTCTGGGCACCACAGCAAGACCCTGTCTCAGATTTTTAAAATCCAGTGAATATTTTACACTCACAGAATATCTGCTCAATGGCTGCATGTGGCACATGGCTGCTGGACTGGAGGATGCTGAGATGAAGCTGAATTCCTAACTGCTGTTCCCTGCTACTTCCCACCTACCTGTGTCTGGATCTGTGCTAGACACTGAGGACACAAACAGGAACCAGCCACAGTCCCTTCAAGGAAGCTACAGTTTGTTGGGGTAGACACACGGGGCATAGCAACACATTACAGTAAATGCTGGTGACCTAAGATGTGATGAGATCATCATAAGAACGTAGTGTTGTATCACTGTACAGAAGGAGAACCTTGAGGGTAGGGGTCTTCAGGAAGCCAGAGAAACCTTCCAGAAATCAGAGGCCTGCCTGAGGTTTGAATAGAAGTAAGCCAGGTAAGACGTAGAGAATAGCACACGCTAAGGTCCAGCAGTGGGGAGGTGGACAGCAAATCCCTGAGAATGCAGGCAGCTCATTTGGAAGGGCTGGAGTCAGGAGTCAGGAGGGGCAGGGTCTTGAAAGCCCAGGCTGCAGAGTGGAACAAACACATAAGCCTGCATTAAAAGGGTCTGGACTTGACCTAGAGGAACATAGGGAGACATAGGGAAGAAGGATTTTAAAGGAGAAAGTGATAGACTCAGATGTGCATCTGAGAAGCAAGGCTAGAGGGGCTAACACTGGTGGGATTGGTGGCCTTAGCAGGGACAGAGGAGGGGAGGAAATCAAGTCAACAAGACTTGGTAGCCATGCATGCTGGAGACTGAGCAGAAGAACTGACCCCTGGGTTTCTTGTGGGGCTACTGGCTGGACAGTGGGGCCATTTTTTGAGGAGAAGGAACTCAGAGGGGTGGCAACAGGTTGAGGGAAGAGGAGGCTAAGTTTAGATTCCTGTGCAATGAGTTTTGTGGATGCAGGGAAATGAGAGGCCTGGATGGATGGGCCTTAGGATAGCATGGGAGGCTGGCAGGGCTGGAGGTACAGATCAGCACTTCAGTGGATGAATGGTCACGTGGATGGGTGGCAGAACTCCTGGACCCTGCCATTTTTAGACGACAAGGGACACACAGGATGTGGGCACAGTTCTCCTGTTGTTACATGTGGTTAGGTGGAAGGAAGGAAGTGCCCTAGGGACTTAGGGCCAAGGAGACCATATTAATAAGGGATCACAAATTGTCTATGTTCACTCAATTAATCTGTGTTAACTGAATTAGGGAGTAGACAATTGAGGCCCAGAAAGGTTAAGTGACTTGTCCTAAATCACACAGCCAGGTAGTGGTCAAGCTGAGGCAAGAATCCAAGTCCTCTGACTCTAACTCCAGTGTCCATTCATCCATCCATCCATCCATCCATCCATCCATCCATCCATTCAGCAGCTGCTTACTGAGCACTTACTACATGCAATGCACTAGGTGCTGGGGATGCATAGTCAAGTAATGATGTTCTATGTCCAGGATTAAAGGAAAAGGTAGGGCCTGGCAGTAGGGAGGGGTAAGTGTGTGAACAAGACCTGATGGCAGGAGCTACTGCACAAGGCACTGAGGAGGGGGTTTGAGTGAGCAGTGAATCCCGTCTGTGGGGCAGGCAGCAGTGAGCTTACTGTCCTGCACTGGCCTCATGGACCTAGATGCCTCATCTTTCCACACCATGCACAACTCCATCTGGCCCCTTATCCCAGCACACAGCCCACAGTGCTGTGACCTTGCTAAGATCTGTCTCTTCCATGTGCCCAAGAATCCCAGAAGGCAGCATTGGGCCTGTGTGTATCCCAGAGACCAGCATAGACTCTCTATCTGTGATGGGAGATAACTCTGGGAAGATGGGTCTAGACCAGATAATAGATGGTCTTGAATGTTCAAGTAAGGAGTTGGTCTTGACTTGGTAGGGACTAGGGAGCCACTGAAAGTTCTTGAGCTGGGTAGTGAGGTGCCCAGATTTGCCTTTCTGCAATCTCCTGAATCAGGCTCCATTGCCTTTTCTCTGATCTCCCAAACTGTGCTCAGCTCAGTGCCTGCACCTAAGCCAGCAGAGGACCCAGGAGGGCACGAAGTAGCCCCATAGAAGTAACCAGGCCCTCTCATGACCTGTTCTGCACAGCACCTCTCTCTGTGGCTTGCCCTGCTGTAGGATGAAGGCGGGCAGAAACAAGGTCCAGCACTTGGAAGCAGGAGAGCTGGATTTGAGAACTCACACTGTGGCTTCACCTCCATGTCCTCATCTGTGCAGCAGGGAGGCTAGACTAGAACTGCCCCTCCCCATCCCAGATGGGCCTTGGAGTCACCTCACAGCTTGTCAGTCACACAGATGCCTGAGCCCAGGCCTGGGGAACTGCTCCTTCTAGAAAAAGAGACTGGTCAGGCTTGGGAAGCAGGACCTTGTGTGACCTCTGAGGACACCAGGATCATAAGAGGAGGGTGGGAGGCTGCCCAACTCAAACCTTAAAATCCATGGGCTTTCTCATCCTCCCACCTTGTCATTGGAACCCCTGTTTCATGCATGAGCAAGCTCAGGGGTGCACCGGTCCACACCCAGGGCAAGCCATCACCCTGGCAAGCCCATTTTCAAGGGACCATGTTGCCTTCCAGGTTTTCCAGACATAGAGAAATAAAACACAAGATGTCTGGCTAAATTAGAATTTCAGATAAACAACTAATAATTTTTTTAGTAGAAGAATGTGTCATTTTACATGTTGGGTCCAACAATTAGATGTAAGGATCTCCTAAGCCTCTGGGCTTGGGGCCACAAGAGAGGCCGTCCCCTGGAATTCTCGCCTACTGCCTGGGTGAGGTGAGCAGGGAGAGGCTGTTTCAGATTGAAACATGTGCAGATGGTCTTTGAAGAAGGGTCTGGGTGTCAGCTTCAAGCAGCCTGCAGCACTGGCTTCTAGTGAGCCAGTCACTGACTCGGTCACCTCAAATCCCTTTATCACCCCAACTGCCAGCCCAGGCTCCAACAGCCCACAAGCCACAGAGCAGGGCTATTCAGAGAGGAAGGGCCTGGATGGGAAGACGAGCTCATTAGGACAAGGCTTTAGTGTTACCAACTGGAGGACCTGCCCCAGCTAGACCCAGGCCCGGAGCCCTGGACACAGGAGGAGGAGCCCCTCAGGGTCCCCTGCAGCAGCTTGTTCCCACCCCTAGAATGACAAGCCATAGAGCAAGGCCCAGATCCAGTCCAGGTCAGGACTGAGAAGGAGTTCAAGATCAGTCATCAGCCGTAGGCGACTGAGTCATTCCCTCTCATCTCACACGCCATTCCTAAATACAGACATGCACACACACATACATTCTGAGCACTGCGCAGCACATCCAGCCCCCTGTTCTCCCAAGCTAACGGGTGCCTCACTGCTTGGAGATTGAAAGCTGGTAAGCAGTGAGGTTGCCAGCCCCTCCCACATCCCCCACAGCCATCACCTTCGAGCCACGCAGCTGCTGCCACAGCCACCAGCTAATTAGCTGCGGGGTAACGAGGGGCCCGTGCTCCTGAAGGCAGGCACTGCGTTCTGGGACATTAGCTTCCTATTAGGAGCCACTTTCCACTGCAAACACAAACAGCCCCGGAGGAGGACTGGCAGGGTAGAGGCTGGCCTGGGGTGGGGAAGAAGCAGCATGCTTCAGGAAGCCTTTTATTAACTCTCTAATCCATTCCAGATGCTGCAGGGTGCCTGGCCTGGGAGCCCTGGAAAGGGGTAAAGGATGTAGGGGAAAGATCTGAAATTCAAGAGAAAATCTTAGATTAGATAAATGTGAGTGCAAGAGAAACATCTGGGTTGTCCAGTTGGGGAAAATGAGGCCTAACATCCAGATGTGGTGGGGATGGGACAGCTTCTGCTGGTTTAGCTTCAGCTCAGATTGGGAGCCCTGATGATCCCTTATCTGGTTAATGGGTTTATCCTGGGAGGTGGGTGGGGCTCACGGGGGCCAGGCAGGGCAGAAAGTACCCCCCTAGCTGGAATGGCTGTCTCATCTCAGGCAGAGACCAGAGAGGCTGGGAGGCAGGCTCCCCTAAAGTTGAACAAGGTTTGTTTCCTTCTTACTCGAAAGACTGAAGGCTACAAGAGGGAGCACCTAGCAGCTGCTGACAACCCAGCCCCCAGGGCATGCCCAGACGTGGGTGCACCATTGGACGGGAATGTCTTCATAAGCACAGACACAGCAGCACACATGGCTCTGCACACTCATGTCATGCACAGACACATGCCTACCACTCAGGAGACCATCAGCCTGACTCTCGCACACACACGCACACACACACTAACAGCAGTAGGGGTGGGGGGACCTGAAGCAGCAACATGGCCACCGGCAGCCCCCAGAACCACCACCTGGTCTCTGCCCCTGACCAAGCCAGGATGAGGCCCAGCCAGGAATTTTTCCAGCCTGGGGTTATTACCACTCCCTTTTATAACAAATATTTTGTAATGAAATTTATACAGTATATAACCTACCTCCATACATTATGTACCTGCATAGATAATTTTGCCCAACTGTAATATCAAGGAGAAATAAACAGGGGTGAAAGGTTATGATAAAACACTATGTATTTCTGTATGTGAATGCTTGAGCACCACCACCCAAGAAGACACAGGAAAGAGTGAGAAGATTGCACCTAAATGTTGGGGCATCTGAACACCCACAAATGATGATCGATCAGGTGGTTCTTTTAGGGACTGAGGCACCATGAGCAGGATTGCCATCCATGTAGTGGTTTTCCAACTGGTAAGCAATTCTTAGTAAAATACTTATCAAAACCAAGTCCAGTCTTCCCTCAATTTACTGGTGGTTGCATTCCTGGAAAATGTTATATATACTAAATCATGCCAAAAATAGTGAAACCTAAGTAGCACAGCCTCGGCTTAGTGTCTATACAGCCTGAGGTTCTCACCTTGGACAAACATTCACTGATGTTTCATGTATGTGACACCTGGCTGGACAGGTGACATTTTTTGTCCCACCCACTAAAAGCCAGGGAACCCCCAAATCATGATGATGGCCCAAAATGCCCCCTGGGGATGATACAACCCTCACTGAGATCTAAAGCCTCAGACCCTCTCTCTGAGGCTCATGTCCAGGGTCCTAATACCTCCCTCAGCAGGGCAGAGACCAAGGACACAGGGGATAAAGGATGGAAACTGGTTTACAAGCAGGAGAGCCCATTACGTAGGTGCGATGAGGTCCTTACTGCTGAGACCGATGCTGGAGGCTATGGCTCAAGCACTGGGGGGGTGTAAAGGTCCAAGCACCCAAGCCAGGTACTTGGAAGATGTTATATGTGAGGCGGGCCTTGACATACTTTTTGCCAGGTAGGGAATGCAGGGGAATGAGGATCTGGCAGGTTAAGTAACTTGAGTCCAAGTTTATCTGGGTCCAATCCCCTTCATCTTTCTAAGACCGCACTTGCCTTCAGGAAAGGTTCCAGGGAGGAGAGGGTATTTGCAACAAGCTAAAAGACTAAGAGCTTTCCAGTAGGTAGAGATAGAAGGAGAACAGCATCCCAGCTGAGGAAATAGTGTGAACAAAGGTATGGAAATTGTGTTCAAGTAGCATGACCTCTAGCTTTTCTGGGAGCATAGACTCCATGTAGCTGTGATGGGAGATAACCCTGGGAAGATGGGTGTACACCAGATAATAGATGGATGACCTTGAATGTTCATGTAAGGAGTTTGGTCTTGACTTGGCAGGGACTAGGGAGCCACTGGAAGTCCTTGAGCAGGGTAGTGAGGTGTCCAGATCTGCCTTTCTGCAGTTTCCTGAATCAGGCTCCACTGCCTTTTCTCTAATCTCCCCATCAGCTCACTGCCAGGCCTCTTTCTGGGGCTGGTGCTGTCGAGGAATTTCTCCCAGCCTCCCCAAGTAGTTTTCAAGCCATAATTAATTGCATAGTAACGAGGATCTAATTGCCTTCCCCCTGCCAGCACCCCAGAGATGACGGGCTGTACCTGGAAGAAGGTGTGTTCAGAAAAAAACAAGTTAATTAACACTGTGAACAAAGAGGCTGCTAATTGCATTGCTTCTAGGACTTGGGAAGACATTTTTCAGGAATGGGAGTCAACTGCCTTGGGCTCATTAGGAAAAACCATGGTTCTCTGTTGAAGAGGTCTGTCTCCCCTCCTCCCCTACAAATGAACTGCAATAACAGCCAAACTGACTGCAGAATGAAGGCCTCCACTTTTTTCTGGGAAAGCCAAAGACCCAAGAATCTTCTTGTCCTCATGTTATGGGTGGATAAAGTGAGACCAAAAAGGACACAAAGATCTGGTGGTTTGGCAGCTTGGACTCCCTTCCACGGTGCCCACGTCTACTGTCAATCTGTCAAGGAACGTGGAAAGGACAGGGCTGGACTAGGGCAGATTCTTCCCCAAAGTTCTGGCCACTTATGAAGGAGGAAGTGTTCAAAGAAGTGGGGAAGGACCCTGGCCCTCGGCCCCAACAGAGAGTCAGAAAAGCCTCCTGGGGGACCACCATCCTGGCCTGGGCTACAAACTTCTACTCTGGGGTCTGCATACCTCACTGGGAAGCCCGGCAGGCAACAGAAGGGTTTGGGCATCTGTGCTTGGGGGGCTGTCTCAGCCTGGCCGTTCTGGGAACATGTGGCTCTGAGACCACTCTCTTCACAGCCAACCTACAGCAAGTCCCTGAGCAGGAGCTGGGCTCCAATTGCTCCATCTAGACTCTAAAGAACCAGACAGAAAATATTTCACACTTGGCAGGCCGCACAATTTCTATACCAACTACTCACCTCTGCCGCTGTAGAGGGAACATCGCATCAACCATACAGCAACAAATGGGCTGTGTTCCAATAAAACTTTATGGACAAAATAGGTGGTGGACTGGACTTGCCCACAGGCTGGAGTTTTCCAATTCCTGGTTGAATGAAAACTCGCTGAAGGCAGCAGCAGGACAATGCCTCCTGTGAATCCTCCCATCCCTAGCACAGGGAAGCACTGGTGAAAGGTTTGTTCCATGAGAGAAGCAGACAGTAAAAGAAGGTCTGACAGCGAGCACGCGGGGAAGAAGGCGAGCACTTGAGTCTCTTGGATTGAAAGCCCTGAGCACCATGCCTCCTGTGTTCCCTTGGTTCCATCCACGGACTTAGCATCGATCCTGGCATTGGTGCCAAATCTTCCTCCTTCTTGACATTAGAACAGCATGGGAGGGCACTGCCCATATTGTTGGCAACTCCCCAAAGAGGCCAGTGAGGCCCAGCCCCAGAAGTCCCCACCCTATCACATTCACCTCCTGCAACACTCTCCATGGTTGACTGTCCAGAGGGAGGCTACCACCCTTTTCAAACCTGCTGGCCTAGAAGCTTCTGGGCCTGGAGCCCTGGCTTGATCTCCCCATGGGCAGGCTGCCTCTGGGAGGCTCTTCCACTGGTTTCTGTCCCCAGGCAGATGATCCCATGGCAAGGGAGGGTGGGCAAGAGGTGCTAGAAGGGCAGGCACTCTGGGGGAATCTGCAGAGAGCGATGGATGAAGGGAAAGCCCAAGCAGCTGGACCCAGAAGAGCCTGGCTGCAGGCCTGCGGCCAAGGCAGGAGGGAGGGACAGGCACCGTTGGCAGAGGCTTGGCTCTGAGGAAGGGATCAGGGCTCTGCAGGAGCTGGGGAAAGTGTCCAGGGATCCCAATTCTAAAAGCACCATATTTTCAGGAAAGGCTCCAGGACAAGGTGGGAGCATGAATGGAACACTGATCAAAGACTGGAATCAGAGCCAGAGGTGGGAGAGAATCCAACAGGCTGCCTTCATGCTAGGGATGGGCCCTGCTAGCCTCAGACTACTCCAACTGCCCCAGAGCCAAGAGGTTCTGCCAACGGGCCAGTGAGTACAGAGGGAAGGGAGGTCAAGAGAAGAGTGAGCAGACAGACAGAATCCAGAAGACATCAGGATAGGGCTACCCCCAAGGAAGATAAGGCCTTTCCTGGACACCTTGAAGAACCCTGCCCCATTTATCCTCCTCAGAGGAGAGGAAACAGCAATAACTTGTGTTGTGAACATTCCATTTGAGAAGCATCACACCAAACTGGGAGAACACAAAGTTCTTGGAAAATGTTACTAATATTGAGTATTCTGGAGGGCCAGGCACTGCCATCATGTTTTACATGCATTATCTCATTTACACCTCTGGAATAACCTTATAAAGTGAGTGTTTTATTCCCATTTTACAGAGAAGAAAACTGAGGTTCCAAGATATATTAAATCATCTTCTCGCATCCAACAAAGCCAACAAATAGCAAGGTTGGACTCAAACCCAGTTCTGTTCAACTCCCACATATTTCCTGCACGCCCAGGAATGAGATTCCAATCACTTAACAACCAGCATGGATGTCAACCAAGCAAAATGGATGCCACATGTAAACAATATGTACAGCTGAACTGAGAGACCCCAGGCAACTCCCACATGGGATCGCCAGACGCTGCCTCCCCACAACCCCCAACCCCAAACATACAGCGCAACCCATCTAAAATACAAACAGCAAACCATCCTGACATTGTCTCCACTGATGAGGAAAGGGACTCAAAACTCAATGAGTCTGAAACCCCAGTGTCCCCCAATCAAACAAGCTCACTGTCGAGGGATCCCATCCCAGATCAGATCAGGAGAGACCTTTTAAGAGCATCTCGCCCAACTCCCTTACTTTACAGACAAGAAAACCTAGGTCCAGAGAGGGGAAGTGACTGTCCCAAGGTCACACAGCAAATTGGTGGCTGATCCTAGTCTCAAGAAACAGAAACACCCATTCCCACCTTTCAGTTCTATCCCTGTGCACACTGCTGGTAGTGCTACAACTTGAGTCTCTCCTTGCAAAAAGCAATCTGGCAATGTGGAATATGAGCTACAAAACTGTTTATACCCTTTGACCTGTTAATTCTCCTTTTGGGAATAAACCCCTGGGAATAATCCAAAGAAAAAGAAAAAAAGTAATTTGACAAAGATGTGCGTGGCAGCACTGTTTGCAAAATTGGAAATTTGGCCACCACCCAAATGCCCAACAATAGCAGTAAGCAAACGGTGGTTATATTAATGTGCTGTAGTTATTAAAAATGACAGCTCTGTAGACTAAGTGAGTACAATAGAAACATTCATGTAAGACACCGTTAAGTGGGAAAAGCAGAAAATGTCTTCACGCGTTGGTTATAACGAAGCAAAACAAGTGAGTGTGTTAAAAAAGGCTGGAAGAGATGAGGAGAGATGAAAATGGCTTATTGTTCAATTGGACAATTTTTTTTCCACTGAACGTTATTTAGTGTCAAAAATCTTTAAAGATTTTAAAGTTATCCAACAGTGATGGAGAATTAGCAATCAGAGAACAATATTGCATTCAAATCCACCCAGCAGAGTCCTAAATCCCACCCATCTCCCTCCCATACTCCACAACTTCCCTGGAGACCTGCAGAGAGATCAGCATCTGTCTCCCTCGAACCATCTTTTCAGAAAGATGTCAACAAAATGCTTTGGTCATAAGTGGTGTTAGGAAGTTCTTCTAGATGTCTAGCCATCTCCTTGAGACTTTAGCAGGAGTAAAAATAGGTTCCACTGAAGCATCTTGGCCATGGAGATGCAACGAAAGAAATGGAACCAAAAGTAAGAGAAAAGTGGAGAAATGAAGAGAAGGTGAGACAGAGAAACCGGGGAGGAGATGGTGAATATCAAGCTTCATCGAAGTGCAATTGAGAGAAATTAGATGCATAGTTGGTTCCAGGCCCAGGAGGAATTATGAAAATCCTTCTGAGCAGAGGGAGCTGGTATAAGCAGAGATATGCAGCCTACAAAGCCGAGCAGAGGTGCTGTATTTGCAGAAGAATTGGAAGACAGGTGACAGGTGCTGGTTAAGCTGAGTAAAGAACAAGGGGAATGCATTGGGGAAATCCTGAGAGGAACAGACCATCTCCTTGTAGCCCCCTCAATTCCTTCTTTCCAATGGAATCATACCAAAATTCATGGCTGTGAACCTGGTGCAACCCTATCATCCAAGGTCTTTTAGTCATTCCACCACTACCACCACATCAAACTCATGACAGCCAATGTCCTTAAGCAGAGGAGGGAACAGTTCTTTATTGAGCAATGCTGTGAGCCACTCACTCAGTCATAACTTGTGATGTCCATACTGTGATCCCCGCTTTACAGATGGAAAAACTGAGGCTCAAGAAGATAATCAAGGTCACACTGGTAAATGACAGAGCCTGGATTCAAACTTGCCACTCCATTTCTCACCGTACCACATTCTACGAAGACAAATAACCCTACCAAGGGTAGGCAGGATTCTGAGAAAACCGTGACATGGCTCACTTCTTTAGGCCTTTGTGCCAGTTGAATGAAGGCTAACTATGGCCAGAATAACCATCAAGAGTTTCACCATTGGTTACATCAGAAATTAGACAAGTTATAGGGGAAAGAAGCTTCTGGAGGGAGGGGGAGCTCTTAAAGTGGCCATCTGAACTCACCTCTGGTTATAGTTAAACTTAGGTCATCATCATTCTTGGAAAAAGAGGAAGGCACCCACCATTGTGAATGTGGTTGTTGGACCCTGTTAGACTGGGCCAGCTTTGGGGCTGTTTAGAAAGAAGGGTGTGTGTATCTGAAACACAAGGCCCAACATCATAGACAAGCCAGTGAAGGGACCACCATGCTTGCTGGCCATTGCACTAGGAGACCTGCACCACATGACCAGGTCACAGCTGATTGAACCAGGTGCAGGCTCCTTGGAGGTGGGCAAGCTGGGAAAGTCCTAACAGGGCTGGGCTAAGCTAGTCAGATTCTTTCTTTGCAGAATTTTAACTGGAAAATACACCAAGGAGGTAAAGAAGCGCAAGCCAAGGCCATGAGGCTGCCAGGGGCCACAAGGGACCAGGAGTGACTAGAAGTTACAGATAAATAGAAACAACGAGAACATTGAGAAGAAGAGAAAGCTGCTGATAGGAGAAACAGACAGACCCAGAAAGGAGCCACCACCATGCAGAGCACAGCTGAGCCATATTCATGAGGTCTCACTCAGCAGAGAGACACACAGCAAGGCTCAGTGCTGCTGGGGGAACAAGAAAACACCAGAGCCAATAGTCACCTTGGATCCTAACTTTTTTTCCTGGATCCCATGACTGATGCCTGAATCCTGTACTGCCCATGGGATTCCCACTTACCCTGCTGTTGGAGCCTTACAGTAAGGTCCATTTGTTGAGGAACTTGAGTGAATGTCTCTGCTTTTACAGTCTAAAGGTCTGAACACAGAACCCAGAATTAGGTTACATGCCCTTCCAAACATTCCCACAGCACCACATACCTCCCCATCATAGGCCAGTATGACAATGCCTGCTTATCTGGTTGTCTCTCTCTCTAGACTCTAAGCTCCATGAGATGCTACCCATCCACCATTTTATTCCCAGAATCTAACAGTATCTGGCGCAAATGAAGGAGGAAAGGAAGGAAGGAAGGAAGGAAGGAAGGAAGGAAAGAAGGGAGGGAGGGAGGGAGGGAGGGAGGGGAGGGGAGGAGGGAGGGGAGGGGAGGGAAAAGTGACACATGAGTTTGTGTTGCTAACAGCCAGCCCCACACATGGTCACATGGACCAAGAGCTGAAGTTGATCTTCATTCTCTTCAAACTAATCACTCCCTGAGCCAGAGCTCGCTATCCAAGCTGAGTTTCTCACTGGGCACCACTAGTATATTGGGGGAAATGGTTCTTCATCAGCTGGGATGTCCAGCACATTGCAGGATATTTAGCATCCCTGGTCCCCTCTTAATACCAGGAGTTCCCCCTAATCCTGGCCACTGTGAAAACTCAAAGCACCCCATGCATTTCTATTTCTGAATGCCCTTCTGGGCACTTTGTCTCTAGTTCCTCTGATCATGTCTTGCTGTCTTGGAAAATATTGCAATGGTGCTATGTTTTTATAGAATAATTGTAATAATAATGGCTGACGAGGCAAGTGGCTCACACCTATAATCCCAGCACTTTATGAGGCTGAGGCAGGAGGATCACTTGAGCACATGAGTTGGAGACCAGCCTGGGCAATGTAGTGACATGATGTCTCTCCAAAAACGTTTTTTTTTAATTAGCCAGGCATGGTGGCACATTCCTGGCTAATTCCAACTATTCAGGAGGCTGAGGCCTAAGGATAGCTTGAGCCCAGGAGTTCAAGGTTACAGTGAACTATGATCACACCACTGCACACCAACCTGGTTAACAGAGTGAGACCCCTTCCCTCTAATAATAATAATAATGACTAACATCCATGGAGCACCTTCTCTATGCCAGGCACTATTCTAAACACTTTATATGCATTAATTCACTTGAACCTCACAGACACCTTTATTATAAAGTGGATACTGCTGTTATCCCCATTTTACAGATGAGGAAACCAAGGCTCAGAAAAGTCAAGCAACAGGCCCCAGAGCATAGTCCATAAGTGGCACAGCTGGGATTCAAACCTATATGGTTCCAACTCTGGAGCCTATTATACTCTTCACACCCCCGAGGCTGCAGCTCCAAGCTGACATTGCCCACTTCCCCAGCCTTACCGTCTCTGCCTCGTTCCTCCTCGGTTATCCCACATGCGCATGCGCGCACATGTGCACACACACGGCACATCAGACCACTAGCTGTTCCCAAAATATCCTCACTTAACTCATGCTGGCCCCTCCTCCTGAAATGTCCTTCCCTTGCCCACTTGCAGTTAGGTCTTTCCTGTCATCAGAAAATCCTACTCAAGTAGTGCTTTCTCCATGAGACTTCCAAGCTTCCCCCAGGCACAATCAACTATTCCATTCCCACAACCTCTCCCGGCCCTATGTCATGTCTCCATTAGGCACGCAATGCAGTCTTCCTGGGAGCCCAGCTGCCTTGTAGATGTTTTGTCAATGGCTGAGCCAACTTGGAGCACCTAGAGTCTGCTCTCAGCATCTTCTGGTGGCCCAGCCCTCTTCTCCCCCAACCCTGCCCCCTGCCACCAGCTATCTTGGAGATTACTTCACAGTTCCAGCTCTCTAGGACCTATGCCTTCTCCCAATTTGCCATTTCTAGCATAGCTTTGACCACCACCTCCCTCAGTCCCCAACCCTGTCACCCAAGATCCCAGAGCCACCACCAGGGGGATGTCAGTTAACTGCAAGTCATTCTACCAGCCAAGTTGGTAAGGAGCAGACAGGACCCGAGGTTCCCTTACCCTTCCTCTGCCCTCCTCATGGGCTGCAGGTCCTGTCCCCAGCACAGATGCCCTCCACACCAGGCTAATGGCCCCTCCCCCAACTCGAGGTCCACTCCCAGCCATTAATAATAGCAGTACCATCGAGTGTTTCGTTACTTAGCAATTTGCAATCATTAATTAGTGGAAATTGCAGATTGGGGCCATGAAAGGAGGATGGTAAGATTAAGCTCATTTTGAAATCAAGTTAATCGAGTGATGGAGAGGGATGGCTCCCTGCTCCAGAGCAAGAGCCCCTTCCGCACCTGCTGAGCCAGCCTCTGGCCTTGGACCAGGGCTCAGATTCCCCTTGAGTGAAACAGGAAGGTGATGTATGGAGATGCCTTGGGCTGGGTGAAACAGGAGCATCTAGAAAGATAGACATTGGCCAGGCACAGTGCTCATGCCTGGAATCCCAGCACTCTGGGAGGCCAAGGCAGGCAGATTGCTCGAGCTCAGGAGTTCAAGACCAGCCTGGGCAACATGGTGAAACCCCATCTCTACCAAAAATACAGAAAAATTAGCCAGGCCTGGTGGTGTCCACCTGTAGTCCCAGTTACTCAAGAGGCTGAGGTGGGAGGATCGCTTGAGCCTGGGTTGCCAGAGGTTGCAGTGAGCCGAGATTGTCACTGCACTCCAGCCTGGGATACAGAGTGAAACTCTGTCTCAAAAAAAAAAAAAAAAAAAGGAAAAAGAACAAAAAAAAAAGAAAGACAGATAGTTAGATAGACATTGGGATAGACATAAAAGACTAAAATGGACACCACAGCCACTTTCTTTCTTTCTTTTTCTTTTTTTTTTTTTTTCTTTTTTTTGAAATGGAATCTCACTCTGCCACCAGGTTGGAGTGCAGTAGCGCGATCTTGGCTCACTGTAACCTCCAACTCCCCGGTTCAAGCAATTCTTCTGCCTCAGCCTCCTGAGTAGCTGGGATTACAGGCACGCACCACCACACCCAGCTAATTTTTGTGTGTTTAGTAGAGGCGGGTTTCACCATGTTGACCAGGATGGTCTTTATCTCCTGACCTCATGATCCACCCGCCTTGGCCTCCCAAAGTGCTGGGATTACAGGAGTGAGCCACCGCATCCAGCCACCACAGCCACTTTCTAAACTGATACTTGTTCCAACTTGCCTACAGGCCCCTTGAACTCCTGTGGTTCTCCCACGTCCTCTCTGCCTTCCTAGCCCCAAGAACTTTTCCCCAGCCAACCCCTTTGAATTATTCCAAATTCCTTTTGCATAATTATGCATTATTAACCTTTGGAAATTGATTTTACAGAGAGTGTTTAAGGGGAAAGGGTTAAACATTCTCCCCTACCCCACCCTACTCTGGAGAAAGATGCTGAGTAGACATCTCTTCTCCCAAAGCTGAAAGAAAGATGCTTCTGCCTGCACCCATATTTCTTCCCAAGGAGACACAATTATCTCCCCCACTTCCCTTCCCAGCAAGCAACAAGACAACACTGGCCCTGACATACGGGCAGCCGGCGGGCTCCCTGTGCTGGATAAGGACGCATCTGAGAGCTGCCGTTCCTAAGTCATCTCCCCTCCCCCTCGCCTCTGGGGAGGAATCTCAATGAGGAAGGCAAAGCCCAAGGAGGCTTGGAAATCCTGGACAGGTGCCCAGCTTCTCCATCCATCCAAACCTAGGACCCAGGCCTTGACAGTCCCTCCCCCAAAAAGTAGGATTAGGACCCAGAAGGACCTAATAGCTCCTGCCTGTTCCTACGTGCCTGTTCCCTGATTCCCACCTGTTCCTACCTCATTCCTGACCTCCCATTCCAGCCACAGTGAGCAGCTCAGCATCTCATCCATCCTCCATTCCTCTGCCCAGTCTGTGTTCTCTGCCCGGAATGCTGCTTAGTATCTTAGACATCTGTTCCTTCAACACGCACTAAGTAGCTACATTAGCACTCCTAATAAAACGCTGAATAAGAAGAGATTAATAAGCCTCCGCCTGATGCAACAAGAGAAGACAGTCTCACCAAAAAGTAACTAAAATATAGTGAAGTGGCTGCTATGGTAGAGGGAGGGCTGCAAACAGCACCTGAAGCACAGGTTGGGTCCTGAAGTATACGTATAGAAGATTAGCAGGTGCATAAGAAGGCTGGAGGAAGGGTGTTTTAAGCAAAGGGAATAGCATGTGCAATGGCTCATAGTCATAAAGAACACACATGTATGGGGAGCTTGGAGGAGAGTGCAGACTAGGGGAATAATGCTGAGATGTGGAACCTCAGGGTCTGAGTGCCAAGGAGTATGCAGCAGGGCCACTGATGGCTGTAAGCAAAGGCTTGCAGCTGAGCAAAGGATGGATGGGGCAGGGAGTGGGGGTATGAGAGAGACAGAGTGATAAGCAAGTGTTAAGAGGCCACTGGAACCAAGGCAGGGTCTGTGAGCATAAAGAGAAGGGGTAGATTTGAGAGTCATCCAAGAAGAATAGTCAACACATCCACTGAAATTCTACTTGGTCTTCAAAGCCCAATTCAAACACCGCCTCCTCCATGCAGCTTCCCCAATTTCCTCCACACCTGCAACAATTATGATCCCTTCCCTCTGTGATCCCAGACTGCTGAGTTCTCCATCAAACTGATCATCACGTTCTGCCTAATGTTACAGGAGTCTGCACAGGTCCCTATCTTCCCCAAACACTCCCTGACAGCAGGGATCATGTCTTACCTTCCCAGAGCCTAGCCCCTTGCCCTGCACAGCGTAGGCCTTGATTTTGTTTGTTGAGTCTAATTTAATTGAAATATAGGGAAGCTGTAATCAGGATCCCTGCTAACCATGAGAAGTATCCACACATGGAAAGGCTGGCCTGTGAGGGGGAAATTCCCAGCACTAGGAATGCAAGAGAGAGGACTGCTGCTCCCTCATTAGAGACCTTGCAGAGGGGAGTCTTGAACTGAGTGTGAGGTCAGGAGGCATGCTTATGTCTGCTCCAACTCTCTGGATCTCTATGTCCCCTCTAAGCCTACATATGTTATAGGGACTAGTCTTCCTTTCCACAGAGAGGGAGACTCACTTACCCTGGGCTGCATAACAAGTCCCCCTTAGGGGTGGGGATGGGTACCTGGCCCAGGATTCTCCCCACAGTGGATTAAGACTGTGTCCAGAGACTTGGAGTCCCTTCTCTCAGGGCAGCATGGTGTCTGGCCACTACCCTTCCTCTGCTCGATCCCCAAGTGATGTGGCCTTGGCACACATTGTTGTCCATAGTAGCATGGGAGCTTTGCTGATCCTTAGATTGTAATCCTTCCTCTCCCAAGCTGGAAGAAGGGGAATAAAATCTGGAGAGAAACAGAGAGGCCAAGGTCTAGTGAACGGGATGGATGACTTCAAGAGCTCAGATGCAATGACCTCTTCATGCATTGCCCAAACATTTATTGAGCACCTACTTCACACCATTTCCTGGAATTGTTTTTCCATCTCCACCCACTCATGGCAGCTGCACTGCCTCTACAGTGACACTGGAAACAAAAAAATAAGGATGGAGGAGAAACAAAACGTACTGAGGCCCACTTACATCAGGCATTCTCTTGGGCGCTTTGTGAATTGGCATCTCTCAAACTTTAGAGTGCACAAGAGTCACTGGGATTTTGTTAAAATCAGATCCTGATTTGGTGTTTCTTAGTTGGGGCCTGAGATTCTGCATTTCTCACAAGATCTCAGATGACACTGAGACTGCCTATCTGCAGACCATGTTTTGAGGAACAACGTTGAATCCTTACCAAAAACAAAAAGAGAAAGAAAACCTGCAGAAGGGTGTTGAGAGATTATTTTACAGATTAGGAAGCTGAGGCTTAACAAGGCAAAGAATCAAAGAATGGAGTCCTCAGTTCAGAGACCCTGGTAGGGAGACAGAGCACATATTACACAGTCTGCCGGAGCAGGGGTATGCCCCATCTTCAGAGAGCCAAGTCCAAAGAGGGGGATATAACTTTATTCTGGGAATACACCCAACTGGATGACAGATATAAGGCCCTGCCCAGTGGGAACTGCCCAGTCTTGTAGGGGAGACATTGCTTTTGTCTCGGGGGACCCCTGGTCCTTCAGTAAAGGCACAGCCCCTACCCTTTGAGAGGTTGTTCTCAAAGTTGGCTCGGAGACCCGGAGAGAGGAGGAGAAAAGAAAACAACATCAGGGAGGCCTGTATTTCCAACATAGAGCCCCACTGCCTAGACCGGGGAGGAGATGTAAGGAACAGAGTGGGCTCATGGGGAGCCCCTTCTCAAGCCACTCAAAAACCTAGCGCAGATGCACTGAGCTCCTGGCCCCAACATGGAGCTGGAAGGTGGCCCCCATGCACAGGTGGGCCAGGCTATTTAACACTGTAAACACCACACTTTACTGCAGCCATTAGGTCCATAACAGCGGCCCATCTATCCTCACCCTGGCCCTATGACACTAAGCACTGATGGTGCAATTAGGTAGCAGAGAGCAGGCTGTAAATTGCTGGTACAGCCATCCCTCCACCAGGCACAGTGAGGATCCCCTGCCTGAACCTCCTGCATCCCAGGCTTCAGCGGAAAGTGGTAGTCTCCAGCCTCAGGACCTGCACAGGGACTACCCTCTGAGGCTGGGCCCCCGAGCACCAGAAAGCCTTTTGCCTGCTGGGGCCAGGAGGAACCATCAAATTCTTTGAATGGCTCCACCCCACTAGCATTTTAGTGCCAGAAATTTCTGGGGTGCCACTTTTGTGCTTCCTTAGAGATCCCTTGTACAATCTCTAACAACCATCGCACTGTGTCCTGGAAAGGATGGGACTGCTTGCCCACTAGACCATGTGCTTGCACAGGGCTGGGAACTTTTGAAAACATTTTTGTGTCCACTGGGCCTCACACATCATAGAAACTACAAGTGAGAGAATGTACATTTTACTTCATAATAATGTACGTTCCCTGACACCTTGGGCAAGTTTCACCCTCTCTATAGACCCCAGCTACCCCTCTAAAGTATAAGGAGAATAGACCACAGAGGTTGCAAATCAGGGGCCCATTGACCCCACAGATGCATTTTGTATGGCTCACAAGAGGAGGGTTTGGGGTGTTGTTGTTGTTTGAGACAGTCTTGTTCAAACTGGAGTGCAGTGGTATGATCATGGCTCACTGCCACTTCAATCTCCCCAGCTCAAGTGATCCTCCCAACTCAGCCTCCCAAGTTTCTGGGACTACAGCCATGCACCACAACACTCAGATAGTTTTTGTATTTTCTGTAGAGATGGGGTTTCACCATGTTCCCCAGGCTAGTCTTGAACCCCTGAGCTCAAGCAATCTTTCTACCTTGACCTCCCAAAATGCTGGGATTACAGCCTGTGAGCCACAAGGTGGGTTTTTTTTAATTGTCCAAGTGTTTTAAGATACACCTACATCAGGAAATTTTACCTAAAAATCCAAATGTTCAGTGTCTCTTTAAAAATCAGAAGCTGTGACAGCACTGGGCCCACATCCCTCCATGGCAACAGTCATGTGTTGCTGCATAACTGTTGCCCCTCCAGTGTGCCCCAGACCTCACCTTTCCCTGTTGTGTATCCCTCAGTTTTCTTACGCCTGACCCACTTCACTCATTTCTGCTATCTTCCTGTGGGCTTTTAGGTTCCTATCTCATAACCTGGTCAGGAGGCTCCCCGTGTCCTACGATTCTGGATTCTTCAAATGAATGAGTGAAAAGATGAAGAAGATGGTTGACTAGTGGGTTCTGAGCCTCACCTTCTTTATGAGAAAATCACAAGGTTCTTCAGCTTTCTGACTTCCTAGGGCAGGGAATATCTTTCCTGCCCCTTGCTCCTTCAGAAGATGATGAAGAGAGTTTATAAAATATTCAGAATAATGACAATTGTCAGGGACACTGAAGTATCACATTGCACAAAGGCCAAGGGGAGAGTGGTCTTTGTGGGGTTGAGGGAGAAGGACCCATTACCCACTTAATTCGAAGCCACAGCCAGGCTGAGCTTCCCTCTCACAGTTCCCAAGGTCTGGCTGGTGGCTTAGTGCGAGCTCCTGATCAGCACCTGGGACAGCTCCACCCATCGCCCAGGATCCTCACTACGCTATCCGGGCCC
Source organism: Pongo pygmaeus (assembly GCF_028885625.2). Lineage (NCBI taxonomy): Eukaryota > Metazoa > Chordata > Mammalia > Primates > Hominidae > Pongo > Pongo pygmaeus. The sequence continues at coordinate 50,760,527 of NC_072392.2, forward strand.
AGCCGCTTCTGTCCCACCTACCTCCCCAGCCTCCTCGCCTTTCCTTGTGAACCACGTGGGCTTTGTGTCCATTCCTCACTCTTGCCAAGCCCTTCCCCATCTCAGGCGCTTCAGATAACATCCCCTGGAAGTTTTATCCCACTTTTCACAGGGTTCCTGCTCGTTCTGAATATCTCAGCCTCAGCCTCACTTCCTCAGGGAGGGCTGCATCAAAACTGCAGTTCAAATTAAATCTCCATAGATGCTATCTCATTCCTTCATAGCACAGATTGTGGCTGTCATGATATATAGATATTTGTGTGATTACTAATGTCTCCTTCTGCATTAGAATAGGAACTCAGGGGCAGGGTTCAGACCAGTTCCACTTACCATTTTATATCCAGGACCTAACATCAGACCTGGTTACACAGTTGTTGGATGAATAAATTAATGAGCCCCTTCTGAATGCAGGAACTATGCTAAAATATAGTCCCTTTCATAGAATAACTTATGGTTTCATTGGCTAGTTAAATTCCAGTTTGGCTGGAGTTAAAAATAATCTAATCCCACCCCTCCCCACCCCCCAATAAAGGAAGTCGAATAAAGATTCTGAAGCATCAAATCATTCTATGATTAGGTGACGGACCCAGGGATAGAATCCAGCTCCTCAGTTTTCCAGTCCAGCCCAGTCTCACTGTGGCTTCTTCCCCGTGTGGTTCTGTTAGTTTATCTGCCTGTTAATGGCCACACACATACCCCCTTCCATTATCCCATCAGCCCTGCTTGGGCATTGCTATTGATGGCATTTAACCCCCTGGGGTTTCTGTTTGCTCTGGCTCTACCCCATTGCTGCTTTCCCAGAGAGTCTGTCTGGGCCTCCTCAGTAGCTCTGAGTGTGGACAAGAAGGAAGATTTAATGTTACTGCTTTGGTCTTTTGTCTCTGCAAAGCAAACCCTTCCCCTGCTGGGAAACTCATCATCACCAAGCATCAAGCTCAAGCTGAGTTCCACTTAGCTGTTTGCAAATGGCAGTGGGGTGGGTGGAGGGTGAGCAGAAGGCTTGTAGCCCAAGGAGAGGAAACAGGGTGTTTGTGAGAAAACACAATGGTAGGAGGACTGTTGGGGAGGAAGATGAGGTTTGTAATGAAGACTGGCTGACTGTGAGCAAAGAATGCACCAGGGCATAGGTCTGCCCTGCCCACAATCAATCCCTAAATTGACCATCTTCTGATCACAAGCATGGACATTGGTCAGTACAGGCTTTGGCACAGTTCCCATGGTACATCCTAGGCAGCTCTCAGCCTTCTATGAATGGACTGATTATCTCACCAGCTGAGAGTCCCTGGGAATTCCTCTGATCTCTATGGGCTTCACTTTACTCATCCTGCAAATGGGAATGCTTGCAAAGTTGCTGTCAGTATATAACAAGATCATTCATACACACACTCAGGGAGGGCTTCACACACCATAGGATGCACAACAAACATGCTCTCCTCCCTGTAACAAGTATTTAGCCTCGATTGCTCTCTACTTTGACCACAACTTGCCCAACAGCAGGGCTCACCCATTGTGGCTGGCCCAGGATTAGTGGAGAGGGATGGGGTAGGTGGCGGCCATGCTAGCACTCCGTGTCCTCATCTATCCCTGCACCTCCTCCAGCCGCATGCCTTCCTTCCTTGTTCATTCCAGTCATCAGTGTTCTCTGAATTGCAGGCAGAGTAATGTATTCCATGGTCAGAGCGTCTTCTGCTCCCCCGTGCGGCTATCTCTGTCTTGGTCTCCCTCCTCTCCACCCCATGAGCATGAAGACAAAATACACAGAGATGAGATGAAAAGGATAGAGGTAAAAAAGGACAGAGCAGAAGAAGGGGAACAAGTTCCCCCACCGTCTCAGCCTCCCTAATTGAATGACTCTCCTACCTGACTCTCCTGTCGGCTCCCATGTTCCTTCATTCTCCCTGATGGCCCTGAAATCATCTCCCCCATCTCATCAAATCTCTCCCCCTTCCTCCTGCTTGTTCTCTAAGCCGCAGATTACTTTTTCATAAAATTCAATTTCTAGCCATTCTCATTACTTACTCACTTAATGTGGCGGGGGAGGGGAAGGGGGAGCAGAGGAAGACGAGGGAGGGAGATGGTGTCTGTGCAGCACTTATCCAGCCTAGTTACCAAGGCCCCTCGCTGAGGTGTATTAGAGTCTGATAAGACCAGATAATGGACTTCTGTCCCCACACAGGGAGCTGGCATTGGCGTATTCGGGTATTGCGGCATCATGTCGGAGGGTGGCAACACTTACAATTGTCGTCCGTGACTCCTCTCTTGCTGGGAAGAGTCCACTGGGAAAGCTGTTTGTTCAACAAATATTTTCAGAGAGCATTTTATTCACCTGTCACCCTACTAGGCACTGGGAGCACAGTCATAATAAAGAGGGGTCACTCTCCCAGGCCCAGTGGTCAGGGAAGAATTCGGGAGGAAGAGGCATAGAAGAAGATCTGAATAGGAATTACATAAGCTCAAAGAAGAAAACAAGTATCTTAGTTTGGGTTCCCGCTTTAAAAAGGAGCCTGAAACAAGGGCTTCAGGGCAGATAATTTACTTGGGAGATAATCCCAAGAAACCAGAGGGAGGGAGTCACATGGGGAGTGAGACAGGGAAAAAGGGAAATCAATAAAGATGGATTAAGTGAGTTACTTCTTTAGAAAACTCCAGACCCTCTGCATAACCATATTGAATATGCCACAGAATTATCCCTTAAGGAAGGAGGATAGGACATTATCCTCTGACTCCTGTCCCCATTGTTTAAGGGTTAGCCCCAGTGGTATTCATTTCCCTGCACTTTCATTATGCTTGTGCAGGCTGAGCAGCCTTCTCAGACTTCTGAGAAAGCCCTGAGTCTGAAAAGCAGAGAGATACCACTTTGCATGCTTGGGATAAGATGCTGGCAGCATGCCCAGAATTGTCTACCACAGTTGCACTGAAATCAGGTCAATGAAGGGAATGTGGTGTGGGACACACAAAGTGTCTGCTACAGTCCACCCCTTGTAGAGCTCAGATCTGCCTGTGACCCAAAATAAGTTCACCTTGTCACTGAATTTTCAGGAAAAGGCAGGCCTTAATCTCTATTTTCTAAAACGTTCTTCAGACAGGAAGGTTGATGGGTCAAGGTACAGTTCCAACAGCTACAGCAGATCCTGAGAGATATCCATCCCCCTATGCCCTTTACCACTTACTCTATATTTCCTTTACCCTCAGCCTACCTGATTCTGCTGGCCTGGGTTACTTGCTCCGTGAGGTACCCAGACCAACATCCATGAGACAGGTAAGGGGGGTAAGCCCCTGGTTGCCTCAGTCCCATTAGGCTGTTTTTGCCACAATTACCCATTCACTATTATCATCAGATATGGAAACATTAAGAGATGCGCCAGTGAACCCCCTGAGTTCCAGACAGAGTCTTCCCTGTCCTGGTTAGGTAGCAGCAACCCCAGGTCTTTGTGAAAATCGTGGTCAATTACCCCAATCTTCTTTTTGCCAGTCCACTGACATGAAGGATTCAAAGTGACCAAGGATCACTCAGGGTCAGTCACAGCAGAACTCTACTGTGTCTCCCTGTAGAACCAGAACCTGGCGTCCACCAGAGCCTAGAGTTGGGGAGACAGAAAGCACATCTTCTTCTTAATGGTTATTGGAAGTGATGATAGCTGGACCCAACTTGCTTCCATCCCTTGTTTCCCAGATGTATATTCTAGCTCTCAGAGGACACAGCACCATGCATGAACCATTGGTTCAATGCATACCACATCCTGGAGGTCAGTACCACAACCCTGCAAGGTATTTTCCACAAACTGGTGTCTTCTCCAAGCCTTTAATAGGCTATTCCAGTATTCTGTCAGGCCACCTGCTTCCAAGTGGTCTGGTGTATAATAGGACCAGTGAATTACATGTCTCATGACTATGTTGACCTCCTGCAGCATGAAATAAATCTCTTGGTATGAGATTATGTTTTTGTGGGATCCCATGCAGATAAATCAGTCACGTTTTGAGATCTCAGATAGTCATACTAGCAGAGGCACTGCAAACAGGAACAACAAATCAAATCAGATGAGGGTAAAGGCCAAAAAAGCGAATTAAGTAGAGATATGATGGAGACAACCACCCTGCATCTTTTACATCTTTCAGGGTGGCTCTGATCTCTGCAATTTCACCTAGATAGCTTTTGACTTTCTATTTTGGCTGGAGAGGGGAGCAGTTTCAAGAGATTCCATTTAGCTCTTCTTACCATAAAAACTCTTACTCCACAGGTAAGGGCACCAATGTGAGGGTCTGCCAACATCTAAATATATCCATCTCAATAATGCATACAACGGTTAGGGAAGAATAGTCCAGGGACTATTAGAGGTACTGGAAAGTGAATGTAGGGGAGAACTCTATCATGTTGCCTTCACATACTCCCAATTTCACTGGGGAACTTTGATGGCACCACAGGCCAGGTCCCCTAGCATCAGTGATAGTCAGACCTTGTATTCAACAGTGCTCAAAAGGTCTGGGTGATCCCCTGTCTTTGGCGAATGGCCAAGGGTCCCTTTGTTGAATAAGAAAGGGAATATTTATTGTATATACTTTGGTAACATTTCAGGTTCTTCCTCAAGAGGACCTGGTTTTCCATCAGTGGATGGGCTCTGGGTCTGAGAACTAGCTCAGATCTGGACAGAGGATGAGGAATCACAATTTTCTATTGCAGTGGCTGATATCAGCCATTAGATAATCAGGTTTGTTTTAATTTTCTTGTTGTTATGCAAGTCATGGAATACCCTAGTTGGCCACCTATCTATCTAGACCCTGGGAGCACCACGGTGTGTTTTTCAGGACCACAGCTCCTCGTGTGTTAAGGCACACTGGTGGCCACTCTGGCCTTGCTTCCTATTACAGTAATTATGTCCACTTTGCCTCTGATTGTTAATGCCACCACCAGACCTCTACTAGTCCAGATTCTTCTCATCCCCATTGACACAGAGAACTCAACCCCATGGCTTCATCTCCTGTCTGCCCCAGCCTACAGAGGACAGCCACCACTGAGCCACTCATTGAGGCTGGAGCCTCCCTCACTAGTGCATTGCTCATCATTCTAATGGTGAGAGTGTCCTATTGGCCTTCTCTGGGTACACAGATTTACATGGTAGGTTTTCTGGTTTTGTGTAATAAAATCCACTCTAATACACTCACTTCTCTAACAGTTCTGACATTTCCAAGGAGCTGTCCCAGCAGCATAAGAAGGCTCAAGGATTCCCTGCCAAAACATTAAATCCTGAGTCTTGGAAGATTGTCCCCATGTCAATAAATGTCTTATTTCCAGTCTATATTCCACTCCACCCAAGTCCAACTTCTCAAATTCCATTCTTACACATATTTCCTAGTTCCAGCTGCCATGCAGTAGCCAGGTACTCCTGCAACTCTTTCAGTGAATAAGCTATTTCCTCCCTTAACGGGGATTATACTCCTTCTCTTGAGCTTTGCTAATATCTGACCCAAGTTCTGTTTTGTTTTGTTTTGTTTTGTTTAGATGAAGTTTTGCTCTTGTCGCCCAGGCTGGAGTGCAATGGCACAATCTTGGCTCACTGCAACCTCCACCTCCTGGGTTCAAGTGATTCTCCTGCCTCAGCCTCCTGAGTAGCTGGGATTACAGGCGCCCACCACCATGCCCAGCTAATTTTTTTTGTATTTTTAGTAGAGACAGGGTTTCACCATGTTGGCCAGGTTGGTCTCGAACTCCTGACCTCAGATAATCTACCCGCCTCCACCTCCTAAAGTGCTGGCGTTACAGGCATGAGCCACTGCACCTGGCCTGACCCAAGTTATTAATCTAGATGTAGGTAGGGGCAGATCTTGAAGCTGGACAAGTATCATCTTGCAAGGCATCCACCACAAGAGAGGTTTCTGCATAAGAGAGGCAAGGAGAGGCTGATCTTCTCTAATAAGGGGGAAGAGGCTGCTATTGCCAGCCAGGAGGGTTCAGGGAAAGCTGGAAGTTCAATGTTCTCAGATGTATCCACCCAAATATCCCCAGCTCATATCTCACAGTCCCACTCCTTCTCTAACAGGGATCTGACTTGAGCCTAAAAGACCTGTTAAAGCTGCATGTTCAACCCTCTTTGCAGCTTTGCCTTCCTTATCATTCACTCCTGGCCTTGGTTTTTAGCATTGCTGGTCCTGTACTACACCCAGTCCACCAAGTGAAAATCTCAAGAATTTAGATGCTCAGTAAATTAAAAGTTGCCACACACCCCACTGGATGCCTGCAAAGGAGTCCTTATTGCCATCTGACTGGTTAATGATCCAGTTCCAGAATCCCATACTGAAGAGGAGCTTTTTGGGATGACTTCTAGTATCAGATGTCATAGTTGATCTCTCCCTAAAAGCAGAACCTGAAACAAGGTCAGAGATGCAGGTAGTTGACTTGGGAGATGATCCTAGGAAACTGGAGTAAGGGGGTAAGGACAGCAAGACAAGGAAGGAGAAAGACCAATAAAATGTATATGGTTGGTCTGGTTACACTGTGGGCTACTGGAGCTCAGTCCTGCTGCAGATTCTCTGCAGAACTACGTAGAATGCACCTTAAAATTGTTTCTCCAGGAACAGAGGACAGAAACACTTGCTCACTAACTACTATCCCCCATTAGTTCCCCTGAGGATGTAAACTATCCTGCTCAGCAACTTTCCACCACTTTGGAGAAAGCCCTCCATCAGAAAAACAGAAAGACAATGTAGCCTGTGTTTCAGACGGGAATGCCTGAAACTGTCCGCAATAGCTGTACTGAAATCAGATGGGCTGAAAGGGTATGCCATGAAGCAAAAAAAAAAAAAAAAAAAAAAAAAAAGTGCTGCAAATAATGTTTCTGATAGCAGCAATAGCACATGCAAAAAAAAAAAAAAAGTGAGAGAGAAGATGGTTACAGCATAGGGGCTGGGGGTTAGGGACTTGAGGCAAAAGAGGATCATAAATAATCTACTACGCCATATTAAGAGTTTGAATTTCGCTCTGAAAGAATTTGAGAGCCATTGAAGTGTTTTAATCTGGAGAGTGAAATGACAATGAACTTTTTGTAGAGCTTTATTGTACAAACCACTAATTGTCACCCAATATCAACACTCCCTGTCTTCCTCAGTGCCTCTCATCTTTCAATGGGCACAGGACTCCAGCCCAAGTCTCTCTTACATCTAGGAGTGGCCACAATGTTCAGTTTTGGCCAGTGGGATGTGAATGAAAGTAGTGGGTGCTATCCAAGAAGTATCCTTAATGGGAGTGTCCTCCTTCCTGCTGTGTGGACTGGGGATGTAATAGCTGGAGCTGGAGCAGCCATCTTGGTCCATGAGGTGACAAGATAAAAAAGTCAGGGCATTAAAATAAAAAGGGGTTTCAGTGCCTGACAACACCATGGAGCAAATCCACCACACCAGCCCTGAACTTCTCACCTGCAGACTTTTCATGTCATTTTGGGTCTCTGTTACTCATAGTTTAACCTAATTCTAACTGACACAGGGCTCTAGAGTGAATACCAACACATCAGTTAGAAAGTTATTACAGGTAAAGAATCCAGGCAAAGGGTAATGGTAGCTTGGACTGGGATGGTGGCAGTGAAAATTGAGAAAAGTGGGTGGATTGGAGGGATATTTTGGAGGTTAAATCTATGGCTTGGTGTTTGTGAGAGAGTATGAGGGGGTTAGAGATAAGGAGCCCTAGGGTTTCACCGGTTCCAGACATGAGCAAAGGGATAGTGGTGGGACCTAGATTGGGTTTTTAGGTTAGGTGAACATATACTCTGTTCCTTGTTCCCAAGTAGGGACTGAGATACCTGGTATGAGCCCCACAAAGGCCCCTGCTCCCATGCAGGAGACCCCGAACTAGCTTCCAAACACACTTCTAGACTTACCTCTTTGGTGAATCTTCTTGGATTATTCCTGCATCCTCACCCCAAAGCCACTTGATTTATTCTGTGCTCTTGATATGCCCAACATCTATTTTTCTTGTTTCATGTAGATCTCAGCAAATTTCACTGAGAACCAACTCTGTGCTCTGTGTGTGACAGAGATGGCTCAATGTGGGCAGAGTTAACTCAGGCGCTGTGTTAGACACCAAAAATAAAAATGAAAATGAGCAATGAGCAACCTCAGGTAGTTCACAGCAAAGAAGTTTGATTAGTAAACAAATATTGTCAGCACCGTGGGATCCATCCAATGATAGTGTGCTCTGGGTGCTTCATTTTTCCAAGGAAAGTGGTTGTCCTTGGAACAACCTGCAGGGTTACAGAAGTCATCACAGATGAGGGTGCATCTGGACCAGGCTTTGAAGCTAAGATGAGGGCAGACATTCCTGGGCAAAGGTACTCACCTATACAAGGACATTTAAGGAGTAATCCGTGTCATAATTTAAGAAAATTGTTAGCAGTTGGGTATTGTTGGAGTGAGAGTTTTCACGGTTTTTTGTTTTGTTTTGTTTTGTTTTGTTTTTTGGCAAAAGAATGGATTGGAAACTCAAGATGTGGGCAGGGTCCATGTCAGAGGGAACATTGTGAGCCACACTAAGTGGTTTGTACCATAGGCATGGGCAACAGAAGGGATGGGGATGAGGAATTTCAGTCAGGAGAGTGATAAGATATATAACAAAACAGAAATTCTGATTGCAATCATTGCTAACATTTACTGAGTGCTTTCTTATGTGCCAAGACTGGTGCTAAGCAATTTACCAGATAACCTCATTTACTCTCCACCCAGTAAGATAAGTACTATTAGCATCCCCAGGTTCACAGATGAGGAAACTTAGATCCAGGCAGATTGTGTAACTAGCTCAAGGTCATACAGCTAATATGTGGTGAAGCCAGGATTCTAACCAGAGAGGGTCCGCCCCAGAGCCCATGCCCTTAGCCATGATGCTGATGCTAAAATTCCCTCTCATTGCTTATGTAATGAGATGTGTAATGAGATACATTACTTTGCGACTATGCTTTAGGACATTCCATATGAGGAGGTAAGGAAGAGGGGGTTGCAGAGTGTTTTGTACAAAAGGAGTATTCAATTAATATACCTGACCAAGGGAGAAATTGCATAATAAAGAAATATGGGATTTTAGATGGCTAAAATTAAAACACACTTTAAAGAAAACATGCTCAACTCCCCATATTCCCAGGGAAGAAACTGAGGCTCAGAGAAGGGATCACACAGAGAGTTGATGGCAGGGTCTGGCTCTGGGGCCTGACTCTGATATTTTTCTTACACTATCAGGGCAATTTAGCAGTCTTCATAGTCTATTCCTACATAGCACTATCTTTCCGAGGTCCTGGCAAATTGTACTCGCTCTCTGGAAGTAAGAGAACAATTTTGTTCTTTTTCTTTTTAAACAGCAGAGGTCCCAGAAACAAAGCCAGGATTGGCCCCAAGAAACTTGATGTGCACACTGCAAAGTCTGAGACAACAGAGAGTCAGTCGAAGGAAACGCAAATCTCTCCCCAAAGCCATCATTATGGGGAGGATTTTGACCACAAAAGAAGAAAAGAGTAACAGTTCAAATAAAGAGCTCCAGCCCAAGTCCCCAAATTCCAAAGTGAGATCCAGTGAGTCTGCCCTGAACAGAAACTGCTTACCCTCCCTGGTCAAGGTAAAAGCCAAGGAGACAGGCACCCAGGCTTCCCATAGGGAAAACTGAGTTGGAACTCTGCACCCACCCAAGCCATCTCTCCATCACACACACACACACACACACACACACACACACACGTGCACATCATCTTCCCTCATCACCCCACACGGTGCCCAGGACTTTTCTAGTGTCTGCAAATGGAAACATATTAAAGATGCAAGACATTTAGAATAATGCAAATGCCTAGAAAGGGCACACAATGTGGGCTTTTCTCCTCCCTTGACATATTGTGACTAAGTTGGTTAAACGTCTGCTCTGTGCTCTGTCTGAAAGGGTAGCCAGTGGTGTGGTGTAGCGGAAAGAGCACTGGACTGGGATCCATAAGGTTCTGATCCTCTTAGATTTGCTGTGCTTCCTATTTCCACTTTCTGAGCCTCAGTTTGCTGATATGAAAAAAAAAACAAATAAACAAACAAAAAACAGTCTTTCCAGTTCTAGGAGCTGATTAAAATGGAGCAGCCTCTTCACTGCCCCCTCCCAACAAATACCTATTGCCCCCTGCCTTTGCTGTTACTGTTCCTCCTACCAGAAATGCCCTCCCACCTCCCCTCCACCAATTCAAATCAAAGCCCAGTTTTCTCCAAGAACCTTTCCCTAATTATCCCCACAACTAGGTGTTTCTTACTTTGAAGCTCCTCAGTAAGTCTGTGCTATTTCTCACACATGTTGCCTTAAAATCCTTCATGCATGAATGGATTATCCTTCTAATTGAACAGAAGTATGGTTTGGATCTGTGTCCCCACACAAATCTCATGTTCAGTTCCCAATGTTGGAGGTGGGGCTGGTGGGAAGAGATTGGATCACGGGGGTGGTTTCTCATGAATTGTTTAGCACCATCCTTCTTGGTCCTGTTGTCGCAGTAGTGCGTTCTCATGAGATCTGGTTGTTTAGAAGTGTATAGTAATTTTGGCCAGGCACAGTGGCTCATGCCTATAATCCCAGCACTTTGGGAGGCCAAGGAGGGCGGATTACCTGAGGTCAGGAGTTCGAGATCAGCCTGGCCTACGTGGTGAAACCCCGTCTCTGCTAAAAATACAAAAATTAGCCAAGCATGGTGGCGTGCACCTATAATCCCAGCTACTAGGGAGGCTGAGGCAGGAGAATCACTTGAACCCAGGAGGCGGAGGTTTGCAGTGAACCAAGATCACATCATTACACTCCAGCTTGGGCAACAAGAGCAAAACTCCATTTCAAAAAATAAAAAAAAAAAAAAGTATAGCTTTTTTTTTTTTTTTTTTTTTTTTTTGAGATAGAGTCTTACTCTGTCGTCCAGGCTGGAGTGCTGTGGCACAATCTGCTCACTGCAAGCTCTGCCTGCTGGGTTCATGCCATTCTCCTGCCTCAGCCTCCCAAGTAGCTGGGACTACAGGCATGCGCCACAACGCCTGGCTAATTTTTTTTTGTATTTTTAGTAGAAATGGGGTTTCACCATGTTAGCCAGGATGGTCTCAATCTCCTGACCTCATGATCCGCCCACCTCAGCCTCTCAAAGTGCTGGGATTACAGGCATGAGCCACCGCGCCCAGCCATGTATAGCACTTTTTAACAACCTGCTCCCACCATGTTGGATGCCTTGCTTCCTCTTTGCCTTCTGCCATGATTGGAAGCTTCCTAAGGCCTCTCCAGAAGCAGAAGCCACAACGCTTCCTGTAGGGCCTGCAGAACCATTAGCCAATTAAACCTCTTTTCTTTAGAAATTACCCAGTCTCAGGTATTTATTTATAACAGTGTGAGAACAGACTAATACAGACAGCGAGCTTCTCCAGGGCTATAACCCCCTACCAGTGCCTTTTCCATTGTAGAACCTGTGCCCTGGGGGGTACTTGCACTTAGTAAGTGTCTGGATCATGCCACCCTCCCCCTCAACCCCCTCTGTTGGGTGAGGTTCAGGCTCCATGCTGTCTACAGGATAGTGTCATTCATTTTCTCAGCAAATATTTACTGAACACTTACTATGGGCTAGATGGTGGTAGGTACGGGAGATACAACAATGAATCAGTCATAGCCCCTGACCTCAAAGACCTCTTAGGCTGACATTCAAGGTCATTTACATTTGGTCCAATCTCACCTCTCAGTATTCTCCTTCTCAAACCTCCTCTAGCTCAGGATGGTTCTTCTATCCCTCCTTGATTTTACTGATGCTAAATCCTTTGCTGGGAACCCCTCTCCACTCTTCACCATCCTCATAAATCCGACAGTATGAAGAAGAGAAAGAAAAGAAAAGAAAAGAGAGAGAGAAGAGGAAGTGGAAGAGGAGAAAGGATTATCAGAAAATATAAATCCAGCCCAACCTTCAAGGGTATAGAGAAACCCTGAAGTTTCCTATACCAAACTCTACCCTGTTGGTTAGTATCTAGATGCCTACTGTCCAGTGAGAAGGTCAGTGTTGGGGTTGCCTAAAGGTGAAGTCCAGGCAACTTCTCATTCATCCTGGAGATGACCCCCTGCCCTTACCATGCACCAATCATCCTCCCTCCTGGTTCACCCTTCAGCCACTCAGGCTGCTAACTTACTCCTTGTGTCTTTCTGCTTCACTCAAGTGAGGCAGCTAAGACAGAATGCCCAGGTGAATGGTTAGCTGAGCCAGTGAGTAACAGACAAACCTACCATCCCTGGTATTTTTCCCTAATTGGAGTAAGAACAAACTATAACTTCCCTTTGTTTCCTCCTAATGCACACTGCAGATCAGTGCTCCTAATAATTAGACCCCAGCACTACCTATGCAGGAACAAAGGGAGGCCAATGGGCTGCATCTGCAGACACATCCCCTCTCTTTGGCCCAGCACCCAGGCCCTGTTCCTATCCACTGCCCAGCCCTGTATCTAGGGCATGTTCTCATGAGAAGATAAAAATGAAGGCTCAAACTGCAGGGGACAGAAGAGAGGCATCAGGCTTCTCTTTAAGGAGCATTCACTTCCCTTGACCGGCACTCACATCCCTGAGCTCTTGGAAGGGAAGACATCGTGCTGGGGCGTATAGACTAGAGTAGCTCTTGGCTATAGGGGTAGAGGATACCACCCACATTCCCTACAGATTAATCCCCCTCTCCCCTGATTACCAGCCAAACTTCATCCATAGCCACCAATACACTCTGATGAGGGAGGTTGGATCTAAATCCTCCTCCTAATCTCAGTCCGATTAGGAGTTCCTGATGGAAAAGAACGATGGCTCTGCAAATAACTGCAAGCCCCTATTGGACAGAGGCCAAGACTCCTCATGTCTTCAGATTGGGGCTTCTGTGAGTGGAGGCCTTTATCCCTTTTTTCAGGCTGGAGCACCCACACAACAGGGCACTTCCTCCCCCATCAGATTGGGAGTTCTGTCAGGAAAAGGTCTATTCTCCCTCACAGGCTAGAGGCTTCCCCAGGACAAGGCCTACTAGATCTGGTTAAACAGGTATTTGCTTAACTCCCACTGTGTGCTGATGTGCTGGATACTTCCTTGAACAAAGACTGAGACCTGGTCCTGGCCACAAGGAGGTGACAATGCAGAGGAGGAGACATGGCACCCTGCATAAGACCAGCAGCTGAGGTCGGGGTTCAGCTCTTCCCATCCTGACAGCCATCTGAAGGAAATAACTAAGAGATGGATGCATCCAGAACAGGGAAGCAGGGTCTGGCCCCTTTCTGCACTGGCTGGGCAAATCCTGTGACCTTAGTTTTTTAAACCATAAAATAGAAATGGCAGAGCCTGCTTCATAAGGGTCTTATGAGGCTCCTGCAAAACAACAGGTAAAGCCAGAGGGTTGGGTGCTGACACAAGCTTGGGGGGCTGGGGAGGAGCCCTGGCTTGCAGCATGTGTCCATTTCCTTGATTTCAACACTCCCCTCAAGACGTGTTTCAAGATACCAATGTGATGTCCCTGAAATGGGAGCGGGGAAGAGATGTGCCAAATTGGCTTTCAGGAGCTGGTGTGAGCCGGCCCCAGCACATCAATCCTTAGAACATACTATATGCTCAGGAAATGGTGAGCTCCTATTAGTACCTGATCAGGCCACACCTAGCCCCCTATTTTTTCAAATGTCTGAGCATCACCCTTAAACGGCATATGAACAAGCTGCAGCATTTTGGAGAAGGATGACCTAAGGATGGAACGGTAGACTGGCTATTCACAAAACCGTGTTCCATTTCCTCTTGGGCACACCACCAGACTCTATTTGCAGCCTCTCTTGCAGGTAGGGCAGCCATGTGACTGAGCGCTGGCCAAAGGAGTGTGGGCAAGTATGACGTGCGTCCCTTCCAGACACAACCCATAAAAACCTCCCAGGCAACCTTCAGGTTCTCTCTTCCCCATGCACTGTCTAAATGGAGAGGAAAGAGCTCCAAAATGGAAGGAAACAGGGATGTGGGATTACTGCACAGAGGGTTGCCCACTGAATACCTGCACTGGACAAATACGTGAGTGACACATCAACTGCTGGTAATTAAACCACTGAGATTTGCAGACAGGGTCTTTCTTACAGCAGTTGGTTTATCCCAGCTAACACAGGTTAGCTCACAACCTTGTCACATGACAAACAGCTGAGGAACTATTGCCCTGTAGAGGAGGAGGTTCAGCAGAGAACATTGTACACTGTCCTTAAATACTTTATCCATCATCATAGAGCAGAGTTGACCCAAGTGACATGAGACAGCAGCTCTAGGACCAGTGGCAGGAAATTCCCGGAGATGCAGATTATAGCTCCACACACAGGAAGGTAATGTTAACAGAGGTATAACGGGTGACCTTAAGAGACAGCAAGCTTCTATTCCTGGCTGTGCAAACAGGTGAGAATGTTGCAGAAGCCACACGAGCATCAGCTAGCAGCTTGACATCAGTGACATAACGCAAAAACATTCTCAAGACCTTAGATTCTGTGATTTTATGATCTGTCATCCCCAACTAGGATGCTGCCTCCTCCATCAGTCTAAGATCTCCCTAGGCCTGGGCTCAACACTCTCAGGAGACTGAAAATCCTCAGGACAAGAATGCTAACTCTTTCTTTTCTTTTCTGTCTTTTTTTTTTTTTTTTTTTCTTGAGACAGGATCTGGCTCTGTCTCCCAGGCTGGAGTGTGGTGGCGCCATCTTGGCTCATTGCAACTTCTGCTTCCCGGGCTCAAGCCATCCTGCCACCTCAGCCTCCCAAGTAGCTGGGACTACAGGCACACATTATGATGTCCAGCTTATTTTTTTGTATTTTTTTGTAGAGACAGGACTAACTTTTTTTCAGAATCTGCCTTAGCTGCCCCTGGCCTCAGCACCTGTTAAGAGCACCATGTTCAAATGTGGGGGCCAGGCTTAGTGTTTAGGGAAGACATGTCTACTGGGGAAAGCTGGATTTGAGTCCCCAGATTCTACATTCCTGAGCAAGAATACATGGAGAAGTCTAAGTAGCGGAGAGGCAGAGAGAGGGGATTGATCTGAAAAATAATTTGTGGTGGAGGAGAGGAGGGCTGGCTGTTCCCATGTCCGGCAAAAGCAGTGATCTTCAGTTCTCTCAGCATTATGCAAGGATGAAGGCTCAGCAAGAGAGGCCTTGGCTCATCTCTCTGGAGGCCTTCTGACATGACAGTCTGGTCTGTGTTCTATCAACATAGGCACCTGTGCACAAGCACGAACACACACGAATGCACACACACAAACCTTTTCACCTCTGTCTTGGCCTCCAGAGAGAGGCCTGCTATCTCCTCAAATATTTCCCAAAGCCAAGCTCCCAAAAGCACCCTGAGATTTCCAGAAAATCTGGGGGCTGGGCCTGGGGAAGTGGCAGGGAAAATCCACAGAGAAGAAGGCTTCAGGGCATTTTCCTGTAAGAGTCATTAAGACATATTAAATTCTGACGCTTCCTCCCCCTGCCTATGCCAGCTTCACCTCCACGCAGGCCTCCCCATCGCCACGTACAGAACATTAGGGCCAAATTGAATTAGAATAATTAACTTTTGGTCACACTTTTAATTTGGTGCAGGAAATAAGAGAGCTAATGGAGATTAAACAAGGCTCTGACTCCAGAGACCAGCCAGAAGCTGCACGGGGAGGCCCAGGCTCTGGAGTGGGGGAAAATAAACAGCCAGAGAAAAGAGGCTGAGGCAGATGTGTGCTGTGTGAACTGGCGTGTATGTGCATGTTTGTTGATGCCTGTATTTGTGCTTGTGTGTGTGTGCACTTATCTATGAAAACACGCTCTGTATCATGTAGGTAAACATGTACTCTGTGCATGTACACACGTGTCTGAAGGTTTGCACACATGAATGTCTCTTTGTACATGTGTGAGTAGGAGTGTGTGTGGGTGTACCCACATTGCTTTAAACCCTGGGCAAGTAAAGCTCCTTGATTTTTATAGAATCCTAGCAGCTCTGACTTAGAAGCCACCTTCATAAATAACTTCAAACCCAGTGTCTCCCCACCTGTTGCTAGAATCTCTTCTACAACATTTTCCCCAGGAGAGCACACAACATCTGCCCACACTCCTACACTAACGGGGCATTCACTACCATGGAAGACACCCTGTGGAGCTCTGATTGTTAGAAGCACTTCCTTCCTGCAACATTCACCCAGAGCCCTAGATCCAACTCTAGGGTCACACAGAACAAGCCCAATCTCTCCCCCTGGCATCCCCTGAAGATGATGACTGTTCCCTTCTTCATAGTCTCTTCTCTGGGTTAGAACTCCCCCAATTGTCTTCTAGGACTTCACATGACGTGTGACATTGGCACACAGCACCTAACACCCAATCACATGCCAAAGCATGAAGAGTCCAGCTGGGATGGCACTCATGCCAGTGGGTGCTTAGGGATCATCTGCTCAGGCCGTAGTCAACTCAAACTTCACATGCATCAGAACATCCGGTGGGATTTTTGAAAATGTAGATTCCAGCCAGGCACGGTGGCTTACGCCTGTAATCCCAACACTTTGGGAGGCCAAGGCGGGCGGATCACAAGGTCAGGAGATCAAGACTATCCTGGCTAACATGGTGAAACCTCGTCTCTACTAAAAATACAAAAAAAATTAGCCGGGCGTGGTGATAGGCGCCTGTAGTCCCAGCTACTCAGGAGGCTGAGGCAGGAGAATGGCATGAACCCAGGAGGCGGAGCTTGCAGTGAGCCGAGATCACACCACTGCACTCCAGTCTGGGTGACAGAGCAAGCTTCCATCTCAAAAAAAAAAAAAAAAGAAAGAAATGTAGATACCCAGGCCCTTCCCCAGGAGCTCCGATTCCGAAGGTCTGTAAAGGGCACTGGTCCTTGGCATTTTAAACAAGCAGCCAGATGGTTCTGATGCTGGAGCCTATGAACCATTAT
This sequence comes from Pongo pygmaeus, assembly GCF_028885625.2. Classification (NCBI taxonomy): domain Eukaryota; kingdom Metazoa; phylum Chordata; class Mammalia; order Primates; family Hominidae; genus Pongo; species Pongo pygmaeus. Next base: position 50,777,473 of record NC_072392.2, read on the forward strand.
TTGCCATGGTCCCATGGTCTCATTTTACAGATAAGGAAACTGAGGCCCACAGAGAGGAAGAGATGTTCAGAGTAAGTTAGAACCTAAGCCAGAGCTGCATCCTGTCTTCTGCTCCCTGGTGCTTGTTCCTAACACCAACCCCAGGATGGATAAACAGAGACTCCATTCCTGCAAGCCCACATTTCCCTGGGGGAGCCCATCCCCACCACCACCACACAGGCAGGCCCAGATCTAGAAGAGAAGCATCCTTCCGAAAATCCCACATTTCTGTCTGGTCCCACAATTATCTCTGGCCAGGGTGTCAGGAAGAAAGAGACAGGGATCCGCAGCCCTGTGTCTGCTAAATAAAGTGTGCTGCACCCTGGAGGAGCTGAGATTCATGGAGGCCACTGCTATGTTGGAGGGAAATTCTCATCAGTGTGTGAGAAGCAGATTGGGGTCAGGACCCCAATGAAGATGCCAAGGTGTGGGGAAGGAGCCATGCGAGAGAAGGCCAGTCTGGAGTTTCCAGTGCAAGAAGACTAGACCTGCAGGGTCCAGTGGCAGCCAAGGCCTCATCCCCACTGAATCCAGTTACCTCCCAGAGGGCCTGGCCACATGCATTGGCCACACTGCCCTGTCGCTGTCCACCCGGGGCACTGATGGCCTCTAGTCATAAATAGGGACTGGAGAGGAGAGGTGAGGGCCTCAGATCACATAGATTTTCAGTCCAGGCTCCTAGCTCCCAGTCTGTGTCCTTTACACTGTTCCACCCTCATGCCTTGTGCAAGAATCCAGCACCAATGGGAATTGTCACAGGAGGCTAGACAATGAAGACAGACAAATAACAAGCCTAATGTCAGACCAGATCTGCTCCCAACAAAGTCAGGATAAAATCAAAGTCCCAGAGACCAGGACAGGAAAAATTGTGTTTCACCACCAGTGACCTTCCTCATTACCTGCAATCATTGTCTCCCTGTCCTGGTCCCCAAGCCTCCTCTTTCTAGGATTAAGTGAGAGTAGGCAGGCATCTGCAAAATTCAGAGCCCTGTGGGTACTGAACACAGGAGAATAAAACAGAAGAAAAGGGAATTTTGCTTCTTTTGAGCTTGCTTCCTGATTTCATTTGGCCTGAGGTCTTATTTCTCTTAAGCCAATGCATTCCCTTTCCAAGGCTGTTTTGAAGGTGAGATTCCCCAGAGGGAAAGTGAGGCATCCCTGACTGCTTCTCCAGTCACTCGCTGTCATGATCACTCACCACCAACACCATTCTCTCCCCAGCTTTGGGCCCCCAGCCCTCTGCTTAAAATGTGTCTACTGCTAGAGAGGTGGAAGGAGTGGGGCTCTGATGAAACAATGAGCGAAGAGTGAAATGAGGGAGGGGACAGCAGGCTCCAGCCCCCTCCCCACCCCACTGCAACAGCAGGAGTAGAGGACTGGGCTGGGTAGGTCTGTCTATCTCTCCAGCTGCTGGGAAGGGTGCAAGTGACAAGGGCAACGAGGGATCCCCGCCCCACCTATGGGAACCGGTTGGTGGCTTGGCGGGAGTTGGTCCAATTGGGAAACGGGTGCTGGTGTTTCTGTCCAAGTTCCACCCTCACTGAATGCGTGGAAACAAACGGCTCATTTCTCAGGGTCTCACGTCCCTGGTTTTCTCGCCTGGCCCTCTCTCTGGTGAATGCAGGAGAGGAAGATGAGAAGTGGACACGAGACATCAAGGAAGTGTCACTATCTTAAGGTCAGAAGGACAGGGTGCAGGCGCTGCCTGCAGCTCACTACGCACATGGCCCTGGACGGGTCCACTTGTCCTTGGAGCCAGTCTTCCCTGTAGTTGTAGTGGTGGCTTATCGCTGACCCTTTCACGCCCTGATGCCTCACATTCTATTCCCCTTCCACTGGCATCTTTCATTCCTTCCCTGCTTCCTGTCTTTGCCCCAAGATGAACGTTGAAGGAAAATCCTGAGTGCTAGAAAAGGCATGTGCTAGGGACACTGACTTCTCCAGTGATCAGGGGAGGCCCCTGAGAAAGCAACTTGGTATCTGAAACCTGAAAGGTGAGTGGGGCTTGCTCCAGAAAGAGGATTGCAGAGGAGTGCTCCAGGCGGAAGAAACAGCTTATTCAAAGCCTTGAGGCAGAAAATGGCTTGACTCATTTTCTCAAGCACTAAAGAGAGCCCCCAGTGTGGGGACTCTGCAGATGGGGCCAAAGGGTCAGGCCCCTGCCCGCTGGTGCAGGTCGTTGAATGTGGTAGGAAGGGTTTTGAATTTTATCCTGAGAGGGGCTGGAAGTGACTGAAGGGTTTCAAACAGGGAGAAACTGGAGAAGATTTGCATCTTTAATAGCCCACTCTAGCTGCAGCCTGGAGAACGCAGACACAGGAGACCTGTTAGGAGGCCGTGAGAGGGCCGGCACAGTGGCTCGCGCCTGTAATCCCAGCACTTTGGAAAGCCAAGGTGGAAGGATTGCTTGAAGCCAGGAATTTGAGACCAGCCTGAACAACATGGCAAGATCTTGTCTCTACAAAAAAATTAAAACAATTTGCTGGGCATGGTGGTGCGTGCCTGTAGTCTCAATAACTCAGGAGGCTGAGGTGAGATTCTCTCACCTTGAGACCAGGGGGGTGGAGGCTGCCATGAGCCATGTTCACGCCATTGCCCTCCAGCCTGGACAAGAGAGCAAGACCCTGACTCAGAAAACAAAAGAAACAAAAACACAGAAAAGGAAGCCATGAGAACAGTCCTGGAGAGAGACAATGCCAGCTCAGACCCTGGTGGTGGTGGAGGGGACAAAGAGGAATGGAGGGAACCAAGATGCTGTATCCTTAGGAGGAGACAACAGGCCCTGGGATTTCCTAGATGTGGGAATAAGGAGAGGGTACCTGGGGAGACATCAGGCCCAGAAGCGCGCACGTGGGGGTTGCACAAGCAGGCAGCGTCTGTTTGGACACCGAAGCTCCCACTTTCTGCATAAGCTCAGTCAAGCTCCTTAACTACTGTGAGCCTCAGGGGCCTTGTCTACAAAAAGGGGAAAATGCCTTCTAAGCTGGTGTGATGATTTAAATTAAGTTGTATTGGTATGAACAGTGCTCAGCACCTAATATGTACTTAACAAAATTGCTTTCCTTGCCCTCCCTCCTATGTCTAGCTCAGAAGCTTGCCTTGCAAGTTCAGCCCTTTCTTCCCTCTGGGGTGTACAGTGTGGCGGTGAAGGTCACCCATCCCCGTGACCCCCTCACCTCCTACTAAATACAACTCTCTGCCAGAGCAGGTGCTGAGCTTTTTCAACTTGCCCCCTCATGGAACCTCACTAATGTTGAAAAATGCATCTCCCTGCTCCGGTTCTTGCCCCCTTCACACTAGGCTCCACCCAGCCATCAGAGCCGTGGTGTTAAGATGTAAGGTCATGGCACTGCTCTGCTCCAAACCCCCACAGTGGTCTCACTCAGGGTGAAAGCCAGAGTCAGAGCAATGGTCCACAGGGCCTTGCCTGCTCTGCTTCTCGTCTCTCTGCCCCTGTCACCTCCCACTCTCCACTGCATCCTTTCTCCCCTAGCCACACCAGCCTCTCTGCTGTCCCTCACTCCTGCAGGCCTGCTCCTGCCTCAGGGACTTTGCACATGTACAGATACTCACATGGCTTCCTCCCCGCCTTCAGTTCTTTACTCAGACGTCATCTGCTAGGTAAGGCCTTCCCCAGCTGTCATCTTCAAATTGCACCGCAGATACCCCAACCCCTTTCTGTACTTTACTTCTTTCTCAACAACACTCATCCTCATTAATAATGCTGTGTATCTTATTTATTTAGTTTTTTGTCTCTGCCCTCTAAAATGAAAAGTCCTTGAGAGCAGAGATTTTTATCCATTTGGTTCACTGTCATATTCCTCAATACTTAGTGCGGTTGCCTGACACATATTGAACATTTGAAAAATGAATAACAGGGAGAGAGAAAGGCAGGGACAGAGAGAGGAAGTTTCTTCTTCTTAAAGTCCCTAGTTGCTATCAGAGGCACTGGGCGTCTCATTTCATATAAGAGCAGGTGTCAACTGGGCACAGTAGCTCACGCCTGTAATCCCAGCATTTTGGGAGGCCAAGACAAGAAGATTACGTGAGCCCAGGATTTCGAGACCAGCCTGGGAAACATGGTGAAACCCTATTTCTACAAAAAATACAAAAATTAGCCCTGTGTGGTGGCATGCACCTTTAGTGCCAGCTACTGGGGAGGCTGAGGTGGGAGAATCACTTGAGCCCAGGAGGTGGAAGTTGCAGTGAGCCAAGATTGCACCACTGCACTCCAGCCTGGGCAACAGAGCAAGACTCTTGAAAAAAAAAAGTAGGTATCCATTTGTGGTCAGGGTTTTAGGGGTTTTAGGTGAACAAGAAGCACACAGTTAATTCTGAGCATTCAGTGCTCAAAACTAACTGCAGTGAGCATTCTGACTCACAGAGGGGAGGAGGCAAGTTTCCAACCAAGGTCAAGATTTATACTGGGCTGGCATAAATCACAAATTTGCTGTACTTCCCAAGTGACCTCCACCCCCACCCCAGCATGAGAAGATATACTAGACACAGAATCCAGAGCATCTTAGCATGTCCCTGGCTCCTGGGGCCACTCAATGAAGGTGCTCAGTGCTATTAAGATGCACAGAGCAACGTCAACCATGCTAGTGAGGCCAGTCCGGGTGCAAACACCACCCTGCCTTTGGCTGGCTCAGGGGGCTCCGGATTTCACTGTATCTCACTGACCCTCCACTTTCCCGCCTTTAAAATGTGGGTGATAATAGTCACCGTGCATTCTACCCCACAGTGTTTTGGCAAAGCTCAAGTGTGTGTGAAAACATAAACTTATACACAATTATTTTTCTAGTCCCCTTTAATCTCTAAATTTTGCAAAGGGAAAACACATCCCTCTGGATCCCTTTGCTTGCTTTATTGCTTTGTGTCTTTGCGTTTCTCTCTCTCTACTTTTTTTTTTTTTTTTTTTTTTAGATGGAGTCTGGCTCTGTCACCCAGGCTGGAGTGCAGTGATACAATCTCGGCTCACTGCAACCTCTGCCTTCTGAGCTCAAGTGATTCTCCTGCCTCAGCCTCCCAAGTAGCTAGGATTACAGGCACCCACCACCACACCCGGCTAATTTTTGCATTTTAGTAGAGACGGGGTTTCACCATGTTGGCCAGGCTAGTCTCGAACTCCTGACCTCAGGTGATCCGCCTACCTCAGCCTCCCAAAGTGCTGGGATTACAGGCGTAATCCATTGCGCCTGGCTGCATCTCTCTTTTTAAGTCAATTTTTATGTCTGTCTAACTGAGCCTCCCTTTGTGTCTGTGTGTGTATCCACAATTCTCCCTCCTCTGTCTCTGAGTGTCTCTGTTACTGCTTTCCTCTCTCTCTGCCTCACTCTGTATATCTCTGTGTGTCCCTTTCTGCCTCGGATTCGCTGTTTGTCTTCTTTGTCTTCTCCCTCTTCTCAGTTTCTCTTTTGACTCCATCTCTCTGCCTCACTGTCTGTCTCTGTGTGATTATGTTTCTTCTGTCTGAGTCCTACCATCTCTCTCCCTCTCTGTCTCTGTCTCTCACTTTCTCTTTTTGTCTCTATCTGAATCTATGTGTGTATCTCTGTGTGCACTCTCTCTCTCTCGCCCTCTCGCTCTCTCACTCTCTCGCTCTCTGCCTACCTCACTCGCCTAGTTGCTTCTTGTCTCTGCAGATCGCTGTAAGGATTTATGTAACATACAGACAGAAGTGGCAGTAGCCAATTTGAAAGGCTGCTGGCGGACATAAGAACTTAATGCTACGCCAGTCTTCAGGAAAATGAGCTGCGATCCCCCCAAAGCCTCCTATGCTCAGCGCAGCCCGGAACGTCTTCCTCCTCCTCCTGAAAAAGAGAGAGGCAACTCTTTAGACAGACCCCTCTTGTGACCCTGCTGTGTTCAGGGACCTTTGCATCACAGCATTTGAAAGGTCTGACCCTCCTAGGGAGTCAGATTCACAACAAAGCTCCACTTCTAACAGAGATAAAACTGGGCCTGCAGTCAAGATACCTGGGATCTCACCCCCCACTTGATTGGAGGCCTCAGGTAGATCAGGACCCCATTCTGGGCCTCTGTTTCCCCATCTGGAAAAGGGTTCCAGCACTCCAGGATTCTAAGAAACCTGGGGCATCCTGCTGTAGGGGAATGAAGGGACCCTATATCACACCTGGCAAAACCGGTCAGTGCTTCAACAGATGAGGCATTGGGGCTGATAGAATAACACAGACACAGAGAGGAGGTGCTGAGAGAATGACTCAGCAGCCAGAGGGGTGGAGAGTGGACTCCATGAGCAGAGGCAACAGGGAAAGCCCTCTCCCTCCTCTCCCTCCCCTGTGGCTGGGGCCTGCTTCCTGTTCCTACGCACATGGCACGTGCCGGTGCCACCCAGCTGACCAGGTTCAGCGTGGGTCATGAGTGCCTCTGGTCATTTCTCAGACAGCAGCAGCCAGAGACAAAGTATGAAGGGTAGGGAGCGCACGGGCACCTGAAGGAAGGCAGCGGGGAGAAATAAACGTTGATCGAGCATCTGCTCTGTGGCTTGCTCTGAGCAAAGTGCCGGAACTGAGCCCTACTCAGAGCAGTTAAATAACCTGGCTGAGATTGAAGCCCATGCCTGCTAGGCCCCCAAAAACTGTGCTTTTTCTGCAGCCATGAGGACTTTTAAAGGGAGAGAGAAACCTCCAAAAAGGAGAGAAGAGGCATCTTGCAAGCACAATTTTCCTACTGTACATGTCCCCAGCCGTCATCCTCCTCCATGAAGAAAGGCTGGATAGGTGGACTTGCTTGGTCTGCAAAAGAGAATCTGGGAAGTATTTTGAGGGAAGCACTCAATTTCTGTTTGCAGGTGCTTGAAGTGTTTACATCAGGCAGGCAAAAAAAAAAAAAGTGTCACATAGTTCCACAAAATAGAGGCAATGGACTCAGACCAGCAAGAGAAACTTGGAGCAGATTCAAGGAAGGACTTCCTGCGTGTCAAAGAACTGGTACAGGCTTGAGTTCACCCTTGAAAGTTACCTAAGTAAAAGAGATCTTTTACTCTTGGTACTTTTTCAAAAGATCAGAATCCTCTGGAAAGGTGCTAACTTGTGTGGACACAGAGGATTGAGCCAAATGACATGTTGGAGGCTCCTACAACTCTTGGGCATCTACTCTCAGTGTGTAGGCACCACACATATTCGCAGGCACACACACACACTCAAAAGCTTGAACATCCATGTTTTTCCCCGATGAGGCTCTGCAACCGACCTGCAGCTCGGCTTGCCAGTCCCCACCCTCAAATCCCTCCACATGGTGGGGACTGCCAGGGAGGGGCCCTCTGTAGGCTGATGGGCAGGGTGTCCCCACAGACAGGCAGGAAGCCAGAGCAGACATCACTATCTCCTCATCACTCCAGGCAGCCACCTCCAAGCCCTCCTGCCTTTCAGGAAGCCAAATCAGGAAATTAACTGGGAGCCAAGACGCCTCCAGACACCTGCCTGGAAATTCAAACCAGGAGCAGGTGGGGGCTGGCTTGGGAGGAGGACAGAGTGGATAAGGGGGCTTCTTGTAGTGGGGCAGTGGGCCATACAGGGAGTACGTGCCAACCCTTTTTAAGGGAGCAGGTGTCACAGATAACCAACATGCGCTGCCTGGGATGGGACCGTGAAGGACACAACCAGCTTATTCTGGGGAGTATACTCTACCCAATAGCAGGAGGACCCTGCGCCAGGAAGCCCTGGCAGCAACTTGGTGATTGGTTCTGCAGCTGCTCTACGTGAAATCCCCCAGGGGATGCAGACAGAGGGGACAGAATCAGGAGCTGAAGAGAGGCTGCAGTATACCACTATACCAAGGCAAGCACAGGTTTTAGAGCCAGACAAAAGTGGTTCAAACCCACCTTTTGTCACTTACAAGTCCCGTAACTTTATATCTCAGTTACCGTCAATTAAATGGACATAATCATAGCAAACTGCATTCGTCAAGGTGGGCCAACTGTTCCAACAAAAAATCCTAAAAATCTCAGTAGTTTAACATTATAACACCATATTTCTTCTTCTTACAGTCTAATATGGAGTTGGCAGCAGGGCTGAGCTCCACACAGTCACTCAGGGACCCAGGATCTTCTCTTTAGACCATCCCAGGGCTTTGACTCCACCTCTAGACCAAGGTTTCTCAGTCTCAGTACTGTTGACATCTGCTGGATAATTCTCTATTGTGGGGGCTGTCCTGTGCATGGTAGGATGCTTAGTGGCATCCCTGGCCTCTACCCACTAGACACCAGTAGCACTCTCCCAAGTTGTGACAACCAAAAATGTCTCTAGACATTGCCAATTGTCACCCCACAGGCAAAATCGCCCCCGGCTGAGAATCATTGCTCTAGATCCTTTGAGGGATTGTCTGCAGCTAGTCAGCAGAGGAAGGAGGAAAGAGTGCACAAGACTCACACAGGAGGTCTGAGGGGCCAGCCTGCATGCCACAGTGTGCGATGCATCTGCCCATTTTTCACTGGCCAGATCTAGGTCATATGGCCCCAGATGCAGGGAGGCTGGGAAATGTAGTCCACTGTGTGTCTGGGAGGAAAAGGAACCTGGGTCTGGGGAGCACATAGTCACACCTCTGCCCCACCACCTCTCAGGGTTGTCAGGATGGTTTGACCAGCTGAGGTGTCTCGGTAAATAAAATGCATGCATGCCATAGGCTCTCAGCACATCTAATGACTGATATTCTTTGAGTGTTTGTCGCGGCTCCATACTCTGATAGCACTTGGGATGCGTTATCTCGCTGGATCTCCATTTGTTGGTGAGGAAATTAAGGTGCGGGGGTGGGAAGGGTCACAGAGCTGGGTGCAGGATCACAGAGCTGCCGGCTCCGGGATGCTGGCTCCAGCACCTGCATCTTGACCTCTGTGCTATACTCTGCTGATTGTTGCTCTCCTGGCTCAAATCCCACGTTTATGCTGTCACGTGCAGCATGGTCACTCCGCAAATCATAGACTTACAAAACTTTATCTGCATAGAGGAGGAAACTCTAGGGGCCAGGAAGAAGTGATTGCCCAGGGTAGCTCCACTAGAAAGTGTCAGAGCCAGAACTAGAACCCAGATCTACTGGTTGAAGACAAAGTACTCTCTCTGAGAAAAAGGCCACTTCTGTCCTCCTGCCAGGAGGTAGGGATACTGGCAGAAATCTCTGTTCTGTGCTCTCCCATCCCTGTGTAACTGGGGCTTCAGACACAAGTGAGAGATGGCTCCAGAAGGCAGGGAGCTAATTTTCCCAGATGACTACACTGGAGAGGAGTATGAAATACAAGTGGATAGCCCTGTCCCCCTTGGGTGCTTGGGGAGGGGACAGGAGCCTTGGAAGGGAATCAGGTGGCTCAGCTTGGAGCTCTGGCTTCGCCACTCATTTACTGGGTGGCCCTGAGCAATTCTTTTCCTCTCTGAGCTCCAGATTTCTCTTCTGGGATGGCATCTCAGGTGTAACAAGCACTTCTCAATCATATTCCTGTCTGTGGTCCCATTTAACCCCCAACCCCACAGTCTGTGTGGAAGGTGGAGTGTGGCCTCCATTCTGCACAGCACCCTGGCCACACCACCAGGAAGAGGCACAGCCAGGGCTCAAACCCAGTCTTGTCTAGTACCAGACTCAGGGCTTCCCTTCAGCGTTCCCCCATTCCAACGTTCTAGAATTCTGCCATTCTGTGGCCCAAGTCACCCCCAGCCAAGATCACCAACACTTGGCCCTCAGCCCAGGGAAAGTCTCCGAGGAGAGAGGCCCCCTCTGTTCCTGGGAAAGGTTTCACAAACTTGGGGCACTGGGAGAAAAGACATTGACCTTGCTGTCAAGAGGGAGTCCTCCTCTACTCTTTCTCCTTCACCTCCATGGCCCATCGGACCCCAAGCTGTGTGGCCCAGTTTGGAAGGAGACAAAGATGTGGTTGAAGGCATCCTCTAGCGAGGTGGCAGGCTGAAGGCCTGGCCTGGAGGAGGGTGAGTGGTGGCCACGCACCCCTGCCTCTGCTCAGCAATAAGAACGATGTCATCCAACCTAGCGCTCCTGTCACAGACCTCGACCTCCCCTGGACCACTCCCACCTCCCATGATCCCCTGCTCAATGAACATCATGGCTTAGATGTCTCTGCATCATCTCCCTCCCTCAGTCCCCACTGCCACACCCTTAGGTCAGGCCCTTGTTCTGTTAGGGCCTCCCCACTAGCCCCTAGACTTCACTTTACTCCCTCCAACTCTTCCTCCACAATGCTGCCACAATGATCTGACAAACCTGGCCATGTCACTCTCCTGCTTGAAACCCTCCATGGCTCCCTGATCCTCTCAGAACAAAACCCAGACTTCTCGATCAGGCCCACAAGACACTGTTACCTCACCAACCCTCCAACTTCACTTCAGCCATGCTCTTCCTTGCCCTCAGTGCTGCAAGAACACCAAACTACTCATGGTTTCCCCGAAGCATGTCATTGTTTCAAGCCTCCAGTGACTTTGCCCAAGCTGTTTCCCCTCCCTAAACTGTGTTCCTTAAAAGGTTCATAGCAAACTCCTATTCATCCTTCAAAACCCTGCTCAGATAGCACCTTTTCTCTGAAACCTTTCCTTACCACTTCCTTCCTCCAACAGCACTAAGTATAATACTTAACATTTATTTATACTTTACTAATTATAGTAAAACTTAACATTTAAGTATTACTTACTATAATACATTTGTTAACAACTATAATAATACTATATGCCAGGCATTGTCCTGGACCCTGCATATGTCTCATTAATTTAATTATCCAAATCTATGAGGCAGAGTGACAGTTTTAAAACCATCCCTTCCACGTAAATCTGGGCAGGCTTGTGACAGCCTAGACCAATAGGAGTTCAGTGGAAGGGATGCAATGTAGCGACTAAGGTTGGGCTATAAAAAGTCACATAGCTTCCACCATAGTCTCTCAAAATGCTCACCCTCCAGACATTTCCTCCCAGGATGCACCTCCCAGAACCAGTGCACCACACTGGGAAAAGCCCAAGCCACACAGAGAGGCCACTCGTGGGTTCTCTGGTTGGCAGTCCCAGCTGAGTCCAGCCTTGGAGTCACATGTGAGTGAGAAGTCTCCAGATGATTCCAGCCATTCACATCCCCCTTAAATATTTGAGTCCTCCAGCTGAGGCCCCCCACATTGTGGAGCAGGGACAAACCACCTGCTGCCCTTCCTAAATTCCTGACCACAGAATCTGTCCAGGCATAGTAAAGTGGTTGTTTCTTTACATCTCTGAGTGTGAGGTATTTGTTACCCACCGATAATAGTCACAAATAGCTTACAGTTCATCCCATTTCACAGATGCAAAAACTGAGGTAAGGAGAGGTTCAATAACGTGCACACTGTCCTAAAGCTAGGCGGAGGCTGAGCCAAGATTTAAACACAGACAATCAAGTTCCAGAGCCAGCCCTCTCCTGTGCTTCTCTCATGATGAATAACACATGGTGGGTTGCCTGTGTAAGTATTCATCTCCACCATCAGACCCAGCTTCTTGAGGGCAGGGACTGCGGTCTCTCTCTATTCCCAGCACTAGCTCAGTTCCTGGCATGGAGCTGAGGCTGAGGCCAGGTTTGCTGAACTGACCTGAGCATCAAAGGGAAGCCTCTGCAGTGGCGTTGGGTGAGTGGGGTCAGGGCCACCAGAGCAGAGTTGAGCCTGTTTATGTCATGATCTCCCGACAGAGCTCCTCCAATGCTTCCCTGCTGACCCCCAGGCCCTTGCCCCACCCAAGCCTCTGACTCATCATCTGTGTAAATTGATGATTTTCTGCCCAGCCAGCTCCTTGTGCCCCAGGGGACCAGCTGACAGCTTCATGAAAAACAGTTGCAGTCAGTGCCTCTCATTCCAGCAGAGCCTGCAGGCATGTGTCATAGCTGACCCCAAGCCCCCTGGCCACGACCCAACCCCTGCCACCCACAGCACAGAGCACAGCCCAGCTTAGAGTCAAGCATTTGAATTTCCACTGGTTATGACCATAGGTGCCCCCCTTCCTGGGTCTGGGGATCAAGGGGCAACCTCTTAAGTCTGAGGCCCCCAAGTGGATGAATCCACCCTCAACGGATTCACTGCAGAGAAGAGTGAGATTAGGACCAGGAGTCAGTGGAGACAGGTGTATGCAGACCCTGGCTCTGTGCTGGGGAAGTCACCCACCCCCTGGCCCCTTCTGGATCTGCCTTCCAGCTCCAAGAAGAAAATCTCCAAATGATTCTTCTGGAGTTGAACTTTCAGGGGCTGTGCAGGTCTCCCGGGGGCTGCTTTATAGAGAAAGAGACTTATCCTTCTGCCACACTGTCCCCTGAACCCTGAAAACCCCCGGAACTCTCCCCTCGGTGACCTCAGACAGGTCACTCAACTCTCCCAAGCCTCACCCTTCTCATAGGCTGGTGTAAGGCTGGACCTTGGCTGCGCTTTGTAAACACCATCAGCTGAGAGGTAAGACAGGCATGCAGCCAAGGCCAGCTCAGCTGATGCAAAGAGGAAATAAGAAGGATAATAAAACATTTGTTGACATTTCTCTATATCCTAGACACTCTTCTAGATTCTTTACCAGCATGAATTTATGTATTCATCCCAACAACCCTAATCAGTAGACACATTCATTCCCATTTTACAGATGAGGCAACTGAGCCACAGAAAGTCAAGTCACTTGGCCAAGTTCTCTCAGCCAGCAAGTGAAAGAGGCAGGAGCCAAATTCAGGCAGACCAGATCCACAGTCCTGTCCACTTAACACTCACACCAACATGAAGTACCCAGCACAGCATGTGGCATGCACTCTAGCAGGCCAAGGACCCTTAGCCCCTTCCCATAGACGGGGAGAGTGGCTAGGACACATGGACCCCAGGGGCCACAGAGGGCCCCGCCCCCCTCCTCCAGACTCTCGGTACCTGGGGGTAGGTATCTGAGTCCCACCCTGGCCCTGGCATTGGTGCAGATGAAGAGGCCATCTCAGCATATCATCCTTTTGTCCTTTCACTTGTATGGGAAAGGGATCCAAGAGTTATTTACTGCAGAGATTTCATCGAGATGTTCTCGCCCTTAACTGCACATCCTTTAAAGGTGAAATAAAAATATCTAAAGGGGAAAAAAAGCATTTTATTCAGCATCGTAAAAGCCATTGGCAGACGCTCCCCTGGAAGGGGGAAAAACAGCATAAAATTCTGCAGTGACATTGTTCTGGATGAATCTTCATAGCCAGCCTGAGCAGGTGGAGGGGTGATGTGAGCTGGGGCTGTTAACAGGGGCTCCTTATGGCTTCAGGTGCCACTGGGTGGGTTCCTTGCTGCATCCCCAGACCCTGCCACTGTGTCAGCACAGAGTGGGAGCTTAATAAATAGTTGTTACATTCAAGAGCGAATAAAAGAATGGGCTCTAGTGTGAACCCCTTCCCAGTGGAAGGGGAGGGAGGCAGTGGGCCAGAGCATCGTGGCACTCGGGGCTGGACCACTGCCCCTGAGACCCACTCGTGGCACATCACTGACAGGTCACACTCTCTCTCACATCCATGTTTTTGCACTTGTGTTCCTCTGCCTGAAGGGGTTTTAACCCAGGCTGCTTTCCACCACTTCCCTGTCCAATATCGACTCCACGTCCAGCACTCCCAATCGTGACCACTAAAAGGCCTCCTCCTCCAGCTAGCACCCATCCTCCCCTCCCCTGTGCTACTCCAGGCTCTCTGTGCAGCGTAGGGTACATGCCTGTCTCTGCCTCCAAGAGAAAGTGTGCTCCTCAGGACGGGGACCCTGCTCAGTGTTTCTCAGATGAATGAATGAACGATACTTGCATAAGCCTTGACACTTTACAAAGCGTTTTCCCACAGACAGCTCTAGGAACTCTCAAAGCACCCACACGACGTGGTAGCCAGCTTTGACATGATAAGCCTCATTTTACAGGTAAGAAAGCAGCAACTCAGAAAAGGCAAGAGCATTGCCTAAAAGTGTATGGGTAGTGTGGTCTACATGTTCGTGTTCCCCTCAAAATTCATGTTGGAATTCTAACCCCCAAGGTGATGGCATTAGATGGTAAGGTCTTAGGTAGGGTGTGATGGCTCACGCCTGTAATCCCAGCACTTTAGAAGGCTGAGGTGGGTGGATCACAAGGTCAGGAGTTCAAGACCAGCCTGGCCAGCATGGTGAAACCATGTCTCTGCTAAAAATAAAAAATAAAAATAAAAATAAATTAGCCGGGCATGGTGGCACACATCTGTAATCCCAGCTACTCGGGAAGCTGAGGCAGGAGAATTGCCTGCACCCAGGAGGTGGAGATTGCAGTGAGCCAAGAATGCGCCACTGCGCTTCAGCCTTGGCGACAAAGCAAGACTCCGTCTCAAAATAAAATAAAAAAAAGAAGGTAAGGCCTTTTAGGAGGTGATCAGGTCATAGGGCCATAGCCCTCATGAATGGGATTAGTGTCCTTATAAAATAGGCCCTAGAGAGCTTGTCTGCCCCTCCACCATGTGAGGACACAGAAAGCACCGTCTATGAACTGAGAAACGGGCCCTCACCAGACACCAAATCTGCCCGTGCCTTCATCTTGGACTTCTCAGCCTCCAGGACTGTAAGAAATAAACTTATATTGTTTGTAAGTCTATGTATTTTCTTATAGCAGCTCAAGTGGCCTAAGAAAACAGGCATCCTTGAATCTAGGTCTAATTTAAATCCTTAGCTTTTCTTACTATGCCAAGTTGAAATTCACAAGCTGTAATTCTTGCACCCTACCTCCCCACACACAAATACGTTCACACGCATATGCAGATGCATGCACTCAGGATACACACATACATATATATGCACCCGCATGGATGCATGTACATATCACATGCAGGTATGCATGCACACGTACATGCATGCACATGAGCAGAAATGATAGGCATGAAGAGAAAAATAGGAGTTGAGAAGAGAGAGAAGGAGTTCCAAAGGCCTCCCTCAATGCCTACCATCCACTATCAGGCTTTACCTTTGATTTTCTGCTTTTAATTTTCACATCATCAGTTACTACATCAAAGCAATTTTACTGCAGGTGCCCCAGACCCAGACTGTTTCTAGAAGCCTGATTCCAAATTCCCCTTCCCACTGGGCCCTCGTCGTCAACGGCATTTCACTTCTCATTAAATTCCACGTGGGGAGCATGGGGAAGCAGAGGAGACAGTAGTGAAATCACCTCTCACTTCTGTTTCTAACTCTTGTTCACTTGTGTTCAAAAGCCGCTTAAGGATTTATGTTCCGATTTCTAGTTAAACATGGCAGATAAAACCTCCTCCCCTGCCTGGGCTACTGGGGTCTTGTGGAGATGCATGAGAGAATGGATGCGAATGGACTGTGTAAACTCAAAAGTGCTGTGCACACATGAGGAAGGCATGCTCTACCTCTCTCCCTCCCAATCCCTCACTAAGTAACTGAAAGGGATTTCATTAAGAAGTAAAAGACAGAGAGAACAGAAAACGAGGCAACCCACAACAAAATGTTCAAGGCTGGGAAGCAGATGGATGAGTAATAACTGATTTGGGAGCCCCAAGAAGGCTGAAACCTAAGTTAGCAGTCGGGGAAGCCCAGGAACCAGCTAGTTCCTAGGGCAGGAGCCCAGAAAGTCTCATGTACTGGTGACATCAGCTGCTTCTGAAAGAGGGGCTACAAATTCAGGCTGAAAACAGAAGCATTGCTGGGCACAATGGTGCACACCTGTAGTCCCAGCCACTCGGGAGGCTGATGGGGGTGGATTGCTTGAGCCCAGGAGTTTGAGGCCAGCTTAGGCAACATAGTGAGACCTCCATCTCTAAAAAAATTAAACATT
This sequence comes from Pongo pygmaeus, assembly GCF_028885625.2. Classification (NCBI taxonomy): domain Eukaryota; kingdom Metazoa; phylum Chordata; class Mammalia; order Primates; family Hominidae; genus Pongo; species Pongo pygmaeus. The sequence continues at coordinate 50,793,282 of NC_072392.2, forward strand.
AAAACAGAAGCATTGATTGAAATTCTACATATGAAGCAGTTAGAACCTCTAGAAACCACCCTACACCCCCAGCACAAGAGAGAAGAGAAGTGAATCTGTAGGACTTTAAAATTCAGAACACAAATAAGATCTGGCTGAGGGTAAGATGCTGAATATTCTCCAGTTTCTACCATCCAATCTGGAGCTGGGGGGATTCCTCTCTGATGAAACAGTACAGCCTAGGGACAGATGGAGAGGGGCTGTCCCCTAATGATGTCCTCCAGCCTGATCACCTTCCACCCCTATCCACCCCATACCAGGCACATGCACAATGAGCTTCCAGGCAGCCGGAGCATCCAGCAGGAAAGATGGAGACCAAAAACAACCAAAACAAAACAAATGGGGCAAAGGGGGCTCAGATGAAACAAAAGCAATGCAGGAAGCCGTGGAATATTTCAAAACCTTAAAGTTACCCTTGGAGAAATAAGAGAAGATACTGCATCTATGAAAAAAAAGACAGGAAAAAAGGATGGATCCTATTTTTTTTCAATCAGGAGACAATGAAAAAGAACTTACAGAATTAAAAAGAGAAGATACTCCAATGGAAGGTTAATGAATAATGTTAAGGAGATCTCCTACAAATTACAACAAAAAGAATGAAAAAAAAAACAGGAGAAAATTGATTAGAAATTCAGAAAATCTGTCCAGGTGATCCAACATCTAACAGAAGATCCAGAAAGAGAATGGAATCAGAGGTAAGGCAATTATCACCAAAGCAACTTAAGAAAATGTCTTAGCACTGGAGGATGTGAGTTTCCAGATTAGTGGGCCTCCTGACACAAAGCCACCTAATTAGGAAATTTCAGAACACCGAGGATGAAGAAAAGATATTAAAGACGCCAGAAAGGAAAGAAAAAGATCTGGCCCAATACCAAGGATTAGGAAGCTGAATGGCATTAAACTTCTCATAAGCAGTCTCAGAAATGTTATCTCCCATGCTCCACCAGAATAAAAGCAAAAGCCAAGAAAAAAATGAAGGTGCGGGATCCAGGAAACATGATGTCCAAACAGGAGAGAAGCTAAGGGGTTTCGCGGGGGTGCTGAAGAAACCCCAGGATTGCAGCTATGCAGGTCAGTGCACGAGAGAGTGGAAGGATGGAGGGCTCCATGAGGGATGTTTTCAAGAAAAAAAAAAAACCGAAAGACCACATGATGCAGTTGAAAACAGGGGGAGCGGATGTGCACATCTCATACAGTGTTTGCAGCCTCCGGGCTCAGAAGAAGAGCTCTGACATGTCTTCTAAGAGACATAAGATGCAAAATTTCCTCACCTACCACCCCTTAACCAAAAGCAGTTTGTAGCTTATCGTAAATCTCAGCAGGTTGCTATGGAAATGATTGTACGTATACACAGAACAAATACCTTAGGCGCTCGTTTCTTTCCAAAACTGGGCAGGGGAAGCTACTGAAGTAGTGCTTACTTAGGTAAGATGTGGGAGACATTAAATTAAGGTTTAGAGAAGATGTTTACTTATTTTTTCAGGATCCTCCACATCAGAGTAAGGTTACCTGGTGGAGCTGGGAGAAGGCTGTGCAAGAAGTTTAGGTGCAAAACTTCTGGTGAAAAGAGAGAGGCCTGGAATTTAGAATGTTAGAAGAATTTCAACCATGAAATTGCAAAAAGTCCTAGACTCTGACAGCAGGTGGAAAATGAGAAACTATGGAGTACAAGCCTTTCACTACACAGAAAGAGCTGACCAACGTCACACAACAGGTTAGCAAGACGAGAACCTCTGCCAAGTGCTTCCAGAAACTTCTCTGTGGAGGTTTATCTCTGAGGTCTTGGGATAATCAGGAGAGTCTGATAGGAGAAAGGATTTGTTAACCCCTTCCCCTAACCTGAGGTCTTGACTCCCCTGCTCTCTTAATTCTCCAACCTCCCAAGCCCACCCCCAACCACCCGGTCCCAGCCTGCAAGGTAATTATAATGAAGTTAAACCAAATTACACACGCAGGGTTTATTTTGTGTTTTTTTCTGCTGCTGCTGTTGCCAATTATGGTGCAATTAGACTGCCTTCATTAGCAAATGAGATTAGAATTAACATTGCTAATTACTCGTTCTGTTAAAAGGGGAAGCGGGTGTGGTGGGGAGGGCACTGGGTGGGTGGTTGGGGGAGACAGTCCACATGGCAGGGGGAGGTTTGGAGCCCCCAAGGGCTCCTGGGCCCATGGAAACTGAGGGAGGAAACTGATTTATGAAATGTCAAGGCACAGGTGGGTGAGATGAGATGGAATCTGCCAGGTCAGGAGCAGAGGGCTTTCCTCCTTATTATTCTTCTTCTTACTATTCTTACTATTATTTGTTGAGGACTTGGTCTGTGCAGCACTTTACATGCATTATTCACTTAAACCCTGCAACATTATCAGAAGTAGGTATTAGCATCCCCACTTGACAGAAGAGAAAAGTGACACTCAGAAAAGTTAAGTGACTTTCCCAAAGTCACACAGTGATAGCAAGTGGCAAAATCTAGCATTTCATTCTTGAGCACCAGGACCTTTGGTTCTCATGGGAAAGGGCAGCCCACATGTACATTGTATTTTATAGGGTGATAGTTTTTTTTTTATTCTTTTATTTTTATTTATTTATTTATTTATTTTTTTTTTTTTGAGATGGAGTCTCGCTCTGTCGCCCAGGCTGGAGTGCCTTGGTGCGATCTCGGCTCACTGCAAGCTCCACCTCCCATGTTCACGCCATTCTCCTGACTCAGCCTCCCGAGTAGCTGGGACTACAGGTGGCCGCCACCACGCCTGGCTAATTTTTTTGTATTTTTAGTAGAGACAGGGTTTCACCGTGTTAGCCAGGATGGTCTCGATCTCCTGACCTCGTGATCCACCCGCCTCGGCCTCCCAAAGTGCTGGGATTACAGGCATGAGCCACTGCGCCAGGCCAGGTGATAGTTTTAAATCAGCTCATTTGATACTCAAATTAGCCCCATGAGGAAAACAAATTATTAGCCTCATTTTTCAGGTGAGGAAGCTGAGAGTTTAATCAGGGTTGGCAAACCATGATCAACAGCCTGAATCCAGCCTGCCCCCTATTTTTGTAAATAAAATTTTGTTAGAACACAGCTACGCCACTTATTTACATGTTATAAATAAATATTTATGTTATTTGTGTGTTATATCTTGCTCTCAAACTAAAATGACAGAATTAAATAGTTGCATTAGTGGCCGTATGGCTCATCAAACCTATCTGGCCCTTTGCGGAAGAAGTTTGTCAATCCCTGGTTTAAATCATTGATACAAAGTCATACAGTGCATGCACAGAGGCCCTGACACTTGAACCTAGTCCTTTTGGCCCCAAAACCGGACTCTTCTTGCCTAGAAGGAAAGAGAACAGTTCCAGCTAAGCTCAGTTTCCAGTAAGCTCAAAAATGTCTTTATTACCCCCAAGGAAAGAATCACGGCAGAGAGACGAATCTGAATTATTTTATCCTGACTTTGAAATTTGATCAGGTTGACTGTTTTCACAAGCAAACAATAGAAAGCCCAATTATGAATGGTTTTTAAAATAAGGTATTTATTATTTCACATAACAGGTCCAGCAGTAAGGCAATTCTGAATGTGGGTCCTCTTTATTCTCCTTTCCTTGGCATCTTATCTGCCCACCTCCCCACTGGCCCCATAATCCTAATGTGGCTGCCACAACTCCAGACATCACATCCCCACACAGCAACATCCAAAGGTGGCAGGGTGGGGCAACTACTTCTGGCAAGTCAGTTTTTTAGATCTCAGAAAGCTTTTCCTAGCAGTCACCACTTCCCCACAGCAAGCAAAATAGAATTATTACATTTGTTTTAGATAAATCAGGATTCATTCCTGGGGTAGAGAGAGTCCCAGACTCCCCTGAAAAATATGGCTGCTAGTATCTGAGTTCTGATACCAAGAAAGAATTGGGAGGGTGGGTTGTTGGGAAGGCAATGGACAGAAATTTTAGGGTTGTTTCAGTTGTTCACATGGAGAGTCTGAGGTCTAGGGAGCAGAAATAGCCCACATTCCTTTTTTTTTTTTTTTTTTGAGATGGAGTGTCACTCAGTCACCCAGGCTGGAGTGTAGTGGCGTAATCTCAGCTCACTGCAACCTCCACCTCCTGGGTTCAAGCGATTCTCCTACCTCAGCCTCCCAAGTAGCTGGGACTACAGGTGCATGTCACCACGCCCAGCTAATTTTTGTATTTTTGGTAGAGACAGGTTTTCACCATGTTGGCCAGTCTGGTCTCGAACTCCTGGTCTCCAGTGATCTGCCCGCCTTGGTCTAACAAAGTGCTGGGATTACAGGCATGAGCCACCGCACCTGGCCCCCATTCCCCTTTTTTCAATGCCTTGTGCTTCCTCTGACTGTGGGGGCAGGGGAGAGGGAAGGGAAGATTCAAAGGGAAGGGTTAATCTACCCAGCACCATGGCCTCTAATCTACCCATAACATAGGCACAAATTTCTCCCAAAGACCATTTGGCCTTTGGTCCTCTCTTCCCCTAACTCACCTCCCAGACCAGAAAGGCAAAGGTTTCCTGGGCATTTTCCTTTGCAGCTTTGCCTCCTTAGTGCTTGTTATTTCACCCCAGTGTTCAGTGAACTCACAGCCATAAGCTGTGCGCCAAGGCCCCAGGTGGTGGGCTAGACTGGCCAGGCTGACCTTTCTGAGAGGTTCTGAGATCCCCTGCCCACCTGTGCCAAAGACCAGCACCAAAGTGGCAGTGGCAATGGCCTGGACCCAGCCAGACGGGGCACGTTCCACGATATGAGGTCCCTCTCCCCTCCATCCTTGCCCATACTGGCTATTCATATCTTTTGCTTCCAGATTCCCACCAGACTCTCTCTCTCAATCTCCTTCTCTCTCTTTCCCTCTCTCTCTCTCTCTCTTTCTCTCGCATATGCACACATGCACACTCACACTCTCACACTCACTTCATTTATTTTAGACACTGGGCACCTGGGTTCATGCACCTTTGCCAGGACTTCCTTCCTACCACCTGGGCAGGATTTGTGAGGCAGAGAGGTCACTCAGGCATTTAAAGAAGATTCAAGGAGAAGGGTGTCAGGTAAGGTGGGTCCCATCTGGGTGCCACCTGTCATGCAAGGCTCAGGGGCAAATCCCACATGGCCGCATGGCCTGCCTTAATGAAGAAGAGTTATGGGAGGTGGGCTGTACATGGGGTCAGCAAGGGAAGGCCTGGGTCTCTTTCCTCTCATCCCCATGACAGTGTGCCGTGGCCTGGCCATGTGTTGATAGCCAGCATAGGTTTGCATTTCAGACAATGTTGACAAGCTCAGTCATTGTTCTGACAAGCTCAGTCTTGAAGAGATCTCCATTGTGCAAGAGAGAAGAGGCATGTGCCTCCTACCTTGGGTCAGTTGGGCAAGTTATTCTTCAGTGGGAGCCCTGCATTAACCACACACCACACACAGGTGCATGCTCATGTACACACACACACACACACACACACACACACACAAAGTGCCTGCTGGCCCTTTGACTTGACTGGCTCCCCGGATGGCAGTGAACATTAACATTTCTGCCTCCAGCAAGTCCTCTAGTCTGGAGGTTTGGCCCAGAGGATCCTCATTTACTTTCCCTGTGCTGTCCCATCTCCATCGCTGCTGGGTTTTCTCAGAAAGCCTCTGGGTGGTTTCAAAAGTATTAAGCTTCTCCAGCTGCTTCTCAGGGGGGGAGGGAGCTCTTCTGTTCCTTCCTCCTTGTTCTGTCTGAGTTGTTGGGACTTAAAAAAAAAAAAGCCTTCAGATGATTAATGAGGCTCCCAAGATCCAAGCCCTCTCTTCTCCTGCCAACCCTAGCCATGGGTCACTTGTTCACTCTCCCAACAAAGACTACTCCTGTGAGATCCCAGGGAATTTATCCCGAATCTGGGTACCTTGCGAATGGTGACCCCAAAGGGAAAATCCGACTCACCCCTAAGGGGAAATGGCCAGCCCCATGGATTGAATGTAAATATGACAGATCCCAAAGAACAGAAAAAGAAGAGGTTTAAATGGCCTCATGCAAAGGCATAAGAATGACACAAAGGACTTCGGGGACTTGGGGGGAAGAGTGGGAGGGGACAAGGGATAAAATACAACAAATATGGTGCAGTGTACACTGCTCAGGTGGTGGGTGTGCCAGGTTCTCACAAGTCTCCACTAAAGAACTTACTTATGTAACCAAATACCACCTGTACCCCAATAACTTATGGAAAAATAAAATTAAAAAAAGAAAAAATAAATGACCTCTCCCAGGTGCCTCCTTAGTGCCGTGGACAGCTTGCAGTCTCATAAATGAGCTCCCTCTCTTCCTAGTTCATATCTGGAGAGGCCAGTTCCCCTGGTGAAAGGGTTTATATCCTTAAGTCTCCAGGGTTGGGGTTGGACTATGATGCAGGAATAGGATTGTTGGAAAGTAATTCTAGGTCCCCTTCTTCCCACAGGGTGGCTGCACTTAAGCTTAGCTTCCTCAAGTGCTCATCGTTCTCCCAGCCCATCTCTGACCTGCAACTTCCCATGGGCCCCAAGGACCCCAAGATGCTGGGCATCCAACAGCTGGCAGTCAAATCCAGACTGCTTAGATTCAGTCTGTCCCCTGTAAAAACCTAGACAAGCCTGAGGCGGAGAGTCACTATCTTCCTACAGGCATGCAAACTCACTCCAGTATCCAACACATAGCCTGGGCCAGAAGTCCTAGGATGATGGGACGGGGAGGGACCAAGCCTTCCCTTTTACTCATCCCTAGCTTTGTAAATGTCCTCTTTCCCAAATGGAGCCTCACCCCAAATGCCTTCTGGTATTTGGAATTCCCAAGCCCTGGTGCAGGACAGGTAGCCACCCTGAAGATGTTCTACCAGGCCCAGCAGAGAGATTGAGGGAAATGAGGAAAAGTAGGAGACAGATCTTGCTTGAGCACCCAAAACATGCCAGGGCTTTTACATATGGGAGGCATGGGGTCTGAGTGGACAGGGGTCTGACAGTTTGAGGATCTGTTTCCTCAATTACACAATGGAAAGAGTAATAAAAGTGTTGGAAGGCTGAGATGATGGAGTTTGGGAGTTATAACCAAAGCTAAGGGGTATTGGAAAGGTTCCATTCAGAGAGGAATCAGCCCTCTGTATACATGGAGAGAAATAAGGGAGCCCGAGATGGTACATTGGAGCCAAATCCAAGAGGGTTTTGAATACCAGATCAGGGACTCCTTATCTGATAGAAAATAGGGAGCCATTGAAGGTTTCTGAGCAAGGGAGTGACCTGTTAGAGCCATGACCCTAGCAGAGAAACAAACATGGGAAAGTTGGAAACATCCAAAAATAAAAATAAAAGCCAAGACTAAATGAAGTTTGTTATTTGTCATCTTACTGGAGAAACAATGCCAGTTCCAGGCAAATGAACCTAAATGACTAAAGACATTCCAAGGCGTGAGCGGAGTTGGAGCTGGGGCCGGATGATGTGGTGTCTCCCAACCACTGGCAAATCCATCTCCCATAGGTTGCCCGAATAAAATGTCAGCTCCAGGCCAGATCCCATCCACCTGACATTCCTGTTAATAACAAAGCCTAATTAGCATGGCTTTTAAGCATCCATTACATTAATTTAATGCGAAAATCTAATGGAGCTTTATTGGAATTTTTCTCGGCAAAATTAACCCTGCGGGTTTCTTACACATGTTTTCATTAGGGGCTGTGAGCAGTGGAGATACTCAGAATTAGAATTAGCCCTTGTGGTTTTCACTGTAATCCAGTTCCTCTGTCTCTAAGCCCCCAAGTCTGTAGGTCTTTGTTTAGCAAAGCTCCTGTGCCCACACCAAACAGTTCTCATAAAGACCATTGCCGTAATGAGAGATTCAAGCTCAAGCCTTGAGTGGGTGCCTGTCTGATTCAAACACACCCCATCTCAGCCCAAAAGATGCAATTCTGGGACCCTGAAGAATTTCAGGACACCAGGACAGGATCCCTAGACATTCGCCATCAGGGGGTTTGACCCAAACCTGTTCCTCACTCCCCTTCTGGCTGTCTTCCAGATGGGAGTGGCCACGTCATTCATTCAGAACTACAAGCAATAGGCAGAAGCCTCTGAGGAGGGCATCCTTCCTTCAATTAAAAAAACAAAACTAACTAGAAGAATGATCTCTGCCCATTCATCCTTCCCTCTTCTCCATGTCTGGAACATGGATGTAAGACATGGAGCAGTAGCAGCCATCTTCTGCCATGAGGATAAAAGCCGCAGGTTAAGGGTGGCAGAAAGGAAACCCAGGAAGACTCTGAGCCCCAGATGCACCCTTGAACTGCTAAGGTACCGATACTCATCAGTCTATGCCTGGCTGCCTGTTGCGTGAAAAAATTTTACTTGCTTAAGCCTCTGTTAGTGAGTTTACTGTTACTTTTGCAGCCAAAAACAATCCTAATTGATCTACCTGGATTCTGGTCCTAGATTCTCTATGACTTTTGACAAGTCCCTGATGCTCTGTTTATCAATTTCCTCACCTTCTAATTAGAAGGATGGAATAGAGCATGTTTTAAAAAAAAATTTTTTAGGCAATAAACCCTAACAACCCCACCCCACCCCCAGTGAATTTGTGTCCCATGAGAAGCTAATAAAACTTAATCCAGGGTTGAGGTGGTGGCAGGTGGTGGGAGTTCTGGAGTTCTTCCTACTGGACTTGGCCCAATCCCACACCAGAGAAGCCACAAAGACATCTCTGAGAACCCCACTGCTCCAAAGGGCACAGTTTATGAAACCACCATCCTGAAGACCTCTAAGGCCCTTTTGATATCATGAGGTTCTGCCTCCAGAAAGCATCCCATGGCTGGAATCTAGGAGCCATTGTGCTAGAAAGAGTTCTACAGTTCTCAACCTTTAATATGCTCTCGAATATCCCAGAGGTCCTGATAAAATGCAGATCCTGATTGGAGTCTGGGTTGGAGCCTGATTTCCAGTAAGCTCCCAGGTGATGCCTACACTCCTGGTCCATGGATCACACTTTGAGTACCAACTGTAATGTTGTCTCCGTCATCATTGTCATCCCCTCCGGCCAGGCCATTGCTCTTGCCCCATAGCACATCCCCAAACAAGTGAACAGCCTGGAGCAGGGAGGGGAGCGTGGTTTCAGAGATGGATAGATGGACATTTAAATGCTGACTCCATCACTTCACTGTGTGATTTGGACAAGTTTCTCAGCCTCTCTGAGCTTCAGTTTCTTTAGAAATGGTGAATATGGGCCAGGCGTGGTGGCTCACACCTGTAATCCCAGCACTTTCTGAGGCCGAGGCGGGCGGATCATGAGGTCAGGAGATTGAGACCATCCTGGCTAACATGGTGAAACCCCATCTCTACTAAATATACAAAAAATTAGCCGGGCATAGTGGCGGGCACCTGTAGTCCCAGCTACTCGGGAGGCTGAGGCAGGAGAATGGCGTGAACCCAGGGGGCGGAGCTTGCAGTGAGCAGAGACCTCGCCACTGCACTCCAGCCCAGCAACAGAGTGAGACTCTGTCTCAAAAAAAAAAAAAAAAAAAAAAAAAAATTGGTGAATATGAGGGTCACACTGCACAGTTCCAGGCAGATCATGGATCCTACAAACCTGAGTCTCACTCTAAAGCCAGGCAGGGCCTGCAGTTGAGGCCCAGCATGACCCTCCTGGAGAACTCAGTCATCCTTTTGGAACAAGGCAACTTGGCAAGACAAAGCCAGGGCTGACACTGGTCGGCAGCAGGGCATAGAAAGCAGGTAGTGGGAGAGGAAGTGGAACAGGGAGGTAGAAATTGGGGTGAGTATGTCAACATTTTGACATCCAAAAAAAGTGCAAATTATAATCAAATGGCATTTCTCTCTAATGAGACTGTGATCAGATAGACACCTCTCCGTGAGGACGTCTCTCATCTCTGCAGCTTGAGAAGTGGGCCTGGCCCTGGCTTCCCGCTGCCCTCCCAAGTACCAGTCCTCATGATGGGAAGAAAGTCATCACAGAACTTTAGCAACCATACAATCCAATCCTCTTCCTCCCATTTTGCAGGTGGAGAAACTGAGTCCCAGAGAGGTTAAGCAACTTGCTCAAGATCACACAGCAAGTTGGTGGCCCTCCGGGCAGCACCCCAGGTCCCCTGTCCACGACTCTATATCAAATGGCAATAGAGAGTGGAAGGAGCACTAAAAAATCTAAGAAGGAGCCGGGCTGAAGGAGGAAGGAAGAGCATGACAAGATGCTGTCACTGGGCCAACTTACACAAAGCTCTTTTGTTGGGCTAAGCAGCCAAGACAGGAAATAAGGGTGTTGGGGCTCTTGCTCCCCAATTAGCGTCAGTGTTTTGCTTTTACCCAGTCCCCTGCAGGTGGCAAGTCTGGCTTCCCTTGGGGCCCCTGCTCCTCGCCAGCTCCTTGAGGGTTTTGGCAAGGCTAACAACTGCAGGGCTTGGGGATGGGGGTGGGACCCCACCTGCCACCTCTGCCTGCCTGCGTGGTGTAGGGAAAAACACCTAGGCTTTGACATCACCCAAGCCCAGCTTCCAAAGCCCTCTCTGCCACATACTGGCTTGTGTGACTCTGGTCTTCAGGCTCCCTGGCCATAAAGTGGAAACAGAAATGGTACCACACCAGGAACATTCACCCCTCCACCAAGGTACTATGTGCCTGACACAAACAGGCCCTCAACATATGTGGCTTCCTGCCCGCTTCCCTGCCATCTGATGTTACAGATGCAGACCCTGCCCTCAGAGCGTTTCTAGTCTAATGGGGAGAGAAATTTAGTCTTTGAATAATTCAGAAGCCAATTACTCTTGGGGACCTGGGCTGATATCTTCCTAGCTCTAGCTGATTTCTTTTCTTTTTCTTAAACTGAGATTCAGCTTTACTTAAGCCAAGATCAAAACGTGTTTGCCTTTCTCAGCTCACAATGGAGGACAATCGAGGGGAGAGGAATGGCCAAAATTGAAGACTTAGAAATTACTAAGTGAAACTGGCCAGGAGTGGGCTCGCTCCTGCCACTCCATGGGGCAGTGTAGGCAGCAGAAGAGCCCAGAAGAGGAGTGGAGGAGGCCACCCTGCAGGATATCAGAGCCTCCCTGGGCCTCACTGACCAAGGGCCATACAGCTGGTCATCAGCCCAGGCCAGAGAGAAGCAGGGTCCTCCCACCCTGCTGTGAGCACAAGGGCCATCCCTAGCAAAGTGGGAGAAGAAGCTGGGGGTCCACTGAGTAGCTCCATGCCTCCTCGTCCCTTCCTGGGGTGGCCTGTTTCTGTGTCCTGCAGAGTGAGGCTGGGGACTGGGAGCTCACCCTCCTCTTCACATGCACTACTCCGATTTCAGCCAAACTTCAAGGGCCTCTCAGGCCTCCAGGCCCACGGAGGCTGGGTCATTCTGCACTAGCTTTCTGAGCACTTCCTGCTCTGTCATTCCTCCTCTGAGCACGATAGGCTTAGAGGGTTCGGTCCACGTTTTCTCTTCTCTTATACATGCCCCCTGCCCTAACCTTCCTCTCTTCCACATACACACACTCCACTAGGTAAGTGTGGGGTCTGGCCATTCCACACTGACAGCTTCCCTTCCCCTCCACTCTCCCTCCCGACACCCTGGCACCCACCCTGCCTTTTGCAGGGAGACGGGAGTGTCTAAGTCACAGTGGCCCAAGACCCATCTAGAACAACCACAGTTGGGCATCTCCTGGGCATACCCAACAGGGAGAACAAAAGAGCCCTGCAGGGGAGTCAGAAGACCTGGTTCTCACCCCAGTATTACTGCCACCAACTTGCTGTGTGACCTTGACCCCTTGCTGGCCCTCTCTGAGCCTTATCTGTAAAATGTAAGGATTACATGAGATGGTCCTAAGGTCCTTGTTTGCTCCAACATCCTGAGTCCCTCACCACCAAGGGAAGCTGAAAAGGAGAGAAGAGGAGAGCTGGCCCAGACTGACCCCCGGGCATTGGCCACACAGTGTGTGGGGTAATGCTGGGGAGGTGAGCAGAGCTGATATAGGCCTCTGCCTCTACTCCAAGCCATCCAGGAAAGACATGGTCATGGGGTAAGAAAGCAAAGCCTCACCCTGGTTTAATTGCACAATTAATTGGAAATATAGGCCAAGGTTAACTTAAAAGAAAGAATGGCGCTTATTTGGGTGGTTATGCAAATTTATTGCTGCAAAGACTTCCAGGGAAACTGATTATCTGACTATGTGAAGAAACAAGATTAAGAATGAAAAGGGGGAAGACTCTATGTTCTGCAATTCTCAGGACCACCGCCTTAGAAACTGGATCCTCCATCCCTCTCCCAGCCCCACAAAGCAGAACAAGTTCTTCCCACAGCAAAGAGACGGCAAACAGAGGCCTGAAGAGCATGGGCACACAGCAGGTTAGTGGCAGAGCCATTTGAGACCTGCCCTGTCCTAGTGACCTAGGAAGCCCTGCCCTCCTTCTCCAAGGAGGCCACTTTATCTCACCATCCTGCTACAAGAGGACCTCTGTCTGCTCTTCCTTGGAAGGAAGCGTGTGGTGTCCAGCCTCCAAGACAGCCTGGCTGATCCTCATCTCCTGACATTCCTGCCCTTATGTGGTTCTCTGCCACAATGTGTACCCAAGGGGATATCGCAAAATGACAGTGGGTGACATCCAAGGCTAGATCATTGCACTTCCTCCTTGTTCTCTCTTACTGGCTTGGGAAAGCCAGCTGCCATGTTGTAAGGACACTCAAGCAGCTACAGAGAGGTCCACGTGGTGAAGGACTGAGGTCTTCTGACCATATCATCACCACCTTGCCAGGCATTGAGTGAGCTATCTTGGAATGGGATATCTTGGGGCAGATTCTCCAGCCTAATCAAGCCCTCAGACAACTGCACCCCTGGGCCAGCATCTTGACTGTAACTTCAGGAGAAACCCCAAGCTAGGCTGTTCCCAAATTTCTAACCCAAAGAAACTATGAGAGACAATAAGTATTTGTTGTTTTTTAAGCCACTTAGTTCTGGGGTAATCTGTTATGCATCAATAGGTAACTGATGCAAGGTGGTGTTTTAAAATGTGCATTTCATTATTATTCAGGTGTGGTGAGGCTAACAGATTAGGAGCGGCTACCATTGAAAAGATGGTTTGTTACAGTTCCCAAGGGGAGGGGGAATGCCAAGCCATGCAGGGGCCACATGGGAAGCCAGGGCTGTTCGGCAGGCAGAGGGAGCAAGATGAAAACATGGGCAAATGCCTTTACTGTGGTCTTTACGGGAAGGGTGGGTGAGGCAGGGTAAGCAGGCTCAGGATTGGCTGGTTTGCATTATTTCAGCGAGCTCTGAGATGTAGGGGCCATCTCTAGTTGGGGTGATTAGGGCAGAGGAATATCAGCATAAGAGCATGATAAAGAAGGTGGTTGGGGTAGGGACTCTCTATGGATTGGTTTGCATAGGAAATGCACCCTCTAGGAATTGGCTGGCAATGGGAGAGGCAGTCTCTCCAAGGTCAGCCAGGCCCCAGACCACAAAGCATCAGAAATACAGAAAATAAAAAGGGAGAATAGGCCAGAGCAGTAGGGACCCTCCTTCCCACAGCTTGGCTTCCTCTTCTTAGGAGTCCATGACTTGAAGAAGCTCAAGGGACTTGGCTGGGGAGGTTGGGGGCAGGAGAAGCCGGGTGGGAGGCTGGGTTCTTAGGGCAGGCTCCAGAGGGACAGCAGCAGCCCTGGACATGGGGTGATCTCCATTCCACCAGCTCCTCCTCAGCCACCTTCTAGGTCTTGTGGCCTGAAGATCAAGTCCATACATCCTAGTGTAGCATACAAGGCCCCCCCATAGTCCGTCTGAGGCCTGCCTCTGTGGTCTCATCCCTCTCCCACCAAGCATTCCAGCCCCAGCTCTCAACCCTGCCCCAGCCCATGACCGCTCCTGTCTTCTTCAATGGGCCTCTCATATTCCCTGAACAAGACAAGCCCTCCCAGCTCTCCCCAGCTCTACATATGCTATTCCCTCAGCCTGGCATGTGCTCCTCCCCTGTCACCTGGCAAATTCCTGATTGAAACCTCAGCTTGCAGGCAGTCCCTCCAGGAAGTCCCTATGGCCCCAGATAGGCTAGGTCCCTCCACCCCAGCACCCACAGCACTTAGTGATGTGTGGCTTCGCCTCCTGCATCTCTCCCTGTGGAATCCGAGTTCCTGCCAGGCAGGACCATGTCTTACTCATCCTTGGGTCTTCATCAACCTTGGGCCTTCATGATCCTTGGGCCTTTCTCACATGGCACTGGACCTGATATTCAGTCTGGCATTCCCAGTAAAGAGCTTTGTTAAATTAATGAATGAATACATAAGCAAATGAGGCCTTGAGCAATTCACTCCTGCTCTCTGGAGCTCAGTGATTCACCTCTAAAATCAGAATCATCATCAACATCATCATGATCACCATCCCTCCCCTGCTCACCTCACAACCTGTCATAGCAATGCAGTGAGACAAAGAAGGTATGTGAGCTGTGTAAACTGTGAAGTGTGGTGCACCCATGAGGAGGGCTTTCCTTAACTCTCCTGGGACCTAGCATCACTGCACTCTGCATGGCTGCTCTCTCCCCTAGCCCAGGTTTCAGGGAACTTCCTAGGACCTTCTGGGAAGACGGCAGAAAATTGTCCCCTCGGGTTCTCCCTCCCTCCCTGTTCTTGGAGCAAGTCTGCTTCTGCCGATCCCCAGCTTCCTCAACAGCAAGTGGAGATCCCTGCAGCCACAGCCTCCCCTCTCCTTTCATTCTTCCCCTCTCTCTCTTTTCAACAAGCAAACTTGAGAAATGGTAACCATTTTCCCCATTATTCAAATGCATGTAAATTACCTACTTGGCATTCCTCTTTGACATGGAGCCTTTAATTAGCCACTGGCTCCCCAGTCCCTGGGTGTTTCTCTGGCTCTGCAGCTCCCTGGCTTCCTCACTCCCCTCCCTCCATTAGCATCCTAATCAGAGATGACCAAGTTCCAGGGAAGACAGAGAAGGGATGGTAGTTTCCAGAAATAACTCATCCGTGGCTGGAGGTGGAGAGCCTGGGTTCTGGTCTGTGTTCCTGTCACCAACTCCTCAGTGACCTTAGACTTGTGTGGGGTCACCTGCAAGTTGGGGGCAGAGCTGGACTCAGATAAGGGCTTTGGCCCCATTCCAGATCTCTACCCTCAATTCCACAAAGAATCATTGCCCCCACTTCAAAGACACCTCTCCCAGACCCCATCATCTTGGCTCCTGCCCTTCCTCTGCCCCCACCCTCTTCAGAGAGTTTAACTCCATTGCTCCCTTGGCCATGGCTTTGCAGTTCCCAAACCCTAGTGCCTCCAGGGATGTGGGAGTGGAACCCAATGGGCAAGGTCAGCTCTCAGCCTGGAAGGCCTCAGGCAGTGCCTTGTGGATGCCCGGTTCAAATCAACCAGGCTTGACTAGTCAGTGCCTGGTCCTAGCAGGTCATCCCTGTGGGGTGGATGAGAAGTGACCAGTGCCCGCTGTCATGAGCCTACAGGAGTATAAGCAGCTATCCTGGCTCTCAACGAACTGGCAAACTGATTGAGAGGTCCGGACTGTCACATAAAATGCCATCAAGCATCAGAGAGGAGGCCCAGATGCTGGCCAAGCCACTCTACCTCTTGGGTGTGTTTGTTAAGATCACACTAGCTGCTACACAGGTAAACACTGAAATCCCAGGGCCTTCATTCAGTGCAAGCGTGTGTCTTGACCGCATAGAGTCCAAAATTGCACTGGGATGGAGGGAAGAGAGGGTGCCATTTACAGACCCAGGCTGCAAGAGGCTCTGCCATCTTCAACATGCAGCTTCCCAGATGGCCCAGGGCACAACGTTCAGCTGGCAGACAGCAGAAGAGAGGATGGAGAAGATACAGCCATGCCCTAACTCTTGGCCAGAGTGATAATACAACATCCTGTCAGCTCACGTTCTATTGGTGAGAACCAGACTGGGAAAAGTCCAGTCCCTTTGGGGCAGCCGCTTCCCAACAGTAACTCTATACCATGGAAGGGGAGCATAGTCAGTTGTCTCTGCCACCATAAGCCTCAGTTTTATTGTCTGTAAAATGAGGGCAGGGTGGACTGGACTGAATATCAGGACTGGAAGGAACCACAGAGTTCATGCAGTCCAACCTGCCACCCTCCCCCCCATTCTACTTGGGAACAAACCAAGGTCTGAAAAGTTAAATGTCTCACCCCGTGATCACAATGGCACACCCAAAATTCTAGATCTCTTGACTCTCAGCCAGTGATAAAAATAAGAACTACCACTCATGGAGCACTGGCCTCACATAAGCCCTTTATGTACACTGTCTCCAATTGTCTCAACAATGGTGCAGAGTAGGTATCACTGTCCCTATTTTACAAATGAGGAAACTAAAGTTCAGAGAGAGCAACTTGCTTAAGGGTGCTTGACTGGCAGGCAGGTATCAAGGCCAGGAGCCGACCCTGTCCCACACCACCTCCCCCTTCACTACACCATTTTCTTCTCAAACAGCTAATTCTGAACTCCCCTTTGTGAAGGAACTGAGACCCCAGCCCTTCCCATGTTCTGTCCCCTTGGAGCTGAAATCTCCCTCCTGCCCAGTCACCCCTCCCGACTGCACAGATCCAGCCAGCAGAGGTCCAGAGAGGCTGAGCCCCAGCAAGGAAGGGGCCACACGTGAGACGAAAATGAAATCTTAAGCTCCTAACCAACTGAATGAAGCCCTCTTGGCCAAGAAGATTCCAGAAAAACCTCAAAACCTAAGTTTTCCAGTCATGACAAGACAGGTCAATCCTGACTCTTTACACCCTGTCCCTTGCTAACCACCAGTAGACTTTTTTTTTCTAAAAGTTAAACAGAAACCAGCCCTGGAAACAAAGAACGGAAGACTCAGTCCTTCACTGACTTCAACCAACTGCCTGGCACCACTCCCTTCCCCTCTCGCCAGCATTCCTTCCCTATAAGTGACTACCAACCCCAAGCTGGGTCTGGCAGCTCACAGAAGCTGTGCCCAGGGTGCCTCTGTGTCCTCCTTGTGCCTTTTGACATATACAGCTTAATTTTACTACATTTTAATGTTGTCTCCACCACAAAGTAAACAAATAGAGGATGTATGTAACATACATGTTTGCTTTCCACACGAGTGTGACTTCCCCTCATGAATATTAGTATCTTCCTCCTATAATCTATTAAATATGTATGTCTAGCTAATCTACCAAGCAGAAAACTCCTGTAACATCTTCCCTCCCTGTAAGTGCCGGCTTTCCATCCCTATGGGAGGCTATGCTTCCCAGCCTGCAGACTGCAATCCTTTATAAGAAATAAAGTTCTCCTTTCCAAATTTATAGATTTTGTGATTGTAAGTTGGCATATATAAATCAGAATTGGGCTTAGCTGTCACATTCCAGATGACAGCCCAGGGTTGTCAGGGTGCCTTCGGTGTCAGGGACTCAAGCTCCACCCATTTTGTTGCTCCATAGCCTCTTCCCTAACCTCACCTCGTGGCCCACTCTGGCTGGTGCAGTGCTAATCATTACATCTGCCCTACAGCCAGCAGAGAGAAAAAAGCAGAAGAGAAGCTCCTCTCCTCCCTTTAATGACACTTCCTGGAAGTTGCACAGACCATTTCTGGTTTCATTCCATTGTCCAGAATCTGGCCACACCTAGTTGTGAGGAAAGCTGGAAAACGTAGTCTTTATTCAGAATAAAAATACCCCTTTTCAGCCAAGGGGGCCTATACAGGTCCCTTAACCTGCCTGAGCCTTGATTTCCTCACCAGTAAGACTGAGTCATCATAACTGCCTCATGGGGTTGGGGTAAATATTGGATTCAATGAGATCACATACATCAAAGTTCTGGCACATAGTGGGTGCTCAGTTAATCGTAGTTTCCCTTTCCTGCCCCTATGCCCTACCTAGAGTGAAGCCCAGTGAATTGGTAAGTGCAGGCCGTGGCCATATCCTCAGGCAGTCAGTTATCTAGGGCCCATATATTCACAAGCAGGTAGCACAAAAGCACACAAAGGAACATGAAAATGACTTCCGACTACCCCTCCCACACCACCCCAGGGTTTATACACTGCTAGGAAAGCTTGTCTCCTTATTTTGCGCTTCAAGGCCATTGTCCCATCTTACTCCTTGCTCACCTAGAAACATGGTAGGGTGGGTGTGGTTAGGGGCCACCATGCCTCTATACTCAGCCCCACACACCACCCCTCCATCACAGTATAATGGTGCCATCCACCCCCTGGAGTTGATCAGAATTCCATCCCTCCACTTCCCAACACTGTCCCAGACCCTACATCCTATGGGTTAAGGAAGAATTGGGGTGAGAAGGAGGGAGGCCCTGTCAAGGTGTATTGGTGGGAGAGCCTTTGGCCTATCATGATGAAGACTGAGGGTGCTCTGAAGGCCCTTTAAAATGTTAAGACATTTCTGCCCCCCTCTGGAGAGAGTATCCAGGAGACAAGCTCTGGTCCTGCTTGTGTCACTACTGCAGAAAGGCCAAGGCCTCATTGCCTCATCTGCAACACAGGACCCTCCCTGTCCCTCCAGCCTGACCATTCAGTGATGCAAGTGAGAACACCAGCAGCCACATCCCCTGCCTTTAAGCACCCAGCCTCCCTGTCAGGAAGCCCCCCACTCTGTGTGCTGGAGGCAGGGTTGGAAGCTCACCCATGACAGAGCCTCCTCGCTGGGCTGCCCTGCTTCCTCTCTGGGTTTCCTGCTTTGTGGTAGCCCCCTCACTACACACTGTCCCCAAGACTACCCTCCCAGCCTCATTTTGATCTCGGGAGGACAAATAAACCTTAAATTGAATCCCCTTTTTGTGAAGTTACCCAGAATTGGTTTTCATTGCTGAAAGACAAATACCCCAACCAATACATAAGTCATTCCCACCCCCTGAACACAGATGTCCCCTTTCTTTAATGTGGGCTCTTGCCCTGCTGCCCATCCTTGGCTTTTTCCTTGCCCCTGCCCCCGTTTTTCATTATCAGCTAATTCCCTCTGGTCCCTTTTTTAAGGAAGAAAAATGAGGAGGTAAATTCGGGATGAACAAAACTATTTAGATGTATAACCTTCAAGGTAGCTCCCATCCCTGCACCCCCACAACAACAACAAAAAAAAAACAAACAAACAAACAAAAAAAACTCATAGCCAACCAAACTGCATTGCTTTGAATTAGATTGTGTTTGTTGAGTGGCCCTTCCCAGAGCTGAGTGCCAGGCACTGTGCTAGGCCCATGGGATGCCAATGAATAAAGACGAGGCTTCCCTGGAGCAGCTCACAGTCTAGCCTCCCCAAACTCATCAAAATCAAAGCCATTCGGCAGTAACAGTGTCCTCATGTTTTATGAGATTTTGCATTATGTGAATCTGACGCTATGATATAAAGATATTAATAAAGTCTCACTTTCTATGCAAAATTTGAAATAATATGTATCCCAAACATTTGCTTTTAAGCATGAAGAATGTTGAAGCTGGCAGGCCAGTGAATTGTAAACTCACCATCTGCATGCTCACCCCACAGCAATGCCACTTTAGCTGATAAACAGAAACACCTACCAACCTTTGTCAGGATTTGTTCTAAATTATGCAAGTTTCTAAATTATACAAGACCTTCTGGAGCATGTGTCTCAGACATGATGCGACGGGTCTGGTGTTCAGAGTTCTGGCTCTGGAATCAGAGTGCTGGGATTTTACTCCTGACTCTATCCACCACTGTGATCTTGGGCAAGGCGTGGAGCCTTTCTGTGCCTCAGTTTCCACATACGTATGATCAAGATAATGGTGCTGACCTCTAGGGGGCTTACGAAGATTAAATGGGTTCTTCCATGCAATCTGCTCAGAACAGCACCTGCAGCACTGCAGCAAGCTGGGGCTTGCAGCATCTCGCTGAGCTGTGGGTTGGCAGGAAGGGGACAACGGCTCATGCACTATGGGGAACCTAAACCGCATCCAGAGCTGGAGCAGGTACAGCATCGCTTTGCATGTCCCCGGACCCTGAGGCCTAGTCAGTCGCACAGCTGCTGGAGACCCTCTTCACAAAGGCAGGCCTCCTCCTACTCCAGCGACGGCATTGCCCTTTCACGTGCGAGGGCATCAACCAGACACTTGACCCTGACAGTCTCTGTGCTCTCATTTCGGAGAATGTTCATAGACGCTCCAGACTCTTAAAGCTGTCCCAGCCACATCCTCATCCAGAGTAGAAAACAGAGTTGGTGCCTTGGTGTCGCCGAACAAAGCTGCTGCTCAGCACCCCAGTGTTCCAGAAGCCTATCTCTCCAAGATGCTCCATCACAATTCACTTTTTTAAGAGCCAATCTAATATGATAGATACCACCCTGGAGCTTACCCTGGGAAAGCACAAAGGGAGGCCCACTTAACCCAGCTTGGGGGTCCGGGGATGATTTCCCAGAGGGAGCAGGAGTCACTGCACTTCACTTCCCAAAGAGCACCGAGGAGCCAGGTGATGGGGGAGGGGTGGGCAGGGCAGCTGACCCAGCATGGGGAATAGGGGGAGGAGCAGGGAGGGCAGCTGACCCAGCATGGGGAATAGCTTGCACAAAGGTGTGGAAAAGAGAGAACTTGGCACATTCCAAGAATTGCCAGTAGCTCCATATAGAGTGGAAAGAGTGTGAACCAAGATCTAACTGACTCACTTCCAAATAACATGGTTTCTGGGGCACATGAGTGAGGCCCAGAGATACCCTCTAGGAGGTATTCGTCATCTTCTTTGCACTGTGGCTGCCTTTGGTGAGCATATGGGATCCTTCTCAGAATTATGCCTTTAAAAGCATAAAATAAAATATATAGGACTGCAAAAGAAACCCATCAAAGTATCATCAAAATACTTATTAAATGCAATCTGTAGTAATATATGTGCCTTTTATTAATGTATTATATGACAAGATCTTGTGGTAGGAAGTAATTGATGAGCAAAAGTTATTTTTCAAAGTATTAAAACATCTGTAATATAGTATGAAAACATCTATGATTCCTATTAGTGACAAATCCAAGGTGTGGCTAATTCTGCCATGGTTTGTTACCTGCTTTCATAATGAAAGGAAATGCTCAATTTCAGTTAAAGTTTAGTGAAAAGGAAGATGCAACTTTTTCCCATCCAAGGTCATGGACCCTCTGACTTTTCCCACACTCTCCTGCTTTACACAAAGACCCAGCTTTGTGCCTACAGCCCAGTGGTTAAGACCATCCAAGCCAGACCTGCTTGCTCAGTTACTGCTGCGGTACTTGGGGCAAGACACTCACCTTTCCAGTGCCTCGTTTCCTCATAACTGTGAAGATCAAATGAGTTAAATACACACAAAGCAGTTAGAATAGTGCCTGCCACATAGTAGGTGCTCACTAAAGAAGGACAAGCTGTTTTCTTTCTTATTCTCAGCCCCAAAGACAATGGAGAGAGAAGCCCACAGATGTGGTGCATTATTTACTAACCAGAGTCGTGTTAATAAGCTCACAAAGCACAATTAGCAGTCATTTCAATTCTGAGGTTTGCTTGACTATAAAAGCTTCACATTTCTTCCTCCCTGATTTCTCTGCTAATTGCAACTGCCGCTGTCCATCGCAGCTGCCACACAACGCGGGTGCTGGCTGCCTCTAACGTAGTTGTTAAGGTGGCATAATGGTGCACAATGACTAATTGGCCATCGTGCCCAGGATGAATAGCGTCAGACAACAGCGGCTGGCCAGTTCCTGGCCTTGGGACCCTAAGCTGCACAGCCCCAGCACTCTCCCAGTGCACCCCTCCTCCACCCTCCCAAGCTGCCCCATAGGTCCAGGCAATGAAAGGGTGCAGGGACAAGCGTGCAGAACTGGGAGGCTCTGGGGGCCCTCCCTGAGGCCATCCCTGCCCCTAACTTGCTGTGTGACCATGAGTTAGCCACTGAGTGTCTCTGGGCTGCACTTTAATCATCTATAAAATGGAGGTGGGAGGAAGTAGGTCTAGATGCTTCCGACGGTCCTTCCAGCTCCCACCTACTGTACTTTCATTATTCCATGGGAGGTTCCCCGTCAAGTGCCTGCACAGCCACTCCCCAGCCACTGGGGCATTTCAGCCTGCCTGAGGGTGAGGAAGGGCAGGTGGAGTTCAGCAGAAACAGCCATGCTCACCAAATATTCCATCTGGAACCCCACACTTCCCAGCCACCTTGCAGTTAGCTGAGGTCACGTGACAGCTCTGACCAATGGGCTGTGGGCAGAAGCAACAAGCACCACTTCCAGGCTGAAGCATGGAGAAGCAGAGAAGCATGTGATCTCCCTGCAGTCTCTTCCTGTCTTGTGGCCCAGAAGGCCTTGTGGTGAGATAGTGGAACTGAGCTGAGCTGGAAGCAGCCCAGGTTGCCAAATTGTCACTTGGAAGACACCCCTAGCGACCTTTGTAGAGGTACAAAAAGAGCCTTATGCCATTAACAATTTCAGGCTATTGTCACCATGGCGTAACCTGACCTATCTTGTCTAATATAGCTATTTTCCCAAAAGGACTCTAATAATGGGTGTTTTATATAAAGGATTTAGGAAGCAACTTCTTCATAGTGCAACTAAGAGGTCCATTAGAGCAAAAGAACGTGAACTTTCTAACAATGAGGCAGGATCAACAATGAAATGAGCAGTCATCCCAAGGCCCCCTCACTGTACTCCCCATAACTCTTCAAGTGAGAAGCTTAAAACCAAGCTTAATGAACCAGAAATATATAAGAAGTCCGAAGGGCTGGTGACCAAGGTAGAGAGTGAGATACCGGGTGTTCTCTGGCACCCAGGGGGGAATTTTCACTTGGTGGTGAAAATGGGTCTAGTGAAAGAAGATTCATGGGGTGGATTTCAGGATTGAGAAGGAAATGTTTGGGGGTGGGTTTTACTCTAGGATTCCATCTATCAAGAGGATGTTAATGAAGAATTGAGCGCAATTTGGTTTTTCTCTTTCCCAGCAGCAAAATTTCACCCAAGGGGATCTCCCATTCCTCTTTCCTGGAAGAGACTCCAGAGTAAGCAAAATAGATCCCATCTCACCTCTACAGGGTGTGAGAATCCTACAGAACTCTTGGTGCATTTTGTAAAACCACAAACTTCTTGAGTTTGGAAAGAATTCTGGAGTCTGTCAGTCCTAAGTCACAGACCCCAACATTGATTATGGAGTCTACAGCAGCACAGAACTCCAGAGTCACAGGAATCAAAGCTCCAGGACAGTCCTGGAAAGAAACAGGAGAGTGTGGCCACCCATCTGCCCAGCCACCAAGGCCTAACCCACCAGGAGGGCTGTATTGGCTTCTTCTTGGGGATACCCAGTACAGCAGGCCCCTTGGTCCTCCCTCCCCGGGCCTGTGTCTCACGTCCCAAAAGCAGGATTGCAAGCTAGCTGTCCCCATGCAGCAGATAAATAAATAAATAAATAAAGAGCGTGACTTTGTGTTTGAAGGACGAATGCCAAGTTTCCTCTCTGGGGCCCTCTCCCAAACCTCTGTATATCATCTCCACATGACCAGGCTGTCAGGCCTGCCACCCCAAGCTCTACTTGACTGTGATAAACACAGAAGACAACGCACTGCCTACACCTTCAGGCCCTGAAATCAGGGAGGGGGTAGAAAAATCCATCGAAGCCATTCTAGATTTATGTTTGAAACATTCCAGATTTATGTTTTCCTTTGTCAGGGGAGAAAACAAGCAGATGTTCCTAAAGGTGAACCTTATGAGCCAGCGCACGTGTGAGGGGGCATCGTGCCGTTTTTGGCAACCACGCTGAGTTCAGTTTTTGCACCAGGACCTGGACGTGCACACTGACAGGCCCCCATCCCACCACCTTTGGCTTCCTTGCATCTTTCCTTGCTTTGAATCACATCCTCGACTACTTCTCCAGGAATACTTCCCAGATTAGACCCATCTATTTCCCAGCCCTTCACCTCAAGCTCTGGGACTCTTCTCAGCCCCCAATGAGTATAGGTCATTCCATAATTGTTTGTTTCTTTTCATTCCATGAGCTCCTAGGGAATATTGGCTGCCTTTCCCCCCTCAGACCAGGAATTCCCCCAGGGAAAGGACATGTCTCCCATCAATCCAGGTACTCCTACGGACAGAATGCTTGCCCTCCCACACTATCCCTTTTGTAGGTTAATTCACCCTGCATTAAAAAGAACGTGACTATACCTTCTAAAACAGGTATTCCAAACAAGGAGAGACACTTGTGGAGCTTGAAAGTGCATGCAAAATGCTTGTCTATACTTACTGTTTTTTGGAAAGAGGGACTATCGCTTTCAAGCGATTCCTAAATAGATCTGTTGAGAGCCAAAGTGAGACCTTAGGAAGCACCCAGCACTGAAAGGACTGTGGTGCTGCCCTACTAGCACCCACATAGGTAATTCAAAACAAAATGGCACTGAGCTGTGCAATGCAAAGCACCCATGATGCCTAAGTTCATCAGAGCTAAACAGCTCATAATTTTGCTAATATTCTTAGTGCATGCTGAGTCCCCTTAGCATATAGGTGACTCCTGCCCTGGATCTGCCATGTAGAAAAGGTGAAAAAGCACAGTTTCTGGGGGAGGTTGAGAGCAAAGCTGGTGACTCCTAGGATGGAGATGGAGAACACATCCCTCCCGGCCTCAGAGGTAGGCAAACAGGCCGGGTATTAGGCTATATCTGCCACTGGAAACCTCTGTTTCCCCAAGTGGGGAAGGATCTAAGGAGGTGGAGCCATTTCTATGTTTTCCAAACGGGGATCAGACACAGAATGAAACTATAATATCAGCTGGGCTTTGCTGGGCTTGGAAACCACTGAGTTCTTACCTCCCCAAATACCCACGCCTACCCCTTCCCTGCCCTCCCTCTCTGAACCCAGGAAAGCACCTGAAATGCTCCAGTGAAGAAAGGACTTGAGGACGCTCATGAAATCCTCCACTGTCTTCGAAAAGCCATCAACTCTGAATCTGGTCATTCTCATACATCCCAAACCCACTCTGCCATGGCCAAACCAAACATACCCTAAGCACAGCCCTGGAAGCCAAATCACCCAAGCCAAAGGATCAAGGTGAAGGCTGAGACCCTGCTTCTCGACTCTCTCAGGGCTCAGAGACCATCAGGAGATGCACAGCAGATGTTGAATAATGTCTGGGGCTCCAGACTAGGAATTGGGAAAACCAGCTCCAGTTTCTGGCTCAGCCACTGCTGTGCTACTAGATCCTGGGAAAGCCACTGTCCCCTCTGCCCTTGCTCTCTCCATCTAGAAAGGGACGGGGCTTGCCATCAGAGCATGGATAACATTGTGTGTCTTGGCTGAGGGTCTACACCCCAGACAGGGCCAGGGTGAGGAGGATTCACCTCAGAGCCTTTTCTTGAACTCAGGGTATTAGTCTGGTCTTCCCAAGGCCCCAGGTCATTAGCCAGCTCTCCCTCCTAAACTGGGCATTGGTCTCCAGGGAGAACCTTTGGATGGGAGACTGAGCAAGAAACCAGTAGCCTGGCCCTTGGAGGAAGTGTGGGCAAAGAATGGGAGCAAAGGGGGTGAGCTCTCAGGCCCTAACCCAGCTCAGGGGAGTGTGGCTGGTTTCCTTTGTGCCCTCAGGGCTTTCTCTGTTGGAAAGAATAGAAGTGCCAGAAGTGAAAAGGATGCATGAGGAAACTAAGGTTTGCTAAGATTTTGCTAGGTGCTAGGCACATAAATAACTGCATTTAATCCCCACAGTCCTATGAAATACCAGTGTTATCTCCATTTTACAGATGAGAACACTGAGGTTCAAAGAGGTCAAATGACCTGCCCAACACATCTAGGAAATGGCAGGACTAAGACTCGAACTCCAAATGACATGGTCTTTCCATAGGTGCACTCGGGATGGGACATCTGGCATCGGGCTCAGAGGACCTAGGATACAGCCTGGCTGGGAGTCCCCTTCAAGGAACCGGCAGAGTAGTTAGGGTGTGCTGAAGTGGGCCCCTGCCTCTTCTGTCCAGGGCATTTCCTTCCTTGTACTCAGGAGGCTCTCAGAGCCCCGCCAACCCTTTGTTCCCCTCTGCTTTGAACCTGACACTGGAGAGACCGGCAATCAGTCACCCCTAGCCTCCTCCAGGAAGTTCAGTACCTGGGCTGGAACAATCTCCCCTGCCTCCCCAGCTCTCCATGCCATGCTGTGCCCACAGCCCTGCTGGGCTCCAGCCCCCACCCCCTGATTGCCTGACTCATGACCACCCTGTAATGGAGTGTGAAGTCTAATTGCAACCCCTAATGATAGCCCTCAGCCACCAGGAGACGGGTACAGAGGTGGCAGGGAGGGCCAGAGAGCTGGAGCGGGGAAGAGGCAAGGGCTCTGTCCCACTCCTGTACTTGCAGGGGACTGGGGAGGGAGTGGGAATTAGAGGGTTAGGGGTCAGGGGAATTGGGAGGATGCTGGGATGGGGAGGGGCTCTAGCCTCCTGGAACCACAGAGTAGGGCTCTTGGAAGGAGTTCTCCAGCCACCAGATCCTTCCAAGAAAACATTCTTAAACAGCCCTGTTCGCAGCATTTGCTCCTTCAACCATGTTTCGCTCCTCCAACCACCACTGAAAGGAAATAGGATCCACTGGAGCAGAAGTCAGCCAGTCAGAGCAGACTCAGGTGAAAGGTAGTGGTTCAAAAGGCAGGACCCTGGTTTTGAAGGCCAGTGCCACCATCAACTTGCCATGTGACCCTCATAAGTCATGATCCCTCTCAGGGCCTCCGTTTCCTTGACCACATATTGGGATTTTGTTCAGGCTCATTCATTTATGCAACAAAACATGTTCCCAAGGTGCCAGGTGCTGTGCTGGGTGGGCCCTAGGAGTGGGGGGCCCAAGTGAGACCCAGAGGTGACTAAGAAAGACACTGGGCCTGTTCTCAGGGAGCCTCGCAGTCTAGTAGAGTAGATTCTAACAGTTATAGAGCACCTTCTGCTCACCAGGCAAAAGCCTATGAAATAGGTACTGGTATTATCTCCATTTTGCAGAAGAAACTGAGACTCAGAGAGGCTCAGTAATTTGCCCTAAGTCACACAGCAAGTTAGGTAGCAGAGCCAAGACTTGACCTGTGCTCTTAACTCCTATACCATATGGCCTCCTTGTGCATAAATAACTCTAATGCATGGCTGAATGTGACAAGGCCCATGATTGAGTAAAGATAAAATGTTTTGGGCCTACAGAAAAGGGAAGGCTTCCTGGAGGAGGTGGCTTCTGGCCTGAGCCTTTGCAAGACAGGATGATTTGGATATGCAACATTTAGAGAAGGGGGTGTAAGAAATTCTATCAACTGAAAATTACAATAGCACTTGACCCCCACCTCCGCCAGCAACCCCAACGCCAGGAGAGCCGCAGAACTGAGGCCAGCCTCTGAACAGCAGCACCAATGGAGGGTTCAGAAAAGGATGAATGGCAAAGTGAGAAAGGGGAGCTGAAGAGAATAAAAACACAACCTAAGCCTGGAAGTGGGGCCGGGGGGCAACAGGGCAGTTGCCAACAGGGAGGAGGGGGAGAGGAGGTCGTCCTGCATACATGGGGGATGGGGAAGGTAATCTCTATCCTGTACCCCCAGCACCCTGAGAATGAAAACCACAAACCTGACCCATGCACACAACAGAACACTGCGGGGCCATGAACTACAACATTGGGAGGATATTTATTGACGTGGAAAAATGCTCACACATATTTCAAGTGAAAAGGCAGGTTGCAAAATAATATGTACAGTATGATGCCATTCTTGTAAGGGGAAAAATATCTTTATACAAGTCTGGAAAGATATACACCCAAAATTCCAACAGTGCTTATCTCCAGGTGGTAGATGATTGTGCACTTTTATCATCTTTACACTTACCTATATTTTCTCATTCTTTTATAATAATACGCATTATCTTTGTAATTGGTTAAGGCTTTTTTAAAATAAGTAAATACATCAATAATTTTTGCAGGGTAGTATGAGCAGGAAAAGAACAGCCAGCCACCTGGATCCAGGGGGTGGAGGAAGATGGGAGGTGGACTCACCTAGAAGGGGGGTGGCGGAGGACGGAGGGTGGGAGGACTCACCGAGGAGGGGGGTTAGGGGAGGGTAGAGGGTGAGAGGACTCAGCCAGGAGGAGTTGGAGAGGATGGAGGGTGGGAGGACTCACCTAGGAGGAGGGTGTGGAAGATGGAGGGTGGGGAGGATGGAGGGTGGGAGGACTCACCCAGGAGGGGTTGGAGAGGATGGAGAGTGGGAGGATTCACCTAGGAAGGGGGTGGGGAGGATGGAGGGTGGAAGGACTCAGGATGGGGGTGGGGAGGATGGAGGGTGGGAGGACTTACCCAAGATGGGGTGGGGGAAGGGGGGAGGGGGGAGGGTGGGAGGACTCTCTTAGGGCGGGAGTAGAGGAGGATGGAGAGTGGAAGGGCTCACCCAGGAGAAGGTGGGGGGAGGATGGAAGGTGGAAGGACTCACTTAGGATGGGGGGAGGGGAGGATGGAAGGTGAAAGGACTCACTTAAGATGGAGGTAGGGAAGGATGGAGGATAGGAGGACTCACTTAGGAGGGGGGTGGGGGGAATGGAGGGTGGAAGGACTCACCTAGGAGAAAGTGGATGGATGGTGGAAGGACTTACTTAGGATGGAGGTGGGGGAGGATAGAGGGTGGGAGGACTCAACCAGGATGGAGGTAAAGTAGGAAGGAAGAAGATGCATCCCTAATAGGACTTGTTATGAAGACTAGATTGTGGGGCCCTGCCTCTTCCAACTTCTTTCCCTTCCCAAATCTCTACAGAGCCCAGAGGTCCTCCCACTCCTCAGAGGAGAGAAGTGTAGTCTGGAAGCCCACAGCTGCCCCATATAGGGCAGAGGCAAGGGATGGAGCAGTATGAAATCCCAAGGAGAGATGCGGGCTTGTCAGGCTAAGCCTGGCGCGTGTGAGAGGAAGGCAGGCATCTGAGACAGTAGTGAGCTTGGGGAGGCTCCTGAGGAGGGATATCCCATAACGACCCCTCCAGGGCAGGCAGGTGGCCCAGGGTGACAGGAGAGGCAGCTTGGAGGGCCCTGAGAAGCAAATGACCCAGCAGTTAATCCAGGCCCCACTGGTTGGCAGCTTTAGGGCTGGCTGGGCCGGGAGCTCTGCAGAGCTCTTGGCCTGGTGGGAAGAGGCGGGCAGGGAAGGTAAATAGCACTTCCCAGCCTTCTCTGATGGCAAGATAGGAAAGGCTGTGCAGACCCCGGTGGTCACTGCCTGTGTCACTTGGGTGTTTGTTATTCTCTTTGTTCCTGTCTGTTTCCCCTCTGTCATTAGCAGTTGAAACCCTTAAAATGGCCAGGAGCCTTCTTGACCGGATAATAATCAGAGCTCCTAAAACATCCATGGGCTGCCTTTAGAGGTGGTGAGCTTCCTGTACCTGGAGATATTCACACAGAAACTGGGCCACTATCCTGGTCAGCTCTCAAGGGTTATTGAGTCAGAAAGAGAGTCATACCTCTGAGGTCCATCCAATTCCTGAGATCCTCTGAGTTCATGAGAGTGCGTTTTAGGGGCAATGGCTGGGAAGAAGGCACCTGGCCTAAAAATTGAAATTGGTGAAGGCAGACATTCCCCATCCTGTCCCCAGTCCTCATAGATCAGCATTTGAAGGACAAACGCATCTGCCTGCAGGACTGGCCCAGCAAGGACTCTGGTCCTGGAAGAGGTGCCTTTGCCCTGTATGACCACCTGCTTGGGCAAAAGTGGGGGTTCCTGGTCAGCCTTGCTAGATGTACCAAGCAGGTTACATGCCTGGTATAAAGAGAAGCAGAAGCATTTCAGCTCCAGGTCATCTGGGGCAGTTTACAAGGTCACAGGGTTCCCTGCACACTGAAACGCTGGACCCATCATATTCGTCTTTTAGCGAACACATCAACATGAGAACACAAACCTTCCACAAGCATCCAGCAGCATGCGGAATCAGGGCAAACATCAGTATCATCGTCGTTCATAGACAGAGGGGAATCAACAAACATAAAAAGAAAAAAGCTATGAAAACTTGCATTGGTCTTGCAAAACCTACAATTAATACAAATTGTAGTCAAACTGGATATTTCCCATTTCCCCCAAATGCAGCCTGATAACCACTGTATTTGTTGTTAAATGGAGAGGATTTCTAGAAAAGCAAAATTGGGCTTGCTCTAAGGGAGAGTTTCCCAATAATGAGGGCTGCTGGACAGTGGGACCTGTTGCTCAGGGATGCTGTGCACTCCCTGTCCCTGGAATGCTCAAGTGGAGACCAGCTGTGATGGAGGGCCGGCTGGGTCTCCTCCACTCTCCTCTCAGATCCACTCTGTCTTCACCCTGTTCCTGCCAAAGGAAGCTGACCAGCCTGGACGCCATCACAGGCCCTGACTCCTTCTGAGTTCTGTGGGTCTGACCAGTGGGGAGCCATGGAAGTGGACCAAAGAGAAGAGAGGTGAACATTTCCCAGGCTGCTTCCCTGCAGGGCTTCCTTCCACAGAAGGTCACAACTCCTCTCTGACCAGACTGCATCACACAGTCCCTGTGACATCTGGCTTGTGGTCATCACTCTCTGCTCTCACCAATCGCTGCCTAAGGAGGGTCACAGCCAGGTAATACTTGTTACTAACCCCAAGGGACTACACTAATCTGTATGCTTTCTCTATACCCTGCCCACACCTTAATAAATTGTCGCTGTACTGAAAACCCCCATGGAATTATCCTAATGGGAGTGTGCCATCTGTTTCCTGCCAAGATCCTGACTAATACACAGGATCCCTAATCAGACAAAAAAAGTAAACAATACAGTCTCTCTTCATTGTGCAGTTAAGTCAGTAGTTCCAGGAAATGTGAGTAAGATTCACTTGGTTGTCGGCTTCATTTCATAACGGTACTAAACTTGATGTTATCAGTTGTGGCTTGTGGCTCACAACTTCCTAAACCATTGCTCCCTATGCCCACTTGTTCTACAGATGGAGAAACTGAGTCTTAGAACCTTACCCAAGATCACAAGCAAACACAGAAGGCCAGGAACTCCAGGACCCCACCCCAGGTGCCTTCTCCAAGCAGAGCAAGCCAAGGGGGCTCCGCCACCCTTCCCTGTCCCCCTCCCACAACTGAGACTGCCGCCTCTTCTCTCCCCAGTCCCCTTCCCTCCCCAGTCCCTGGTGGGGGAGGCCCTTGGGGAAAATGATGAGTTTTTTATAGCATTTCATGGTAAGCACTTAATAACTCTCCAGGCTATAGATCTGTGCCTCGCATGGGTTGGGGATAATTCACAGTAAAATATGACTTTTCATTTATCACACTGACGTGTAATAAATACTTCTCAGTGAAGCTTGGGCTCAAAAGGGGGGTAGGGTGAGCAACCATCAGATGAGGCTCTGTGACTGAGTGTTGGGGCTCAGGCTCGTGGCAGGCACACTCAGGGCCTGAGCAAACCTGAGCCTGAGGCTAGCAGAACCCTGGGTCAAGGGGCACTTCCAATGTAATGAGCCAAGGCTGCCCCTCAGTTCTCCACCAAAACCACCCAAGGCATTATCGCCATCCCCAGCTCTCAAGAGGGGGCACTGACACTCAGTGGGTTGAGTGACTTGCCTACAATCAGATTGTGGTGATGTGATGGGGTCAGACTCAACCCAACTACAGGACAGCCAGATTTGGATTAAGTCTGATGCCACTGTCTTAATGACTATGTGTCTTAGGTCAGGCTCCCCCAGATACAGATCCTGAGACAGGATTTGAGTACAAGAAGTTTATTTATGAGGTGACTCCAGGAAGCATCAGAGGGAGAAGAGGGCTATGAGACAGGGAAGAGAAGGAAGTCAATAACCAGGTCAGTGACCAGGTTTCTATGGAGGACAACTGAGGAACTCAGGGACAGGAGAGAGCAGACTTCAGGGTTACCAACACAACAAGAGAGGGAGCTGGGATACTCACCCTCCGGCTCCTGTCAGTCATGAGCAGAGGTCATGAGATGGCTGAGCAGGTTCCAGTAGCCAGAAAAGCCTTAGGGCAAAGAGTCTCAGGTTGCAAGCTGGCAGTTGGCAACCACAGGGTCCTCATGCATGGAGATGGGGAGTGCCAAGGGGACATGGGCAGGGCACTAGTAGCATCTGCCTCTCTGCTCGGACCTCACCAGACTGCTGTTGTCACCTGCCTGGAATATGCTGTGGTCTCCTAGATGAGACCTGTCTTGGTCTTGCCCCATGTGGCACACCCTCCAGCTCCAAATAGGAAACACATTCCACTTTAGCCCACACAGCAAAGAATAGACTGGGAAAGTGCCCCCTCCACCAGGAAAGACACCTTACTGAAGCTTGCAGGTGCATCCCTGACCACACAAAGGCAGAGACCACCAGGCCTGGATTCTCTCTGAATCCTCACCCTGGGCCCAAGGAGTGTCTGATGCACAGTAAGTACTCAGTGACTCTTGCTGCATTTGAAATAAATCTCCCCAGGTACACTTTGTACTGAGGGGAGTGCTTCTCCCCAAGCAGCACCCTGCTCTATGGCCCCACCTTGCAGGGACAAGGGTTCTGAGTGTTGGGTGCTGGCCCAATCCCTTCAGCCTCTGAGCCTGCCCCTGTGAGCTCCCAGGGAGTGGAGAACCCTCACAACACAGAGGACCTGAGTGGTGGGCAGTCTTATCTAGAAGAACTGGTGGAGGACAGGGACAATGGCAGGAGTGGCAAGAGCACTGTGCTGGGGGTTGGGAGGCCAGGGTGCTTGTCCCAGCCAAGCCACTTGCCCACAGTGTGAAGACTCAAGGGGTCTGTTTGCAATGAGCACTTAGGAATGAGGAGCATGTCCCAGATGAAGAGCACTGCACATGGGATGGAGGGAAGAGTCTTGACCCCACAGTCCAATTCTGCAGTTAACTTGGAAGATGTGGCCACTTGGTCCTGGTCCCCTCTACTTACACCTTCTTCATTAGGAATAACTACACTGTAATAATTCTAGGAAAATCCATACAGTATAATAACACTCAAGGCATCCTATATGACATGAAGATCCCCTCCTCCAAGAAGCCTTCCCCGATATCCCCTCTCTACTACTTCTAATGAAGAATGGACCATGCCCTCCTTGGTAGCTTGCTCTGTCCAGTGTATGTTGCCACCCCAGCCCCCAGTGTGTGGTTGCCTCCCCTAGTTAACTGCGAGATCCCTGGAGACTGAGTCTTAATCTTGTCTTATGTGCACATGCAGGCATATGCATGCATACACACACACTACCCAGAGCTGAGCCCGGAGCCTGACTCAGAGTCAGGCTCACTACATGCTGGTCAAATGCATATGTAAGTGATTGAATTAATGCATTGATTAATGAGTGGTGCCATAATCCTGACTCAAGAAATCCTTTGGACCAGCACCTACACAAGGTTGCTGAACAAGAGCAGATAAACTCAGTTAAGTAAAGTCCTCAGCCCAGCGACTGACCCACTTGTTTCTCTCTTCCCCCTTACTGGCCTGATGAGCCCACAGCTACTTCCTACCATCTTGATCCAAAGACCCTGTACAGAGCTGATGTTCCCCTAAGCCCACGAAAGAAGAGACCTTGCAGGGTTGGGATGAATCCCTAGAAGAAGAGGCACATCCTGCTTCCCCCAAAACTCTTGAGACAAAAGAAATCTCCACTCACCCTCCTGTAGTTACCTACACCAGGGGTCCCCAAGCCCCAGGCCACAGACCAGTACCAGTCTGTTGCCTGTTAGGAACCAGGTCGCACACCAGGAGGTGAGCTGCTGGCAAGAGAGCAAAGCGTCTTTAGCAACAGCCACTCCACATGGCTCAAATTACTGCCTGAGCTCCGCCTCTTGTCAGATCAGCGGTGGCATTAGATTCTCATAGGAGTGTGGACCCTGTTGTGAACTGCGCCTGTGAGGGATCTAGGTTGCAGGCTCCTTATGAGAATCTAATGCCTGATGATCTGTCACTGTCTCCCATCACCCCCAGAGGGGACCATCTAGTTGCCGGAAAACAAGTGCAAGGCTCCCACTGATTCTACACTATGGTGAGTTGTGTAATTATTTCATTATCTATTACAATGTAATAATAATAGAAATAAAGTTCACAATAAATGTAATGGGCTCGAAACATCCTAAAACCATCCCCACCCCCACCCCCAGTCCATGGAAAAATTATCTTCCACGAAACCAGTCTCTGGTGCCAAAGAGGTTAGGGACCGCTTCTCTGTACTCTCCCTCCCTGCCCAGTGCCCAGGTCAGGAAATGGACCAGGCGAACCCCATCAGCAACATTATTCAACTCCATGATTGAGAAATTCTCTCAGGTCCTGAGTGAGCTCCACAACTCACCATTCTTAGAGGGCAGGGTGTATGTGAACCCATTTCTCAGAAGGTGAAGCTGAAGCTCCAAGAGGGACAATAGCTCTCCAAAAGCCACTCAGCAGGTGAATGCGAGAGTGGGAACCTGGGTTCCCTAACACAGCCAGATAAGATGGGAGTATCTACACCCAAATGTGAACAGGGATTTGCCTCCTGCAGCCAGAGGTGCTGCCCAACCCCTGCCTCCCACTCCAGATTTGAAGCAAAGAGCAATAAACAGTTGGTGGCATTTCTTGCCTGTCGGAGTGTATTTCTAGCTTACAGAGGATATATGGGTTTCTGAATAATTAAGTACGACGCTTAGCATCCAGGGCCCAAGACTCCAAAAATCACAAAGAACCTGAGGCAGAAAATTTCCATCAGCAACCAAGCCAGAGACAGTCCGCAACATTTGCTCCTCCCATCTGAGGACCAGGCAGACCTGGGCTCCACTTCGGAGCAAGAATCAGTCTGGAAGGGCCTTCCAAGATGATCTGGGCCTAGCACCTCATTTCTAAGCAAGAGAACAGAGGGCCAGAGAGGAGATTCACCAAGGGTCACTGAGTCTCAAGGGTGAGTCTGAAGCCCTGGAACAATGGCGAAGGTTCCAGACATTGACCCAAATACTAAGGTGGATCCACTCTACTTCTTTCCAGCAGCATTGCCATGGGCAAGTCACTTTATTCCCCTGAATCTCAGCTTTTTCCTTCTGTCAAATGGGAACAATAAAACCTTACACATGTTAATAACCCCATCTATTCTACAGATGCGGGGGGAAAAAAGGATGATGAATGTGAAAGTTATTGGTGAATTTTAGGTAGATTTGCAAGGTAAGAAGCCAGGTCCTCTTCCCCTGGGGCCCACTACCATGCTCTCTTTTCTCTCTCCTCTGCCTTCCCCTCCTCTTCTTCCTTCTCATCTTCCTCTCACCCCTGCTGCCTCCAAGAAAGGACTGAAGGACATGTTCAAGAAGCAGCAGAAAAACAAGGTTAAATTAGAATTAAACAAATTGCCAACTTTAGAGGAGCAACAGAACTCCACAGAGAGGTGCAGCTGATAACACAGCCCACTGGGGAAAAACACAGGATTAAAGGTCAACAGACTTAAAGTTGGTCGCATCTCAGGACAGCGAATAAACATCGTCACTAGCATTGACTCACTGCTAACTATGTCCCAGCACCATGCTGAGCTCCTTATATACTTTGTCACATTCAGTACTTACTACAATCCTATGAAATAAGGTAAAGTCTCATTTTGTAGAATGAGAAAACTGAGGCTGAGAGGGTTAAGTAACTTGACAAGGTCACACAGCTAGTAAGTGGTGGAGCCAGGATTCAAACCAAGAGGTCTGCCTCCAAGCCTGCACGCTGAAGCCCTCTACCTTCCTGTCTCCTTAGAGCATTACAGGAGGTCTCTCTGGACCTCAGGGTCTCCATGCAGCTCAGAGACAGCAGAGGGGCCTGTGTGAGTATCCAAAGGTATAATTTACTAGAGATGGTTAAAAAAAACAAAACAAAAAAAAAGAAAGAACCAAAAACCTCCTCCCATCTCTGCCTCTGTTGAGATACAGAAAAGGGCAAGGAAAGAAGAGGAAGAAATAAGTTGAGTAACTTTTGTTTTAGCCTTTCAGCTGCATAAATCATCCCGGGGCCAGAGACTGAAATAATTCGGAGGGAAGATGAGCACGCATTTATCACGCCCTGCACATACTAAATGGCCCCTATTGAAGTCCAGTCTCACCACCGGAACTAGGATACACACTGTCCCAACACCTTCACCTTTGCTCTGGAAATAAGGCCTCCAGTCCAGAGGGCTTCTTTTTCTTCCCCCAACCCAAAACTCGCTAATAGACCCCCCAGAAAATGGTAGTTAGATAGGAATTTCAGGGACTAAGGCAGGACTCCCCTCGACCAGGGACTCAAGTCACAAAGGCCACCAGACCAGCTCCCCACAGCCTCTATTCCCACCCTCCATCCTCCCTCTGCGATCATTCCACTCTGGAGCTGGGGCTGCCTGGAAAGACCTCGGGAAGACAGAGAATCCAGCTGTCACTCAGAGGAGCCAGGTGGGAATGGCCTTAGCGATGTCCTCCTCCAACAACCCCATTTTACACAGAGACACAGAACCCCAAAGCATGGAAAGCCTATCAGAGGTCCCAGGGCTCATTGGGAGCAAAGCCCAGAGGCTCCTGATCAAGTGCTCTCCTCTTTCACTAACCATCTCCCAGCCTCCAGTCATGGCTATGTCATTGTCCACCAGACCCCACACTGTGTATGTGAGGCTGAGGTGCTACAGGGCCCACCAGATCCCTGCGGCTCCTCCACCCTGGGGCTGAACTGGGAAGGTGGAGAGAGGCAGCCTGGTGCAAAGGAACCCATCCAGAGTTTCCATGCCAGGCAGGCCTGGCTTCAAATCCCAGCTTGGCCATTGTATTCATTGTCCATTGCTGTGTAACCATTATTCCCAAAATTTAGCAGCTTAAAACAACACATCTATTATCTCACAGTGTCTGAGGGTCAAGAATTTGGGTGCAACTTAGCTGAGTCCTCTGCAAGCCATGGTTTCTCACAAGGCTGCAATCAAGGGGTTGGCCCAAGGTCTGCAGTCTCATTTAATGATTTGAATAGGGAAGAATCTACTTCCAAGCTCATTCACATAGCTGTTGGCAGGATTCCATTTCTTGCAGGCCATCACAATGAGGGCCTCCGTTCCTGATCGCATGGGCCTCCTCCTCATGGCAGCTTGCTTCATCAAAGCATGCAAGCCAAGAGGGCAATAAAGAGCCTGCTGGCAACACTGATGTCACAATCTTCTGTAACCTAATCAGAAAAGGGACATCCTACCACCTTTGCAACACTCTGTTGGTTAGAATCAAGTCACTAGGTCCAGCCCACACGCAGAGACAGGGAATTACTCAAGGGCATAGATACCAAGGGGCAGGAACTCTGGGGTCATTGGGGGACTATCTTACAAGTTTGCCACCCACAGCCATTTCCGATTTTGTATCCTTGGCCACATTCCTTAACCTCACTGAGTGTCCATTTTTCCCTCTGTAACCATGGGGATGAAGACACTGTGTTCAGCAACAGGCATGTAAAAGGTGCTTAAGAAATGGTGGTTATTATGCTTCCAAGTGGTATCAGTAGCCTAGGAGGCTAGGATAGATGTGCTGGGCTAAGGAGCAGCCAGACACACACAGGGAGACAGAAGAACCTACACACTGTGCAGGGACAGAGGATGAGGTTCATGGGCCTCCCCAATCTAGGGGGAGAAAGATTGGCTTAAGAAGCAGAGAATCATTTGCTTAGTGGGATTCCAGAGGCAGTGTCATAGGTAGCATTTGGGGAATAGAATAAGTGGGGAACCTGAAGATGCTGGCCCAGGAACCCTGAAAGTGAGCCACACAGAGCTCCCCTATACATCACAGCTGCAGGAAGATGCCTGGGACTGCCCCCCTCAGGAACAGGGATTTGAAGTCTCAAGGAGCTGGTCTCCTTCCACAGGGATCAGCTGATGTGGAGCTGAGTCCAGCACAGGCTAGCTGGCTGATCGTGCAGGACATTCCTAGGTCAGATGTTTGCAAGCCAGGTTTGCACCAAGCACTAGATGCTCACACCACCAGCCACTGCTTGGTGAAAGATGGTACCTATGGAAAGCAAGAACTTCCGTGGAAAGCTCTGCTTCACCCTGTTAAAACAATGATCTGATTAAAACCATAGCCAGATGCTGTAGGCTATGATCCATGGAGAAGGAAAAGAACAGAATCCTTGAGTATCCAAGCTAGTATGACCTTAGAGGACTACAGATGGGATGTCGGGGATCTGCGAGCCTCCTGAAATTATGTACAAAATTACATGTGTGTGGCTGCACATTTTCCAGAGGGAGAAAAACCTGTCCACCACATACAAACAGATTAGGAACAAAGATCCAATTTGGCCCTCCCATTTTACAGAGGAAGAGACTGAGGCCCAGGGAGTACCAAGGACTCTCCCAGGCCATACAGTTGCCTTTCAAGGGAGCTAGAGAGAGAACCCGGGCCTCCAGACTGCAGGCCAGCCCATTCCACCTTTCTTGGGCAGTCTTGAAGTCTACCCTTCACTAATAAAGCATTCTCCTAATAAAGCAGCCATGTCTCTGAACAATGTTTAATTATTTTGCAAGAGAATGACTGTAATGGGCCACGTGAAACTTAAAGGATTTTTAATAAAATCTCACATGCTCTGAGGGCTCCAGCTCCCTCCATGTGCCCCCCTTTGTTATTTCTCCTGATCCCATGAAGATATAGCATTTGTCACTGTTTCATTAGGAGCCACGGTGCCTCATGTTATTTATGAGTTTGCTATTTATTGAAAATTGTATTTTTGAGGGGGATAAAGGGGGAGCTGAAGTTTATCACAAAGAAGCCTTGGCAAGAAAATTAGTGACATTTCAAAGTATCCAAATCTCTGCTCCTGTAAAGACTGAATGAGTTCACAGCCACCAGATTTCAAAGCATTACTGGAAGTCCTGTTCCAGGTGGGGGGCTGACTAGGGGCTCTTTGATGCCTTGATTGTCCTTAGGAAAAGATGATGGTTTTATAATCTCCTCTAGATCTGGCCTGCATCCCTTTTTCTTTAAGAAAAAAAAAAAAAAGTCTGTTTTATTCAAAGTCATATATGCACAAGGTTAAAAACAGTTTCCTGTTAAAATACTTCTTTTACTCCCTGTTCTGTTCCCCCTAGACAGCCATATCTAACTTTTTTAAATGTCTTTTCTTATATTTACCTCCATTTTTCTAAATAATATGCTTCTACTGATATTTCTTGATTCATCAATTTTAGACACAATCTATTGACTTACTGCTAGAATAGACAACTATTTATCTCACTCACACCACCTCCATCCCTCCTGCCATATCTCTATTTTTAGTTCTTCTATTGGTTACTTTTGTGATCTTCCATCCTCTACAGATGCACTTTTTAAAGAGAATTTGTACATTGTACAAAGAGAATATTTCTACCCCCATCCTTCCCTTCACCTCACCTCTCCCACTTCTACCTCCTAATGCTGTCTGTCATCTACACTTCTACTTTTACATTGTAAAAACTGATAATATCTACATCTACTCTGTAACCACAATAGTTCTTTCAGATTAATTCCAAGAGTTGAAAATCACTGAAAAGTATTTCTATTATTGTGCCTAGGTAAAGACTGTTCACTGCAGAGCCAAGTAGTGTACTATAATCACAGTTTCATTTCAGGTACAAATGTGTATGTGGGTGTTTATAAGTTTTGAGTTGTCTTTCTTTATTCTTTAGTCCTAATTGTCTTTGTCACATTTCCAATTTTTTAAGTCTTTATAAAGCCCATTCTACAGAGTTCCCCTTTTATTTAGGAACCACCATCACCCCTGCCTGCTGGAGCCCTCAGTTCTCTTGCTTCGATCTGGACTGGTTGTTCTTTATGCTTGTGCACAGCTCTCCTCATTTCTATGTATAGCTTTTTGCATTCCCAGTCTTCCCCTATTTGGTTTACTCCCTTACTTATTAAAAGACATCCTCAAGTTGCTTCCTTAAAAAGGATTTATGGGAGACAGTCTATGGGTTCTTGCAGTTTGAATAATGGGTTGGTGGGATGTAGAAAGCTTAGGTTGAAAATCATTTCTTTCAGAATGTGAAAGTATCTGATGTTGTTGATGAGAGTCTGGTGCAGGTCTGATTCTTGTTCCTCTGAAAGTGACCTGACTTCCTTCTTGGAAATCTTTAGAATATTCTCTTCTCCTGTGGCTCTTTTGACTCACAATGATGTGTGAATTGGTGTGGGCTCTTTTCATTTATTGTGTTGGATGCTTAAGGGGCCCTTTATTTCTTATTTTAAGCTGGAACTTACATGTAGTTTTGTAGCTATTGTAACAAATTTTGTAACATATTATAAACTACACAAATACATATCAAGATATAAACATTTCCAGGACCCCAGTGAATCCCTTTATGTCTCCTCCTAGTTGATAACTTTCCAAGAGTAGACATTGTTCTGACCTCTATCACCATAGATTAGTTTTTCCTTTTTTGAGTTTCATCTAAACAGACTTTTACAATAAGTATTCTTTTTTTGTTTGACTTCTTTTGCCTAACATTTCTCTGACATTCATCTATATTGTTCCATGTAGAGGTTTTTAGTTCTTTTTCATTACTGCATAATATTTTGTTGTGTGTACAATTTCTTTAAACAAATGTTGATGGACATTTGGAATTGTCCCCAGTTTTTTAAAAACTATGTTTAGGGGGTAAAATTGCAGGCCTCTTGCATACATATGTTATGCTGTGGTGAAGTTTGAGCTTTTTGTGTACCCATCACCCAAATAGTGAACATTGTACCCAATATGTAATTTTTCAACCCTCATCTCCCTCCCATCCTTTCACCTTCTATATTTTATCCAATGTCTGTTATGCCACCCTGTATGTCCACGTGTACCCATTGTTTAGCTCCCCCTTGTAAGTGAGAACATGCAGTATTTGACTTTCTGTTTCTGAATTATTTCACTTAGTGAAATTGTCCCCAGTTTTGAGCTATTATAAACAGTGCTTCTACAACATTCTTGTACATGTCTTTTGGTGGAAATAAGTATTCATTTCACTTGAGTGTATATCTATAGATAGAATGGTTGGATCACAGGGTAAGCATATATTTAGCTTTTGTAGATCCTGCC
Organism: Pongo pygmaeus; assembly: GCF_028885625.2. Lineage (NCBI taxonomy): Eukaryota > Metazoa > Chordata > Mammalia > Primates > Hominidae > Pongo > Pongo pygmaeus. The sequence continues at coordinate 50,834,192 of NC_072392.2, forward strand.
AAACAGCTTTTCAAAGTGATTGTACAAACCTAAACTACCACCAGCAATGTTTGAGAGTTTCAGTTGCTCCACATTCTTGCCAGTACTTTCAGACATTTATTTTTGCAATTCTAGTAGGGATGTAATGGTATTTAATTGTGGTTTTAATTAGCATTTCCATGATGACTAATAATATTGAGCACTTTTTAATATGTTTATTGACCACTCTGTACTTCTTTTATTGACTTACGTTGTAAAGTGCCTATTCAAATCCTTTGCTTATTCTTAAAAGCAAAAATTTCTTCCTTTATGAATGAATTTATGTGGTTTCCTTATAGACTCTAGATACAATTCCTTTTTTGGATATATGTGAATAGTGTGTGTGTGTGTGTATGTGTGTGTGTATACACATATACCCAAAAAAGGAATTTGATATATATAGGATATATATCAAATTCATAATACATATCAAGATATAAACATTTCCAGGACCCCAGTGAGTCTCTTCATGTCTCCTCCCAGTTGATAACTTTCCAAGAGTAGCCACTTGGGAAATTAGCTCATATATATATACATAAAATCAAATATTTTTCCATTTTTGGCTTGCCTTTTCACTATCTTAATATTGTCTCTTACTGAAGAGGAGTTCTTGATTTTAACAGGGTTGGCCGGGTGCGGTGGCTCATGTCTATAATCCCAGCACTTTGGGAGGCCGAGGCAGGTGGATCACTTGAGGTCAGGAGTTCGAGACCAGCCTGGCCAACATGGTGAAACCCTGTCCTTACTAAAAATACACAGATTAGCAGGGCATAGTGGCACACGTCTGTAATCTCAGCTACTCGGGAAGCAAGAGAATCGCTTGAACCTGGGAGGCAGAGGCTGCAGTGAGCCGAGATCACGCCACTGCACTCCAGCCTGGGTGACAGGGCAACTCTGTCTCAAAACAAAACAAAACAAAAAAAATTAATAGGGTCATATTTAATGATATTTTCTTTTATAATGAATGGGTTTTCTAATTCTGTTTAAGAAGTCTTTGCCCATCTCAAAGACATGAAGCAATTCTTCTGGGGGGCAGGGTGGGTTTCCTTTGGAAACTTTATTGCTTTACTTTTTGCATTTATGTCTATGATCCATCCTGAATTAATTTTTGTGTATAGTATGATATCAGACCTAAGATCCATTTCTTTTTCACATGGATCTCCAATTGGCCCAGTCTTAACAGACCCTTTCAGTGTGAGATTCAGATTATTCCACTGTAGGCAATTATTTGTATTGCTTTTTAATAATCTTTGCCCCTTTGTTTTCTCTGTTTTGGAGTTCCTATTATTCTGATGTTAGAATTCTTGGAATATTCCTCTGGGTCTCTTTTCAACACACACACACACATACACACATACACATATTCTCTCTGTCTCTCTCTACCCTCTCCACACACACACACACACACACACACACACACACATGCCCTGTGTGAAAACAGGACCCTGAAACTCCCTCTCTGTACTAGATATTACTATGGGGAAATAAAGGAATTGGTGCAGTGTTATTCCCTCATATCCATGACTCCCTCCTGCCATACCCACACTTACCACTGTAGCTGATAAATGAGATGGGGGGAGAATGGCTGGGGGAGAGGGAAGGTGAATGATAAGAAGGACAGGCCCAAGAGCTGTGTCCTGGACCAGAAGTGTGGGATAGAGTTAAAACCAATAAAACTAGCATCTTTGCACCAAAGCCTCCCACCTCAACCCCCAGCTCAGCCCTGTGTCTTCCCAATGCCTCCTGGGAGCAAAATAATGTAAATATCCTTCCAAGTAGCTAATCTGCACTACAAAGGGAAGTTGAGGGGAGAGACTTAGGCTACAGGGAAGGATTCAAATTGAAAATGCTCAGGGGGGCCCAATAATAAAGACAATAACTCAGCTCCTTACTAAGCAAACCCAGAACAAAGAGGAGAAATTGCCGAGCTCCTACCTGAGTGGGATGGAGGGACGGGTAGCAGTGAAACAGGGACAGGTTGGCAGACAGGGTTTGAACCACAAATGCCCCTTTGAGTTTCTCTAGAGAAACTTGGAGGTCTGTAGTTTTAATAAACCCTGTTATGGGGCCAAAGCCAAACTTTGCCCTGGCTGCTTAAGGCTCCCAAGTGGAGCTGTAAATATTCCTGCCAAAGGGTAAGCTGACCAGAGTCCTGGATTCAGTGGGAGTCTTCCTGCACCTCCAAGATTTGCCCGTACAAAGAAAGGAGTGGGCACTAACGTTGGAATCAACAGTTACACGTCAGGAAGTATGCTAGCTACTCTGTTCCACATTAGTGCATACAATCTCCAATGGCCCAGTGATAATGTTAATAATAAAATAGTGAGCACTTACTGAGAGCTCATTATATACTAGAGGCTGTGCTTTATCTCATTGTCCCTCACAACAAAACTGAGAGGTAGAACCTATTAATAACCCCCACTTTTCCTTGGCAACAGCTTTGTGAAGATATAATTCACATACTGCAGAATTCGCCCAGTGAAGTGCACAATTTGATGGTTTTTATTCTATTCACAGAGTTGTGTGACTTATCGCCACAATTTTAGAACATTTACATCACCCCATGTAATGATTTAGTTATCATTTCACCCCAACCCTCTCATCTACCCAGCTCTAGACAACCACAAATCTATTTTCTGTCTCAATAGATTTTCGTATTCTGCACATTTCACGTAAGTGGAATTATACAATATGTGGTCTTTTGCAACTGGCTTCTTTCAATCAGCATTAAGTTTTCAGGGTTCAACCACGTTATAATATATATTAGTACTTCATGCTTTTTATGGCCAAATAATATTCCATTGTATGGATATACCACATTTTGCTTACCCATTTCATAGCTGATGGGCATTTGGGTTGTTTCTATCTTTTGACTATTGTGAATAAATGCTGCTGTGAATGTTTGTGTACACATTTTTGTGTAGATGTATGTTTTCATTATTTTGTGGGTATATTCATAGGAGCAGAATTGCTGGGTCATATGGAAACTCTGCGTTTAACTTTTGAGGAACTTCCAGACAAAATGGCTGCACCACTTTATATTCTCCTATAGTGCATGAGGGTTCCAATTTCTCCACATTTTCCTCAACACTTGTTATTATCTGTCTTTTTTATATAGTCATCCCACCAGATATGAAGTGGTATCTCATTGTGGTTTTGATTTGCATTTCCCTAAGGGGAATGATATTGAGCATCTTTTCATTTGCTTATTGGCCATCTGTATGCCTTATTTGAAGAAGTGTCTATCAAGATTCTCTGCTCTTTTCTTTCTTCTGTTGAGACAAGGTCTCACTCTGTTGCCCAGCCTGGAGTGCAATAGCACAATATCGGCTCACTTCAACCTCCACCTACCAGGTTCAAGAGATTCTTCTGCCTCAGCCTGCCAAGTAGCTGAGATTACAGGCACACGCCACTGTGCCTGGCTAATTTTTGTATTTTTAGTAGAGACAGGGTTTCACCATGTTAGCCAAGCTGGTCTTGAACTCCTGACCTCAGGTTATCTGCCTGCCTCAGCCTCCTAAAGTGCTGGGATTACAGGTGTTAGACACTATGCCCAGCCATTTGCCCATTTTTAAATTGAGTTATTTGTCCTTTTATTATTGAGTTGCAAGAGTTCTTTATATATTCTAAATACAAGTTCTTTATCAGATATATGATTTAAAATATTTTCTCCCATTCAGTGGGTTATTTTTTCACTTCCTTGCTAGTATCTTAGGAAGCACAAAAGTTTTAATTTTGATGAAGTCCACTGTATCTATTTTTTCTTTTGTTATTTGTAATAACCCCATTTTAAATATGAAAAAAAGTGAGGCAGAGCAATTTAGCAACTTGCCTGAGAACATATAATAATAATGGACAAAGCCAAGATTCAAACCCAGGTCTGCAGACCCCAAAGCTTCCTGTGCGGGAATGGAGAAGTCCCCATGAGCAAGGACTGTGTTTCCTGTGATCATGACTGAACTTCTCCTTACTAGGAGCCCCAAGCCCTGCGGGAATGTTCACCACTGCCTGTGTGCATGGGTGTCAGGAATGGCCCCCATCGGGCCACAGCAATCAAATGGTGCTACCCTGTCCCAGAGGCAGTACTTTAACCACCGCTCAGAAAGGGCCACAAAGCACAACTCCTGGAAAGTTCTGTATAGTGTGGCATAGGGTAGGTGAGCAGGTAAAAGAAATCTCTCCATCTATGGCCCATCAACTCACCAGAGGCCAAGAGCTCACACAATAAATAATGTTGAGGTATTCTTACAAAGTCCTTCATGCTCCAGTTTAATATTTCCCATACATCACCTCATTTTTCTCAATAAATATTCATTCCTCAATAAATGTATATCAGGTGCCATTCAATGCAAAGCACTAAGCTGAGAAACTGTGGAAGATAAAGTGTTTTTATCTTAAGATTACCCTAGGAGAGGGGAGAAACTAATGTCTCTAGCCAAGAGATGAGGAAATGTAGGCACCAGAACATTTCATGACCTGACCAGTGTGACAAAACCAGACAGTGGTGATCTAATAGAGCCTAGATCTCTGGCCTACACATCCAGGCTCTGTCTACACCATGCTGAATGTCCAGTCAATGGAGTCAAAGGGGACTTGGAGCAGGGGACCATCTCAAGGTCATCCTTGCCTCTGTTTTCCCATCTCAGAATGGGATTCATCCATTACAGAAATATCACTCAAGACCACAAAAGCGGAAGCAAGTGGGTCTCACAGCACACATTCCTTCTGCCTGTTCTTCTGAGACAAAACCATAGCTCCCCAGCTTCAGAAAGAAGCCACTGCCAGATGCTAACTCAGCAATCCAGCTTCCTGCCTTGGAAGATCAGGGCCAAAGCAATCTTTTGATTATTATTATTTTATGACTAATTTTCCAGGCAAATCTTTTATTTGTGCAAAAGCCCATCCAGCCTTGAGCACATTCTTCTTGTCTTTGAATTTTATCTTTTTAATTAAAAAAAAAAAACACTCACATAAGGAGACACAAATTAGGTCACCATCAAAGACTGCTCTTCCCAAAGAGCATTTCCACAGATATTAACCCTGGCACTGCCGCTCACTCAGGGGATGACTGTTCACATCGCTTCACCTCTCTAGGCTCAGTGTTTTTGCTCTGTCCACCCCTCACATTCTAAGGTCCTGATTTATTGGCCTGAATCACAAAGACACAACTCTATATACCTAGGATAGCATGGTAGCCAAGTTGCCCAGTGACCTTCAATGCAAACCAAAGGCACGCTTCCCCTGTTCTTGAGGACGACAGGCCCATTTGTTGAGCACCTGTAATGTGTCAGAAACCTCATCTTTAATCTTCAATCACCATTCGATCAGCCAAAAGAATTCTTTTTAAATATAAGTCAAAGCATATCATTTATCTGCTCAAAACCCTCCAAGGCTTCCTTTTCACTTGGAGTCAAAACCAAAATCCTAATAATGCCCCACAGGGCCCTACATGACCTGCCATCTTGCCAGCCCTCTCTTCTCCTGCTGACCCCTACTCACTGCACTGCAGCCATGCTGGTATCCTCACTGGACCACGGCACACCAAGCATGTGCTCACCTCTGGGGCTCTGCTCTGGCTGTTCCCTCTACCTGGGATTCTCTTCCTCCAGACCAGTGGTTCTCAACCAGGGGACAGTGTTGCCCCCAAGGGACATTTGATGTTTTTGGTTGTCCCAACTGGAGAGAGGGTGCTACTGGCACCTAGTGGGTAGAGACCACGGATGCTGCTAAACATCCTAAAATGCACAGGACAGTCCACATCACAAATAATTATCCAATCAAGAATGTCACTAGTACCAAGGTGGATAAACCTTGACCTAGATGGTCTCCTGGCTCACTTCTTTCAGGTGTCTACTCTGTCCACTTTGTGGAAAATAAAAAGCTGCCTAACTCAGCAGTCCCTGTCTCCTACTGCCTTATTTTTCTCCATAGAACTTAGCACCCTCTGACTCCAGTCATTTCTCTTTTCCAGCTAGTATGTAAGCAGGGGCTTTGTTTTGTTTGCTGCCATATTCTCCAGCACCTGAAAGAGATTCTGAACAAATAAATCAATTCTCTCCATTTCATAAGTGGAAACTGAGTCCCCACTTGAGCTAAGCGCCTTGCTCAAGGTCACTGTGGTGGATACTGTGGTGTGCTGCCAAGGTCTCCCCCTAAGGGCTGAGGCTCTCACTTTCCCAGCTGCCAGGTCTGCTGACAACTGAGGGTTCACAGCTGAGTCTCTCCTCAGGCATTGCCTTCAGTCAAAAGCTGCCTCACCCAAGCATATGCCCCTTCCCTGGAAAGCCCACCTCCAATGACTGTTCTATGAGAGTTACAAAGGTCCAGCCTCCTTTTCCTCAGTCTGGGACAATGTTCAAGTGCTATTCTAGCCCCAGAACTCCCCCCGGGGGTTGGCTGAGGCCTCTGCTGCAACAGCACTGTGACTCAACTTCTCCCTCCACCCCATCCTGCTTCCCTCACTCCCTTATAAGTATTTTTCCTAAGCACACACTCCTGTAAACCTTCTGCACACAAATTTAGTTCTCCAGAATCTGTTTGTAGGAGAAACTGACCTATGGCAGTCACAGAGCTTGAATATAGCGGAACTGGGATTCTAATTCAAATGTGATCAACTCGGACACCATTACTCTTTCTGCTCTTCCACAATGCCTCTGCCTTGACTTTGATCAGTCATGGTGGGTTAGGGTCTGGGGATCCCCAGGTGAATATGACACAGTCCTTGTCTTTAGGATATCCTATTCCTCTGGAAGAAGCAATTCCTCAGGAACAGGGTGCCAAGGGCAGAGCAGATGCTGGAGGAACCCATGGGCAGCCCCACTGGGATAGGCTATCTTGGGATCTAGACCACAGCAATGCCCCTGCCAAAGGTCAACGAGACTGGTCCTCTGCTCCAGGCTCAGAGCCTACAACCTCCAGAGAGGATCTCAGCCAGCAGGGCCTATAGCAGGCACTGCTACGTGAGTCCCCTGTGGTAAACATGGACCAAAAGCCACCTAGGTGTCTGTTTTTTTTGGAAAAGGATGTAGAATTCCCAGTCCCTGGCTGGGTCCCTGCAGGCTCAGCTTAATTCTCAGCTCCTTGCCCCAATATCCTCTTAAACATCCTTCCTCCAGCTTCTCCTGAGGTTTGGCGCTGCTCTGATGACCACCTTTATCTTTTCTGCAGTTTCTCTCCATTCTCTCCTGTGGCTCCGCCTGTTCCTGGGAGTCTCAAGAAACTCTCCAAACATACTCGCCCGGTCTCCTATGATTCCACTGCCCAGTGCCGCTTCCCAGGCCTCAACCACACCTCTCAGATGCTCAACAAGTATCAGAAAGGAGAAAGGGAGACAGGAAGGAGGGAAGAGGAGGAAACAGAAAGGGAGGAAAAGGGAAGAGCGGTTGTTGAGGGAAATGGGAAGAACAATCAAATGATAGAGATGCCCTATATTAATCATTTTAATGTCTCAGGCCTCCAAAGCATCATTTAGTGTTTCTCCAAACACTGTTATCCTCCAAGGCAGGTCCCTTGCCTTCGGTTCACAGCTGGAAACACTGGGGCTCAAGAAAAAGGGAGAAAGCTTTCCTGAGTACATTCCAAAGCAGCAGCAAGCGATTCAGATCTTGGGCATCCTAATTGCCTGGCAATGCTGAGACCCTGGGTGTGAAGTACTAATGGGCAGATTCCACCCACGTAATGATCAGAGAGCGGTGAACAGATGCTTGCAGGCAGATCAGAGCCACATCAGCAGGAGCGGGAGTCACTCCAGGCATTCTTCACATCCCCTGCTGGCTTCAGGTAAGGGCCGCTGGGCCTCAGGAGAGGCACAGTTTCTGGGGGAAACCACAGCCCTGGTGCCTTCAGGGCACAGAGAGTACACGCACTCTGCCATCCAGCACTGGCTTCAGAGGCTAAAAGGCTGAGGCCTAGCTCCAGCTTGTCCTCCTATTTGCTATGTAGACTTGGCCAAGTCTCTTTCCTTTTCCGGCCTCCGTCTTCCTGCCTGTAAAATGTGAAGGCTGGATGCAGTGGTTTCTGAGGGACCTCCAGAAGGGAGACCTCCAGGATCCTGGGCCCCCCAGGTGAGAGACACACGTGGACCAGCCCCACATTGAGGCTCACTCAGTCCCCTCATGGGGTTGAACACCAGCCTCGAAAAACCAGAGGCAGCTGGAGCCCCTCAAGGTACCTGGCCTAGTCCCCCTCGATTTCCTCCAAGTCTGTGCATCTAAACTCCTGGTTCTGGGGCTGGGCCCTGAACCTCTCTTAGCTGTAGAAGAGGAGGAAGAAAAAGACCAACACTTGCTAAGCACCTCTTCTGGGCTGGGCACAGAACCATTGGCTTTTACACACATTTCTTGCTGGGATCCCCCCAGTGAGTGGTCTTATCCCCACCTGAAAAATCTAAGGTTCAGGGAAGTTAAGTAACTTGCTCAACATCACCCAGCTCTTGGTTGCCAAGGTCAGAATTCCAGCCTGCAGCAGTGCATGGTTACCTTTGCATTGTCAGAGAAGTCATTTGACATCAGATCCCATCCCTTTCCTCTCCAAACCAGAGAAGAGCCCCTGTGCATTTTGGAAGAGGAAGACAGCATGTTGCCCTGAGAATCCAGGTTTCAGGGCTCATGTGAAAGGAGGCCAGACATAATGGAAGAAACCCAGGCTCTGGGGGCAGCAGCCTTGAGGTTGGGTCCTGACTCTGCTACCTGCCAACCAGGTAAACTTGAGCAAGTTATAACCTCAATTTTCTTATCTGGAATGAAAGGATATTAATATCTGCTGCATGGAGTTGTTGCAGTAATTGAGCCTGACAATGGATATAAAAATATCTGGCATAGAATATGTGTTGGATAACTACAACCCTCCTTCCATTTCTGCACAGCCCAGCTTCTCTTAGGCTCAAGTTCTGCTTCTCTCTCATATTTTAAGCCCTGCGGGATGGACTTGGATACATTTACTCTAGCAAAATGTCTCTATCATAAAGGCATGCTCAAGAAAGTGGTTTTCTTCCTCTGCCCCTGGCCACAGAGCCCCATCAAGGAGGCACAGGGCAGACAGTGGCCGCAGAAGCAGAACTGGCCACAGCAGGTGCTGCCTTCCTCCCCCAAGCCTGGGAGCTTGCCATCTCTATGCCTTCCCCTTCAAGCTGAAAGCTGGCACACAGGCACCACAAGCCAGATGTTTGAGTTTTGTTAAGAGCAGCTTAAATAAAGCCTTTAGAACAATAATTCTCAGCCATCAAAGGGACATTTCTCTTCTGGCTTCATCTCTGACACACAGGAGATTTTTAAAAGAAGAAACAGGGGAGGAAAACAACACCTCTACAAAGCAGGAACATTTCTAAAAGCACAGCGATTTTGCCATCATGCTCTGGCCTTTCTGATATCTCCAATGAAAGAGGAAAGGAATTTTGGGGAAGAGCCAATTTTCCCCAGCTCTTGGAACACATCTGGAGCTCCAGAAGTGTCTGGGAGAACCTGAACAGTTGGTGGCCATCTGACAAGCCCCCTAAGGCAGAGTTTAAAGAGATATATACTTGGATGACATTGCCAAGTTGGGAAGTGTGCCTCTCTCTCCCTTCTGACACCTCTTCTTCTCCCAATCAAGACTTTGCCAAGAGTGTGCTTGAGGGAGGGACAAAGCCCACCCCTCCACCTCCATGCAAGGGGGCACCTGGGAGAGGGACCTGAGGCTGGATGCCCCTTGTAGCCTAGAGCTCTCCTTCCCAAGGACCACCCAGAAGGTTGTCATAGACATGGTTGCAAACACTTTCAAGAGCGAGGTACAACACATCATTGTCATAGTATAAGTATCTACTACTAGGAGTTGAAGACCAGATTCCTAGAGACTCTGCTGAGCCTGATGTAGCTTTAAGAACAAACCCTGCCTGGTAAGAGCCATTGGAGGAATCACCTGCTCAAAAGTGAAACAAGGCTTTCAATAATGATCAAATGGCTACAATCAGATCTGTCCTCCCTCAGACAACAACTATAAACTCTGGAAAAGTTATTTTTAAAGCTACTTAAAGGCACTGGTGAAACAAAAAGCAGGCAAAAATGGAAGGGAATTGACACTTGGAAGAATAGCAATGGGTGTACTTAATGTTTTTAAAGCTTTTCTCCTGAGGGCAGATCATAGTCAGTGTCACATAATGTAGCTAAATTTATAGGAAATCCACAGTCTTAGTTGCTTGAAGAACCAGAGAAAATGTGGGTGAACACATCCAATGGAAAGTGATTTGAGAAATCCTATAAGGGAGAGAGTCACAGAGATTAAACCCCAATTTCTATGTATAAACTGCCCAAATCTCTGGCTGATCCTTCAGCATACATACATAGGGAAGATTCCAACCCAGCTAAGATTAAAAGAACTAAACTGAGGTTTTGGCTACTGTGCACCAGAGGTGAGACAGAGTTTGAATTCTGAGTTCAGCCAATTTTTTTTAAATCAACACTCTTCAGAGGAATATAATAGAACCCAGAGTCTCTCCACTATATCATTCACAATGTTCAGGATACTATCCAAAATTACTAGACATATGAAGAAACAGGAAAATGTGACCATACTCAAGAGAAAAGGCAATCAATTGAGACCATGGTGACTTGACATTGTGGCTTCAATGGAACAGAAGTGGGCCTGGAATAAGAAATTGCTTTTCAAGGGAAGCTCCAACTATGAGGTCAGATAGGCCTGGGTTTGTGTCCCACCTCTAACACTCACAGCTATGTGACATTGACAATTAGTTCCTTTACTTATCTGAGCCTCAGTTTTCTCATCTGCTAAAAGAAATCTGCCAAAAGAAAATAACACTGTCTTCCTTCCATGGTTATTATAGAACCAAATGAAATAATGAATATGAAGGTACCTGGAACGACATTTGGCATATAAGATAGGATCAATGACTATTTATTGGCTCAAAATAATGATTTTCAAATCAACAGTATATCCCTATCTTCTCTACCACAACAGTCTTTAAGTCCTCTGACATTCCATCTCCTTCACTTATTTCTTTCTTTTTTTTTTTTTGTTTTTTGTTTTTTGAGACAGAGTCTCACTCTGTCACCCAGGCTGGAGTTCAGTGGTGCAATCTCGGCTCACTGCAACCTCTGCTTCCCAGATTCAAGCAATTCTCCTTCCTCAGTCTCCCAAGTAGCTGGGACTACAGGCATGGGCCACCACACTTGGCTCATTTTTGTATTTTTAGTAGAGATGGGGTTTCACCATGTTGGCCAGGCTGGTCTCAAACTCCTGACCTCAGGTGATCCACCTGCCTCAGCCTCCCAAAGTGGTGGGATTACAGGCATAAGCCACCATACCCGGCCCATCTGCTTCATTTCTTAAAATGGAAATGTTTTGAATCAAATGCCCTAAGTTCTGGAGAAATCTCTCTAATACAACCTAAGGGACAGCCCCTCCCGTCTATACTTAGTCATAATAATGCATGCATTCAAACACATCTTCAGGAGGACCCTAGAAGAGATTAAGAGAAGAGAAAGTAGCAAGGTCCCTACCTAGAAATCATTTTTGTTAAATGGTTGTCTGAATAAAGTCCTCCCTCCTCCAAACCCTAGAACCTGGAAGCTGCACCTGCAACTGGAAGCACGTTGATCAGGAACTGAAGTACCACGATAGTCATAGGATCAGATGTTACTCAGGGTAGAGGGAGACTGAGAGTTGACTTTGTCTAACCTCTTCCTTTCAGACACAGTGAAGCTAAAGCCCAGAAAGGAGCTGTCATTGTGGCAGATGCCCATGGAAAATTAGTAGAAGAATCCATCACCTTCATACAGCACCTTAGAAGATACCAAGCACAAATCCATTTATAATTTTATTTCATACTACACCAATACTACAGCTTTATTAGCTATGAGGAAGGCCTGATGGAAGGGAATGCTCTTCCCATTTTTGAGATGAAGCAATTGAGATTCTAAAACGTGATAGTGATATGACTTGTTTCATGTCACCCTGACAAGCAATGTCTACTTGGAACTCATTCTGGGTCTCTCAATAATTGATCCTCAGACATAGCCATTTCTATCAGACCATGTACCTAAGAATGCTCTTCTTGGAGTCCATCCCAAGCAGAGGAAACTGGACAGAAAGTAGGATAATCCCAGGAGGATCCACCTTGGGAGGTGGCAGGGACCAGCCTCTACTGGTTAGTTATGGGGCAAAGCCAGTCAGATTCCCACCCCATTTGTTCTAGGCCCATAAAACTCTGGGGCTTTGATCTTGGGGATAGCCTTTGGGACATCTCTCTAGGCTTCTGGGTTTGGATTGCTGTAGGGGATCTCACCACCCTCAGACTGAAAGGACCCCCTGGGAGACTGCAAAAGTCTCAGAAGAAGCCTTTTGGACAACTGGGTCTCTCTCTCTCTCTCTCACACACACACACACAAACATACACACACACACTCCTGAAGAAGGCTGTTTGCTCTGGAAGGCCAGCCAAGCCGCTTGACGCTGGCCTAGTGCCCCCTTCCCTCTGCCCTCACCCTCTTCTCCTCAGTACCCAGCCCAGGCCTGGTCTACAGAGAAATCAGATTAGGGTTTGTGAGTAGCCCCTCCCTCTAACACCTGAGGACAGTCCTTGCTTCCTCACTGGACCACGCTTGCCCCATCTGTCCAGGGCACAGACAACTTCCCCCAAGGCTCATAGTCTGGGGCTGAGGCCCAGGCCCCCTACACTCTCCACAGCCCCACTCCCACCTCTGCCTCTCCGCACTGTGCCCCCAGCCCTCGGACCTGTCCTCCATCCCTTCCTCATCCCCACGTGCCACTATTCTGGGGTGCTCATAAATCGCCAAGTTTGACTCATTTTTCTTCATAAATCCAGAGCTTCTGGCGTCCTGTTTGATTTGTGTTCCTGAATTACCCATGAAATTTTCAATAGCTTAGCGAGCAATGGCTTCAATTTTCAGGAGCAGAGGTCCCCCTCAGCCCCTGAGAGATGCTACTGAGCTGGTGATGGTGGCGTCACCAAAGGGGGTAAAATCAGAAAAGAAACAGACTTAGCAGGGCACACAGTCTACTCCTGGAACAATGACATGTCCCCTCACATTTCTTTGAGCCCAGGATCATGAATCCCCAAAGCATGAAGTCTGGAAGGAAACTTCAGACTCACCTGATGTTTTAGAGGTTTCCTTTTTTATTGTGGTATAACATGCATACTGTAAAATTTACCATTTCTACCATTTCTAAGTGTACATTTGAGCAGCATTAAGTGCATTTACATTGTTGTGCAACCATCACCACCCTCCATCTCTAGTGCTTCCCTTGATTTTCCAGACTGAAAAGCCAAGTGCAGAAAGACAAAAGCCATGCCTCAGGCTGCACAGCATGTCCTAGCAGAGGCCAGCTTAGAATCTATCCAGCCAAGTGTTGCCGAGAAGCCAGCCCCAGTGGGGACAGGGCTGAGTGTGTACTCCCAGAGAGAAAGGGCTTGTCCCTACAGTCTTCTCACCTGCCCCTTGCTTGGGGGTCCCACCTGACAGGGGACCCCCCCCCAGCACCTACTCACCCCCTTCCTCCTCTAGGAACTTGAGAAATGGCCCCCAGCTGCAATGGAGCCAGCCTGTGGTGGAGATTGAGGCCCCCAGCTGCAATGGAGCCAGCCTGCGGTGGGGGCTGAGGCCCCCAGCAGGTTTATGGAAGCCATCCATCCCCAGCTGAGAGCTTAAACACATCTACATAATCAGCTCCTCTTGACCCGCTGCTCCCACCATTTCTCAAGAAACCTCACTGAGGCACTGAGTCTTTTCCTTTTTTCTTTTCTTTTCTTTTTTTTTTAACAGAAAACATCAATCGACACAGAGCAGTCCGGAAACCTCCTGCCTCCATTGCCAACCCTTCCCCTCCCCTGACTAAGTGGCTGGGTAGGGGTGGGGCTCTGTGTAGACACAGGACTCTGGTGTGACACAGGCTAGATGCAACCCTGGGGTAGAAGGGGGACAGTGATAAAATGCATCTCCCCGGCACACACAGACACATGCTGTGCACAACAGGTGCACGTGAGTGTGAGCATTTAATTGCCATGGGAAACCATTTCCTGACAATAAGTGCCACCCCATCTCTCTCCCTCTCTGCTCTTGCCAGACAACTTTTGCTGAAATATTTGTCCCCATAATGAGCCCTCAGCCTCTAGCTGAATAATTCATACCTGGGTAGAACTGGGTCTCATTGGGAGGTTTGGGATGAAGTGGAGGAACTGGGGAAAGCAGCTCCTGACAGAGATGGGGGCTCAGGCCAGTCTATCAGAAGTGGGAGGGAAGATCATTCCCTGAGAAGGTGACATTTAAGCTGACAGCTGAAAGTTTTAAAAGATCCAGTCATGGGAAACAGGGAGGGGAGAGCATTTCCAGGCAGAGGGACCACAGGCCTCCAGCCCTTGCCCGCCAACACCTTGTCCAAGCCAATCTCTTCCGGGTAGGGCGTGTCCCTCTGCCCTGCTCACCACTACCTCCTATCCAGGAACACAGCCAGCCTGTGCGATGGACCAGGAAGACATTTTAGAGAGAAGGAAAGTGCAGCTTACAGACATTGAGGGACTTGCTCAAGGCCCTGTGGACCAGGACAAGCCAGCCCTCCTACCTCTAGATCCTGTTCTATGTACTTCCCTGGAGGCCCCAAACAAACTGAATGGGATCGCTGAGGCCAGCACAGGTCCCACCTCCTCCCCAGGGCCCCTTCATTCCACTGCGCAGTACAGAGAGATGCTGTCCTGCAGAGCAGCCTCCCAAGAAAGGTCCGGGCTCCAGAATCAGACCACCTGGCTGCACATCTCACTCCCTGCAGCAAGCTCCCTTCACCTCTCAAGCCTCACTTTCCTCATCTGTCAAATGAGGTCAGTAATGTTCCCTGCTCAATAAGGTTGCTCTATAGTGTCAGTGCTTACATAGCAAGCACGCGAAGGAAAAACAAAGAAAAACGTAAATCGGATTAGTACTACTCAGGTTCAGGCACCAGATAAGATTAAGTGTTTTCATTTGCCTTAAAATTGAAACACACGCAGTCCAACCCTCACATCCACAGTTTTTATAGAAACCAACACTCTATCCCATTCCCCCTATTTCCCACCCCCTACAAATGGCCAAAACTATTGATCACTGTCCCAATGGGAAGAAAACATCAGGTGGCTGTGATGGTCCATTAAGACACATGCAGAGTGGCTTTGCGCACTGGAAGGGGCTGCACAAATGGTCTTTGCTGATTAACATGCTCTTGGAGTACCAACCTCATTATCTGATGCTCCTGGGCCCTGACACTCCCTCTACTTCTATTTTTTGTTTGTGAGCAAGCAGCCATACAGCTGCACCCTAAGTCATGAACAGACTTTTTGTGTTGTAATCGAATAAAACTTACCACAAAGCTAATCAGCCACACATGGGTGCTGTGCATTATGATTATTCTGCTTCTTGGAGATAAGCTCCCAATAGTAAGACAAAACATAGGTTTGTGGTTTTTTCTTTGTTGGTTCTTTGGAATCTTTAAATGGTGCTGGTGTTAGATTTAAGCCATATCACAGACACATATGCTGAAATTCACTTTCAGGAAATTCCAAAGGCTCTGGATCCATCAGCCAGGGTTCCCTGATGACCCTGACAAATCCAGCCACATGCAGGCTGAGGTTCCCTGGGCCCTGGAGTATGTCTCTTTCATTCCTCCCATCAGATGTCTGAAACACAAGCCTGTCCATCAGCCTCAGGGAGCTGTGCTAGAAAGATCATGGATGTTGTCTTACATTCAAATCCTGGCTCTGCCACTCACTAGCCACATGACCTGGTATAAGCACTTTTCTTTTCAAAACCTAGTTTCCAGCCAGGTGTGGTGGCTCACACCTGTAGCTCCAGTGTGCTTTGGGAGGCCAAGGTAGGAGGATCACTTGAGCCCAGGAGTTCAAAACCAACTTGGGCAGCATAGAGAGATCATATCTCTACATTTTTTTTTAATTAGCCAAGCATGGTGGCACATGCCTGTAGTCCCAGCTATTTGAGAGGCTGAAGTGAGAGTATCCCTTTCACCCAGGAGTTCAAGCCTGCAGTGAGCTGTGATGGCACCACTGCACTCCAGCCTGGGAGACAGAGAAAGACCTAGTCTCTAAAAACTAAAAACACCTTGTTTCCGCCTCTATACATTATACATGGAGTCAACGTAAGGATAAAGGAAATCACATATGTTTTAACAGGGTGGCATATTGTACACTGTTTCAGTTCAAATACCAGCCCAGCTACTGGAAGGCTGTGTGACCTTCGACAAGTCATTTGACTTCTCTCAGCTTCAGTCCTCATCTGTAAAATCAGAATAGGAAAAGTACCCATCCCACAAGGTGTTTGTGGGTATTCATAGTGATATTACATATAAAGTGCATAGAAGAATACCTGACACATAGAGAGCCCAGAACAAATTATTGGAGTGGTTGTCGAGCATTGTTACTTGTCCTGTGCTTGGCACGTCTTAGACACTCTTCTCAAACATGTCGGTTCCCCATGTTTGCTCCCCGCTGGAAGAGACAGCACAGGAGTCTTGGGCAATGGTAGCCTAGGCACCCACAGCCACCGCTGCTTGGCCAGGTAGGTAGCACTGATCCTGGGCTTCATTTGGAGTAAGGATGGGGATGGAGGGGGGTAGAATCTGGACAGGGAAAGGGCAGGGAGGAGATCAGACTAGTGGGAGGCCAGAGATTAGGCAAGGCAGGCTCCAGATCTCAGGGCTGTGACTTAACAGAACTGATATACCCAAAAATGTGGGCCTTCACCCTTGGCAGTTCTGAGAAGAGATGCCCAGCAGCCCTGACTTTGAAATGTGCTCCACTCAATTGCGAATGAATAATTTACAGTCTTTGATCTTCTATTGCTGAGAAGGAGAGGGAGAAGACCATGAGGGCATCGGGTACAAGAAGATGAGAAAGGAAGAGAGGAAATAACTTAACCCTCTCTGGCCTATCTGAACTTTCAAGTCTCCCTGAGAGACGATTGGCAGAGTCTGGCACTGGAAAACCTGCTGATTCCTTCCTGTCGGGGCCCGTGCACCCCGGGTAGCAAGAGCCACGTGAACACATTTGGGTTAGTGCATCAATAAGATTAGCAGGAAAGAAAAAGAAGTTGTCAGCATGTGAGACATAAAGGTGTAAAGCTTTTATCAGCATTGCCAAATGACTTCAGTCTCCCCCACCTAGATCCCATCGCTCCTGCTGACAAACCATTCTCTTTCTTCATTCAGAAAACACTGATACAGCCCTTTGTCCACCAGCCTGTGGGTGTGAATGACATGAACAACACCCAAATATTGCAAGTTCCAAGCACCTATCTGCCAACTCAGGGGATCTCAATCCTTTGCAAACCCCTCTCCCACTCCTGGGAGCCCCAAGAGGCCTCTCACCATGGATTGGGCTGGGTTTCCACTCTCTAGTTTGCTCTGCATGTGGCTTTGTTCTCCCAAGACATCTGCAAATTGGCTATGACAAAAAACATTCACTAAATAAGCTTGTTAAAAGTCATAGTATTATTTTAACCAAATAGATTTGAGCACCGACTTTGTAGCCGGCACTGGGCTAAGAGCTCAGCCTGCTCCTGGAAGGGAGAAAAGTCACCCACGCCCTGCCCAGGGGCTGCAAGGAGGGTGCCCACCAGGGTGCTGCTTGGGCACCAAAGGCTTAGAGAGTTGATGAAATAATGTTTTGTCCACACACACAGCTTTTGCTCTCTGGAGACGCTTGGCACACCAAAGTCACTCAGTTTAGAGGGGTTCACACATCCATTCCCAGAATGACTGCCCCTCTGTTTCTCAGGCATCTGCAGCAGCCAGACCTCAAGGCTAGACCTGTTCAGCCCCCATGATGAATTCTCTCTCAGGGACCCCACTGTCCCCCAGCAACCTGGCATCCACTGCCCCTCCCTCTGGTCCACCAGACACAACTCTAAATATGTGTCACCCCATTTTGTGTCACCTTATTTGTAGACAGAATTCAGTACTTGCCCCCCACAAAATCTTACTCTTCCACAAATCCATGAATGCAAACAGGTCCTTGGGCTAAGAGGGGTCATTACCATACATGCCAGCTTCATCAGAATCTCCGCTCTGGCCTGGCCGACCCAGAGCCTGCTGCCTCCCTCAGCACCTGGAGCTCTGTCCTGATTGACAGGCCCTAGTGGGAAAAAGCCACTGGGGCTCAAGGCTGGGATGAAAGCCCACTTCACCAATATTGCCTCTCCTCCCAGAGCTGGGCCTGGTCTCTTCTGAGCCTTGCAGGAACTCAGTGTAGATGTGTCTGGGATGCAAGTGTCCCTGGCATGGCCACCTTAATCTGGCCCTTCCAGCTGGAACTCAAGGTGAGCAAGAAAATGTGTTTAGAGGGGATTGAAAGGTTGGAGGGGTGGTGGTAACCCATGGGCCAGCCCTATACTCCCCAGGCTGGATGACCTAGAGGTTCCAACTTTGACCTGGATCTGGGTTCCAACCAATGGTTTCTGTGGCCTCCTGCCCCCTTGTTGAGGCCAAGTCCCACTTAAGGCTCCCATTCTGATACCTGTGACCAAATCCTTGGGCCTGAGACCTTGCTTTAATAGCAACTGAATAGTAATTTAAAATTCAATAATAGCCTGTAATCCCAGCACATTGGGAGGCTGAGGAGGGTGGATCACTTGAGGTCAGGAGTTCGAGACCAGCCTGGCCAACATGGAGAAACCCCGTCTCTACCAAAAATACAAAAATTAGCTGGGTGCAGTGGTGCACGCTTGTAATCCAAGCTACTTGGGAGGCTGAGGTGGAAGATCGTTTGAACTCAGGAGGTGGAGGTTGGAGTGTGCCGAGACCACACCACTGCACTCCAGCCTAAATGACAGAGTGAGACTCCGTCTCAAAAAAAATAAATAAATGTCAATAATAATAGCTAGCATTATTGAGCACTCTGAGTATTCCTGAGCCAGACACTGTTATCTATAATTCATTTAATCTTCACACAACATTGTGAAGTATTATTATTAACCCCATTTTGCACATCTAAAAACTGAGGCATGTGCCTCAAGGGCTGATGGTCTTACCTAGTAACCCGTCCACTTGCTAACAGACCTCTCCTCCCCTGATACCTCTCTCTCAGCATGACATTATCTAGGTCAGCTCAAGTCAAAGCTGAAGACAAGACTGCCAGACCTACGCTAGATGCCTCATGGATATCTTATTCCATCCTTAAAACAACTGTGGATGATGAGCATTACTCCCCAAGTTTGCAGATTCCAATACTGAGGCTCAGAGGCTTAAAGGACATGCCCAGGTTTGCACAGCCGGTAAGTAGCAAAGCTATAATAGTAAGCCCCTCCTCATGCTTCCTGCTACCCAGCATCTCTTCTACACACACATCCGACATCCATAGCTGCAAGCAGGCACCCCATGCTTACCTCTGCTCCCTCCCCCAGCTCTGATCCTGGAGTCTCTGTTCTAGGTGAGACAAGAGGCAAGGGGAGGGGGAGAAAGGCCCAGGTAAATGCTGCAGGGATGAAGATCTGGGGGAATTCTCTGGACAGGTGCACCCTTCTCCCTTCTACCCCTTTCTTCCCTAGGAAATCTTGGTAAAGAGAAATACTTGGAGATGGAGGCCTCTTGTAAAACTAATTAAAGGTCCTCCAAGCTCCACAAACAGGTTCTTCACTCCCCTGAATGCCAGGCTCCCAGGTTCAGGCTGGCAGGTGCCCCTCTCTCACCTGGGATGAGTGTCCCTTAACATCCTGCCCAACCTCATCTCCAGAGCCACAGCCCCAACCAGAGGTGAGATGTAGGTGATACCTCTTAGCCCTCACCCCCTGACACAGCACAGGAGGAGAAGACAGCACCAGTGGGTCTTGCCTTCCTCCTCTATCCCCACCTTCCGTTTTGTTTTGTTAAATAAACCTCCTTCTGCCAAACAGAAGTACCACTTCCCAAGCTTCCCAATCCTGTTGCCAGTCTTTTAAAACCTGGCCTCCCAATGCCTCTTACAGGAAGCCTTCCCTGAACAGCCCCACCCAGCTCTGCATCCCCCATACTGGAATGTGTCCCTTTGCTCTAGCTGGAGCCTTCCTAAGTGTTCTTGTAAGAGTGGGGAAGCTGTCTAGACTCTGCC
Organism: Pongo pygmaeus; assembly: GCF_028885625.2. NCBI lineage: Eukaryota > Metazoa > Chordata > Mammalia > Primates > Hominidae > Pongo > Pongo pygmaeus. The sequence goes on from NC_072392.2 coordinate 50,854,284, forward strand.
TCCAGGCCTTTGTAAATGCTGTTTCGTCTTCAAAAAAAATCACTCCACCTACCCTTCCCAAAAATCTTATGCTTCAATGCAGAGTGCATATGTCATCTCCTCTGTGAAGCCATTTACAATCACCCCTCAGGACCCATTATTCCCTCATCAGTGCCCACGATGATGTACCCCCTCTTATCATTTCCTGGGATATACTCGTGGCCCCAGAGACTGAACTCCTGGACAGCAGAGCAGAGTCTTACTCAGCTCAGCATGCACAGGGTCAGTGCATAGTAGGTGCTCAAGAAAAGCTGAGTGGAGAAGCACTTTGCCCTTTTCCTGGGGTGGGAGCTCTCAGGCAGGGTGGCTGGGAATTTTTTGCAGATCGAGCACTGAAGTGGGGCCAAGGGCAGAAACTACCTGGAGTTGGACACCGCATGGGTCCTCAGAGCACGCCACAATCGGAGATGATGAGTAAAGCCAGCATTTAACTGGCACTTACAACTGTGTTAATTGTGTGTACTCTTCATAATAACTGTCTTGTGGATACGAGATATTAGCCCCCTTTTCAGATGGAGAAATGGAAGGTCAGAGGGATTAATTAAGCTGACAATGGTGACACAGGTATTAAGTGATGTGGCTGGAACTCAGATCCGCTCCAACTCTAGAAGGCAGGCAGAGCACATGCCCTGTACTGTCTACCTGTGCCTCTGGGATCCACACTCCCCTCCATTGAGCAGTACCCCCTCTTGTTTGGGTTTGAGTTCATGGTCAAAAAGACCGGAGGCTGAGCTGAGTTGGAGAGGGCCGCTCCTGCCCCCTCCCCTGCCAGGACTCAAACTACCAGCGGACACCATCAAAGGTAAAATACCCTGGTCAATTACAAAGTCAATTCTCCGCTAAGAAGATAAGCCTCACGTTAGTCAGATGCAAGTCCTTACCCGGGGCACCCACCACCTGCAAATGCTAATTAGAGAAAAGCCCACCTCAGAAGTGACTGAAACCCCCACTCAGCTCCTCGGGCTCAGGACCCCCCACCCTCCCCTTGCTCCAGCCACCCAGGCCCCCAGGTCCCTTCTGGAAACCTTGAACCTGCCTCTCCTGTTTCACCAAAACCCCATGCATGGCAGCCCTGCCCCTCAGCAACCTGGAGGAAGAGAAGCCATCTTCCCTTGTCCAGCGCTAGGGTACAGTGGGTACTCTGGGCCTGGATTACTGGAGGTACCAGGCTTGGGGCAAGCAGTGAGGTACTCAGGACCATGCATATGCTGAGAAGAAAGTAAGGGGCTGAGCGCAGTGGCTCACACCTGTAATCCCAGCACTTCGGGAGGCCAAGGTGGGAGGATCACTTTAGGCCAGGAGTTCAAGGCTGCCATAAGCTATAATCACACATGCCAGCCTGGGTGACAGAGCAAGATCCTGTCTCTAAAGAATAAAAATAAGTAAAGAAAGAACTTAATTGTCACTTTTTAAATAAGGGGAGGGTATGATCATGAGCAGTTTGCTTCATCTTCTGAGCCTCTGTGCGTTCATCTGTAAAATCGGTGGGACTCCTGGTGGGCATGTCTCTGAGGCTGCTGCGGGAAATTCAAGCAGCTCGCTTAGAAGAAAGCATTGTAAGGAGCCCAGGATTGGGCAGAGGTAGGAAAATGTGACAGTTATTGATAATGAGGTCAGGTGCAGTGGCTCATGCCTGTAATCCCAGTACTTTGGAAGGGCAAGGCAGGACCATCGCTTAAGCCCAAGAGTTCCAGACCAGCCTGAGCAACATAGCAAGACCCCATCTCTACAAAATAAAAAATTAGCCGGGTGTGGCAGCAGGCACCTATGGTCATAGCTACTCAGGAGGCTGAGGCAAGGGGATCCCTTGAGCCTAGGATGTTGAGGCTGTTATGAGCCATGATTGCACCACTGCACTGCGGCTGGAGTGATGAACAGAACAAGACCCTGTCTCTAAAAAGATAAAAAACAAATAAGTATATAAATTTTCTTAAAAATTAAAAAGGATATAGTGACAATGGTACACACTCTTACAGAGCTCTCCCATGGAGCAAGTACTGTTCTAAATGCTTTGTGTGTATTAACTCCTTTCACCCTCAGAACAACCCTCTGAAAAGGGAATTATTATTACCCATTTTACAGAGAAAATGAGGTACAGGGAGTTTCAGTCAATTGCCTGGGGACACATAGAGGGTGTGTGCTGAGCCAGGCTTGTAAAGCCGAGCACTGTGGCTCCAGGCTGTGCGCTCACCGTGGGGCTTGCTTCCTTTCTAGAGCTGTAGCTTGAGAAAGTCCACTTCTCCGGACAAGGTGGCCAGAGGCAGCTGCCCCTAGATGGACACCTACTGTGTGCCAAGCACTTTCCTCACCTTTTCATTCAACGCAGCAGCCTCAGGGGCCAGGCCTTCTCATCACCAGGAGACTGAGGGCCAGAAAGCCTAAGGCCTCCTTGCTGAAGGGATTTGAGTCAAGTCTTGATTCCCTTTTCCTATTACTTCCACTCCACCCCAGCCTTGTCTTCCTAAGCCCAAAGCCCTCACCATCCCCATGCATTTCTGGGCAACGGTGACCAGACATCCTTTGGGTGGGTGGTGAGGTGACCCCAGGGTGAGTCTGCATAAGGTCACACCCTGCCTGCACTGCACTTCCTGACACAGTGCCTCCCTCTCTTCCCACCCAGGCAGCCACCTGCTCAGCTCCCCACCTCCCCACCCCACTCCCACCTCCAAACTCCTGCCCAGAGCACCCCCAGGGCCCTGCTGAGGGGAGGCTTGTGTGACCACAGCCTGGCACTGGAGAGCTTCAGACATGGGTGAGGACCCCTCCCCTGCAGCAGCCTGAGCGGGGTCTCAGCACTCCTGGATGCCCACCCACATGCCCCGCACCCCAGCTGTACCCCGGACCACCTTCAGGCCATGACATCTCCCTCACCCTGGGGCCAGGAGAGGAGAGGAGGGGCCCAGCCCTTCTCCCCATTCCTCCTGGCACCCTCACCTCACCCTCAGTGCAACTGGCCACCACCAGGCTCTGCAGAGGGTGCGTGGGGTAAGGCTGCCCCCAACAGGCAGCCTGAGGAGGAGGCTCCTGTGCTCAGAAAATCTGAAATCGTTTTGCCAGAATGAGAGGGAGGAGGACCAAGGCTGGGAGTATCAGAATCTCTTTGCTGGGAATCTCTGGGATCCTGAGCCTCACTCCCAAATGCTGAGGCTGGGAGAAATCCATTATTTAAAAGGCTGTCAGGAGCAGATTCAGAGCATGGGGTCAGGAAGGAGAGTGGAGGGGCTCATGATCCAGCATTTGGATGTGGGATTTGTCGGGGGGTAGCAGAGATAACTCCTGAGTCAGAGCCCTCCCCTAGTGCAGGGTCAGAGGGCATGTGCCGGCCTCCACCACGTGCACCCCCTTCACTGTCCCTCCTGCTGGCTCTGGGCCTTAAGAAATCTCCTCCCATCTCCATCCTCCACAACCCCCCATTACCTAGAAGTACTTCCTGGGATCCAACCAGAATCCCTCCTGCTGCAACTGAAGATCAGGTCCCAATGCTCCAGTCCTGGTCAGTCCAGAGTAGAGGGATATGAGTGAGTGGACACAGTGTCATGCCTTTAGGGCAGCCTGGAGGGGAGAAACTGGAAAGGATCCAGTGGGGAGGGAGGAGCTTCAGGCCAAGGGCAGCAACGTGAAGAGCATGAGCATCTCCTTAACACAAATGTCTCTGCTTCCTTCAGCCCAAAGCCCCTTTTCCAGAAAGACCTTATGCCCACTGCTCTTTTGCTTAATTAGAAAGTGTCTGTAGCAAGCAGTGTGGGCCCACACCAACCAGGAAAACTGCTAACCAACATTTAAAAGCTAGTTTGAGCGGGGACTGGAGTCCGCTCACTCCTTGCAAGCCAAGCCAGCCCAGGGGCTTGGCGAGGCAGTTTCTTCTCGGCTTCGCCCTGGGTTTGAATCCCAGCTCTACCACTTCCTCCCTGAGCCATCTCAGGTTTCCTCATCTGTAAAGGAAGGGAAATAATTCTTGCCTTATTTGGTGTTTGTAAAGATTGAAAGGGGACATCACTTCTGAAGGCTTTAACACAAAGCCAGGTACATACATATTCAGAAGCAAGTCCTTCTAGGGATGGACTTGACTGAGTTCCAAACTTGTCTCAGCCAACTCATGCAGTGATTCTTGGATCGTGTATAAAGCTCCTGACACACAGTGGTCTCTGCAGAGTAAGAATGATCAGTAACCAGATACCACCAATGAATTGTTGGCCAGCTGAGGGATTTCGTGCTGGGCCCTCCAATATTCGGGTTCCCCCTTCCAACAGTCAAACTCTTCATGACTTAGAGCTCTGGATTCCAGGTCAAAGCCCCTGATCCTTCATTAGAAGAAGCAGCGAGATGTCCCCACAGATTGATGATGGGGGTCACTGGTGCACACAGTGTAAACAATTCACCTCTCTGCATCTCAGACGCCTCACCGGAGTGTTGGGCTCACTGCAGACTCCAGCTCTGGGACCCCTTGCATCAACCATGCTAAATCCGTCTGCTTGAGTCCAGGAACCACTAAACAGACGGGAAGCATGGACTTCTTCCTGGCTCTGTGGGGGACCCCAAGGGCTGGCCTGCCCTTGACTTGGAGCCCCCATATCTACAGAAGTCAGGCTATGCATGGGGGCCTGGGCTCCTTTTTAGGAAGAACCATGGGGCTCAGTTCAACGGGGTCATTCACATTTAGGACAGAGAAGACAAGGGGCTGGCTAGGGTCAAAGAGTAAGTCACTGGGGACAAACTTGAAACCAGATTTCAAGCCTGCTGAGTCCTAGGCTGGGGCACTGTCCCTGCATGCAGCTTTGTCCTGAGGCCAGGAATGGTTTCACCAAGCCAGGGAACCCTTGACAGAACAGTACTTAGTGCTGAAGCATACAAGTAGACCTGAGTTCAAATCCCCAATCTCCCACTTCCTGGCTAAGGCCCCTCAGACAAACTGATTTAGTCTCTGAGCCTGTTTATTTTATCTGCAAAAGAGGGTATGATAGCTTACCTCCCAGGGTGGCTAGGAGGATTCAGGGAGTTGATGGAGATGAGTTATGTAAAAGGATGTAGCAAGTTCCCAGCACGTGACAAGCATGCACTATGGGGAAGCAGTCATCATGGCCACCCCTCTGTGAGCTATCTTCTTATACATACACACACACACACACACATGCACACACACACCCACTCACACACACAACACATACTGAAAATATTACTAAAAGGGAAGAAAATTAAAATCTGAAGACAACAATCTGGGACTTTGTTCCATCCCTGCATACTTCTGGTCTCTATGGCACTGGATGAGGGGAGAAGGGAAGGGGGAAGAGAAGAAGAACAGGACCCTCAAGGGCACAGGAATTCACCCAGAAGTGAACAAGAAAAGGGACTGGGTTTCCCACTGCAGTCCTGCTTCACCTCTTCCAACTGGCCCCTGCTGGTCACCTAGCAACAAGCATCTCTCCCGAATCCTTCCTAAATCACCAAGAGCACCAGCTGCTCTCGCCTAGAAATCCACATCTCACACATCCCCCGGGGTCGTCTCCTAGGGCCAGAACCCTGGAAAGCACTGGTGAGAGCCTCAGTCACAAGGTGCTCAGGTGTTCAGATGACTGGGCATTCTGTGTGGAGAGGAGGGCCAACGAGCTTGGGCTGGGCAGGACCAGGGCAAAGGAGTGGGGCCACAACTCTGCCCTGAGAAGCAAAAAGGGATAAAGGCCACTCTGAACCATCCAGACAGGGTCCAGAGTTGTCTGAGATCACTTTTCAGATGGCACAGCTGTAAGAACCCAGAGTTCTTTAATCCCAGGGACTAATGGCTTGGGGAAAGCTGGGGTTAAGCAGAGAAAAGAATTGGAGAGGAATCAGTGGCTGATCCTGAACTGTGTGCTGAACATTTCATACATGCCATTTCAATCTGAAAACCCTGTAAGGTTTTCAGGACTGTGAGCCCCATTTTACCAACACAGCAGTTGAAGCCCATGGAAGAGAGGTCCTTTGCCCATGGTCAGAGAGAAATTGCAGCAGCCAGCCCTGGGATTGGACTTCAGATCTGACCCCAGCACACTGTAATTTCAGGGTTGGTGCCAGAAGTCCATAAGACAGAGCCTGCTCAAAGACAGGACTTAGCAGAGAGCCTGGCACCCAGAGGGCCATTGCCACATGAAAAACACATCATGGACCAGGGCACACAGCAGTCTGCTCAGCTCCTTTCCATCCTCCTCCCAAGACTTCAGGATCTTGCCTCTGCTTCTCAGTAGCCCTGGGCTCTGGGCTGCCTGGTGAGTCATTGGGCCCCTCCAAGGATGCCTCCAGGAACCAGGGTCTCTGACAGGCCATGAGACACACTTGGTCTACCCCATGAGGCCTCCATGCTGCTCTGGAAGCCCTGAGCTCCCTCTGAGTGCCATGGGCTCTTTATGACTGATCCAGCGCTCTTCCAAGTGGTGGGGCTCTGCACACAGCTGGCAGCGCAGCTGACAGATCCACAGAAAGGCAGCGATGGGAACGGAAGTATTCCTTGAATTCCTGCCCCTTACCGAGGTGGCTAGCACAGAAGGATGGGTGCAGGGCATGGGGTGGCCTACCAGCATGGAGGCTTCCTGCCCAGGACAGCTGGGACCTGGGTTGCAGGGTCTGCCCAATCTCCCCCAATTTTCAGCCCTCATAGCTCTTCCTGCTTCATCTGTCCACTGCTTCACAGTCCCTGTGGTCTGGCTTGCAGCCCCCTAAACATGCCTGCCTCTTTCCCACCTTCATGTCATCCCCCGTCTTAGCTCTTATCCCCTTCCCCATCAACCTGGAATGCCTGCTCCACTTTCTTCCTCTAGTTCAGCAGCGCTCAGTGCTGGCTGCACAGCAGAATTACCAGCAGAGATTCCAATTTGATAGGTCTGGGTGGCCCCAGGTATCAGGTTTTTTGGAAGCCCCCAGGGGGATTCTACTAAACAAACTTGAGAACCTCTGGTGGAAGAGCTGCTTCTTACGATACCTCAGCTCAGAGGTCACCTCTTCTAGGAAGCTTTCACTAACCATCATCCCATCACTTAGAAAACCAGCCTCAGCTATATGCCCTTCTTCTGGGCTTCCAGGGCCCCCAGTACCTCCAAACATCAAAGTTCTTATCACACCTTGTTACAAGTATGTCTTGCAAAGACTGTGAGCAACTCCAGAGCCAGGACTGTTTGTTCATTTCTGTATCCGTAGCACCCAGCACAGGACCTGCTATGAAATAGCAAATTAACCAATGAATGAATGAACCAAGGTGCTAGTGTTCTGCCCACTGATGTCTCTTCTCCTTCCTCAGATAAGTCTCCAAGATTGCTAAGATGTCCAAAGTCCCTCATCACAGTCCAGCTTCCCAGCCTTTGCGTATGCAGGATCAGAGGCCTGAGGTGCCCCCAACATCAACCTGGGACCTCTCAGATTGTTTTAATTGCTCCAGCAAGCCCCCAAAATTAACCACATAGACACCAACAATTCTCCTTGATTCAGAATCCCCTGGTCACTTTCCCTCCACACTTTGCCCTACACCTGGTCTTGGAGGATCAGACAGGACTGACCTCACAGGTTAGACTTAGGAGCAAACCTGGGCAAGAGGCTTGAGTTCCTGCACCAATTTCCTGTGTGATCACAGGCCAGTTACTTAACCTCTCTGTGCCTCAGAGTTTCCATGCATAAAACGGGGGAAATAATAGTACCCTCCTCATAGAGTTGCTGTAAGGGTCAAATGAGTTGATAGATCTAAAGCCCTAAAGTAGTGCCGGGTACAGAGTAAGAGCTATTACCAAAGTGTTTGCTACCTGCTCTTATCTACCAACTGGGAGAAGGTCAACCACTGGGCTTGAGCCTTTCCAGCCTGACACATTATTTTACTCCATCCTCTGGCCCAAGTCCCCACCCATGGGCAAGGCCCCCAGAAAGGGACAGTGACAGGCTCTGGGTCTGAGTCTGGTGATGTTTCTGTGAACACAGCCGTATGCCCAGGCCACCACCCAGCCATGACCAGGGCTGAAGGATAGTCCCAAAGGACAGATCTCAGAAGTCAGACCCTCCCCACCAGGACTGGGAGAGGAGCCTTTTTCAGCCCCTCAGTTGTTTTTCCCACTCACTTTCAGCCCCTCTTTCCACTCACTGAAGCCCAGTTTGATTCCCTCCACTCTCTCTCCCCTCCCCTTAAACAGACAGGGGCATCAAAGCACAAAAAACACTGAAATCGCCAAATGCAATTTCTCTCCAGAGACGACAAATTTGCTGCAATTTGTATTTCCAAACAGGAGCTGCAGCTCCTGAGCTGCTCCCAGGCAGGCTCCCCACCCCTCGTCGACCATCTCCTCCTGGGCATGGCGCTCCTCCTCCCCTCCTCTTCCCTCTACCACTGCAGAAGAGGGGGCACTCACCCCATCTTCACCTAGGGTCTGGGGTGCTACAGTGGGGAGGGAGGAATTAAAGCAAGGGTTGGAGACAGAAAAGAGAAACAGCCACATCTGTCTGCCAACATCAGGCAGAGCACCCATAAGGAGTCCTTGAACCAGCTTCCAAGCCTAGCTCTGCCTGTAATTAACAATAATAAGAACAGAGCCCACCTCGCTTTGCAAGCTATGCCCATCTCATCATTTAGAATACCTCATTCCTTGCACCACCCTAAGATTCAGGTGGTCTTCCCCAGATTTTACCTGAGGGGGGATGTGGGACTGGACCAAAGTCATGCAGTTACTAGGATATGAGGTTGACCTCTAGCCTCCCTGACCCCCAAGCTCAATTTCTCCCCAATCCCACCCCATGACCTTGGGCACCTCTTCAGATCTCAGTTTTCTCATGTGCAAATTGAAGAGATTGGACCAGTGTTTACTAATTTTTTTTAATCTATGCCCCTTAAACAGGGTATGATGTTAATTTTATCTGTCAACTTGACTGAGCCACAGGGTCCCCAAATATTTGATCAAATGTTATTCTGGGTGCTTTTGTGAGGGCATTTTTGGATGAGATTAACATTTAAACCAGTGGAATGGGTAAAGCGACTGCCCTCCCCTGTGTGAGTGGGCCTCATGCAATCTGTTGAAGGCCTGAATTGAACAGAAAGGCTGACCCTCACTGAAGTAAGGAGAGAGAATCCCTCCTGTCTGACTGCCTTTGAATTGGGACATGGGCTATCTTCTGCCTTTGGACTTCAGGGAAATATTGGCTCTTCCTGGGTCTCAAGCCTGCAGGCCTTTAGACAGGAACTACACCATTGGCTCCCCTGGTTCTCAGACCTTCAGACTTGTACTAGAACTCCACCTTTTGGCTCTCCCGGATCCTCAGTTTTCAGATTCACCCTGAAGATCATGGGACTTGCCTCCATAATTGTGTAGGCCAATTCCTTATAATAAATGTATACAAACACACACAAACACACACATCTGATTGGCTGTACTCCTCTGGAGAACCCTGACCAATACACAGGGACAACATCCAAATGTCATACCCCTTCTATGATCTGTATTATGAAAAACATACAGGGTTTTTGTTTATTTGTCTTCCAAAGGGAAGATTCCTTTCCAAGCATTGTTAACACTGAATGTGCTTCACCATGTGCTGAATCCTCCTTGCCCCAGGAGAGTCAGATGTGCCCCAGTGTGGGGGCAGGGTCTCCAGCTCTCAGCCCACCCCACCACACCTGTTGAGAAGCTCTGGGCTCAGTCTCCTGGGTGCTGTTGTTGCTCACATTCTGTGAAAGGCAGAAGAGCCTAGGAGCACTCCCTCCACAGCAAGAGCCTGGGCAAGGCACTTCTCTCCAAACCTCAATCTCAACCATGGGAATAATAATAGTTCCTACTGGTGTTGTGAGGATTCAATGTGCAAATACCTGTAACACACTGAGGATGCTGCAGGAAGTGCTCAAGAAATGTTCATTGTCATTATATTCTATGGAGGTTTAATCCCCTGAGGAGTCATCATTTGCCTGCCCCCTCCCAACCACACCCTCCCACCACCACTCATCCCAGGGAACTCCTGGAGCTATTGCCTGTCCCCTTCGCTGGGTCCTGGGAAATCATTTTGTGGACATGTCTGATTACTGCAGCCTCTGAATGACAGGGATCATCCAGGATTATTGCAAATCCTATGATTTGTGTGAACCCAAATAAGACACAGCCTCTGCAGACTTCCATTTCTTTGCATTTGAGGAAGTAGCCATCTGGGAAAAATGTTAAGTTAGATCTTTACCTCACTCCACACACCAAAATAAATTCCAGATGGATCTCTAATTTAAACACAAACAATGAAACCATAAATGCACTAGAAAAGAGAGATAAATCTTAAAGTGAACAAAACACCTTTTTAAGTAGGACACAAACTACAAAACCCAGAAACCATAAGAGAAAAGATGGGTAAATTTAGCCACATAAAAATGTTTTAACTTACCTGAAAAACAGTAGACATAAAGTGAAAAGACAAATGATGAGTTCAAGGAAAATACTATTTAATTCGTATTTCAGAAAAAGGGCTAATTTCTTAAAGGTGAATGGAAAGTTAATGAGAAAACATCAAAGACCCAGTTTTAAAAAGGGATAAAGAACACAATCGGACAATTCACAGAAAGGGAAATGAAAATGGCTCTTGGACATATAAGATCTTCAATCTCATTAAGAAGGAAAAAACACATGCAAAAGCTACAGCAGGATACCTGTGGCTTTTCATCACTTAGAATAATTCTGTTTGGTAATATTCCATTGTGGAAATGTTAGAGGCATGTGAACCAGAGCAACTCCATCATGAATAGGAGATGGGTAAAAGGAGGCTGAGACCTGAGACCTACTGGGCTACATTCCCAGATGGTTAAGGCATTCTAAACACAGGATGAGATAGGAGGTTGGTACAAGATACAGGTCATAAAGACCTTGCTGATAAAACAGGCTGCAGGGAAGAAACCCACTAAAACCTACCAAAACCAAGATGGCAACAAGAGTGACCTCTAGTAGACCTCTGCGACACTCCCACTAGTGCCATGACAGCTTACAAATGCCATGGCAATGTCAGGAAGTTGGCCTATATGGTCTAAAAAGGAGAGGCATGAATAATCACCCCTTGTTTGGCACATCATCAAGAAATAACCATAAAAATGGGCAACTGGTCCATTTTGGAGTAGCCATTCTTTTATTCCTTTAGAGTGGGCATTCTTTTATTCTTATGGAGTAGCCATTCTTCTAATCCTTTACTTTCCTAATAAATTTGCTTTCACTTTACTCTGTGGACTTGCCCTGAATTCTTTCTTGTGAGAGATCCAAGAACCCTCTCTTGGGGTCTGGATCGGGACCTCTTTCTGATAACAGAAACAGGAAGTCTCATGTTTTGTTGGTAGGGATGAAAATTGATAAAATGCATATGGAAGGCAATTTAGCAAAATTTGACCTCAGCCCTTCCACTTCTAGGAAATTACCCAACAGGTATCTTTCCACCCATGCAATATGTACCAGGCTATCATTGCTGTACAACAAATCCCACACCAGTGGGCATAATTAACCAAATGTGGGACACTGGGCCAAGTTACTTACCTTCTCTGGAGCTCAGTTTCCTCATCTACAAAATGGAAATAACAACAGAACCTACTTCAGAGGTTGTTTTGTCATATATGTATGTAAAGCTCTTAGAATAGTGGCCTGGTGTGTAGTAAATATTTGAAAAGTGTTACTGTTCATATCATTATTATGATTAATCTTATTTTCTGGGACCCAGCCAGAGACTGACCCTGACCATGTGAGCAAGGAGTTTGGGAACAGCCAAATCACTCATCATCCTCCTTTAAGGAGGAATCTCCCTGCAGCAAGACGAGATTGCAACTGTAACTGAGTAAGTAGAAACTTGTCATTGCATTGTGCCTGATGTCTACAGATACTTGGTCAGCAATGGAAACAGAAAGAATGGCTTTCCCAGAAGCAAATCTTGATGGCGCCTATCCTAGCTCTCTTACCCTGGAAGAGAGCATTTTGGCTAAGGAGATTGGACCATTCCTCCTTTCAAATCTACTCAAGTGATGAGTGAAAGCCCTGCTTAATTAAGATCTTGCTTAATTGCTACTAATAATCACAGTAACAGCTAATGTTTTATGATGTGTTTTCTAACTGCCATCCAGCATTAAGCACTTGATATACCACAGTGCATTTTACCCAACAACAGCCCTATCAGGCAGGTATCATTTTTCTTCCCATTTCACAGAAGAGAAAATCAAGGCTCCAACTTACAGAAATTTGCACAACAGGTAAGAGTCAAAGCCCATATTTAGACCCGTACCTCTGTTGTGCCACCTGGCAAGGTGGGCATTCCATCCACCTGGCATTTCTCTGTATAAACCACAGAGTAGCCTTCTGGCTTGTGTGCATCTGCTTCTTGTAGATCTCTGTCAATGTGAATTGGCCTCAAAGGCATGACCTCTTGAGCGTAAGGACAAAATTTGGTTTCTGAGCCTAGCAAGTCATGGGCCAGGTCATGGGACCCAGCCAGCCCATGTGAGGCATGCATTTCTGTCCTTACCATATTTTGAGAGAGAGAAACAGAGGCTCTATGTGGCCCACCCAGCAATAGCAGAACCAAAGTTGCCTGTGTCCTTCCTACTGCATCTCCCCAGGCACCTCAATGCCTAGGAAACCTCAGCAAAGGCTGTGATGGCAGGGAGGGACTTAGGCAAAGCTGTGACCCCAGGTGAAATAGGTCTTCCTGCATGCTCCTACGATGACAAGCAGTTCCCAAGCAGAATCAGAATTCCCTTCAAGCCATTGAGCCCCATCTCCTCCCACACAAGGGCAGACACATGTGAATTGCCAGGTCCTGGCTAATTACCTCCCAAATAAAGGAGAGGTCTGCACTGGTGGGCGGGTGGGTAGTCAGTGCCTGGCTTCCTGGAATCCTTGTAGTCCCTTTAACACAAGATAAATTGTTGCCTCTGCTTCAATTTCTTCCTCCCTCTCCCCTACCCTGCTCAGTTTCCTAAAACAATAAGAAAACACATTTCTCATCCCTGCATTTAATCCTTCAGACAGGGAGCGGGAGCTACACATCTGGTTCCCAGCATAAAATGAGGAGGGAGGGAGCCAGCCAGCCAGGGGCAGTGGGTGGGCCAGTGGACTCCAGGGAGGAACTTGGAAGGGAAGGCAGCTTGAGAAAAAATTCTTGGAAGAATAGGTCGCAGCTCGCTTTACTATGTCCTTAGTGAGTTAATTATTTGTTCATTCAACTAGTATCCATTGAGGCAGGCCTGCTGTACATCAGGAAGACAGAAATGAGAAACATACAGTCCAAGGTTCCCCATGCAGTGCAAGAGCCATACCTACAAACCACTAGCTGGATTACAGTATCACACAAACTCTCAAGGGAGTGTTCTGGGTTCCAAGGGAACAAGGATGTGGGAAGGCTTCACTCTGGCTATGAAAGGTTTTGCAGTAGATTAGGCATTTGTGCTAACCCTCAGAAATTTGTCAGGCAGATAACCTGGGGAGGAAAAATGTCATTTTAATAATGGCATTCTAACACTGCAATCGTCCTTATGGTGAACATGTATACAGAGCTTTACCATTTGCAAAGTGCTGTTGCACACTTCATCTTATTTACACTCACATCACCCTCATAAAGCGGGGGTTGTTGTGTCATACCCATTCTGCAGATGAGGAAACAGAAGCCCAGGAGGTGAAAATGGCTTGCCTAGGTCTCCCCAGCCAGGAAATGGCAGAGCTGGAATTCAAACACAGGTTTGTCTGGCTCTAACATCTGTGCTCCTTCTATGCCTCTAGAGATGCCAGTTTGTTTCCCACGAGAAGGGTATGCAGGAGAGGCAGCGAGGGTAGAGTGGGTGCACGGTGGGGTGAAGGAGAGATGATGGACAGATGGTGCTGGGTCCCTGAAGCCAGCCAGCCGCCACCCCCGGAGACCCCATCCAACATACACACATTGCCAGCGTGATGTTCTCACCTAGCCAGCAGCCATGGTGGGTAGTGTATGTGGGTAGTTTTCTGAAAAAAAGGGATGTCTGGTCTGTTGGCTTGGATTGGTTCTATAATTATGGAATTACAGATATGTATACAGACAGTCCTTCATTTACAATTTTTCTGCTTTACGATCATGTGAAAGCAATACCCATTCAGTAGAAACCACACTTTGAATTTTGAATTTTGATCTTTTCCCAGGCTAGCGATATGCAGTACAATGTTCTCCAGCACTGCTGGGAACCATTCTGTTTTTCACTTTCAGTATAGTATTCAATAAATTACATGACATATTTGACACTTTATTATAAAATAAGCTTTGTGTTAGATGATTTTGCTCAACTATAGGCTACAGTAAGTGCTCTGAACATGTTTAAGGCAGGCTAGGCTTAGCTATGATGTTAGGTAGGTTAGGTGTATTAAATGCATCAACTTAGGACACCTTCCATTTATGATGGGTTTATCAAAGCACAGCCCCATCAAAGTTGAGGAGCCATCTGTCTATGTGTGTGTGCGTGTGTGTGTGCGTGTGTGTGCACGTGCATGTGCGTGTGTGTGTGTAATCCACTGCTATGTTGAAAATGGATTGAAGGAACAAGAATATGACTTTTTGCAGCACTTACAAAGTGTCAGAGGCCATGCTATGTTATCCATCTCATCAGTTGCTCTTAACAACCCTGTCCAGGGATATACTAACATACTACAATCTCCACCATACAGACAAGGAAACTGAGTCTCAGAGAGGAAAAGCTACTTGCCCCAAGTCTCTGACCTGCCCCTGAGCCAATGCTCTTTCCTCTGCACCATAAATGACAGAAAAAAAGCAACCAAAGATCCTCAGGACCCAAGGAGTCTGAGGGCCACTGTGTAGCATCCTCCTTTGTCCCCAGGGGCCTCCAGAGAGTCCCCTCCCCTTCATTTTAAGATGATCAGTGTCAACAATGGTAATTATTAGTGCTAATATTTATTTATCAGAGCATGTCCCTAGGAATGGTGACCACAAAGTTAAACCAAACCCCAAGAGAGAACCAGATTTCCAAAGGATGCCATCTCTACATCTAGGGAAGTATGACTCTAAGAAATATAAAGAATATAAACAGAATTGTAGTATGCCCTGAGAGCCGAAGTTTTTTGGAGCCTGGAAACAGAAGGATATTCAAATATCCCAAGAAGTCAACAAATGCAAAATCCATTCACGTGCTGTGGTGGTCTAGGAGGGGGTTGCCAATCTCTGTGAGTTGACTAAAGAACTGAGAATATTGGGGCGTGGACTGTGCGTGAACACCACCTTTTTTAATTTATGGAGTCCCTGACAAAGAGCATCTAAAAAAGGAGCTTAGTGGCTTCCATAAATGCCACTGATAAGAATCCAGCCGACATTGTGGCCAATAATTCTGATTACTGTGCAAACTCAATTGTCTGAGAAGGTGACCCCCAAAACTACTTGGGAAGCTATAATTATCTCCTTAGTGGTAAGGCTCTTTCATCCCTAAATATAGAAATATTTGAGATTCTCAAACCCACAGGATGAATATTTTTAGATGTGAAAGAGTCTGAGTGTATTTGGTACCTTAAGTGTGTATAATGTTTGAGAATTTGGCCTACTTGAATATTGGTCAGCCTTTAATTCCAATCTAAAATATAATTTAACAATTGAGTTTGATTTGTCATTTTAAGTTAAAAAATCATATTAACTTTATACATGCTTAAGTTTCTCTTAGATTTGTAAGAATTACTTGGAAAAAAAGTAGTCAGTTGGGTTAGTATAGCGTTTAAAAATGAAATATATTAAATTTATAAAATGATATTTTAAATATGTGAAGGTATTTTATTAAGTTTGTAAATGGAACAGACACCACCATCCAAAAGCCCCTTTAAAATTACTGCTAAAATTTGGTTAATCTTTTTTTTTTTTTCAACAGGGTCTCACTTTGTCACCCAGGCTGGAGCACAGTAGTACGATCATGGCTCACTGCAGCCTCGCCCTCCAGTGCTCAAGCGATCCTCCCACACCAGTCTTCTGAGTAGCTGGGACCACAGGTGCACACTACCATGTCTAGCTAATTTTTGCCTTTTTTGTACCGATGAGGTTTCACTATGTTGCCAAGGCCGATCTCAAACTCCTGGGCTCAAGCAATCCACCTGCCTCGGCCTCCCAAAGTGCTGGGATTACAACCATGAGCCATTGCACCCAGCCAAAATTTGGTAAATCGTACTAGGTAAGGAAAAACTAGATTTTTATACAATGTATAACTTTAATAAATTAGACATTCCTTCCAAAAACCAAAGCATCTCTGAAATTTTTTTCTGTGCTTAAAAACTGTCTTTGAGGACTGAAAATACCTCACCCCGACACAGAGCACTTCCTACATGCTCAGAGCCAATGCTTTAAATGAATGATCTCATTTAATCCTTACATCAATGCTATAAAGTCGGTACTGCTATTATCTCCATCTTCTGGGGCTGAACACTGGAGCCAACGTTCTGAACTGAGACAGTAGGAATTTTAGAGTCATCTGTCTTAATCCCTAGTACTCCATATAAGTACCCCTCGATGGGGCTGGCTTAGAACATTATTGAAACAGCCTGGTGGCTGGCCTCTTCTTCCTGTGTTCATTAGCATTTGGGCCACAGCTCTTGTCCTCATCTCTGGACTTATCTCCACAGCTTTGCTACTCACTATGTGGTCCAAGAACTCAAAACATGGGTGTCACCTAGGAGTCTATTATAAATGCAGGGTCTGCCAGGCACGACAGCTCACATCTGTAATCCCAGCACTTTGGGAGGCCGAGATGGGCAGATTACTTGAGGTCAGGAGTCCGAGACCAGCTTGGCCAACATGGTGAAACCCCATCTCTATTAAAAACACAAACATTATCCGGGTATGGTAGTGCATGCCTGTGATCCCAGCTAGTCAGGAGGCTGAGGCAAGAGAATCAATTGAACCCGGGAGGCAGAGGTTGCTGAGATCACACCATTGCACTCCAGCCTGAGTGACAGAGCAAGACTCCGTCTCAAAACAAAAAACAAACCAAAAAAGAAATGCAGAGGCCAGGCGCAGTGGCTCGTGCCTGTAATCCCAGTGCTTTGGGAGGCCAAGGTGGGTGGATCACCCAAGGTCAGGAGTTCGAGACCAGCTTGGTCAAGAAGGTGAAACCCCGTTTCTACTAAAAATACAAAAATCAGCCAGGTCTGGTGACTCACGCCTGTAGTCTCAGCTACTCAGGAGAATTGCTTGAACCTGGGAGGCAGAGGTTGCAGTGAGCCAAGATCGCACTACTGCACTGCAGCCTGGGCGATGGAGCGAGACTCCGTCTCAAAAAAAAAAAAAAAAAAGAAATGCAGAGTCTTGGCCCTACCCCAGCCTTTCTGAATGAGAATCTGCATTCACAGGAGGCCCAGGTGATGTGGCTGCCACCAGAGTGTGAGAAGCCCTGCTCTGCAGTGCTACTTTGGATCAATCTCACCTGACCAGGCAAAACAAGTTGCTGAACTGCTACTCCAATGTCCCTCCTCCCAGAAGACCCCTGGCCTCCTGGGAGCAAATACAGTGTCAATAAGAGGGGTGGCAGAGAACCACCTGGCCCAGCCCTTAGTATGAGGCTCCTCTACAATGAAGTTTTTCCAAAATCAGCTACTGGGAAAGGTAAATTTTGTTGAACTGCCCAAGGCCACACTAATCTTCAATTATCCCGTTAATGTCTGTCTCCCCCGAGGTAGCCATTACACAGGCAGTTACCATGATGCCCTGGCTTTAAACAGCTTGCAGATTTCCTGACAGTATTAATGCAAGTTTTGCAAATTGATTTGGGGAGATTAGATGAAGAGAGGCTGCCGTGACTTAACGTGAAGCCCATTCTAATCGGCTCAGATCCTCCTGTCCTTGATCCCTGCCCAGGGCAAAAGGAAAGAATAGGAGTCGGGGGACCCAGGTTCCAGGCCTGGCTCTCCTGAAGGGAACTTGTGACCTTGGGCCTGCCACTTCTCACCGTGCCTCTTCCTTAAAATGACTGGGTTGGACTAATGTAGATTCATTAAGTGGTCTCTCCTTTCATGATTTCTCTGATTTCTATGAATTAGAGGCTGGCAGAATGGCTCACCTTAGAGGGAACAAGCTTCCTTCCTTCCTTCTTTCCTTCATCCATTTATTCACTCACCTCTTCACTCCATACATATGATTGAGGATCTATATGAGGCTCTGCAGGAGGTACCAGGAACAGAGATGAATTAGCTGCTTCTGGCTGGCAATAAAGACATGCTCAGGAAAATCAAAGGCAAGGAGTGCCCACCATGGACTGGGCTAGGTTGGCATTCTGGGTTCAGGGTATACTGTCCCTGCCTCCACCATCGCCTCTGCTCCAAAAAGACCCAGAGGAGGGGAAAACCAGAAGAGAAGTGTGATGGGAGAATTGGCCTTGGTGCCAGAGGCCCGGATGCTGGAACCAGCTCTGGCTTGAATCGCTGTGTGATCTTGAGCCACCTTCTGTTTCTAACCATCAGTTTCCTTCCCTGGAAATGGGGAAGTGGGGATGATAATTCTTATTCTGCCTCACTGCAGGGTAGTCAAAAAGAGCATAATTAGTGAGCCCCAGGGCCTTTTGTACATGGACTGGGGGAGAAGGGCTACCATCTTTTCCATTGCCAGGGAGCTGCCCTGTCTGTCTCCAAGGAATCCAGCCATGAGACAGAGTAACCACAGGCCAGGCCCTGGGCTGAAATTTCCACCACACCCAGCCCCCATCTCATAAGCGACAGTGACCTCAAACTTTTAAAATATTCCCAGGGAGACAGGTAAGACAAGAACAATGGGGAATGGACCTAGAGCCAAGGAAAGCAGAGTGACAGCCAGGAGAAAGGCCCGGGGTCTGTCCTGCTCCCCACAGAGGGCCCTTGGTGGGGGGCCCAGACCCTCGAGCACATGTCCAACACTAAACCATCCCATTGCTGAGAGCCAGGGGCCCATCTGGACTCTAGTATCCCAGGGAGGTGAAGTAGCTCACTTGGGGAAGTGCCCTTGGTCCCACACCCAGTGGGGGCAGAGTTAGGATTCTCAGAGTTAGGGGCCCTCTGGCTCCCCCCATGCACAAGGTGTGCTCCTCTAAGCTGGGCCCCTCTATGTCTCTGTCCTTATCTTTCTAGCGGCCAGCATCTACGTCTCAGCTCCTCTCTCCTGCTATCCGCCAGAGGCTGGAGTGCCTTCACTCGAGCAAGCTGGCAAAAGCACATGCCCCCTAAATTCTGCCAACACCACGGTCCCCGACTCCAGAGCTTCTGCTGGCTCTGGGCTCATCAGACTCACCTCTCCACCATCACTGCCAACAGCAGCAAGAAGGGTTTATGGGGCTGGGTTTTATTCGAAAAATACATTTTCAATTAAAGTTGAGAAGTATGAGAGAATGCTGCCTTGGGCAGGCAGCCCCTCTCTGAGGCTTCCTTAAACAGATGGTTTGTAGCATTTTTAATTAATGAGAGGTGGTACAGATGGGGGCCCTTAATAGCCTGCAGCAAAATGTGGAGGCTGGGGAGGGGAGGGAGTGGCACTAAGCAGGCTCTGGGCCAGGGAGGGAGCCCAGCCCTTCAGCCCTGTCTCCTCCACAGTGGCCGTCCTGGCACGCAGCACCTGGGCCGCCCTGGCGGCCTTGAGAAAAAGACCGCGCACCCTGGATTCTCTCTCCCCAGCACCCACATGCGAGAAACGAAGGAGGTGGAAACATGCCGCTGTGCACAAATCAAACGGTCCTGAAGGGACTTTGCAGACCTTGCTTTAAGTATCTCACACCCCTCTCCTCCCCAGATCTCTACCTTGAGCAAGCCTTAGTATCCTCATGGGCAAGACAGGATTGGGGAATCCTAAACCTCCAGGCTTGACAGGATTACAAAGTCCATGTAATTCAACCCAGGCACCTGCATAGCTACCAAAACTCTCCTGCCAAGAGGTGGCCTGGTCTCTGAGGCCAGGGTCCTCATTACTTCCCAGAGTCATTCCAAAGCCAGTGTTACCTGTGGTCAACTCTTGTTAGAAAACAAGGGGAGCTCTGCCTCCCTGAGTTAATTCTTATATTTGTGAAGATTAAGAGAAGACAACATATATGGAGTTGCTTTGAACACTGATTGAAGCTATTTTTAATTATTGAAGCAGAGGCTCTGGAGCCAAGAGAGGAGAATGTAGGAGTCCGCTAAGACAGGGGCTCCACACAGCATCCCAACCTTGGCTGTGGAAGCCCACCACAACCAGCCTCCCTGACCCTATCCCACCCTAGAGTCTGTCCCCACCTCCTGGAGTATTTGCTCATCCCTCAAAAAGAAAGCATGGCCAGAGATGGAGTACCTAGGTCAGCCTTAACCATTTACTCAATCAGTAAAAGTCCCCAGATGTGCCAGGGAGAAATCCACTGGGAACAGAGAGCATCTTCCAATCTGATTTGGGGGGAGATGAACAATGAACAAATCCAGGATTTTATTTAATAGTGATGACTGTTCCAAAGAAAATAAAGCAGAAGATACAGAACATGGCAGGAGATGGAGCTGTTTTTTTACAAAAGAAAGGGTAACTAAGTTGAGTTGGGGGAGTAAGCCCTGTGAGAGTCTGGGGAAAGAGTGTTCTTGGCTAAGAGAAAAGTCGGCTGGGCACAGTGGCTCCTGCCTGTAATCCCAGCATTTTGGGAGGCCGAGGTGGGAGGATCACCTGAGGTCAGGAGTTCAAGACCAGCCTGGCCAACATGGTGAAACCCCCTCTCTACTACAAATACAAAAATTAGCTGGGCATGGTGGCACGAACCTGTAATCCCAGCTACTCAGGAGGCTGAGGTAGGAGAATTGCTTGAATCCCAGAGGCGGAGGTTGCAGTGTGCTGAGATGGAGGTGACAAATATTTGTTGTCCACTGAGGCATCCCAGAAGTGGGATGGTGAGGAAGGGCTCATTAGATGGCTGTGGCGAGGGAGAAAGAAGTGGTTCATTATTCATGGGAGACAAGAGAATATGGATTTCCATGGAGAAAGGAAAAGATTATAAAATTTAGACAAAGCAGACAGAGAGAAGGGAAGATGCCAAGTAACAATAATAATAGTAGCTAACACTATGCACCAGGCACTGCTCTTAAAACTTTATTTGAAGTCCCTTCATCTTCCCAACCCTATGAGGTGGATACTGTTATAATCTCCATTTTATAGATGAGGAAGCTGAGGCACAGGGAAGTTAAGTGACTTACCCAAAGAGTCAACCAGTTAAGTGGCAGAGCTGGGATTTGAACCAGGTAGGCTGGCTTCAGAGTCTGTGTTCCTAACTATTAGGATGCACAGGACAGGAATCTGGACAAAGATGGCTTGAAGAGAAGCAGATAGAGCAAGGGGTAGGTGAGAAGGCTCAGGGGATAAATGTTGCCTTTCATACTATTTTCTTTCCTTTTTTTCTTTTTCTTTTTTTTTTTTTTTTTTTGAGACACTCTCACTTTGTTGCCTATGCTGGATGGAGTGCCAATGGTGCCACCTCAGCTCACTGCAACCTCTGCCTCCCAGGTTCAAGCGATTCTCCTGCCTCAGCCTCTCAAGTAGCTGGGATTACAGGGGCACGCCACCTCATCTGGCTCATTTTTATATTTTTAGTAGAGATGGGTTTCACCATGTTGGCCAGGTTGGTCTCAAACTCCTGACCTCAGGAGATCCACCTGCCTCGGCCTCCCAAAGTGCTGGGATTACAGGTGTGAGCAGCTGCGCCCAGCCTATTTTCTCCCCATAAAATTAAATGGTGATGCTATCCATTTGGTGCTTGGGAAGTTGACACAGTGCCTTTCTATCTGATCCTTTCAACAACTCTGTAGAGTAGTTATTATCATCATCAATTTATAGATGAGGACATTGAGATTCAAGAAGTTAAGTAACCTTACTAGGGATGGCAAAGACAAGATTCAAATACAAGGTTTGTCTGTCTCTCCTTCCCATGCTCTTTTATTCATCCAAAAGGTACTTATAGGTACCTGTTTAGTGGCAGGCAGTGAGCTAAAAGTATTTGAACATGGGAAAGACACTGCCCTTGGAAGGATCCCTTGGTGGTGCCCCTCTCACTTACACCCTACACACAGACCCATAAGGAACAGTCATCTTACTCTTGGCTGAAGCACATGAGCAGGGGTGGAGCGGGTAGGGGCAAGGGAGCATTCATGAGATCCTGCTGTGTGCTTGGCATTTTTCTTGCATTCCATCACTGACCCCTTCCATTAGCTCAGCAGGGTAGACGAGGCTGCTGAGCTCTTTCTGAGGCTGCTTTACCTGTCTGGCATCCTTCTTCCTACCTTCTCAGCATAAGAACCCTGGTTTTTCTGCCAATGAGCCTAACTAAAGACTACATTTTAAAGCCTTTGTTGCAATTAGATGTAGCCATAGGGCTAAGTTCTGGCTAATGAAATGTCAGAGGAAGTCATTGTGTGAGACTTCTAGAAAAGCTTCTTAAAAGGAAGTGAAGGCCAGGTGTGGTGGCTCACGCCTGTAATCCCAGCACTTTGGGAGGCCGAGGCGGGCAGGATCACCTGAGGTCAGGAGTTCGAGACCAGCCTGACCAACATGGTGAAACCCTGTCTCTTCTAAAAATACAAAAATTAGCCGGGCGTGGTGGAGTGCACTTGTAATCCCAGGTACTTAGGAGGCTGAGGCGAATCACTTTGAACCCAGGAGGCGGAGGTTGCAGTGAGCCAAGATCACGCCACTGCACTCCAGCCTGGGTGACAGAGCAAGATTCTGTCCCCCCGCAAAAAAAAAAGAAAAAAAAAGGAAGTGAGACTGCTGAGGTAGGCCCTTTCTATTCAGTTATAATGGCTGAAGGTCCAACAGACATTGCAGATCATTAAGGCAACTCTGAGGATGAAAATTATGTGCCCAGAAGAGTGGAACAAAAAAATTTGAAGCCTGGGCCTCAAATAATAGTGAGAAACCACTATACATAAATCCTGATTTCCCTGTCTCCGAACATGAGAGAAAAATAACCTTTTTTTTTTTTTTGAGAAAGAGTCTTGTTCTGGTCACCCCAGGCTGGAGTGCAGTGGCACGATCTCAGCTCACTGCAACCTCTGCCTCCCAGGTTCAAGCAATTCTTGTGCCTCAGCCTCCTGAGGAGCAGGGATTACGGGCACACATCACCATGCCTGGGTAATTTTTTATTACCCAGAGACGGGGTTTCACCATGTTGGCCAGGCTGGTCTCGAACTCCTGACCTCATGGGATCTGCCCATCTTGGCCTCCCAAAGTGCTGGGATTACAGGCATGAGTCACCATGCCCGGCCCGAGAAAAATAAACTCCTGTGTTGCTTAAGTTAATATCATTCCTGATCTCAACTTCAGGCAGCCAAATGCATGTCTTGACTTACACACTAGCTTTACCATCATCCCCATTTGGAAACAGGCTGACAGGTTGCCCAAAATCCAACAGTTAAGAAGTGTGATTCAAATTTGAATCTTTCTAGTTCCAAAAGCTATACTCCTCCAATCCTTCTGGTAACAGCCCTTTGGAAAATTCACTCTCATTAACTCATGAGAAGGCACAAACACTACAGTAGAGTTTAGAACAGCTGAAAACCTTTACATCCCCTGCTCTTGTCTCAGAGGTGCACATCAGAGCAGATTGTCTTCCACCTTACCTATGCACTCTAGTAGGTAAGTTAACCACATACCAGACAGAAGGGAGATTTTTAATTTCCCAGTTAACATCTCCTCTGCCTCCAAATTCCAAGTTGCCAGAATCTTTCAGGGATCCCACAGAAAATCCTATAAACTCACTCTCATGCAAACTTGACAACATGCTCTTTTCTCAGGAATACTTATATTTATGAATTCCTTAGAATTTTCTAGACACTGGATCATGTTGTCTGAAAATAATTTCCCTTTCTAGCCTAATGGCACTAGCTAAAACCTCTAGTACTATGTTGAAGAAGTAAGAGTGGGCAGCCTTGCTTTGTTCCTGATCTTAGGTAGAATGCATTCAGGCTTTCACCCTGAAGTATGATGTTTTCTGTAAGTTTTTTGTAGATGCCTTTTATCAGGTTAAGGAAGTTTCCTTTACTCTAAGTTTGAGTTTTTATCATAGATTTTGTAAATAATTTTTGTGTGTATATTGAGATAATTGTGTAGTTTTGTCCTTTATTCTACTAATTTGGTATATTATATTAATTGATTTTTGGATATTAAACCAACCTTGCATCCCTGGGATAAATCCCACTTGGTCATATTATATAATCTTTTTTATATGATGCTGGATTTAGTTTGCTCATATTTTGAAGAATCTTGCTCAGATATTGTTCTGTAGTGTTCTTTTCTTTGATGTCAGGAATACTTGCTGTGTCAGAGGCCCACAAGACCACTTCTGGGTTCAGTGGATCAGAACTCAGCATGTAGTTATACTCATGGCTATAGTTTATTACAGAGAAATGATACAAAGCAAAATCAGCAAATCATCCCATCTGGCACATGGGATGAGTCTAGAGGAAAGTTAAGTGCAAATTTCCAAGGTCCTCTCTCGTGGAGTCAGGCAAGATGTTCTTAATTTTTCCAGCAACAAACTGACAGTGCGTAAAATGTTGCCAGCCAGGAAAGCACATTAGAAACTCAGAGTCCAGGATCTTTTTTAGAGGCTGATTATATAGGAACTACATGCCTACATACCCAAATGTACCCAAAATTCCAGACGTCCAAAAGGAAAGCAGGTATTCAGTATAAATAATATTGACAGTCTGAACATAGGGTAGTGAGAACACTCCCAAATCCAAATTCCCAGATACCAACCAAGGACCAAGCTTGAAAGCAGGACTTTCAAAGGATAAAACCTGGGCCTGCTATAACTCTTTTCTACATACTTGCTTTTAAAACAAAAACCCAGACCAAAAGAAATACTAATGTTGGGATTTTAGCCACAGGAGGTAGGGAGTTTGAATGTCGGGACATTCTTGGTACCTTCAAACTATAGTCCCTTAGCTTATCCACATATAGGTGTAAGGTTAAGCCTGCATCTCTAGAAAGTTTAATGTGATAATAACAAAGTAACCGAAAAGGTCTCTCACCTCATGTCATGCAGTGCTTAGGCAGAAATATTTTTCCTGAACTGTAGGAAAAATGGCTTTATAGGCCTTGTGGCCTTTTGGCAACATTAGGCCCCCCAAACTGCACATCTCATCAGTCACAGTTCTGGGGCAGAGATTGAGAGAATGCCAAAGGGGGAAACAGGAAAGCACACATGTATTTGGCAAACCCCTGTGGCACACTCACCAATCTGCCTCCAGGCAGCAGGATCCTGGTCCCACAGCCAAAGTAGTGTTGACACTTCTCCACTGCTAGAGGCAAAAGTTTGCGGAGTTATTGTCATTAGCTGATTTTGCTCTATTTATGTAACAAACTGCATGCCCAATGCATACTGATGCATAACTATTGATGATAATAAAAATAATAGTAGCTAAGCAGTTGTTAAGCACAAAGTATGGCTCAAGCACTGTGTATAGCAATCAACACATACTGACTTATCCTCACAACAATCCTGTAAGATAGGTAAAATATTATAATCCATTTATAGATGAGAAAACTGAGGTTAGGTGACTAGCCCCATGTCAAACGCTGATAGATGGTAGAGGTGGAATATGGTTCCAGAGCGAACATTCTTCTTTTTAGTTGTTTTGTTTTGTTTTGTTTTTGTTTTTGTTTTAGAGACAGGGTATTGCTCTGTCACCCAGGCTGGAGTGCAGTGGCACAATCAAAGCTCACTATGACCTTGAACTCCTGGGCTTAAGCGCTCCTCCCACCTCAGCCTCCCGAGTAGCTGGGACTGTAGGTGCATGCTACCATGCTTGGCTAATTTTTTATTTTTTCTAGAGATGAAGTCTTGCCATATTGCCCAGGCTGGTCTTGAACTCCTGGGCTCAAGCAGTCTTCCTGCCTCAGCTTCTCAAAGTGCTGGGATTACAGGCATGAGACACCAAGCCCAGCCTCAACATTTTTAATTGCCAACACAAACCTGTTTCACAAAGACAACTGCATGACAGAAGGGTTTCCAACATTGTCCTCCCCATAGGATAGTCTACCACATTCTCCAACCTAGATTGGGGCATAGGGTAGAAAAGAGTACTTTTAAGACTAAGGTTTAGTGAAGACAAAGAACCAAGTAACCCAAACGATATACTAGTAGGTAGACTCCTGAACAGTTAAAGCTTTCTTCAGTGGTACCATCTTCCTGAGCACATCTGGAAACACAAGGTACGTCTGGCTGTCACAAAGAATGGAGGGTGCTACTGGCCTTTAGTGCCTGGATGCCAGGGGTGTGAAACATCCTACAATCTCTAGAAAGTTCTACAATTGATAGAACAGTCAAGCACAATGAATGGTGTGCCCCCACTAATACTGCATGACCAACTGGCCCTTGTATACAGCTCTAGGACTATAGAAGAAAGAGGCAATAGGAAAAATCGTTTTAAGCTCACTGCCCTCAAAGCCTTTCCTTATGCATTTTGAGCTTTTGTGAAGCTCCTGCCAGGCAAGCATATGGCCAAAACCTGTTTCTCACCCTCTGCATCTAAATTTATCTCCAAGTTAAGGGCAGAAGCCAGATACAGGCCCACAGGATATTTGTCCAACAAGGCACTTGGCTTCATCCTGGCCCAGGCAGCAAACAGACATAGGGATATGTCAGGTGATTCTTGGACTAAGCAATTGAGAAATGTTGAGAAAGTCTCAGAAGGAAGGAGACTGTAGTCATTGTTCACTGTGACCATCATTAGCTCAGTTCTTTAATGCCAAGAACTCTGCCAAGCATGGAGAAGATGGAAAGTCAGGCCCATGGGAAAACCATTCTTACCATCTGTGGGTTCTACGGAAATACCTGCACCCTGGCACTTCCCTTCTTTCTCTGTCCTCAAACATAATATTCCTCAGTAAAGGCCCAACTCGGATCCCCAAGTGTCCTCTTTAAAGAAGGGCTAATGTTTATGAAGTAGCTAAAGAGCAGGGTAGTCAGGAATCCACAATTAATTCAATACTATAAGGCTATCTTTATAAAATGTTTAGCAACATATGTTTTTGTTTTTGTTTTCACAAAATCCAACCAAAAACACTGATCTTCCAGGTTCCCATCTCTGTCCCTTTCCTATTAGCCTAAACATCAGGCCAGAAAAAGTATGATTGAAGATTAAATCTAATTCTGGGGCACTTGATTTCCTCATTAAAGACTTCAATCTAGAATAGAATAAGGAAAGCAAGACTATTTACAGAGTCACTGGGGATGTCCTTAATGATTATATCCTTGTTCCCCTAGATCTCTTTGACAATTATATAGGCAGCTATAAAGGAAGAGTGAATGGATTGTTACAAGGCCTTAATACCTAGAAATATTAAACTGAATTATGTTCAAGAACCAAAACCCTGGGATGGCAGTGGTATTGTGGGAGGCTGGGAGGGTAGTAATGTATGACTATGAGACAGGATCAAAACATAAAGCAATAGTGATGGCACCAATAAAGTGATCGCAAAGAAATAGTTATTGTTACAGAAAGGACTGTAAAAAAAGATAGGTTAGAAACAAGCAGTTAGGAGAATGGCAGACAGGGGGATATTGATTCTTGGCTCATGATACTTTAACTGTAGCTGGGAGATTTATGAAACAATCTTAGGATAAAGTATTTTTTATTTTTAAGGGAACTGTCATGAATTTTTTATGTACTTAAAAGTTGGATATTCTCCAACAGACAGAAAAATTAGTTAAGTAATTTGCATTGATATGGTTTGGCTGTGCCCCCATCCAATCTCAACTTGAATTGTATTTCCCAGAATTCTCACGTTTTGTGGGACGGTTCCAGTGGGAGGTAATTGAATCATGGGGGTCAGTCTTTCCCCTGCTATTCTCATGATAGTGAGAATACTGATCTGATGGGTTACAAGATCTGATGGGTTTATCAAGGTTTCTGCTTTTCCTTCTTCCTCATTTTTCTCTTGCCATCACCATGTAAGAAGTGCCTTTTGCCTCCCACCATGATTCTGAGGTCTCCCCAACTGTGTGGATCTGTCAGTCCAATTAAACCTCTTTTTCTTCCCAGTCTTGGGTATGTCTTTATTAGCAGTGTGAAAATGGACCAGTATAGTAAATTGGTACCAGTAGGGTAGGGCATTGCTGAAAAGATACCCAAAAATGTGGAAGCAACTTTAGAACTGGGTAACAGGAAGAGGTTGGAACAGTTTGGAGGGCTCAGAAGAAGACAGGAAAATGTGGGAAAGTTTGGAACTTCCTAGAGATTTGTTGAATGGCTTTGACCAAAATTCTGATAATAATATCAGCAATAAGGTCCAGGCTCAGGTGGTCTCAGATGGAGATGAGGAACTTGTTGGGAACTGGATCAAAGGTGACTCGCTATGTTTTAGCAATGAGACTGGCAGCATTTTGCCCCTGCCCTAGAGATCTGTGGAACTTTGAACTTGAGATAGATGATTTAGGCTATCTGGTGGAAGAAATTTCTAAGTAGCAAAGCATTCAAGAGGTGACCTGGGTACTGTTAAAAGCATTCAGCCTTAAATAGGAAACAGAGCATAAAAGTTCAGAAAATTTGCAGCCTGGCTATGTGATAGAAAAGAAAAAAACATTTTCTGGGGAGAAATTCAAGCCGGCTGCAGAAATTTGCCTAAGTAGCAAGGAGTCTAATGTTAATCCCCAAGACCATGGGGAAAATGTCCCCAGGCCATGTCAGAGACTTTCACAGCAGACCCTGCCATCACAGGCCCAGAGGACCAGGAGGAAAAAGTGGTTTCATGGGCCAGGCCCAGGGTCCCCATGTTGTGTGCAGTCTAGGGACTTGGTGCCTTGTGTCCCAGCTGCTCCAGACTTGGCTGAAAGGGGCCAACATAGAGCTCAGGTTGTGGCTTTAGAGGGTGGAAGCCCCAAGCCTTGGGAGCTTCTATGTGGTATTGAGCCTGCAGGTACACAGAAGTCAAGAATTGAAGTTTGGGAACCTCCACCTAGATTTCAGAAGATGTATGGAAATGCCTGGATGCCCAGGCAGAAGTTCACTGCAGGGGCAGGGCCCTTATGGAGAACCTCTGCTAGGATGGTGTGGAAGGGAAATGTGGGGTTGGAGCCCCCACACAGAGTCCCTACTGGGGCGCTGCCTAGTGGAGCTGTGAGAAGAGGGCCACCGTCCTCTAGACCCCAGAATGGTAGAGCCAACAACAGCTTGCATCCTGCACCCAGAAGAGCCACAGACACTCAACGCCAGCCCATGAAAGCAGCCAGGAGGGAGGCTGTACCCTGCAAAGCCACAGGGATGGAACTGCCCCAGACCATGGGAACCCACCTCTTGCATCAGCATAACCTGGATGTGAGACCTGGAGTCAAAGGAGATCATTTTGGAGCTTTAAAATTTGACTGCCCCGCTGGATTTTGGACTTGCTTGGGCCCTGTAACCCCTTTGTTTTGGCAAATTTCTCCCATTTGGAATGGCTATATTTACCCAATACCTGTATCCCCATTGTATCTAGGAAGTAACTAGCTTGTTTTTGATTTTACAGGCTCACAGGCGGAAGGTACTTGCCTTGTCTCAGATGAGACTCTGGACTGTGGACTTTTGAGTTAATGCTGAAATGAGTTAAGACTTTGGGGGACTGTTGGGAAGGCATGATTGGTTTTAAAATGTAAGGACATGAGATTTGGGAGGGGCCAGGGGCAGAATGATATGGTTTGGCTGTGCTCCCACCCAAATCTCAACTTGAATTGCATTTCCCAGAATTCCCATGTTTTGTGGGAGGGACCCAGTGAGAGGTAATTGAATCATGGGGGCTGGTCTTTCCCACGCTATTCTTGTGATAGTGAGTAAGTTTCACAAGATCTGATGGGTTTATGAGGAGTTTCTGCTTTTCCTTCTTCCTCATTTTTCTCTTGCCACCGCCATGTAAGAAGTGCCTTTTGCCTCCCACCATAATTCTGTGGCATCCCCAAACATGCGGAACTGTAAGTCCAATTAAACCTCTTTTTCTTTCCAGTCTCAGGTATGTCTTTATCAGCAGTGTGAAAATGGACTAACACCTGCATTAAAAATAGATAGGTCTGGCAGTTCTAGCACATAGAAGTCTAGCTAATGTGGACCACCCTCCACCTTACCCCTAATTTACAAACATAAAAATGCTAGAGGAAATGTATGGCTTGCAATGAGATACCACTTCATACCCAATAGGATGGCTGTTATCAAAAAATAACAAATGTTGGTGAAGATATAAATTAGTGCCCTTGTGTACTGCTGGTGAGTATAAAAATGTAAAGAAATTCCTCAAGAAATTAAAAATAGAATTACCATGTGATCCAGCAAAACCACTTCTTGGTATATATTCAAAAGAACTGAAAGTAGGGACAAACATATTTGCACACCCATGTTCATAGCAGCATTATTCATAATAGCCAAAAGGTAGAAATAACCCAAGTGCCCATCAATGGATGAATAAATAAATAAAATGTGGTAGGTACATATATTGGAATATTATTCAGCCTTAGAAAGAAATTCTAACACACACTACAATATTAATGAACACAGACAACATTATGCTAAGTGAAATAAACCAG
Source organism: Pongo pygmaeus (assembly GCF_028885625.2). Taxonomy (NCBI): domain Eukaryota; kingdom Metazoa; phylum Chordata; class Mammalia; order Primates; family Hominidae; genus Pongo; species Pongo pygmaeus. The sequence goes on from NC_072392.2 coordinate 50,884,801, forward strand.
TCACCAAAAGACTGTATGATCCCATTCATATGAGGTACATAGAGTAGTCAAATTCATAGAGATGGAAAGCAGAATGTGATTAACAGGGGCCAGGGGGAGGGGGAAATGGGGAGTTATTGTTTAATGGGTACAGAGTTTCAGGTCTGCATGGAAAAGTAGTACTAGAGACAGATGTTAGAGATGGTTGCACAACAATGCACACATACTTAATCCCAGTGAGCTATACACTTAAAAGTGGTTAAAATGGTAAATTTCATGTTATGTATATTTTACTATTAAAATAAATAAATAAAGAGCATACAAAACAAAAACAAAAACTATATGGCTGAGCTTACAAAAGAGAAAGGGAAATTTCCTTCCAAAGGAAGTCAAAGCAGAGTGACAAACTCTGAAGGTGAACTATAGAAGCCAGAGAAAATAAGAAACTAGATGTAAGATCTAGTCTAGATGTCAGGCTTTTAACACTCACACAGAAACAGGGCCACACTTGAAGGAAGGAGTTGAAGCTAAGGCCCCTAAATGAAACAAGAGCCTTAAAAACGCACACTTACGGAGGCCAATGCAGAGGCTGGACGCACTCCACCCACCCAAGTGAAGTAATGGGAAAACTTGCTCTGCTCAGGATTCCTGTAAGAAACTGAAGCTCTAGGCCTACACCATGCTCAGGTGTGGATTGTGAAATTATACCACCTGAGGTGAAAAAAAAGGTAAAAATGGTCCCATGTTTATAACTTGCCAATGAGAGTGCAAACTGGTATAAACCCTCTGGAAGGGAATTTGGAAATAAGTGTCATAATAACAAAGCCTGTACAATAGCAGAAAACAATGAGATAATATTTTCAAAGTGCTGAGAGAAAACAATGGGTAACTTAGTAAATTATCATTCAATAGTAAGGAGCAATAAAGACCTTTTGAGGGCAGCAAAACTAAGAGAGTATTACTACCAGATGTACACTAGAAGGAGAAAGAATAAGTAGCAGTAAGAAAGAAAGTGAATCCAGAAGGAAGAAGACAGTTGCAAGAAAGAGTGATGAACAAAGAAATGAATAAACATATGGAAAGTCTAAACAGAAACCAACTTTATAAAAGAATAGTGATTCTCAGCCTGACCAACATGGTGAAACCCCGTCCCTACTAAAAATACAAAAATTAGCTGGGTGTGGTGGTGCGTGCCTGTAATCCCAGCTACTTGGGAGGCTGAGACAGGAGAATCGCTTGGACCCAGGAGGCAGAAGTTGTGGTGAGCTGAGATTGCACCACTGCCCTCCAGCCTGGGTGACAGAGCGAGACTCCATCTCAAAAAAAATAATAATAATAATAGTGATTATTACTATAACTAATTTAAGAGATTTAAAAACAAGAAGGAACTAAAATATTGAATGAGAACACATTTAAACGCAGGAGGAATTACTGTATTTAAAATGTTTTAAGGACTTTGTATTATTAGGGAGGAGCAGAGTTACTATGTTAAGTATGCAAGTTAAAAATTTTAAATTAACCCTACAGTAATAAAAATAGAATATATCATTTCCAAACCATCAAAGAGAAAAAAATGGGGAGTAGACAAAATTGAATCAATCTAATTGAAGGTAGTAAAAAGAGAAAGCATTTTTTAAAAAGAAGGGTAAACAAAAAGTATCAAAATTATATGGTAGAAATAAATCTATCACTAATCATCAAAAATAACTAAACTCACCAGTTAAAAGATACTGCCCAATTACTCCTGTAATCTCAGCACTTTGGGAGGCCAAGGCAGGAGGATCAGTCCAGCTCAGGAGTTCCAGACCAGCCTGGGCAACATAGTGAAACCCCATCTCCACTAAAAATAAAATAAAATAAAAAATAAATGAGCCAGATGTGGTGGTGCACACCTGTAGTCTCAACTACTTGGGAAGCTAAGGTAGAAGAATCCCTCGAGCCCAGGAGATTGAGGTTGCAATGAGTTATTAAATTAATAAAATCTAGCAATAATGTGTTTTTAGAGACACACTTAATACCTGAAAACAAAGAAATTTCATAAAAGGATGGGAAAACATACTAGAAAAATAGTATCCTTTCCCTATCCCCTGCACCAAAATAGAGCTGGCATTGCTAGATGAATATAAAACAAAATAAAACTTTAAGGGAAAAAGTATCATTTTATAAAGCATTTCTATAAAAATATAATCAAAACAGCCTCGAAAGGAAATAGAAAACATGAGACTTAAAATAATAAAGAAAATTGAATCAGTAGTCAAAAATCTATCCCTCCCATCTAAAAAACTACTAGGCTCAGACCAAACTGTCAAGAAATAGATAACCCTCCATTTTACCAACTCAAACTTCCACAGAAAACAAAGAGTAATAATTCCTCAACTCATTTTATGAGGCTAATATGTCACTGATGTAAAAATTAGAAGAGGGAAGTAGAACAAGTAAAATTATAGGCCAACAGTTCTTATGAACACATGTAAAAACCTAAATAAATATTAGCATTGAGTCCAGCAGTGTATAAATAGTACCATATTTCATTGAATCTAAAATGTCACTCATTATAAGATGCACCCATTACTTCATAGACTAAAAGAAAATGCTATCACTTCAACCATGACATAATACTTTATCATTCATACATTTTTTATATTTACTGTAAGAGCTTTTTAAACTTACACATAAAATTTTTTATCATATATCATTCCCATGCATTAATAACATAGGCAAAATAAATAAGGTAAGATACTCTTTTAAGGCTTCATAATCAAGAGTCCAACTCTTCTAAATCACTTTTCAACTTAGAGTCTGACACTCATTCTCACCATCAAGAAGTGGTAATGCAACATGAAATGTTTTTCATGAAAAAGTCTCTACTACTATCTCTGGTATTTTCTTCTAAGCCATTGACACATATTCTGAAAATTTTGATGTTGAAGTTTTTTTCTTTAACTTACTGGAACATGACATTGTAGCACAGAAACATACTGAAAGCCGGGGGGATGGCCCCCACCTGTAATCCCAACACTTGGGGAGGCTGAGGTGGGAGGATCACTTGAGGCCAGGTGTTCAAGACCAGCCTGGGCAACACAGTGAGGCCCTGTCTCTACATACATACATATATACATACATACATACACACATATACACATACACACATACAAGAAATATACTGGAATATGCCCTGCTTAGATTTTAAAAGTATAAGCATAGATTGCAAATCCCACTTGATGTAAACAAAACTTTTAAAATACATTATATATATATAACTCATTATATCAGTCCAGATTCAGAAACTTGTGGTAAGGCAGATCGAGATAGTTTCATTTCACCTGTAAACTGTGTCACTTCGACTGATATTGTAATTTGCAAATGTATAATATGTTTACAGATGTGCCCTGCATTAATGTTCCTATTTTGGTTTTTGTTGAATCTCCTGTCTGCTTGCCAAAACCTAGGATGCTTCAGGCCCATGGACAATCGAAAGCAGAGGCATCCTTGAGCATTAAAGCATTGAACTAACTGGAAAATGCAATATACCATATAACTGAAGTGAAAAAAGGCTGTATTTTTGTGTTTTATTAAATAAAAGTTTGTGTAACTTTTTTTTAAAAAAGAAATACACTGGAATACTCCCAAACTGCTAAAATGAGTGAATGGATAAGTCTCAAAACCATTAAGTGGGAAATAAAAGCACAAAAGTATATCTACAGAGCGATACAATTTATACATTTTAAAAACCCAAGAAAAGGCTGGGTACTCAATAATCCCACCACTTTGAGAGGCCAAGGCAGGGGGACTGCTTGAGGCCAGGAGTTCAAGAACAGCCTGGGCAACATAACAAGACCCCATCTCCACAAAAAAACAAAAACAAAAAACAAAAAAAAAAAAACAAAGAAAGAAAGAATGGAAAAAAAGAAAAAAAAGAAAAATTCACCAGTTAGCTAGGTGTGGTGTCATGTGCCTATAGTCCTAACTACTCAGGAGGCTGAGGTGAGAGGATTGCTTGAGCCCAGAAGTTTGAGGCTGCAGTGAGCTGACTGTGCCACTGCACTCCAGCCTGGGTGACACAGTGACACCCTGTCTCTAAATAAATTAAATAAATAAATACCCCAAACGAAATTTTTATGTTGTCACAGGTATGCAAAAGAATAAAGAGTGGCCGGGCGCAGTGGCTCACGCCTGTAATCCCAGCATTTTGGGAGGCCGAGGTGGGTGGATCATCTGAGGTCAGGAGTTCAAGACCAGTCTGGCAAATATGGTGAAACTCTATCTCTACTAAAAATACAAAAGATCAGCCGAGCGTGGTGGTGGGTACCTGTAATCCCAGCTACTCGGAAGGCTGAAGCAGGAGAATCACTTGAACCTAGGAGGCGGAGGTTGCAGTGAGCCGCGATCCTACCACTGTACTCCAGCCTGAGCAGCGAAACTGTCTCAAAAAAAAAAAAAGAACAAAGAGTGGGAAAAATAAAAGTGAATAGGCAATAAAGATCACCTCTAGGGAGGAAGGGTGGAAAAAGCAGGATGGGGAGTGGGTGGGGGAAGTGGCATCTTAACATTTTGTATTTTGGTATTTCTTTAAAGAAAATCTGGCTGGGTACAGTGGCTTATGCCTGTAATCCCAAAACTTTGGGAGGCCGAGGCAGGCAGATCACTTGAGGTCACGAGTTTGAGACCAGCCTGGCCAACATGGCGAAACCCCATCTCTGCCAAAAATACAAAATTAGCCAGGCGTGGTGGCAGGCTCCTGTAATCCCAGCTACTCGGGAAGCTGAGGTAGGAGAATTGCTTGAATCCAGAAGGTGAAGGTTGCAGTGAGCCGAGATGGTGCCACTGCACTCCAGCCTGGGTGACAGGAGGGAGACTCTGCCTCAAAAAAAAAAAAGAAAAGAAAAGAAAAGAAAATCTGAAACAAATATGGCAAAATGTTACTATTTGTTAAAGCTAGGTGGAGGGTACAAATGTGTTTATTATATTACTTTCTGTCTTTTTGGTATATTTTAAATATTTCAAAATTTAAACAATGTTACACAGAAAAGATCTGGCCATATGCATGGTAAGCCCATTTTAAAAGGCCTATCCTATAGAATAAAGACAAGTTTAAAAAGGAGATCTTTCTTTATAACAGCAAAAAAAAATTGAAAACAAAATTAGTAAAATAAATTGTGGTATAACCATACAATGCAATGCCATGTAACCATAAATAAGTGATGGTTCAGAAGTCTGAATACTGGGCCAGGTGTGCTGGCTTATGCCTGTAATCCGAGTACTTTGGGAGGCCAAGGCAGGCAGATCACCAAAAGTCAGGAGTTCGAGACCTGCCTAGTCAACATAGTGAAACCCCTTCTCAACTAAAAATACAAAATTAGTCAGGCGTGGTGGTGTACACCCGTAATCTCAGCTACTAAAAAGGCTAAGGCAGGAGAGTCACTTGAGCCTGGGAGGCAAAGGTTGCAATGAGCCGAGATCATGACTGCACTCCAGCCTGGGTGAAGAGTGAGACTTCATCCCAAAAAAAAAAGAAGAAGAAGTCTGGATACTACCTTAGAAAGATGCTGACAGCATATTAAGTGGAAAAAACAGGCTATAAAATTATAGGGTTAAAGGAACCTTCTCCTATATGCACAAACAGGCCAAAGTTCCATTAATGCACCTGCCATATTTTAGTCTCTTATCAACTACCATCCATGGAAAGAAGTTAACCACAAGAACTCTAATAAAAATAAAAAGCATAATAGATTAATTCTAGAGTTTCAAACAAGAAAGATATTGCTATAATATCTATACTGAACAGGTGTATTATAAGCCAAAAACAATTATTTCCCACCACTGGTGTCAACAATTCTCATCTTTCGAGATGAGACCTGTTCTATCTCACCATCTAGACAGAGAGCTACCAGAGCTAGCACAGTAGCATAAATTGTTGATCACACATACAAAAAAAGCCAGGTAAAATATAACAAATGATATACAAAATAAATTGAGTCAGATATTATAAACAATGCAACCCAAAGCTACACACCATATTTATAAGAGGGAAGAGTGGCAGCAAGAAGTCACTGAAAGAATTTTGAGAGAAAATGAAACATTCTGTCCTACTACATTTATACCCTCTGATAAATTGGAAATTTACTTGGGTGTATTAAAACCTCTATTTTGTTAATTAAAACTTGCCAAAAGGTCTAAGAATCATAAAGGTCCTATGCTATAAAAACTGCAATAGCATATAACAAAGGGTGGGGAGTTAGGACTCTTGGGGAAACATTTAATTATTATTCCTTTACTGTAAAAGTATTTATTGTGTTCTTTATACCTTGATGAAATATTTTTGAGACTATTAAGCCCCAAAAGACATAAACTGCATTTATTGTGTAGAAATTCAGAATGGCTCAGGCTACACAATAGTAGTCAGATGTAAAGTGTACTAAATTTCATCTTCTAGAAGGGTTGATTTTGAATTCAATCATCCTTTGAGAGAAGACATCCCAGCTCGCATAATTTCATCAACCAGGAGAATGTTGGTGGCAATCACTGTGCTAAGGAAAAAGACGAGAGGGTGAGTAAAGCCTACTAACCCACTCTTAGCTTTTTTCCCCAGCAATCTTTACCTATGTAGGGTACTTTGTTCTTTAATGATGTTAGTATGATGTTTTATGAGACAAGGCTATTATAAATACAAATACAAATGTCACCCTTTTTTTTTTGGATGGAGTTTCACTCTTGTTGCCCAGGTAGAGTACAACGGCAAGACCTCAGCTTACTGCAACTTCTGCCTCCCAGGTTCAAGCAATTCTCCCACCTCAGCCTCCTGAGTAGCTGGGATAACAGGCACCCGCCAACATGCCTGGCTAATTTTTGTATTTTTAGTAGAGACGGGGTTTCACCATGTTTGCCAGGTTGGTCTCAAACTCCTGAACTCAGGTGATTCACCCGCCTCGGCCTCCCAAAGTGCTGGGATTACGGGCGTGAGCCACCGCACCGGCCCAAATGTCACCCTTTGTATTATAATTTAAACTCCTTTGCTGATAAGGTGCATTCCTGATTTATATTCCAGCAAAATTGAGCTTATTTTTACAATATCATTTGATTTTCTCCATCATGCATGTGCTACTATTTCAGTAAATTTCCCCTTTTCTTTCCCCCTCAAATAGTAAGATTAATTTTTCTTAGAACTTAACACTGCTAGATCTAAAATATAAAAGGGACTATGGACTATAAAATGACAGAAGCTAGTCCTAATAACTGAATACCACACCTTTCATACACTTGACAATTTTTCCACTGTACAGGGACAAAAATAATAGAAAAAATTTCATCTTAATATTATCAATTATAACTCTACAGGTCTTTCATTTTATGTTCATATGAACTTACCAAGAGTGAAGAAGTTGTTTTTTTACACAATAATTATCCCAAACTCCTGCATCTGCTGCTACCATTGGCTCACCTGAAAAGTAAAAACAATTTTCATACCAAAATCTTAGTATTTGCTATTAATATTAATTGATATCTTCTAAAAACATTTAATACACTACCAAAACTACTTTTGTCAAGGTCATCAATGACCTCCATATTGTTAAATCCAATGGTTGATTCTCAGGCCTCATCTACCAGTATTTAACACAGTTGATCACATTCTCCCCGCCTACTCTGTGTTATCTTCCAGGATACCACACTCCTCTGGTTTTCTTTCTTTTGCACTAGTGGCTCCTTTTCTGATTACTTTGCTGCTTCTTCCTCTTCCTCCCTGACCTCTTAACGTTGGAGTACCCAAAAGTTCAGTCCTAGCCTCTTTTCTCTCTACCCTTAATCCCTAGGTGATCTCATCCAGACTTTTAGATTTAAACCATACATATCTGGTGACTCTCAAGGTTTTTTGGGTGTTTTTGTTTTTTGTTTTCTTTGTTTTTTTTTTTTTTTGGTGTTTTGTTTTTGTTTTTGAGACAGGGATCTTGCTCTGTCACTCAGGCTGGAGGGCAGTGGCGCCATCTCGGCTCCCTGCAACCTCCACCTCCTGGGTTCAAGCAATTCTCCTGCCTCAGCCTCCCAAGTAGCTAGGATTATAGGTGCCTGCCACCATCCCTGGCTAATTTTTGCATTTTTAGTAGAGATGGGGTTTCACCATGTTGGCCAGGCTGGTCTTGAACTCCTCACCTTAAGTGATTCACCCACCTTGGCCTCCCAGAGTGCTGGGATTACAGGCATGAGCCACTGCGCCCGGCCTGACTCTCAGGTTTTAATCTCCAACCCAGACCTCTTCCTTGAACTCCAGACCCATATATCCAACTTTTTTAATTAAAAGATTACAGATGCTTCAACCTTGACTCTGCCAAAACTGAATGCTGATGTCCTCTCACCCACAGCCTGCTCCAGCTAGTCTTCTCCACCACAGTTGACTGAAACTCCAACCTTCTACTTGTTCAGTTGACTTCTCTACAAAGTGGAGAGTGGCCAGAGTGATTCTCTTAAACATAATAAGGCCATGTGCCTGGCCAACATGGTGAAAACCTGTCTCTACTAAAAATACAAAAATCAGCCAGGCATGGCAGCAGACACCTATATTCCCAGCTACTCCGGAGGCTGAGGCAGGAGAATTGCTTGAACCTGGGAGGCAGAGGTTGCAGTGAGCCGAGATCATGCCACTGCACTCCACAGCATGGGTGACAGAACGAGACTGTCTCATAAATTAATTAATTAGGCCATGTCACACCTCTGTTCAAAATTGCTCCCTGCTCCTCTAAAGTAAAAGCCAAAGTCCTGAAACTGGTCCAAATGCCCCTGAATGATCTGACCTTCTGTCACGTCTCTCACCTCCTTCCTCAAAAACATCAGACACCGGCTTTTCCACTGGCTGTTCTCTTTCCCTAGAACACTTAACCCCAATTGCCTACATGGCTAATTTCCTCACTTCCTTCCACTTTTTTTCAACAGACATCTTGATGATGCCTACCCTGACCAACCCTTTAAGCTGTCATTCTCTCTCCACCCTCCTGTACTAGCGTTCATGATCATTATTATACCACCTTTTTTCATATAATTCATTACTTTTTCTAAAATGCTGAAGGAGTTTATTTATTAAAGTTATTTACTGCCTACCTTCTCCCACTACAACATAAGCTCCCGGGGCAGATATTTTTGTCTGTTTTGTTCTGTGTGAAGCCCAAGAGGAAAACAAGCACTCAATAACTATTTCTTAAATGAATGAACATTTTTTAAGAAGCTCAAAAATAAACTAAAGGCATCCAAAATTTAAATATTAAAGTTACCCAAACCTCTACTCCTTTACCATAAGATCTGGGTAACTAAAGAATAACCTCTTTCTTTATTAAGCAGCTAATTTTCCTTCACTTTCTTACCTGTATTCAAATCTATGCCCACAAGTTGTTTTGACTCGACATGCTCAGCCTGAACTTTTACTAATGTTTCCTGTGGGTCATAACCAGCATTCTGAGCAAGAACCTTTAGGAATAAAAATAACAATATATATTATATATTTATGCATAATACCTTCACATATATCAAATATAAAAATACTCTTTACTCTTGTAAAAACACATCCATAACATGGCAATCATCTCCTTTTGAAGAATTCCACTTTTAATCTAAATCAAATTATTATTTCATCTATCTAGTAGTTTTTATATTTACTTAAACATTTCCCCTATGCACATCACACTAAATTCTGAGGACATCAGAGTTCCCCCATTTCTACCCTACTACATTAATTTCCCTCCTTGCAAAAGGTTTGTTTTGTTTTTTTTTTTAGCATGGAAGGAAGTAGAATGATATTCTTGTTTCCTCTAGTGCCGCTAGCCACACGCCCTCCAGTTCTTCATAGGCACTTGCTAAGGAAACCAGAATATTTGCAGCAACTTTGTGCCCCTCATCTTCATGAGGAGAGTCACAACCTGTGGTAACAGGACTGGAAATATCCGCACTCCAAACCAGGCTCATTTCCAAGTGGCCCCAAATCACCAGCTGATGAGGAAAAAGGTACCACCAATGTATACTGGGGTTACCAATTTCTGTCAACAACAGGATCATACTGACTTTGCTGCTCTGGGGAAAGAAAAAATAGGAAATCTAATTCACAAAGATTTCACAAATTATGAAAAATTTTAATAAAAATTAGCAAAGAGATTTTGCTAACATTGTTAATAATGTTTTAATTCACGGTAATAGCATCTTTGAAGTAGTTTTACTATATTTCTAAGGTGGTTTGAAACCAATTAAGGCAAAGAGAAAGGAATGGTTGCTTTCTGTCCTTAGGTTGCCACATGCAAAAATTCTGTTTTCTCCTTTTCTAGGAACTATAATGATGATGACAAATGTAAGGTTGTATCTAGGAATGCTAAAGAGCCTCAAGCTCTCCCTCTCCACAATTTAAATTGATTACATTTGGATACCACTAACAAAACAAAGATGTACCATAAAATCTAACTAAATTTTAAATTCTAAAATTTTTCATTATGATTAGTTAATCATGAGTCATTTCTGAAGGAAATTTTTGGAGCTGCTTTAATTTTTGGAACTCAGAGAAAGAAGCAAGGGGGTAAGTTGGCTATTTCATGAGATCGTGCAAGGATTCTGGGCTGTTAGCCCAAAAGTTTCCCTGCTTTAGTTGTAAAATGTCTAAGAGAAAACTGTGTAAGGAAATGCATATAAATATCTGTCTACTCCATTACCTATCAGATAATATGGGCAATTTGTAATTAAACACCTTTATGTCTAAGCAGTTGTTATTTAGCTGAAAGGGTAGTTGTACCTTGGGAATAATGAGTAAGGCATCAGCAAAAGCTTGGACTCCAAGACGAGCTCTTCCTTTTATACTGTTCTTATATGTAACAAGAGCTTCAGCCATTGCCACTTCAATTGCACCAGCTCCAGGAACCATACAACCTATTGGAGAGAAAAAATATGATTGCCAAGACATGCCATAAAGACCAAAAGAGAGAGACAGAGAAAAGCTATTCACTATTTAAGTATGTTCTGTTATCTACAGAAACCAAATAAATTGCACAGCTTAGTAATTACTCAGTTGTCCTATGAAACATCCTGAAGTTATATGTCATTAAATAAATAGGCATAGAACAGATAACTGGCTGTAAACAGCTTATTTTGCTCCTTATCCTCTGGTAAACAAGAATAATTTATTTTTACCTTCATCTTACTTTTTTATAACTACTTTTTTTTTTTTTCTGAGATGGAGTTTTATTCCATCACCCAGGCTGGAGTGCAGTGGCATGATCTCGGCTCACTCCAACCTCTGCCTCCCAGGTTCAAGCGATCCTCCTACCTCAGCCTTCTAAGTAGCTGGAATTACAGGCGTGCACCACCACACCCAGCTAATTTTTGTATTTTTAATAGAGACGGGGTTTCACCATGTTGGCCAGGCTGGTCTTGAACTCCTGACTTCAAGTGATCCACCCACCTCCATCTCCCAAAATGCTGGGATTACAGGTGTGAGCCACCACACCCGGCCTTATGGCTACTTTTAAGAGGTATTTATAATTTATATTGACAGGTAACTGATTACAATATCTGACATGAAAATTTTTTAGACCAAGATAATTTGTCTCTAGTTTTTGATGGGGAATTCTTGGAACTCAATGAAGTATTCATTTTTTGTACTGGAGCAGAACTCAAATTGCTATCTAAGAAAAAATTTAAGTGGTATTATTATTCTAAAGCAAGAGTTTTGGTTAAACACATCAAATTTCACATCAGGATATGACTTTTATATCTGCTACTTGTATGGTTTCATAAAGTTTATGACTCTTATTTAAATCAGCAAACGTGCTTTAAAACAAAACAATATGAAAACAATCTCCCCTTTTATCTCACATCATTTTAAAATTACTACCCACTTTCTCTGCTTCACTTCACAACATAACTGCTCAAGGAGTTGTTCACCCACCAGATGATTACATCATTACCTCCCATTCACATTTTTTAAAAGTTCCTTGTTAAATACAGAATACACTCAAAAGAATATTTATATGTATAAGATATAAAGAATAAATGTACAAATAAACAAATGTATCCATGTACCTACCACCCAGCTTATGAAAGAGATTACTGAAACTTTGAAAACTTCCCTGATCCCATTCCCTGTGAAAACACAACGTATCAAAATTTTAGCATCCCTAAAGCAGTACTTAAAGAGAAATTTATATCATGGAACACCTATATTAGGAATGAAGAAAGTTCTCAAACTAATGACCCCAGCTTCCACCTTAAGAAACTAGAAAAGGGCAGGGTCTGGTGGCTCACTCCTATAATCCCAGAACTTTGGGAGGCCAAGGCAGGTAGATCACTTGAGCCCAGAAATTCAAGACCACCCTGGGCAACACAGTGAGACCCCATCTCTACAAAAAACACAACAATTAGCCAGGTGTGGTGGCACACACCTGTAATCCCAGCTACTTAGGAGGCTAAGGTGGGAGGACTGCCTGAGCCTGGGAAGTCAAGGCTGCAGTGAGCCGTGACCATGCCACTGCACTCCAGCCTAGGCAACAGATCGAGACTCTGTTTCAAAAAGAAAAAAAAAAACAAAACTAGAAAAGGAAGCACAAATGAAACCTAATATAAGCAAAAGAAAGGAAATAATTAGGATGAAAGTGGAAATTAATCAAATGACAAATGTCAGAAATGAGAAAATTTATATCACTACAGATTATACAGATATTAAAAAGAATAAATGAATATTATGATCGACTTTATAACAATAAAGTTGAAACTGTAGATCAGAAGTTAGTAAACTTTCTGCAAAAGGCCAGTTAATATTTTTCAGGCCATACCATTTCTTTTGCAACTATTCAACTCTGCCACTGTAACATAAAAATAGCCACAGACAATATATAGACAAATGAGTATGGCCACATTCCAACAAAACTTTATTTACCAAAACAGGCAGCAAATCAGATTTAGTTCATAGATAGTAGTTGATGATCCTAACTTAGATGAAGTGGACAAATTCTTGAAAGACTACAAACCACTAAAGCTCACTCAAAAAAAACAAAACCTTTATAGCCCTATGTCTGTTAAAAAAATTGAATGTGTCATTAAAAGCTTTCCCACAAAGAAAACTCCAGGCTCAGATGGCTTTATTGACAGTCTACCAAACATTTAAGAAAGAAACAATACAAATAATACCAATTCTCCACAACAACTTAACACTTTCAGAAATTTGAACAAGAAAAACTTTCCAATTCACTCTATGAGTACAGCATTGTTCTAACACCGAAAAAGATAAAAGCATTACAAGAAAAAATATACACAGACCAATACCCCTTATGAATACAGATGTAAAAATTCTTAACAAAATTTTAGCCAATTAAATCAAATAATACATAAAAAGGAGAATACACCTAGTACCATTATTCACAATAGCCAAAAGGTAAATGCAACACGTTTCCAATAATAGACAAATAAAATGTGGTATATACATACAATAGAATATTATTCAATGGTAAAAAGGAAGGAAATTCTGGCACATGCTACAACATGAATGAACCTTGATGACAATATGCAAAGTGAAATAAGCCAGACAAAGGACAAAAACTGTATGATTCCAATTATATGAGATACATAGAATAAACTCATAGAGACAGAAAGTAGAATGGTGGTTACCCAGGGCTGGGGAGGTGGGTAGAGAATGGAGAGTTATTGTTTAATGGGTTCGGAGTTTCAGTTTTGCAAGGAAAAAAAGTTCTGGAGATGGGTGGTGATAATAGTTACACAACAATGTGAATGCACTTACTAACACTGAACTGTACACTTAAAAATTGTTAAACTGTAAATTTTATGTTATGTATATTTATCACAATTTAAAAAATAATTTAAAAAATGTAATCCATTAATTTTTAAAAAAGTAAAATGCATTATAACTAAGTATGGTTTATCCCAAGAATGTAAGGTTTGACATTTGAATCAATCAATGTAATTTACTGTACGAAAAAACTAAATGAGGGCTGGGTGCAGTGGCTCACGCTTGTAATCCCAGAACTTTGGGAGGCCAAGGCAAGCAGATCACCTGAGGTCAGGAGTTCGAGACCAGCCAGGCCAACATGGTGAAACTCCATCTCTACTAAAACATACAAAAATTATCCTGGCATGGTGGTGCATGGCTGTAATCCCACCTACTCAGGAGGCTGATGCAGGAGAATCGCTTGAACCTGGGAAGCAGAGGTTGCAGTGAGCCAGGATTGCACCATAGCACTCCAGCCTGGGCAACGAAGCGAGACTCCATCTCAAAAAAAAAAAAAAATCATATGATCATCTCAATAGATGCACAAGAAGCATTTGGCATTTATTCTCGTGTGTGTGTGTGTGTCTGTGTGTGTGTGTGTGTGTGTTTTGACAAAAAACAACAACAACAAGAAGTTTCACTCTTGTCACCCAGGCTAAAGTCCAGTGGCACGATCTCGGCTCACTACAACCTCCGCCTCCCAGGTTCAAGCAATTCTCCTGCCTCAGCCTCATGAGAAGCTGAGATTGCAGGTGCCTGCCACCATGCCCAGCTAATTTTTGTATTTTTAGTAGAGACAGTTTCACCATGTTGGCCAAGCTGGTCTCGAACTCCTGACCTCAGGTGATCCATCTGCGTCAGCCTCCCAAAATGCTGGAATTACAGGCGTGAGCCACCGCGACCAGCCTGGCATTTATTCTTGATTAAAAACTGTCAGCAAACTAGGTGCAGAAGGGAGAACTTCCTCAACCTGATAAAAACCTATAGCTAACATCATACATAATGGAGAAAGAGTGAATGCTTTCCCCCTAAGATCAGCGATGAGGAAAGGATGTCCATTCTCATTATTTCTAGTCAACATTATACTGGAGGTTCTGGCCCATGAAATAAGGGAGAAAATTTTAAAATATCCATATTGGAAAGAAAAAAGTATAACTGTATAGCAGACAATGTAATCACTTATATAGACAATTCAATGCAGCCTAATAAGAAAGCTAATTGTGATTTAGCAAGGTTGCAGAATTCAAGATCAATGTACAAAAATAAAATATATTTCTACATATTAGCAACTAACAATCAGAAATGGAAATTTTAAAAATAGCATATTAATAGCAACAAAATAAATGAAATACATAGAGATAAATATGGAAAAAAGTGTGTAAGGCTCATATACTAAGATCTACGAAATATTGCTGAGATAAATTCAAGAAGACTCAAATAAATAGATAAGACGATATTCATGAGTTAGAAGGCTCATTATTAAAATATCAACTATCTCCAAATTGATCTACAGATTTAATAAAATTCCAATCGAGCAGGGTGTAGTGGTTCACACCTGTAATCCAAGCCCTTTGGGAGGCCAAGGCGGGAGGATCACTTGAGCCCAGGAGTTTGAGACCAGCCTGGGTAACAACATAACGAGACGTTGTCTCTACAGAAAATAAAAAAAAATTAACCAGGCATGGTAGCGCATACTTGTAGTTCCAGCTACTTGGGAAGCTAAGGTGGGAGAGTCACTTGAGCTCAGCAGGTCGAGTCTGCAGTGAGCCATGATCACACCACTGCACTCCAGACTGAGTGACAGAGTAAGATCCTTTCTTAAAAAAAAGTTCTGATCAAAATCACAGCAACAGTTTTTTTGGTAGAAATTGACAAGCTGATTCTAAAATTCATATGGAAGTCATATGGAAATGCCAAAGACTTAGAATGACCAAAATAACTTAAAAAAAATGAGAGTTAACAATACTGATTTCAAGATTTATTATAAAGCTACAGTCATCAGGACAGTATGATATTAACATTAAAATAGACAAATGCATCAGTAGGACAGAAAAAAGAGCACAGAAATAGAACCACACAAATATGAAAAACTGATTTTTTGTACACGAGAAAAGTCAATTCGGTGGTGAAAGTATTTTCAGCAAATAAGACTAAAACAATCTGATACCTTTATATGAAAAAAATGAACTTGTATCCATACTTGCACCATATACAAAAATTAACTTAAAATGAATCACACATCTAAATGTAAAACATAAGACTATAACACTTTTAGAGGAAAATCTTTGTGACCCTAGGTTAGGTAAAGATTTTTTAGATACCACACCAAAAGCATAATCCATGAGAGAATAAAAATAATAAATTAGACTTCATCAAAATTAAGAACTTCTCTTTGAAAGGCACTGTTAATAATAAAATAAGCCATAGAGGAGAAAAATTTGCCAATTATATATCTGAAAAAGCACTTGTACCCAAATTATATACAAAGAACTCTCAAACTCAACAACAGAAAACTAACACAAATCTTTATCTTTTCTTTTTTTTTTTTTTTTTTCTGGAAACAGGGTCTCGCTCTGTCTCCCAGGCTGGAGTGCAGTGGTGTGATCATAGCTCACTGTAACCTCAAACTCTTGGGACTCAAGTGATATTCCTGCCTTAGCCTGCTAAGTAGCTGGAACTACAGGTACAGGCCACCACGCCTGGCTATTTGTGTGTGTGTGTAGAGTCATGGTCTTGCTATGTTGCCCAGGCTGGTTTCCAACTCCTGGGCTCAAGCAATCCTCCCATCCTGGCCTCCCAAAGAGCTGGAATTATGGGTGAGAGCCACTGTGCATGGCCAACAATCCAATTTTTTAAAAGGGCAAAAGATTTCAACAGAAAATTCACCAAAGATATACAGAGGGCAAATAAACACATTAAAAGATGCTCAACATGGGCTGAATGTGGTGGCTCATGCCTACAAATCCAAGCACTCTGGAAGGCTGAGGGGGGAAAACTGCTTGAGGCCAGGAGTTCAAGACCAGCCTGGGCAACAGAGAGAGACCTCATCTCTACAAAAAAAAAATTAAAAATTAGCCAGGTGTGGTGGCATGCACCTATTGTCCAGCTGAGGTGGGAGGATCACTTGAGCACAGGAGTTTGAGGCTGCAGTGAGCCATGATTGTGCCACTGCACTCTAGCCTGGGTGACAGAGCAAGACCATGTCTCGAGAAAAATATATATATGTGAAGTTTGCAGCCAGGCGCAGTGGCTCATGCCAGTAATCCCAGCACTTTGGGAGGCCAAGGCAAGTGGATCCCTTGAGCCCAGGAGTTCAGGACCAACCTTGGCAACATGGTGAAACCTCATCTCTACCAAAAATACAAAAATTAGCCAGTTTCAAAACCTGGTCTCAAAAGAAATAAATAGATTAAATAGCTTAATAATAAAAATAAAATTAAAAAAAATTTAAAGGCCAGGCATGGTGGCTCACACCTGTAATTTCAGCACTTTGGGAGGCCAAGAAGGGCAGATCGCTTGAGCTCAGGAGTTTGAGACCAGCCCGGTCAACATGGCGAAACCCCATCTCTACTAAAAATACAAAAAATTAGCCGGGTGTGGTGGTGCATGCCTGTAATCCCAGCTACTTGGGAGGCTGAGGCAGAAGAATCGCTTGAACCTGGGAGGCGGAGGTTGCAGTGGGCTGAGATCACACCACTGCACTAAAGCCTGGGCAACAGAGCAAGACTGTCTAAAAATATACATATATACACACATAGGTGTGTGTGTGTGTATATATATACATATATACACACATATACGTGAGGTTCATATCAATCACAAGAAAGAGCTTACCATCTTCAATGGCATTTTTGATAGCACGAAGTCCATCTCTTATGGCATCCTTGACTTGTGTGAGAGTATGCTTATTTGGTCCTTTAACCAACAAGGTAACAGAGCGAGGGTTAACACACTCCTCGATAAAAGTGAACTTTTCTTCACCCTAAAGGGTGGCACAAAAATATATAACTTTAATATTTGATGTCATTATAAAATCAACAATTTATACTAGAATACAATCTTCATTTGAATTTTTCTTATCAAGCATAACTAAGGGAGTTAAGTTATATCTGAACTCTTAACAAACATTTAGGTAAATAAACTGTAAAATCTGTTCTGTGAATTAGATCTCAAAACACAAAACATGAAATAAAAGGTCAAGTAGTATTTTTCTTTAAAAAAGGGGGCTTAGTATTCACTTTATAACCACTGTTCATAGAAATACTCACTAATGTATACTCATACACAAGACCAGCATGTCCCAAGCAATCTACGGTGAGATCTTCAAAAGAATTCAAGGCCATTCCACCACAAGCAAGAGAGAGTCTGAAATTACATATATGTCACCATAGCTTGATTATGGAGAACATTAATACTAATTTCTTAGAGGAGAAAAGATATCTAATGCAGAAGACTGTATTGTTACTGTATTGTATTGTTTTGGGTTTTTAATTGCCTAATAAAATTGTCTATATTTATTGAGTACAACATTATGATGTTTTTAAATATGTATACACTGTGGAATGGCTAAATCGAGCTAATTAACATACATATTGCCTATCTGAGGCTTGATTTAGCCATTTTTGTGGTAAGGATACTTAAAATCTACTCTCAGCATTTTTCAAGAATCCAACACATTGTGCATTCTCGGGTGGGTTTGCAAAAGATTTTTAAAAAGAACAATATATTGTTATTAACTATAGTTGCCATGTTGAACAATAGATCTCTTGAATTTATTCCTCCTAACTAACTGAAATTTTGTATCCTTTGACCCCCATATTCCCAGTGCCCCTCCCCTCCCACTGCCCCAGCCCCTGGTAACCGCCATTCTACTATCTACTTCTATGAGTTCAACTTTTTTAGATTCCATATATAAAAGTGAGATCATGCTGTATTATGTTGTATTGTTTTGTTTTTAAAATCTGTTTTAAAAAGATAAAAACTTTCCTTATACTTCAACAAAGTTCTGCAGTAGGTTAACAACCTTGCTTTTTGACAGTTCAATTATTTACTGAAACTAAAAACAAAATTTGGATTTTTTTTATGCCACTGTTCAGTTCAACAACATTTATACATAAGCTAAAAGGAAAACACATGGTATAGTTTCCATTTACTCTGTTAAAAACTTAGGATATATAATTATCTGCAAGCTTACCTTTCCATATTTCTTCTTTTTGCTCTGCGAAGAGCTACTATTCCATGTTTTGCAAGAGTATCTAAGGAAAACGGATCAATTCCCTATAATCAAATTAACATAAAAATTATAAACATATTTTAAACCAGTATTTCTCAAACCTTTTGGTCTCAGCACCACTTTACTCTCTTAAAAATGATTAAGCACTCAAAGAGCTTTTGTTTATGTAAGCTCTATCTATAATATTTATATTATAAAAACTGACAAATTTTTAAAATATTTATTAATTCATTTAAATAACAAGCCCATTTTATGTTAATACACATAACACTTTAAATGAAAATTTACTATACTTTTGAAAACAAAAATATATATAGTGAGCTAGCAGTGGCATTACTTTACATTTTTGCAAATCTCTTCAATATTTATCTTCACAGAAAACAAATGGATTCTCATATCTCATTCAGTATTCAATTTGGAATGATATGTTATTTTGGTTCAAGTTTATGAAGAAAATCTGGCCCCACACAGATAAATATTGTAAAGGGAGTAATATTTTAATAGGCTTTTCAGATAATTATGGAAATTCTTCTTTGATACTATACCAAAACTCAATAAGTAATAGTTTCTCAAAGGTTAGTTTCACTATGGAACCATAGCAATGAACTTTTCATACTATCTCACATTAAAACACATTGGTGTAACTTGCACACTGAATGGATTATTTATCCATGTATGATTTTATAAAAATCATGCATTTTTAGTCATGTAGATAGCATCAGTTCACTGAGATAGGCAAAGTTTCCACATGTTGACACATTTCATGTATAACATGTTGTGTTATACATGTGGAAACTGTGTCATGTTATACATGTGGAAACTGTGTCATGTTATACATGTGGAAACTTTGCCTCTCTCAGTGAACAAAAACTCACATTTGTTAATATCACTATTATCAGGAAAGTCTTTTAAGTATTGGAAAGCTGTCAAGTTCATGTGGCAGATACAAGTTTTCTGAAATTCTAATTTTTTTAAAAAGTTCAAATGTTATTGACAACAAATACTGTCAGCTGTTTTAAGTCACAGAATTTCTTCATTCATTTTTGAGAGAAATCTACCAAATACCCATATCTAGATAACCACAGTTTGTCTGTCAGTCATTCTTCCAGGTAAAAGTGGCATTCCATGAAAAAGTGGCTAGTTTACCTTGCAATTCAAACAATTACACAAGTGCTTTCCTTCAAGACAACCATCATATTTTGGTATGCAATAGAAGAGCTTTGAAGTTCCTAGCCCAATAATCCCAACACTTTGGGAGGCCAAGCCAAGAGGATCACTTGAGACAAGCCTGCACAACATGGCAATACCCAGCCTCTACGAAAAAACTTAAAAATTAGCCAGGCATGGTGATGCACACCTGTAGTCCTGGCTACTTGGGAAGCTGAGGTGGGAAGATCACTTGAGCCCAGGAGGTCAAGACTGTAGTGATCTATAAGTGTGCCACTGCACTCCAGCTTGGGTGACAGAACAAGACCCTATCTCAAAAGAAAAAAAAAAAGAGTGCTTTGTGCATACTTCATATTTTGTCATACATAATAATAAAAGGATGCATATTTAAGAATCAAAATTTAATAAAATTAATAAGTTTTACCACTTCATCAAGACACTCTCAAATGATACTGCCTTTTTTTTTCACTGCAAGTGTGCAGTGGTACAGCAATAAGGAATGTGATGACTACTAGTATAGTTTGGTGCTACTTCTTTGATTTGTACTAAGGTGCCAGCAGTTTTACAGATTGCTTTTGCAGCATCATTGCAAATGTCAACACAATGTAAAAGGTGTAATTATTATTATGAAAATAGTTTTTGACCTCACAGACTCTCTGAAAAAGTCTTAGGGATTCTTAGGGGTCCACAGACCACACTTCAAGAAATGCTTAAGAACATTTACAAATAACTAAAATCTAAACTTTCTTTCTCACCTTTTGATTAATGACGACAAATCCTTTATTGGACTGAGCACAGACTTTGTCCTTCAGGTCTATTATTTTTTGTACTCTATCTTCAATAAATTTTCTTTCAGCTTTTACCAATTTCTCTTTCTCTTCTGCAGTCTTATAAAAGAAACCAGAGTTCACCTCTCTAAAAGATTAATAAAAACCAGCTAGTAAAGGCAGGAAGAAAAAGGAAAAAAGATAGAAGCAGTCTACACCAAACATCTGGAAGGAAAAAGAGATTTTAAAACACCTTTAGAAAAAAAAAATTCAAAAGTTATAACGAGAAAGTAACACATACGTTTTTTCATATTCCAGTGAAACGTTGCAAATAAGGATAAACGCATCTTCTACTCGCTTCTTCATATCTGGATGACGGGCACCATGATCCAAAACTAATCCTTGGATCAACCTATTAAAAATATTAATGTTTCTTACTTTGAATATATACTCTAAAATTTGGTATAAAATTATCATTATACTATTAAAGTTACATCAATACTTCCAGGACACACATTGTTTCCTTGTACCAATTTTAACAGTTTTTGGTGTTTTTGTTTTTTGTTTTCAGAGATGGGGTCTTGCTATGATGTCCAGGCTGGTCTCGAACTCCTGGGCTCAAGCAATCCTCCTGCCTCAGCCTCCCAAGTAGCTGGGACTAAAGGAGTGCACCACCTCACCCACCTCCTTGCATTGACTTTAAACCTAACATATAATTAGTAAAATTAGGAAAGAGAATCTACTTTAACACAGTGTGACTATGAAGTCACAATAAAAAGTCAAGCCAGAATTATTTTCTAAGTTATGTGATTCAAAAATATGACACAGCTTATCAAGTAATGAAAGGTATGTATACAATGAGTTTCTTAGGAACGTTTATTCAAAATGATTATATGGAACAACTAAAAATTGTTAACCTAAATGTCCAACAATAGGGTATTATTCAGCAAACAATGACCCAACTATCTGATGGTTATAAAAAGTATGTAATAACATGGAAAAATATTTATAGGGCTAGCTGATAAGCATAGAATGACAAATTGCATATGAAGCATGACTATAACTGTTCTTTTTAACAACAAACAAGGAAGGGGAACATCACACACCGGTGCCTGTTGTGGGGTGGGAGAAGGGGGGAGGGATAGCATTAGGAGATATACCTAATGTTAAATGATGAGTTAATGGGTGCAGCACACCAACATGGCACATGCATACATATGTAATAAACCTGCACGTTGTGCACATGTACCCTAAAACTTAAAGTATAATAAAAATATAAATAAATTAATTAATTTAAAAAAAACCAACTTGGCATTAAAAAGAAAAAAAATGGGAGGGACCTAAGAGTAGGGGTTATGCATGGGTAGTAGGAATATAGATGATTTGGAAAGGAGGTGTTTCTTTCTGTTTTCCAAATAATCTTTCAAGAGTCAATATTTTTATAACTTTATACAATTCATTTACAAAACATTTAGGGGATGGAATTTCTACTTATGAATCCTTTATCACTAATTTTTGTTATATATTTTTAAACTATTTTAGTTCAACATAACTATAAGGAAGTTTTCAAAATTTTACTTTAACTAGATTACTCCATCTCTTAACAGAATGTAAATATATCTAGAAAGAAACAAAAACACTATGTTCAACATTCCTCACTTTTCAAGCCTCCTTCACTTTCCTCCCTCCCTACTGTCAGCAAATGACATTGTTTCTTTGAGAAAATAGAAACATTGTCCCATGACTACCTCTACCAATCCACTTGCACCTGAACCCGAAGCTCCTACTACTATGAATGAGCTGTCCATGTTCCTCTCTATGGGTAGCCTCTCTACTTGTGTACTGGATTCCATTTCCCTCTCTGTTCTTGCACTGTCCCCTAGTCCCCCATATCAATTCTTCTCGCCTAAAGAACCATCCTTATCAGCATGCAAACTTGCAGTAACAATTCCTATCATTAACACAAAAAATCCTTCTCCCTCAGCCCCATTCCCATATTCCCTTCTAGCTACTGCCCCATTTCTCTGTTCTCCTTTATAACTACACTTCTCTCAGTTACCATTCTCTCTTGAGCCACCTTCAATCTGACTTTTATTTCCACCTCTTTATTCAATCAGCTCTCATTAAAGCCACTAAAAAAGTAAATGTCTTCCGGCCAGGCGCGGTGGCTCACGCCTGTAATCCTAGCACTTTGGGAGGCCGAGGCAGGCAGATCACGAGGTCAGGAGATCGAGACCATCCTGGCTAACACAGTGAAACACCGTCTCTACTAAAAATACAAAAAATTAGCTGGGCCTGGTGGCAGGCGCCTGTAGTCCCAGCTACTCGGGAGGCTGAGGCAGGAGAATGGCGTAAGCCCAGAAGGCAGAGCTTGCAGTGAGCCGCAATCGCGCCACTGGACTCCAGCCTGGGCGACAGAGTGAGACTCCGTCTCAGAAAAGAAAAAAAAAGTAAATGTTTTCCAAATATAACAATCAACTCCCAGTTCACAGCAATGTACTCAAATTTTCAGCAGCATATGACACAGCTGATTATTGTCTCCTTGAAATACTTTATTCTTTTGGCTTCTGGGACACCACTCTCCCTTGGCTTTAATGCCTCCTTGACTGTCCCCTTCTCACTCCCTTTTGCTGAATCCACCTCATCTTTTCAAACTCTAAACATCCAAGTTCCCAGGGATCATGCTTTAAACTATATTCCTTTACTATATTCACTTCCCAGATGGTCTCATTAACTCATGGCTTTAAGTCATTTATACACTAATGATTCTCAAATACATACTTCTAGTGCAGACCTCTAGTCTGAACTCCAGACACATCTCTCCAAATTCCTACTCAACATCTCCACATGGATGTCTAATAGGTACCTCAAATATAACATTCTCAAACTGAACTCTTGATTTATCTCCCCAGATCTGCTCCTCCTAGTCTTCTCCATCTCAAGAAACAGCACCTCCACTTTTCCTGCTGATCATGAAAAAGCCCAAGAGAGATCTCTGACCGCTCTGTTTCTGTCATGTCCTATGTTGAACCGTCAACAAATCCTATTGCCCTTTCCTTCTAAGTACACCCTAATCCAAACCATTTTCATTTCTCACTTGTACTATACCAACTTTCCTAACTGGTCTCTGGTTTCTGCCCTTGGCCCTCTTTTACCTCCCAATCAGCCGTTTTGTGTGTATTCCCCACACAAAAACCACAGATAACCTTCTGAAGTATAAATCAAGAACTTGTTATCCTCAGCAATAGTAGGCTAACTGAGATCAGTCCTACTATCAAAAACAACTAAACATGCTGGCTTAAAAGCAAAAAAACCTTAGCAACATTGAAGAGCTATAAGATAGTATATAATCACGAGGCCAAAACTGAAATAAAACAGAAACTCCAACAGGTAAGTAGAGAACTGCAGGAACAGTAGGTTCTTTTATCTTAAAGTCATTTGACAATCCAGGCAAATCTGAACTTCGGTTTCAATGTCTTCACAATGAGAAGAAAACAGAATTAAAAGCCCAGAGCTCATCCAAGGTGGAGTGTTTACAGGAGACCCTCTTCACATTAAGTTGGAACCACAAAGGGCTACATACTCAAGATTATCCAGAAGGAAGAGCTAGAAATAATCAGCCCTCACATGGACTTACAGTTGGAATTCATATCAAATGGCTATTCCCAAAAACCTCAAGCTGTGAATTTAATTTAAAGTAGTCCCTAGGGAGGCAACAAATGCAAATCCTCTCTGCAGAAAGGCAGCTTCATTCTAGGTCTCAAATTATTTCTACCAATACGTTTTTCAAGCACAATGAATGGCACATATGAACACAAAGCATGATGAGTGAGAACCAGTAAAATATAATAAACACCAGAAAGGGACAAGTCAAAACTTTAGATATTATAATTATCAAACACGAACATATTAAACATATGTTTCAAGAAAGAAAAAAGGGCAAGTTTGGAAAGATTTGCAAGGGATAGAACACCATAAAAGGTCATGTGGCAGAATTAAGAAAGAACCAAATAGAACTTCTATAAATAGTAAATAAGGACATCCACACGTATACACACAGATATAAAAAAATTCAAGAAAACAACAGACATACATCCATATGTCTAATAAAAGAATATTACAATGTTTATAACAGCACTATTAATAATAGGTAAAAAATGCAAACTACCTAAATGCCAATCAACAGCAGAATGAATAAACTGTGGTATATTAACACAAGAAAATACTAAATAGCAAAGAGAATGACCAATCTACTAATCACACAAAAATACAAATGAGTCTCACAAACAATGCTAAATGAAAAAGGTCAGAAACAAAGAGTACCTACCTTATGATTCCTTATACAAGTACAAAACATATAACAATCTATGCTGCAGAAATTCAGATTACTCTAGAAGAAATATGGCTGAAAGGAAGCAAAAGAGGGGCTTTTAAGGTACTAGTAGTTCTGTTTCTTGTAAGAGTGCTGATTACACAGATATATTTGGAAAATTAATCAAGCCATATTGCTATGATAGTTGCATTTTTCAGTGTGTGTTACACTTCATTAGAAAGTTTATTTTTAAATCAAGGGATTGGTTTTAAAGTACAGTAGACATTGTTTAAGAGAAAATTAGCAAACAACAAAAATATATCACTAGAAATTATCCAGAATGCAACACAAAAGACAGCAAGACAAAAAGTACATAAAAAACTAAATTAAGAACATCAAGCATATATTCAACTGGAGAAGGAGAAGAAGGGATGAACAAAAGAAATGTTTAAACAGATAATGGATGGAAATTTTCCAGAATCAGATAAACGATAGCACTCAAAAAGCCAGAAAATGCCAACCAGAATAAACAAAAAGAAATCCATACCTAGCTACATCAGACTAAAAGTATACAACACCAAAGACAAAGAGAAATATCTTAAAATCACCTAGGTAAATAAAGGACTCGTGGCTATAAAGGACTCATGGCTAATTTCTGTACAGCAATAATGAAAGCTAGAAATCAACAGAACAATATCTTTAATCAACTGAAAGAAACTAACTGCCAACCTAGTAAACACACAATGAAAGTACCAAAGAATAAAGATAAAGGCATTTTCAGGCAAAGAAAAACTGAAAGTATGCCTCCAACAAACTATCACTAAGGAAAATCTACAGGATGAACTTTAGGCAGAAGAAAAGCAATCCCAAACGGAAGGCTGAGATGAAAAAGCTACATAGATGGCTGGGCGCGGTGGCTCACACCTGTAATCCCAGCACTTTGGGAGGCCGAGGTAGGTGGATTGCTTGATGTCAGGAGTTCAAAACCAGCCTGGCCAACATGGTGAAACCACGTCTCTACTAAAATACAAAAAATTAGATGGGTGTGGTGGTGCACGCCTGTAGTCCCAGCTACTCGGAAGGCTGAGGGAATCACTTGAACCTGGGAGGCGGAAGTTGCAGTGAGCTGAGATCAAGCCACTGCACTCCAGCCTGGTGACAGAGTGACACTCCACCTCCAAAAAAAAAAAAGAAAAATAAGTAAGGATAAGTAGAAAGTATAAAACAAGATGGAAAACTTTTTAATTTGCTTTTTTTTATTGTAATAGCTTTTTGGGGAACCGGTGGTGTTCGGTTACATAACTAAGTTCTTTAGTGGTGATTTCCTAGATATCGGTACACCCATTACCCAAGCAGTGTACACTCTACCCAATGTGTAGTCTTTTATCCCTCATCCTCCTCCCATCCTTCCCCCTGGGGTCCCCAAAGTTCACTGTTAAGATGGTAAATTTTAAATCAAATATATCCATAACTGTTTTAAATATAAAGGATTAAATGCTCCTGTTAACAAAGATTATCAGATTTAATATTTTACTCTACCTATATGACACAAAAAATCATGTAAAGAGAGAAAGACTGAAAGTAAAAACATACACAAAGATATGACAGGCAAATACTAATTAAAAGAAAACTGGGCCGG
Source organism: Pongo pygmaeus (assembly GCF_028885625.2). Lineage (NCBI taxonomy): Eukaryota > Metazoa > Chordata > Mammalia > Primates > Hominidae > Pongo > Pongo pygmaeus. The sequence goes on from NC_072392.2 coordinate 50,911,639, forward strand.
GCACAGTGGCTCATGCCTGTAATCCCAGCACTTTGGGAGGCCGAGGAGGGTGGATCACTTGAGGTCAGGAGTTTGAGACCAGCCTGACCAACATGGTGAAACCCCATCTCTACTAAAAATACAAAATTAGCTGAATGTGGTGGCACATGCCTGCAATACCAGCTACTTGGGAGGCTAAGGCAGGGGAATCACTTGAACCCAGGAGGCAGAGACTGCAGTGAGCCAAGATCACGCCATTGCACTCCAGCCTGGGTAACAAGAGTGAAACTCCATCTCTAAAAAAAAAAAAAACTGGATGGACCTGGCATGGTGGCTCATTCTGTTCTGTAATCACAGCACTTTGGGAGGCCAAGCGGGTGGATCCCTTCAGCTCAGGAATTTGAGACCAGCCTGGGCAACATGGCAAAACCCTGTCTTGACAAAAAATACAAAAATTAGCCAGACATGGTGGTGCATATCTGTGGTCCCAGCTACTCAAGAGGCTAAGGTGGGAGGATCACTTGAGCCCAGGTGGTCAAGGCTGCAGTGAGCTGTAATTGTGCCACTGCCCTCTAGCCTGGGTGACAGAGCAAGACCCTGTCTCAGAAAAAAAAAGGAAAGGAAAGGAAAGGAAAGGAAGGGGAGGGGAGGGGAGGGGAGGGGAGGGGAGGGGAGGGGAGGGGAGGGGAGGGGAGGGGAGGGGAGGGGAGGGGAGAGGAGAGGAGAAGAGAAGAGAAGAGAAGAGAAGAGAAGAGAAGAGAAGAGAAAAAAGAAAAGAAAAGGAGAAAAGAATAGAAAAGAAAAGAAAAGGCTGGGCACGGTGGCTCATGCCTATAATCCCAGCACTTTGGGAGGCAGAGGTGAGTGGATCGCCTGAGGTTGGGAGTTCAAGACCAGCCGGACCAACATGGAGAAACCCCATCTCTACTAAAAAAAATACAAAATTATCTGGGCATGGTGGCGCATGCCTATAATCCCAGCTACTAGGGAGGCTGAGGCAGAAGAATCGCTTGAACCCGGGAGGCAGAGGTTGCGGTGAGCCGAGATCACACCATTGCACTCCAGCCTAGGCAACAAGAGAGAAACACCATCTCAAAAAAAAAAAAGAAAGAAAGGAAAGGAAAGGAAAGGGAGGGAAGGAGGAAGGGAGGGAGGGAAAGGAAGGAAGGAAGGAAGGAAGCTAGCTAGCTGGTACAACAGCTTTTAACATGTAAAGATGTTTTAAATATAATTATCAATATCAGATAAATTATACTTTTAAAGACATTACTAGAAAAAAGTCACTTCATATCAGTACAAAAGTTCAATGCACCAGGAAATATGTAACAGTTTAAAAACTATGCATCTAAAAAGATTGTCTCAAGATATATAAAGCAAAACTCTCAAAACTAAAGTAAAATATAAACAGGTACACAATAATATTGAAAGATATTTATACATTTCACTCAGTAATTGACAGAATAAGCAGTCAAAACATCAATAAGGATATAGAAGTTCTGAACAACAGGATTAACAGGATACCTTGATCTTCATGGACATGTATATAAAATCGTACCTACCAACTGCAGTATACATTATTTTCAAGTACATGAAACATTAACATAACAAAAGCTGACTATACACTGAGCCATAAAGCAAGTGTCAACAAGTTTCAAAGGAGCAAAAATCTCAGAGCATATTCTCTGACCACAATGTAATTAAGCTAGGTATCAGTAATAAGATAACTAAAATTTCGCCATGTTAAGAAACACACTTCTAGTTGAAATTAGAAAATATTTTAAACTGAATAAAAATTATAAGATTACATATAAAAACTTGAAGGATGCAGCTGAATAGTACTTCAAGAAAAATTTAAGGTCTTAAGTACTGTATTCAAAAGCAGGAGACTGAAAATTAATAACCTAAGTAGCTATCACAATAAAACAGAAGCAGCAAAAAAGTCCCCACAAAATTCCAAAAAAGTAAATTAAATAATAAAGAGAAAGACACTGTGAAACAAAAACAAACCTCTGGGAAAAAATTATCAAAAAAAGGAAAGAAAGGCACAAATAACACCAGAAATAAATGGTGATACCACTACAGAGCCTGCAAACAGGATCCTTATAAAAATTTTATGCCAATAAGGATATTTATGAACATTTTATACCAAAAATTTCAGAGTTAAACAAAATGGACAAATTTCTAAGAAAACATTACTTACCAAAATGATTCAAAAAATAAGTAGAAAACCTAACTAGTCCTATAGCCATTAAGAAAATTGCATGAGTGGGGCCAGGTGCGGTGGCTCATGCCTTTAATCCCAGCACTTTGGAAGGCCAGGGTGGGTGGATCACAAGGTCAGGAGCTCGAGACCAGCCTGGCCAACACGGTGAAACCCCGTTTCTACTAAAATACAAAAAAGTAGCCGAGTGTGGTGCCGCACACCTGTAGTCCCAGCTACTCAGGAGGCTGAGGCAAGGGAATCACTTGAACCCAGTAGGCAGAGATTGCAGTGAGCCAAGATCACACCATTGCACTCCAGCCTGGGGGACAGAGTGAGACTCCATCTCAAAAAAAAAAAAGAAAAAGAAGAAGAAGAAGAAGAAAATTGCATGAGTAATCAAAAATCTTCCCACAAAAACTCTTCAAGACAAATAATCAGACTTTTCCAAAATAATTATCAAGGTGAAAAACAATGAGAGGAAGAAAGAACCTACAAATTAACAAATTAACAGAGACTTAAAAGAGATATCACCTAAGTGCAGTATACAGACTGTGTGTAGATCTTAATCCAAACAAAACTGAAAAAAATCTGAGACAACTGTTAGACTATAAACTGGAAATGTGATAGTATTAATGAGTTATTCATTTTTAAGGTGTTATAATGTTTTGTGGATATATTAGGTAAAAGCAGGGGGTTTATGTTTTATGGATTATATGATATTTACAGGTGGTATATGATATCTGGATTTGCTTCAAAATAATCCTGGGTGGGAGGGGGAAAGAGGGAAGGGTATGGTTGAAATAAGATCGCTTCATATGTTGGAAATTGATAAAGATAGCTAACAGGTGTGTGGAAGTTCCCTATTCTTTTCTCTCTATATATGTTCACAATTTTCTATAATACAAAGTTTTAAAAGAGTAAATCCAAAATCAACATGGTACTCCATAATCTGGTCCCTTTTGCCTCACCTCCTCTCCTTTGCTCCAGGTACACTGTAACAACCTAGTCACACCTCTGCCTTAGGACCTTTTCAGAGGTCATTCCTTCTGCTTAGAACCCTCTTGTTCCAGATGTGCACATGGCTAGCTCCCTTGTTTCTTCAGAGACCTCTTAGCTCTCCAGGTTCTTATCAGAGTAGTCTTCCCTGTCCACTATAAAATCACACACATGATTTTTTTTCTATTTCAATTAGAAACATAAGCTTCTTGGGGAAAGAAATTCTGTTCTGTTTACTCTCATTCCCATTACCTAGAGCAGTGACTTAATATATGTTGAATGAATATATTTATGTTGAATAAAAGTAAGTAATGAATTTAATAAAAGAATATCTTTAAAAAATTCTAGAACCCATATGTTGTCAAAGCTTATGTAATTTACTTTGTATCTGTTCCTAATTTATGCTTCATCTCCATTATTTCTACCATGAAGAGATCAATAGAGTAACCTGGTCTTCTAACAGCCAAAACAGAATCCACCACAGCCTGAAAGAGAAATGAATGAGAACAGTTAAGTTATTTGGACTACTAAAATAAACCAAGGGCCCAAACAATCTATCACCAGACTAAGGAGATAAAAGCCTTCAGGATTCAAAACCTAGGGCAAGACCAATATGTGCCACTTTACTATGGACGCTAACAATAGCCAATGCCAACAGACACTTTAGAGTCTAAAGAAACTTCAGAGATCATTAGGTCCAAACCTTTTATTTTACATATAAGGCAACTGAGATAAGACCTTAAGAAGTCACAGTTTTTAAATAAGATCTAACAGCTAGTAACAGGGCCAGGACTAGAATTCAGGGCTCCTTAACTGCCCAGCGACTACTCTTTCTATCATACCAAGACTATCCAAACTTTTCCACCAAAGGACACCTTAATGGAAAAGAAGGAAAAGTAATCTAAGGTAATAGCTCCAATTTGCTGGCTATAATAACAGGAAATGTTAAAGTCTCATGTTTTATCATGAAAAGTTTCCATGTCATCCCATAATATGTTTATCTCAATGTAAAAATAATGTTTTCCCCCAAAATTGTAAAGTAAAATTGACACTCCAGAAAGATACGTCTCATTTATTCTGTCACATATGACCAGGGATATACAATTTAAGAAGCATAGCACAACACATCTTATTGCTTAGCTCAGAAAATGATATAAAAATAATTAACTGCAGAAATTAAGAGCTAAGTTATAACTACCCTAAAATATACATAAAGCAGAAAAAAACTGTATCTTAGAAAACTATGCCTGAGGTAACATAATATTTTATTTTAGAGGCAAATAACAAATAGGACAAAGGCCATTGGATAGTGAGAATATCACTGTTTCTGTAACTCTAAAACAGAATGGGTGCCCTAGCAGCATGAAGAGTTGGGGCCATCGAAGTACTCTAACAGCAGAAAACACAGCAGAGCCTTTCTTCTGATTCTGCTCATCAAGAAATTGTCTGATCATAATCTGATTTCCCAAGTTGTTTTTTTTAACAGTAAGGAGAATCGACCAGAAACAACTCAAGTATTCCAGTACATTTGGCATTTGTAGTTCTCAAAGTAAATTATTAAGATAGTATTCTGCTTTGTATGTCAATGTCTTGCGAATTTGTTTCCTAAGAATTTATCATTCTTCCTGGTAAACAAACGTATTCAAGTTTCAGAAATTACAAAGCTGAAAAATAATAATGATATCAAATCATTGCCACCTGATAAAAGCCTTCCCAAAATATCCAGCCAATCTTGTCTTTATATAAAATATACATATATTTTTTTGAGACAAAGTTTCACTCTGTCACCCAGGCTAGAGTGCAGTGGCATGATCTCAGCTCACTGCAACCTCCCCCTCCCTCCCAGAGTGATTCTCCTGCCTTAGCCTCCCAAGTAGCTGGGATTACAGGTGCCTGCTACCATGCCCAGCTAATTTTTGTATTTTGAGTAGAGACAGGATTTCACCATGTTGGCCAGGCTGGTCTCAAACTCCTGACCTCAGGTCGTCTTCCCACCTCAGCCTCCTAAAGTGCTGGGATTACAAGCATGAGCCACCGGGCCCAGCCTATATAACATATATTCTACCTTTAGAAATAAACAAAACACTGGCCAGATGTGGTGACTTCACGCCTGTAATCCCAGCACTTTGGAAGCCCGAGGCGGGTGGATCATTTGAGGTCAGGAGTTCAAGACAAGCTTAGGTAACATAGTGAGACCCCATCTCTACTAAAAATACAGAAATTAGCCGGGCGTGGTGGCACGCGCCTGTAATCCCAGCTAATCGGGAGGCTGAGGTAGGAGAATCGTTTGAACCTGGGAGACGGGGGTTGCAGTGAGCTGAGATCATGACATTGCACTCCAGCTTGAGTGACAGAGTAAGACTCTGTCTCAAAAAAATTAATAAAAGAAATAAATAAACAAACATACATTTCCAATATGTGAATATTAATATATTAATATATCATATCACATTTCATTATATTGGTAACCTTATCTACAAGGTACACTGCTAAAACAACTATCTTGTGTGTCATCTCACATAATAAAATATGGACCTCTAAGTTTAAAAAGACCAGTATACTATTCAAGAGCTTCCGCAGGAGATGATCTGCAGGCAGCCAAACCTCTCCCAACTTTCAAGTCACATTTAAAAAAAGGCGGAGCTGGTTTTTTGAAAGGATCAACAAAATTGATAGACCGCTAGCAAGACTAATAAAGAAAAAAGAGAGAAGAATCAAATAGATGCAATAAAAAAGTGATAAAGGGGATATCACCACCGATCCCACAGAAATACAAACTACCATCAGAGAATATTACAAACACCTCTATGCAAATAAACTAGAAAATCTAGAAGAAATGGATAAATTCCTCAACACATACACTCTCCCAAGACTAAACCAGGAAGAAGTTGAATCTCTGAATAGACCAATAACAGGAGCTGAAATTGTGGCAATAATCAATAGCTTACCAACCAAAAAGAGTCCAGGACCAGATGGATTCACAGCCGAATTCTACCAGAGGTACAAGGAGGAACTGGTACCATTCCTTCTGAAACTATTCCAATCAATAGAAAAAGAGGGAATCCTCCCTAACTCATTTTATGAGGCCAGCATCATCCTGATACCAAAGCCTGGCAGAGACACAACCAAAAAAGAGAATTTTAGACCAATATCCTTGATGAACATTGATGCAAAAATCCTCAATAAAATACTGGCAAACCGAATCCAGCAGCACATCAAAAAGCTTATCCACCATGATCAAGTGGGCTTCATCCCTGGGATGAAAGGCTGGTTCAATATATGCAAATCAATAAATGTAATCCAGCATATAAACAGAACCAAAGACAAAAACCACATGATTATCTCAATAGATGCAGAAAAGGCCTTTGACAAAATTCAACAACCCTTCATGCTAAAAACTCTCAATAAATTAGGTATTGATGGGACATATCTCAAAATAATAGGAGCTATCTATGACAAACCCACAGCCAATATCATACTGAATGGGCAAAAACTGGAAGCATTCCCTTTGAAAACTGGCACAAGACAGGGATGCCCTCTCTCACCACTCCTATTCAACATAGTGTTGGAAGTTCTGGCCAGGGCAATTAGGCAGGAGAAGGAAATAAAGGGTATTCAATTAGGAAAAGAGGAAGTCAAATTGTCCCTGTTTGCAAACGACATGATGGTATATCTAGAAAACCCCATTGTCTCAGCCCAAAATCTCCTTAAGATGATAAGCAACTTCAGCAAAGTCTCAGGATACAAAATCAGTGTACAAAAATCACAAGCATTTTTATACACCAACAACAGACAAAGAGCCAAATCATGAGTGAACTCCCATTCACAATTGCTTCAAAGAGAATACCTAGGAATCCAACTTACAAGAGATGTGAAGGACCTCTTCGAGGAGAACTACAAACCACTGCTCAAGGAAATAAAAGAGGATACAAACAAATGGAAAAACATTCCATGCTCATGGGTAGGAAGAATCAATATCATGAAAATGGCCATACTGCCCAAGGTAATTTATAGATTCAATGCCACCCCCATCAAGCTACCAATGACTTTCTTCACAGAATTGGAAAAAACTACTTTAAAGTTCATATGGAACCAAAAAAGAGCCCGCATCGCCAAGTCAATCCTAAGCCAAAAGAACAAAGCTGGAGGCATCACACTACCTGACTTCAAACTATACTACAAGGTTACAGTAACAAAAACAGCATGGTACTGGTACCAAAACAGAGATATAGATCAATGGAACAGAACAGAGCCCTCAGAAATAACGCCACATATCTACAACTATCTGATCTTTGACAAATCTGAGAAAAACAAGCAATGGGGAAAGGATTCCCTATTTAATAAATGGTGCTGGGAAAACTGGCTAGCCATATGTAGAAAGCTGAAACTGGATCCCTTCCTTACACCTTATACAAAAATCAATTCAAGATGGATTAAAGACTTAAACGTTAGACCTAAAACCATAAAAACCCTAGAAGAAAACCTAGGCATTACCATTCAGGACATAGGCATGGGCAAGGAATTCATGTCTAAAACACCAAAAGCAATGGCAACAGAAGCCAAAATTGACAAATGGGATCTAATTAAACTCAAGAGCTTCTGCACAGCAAAAGAAACTACCATCAGAGTGAACAGGCAACCTACAAAATGGGAGAAAATTTTCGCAACCTATTCATCTGACAAAGGGCTAATATCCAGAATCTACAAGGAACTCAAACAAATTTACAAGAAAAAAACAAACAACCCCATCAAAAAGTGGGCGAAGGACATGAACAGACATTTCTCAAAAGAAGACATTTATGCAGCCAAAAAACACATGAAAAAATGCTCACCATCACTGGCCATCAGAGAAATGCAAATCAAAACCACAATGAGATACCATCTCACACCAGTTAGAATGGCAATCATTAAAAAGTCAGGAAACAACAGGTGCTGGAGAGGATGTGGAGAAATAGGAACACTTTTACACTGTTGGTGGGACTGTAAACTAGTTCAACCATTGTGGAAGTCAGTGTGGCAATTCCAAAGGGATCTAGAACTAGAAATTCCATTTGACCCAGCCATCCCATTACTGGGTATATACCCAAAGGACTGTAAATCATGCTGCTATAAAGACACATGCACACGTATGTTTATTGCGGCATTATTCACAATAGCAAAGACTTGGAACCAACCCAAATGTCCAACAATGATAGACTGGATTAAGAAAATGTGGCACATATACACCATGGAATACTATGCAGCCATAAAAAATGATGAGTTCATGTCCTTTGTAGGGACATGGATGAAATTGGAAATCATCATTCTCAGTAAACTATCGCAAGAACAAAAAACCAAACACCGCATATTCTCACTCATAGGTGGGAATTGAACAATGAGAACACATGGACACAGGAAGGGGAACATCACACTCTGGGGACTGTTGTGGGGTGGGGGGAGGGGGGAGGGATAGCATTGGGAGATATACCTAAAGTATAATAATAATAAATAAATAAATAAAAAGGCCTAGTATGATACTTCTGAAAATTACGAATACTGTTCTGACCAGTCAAATCTAATCTACAGTTAGGCCTATACAATAATTGTCTGTCTTCCATATTTTATGTCCAAAAAACCACATGAAATACTTGATTATCTTACAGAAAAAGAAAAATATCACCATGCATTAGGCTATATTTGTTCTGAATGCAAAAGTTTAATAACATACCTCTGTTAACACATCAGCTAGTTCAGCATGAACTTTAGTTTGTAGTGATGTTCTAGCTACATCTAAGAGGATTTTTCTTTTCATCTCCTTTGTCACTTTAACTTCCTCCAAAACTTCAAGTGCTTTTATCTTTGCAGCTTCAAATCCTTCAGCTATTATTCTAGGGTGCAGGCCCTGTTACATGAACATAAAATTATAAATTATAAAATAAGTTACCCAATGTAAAAGTAACCAACCTGTCTGATTATTATTTCCAAAAAAAGTTACTCACATTAATGCCATGAAATATAAGTGTACATAATTTATAAGTCATTTTAGTGCTTCATACTTGAAATAATCTCAAACTTAACAGTAAAGCTTCAAGTCTAGTATAAAAAATTACAGAAGTCCTTTTTACTTCCAAAAATTATGACTACATTGTTGTTATGTGGTGCCCTTCTGAATGGGCACACATAAAAAGATTCCTTTCAATGCAGAGGAAAAGAACCACCACTGAATTGGGGAAAAGTGGCAGACAGAACACTGTGGTGTCTACCACTTCACCAAGTGATCAAAGTTAACATCACGATAATGAGACAGACAGGCATCACATGCCTGCTGATATGACACATTCAGTAGAACACAACAGTTCTATGGTATTCTGGCCAACAATCTGTAACCTAAGTTTAATTGAGGAAATGGGCAAATCCACACTGAGGGACTTTCTACAAAATAAACGGCTGGTACTCCTTAAAAGTAGCAATATCATGAAGCATAAAAGGCAGCTCAGGAACTAGTCTAGCTTAAAGGATACTAAAGGAACACGACAACTGAGTGCAATGCATGAACTTAGATCTTTTTTTCTATAAAGAACACTATTAATACAAGTGGTGAAATTTGAATAGAATGCAGATTAGATAACAGTAATGTATCAATGTGTTAATGTTATTATTAATTTCCTGGTTTTTATAACTATACTGCAATTATATAATTCCCTGGTTTTAAAAAATATACACTAAAATATTTAGATCATGTCTGCAACATACAGTTTAGAAAAGAATATGTACACTGATACTAAGGAAGAGAACAGGGCAGGCAGGGAATGAGAGAAATGAAAATACTTGAAGAATCTGGGTAAAAAGTATACAGGAATTCTTTGTAGTATGCTTGCAACTTTTCTATAGGTCTAAAATTATGACAAAATATTTTAATAGTATTTTTTGTTCCATAAAATAATACACAAACTTTGTGAAAGCTAGCACTTAGTCTAATTCATTCCCTCACTTCTTTTCTTTACATCAATCCTTAATCTTTAAAAGTTGACATTGAGTATTTGTGCTGGACATGACTAAGAGTTTTACACAAGTTATTTAATTCTCTAGCCACATTATGAAGTGGGTATTATTATTTTTCCTGTTTCACAGATGAGAAGACCGAGGCTTAAACGGATAATGTAATTTGTCTTAGATCACCAAGATAATAAGAAGTGAAACCAGGCTGTTTAAACCCATGAGACCTGACTTTAGAGCCTATGTTATTAACCATTTTCAAAAATGTCTTCAAGCTAGGACCCCACAATCTCTCATCCAGACTACTATGAAAACCTCTGGTCCAGACTCCCTTAAAACCATCCCCCAAATACTTAAAATGCCAACCTGACCATATCAGTCATTAGTATATTTCTATGTTTGGTCTGTAATACCACTGGATGAAATCTAAGCTTCTTGGTTAGCATACTACATGCCCTCTGATCTGGCTCCCACTTCCCTCTCCAGCCTCTTCTCCACTACTGTTCACATCACTTGAAATTCCAGCAACACCAAAATGCTTGTAGCTTCATACAACACCATGTTGCTTGTCTTCTCTGTGGCTTTGCTTATGTTGTTCCTTCTGCCTGGAAAGCCATTCTCCTCAACCCTTGCTCTTTTGTCTGGTTCACTCCTCCTCATCCTGAAGATTTAGGCCAGGCCTTACTTCCTCCAGAGAGTTTTTCCTGACTACTTCAGTCTAGTTTAGGACGTCCCTCCAGCCTCAGTGATTCTATCATATACTGTGCCCAGCTCTATCACTGTACGGCCACAGAGTTTCATAATGTCTGTTAGCATCTCACCCTTGCCAAACTCCTTTCTTCCTAACCCAACCCTAATTCAGTTTGGGTTTCCCTCTCCCACTTGTGCTTTGGACAAAGCTGATCTTATCCCCAGCTCAAGCAGTAGATCCTTATTAGTCTAAGTCAATTCCCATAAAAACTATTACTGGCTTGGGATGGACATAATACTAAAGTTGGCCCAATCATACTAAAGAAAAGCCTCCTGAATGGCTTTATCTTGCCCTCTGCCTAATTTCCTCTGACAGTCTTTCTTCTCTCTCCTCTGTCCTCTCTCTCCTCTCTTTTCTCTCTCTCTTTCTTTTGGAGACTGGGTCTCACTCAGTCACCCAGGCTGGAGTACACTGGTGCAATCATGGCTTACTGTGGCCTCCACCTCCTGGGTTCAGGCAATCCTCCTGCCTCAGCCTCCCAAGTAGCCAGGACCACATGCAGCATGCCACCAAGCCTAATTTTTTTTTATTATTTCTAAAGACAGGGTCTCACTATGTTGCCCAGGCTGGTCTCAAATTCCTGGGCTCAAGTGATCCTCCTGCCTCAGCCTCCCAAAGTGCTGGTATGACAAGCGTGAGCCACTGTGCCCAGCCAGTCTTACTTTCTTTTTCTTTTCTCTTTCCTTTTTTTTTTTTTTTTTTTTGAGATGGAGTTTCACTCTTGTTGCCCAGGCTAGACTATGATGGCACAATCTTGGCTCACCGCAATCTCCGCCTCCCGGGTTCAAGCAATTCTCCTGCCTCAGCCTCCTGAGTAGCTGGAATCACAGGTGTGCGCAATCACGCCTGGCTAATTTTGTGTTTTTAGCAGAGACAGGGTTTATCCATGTTGGTCAGGCTAGTCTCGAACTCCCGATCTCAGGTGATCCACCTGCCTCGGCCTCCCAAAGTACTGGGATTACAGGCATGAGCCACTTCACCTGGCCTCTTACTTTCAAGATGGAAATACTCTTAGGATGAAACAGCAATGTGAGTGGAAGAGCTAAGAGACAAAGAACCTGTGTACCTGATGACTGAATTTTGTTATCACACAACCTGACAGTCTGCCTTATCTCTCAATTTTCTATTATGGGAGATAATCATTTCCTTATTGTTCAAGTGAGTTTTAGTCAAGTTGTTTACAGCCAAAAGCATCCTAAGTTGCAAGTACTGAATTAACAGAAAATTCCCAATACTAAACGAAACACAGAGAATCATTTTGACCAGGTTATTCTTTGCTGAAATGGTCCCTGAAAGAGAGAAAAAATTCAGATACGGAGAAAAGAGATACTTAATTAGAGAAAGGTAGAAATGTACATGATGTTTTCAGAGGCCAGTGAATGGAGGAGTCTGGCTGAAGTAGATGATTTATAAAGAAAAAATGAAACTAGAAAGGAAGGTAAATTCACAATAAGAAAAACCTTCAATAATTTTTCTCCAGTTGTTTTATAAAGGTGCATAATTTGGTTTCAACTTTATCTATGGTGTTTTCTTTCTTAATTACCCATGGATACATGAGTAATTTTTTACTTTTTTAGGTCCGTTAAATATTTCATTTTTAAAAGAGGTATATAATTCCAATGAAAGGCATTATTTTGGCCAACAAAGTTCATTATTATTTCCATTTATAATTGTCCAAGAATATCTTAATTAACTGTCTAGGCCAGGCACGGTGGCTCACGCCTGTAATCCCAGCACTCCGGGAGGCCGAGGCAGGTGGATCACCTAAGGTCAGGAGCTCAAGACCAGGCTGGCCATGATGGTGAAACCCTGTTTCTAATAAAAATACAAACATTAGCCGGGCATGGTGGCGCATGCCTGTAATCTCAGCTACTCGGGAAGCTGAAGCAGGAGAACTGACTGAACCTGGGAGAAGGAGGTTGCCGTGAGCCAAGATTCCGCCACTGCACTCCAGCCTGAGTGACACAGTGAGACTCCATCTCAAAATTAATTAATTAATTAATTAAATAAAACAAAATTAACTGTCTAAAACTCAACCATTTTACTAGTTAAAAAAATAACTTGCCATTCAAAATAACATATAAACTCTGTGAAATTCTAATACCTCAGAAATGTACAGATCAGCTTGTTTTAATAACTCTCCAATAATTAGAACATTTGAAGTAGTACCATCTCCTGTGACGTCATCCTGAGCTGTTGCTACTTTTGCTATCAAGGAAGCTGCTGGATGTTGAATTTGCTGGAAAAAAGCAAGCAACAGATTTAAAAAGAGAGGATGAGATAAGGAAGTAGGTCACCAAAAGCAAGATAACCTAGGGGTCAGTAGCAAAATTAAAAAATGAAATAAGTTTCATTCTACAAGTTTACAAGTTTTGTATTATCAATACCTAAATGTCAAGTCCAAAATTTTAAAAGTGACAGGTAATGAGGCCTGAACATTTCATAAAAGTCTTTGCTTCAGAATGCAATGACATTTCTAAAATTATTTCATTTGAGATTAAATCATTCAATCTCAAAATGAATACATTTATTAAATTTGCAAAGGATATTTTTATTTTTCCATAATTACAAAGAACATAAGGCAGCGCCCTTAAAAGATATTATTGATTTATAAGTATGCCTAAGTATACAAAGACTTGGAAACAGCCAAAAAAAATTTTTTTTTTTTTTTTTTTGAGACAGGGTTTCACTCTGCCACCCAGGCTGGAGTGCAGTGGCACGATCTCAGTTCACTGCAGCCTTGGCCTCCTGGGCTCAAGTGATCCTCTCACCTCAGCCTCCAGAGTAGCTGGGACTATAGGCATATGCCACCACACTGAGCAAAATTTTTTTTTTTTTTGTAGAGACGGTTTTCACTATGTTGCCCAGTCTGGTCTTGAACTCCTGGGCTCAAGCAATTTGGCCACCTCAGCCTCTCAAAGTGTTGGGATTACAAGAGTGAGCTACCACACCCGGCTAAAAAAATTTTTTTATTGAGGTCTAATTCAACAGTCTTCAGCATATCTCAAGACTGCAGTATTTAGCTCACAGCCTTGGCTTAAAGATACACAAGTTCTACTATGCTTCTAATTAAGGCTTATTAAAGTTTATTAAAGTCAGCAGCATCAGCTCACCATCTCATGGAGCAGCACATTGCCATCTTTGGTGAGTCTGATGTCACCTGCACCAGAAACAAGCCTGTTCAGAGAAGAATGATATTAACTTTGTGTGGTAGGAAGACACTCCCAGTGCTTGCCACTACATTATCCTTAATAGAGGGAACTGGGCTTGGAAAACTTCCACTGTACCATGGGAATACGCCATGGTAATTACCACCATTTGCAGCTCACAGAATCATTTCTCCCCAGATGGACAGCTTATGGAGATTTCACTCCAAATGGACCATTTACAGGTTTAAAGATAAAAGCACTTGATGAGTTATGAACAGTGGTTTGGTCAAAGAATACTTGGAAGTCTACAAAGCACAAATTCGCAAATTTCCTGCAGGTTTTTATTTTGGTGAATGTTTTCATTCATTCAGTCACTCAACTTAGTTTCCCTTATCCCTGCATTTATTAGATCACCAAGTTCTATCAATTCTACTACCTAAATATCTCTTGAATCTGCCCCCTTCTCTCCATCTCCACTATTATTATCTCTACTTTGGATGGCATCCGGATATCTCCAAACTTAAATATATCCTCCACACATTTTTCTTTCTAAAAGGCAACGTGATTCAGTCACTTCCCTGATCAAAAGTCCTCCAATGATTTTTATGTTTTCCATCATTTTCAAGTTAAAATCCAAACACAGCAATGACATACTTGACCTTTCCCAATATCTTCCCTGCCTCATCTACTTTTCCACAAGCAAATCTTCTGGTTCCCTTAATACACCATGTTTTGTTTTGTTTCTGTTGAATTTGCACCATTGGTCTTTCTTATTCCTGAAATTATTTTGCCCAGGCCTTTACTCCCTCTTCCAACTAGTGAAGTCTTATTCTTCTTTCAAGACTCTGATCAAACATGTTACTTAAGATGCTTTTCCTTCTGCCATCAATTAGTCCCGTTCCTCAGCATAATCATATGCATCTATATATAATTAGCACATCCTACTCTACCACATCCATCTCTACCACATCTCCTTAAGAACAGAAACTGTATCTTCATCATTTCTGTGTCCCAGCAACTAGTACCTAAGTGACTTATTTTACCATTAATATTATTTTGTTCATTACTATGAGGATGTGTCTCTCCTCTTATACCCTTTTGCCCTCACTGGTCTCTTTTCTTCACTCTTGTTTATAGAAAAGGGTGCTTAATATATACTGAAAAGATGAATAGATATGAACAACCATAGACACCGGGTATTCAAGTAGAACTTGGATTTGACCCCACGCCTTCCTGGCTCCAAAGCCTGAGTCCTCTCCACTACAATACATTGCCATACAAAACACAAAACTACTTGTTGAATTTATGGACCAAGGGTATACAGTCTTAAAGAGCAGAGGAGTTAAATGCTTTGTTTCCAATGGGACACTAAATTAACTGACTTTCTAACTGCATATGAACCTTGACGACAAATGGGGCGTCAGGGAAGCGCCACAGTTTCACTCCTGGGGCCCTCTACTAGAGGAGGCTTTTCTCCTCCACCTGCACCAGGCGAGAAATACCCTCAGAGCAGGGATGAGAACGAGGGAAATCAAGCTCGCAAGAACATCCACAGCGCTCCGCGGACGGCTGCCTCAGAGGGCGCCAGGACACCAACAGGCCCCCAGCCGCCTAACGGCCGCTCCAACTGCCGTCTCACATTTTCATGGTGCCTTTAGGACCCAAGTTGGTCCGCAGCACATCCTGCAGCCCTCGGGCGGCGCATATATTGACAGCCAAAGCTGCCTGGGCCCGCGCCACCTCAGCCTTGGAGTTCACGGCCTTTATCGCAGCCATAGCCTAATCGTTCAGAGGGAGAAAAAAAAAAAGCCTTAGTCGCGATTCTGAGCAAAAAGGGCAATGCGACGCCACGCTCTCTTGAGCCTCTGCCAATCATCGTCCTTACAGGAAGTGACGTTATCATGCCTCGCCCGACGGAAGCCAGAATCGCTTTGGGTCTGGTCGCCAAGATGGCGTCCTCCGCCTCCGCCCGGACTCCGGCAGGAAAGCGAGTGGTAAATCAGGAAGAATTGCGGCGGTTAATGAAGGAGAAGCAGCGTCTGAGCACCAATCGGAAACGGATAGAATCTCCATTCGCGAAGTACAACCGTTTGGGGCAGCTGAGTTGTGCCCTGTGTAACACTCCGGTTAAGAGCGAGCTCCTGTGGCAGACTCACGTCCTGGGAAAGCAGCACCGAGAGAAAGTGGCCGACCTGAAAGGCGCGAAGGAAGCCAGCCAGGGTTCGTCCGCCAGTTCAGCGCCTCAGTCCGTCAAGAGGAAAGCGCCGGACGCAGACGACCAAGATGTCAAGAGAGCGAAGGCCACCTTGGTGCCTCAGGTACAGCCCTCCACATCTGCGTTGCCCACCAACTTTGACAAAATAGGAAAGGAGTTCATTAGAGCGACTCCCAGTAAGCCTTCAGGACTCAGTTTACTACCCGATTATGAAGATGAGGAGGAGGAGGAAGAGGAGGAGGAAGGAGATGGAGAAAGAAAAAGGGGGGACGCCAGCAAGCCGCTCTCCGACGCACAGGGCAAGGAGCACTCAGTTTCCTCTTCGCGGGAGGTAACAAGTAGTGTGCTGCCAGACGATTTCTTTAGTACTAATCCTCCCAAGGCCCCCATAATTCCTCATTCAGGGTCAATTGAGAAAGCAGAAATACATGAAAAAGTGGTGGAAAGGAGAGAAAACACCGCGGAAGCGTTACCGGAAGGTTTTTTTGACGACCCTGAGGTAGATGCAAGAGTACGAAAGGTTGATGCCCCAAAAGATCAGATGGACAAAGAGTGGGACGAATTCCAAAAAGCCATGAGGCAGGTCAACACTATTTCCGAAGCCATAGTTGCCGAAGAGGATGAGGAGGGACGGTTGGACCGCCAGATTGGGGAGATCGATGAGCAGATAGAGTGTTACCGAAGGGTGGAAAAGCTACGGAATCGCCAGGATGAAATAAAAAATAAACTTAAAGAAATCCTGACCATAAAAGAACTGCAGAAGAAGGAAGAAGAGAATGCTGACAGCGATGATGAGGGGGAACTACAGGATTTGTTGTCTCAGGATTGGAGGGTGAAAGGGGCATTGTTATAGGGTTTTAAAGACCCAATGTTTCTAACAGCCTCTGCTATTGTATAAAAAGTGCTGTCTCTCAGTAGTATATCGGTTACTTCATGCCTAAAGATTTGGGTACCTGGATTGCTAAACTGGATTGTTGAGATGAAATGAGCCAGTGAGCTACAGCACTTTGGAAAATTTGTGTAAAATGTTTTTGAGGTAAAGCTGTTTTTGAAATTTCTGAAGTGTTATATACCAAAATGCCAACTTTTCCACCACAGACTTAACTGTATAATTTCGTTGTAAAATCTGTAAGTTGTGAATGTTGTACATAGTTAAATCTGTATTCTGTTTTGAATTTTTTTAATTAATAGACCAACCGGCAAACTTTCAGATGAATGCTCACTGTGGTATTTGGAATGTATGTATCTTCTGAACCCTACATCAAGTTGAAAAGGTTTGTTTTCTTGTTTCTTTGGTTTTTGTTTGGTTTTTTAGAACACTTCATAAACACATAAGTCATTGTAGGTTAATCAGTTCTCTTAGTATGCTTTATTTTAAAAACATGAGAAAACTATATGCCAAACATGATCAGCCTCCCTAAACCAAAGTTTCTCTTGAGTAGACCAATGATGGTCAGATGTGGTTGCACATGAGAATCACCTATGAAGCATTAAAATAAATTCAAGTGTCTGAGGCCTTCCCCTTCAATAAATCTGGGATTGGGCCCAGGCAACTGTGTCTTTTAAGCTCCCAGGTTATTCTAATATATGCCAGGGTTAGAGAGTAACTGCCCTAAATCCGGAACCCATTTATGTTTTTCAGGTTTTTCTTTTTCTTTAAATAACACATTCCATAAATTTGCTGTTTCTTGAATGAAGGAAATATTATCTTTTATTTATTTCATCCAGCCTTAAATTTTGTTATTTGGTGGTAAATTAGGGTTCCTTGTTTGCGGGTCCTATCTGTTGTAGAAAGAATATTTAAGTTGTCTTTCCAGCAGTAACAATTGGCTCTTGCTGGTCATTGATAGTTTAAATCACTCCTTCCTTTAGAGATTGAGGTACTCAAATAGGAAAAGGGAATTAGCAGTGTTCTGGAGTAGAAATGCATACAGCATATTCAAATAAAAGTCAGCAATAATAATAATAGCTAAGACCTATATATTTCTTAGTATGGGCTAGGCATGGTTCTAAGTGCTTTACATATATTAACTCAATCTGGTTTCCCTAAATTCCTTTTTTATGGGGAGGAATACCAAGAGATAAGGTTTGAAAAGCCTTGAATGCTAAGTGAAAATTTTCAGTGAAATTCATATGAAAATGGAGGTTTTAAGCGAAGAACTACATCTGCAAAGAAATATCATGGGACATTATTAACAGTATATAGAATGGAATGAACACAGAGGGTAGAAGGAAGCTAGGAGCTATTTGAAAACTATATTTTCAAAAGCAAGGTGACAAGACTGATTAGCTGTGGATTGGAAGAAAAGGAATAGAGGGGAAAGCATTTCATAGGAATAGCTAAATTTTTTTTGTTGTTTGGTTTTTTTTTGTTTGTTTGTTTTGAGACGGAGTCTCGCTCTGTCGCCCAGGCTGGAGTGCAGTGGCGGGAACTCGGCTCACTGCAAGCTCCACCTCCCAGGTTCACGCCATTCTCCTGCTTCAGCCTTGCGAGTAGCCAGGACTACAGGCATCCGCCACCACGCCAAGCTAATTTTTTATATTTTTTAGTAGAGACGGGGTTTCACCGTGTTAGCCAGGATGTTCTCAATCTCCTGACCTCGCCCACCTCGGCCTCCCAAAGGGCTGGGATTACAGGCGTGAGCCACCACACCTGGCCAGAATAGCTAAATTTTAGTGACTAGAAGTGGAAGAAGAAAAACAGGAGGGATAAATATGGGATTCAAGATTTTGTTTGTATTTAGTGTCACTGCCTAAAAGGAGTTGTCTAACACTTACTGAACAGTTGCTGTGTACCACAAATTATTATTAATAATTGCCCTGCTGCCTTGGGCAGTCTTCCTCCTTGAGCTGCTAGCTGATCAGTGATAGCAGTTTCTATTTGATGAGACACGGCTTGCTTGCCTCAAATGTGTGAACCCAGTGTTACTCAGAATTTTCCCTTCATTCATCACTATTACTCTAGCAAGAAAGTACAAATATGGGTTTGAATGGTGGGCCCAGTACTCCCTTGGCCAACAATCTAGTGGAATACTGTCCACTAAAGATAAAATGTGACTGGGTGTGGTGGCTCATGCCTATAATCCTAGCACTTTGGGAATCCGAGGCAGGTGGATCACTTGAACTCAGAAGTTCAAGACCAGCCTGGGCAACATGGCAAAACTCCATCTCTACAAAAAATACAAACAAATTATCCGGGTATGGTGGCATTCACCTGTAGTACCAGCTGCTTGGGATGCTGAGGTGGGAGGATCACCTGTGCCAGGGGAGGTGGAGGTTGCAGTGAGCTGTGATTGTGCCACTGCACTCCCACATGGGTGACAGAGTGTGACCCTGTCTCAAAAAGTAAAAAAAATATAATGCAAGCCATACATAAATTTTACATTTTCTAGTAGCCAAAGTAAAAAGAAGTGAAAGTAGTTTTAATGTGTTTTATTTCATCTATGTCCAGAATATTAATGTTCCAATATGTAATTAATATTTAAAAATTGATTATTTTTACTACATTTTTGAAATCTAGGTGTATCTAACAGCACATCTCAGTTTAGACTGGCCACATTTCAAGTACTCAATAGCCATATGTGACTAGTGGCTACTATAAAGAACAGCATAGAGCTAAAGAGTAAGGTATCCAGGTGAAAAGATAAACATGCTCAGGAGGTAGTGAGCATCCAATTTAACTAGAGCAGAGGGTTCACTCCTGGCAACAGTGGGAATTATGATTGAAAAGGTACATTAGGAACATGTGGAGGACCTTGAATGCCAAGCTCTAAGGAATTTGAACTTTCTAAGTTAACAATTTATCCTTGTAGATTGAGTCCTTAATTGTAACACAGTCAAAGAAGTGCTTAAGAAGTGCCAGGTGTGTGTTACTACTCATGTGAACCCCCATTGGGCTTTCAGGAAGGCCAAAAAGCCCTCAAAATCTGATTCCCTATGCTCTATATTCCAGAGCAGTAGAAATGGGGCCCTGACCATAATCAGTGCTCAATGAGTCCTTGTTGAATTTGAGGTCAGCGTAAGCAGCTATAGTAGCTAGTGCATCTTTCTGATCCACTTATACATTGGAAAGCTCCATTATTATACCTTCTCTGAGCTAAGTCAAATAGGTTTTGGCATTTGACTGAATACCATCATTGTTCCTAAATTGTAAGAATTGGTCCCAAGAACTCCTTCCAGTCACTTCTCTTTTTAGAATGCCCCCTAATTCAGCCGTCATCACAATATAGAAGTGTAAAGGCTATAAAGGTATCCTCTCACCCAACTTCACTTATCAATTTAAATCAATACCCCTAACTTGGAAGAAGAAAAAAAACTGCTGATCCAACTAGCCTTCAAATATATATGTGTCCAGTGCCTTAAAATTTTCATTTATTGATGGAAGTAATGACTGCTTTTTACACACCAGGGGACAAAATAGGCTGTGGAATTAAAATTGCAGAAGAAAATGTAATTTAGGCCTAAAATCTTTAATAGTAACAATCACTAGATTAGTGTGTAGTAATGCAAGAACCATGGAACAGAAGACCTGCATTCAAGTTTCCACTCTAGTTTTTAATGGTTAATGAGCTTGGCCAAGTCATGTCTCTGAGCCTTAGTTTGCTCCACTATAAAATGAAGATATGTAATTCCTCACAGGGGTATGGTGAGAGTCCAGCAAGACATGGACTCATTCTGATGAACACAGAATGGAGGGTCTTAATGGAAATAGTGTATTTCCTGTCAAGCACCAATTGGCTAGCTGTTTGGCTAGATGTTGTGCCGGGGGTTTGAGTAAATATTCATAGGAATGATGACTAGATAGATAACCTTAGATTGCTTTTTCAAACTAATAGTCTATTAGCCTGTATAATACCAGGAGTATAGAAGATTTAAATTTGAACAAGGGCTGGGCTGGGTAGCTCACGCCTATAATCCCAGCACTTTGGGAGACCGAGGCAGGCGGATCACCTGAGGTCAGGAGTTTGAGACCAGCCTGGCCAACATATAGTGAAACCCCATCTCTACTAAAAATAAGTAAATAAATGAATACAAAAATTAGCTGGGCGTGGCAGTGCATGCCTGTAGTCCCAGCTACTTGGGAAGCCGAGATGGGAGAATCGCTTGAACCCGGGAGTCAGAGGTTGCAGTGAGCTGAGATCACACCAGTGCACCCCAGCCTGGGCGACAAAGCAAGACTTTGTCTCTCAAAAGAAAAAAAAAAGTTTGAACAGGGGAAAAAAAAATCCCAGAACTCCTCGCATTCAATTTTATATCTACATTTCCTCCCTCAGTGATCTGATCCCTTCCTATGGGTTTAAATATCACCTATGTAGTGAAGATTCCCAATTTATATCTCCAACCTTGGCCTTCCACCTAAGCTTCTGGCTTGGCTAAGTACCTACCTAACATCCCACTTCAAGGTTTAGTAGGTGTCCAAAATATAATAACTCTCAAACAGAGCTTTGATTTTCTTCTCAAACCTGTTCTCAGGTTTACTGAGAACTTGTCTCAGTAAACTTTACTGAGTAAATTTTACTGAGACTTGTCTCAGTAAATGGCACCACTAGCCACCCAGATGCTCAAGACAAACTCTGGGGGCCATCATTCATTCTCTTTCCTTTCCCTCAAATCTAATGCACTAGTTAAGTCCTGTCCATTCCACCTCTAAAATATGCCTAAAATCTGTCCACTTCTTTCTCCACTGGCCCTAGCCACCAACATCTCATTCATTGTTGCCTATCTCCCTACCCTCATCACAATCTATTCTCACAAAGTAGTCAGAATGATCTTAAAATTTTAGATCAAGTCACTCTATCATTTAAAACCATTCATTATATGCTTCCATCACACTGCGGGGTCGGGGGTGGGGAAGAAATCCAAGCCCTTATTAAGCCCACATGGTACCCAGGGATTGCTAATTCAAATGTCTACTACTTACAAACTGATGACAGTAAGCCCCATTAAAGTGGCGTGGAAGGGGACAGGAGAGCATAACTGCTGTATGTTGAAAGCAATTGTTATTCAGGAATAATGGCCTGGCATAGTGACATGGCCATTTTGTTTTTTTTGTTTTTTGTGGTTTTTTTTTTTTTTTTTGAGACAGAGTCTCGCTCTGTCGTGCCGTGGCGGAATCTCAGCTCACTGCAACCTCCACCTCCCAGGTTCATGCCATTCTGCCTTAGCCTCCTGAGTAGCTGCGACTACAGGCGCCTGCCACCATGCCTGGCTAATTTTTTTGTATTTTTAGTAGAGACAGGGTTTCACCATGTTAACCAGGATGGTCTCATCTCCTGACCTTGTGATCCACTTTCCTTGGCCTCCCAAAGTGCTGGGATTACAGGCGTGAGCCACCACACCCGGCCCAAATTTTTTTTTTTTTTTTAACTTAAGAGAAATTGTAAGTCAGGATTGTTTTTTAGTGAAATATCAAAAACACTGTGGGCTGAGTGTGATCTGTGGGCCCCCACCTTGTGACATACCTCTCTGACTTCATCTACTACACATTTCCCCTTAATTCTCTATGTCCCAGTTCACTGGCTAGCTTTCTAGCCCTCAGATGTGACATCTCAGGGCTTGTGCCCTTGTGGTTTTCTCTGCTTGGAATGTGACTTCAGATAGCATGGCAGTCTTCTCAATCAGTCAGTTCTCAGCTCTAAAGTCCCTTTCTCAGATGGCATAAACAGCCACCCATCACTCGCAATACTTTATGAATTCACTAAACTTATCACTATCTTAAGTTAGCTTGTTTATTTGTATCTAAGTTAACATCTCTCCCCACTAGAATGTAAACTCCATGAGAGCAGGGATCTTGTCTGTCTTAGCTGCAACCTAAAATAATGTCAGACACATAATAGGGCTCGGTAAACACCTGTTGAATGAATACCACCCACATAGCTGGAAGTTGCTTGGGAAAGTGGCAGAAAGATCAAGCTGACTACAGAAATCAGAACCAGCATAAAAGCCAGTTAGCAGCTTGAACAGAGGGCTGAGGTACTTTTTTCCAACTATGTGTCTTCCTTACTTCTCTGGCACATGAAGCCTTTACCTATTCTGAGCACACAACAGGGCAAGGAGGTATACACAACAGCCTCTAGGGTGCAATGGGCCACCTTCACAGTTAGCTGACAGGAATTCCTCATGGCACCAAATAGGCAAAGAGGGACCTCCATATGTCAGCGGGAGCTCTTGGGCAGCCTTGATACCAGAAGGAAGAAAGTTACTCAGTGGCAGGGCAAGATCACAAAGCCAACAAGCACTCACCAACCCCCAGCCACGCTCAGCCCTCACCATTTCATTTGGCTCACCCCTTGTCTCTTGGCAGTCAAAACCTTTCAGAGTGCATCTATGCACTCAGCCATCCTTCACTGTAAGTACCCCCAGTCTCTCAGAGGAGGAAACCAGCTCCATCTGGCTGTACCTCCATTTTGCTAGCAGCATTTGTTGAGCTTCAAGCACACTGGGAAGCCAAGAATCATCTTTAGGGGAATAAGGAGGACCACACGAAGTGATTGATGATGGTAGTGTTTGTTGTTTTCATTGTTGTGTATTGTTTGTTTGCTTGTTGTTTTGCCAAGCGTAGTTACACGGTAGTATCAATCAAGCCAGCTGATCGGGTTATTAATAATAGCTACCATTGACTGGATACCTACCATATGGGTGGTACTATGCTAGGGTTTGGTATACACCATGTCACATCCTCACAACCCTGTAAAGTTTATGAAATCTTCATTTTACAGATGAGGAAGCTGAGGCTCTGAAGTGAAACAGCTTACTCAAGGCAACAATCCCAAAGCCCTTGTTCTTCCCACTATTACACTGCATCATTATTATTTAATATTAATATATACTTGCATAGAGTATTTTTTACTCACCAACTGATATGGTTTGGCTGTGTCCCCATCCAAATCTCATCTTGAATTCCCACGTGTTGTGGGAGGCACCCAGTGGGAGGTAACTGAATCAAGGGGGCAAGTCTTTCCTGTGCTATTCTCGTGATACTGAATAAGTCTCAGGAGAGCTGATGGTTTTAAAGAGAGGAGTTCCTCTACACAAGTTCTGTCTCTGCCTGCTGCCGTTTACGTAAGACGTGACTTGCTCCTCCTTGTCTTCCACCATGATTGTGAGGCCTCCCCAGCCATGTGGAACTGTAAGTCCATTAAACCTCTCTTTAGTAAATTGCCCAGTCTCGGGTATGTTTTTATCAGCAGCATGAGAACAGACTAATACACCAAACTTTACATCCGTTTTTTTTAATCTCACCACCCCCCACCAAAAGTGAAACAACTATTATCACTCCATTTTAGATGTCTAATGACTTGTCCAAGGTCACTCAGTAAGTTAATCACTAAGACTAGATGTAACTTGATTTCCTAGTCAAATATATTTTCTATATTTAATAATAAAATGTGCAAAACATGACAGGATCCCCAAAATAGCAAGAATTAAGATGAGGGAAGTTTGCTGTCAAGGTTAAAGGAGTTCAGTGCTTTTCACAATCCCTTGCTAGGCTGGGAAGTCCTCTTTGTTGCAGGGTGTTATCCTCAGATTTTCTCCACACACTCCCACAATGCTCTGCCTTACCCCATTTTGCCAGCAATAAAGCGTGTACTCCTTAGTGGTCTCTGATGGGAGGAAGAATGATGATTTCAGTTCTCAGAAATCCCAATGGGAAACAACAGTTACAAAGTGCCCTGTGATCCACCGCTTTTTGACAAGGTGACCTTGGGCAAGTTACTTCACTCTTAGTTTCCTCAACTATTAATATAATCCAAGGAGAGTAATAGTTCCTGTCTCCTAAGATTAAATGAGTTAAACGCATGTCAATGCTTTTAGTATAGCACC
This sequence comes from Pongo pygmaeus, assembly GCF_028885625.2. Lineage (NCBI taxonomy): Eukaryota > Metazoa > Chordata > Mammalia > Primates > Hominidae > Pongo > Pongo pygmaeus. The sequence goes on from NC_072392.2 coordinate 50,936,730, forward strand.
TGAGCCATATAGTAAGCACTCACTAAGTGTTGCCTGTTATTATTGTACTGTATGGTGTCTGTATTCTAGGAGACTGCCCTTCCTCCATGTGACCATCCGCAGAGGGTATCTGAGGGAAAATGCTTTTGCTCTTTTGGGGATAATTTAGAAGTAGAAGAGGCACTGGATTAAGTAGAGTTATTTCCCAAGGTGGCTTAGACCCACTTGCTTCCATTCACTCCCTCTCATTTGTATATTTGACATTTATTGAGAACCTACTCTATGAGAGTTCCTAGGGATTCAAAGATGAATAAAATGTGGCCCTGAACAAAGGGATCTCAGTCTAGATCAGGGCTTTTCAACCCCATCACTATTTTTGTTTGTTTGATTGGTTGGTTGGTTGTTTTTCTGAGACAAGGTCTCGCTCTGACGCCCAGGCTGGAGTGCAGTGGTGTGATCATAGCTCACCTCAGCCTTGAACTCCCAGGCTCAAGTGATCCTCCTGCCTTAGCTTCCTGAGAAGCTAGGACTACAGGCATGAGCCACCACACTCAGCTATTTTTTCCCCCTTTTTTTGGTAGGGACAGTGTCTCCCTGTTACCAAGGCTGGTCTTGAACTTCTGTACTCAAGTGATCCTCCTGTCTCAGCCTCCCAAAGTGCTGGGATTACAAGCATGAGCCACCGCACCAGGCTTCCCTCTACACTATTGACATTTGGGACTGGATAATTATTTGGGCTGGGGTCTGTCCTGTGCATCATAGGATGTTTGGCAGCATCCCTGACCTCTACCCACTAAATGCCAGTGGCACTGTCACAACCCCATCACCTCATCGTGTTAGCTAAGAGTAGCCCCCAGTTGAGATCTACTGGTCTGTTTACAACTAACTATAATATAATATGATAAAATATGTTTGTGCAAAGTGTTGAGTGGGCAGTGTGTCGGAGGAGCAACTGACTGTTGGGAGGAGGGTTCAGAAAGCCTTCTGAGGAGGCAAAATTTGCACTCAGCATTGAAGGATGAGAAAGACTGTGCCAAGCAGTGAAGGACGGAATGAGTATTGTGGACTAAGGTTAACAGTGGCACACAGACATGGAAAGTATGCAGTGCTGGGGAAACTGTCGCCTCAAGTACATGGAAGGATGTGGTAGAAATAGGACAGGAAGTCCACTGGTACTAGATTTAGAAAGAACCTTGCGTGTGATCCTAAGCAATTTAGACTCCAGCCTGAAAGCAGAAATCCAGCGTGGGAAGGAAGAGAAAAAAGCACATTCGTTTCTTGGAAAGACTTACCATCCTCAACTGGGAAAAGATAGAGATGATGAACAAAAATGAAAAATTCCTTCTTTTAATCTGGATTTTCTTTCCAGTTATGGATTGGCTCTTCAGCCCACAGCTTCTATACTCCTCAAAATAAGAGGGAAGAAAAACTAGAGAAGCCCTCCTATTTTAGAACACAAGATTCACTCAAGAAAAAGACTCAATTTTACTCCTCCAAATAGTCCTTGAAGCTACTTGAAAACCTCTCATAGCAGAAACTGATATATTCTTTTGGTTGATGTCTTTTTATTTTAATTTTCAAAAAGTTTAGGAAATAGAAGCGCACAGGGAAGTACAGAAAATAATATAACAAACATCCTGTACCCATTACCCAAAAATTTCTTTAAGAAATAGAAAAGTACAGAACACAGCTAAAACCCAAGTTAAAGAGAGTTTAGGTTTTAGATAGATACTTGGGCAGGAGGACACCTGGCTAACATTTGCAGCATCAGACATCAGTGTGCAGGTTCTGGATGAAGGGCTGTCTCACCTACTCTGTCCAAATGGGCCCATTTCAAAGACAATGGTTCCCTAACCCAACTATATCCAATGCCCTATGCTGACCTACTCAAGGAGATTCTAGGTCAGTGGGGCTAGGTTGGGGCATCGGAAACAGTATGTTAAACAAATTCTTCACGTAGTTCTGCAGTGGCAAAAACCAATGCTTGAAGCAATAACATAACCTGTCAACCTATTCATCTGTTGATAACAGATCCTGCCTGACAAGTTTACTGTGAAGATTAAATGCATACACACAAATTGCTTAGTACTGGCATATAAGAAGCCCTCAATAATACTTATTAACGGTAATCAGTGTTCACTGAGTACTTCTTTAGTGTACACTATGGTACAAGGGTCTGCAAGGAATTCAAAGGTATATATCAACCTCTCCCTGAAGGCAGAGTCTGAGTTTATCTTATTCACTCAATGCCCTGCACAAAGAAGACACTCAAACAATACTTATTGAATAAATGAGTGAAAAAGTGGCCCTGATCTTCAAGGAAATTACAATCTGGTTGTATTATAAATAGTATATAAGAAACTGGGCAGGGGCCAGGTGCAGTGGTTCACACCTGTAACGTCAGCACTTTGGGAGGCTGAGGTGGGACAATCACTTGAAGCCAGGAGTTCAAGATCAGCCTGGGCAACATGGCGAGAGGCCATCTCTACATAAAAATTAGCCGGGTGTAGTGGTGCACTCCCAGCACTTTGAGAGGCCGAAGCCTTTGAGAGGAGAAGCAGATGGATCACCTGAGCTCAGGAGTTCCAAACCAGCCAAGGTAATATGGTGAAACCGCGTCTCTATGAAAAATATAAAAAAGTCAGTTTTGGTGGCGTGCGCCTGTGGGTCCCAGGTACTTGGGAGACTGAGGTGAGAGGATCGTTTGAGCCTGGGAAGTGGAGGTTGCAGTGAGTCGAGATGGCACCACTGCACTCCAGCAAGACTGCATCTCCAAGAAAAAAAAAAAGAAAAGAAATTGGGTGGGATCAAAATATTAAACTACTGGTTATACGCGGTGTAAAGAGGGCTAATCAAAAGTCTAGGGTCTGAGTCCCACTTTGCCACCAATTAGCTGTGATATCTACCTGGTCAGTTTGCTCCCTGAGCCTTAGTTTTATCCTCTTGGAGTATTAGGCTATGTCTGGGTACTAAGGACCCTCCCAAGAGGATCCATCACCAAGACCAAGACAGGAGCTGTAGGCAGGGGAGGTGGCAGCATGGGTGGTCAGGAATGCTTCAAGAGGGCTAAAGTGGCACATCTAGAGAAGGAAAGAAAAGGGGTAGACGCTCTCCCCATATACAGGAATGGCAGGAGGAACAAGAGAGGTAAAGTGTTCAGCCCAGTCTTCAACCTCTGCCACTGCACCAAAGCTAAAAAACCAACTATCATCAAAACTACCTTATCAACCAGCCCCAGAGCCCTGTAAAGGAGAACTTAAGTCTACCTCCCAAATAGGCTCATCTCTTCATAAAATATATTTTCCTTTGAAAATTATTAACTTGTCTCCTGAAAAACATAACCACCAGGACTTCACACTAGAAAACCCAACCCAGGAGTTCAAGGAAGATGGTGGCAACTTTGAGTTTTCCTCACACCACATCTGTGACCTCAACCCTCTCTTCTTAACCCCGTCCCAGAACCTCTCTGTCATGGATCAGCTACTCCCAAAGGCAAGTATGACTCCTCTCAGCTCTGGCCTTTCTCAACCTGACAGCTGTAGCACAACATATTCAAAGGAGAGGCCAAGAAACCCCCCTGGTTAAGAACCAACCTCCGCAGCCTTTATTGAGAATGAAGAACGATGAGCTGATTTGAATTATTATATCTTTCTACAGCTGTTCCCTTTTAAATATTTATCCTGGCAAATACCACCACCGTTTTTTACAACTTATTTTAATTGTGTGACTATTAAGCAAACCAACCCATAAAATCAGCTCTTGCTGCTGGGATTTATGTGATTCATAGACCACAGCTTATTAAAAAAGAGAACCCACAGAGAACAGACTAGCCTCACAAGTGCCCCTCACTATCTCTAGGAAGGTGTCAAGCCTTTTCCCGATTCTTGCCTGTGGCTCCCAAGCTACCACAGTTAGTAGCATAGAGCATGAACAGAATCTACCCATTTCCTTATGGCTCTTTTTCTTTGTAACAATTCTGATGAGTCTTAACTGGAAGTCAGGGATAGAACAGTGTTAAAGGAGATAGTCAAAACTCTTAAGAGGCTCACAAACAGGATAGATGCCCTAGAGGATTTACAGTCAAGGTCTGTGGAAAGAACTTAATTGAGGACTTTGAATAGCTAGGAACAAGCATGAGATAGCCTGATTATTCACCACCCAACTTAGTTCTTGTTTGGATCATAAAACTGCTTTGAGACTCCATAAAAGCTCTTCACCAAAAATGCGCATGCACACAAATGTTTATATAAAATTTCAGGAAATTCAAGGACACCCCTGAGCCCATCCACAGTTCCCCTAGGGGTCTATAAGCCTCAGTTATTTCTTACTATCACTGTTACCACCCAAGCTGCCTTCATATCTCCCCTAGATTATTACCATAGCTACCTGACTCATCTCCCAACTTCTCTGCACAACAACCAGAGTGATAGTGAGCCTGTTAAAGCTTAAGTTAGATCACATGACTTCTCTACTCAGTACAATCCACTAGCTTCCCTTCTCACCTGGAATAAAAGCCAATGTCTTTGCAATGTCTTACAAGACCCTACAAGATCTGTCTCCCTGCTCTTCTCAACCTTAACTCCAGCTGCTCTAGCCACATGGATCTCCTTGCTATCATCCTAAATGGACAGTCACATTTTTGGCCTCCAGGCCTTTATCTAATGCTACCTCTACCCTCAATCTGCATGAGGCTGACTCATTTCTTCAAATCTTTTCTCAGTTGTTACTTGTCAGTGAGGCCTTTCTGACCTCTATTTAAAACTGCCGCCCTGCCCCTGCCCCTCATGTCCCACCCTCCTCTGCTTTCTTCTTCTCCATGGCACCCACTCACTTCTTACACCTTATGCATTTTACTTCCCTGTTTGTTATTGATCTCCCACACTAGTTTGCTCCATGAGGGCTGGATTTTTATCTGCTTTGTTTTGCTACTGTATTACACTCCTGGAAATGTGCCTGATGCAGAGTAGGCACTCAATAAATACTTGACTGACCAATCAATGACTGAGTGGTTACACTCTGTAATGGTATGAATGTATCCAGGCTTGGTAGTGCAGGAGAATGTACATTTATTGAAATGCCTCTAAGTGCCAAGCAGTTTGCAAGTTGACATCAGTCATCTCATTTAATTGGCACCTACAATCCCAAGAGTTATTTTTATCCTCATTTCACCACCAACCCAAAAATGAAATACTTAAGCATAAATCTAATACAATATGTACAAGAGGTATATGAGGAAAACTACAAAACTCTAATAAAAGAAATCAAAGACAAACTAATCAATAAATATTCCATGTTCATGGATACAAATACTCAATATTGTCAAGATGTCAGTTCTTTCCAGTGTAATCTGTATATTCAATACAATCTCAATCAAAATTCCAGTAAGTTAGTTTGTGGATATTGGCTTTAGAAACTGATTCTAAAGCTTATGTGAAAAAGCAAAAGATTCAGAATAGCCAATGCAATATTAGAGGAAGAGAACAAAGTTGGAGGACTGACATTATCTAAGTTGAGACTTGCTATAAAGCAACAGGAATCAGGACAGTGTGGTACTGGTCAAAGAAAACACAAATAGACCAATGGACCGGAATACACAGCCCACAGACAGACTCACATAAATATAGTCAATGATTTTGACAAATGACCAAAAGCAATACAAATGAGAAAAGTCTTTTCAAAAATGGTGTTAGATCAACAAGGGATCCATATGGCAAAAATTGAATCTAGACAGATCTTACACCCTTCACAGAAATAAACTCAAAATTGATCCGGGATCTAAATGTAAAACTATCCCCATTTCATGGTGAAAACTGAGACCCGGAAAGTTAAGAAAATAGATGAAAGTTACAGACAGCTGGTAGTGGAACATAATTCAAACCTGTCTGTGCGAATCCAAAGCCCTGCTCTTCCCACCACACTTTGCCTCATTCTCCTTGGTAGAGCAGTTCCCACTTTTCTTTTTTTTTTTGAGACAGGAGTCTCACTCTGTCTCCCAGGCTGGAGTGCAGTGGCGTGATCTCGGCTCATTGCAACCTCCGCCTCCCAGGTACAAGCGATTCTTCTGCCTCAGCCTCCTGAGTAGCTAGGATTACAGGTGCATGCCACCACCTGGCTAATTTTTGTATTTTTAGTAGAGATAGGCTTTCACCATGTTGGTCAGACTGGTCTCGAACTCCTGACCTTGTGATCCGCCCACCTCGGCCTCCCAAAGTGCTGGGATTACAGGCGTGAGCCACCACACCCAGCCAGTTCCCACTTTTCTAAAGAAATGCAACTGCCAGCTTTCGTACCTAGTTCCATTTCTTTTGTACCTAGTTCTATTTCACAGCAGGGGACCTGAATCAGAGAGAATCAGGGGGTTCAGGGAGCTCTCATCAAGCAAAAATCATTTAGAGCCTGAGTCTTTGCAAGTTTATATCAAATATTGTTATGATATAATAAACATCCTTCTAAGGGATCTTATCACTTCCAGAGTTTTATTCATTCATTCCATTCTCTCATGAGTTTCATTCATTATTCACAAATATTTGTTGAGTATCTACTATGTGCCCAGCACTGTTCTAGGCACTGAGCGTATGGCACAGATGCCACCCTCTACATGTAGGTTTGAAATCTAAGGCAGTGCACTCTAACAGAAATATAGTGTAAGCCAAACATGCAGTTTTATATTTTCTAGTCACCACATTTTCAAAAAAGTAAAAATAAACAGGTGAGATGAACTTTAATATATTTTATTTGACATAACATATCCAAAAAAAATCATTTCAATAAATAACATAAAGATAGGATAGTCATGAGTCGTTTAACAACAGGATACCTTCTGAGAAATGCATCATAAAGTGATTTTGTGATGGGAATATCATAGTGTACTTACAAAACCTAAATGATATGGCTGACTATATACCTAAGCTATATGGTATAGCCTATTGCTCCTAGGCTATAAACCCATACAGCATGTTACTATACTGAATGCTGTAGGCAACTGTAACACAATGGTAAGTATTTGTGTCTCTAAACATAAGCAAAGTACAGCGTGCACACACACACACACACACACACACACACACACAAAGGTATAAAAGAAAATGGTCCGAGGTGGGTGGATCACCTGAGGTTGGGAGTTTGAGACCAGCCTGACCAACATGGAGAAACCCCGTCTCTACTAAACATACAAAATTAGCAGGGCGTGGTGGTGCATGTCTGTAATCCCAGCTACTGGGGAGGCTGAGGCAGGAGAATCGCTTGAACCTGGGAAGCAGAGGTTGTGGTGAGCTGTGATCACGCCATTGCACTCCAGTCTGGGCAACAAGACTGAAACTCCGTCTCAAAAAAAAAAAAAAAAAAAGAAAAGAAAATGGTACACCACACCACATAGGGCACTTACCATGAATGAAGCTTACAGGACTAGAAGTTGCTCTGGGTGGGTCAGTGAGTGAGTGGTGTGTGAATATGAAGGCCTAGCACATTATTCTGCCTTACTCTGGACTTTATAAAGTGTACACTTAGGCAACAATAAATTTACTTTAAAAATTTCTTCTTTTTTCAATAATAAATTAACCTTAGCTTACTGTTTACTTTTTTACTTTATAAGCTTTTTAATTTTTCTTTCTTTTTTTTTTGTTTTTTTTCTTTGAGACAGTCTCACTCTGTCGCCCAGGCTGCAGTGCAGTGGCGTAATCTCAGTTCACTGCAACCTCTGCCTCCCAGGTTCAAGAGATTCTCCTGCCTCAGCCTCCTGAGTAGCTAGGATTACAGGCGCATGCCACCATGCCTGACTAATTTTTGTATTTTTAGTAGAGATGGAGTTTCGCCATGTTGGCCAGGCTGCTCTCGAACTCTTGACCTCAGGTGATCCACCCGCCTCGGCCTTCCAAAGTGCTGGGATTACAGGTGTGAGCCACTGCGATGGGCCCTGTTTGTGTTTTAAACTAAAGGTTATTACAAAAGAATCAAGTATTTTAAAAATTAAAAAGCTTAGCTGGGCACGGTGGCTCACGCCTGTAATCCCAGCACTTTGGGAGGCTGAGGCGGGCAGATCACCTGAGGTCAGGAGTTCAAGACCAGCTTGGCCAACATGGCGAAACCCCGTCTCTACTAACAGTATAAAAAAATTATCCGGGCGTGGTGGTGGGCACCTGTCATCCCAGCTACTTGTGAGGCTGAGGCAGGAGAATCACTTGAACCTGGGAGGCAGAGGATGCAGTGGACTGAGATCGTGCCATTGCACTCCAGCCTGGGTGACAAGAGCGAAACTCCATCTCAAAAAAAATAAATAAATAAAACCACACACACAAACAGCACAGTTGTATAAAAATATTTTTCTTTTTTTAAATAAATATTTTTATTTCTTATAAATATGTTGCCCAGGGTGGTTTTGAACTCCTCCTGCCTCAGCCTCCCAAAGTGCTAGGATTAGAGATGTGAGCCACTGTGCCCAGCCAATATTTTTGCTTTATATCCTTATTCTATAAGCTTTTTCCTATTAAAAAAAATTCCTTTTACTTTTAAAACTTTTTTGTTAACAAGACACAAACACACACATTAGCCTAGTAAGCCTACACAGGGTCAGGATCATCAATATCACCATCCTCCACCTCTATATCTTGTCCTACTGGAAGGCCTTCAGGGGCAATGTCACACGTGGAGCTGTCATCTCCTATGATAACAACACCTTCTTCTGGAATACCTCCTAAAGAACCTACCTGATGCTGTTTTACAGTTAGCTTTTTTTTTTTAATAAGTAGTAGTATACTCTAAAATAACAATAAGGCTGGGCATAGTGTTTCATGCCTGTCATCTCAGCACTTTGGGAGGCCGAGGCAGGCAGATCACTTGAGGTCAGGAGTTCGAGACCAGCCTGGCCAACATGGTGAAACCCCGTCTCTACTAAAAATACAAAAATTAGCCGGGAGTGGTGGTGGGTGCCTGTAATTCCAGCTACTCAGGAGGCTGAGGGAGGAGAATTGCTTGAGCCTAGGAGGCAGAGGTTGCAGTGAGCCGAAATCCTGCCATTGCACTCCAGCCTGGGCAACAAGAACAAAACTCTGTCGCAAAAAAAAAAAAAAAAAAAAATTATTAGCCCGTCGTGGTGGCAAGGGCCTGTAATCCCAGCTACTCGGGAGGCTGAGGCAGGAGAATCACTTGAACCCAGGAGGCGGAGGTTGCAGTGAGCTGAGATCGTGGCACTGCACTCCAGCCTGGGCGACACAGTGAGACTCTGTCTCAAAAATAAATAAATTAATTAATTTAATTTAATGACAATAAAAGGTATAGTATACTAAATATATAAACCAGCAACATAGTCCTTTATTATCATTATCAAGTATTATATACTGTACATAATAGTGTGTGCTATGCTTTTATACAACTGGCAATGCAGTAGGTTCGTTTCCACCAGCATCTCCACAAACACGTGAGTAATGTGCTGTCACTATATGATAGGGATTTTTCAGCTCCATTATAATCTTATGGGACCACCCTCATATATTTGGTCCATTGTTGGCCTAAATGTCATTATGTGGTACATATTATTAATGAGATATTTTACGTTTTTTAGTATAAATTTTTTGGTGTGTATTTTCTTCACTTATAGCACATCTCAATTCCATGCAACATTCAAGTGCTCAATAATCACGTATGGCTAGTGATTACAGTATTGGAAAAAGACAGATACAGTTGAGGAGACTTAAAAAAATGTAGCAAATGTAGTTGTAGAGATGTGCTCAAGATCCCTCAATTATCATAGCTAGGACGTGAGTCTCCAGCGACCTTCCAATTCCCTGGATGAACCAAAGCCCTGGTTCATTCTGCTGCACATTAAAAACAGGCTTTACTCCCCTCCAAACAGTAGAATCGCAGTTAAACTTAGTCAAACAAACAAGGTGTCCAATACAAAACTCATCTTTCTACCCCTAACACCTCCTCTTCCTCTCTATTTTCTATTTCAGTTGATGGTACCATTATGTAGCTGCTCACTCAAATTATTATTATTTTATCCATAAATGAGCACTTTATCTAGAAGATCATTTAAATTCTAAATGATCTTCAAAAACGCACTTTACTCTCCACGCTAACTAGCTGAATTTCATCTCCCACATGGGTCACTATGAGAGCCTTCTGATTTGTTCCCTTGCCTCAGTCTCTCCCCACCCAGCTTCAACAGTATTCCCTAAGACTCTTCATGGCTCTCCATCCTCTACAGAGTAAAGACGAAAGTCTTCATCACACAGCACAGAATTCTCTCGGGAACCTGTTCTTTGCTTACCTAACAAGGCCCAATTGTTTGCTGTTCCTAGACTCTGAAAAGGTCACTTATCCTCAGGCTGCTACACTTGTAAAAATCGCCATCCCAACTCTCACGGAGCTGGCTTCAGATTTGAGATAATACACTTTGAGTGATATACAATCAAGGAGTTTCTCCTCCATCACTCCTTTACATTTTATATCTACCTGCTATTTAGTGCCTCGTCTCAATTCCACGAAAGCTACTGAATACAAACTATTTACTAGGGAGTCTGCGGGACACAAACAGAGGGATTATATTTAAAAAATAGATTGACGCGATCTTTGCCTTCCCCGACCTCACTACAATATAGTTTCTCCACCAATATCTTTAAAAACTATATCCTCTCTAACAGTATGAGAAAATCAAGGGGATCCTCGGAAGTTCAGGCCAGGCTGCGTTCCAAGGAGCCGCCACGTCCCCTCACCTCCGCTTCCCGGGCCGCGATTGCAGGTTGAAAACTACTCCCAAACATCACAGGGCAGGCAGAATGTAGCTACGACCCACGTGGCAGACGGGGGCGGGGACCGGTCGCGTGGCCGCAGCCTTGGCTCTTGCGCCTGCGCGCTGCCTCCCGCTCTAGGACCCGGATTTAAAGAGACAGGAGCTCCAACCGTCGTGGGCTGCCCGCGGCCTGTAGTGAGCAAGTCCCGAGGCCTGCGGTGAGCGCCGGAGCCGGAGAGGCAGGTGAGGGGCGGCGCAGCGCGGCACGTTGCGGCGGGGCCCGGCGTGGGGAAGGCAGCGGGCCGGGGCGGGGAGCTCGGCGCGGCCGGGGAGCCAGCCCCCCGGCTCCTCCCCCGCCCGCCTGCGGAGCCCCGGGGCACACCCTCCGTGACGTGGCGGCCCTCCCGGGAGCCCAGGGGGAGGCTCGCGGCTCCCCGGGACCCCCACGGGGCCGCGTGAGGCGGGGAGGCCGGCGCCCGGACTGTGCGCCCTGCGGAACCCACGGGGCCTTCTTGTGCCCTGGCCCGGCGTGCGTCCTCCTGCGCTGAACCGGGCGCGCTCGGGTGGGACTCAGGGAGCCTTGATCACTTCCCACCTGCGTCCCGGTCCCGGTGGAGGAGCGCTCCTTTTTGCCTCGCCGGGGGTCGCGGCCTACGCCGCCGACCCCACTGTCCCCGCCAGTCTCCGACAGCGGCGCGGGAAGCCCTTCGAGAAAAGCGGCGGCGGCCAGGCCTCAGCGATTTCCTTCTCGGGCCCCGGGCTGCGGCAGTTGTGAGGGTGCGGAACGAGGGACAGACGGGTTTCCTCAAAGCTGCATTGTGCCTCCTCGTGGCCCAGCGCCTCCCGAGCCTCCCTCAAGTCCACTCCTTTCATTATTGGGGCCCTAGAGGTTGCTCTGTAAATTGATCTTCTAGGAAAAGTGTTGAAACTCACTTGTTCTGACCTCCTTTTATGGGTCTGCCGTACTTCCACTTACCTCACCTCTGTGGTTCTTAAACTTTGGGAGTTATATAGCCCTTTGTGAATGTCACGAAAGTGATAGACCTCCTCCAAAAAACTGCATTTTCGAATGTACATTTTGTATATATTTTTAGAGAGCTCAGAACCGCCTCCCTTCCCCACAACCAGCGCATTCATGGATTCCTTGTAATTTTCCCAACTACCCTGTGAGGTAGGTATTATTTACCCTGTTTTAGAAATAAGAAAACAGATGCAGATAAATTAAGAGTTTTCTCCGAGGTAACAGTCGGTGAACTGTACAGTCAGACTTGCACTCCCATCCCTTATTCCAGGTCCACCAGCTTTCCCTTCACATCATGTTGCACTACAGTAAGCAAAGCCTGCTTTTTATTATAACGTGATAGCAATTTTGCTTCACAGCGTGTGCAGACTGAACATAATTCCAGTATACTTAAAACTAGGACTTATAAAATGCTTTAGAAAACATGAATATAAGAAGATGCTGATATAATCGTTTTCCATTTGGATTGATTTATGAGTTCCTGTGAGTCTTGCTGCCCAGTGACTTCAGCATTCTCTGATTCAAGTTGCTGAATTATAAACAGGTTAATTGCACATCGGGAGCCTCTTCTTGAAAGATAACGACGTCACCGATCATAATAGGAGCTGACGTTATTGAGAGCTCTTGCTGTGTGCCCAACTGTTTTAAGGGTTTTACTCTTAGAACAGCTCTTTGAGTTAGGCCCCATAATTAGCCACATTTTACAGATGAGGAAGCTCAGAAACAGAGGTAAGTAACCCCTCAAGGCTATACAGCTGGTAAGTGGCTGAGTTAGGATTTGAACTCAGGCAGTCTGATTCCAGGCTCTGCTTTAGTTGTCTCTGAATATAGGGATTCTGACTCAATTCCAAATCTATATAGTGGCTTGATTTCTGAGGATGGCATATGTGTTAAACTTCACAATAAAAACTTCATGAACATAATGTAATTTTTACTGGTGATTAAAAAGAAACTTCACGGCCGGGCACGGTGGCTCACGCCTGTAATCCCAGCACTTTGGGAGGCCGAGGCGGGCGGATCTCCTGAGGTCGGGAGTTGGAGACTGGCCTGACCAACAAGAAGAAACCCCGTCTCTACTAAAAATGCAAAAAAGTTAGCCGGGCGTGGTGGCGCATGCCTATAATTCCAGCTACTACGGAGGCTGAGGCAGGAGAATCGCTTGAACCTGGGAGGAGGAGGTTGCCGTGAGCCGAGATTGCGCCATTGTACTCCAGCCTGGGCAATTAAAGTGAAACTCCGTCTCAAAAAAAAAAAAAAAGAAACTTCAGGATCTTGTAATACTTAAAGGTCATCATCATCCATTATGAGTATCATATGTTGCTGATGGCCTAAAAAAAGCTTTTATGTTATTTGGATTTTCTTCATTGTGATTTACTAGATGTACATGTGTGCATTAGATAATTGAACATCCTTTTGCGAGCTGGCTTTTCCTGTATCAGAACTCTTTCATGCTGTAGAGTAGACAATGAATGTAATACTTTGGAAAGTGTTTGATTAGTCATCATGGACTATATAAGACGCTGGCCTTTGGAAAATTGGAAGCCTATCTCCTTGTTTATATCTTTTTTTTTTTTTTTTTGGCCTCCTACCCTTTCGTACAGCTATATGTCTTTGGCTTTCAAGATCCTCTTTCCACAAACCCTCCGTGCACTCAGCCGAAAAGAACTGTGCCTGTTCCGAAAACATCACTGGCCTGATGTAAGACAATTCAGCCAGTGGTCAGAAACAGCTCTGCTTCAGGGACATCCCCTCTTCCTGAGAAGAAAGCCTGTTCTGTCATTCCAGGGAAGCCATCTAAGATCACGTGCCACCTGCCTTGTTTTCTTGCCAGGGTTGCATGTGGGACTCTGCAGTGGCCCCTGTGAGATGGCTGAGCAACGGTTCTGTGTGGACTATGCCAAGCGTGGCACAGCTGGCTGCAAAAAATGCAAGGAAAAGATTGTGAAGGGCATATGCCGAATTGGCAAAGTGGTGCCCAATCCCTTCTCAGAGTCTGGGGGTGATATGAAAGAGTGGTACCACATTAAATGCATGTTTGAGAAACTAGAGCGGGCCCGGGCCACCACAAAAAAAATCGAGGACCTCACAGAGCTGGAAGGCTGGGAAGAGCTGGAAGATAATGAGAAGGAACAGATAACCCAGCACATTGCAGGTAAGGTAGAGAACACTGCTTTCTCATCTTAGTGGTGCTGAGAGAAAAAGGGATAAGGAGTTCAATTGCTTTCTTTCTCTTTTTTTTAACTTTGCTTTTTTAGAGATGGGGTCTCACTCTGTTGCCCAGGCCAGTGTTTAATGTCACATTCATAGCTCACTGCAGCCTTGCACTGCTAGACTCAGGTCATCCTGACTCAGCCTCCCAAGTAGTTGGGATTACAGGCGCAAGCCACCATGCCCAGCCTTTAACGTTTTATTTGGAAATAATTTTAAACTCACTGACGTGTTGCAAGATTAAAAATAGTACAAAGAACATTCATATTCCTTTTACCCATATTTACCTATTAATATTTTACTCTATTTGCTTTATCATATTTGTTCATGTGCTCTCTCTCTCTACATACATACACACATGCGTGCGTGCACTCACTTTAAACCATTTGAGAATAAGTTGTATACATCATGGCCCTTTAAAATTCTTCAGTGTATATACCTTAAGAATAGGATATATGACCATTATGCGACTATAATATAGCTATCATCTTCAGAAAATTTGTCCTTGATATAATACTTTAATCTACCATCTGTACACTATTTTGTCAGTGGATTGAGTCATACCTTCAATAGCCTTTTCCTGCAGTATAGGATCCCAGTTTAGGATCATAACAGGTGTTGCATTTAGTTGTCATGTTTCTTTGGCCTCCTTTAATCTGAAATATTTCCATAGTCTCTCTTTTATGACATTGATATTTTGGAAGAATAGAGTACCGATTACTATCGTCTTTTACTTTTTTTCTTGTAGCATATAATTCATTACTGTACTTAACTAATTTGATACTTAATTGTCCCATATTTGGCCAATTAGGAACCCCTTTACACTGTCCTCTGTGTCCTGTATACCTTCATTATTTTTTTTAATGTACTTCTTTACTCTTGGGCATAGCAAGATGCTTTTAGTCTTATCCTGTATGTATCCTTCCCCAGCCCTGAAATTCGCAATTTCTCTGGGGATTCCTGTTAGTGGGAAATGCCCCTATTAAAGAGTAAAACCTGGATACTATGTATCCACGTTGTCATGGGGTATCAGTTTCTTCTTTTTTTTTTTTTTTTTTTTTTTTTTTTGAGAGTCTCACTCTGACCCAGGCTGGAGTGTAGTGGCACTATCCTGCTAGTGGGAAATGGTATTAAAGAGTAAAACCCAGATACTATGTGTCCACATTGTCATGGGGTATCTGTTTCTTCTTTTTTTTTTTTTTTGAGACAGAGTCTCACTCTGTGACCCAGGCTGGAGTGCAGTGGCACTGTCTTAGCTCACTGCAACCTCTGCCTTCCAGGTTCAAGCAGTTGTCCTGTCTCAGCCTCCCAAGTAGCTGGGACTACAGGCACTTGACACCACACCCAGCTAATTTTTGTGTTTTTAGTAGAGACAGGGTTTCACCATGTTGGTCCGGCTGGTGTTGAACTCCTCACTTGAAGTGATCCACCCACCTTGGCCTCCCAAAGTGCTGGGATTACAGGCCTGAGCGCCTAGCCATGGCGTGTCTGTTTCTAAGCCCTTTTAGCAGACAGAGCTAGAAAATATGTGCGTGTATATGCATGTAAAGTTCATACCTATATATGGCTATATATAACATGTTTGCATGTACATGCATATTTACATATGCATATTTTAGAAATTTTATGCCAATACCCCCAAATCCAGTTAGTCCTCTTTGACCTTCAGCATCTTTAAAATAATGTTCATATCTTCAACTTAGTTCTGGTCACCACAGGAAGACAGTTAACAATGGCTCTAAAAATGGGTATCTGTCCTTGTTCTTTGAAAGGAAAAAAGACTTCCAGGAAAGAAAACTGTACTTCCCATATACTTTATTCTCAGGCTCCCCATCCCACCTTGCACTGCCTTAGCTATTGGCCTCGGCCTTTGTTACTTCTTGACCCATCTTTCATTTGGAGGAAGAGAAATACAGGTAGAGTTCATGACTCAGATAACTAAGCAGCTGGAAATTTTCCTTCCTGTGCTAGATTGACATGCTCTGTGATCCTCATTTACTTTTTGTTCATCTCTAAATTGAAGCTAATTCTGTGGGGTTGGGGTTCCCTTAAGTTTTATCCATCAAACTAGGGTGATTTCTGATTTCCCCCAAATTGTTATTTCTGGAGACTTACATATGGGATAAGAAGTGGAGAATGTTGATGAAAATTTAAGTTACTAATAGGGATAAATGGTAACTGGATCTTTTGTCTCCAGCATATCCTTCCCTCCTGTCCCCACAATACCCTATTATCTACTACCCCACTCAAAAAATACCAGCCACCAGCCAGGCTTGGGCTAGTGCTAGGGTAGTGACTTAACAAGCAAGGCCCTAGGAGCAGTTGATAGATTCTTTGGATGTTTTTTTCAGAGATCGTTCACTGAAGGATATTTTATACTCTTTTGGGATCCTACAGATCTGTCTTCTAAGGCAGCAGGTACACCAAAGAAGAAAGCTGTTGTCCAGGCTAAGTTGACAACCACTGGCCAGGTGACTTCTCCAGTGAAAGGCGCCTCATTTGTCACCAGTACCAATCCCCGGAAATTTTCTGGCTTTTCAGGTAAGATAGGTTAGGGCTACTTTAGCTGTTATAGTGCTGCTTTTATTTTGTATTCTACTTAGGATTCTGGCTAAAGAGTGAAAATTCTGTGCTATCTCATCTCATTAATAATTTGCTTCTGTCTTAGCAGAGACTGGTAATGGCTAATTCTAAGCCTTCCACTTGGTTTTTGTTTGTTTGTTTTTTGGTTTTGGGGGTTTTTTTGAGATGAAATCTTGCTCTGTCATCCAAGCTGGAGTGCAGTGGTACATTCTCAGCTCACTGCAACCTCCGCCTCCTGGGTTCAAGCGATTCTCCCACCTCAGCCTCCCAAGTAGCTGGGATTACAGGCACGTGCCACCACGCCTGACTAATTTTTGTGTTTTTAGTAGAGACGGGGTTTCGCCACGTTGGCCAGACTGGTCTCAAACTCCTGACCTCAGGTGATCCACCTGCCCCAGCTTCCCGAAGTGCTGGGATTGCAGGCATGAGCCACTGCGCTCGGCCAGCATTCCACTTGTATAGCATTTCTTTGTATACTTTAACCTCTATTGCAGTGGAAAGATTTGTTTTGTCAAGACTTTTTCCCCTTGAAATAGTTACCTGGGTCAGACAGAGATTATTAGAACCTGTCTTTTACTTCCTTGTGTTTTGATAATGAAAGAATTTTGAGAAATTGTATCCCTGAATATGCCTAGAAATGAAAGTATGAAAGAAGAGATGTCATGCATGGATCTCCCTTCTTGATTCTTAAAACTGTTTGTTCAAAACACTGGAACTTTATGGAACACAAAGGAAGGAAAAAAAGATCTGAGGGATATTGCTATTTGTTGGGAGGCAGTACAGCCTAGGGATGAAGCTTGCAGACTTTGGAATCAGTGAGCTCTGGGTTCAAATCCCATCTCCTAAAGGGGAGGACTGTGGCTATTATTTGTATATTTGTAGGACAGATGAACAATAAAGTGTTAAGTTTCCTGTTCTCTTCACTAAAATACACACATGCACACATGTGTATATACACATATATAGTTTCCTTTATATAAAATATGGAATTACTATTTCATAGACAGGGATTCAGGAAGACTTTGCTGGGGCATGTGGTATAGATAGGAGTTGAGAAGATCAGGATCATTTATTGGCCTTATGTAAACAGACAGCATTGGACTAGGGGCTTTTATATATGTAGTTTCATTTGTTCTTCAGTTAACCCTAGACAGTACTTTTATTTAGGAAGTACTTTTTATTAGGCCCTTTTTATGACTGAGAAAGTTGAAGTTCAGGGTTATCATGGAGTTAGTATTTGCACTGAAGTCTGACTCCAGTACTTGTGCTCTTTTATACTACACTGTGTTGCTGCTTTTATTGTTTGGAGACATTCTTGTGATTGACTCAGTTGAAGAAAATAAATAAAGCCAAATCACTTGGCCTTATTTTAGAAGTCATTTGGAGATTGAAAGACATTTTATGTGATTGAAAAAAGCCTAGACCTGAGGTCAGAAGACTTGGGTTCTGGTCCTTGACAGCTCAGATCCCTGAGCACATCCTTATCTCTCTTTAGCTTCTGTCTATGAAGCAGCAGTGGCCTCTTCTACCATAGTGCTATGCACAGGCAGCACTATGCATAGGCAGCAATATATAGATTACTTTCCCCTCTGCTTCCTTGAGTTTGTATATTTATTTGTTTAAGCTTCATCATATCTCCATGCCTCATCTACCCCATAGTGTTCTCATGAGGACTATAAGAGATAACATTGCGAAAACAGTGCCTGGCTCTATAGGATTTTTATTATTTTAAAATTCTGAGGTTGGTTGGTTTGTTGTTTGCTGGTAGGCCAAAGATAGAGAAGAGTCCAGGTGATGATAAGGACAGCATGTTTCTGGAAGGGCTCCAGTGTTGGGGATGGAATTTGGGAGGAGTTGAGAGAAACAGAGTGTTTTAGTTCTTGCAACCTGGTTGAACATTGACACTTTGGAGATTTTGTCCCCTAAAATCATATTTAGATTCCGGATCAGAGATGAGGATGGATTTATAATTTACAAAGCCCAGACAAGAAGCAGTGTACAGCAGCAGTTAGCTTAGTAATGGCTCTGCCACAAGTTTGCAGAATAAAATTTGCTTTGTAAATGCTCACAAGGAGGTGAAAGGGAATCACCGATGAGTTGCACATAATTATTTTTAAGTGTCTGGAGGAAATCCCTGCCCCTTGACCATCTTTTGTAAAAATGTATTTTTTTTCTTTTATAACTGCTCCTTGGGGAGCAGGCTTTTATTTTGACAGTAAGAAAAGTTGAAGCCGCGAGGGGTGGGGATGTTGAGTGTACTAATGCGATCTGACTTTCTTAGTAGTGTCTTTGTCCTGGCTCTTTCAACAAGGAAGTGGGCCGGGAAGTCATTTGCTCTTCTCAGACCTCAGTCCCCTTATCAGTAAGAGAACATTGAACTAGATAATCTTTAAGGCTTCTTCCAGCTCTGACAACCTGTGATAGCAGTAATTTCACATTGACTAACACGTACCTTGAATTCTTACCCCTTTCTCATGTCAGCTTTTCTGGGGTCAGCTTTACAGTTGCTCTGAGATCCTTCTGACCACTTTTTGTTTTTTGTTTTTTTTTTGAGACAGGATCTTACTATGTTGCCCAGGCTGGTCTCGAGCTCCTGGGCTCAAGCAGTCCTCCTGCGTTGGCCTCCCATAGTGTTAGGGTTACAGGCGTGAGCCACTGTGCCCAGCCGGTCCTGATCATTCTTGGCATGACTTCGGTCTTTATTCTTTAGTGAAGTGCTCACATAAAGAGATGCACATCAGTCTGGTCTTTTGCTTGGGTCTAAGGAGGCCATTGTTCCTTTAACGTTATTTATTAGCTGTAAGATTTGGGAAAATTACTTGGCCTCCATTTCTTTATCTGTAAGATGGGTATAATGACATCTACCCCAAAGGTCTATTCGGGGAGATTAAATAAAGCTAAAGTACCAGCAGAATATCTGTTAGTTTCCTTCCTTCCCTTTCTTTCTTCTCAGAAAGGCAGAATGAATTCATCTCTGTTGTTTCTCCAACAGCCAAGCCCAACAACTCTGGGGAAGCCCCCTCGAGCCCCACCCCTAAGAGAAGTCTGTCTTCAAGCAAATGTGACCCCAGGCATAAGGACTGTCTGCTACGGGAGTTTCGAAAGTTATGCGCCATGGTGGCCGATAATCCTAGCTACAACACGAAGACCCAGATCATCCAGGACTTCCTGCGGAAAGGCTCAGCAGGAGGTGTGGCACGAGCATCCTGAATAGGCCTTTCCTCCAGAGAGCTCAAGGCCATGGCTGCCTTCCTGGGCATGTGAGCTGTATAGTTGCCCAGGGTTCCATGCTTGGTTTAATGCTGTACTATAGTGCTGTCTTGAAATTCTTAATAATTTTGAACAAGGGGCCTCGCATTTGCATTTTGCACTGTACTCCACAAATTATGTAGCCAGTTTTTCTCAGAGCACTTTGGCATCTTTCTTCCTCTCCCCTTATTCTGCTCCTAGGAGGCCAGAGGAACCCATCCTATTTGACTAGTTAGAAAATTTACTGTCCTACATATTTAATTAGGTTTTTGTGAACCATATACACAGCTTGGAATAGAATCTTCCAACTCTGTTTCTTTCATTTATCTAACAAATTGTCAATGAGCATCTCTAATGTCCTTGTCACTGGGCACATGAAGTGAAAGTAACCACTCTGTCCAACAAGAGTTCATCTGTAGGCTAAAGGTGAGGCAGACACACAATTCACTAGCCTCTGAACTCCATGCTGTCTCCTACTGTAGCGCTATGCACAGGGTACTATAGGAGCATGGGCAGCGATATATAGATATCTTTTGGTCTCTGTTTCTTTGAGTTTGTTTGTTTGTTTATTTATTTATTTATTGAGACAAAAAATGTGGCTGTGTTGCCCAGGCTGGAGTGCATGGGTGCAATCTCAGCTCACTGCAACCTCCGCCTCCTGGGCTCAAGCAGTCCTTCTGCCTCAGCCTCCCAAGTAGCTGGGACTATAGGCATGTGCCGCTATGCCTGGCTAATTTTTGTATTTTTTTGAGAGACGGGGTTTCGCTATTTTGCCCAGGTTGGTCTCAAACTCCTGGATTCAATTAATCTGCCTACCTCAACCTCCTAAAGTGCTGGGATCACAGGCGTGAGCCACCATGCACAGTCTGAGTTTATTTTTTTATTTATTTTTGTGTGTGTGTGAGACAGCGTCTTGCTCTGTCGCCCAGGCTGGAGTGCAGTGATGTGATCACAGCTCACTACAGCCTCGACCTCCTGAGCTAAAGCAACCCTCCTGTCTTCTCCCGCAAGTAGCTGGGACCATAGGCATATGCCACCGTGTCCAGCTAATTTTTTAATTTTTTGTAGAGATGGGGTCTTTTTTGCCAGGCTGGTCTCAAACTTGTGAGCTTAAGCAATTCTCCTGCCTTGGCCTCCCAAAGTGCTGAGATTACAGGTGTGAGCCACCTTGCCCAGCCTTCTTTGAGTTTATATATTTATTTGTTTAAGCTCTGTTTCTCAAGAAGGGTTCCTTTCTTCTGTCTCCAGATGGTTTCCACGGTGATGTGTACCTAACAGTGAAGCTGCTGCTGCCAGGAGTCATTAAGACTATTTACAACTTGAATGATAAGCAGATTGTGAAGCTTTTCAGTCGCATTTTTAACTGCAACCCAGATGATATGGCACGGGACCTAGAGCAGGTCAGAGGAAGGGGAGGGAGGGTAGGCTACATTCCAGGTGGGGTTTTGCCAAGCCAGGCGCCTGCAGCCTCTTTTTTTTTTTCTGGTTGGGACACATACTGTTTTAGGAAACCGAAACCCATTTGAGCAAGTTTCCGTTATAGGGGGAGCTGAATGTGAGGCTATAGCTGTTAATTTCGTAAGTTTCTGAGGGTAGAAACCATACAACTGCTGAACCACAAAGGCCTGGTTCTCTAAAGTCAGAATTTGAGACTTGCCCCCTCTGTCTCTCCTGGGGCTTTTATTCTGGACTCTTTTTTCTTGCTTTTTTTCTCCTATAACTTGGGTTTACCAAGCTTTGGTTTGTTCGTGACTCTATCCCTGGTACCATGGCAAGTTTCCATCCCCCTCTAGGAATTATGGATAGGCTACTGTCTCTAAGAAGTGGGCTAGATATGTTGAGTTGGGATAGGAGCTATGATTGAAATTTCTTGATTCATCTTCAGTCCTGGGTCTTGGGGGATACACTTGGCCACCCTAGGGTTGCAGCAGTGGCATTTTGGTTTTTGGAGACAGGGTGACGTGTCAGAGACAATCAAAGTCTTCTTTGAGCAGAGCAAGTCTTTCCCCCCAGCTGCCAAGAGCCTCCTTACCATCCAGGAAGTGGATGAGTTCCTTCTGCGGCTGTCCAAGCTAACCAAGGAGGATGAGCAGCAACAGGCACTACAGGACATTGCCTCCAGGTGGGGGAGCTGCCTCCGTCAAACCATGCCCATAGAGAGATGAACTCTCTTGGGAAGGGAAGGTTCCCTTGGGGTTCCAGAGCTCTTCAAGACCAAGTTAAATGTGCCTTATCCCCCTAGGTGTACAGCCAATGACCTTAAATGCATCATCAGGTTGATCAAACATGATCTGAAGATGAACTCAGGTGCAAAACATGTGTAAGTAGCAGCTCCTCTGACAGCCTGAGCTGTCATTTGTTAGCTTTGTTTGTTCCCAACTGGTGTCAGGACTTTTGAGTCCCAATCAGGATTTGAATCCCCATTCCACCTTCTTACTTTCTGTGGGACCCTGATCTGTCACTTGACCTGTCTCTGCCTCCATTTTCTCCCATATAAAATGGAGATAACAGTACCTTTCTCACAGAGTTGTTACAGTTGAAGTGTGGCATACGTTCAGTGAGTATAGTATGAGTCTCTTGCCTACTCCAGCCCCCTCCTCGCTAAGGTGGCATCCACATAGGCACAGTATCTCAAAAGAGCTGAATTTTCCAAGAGCTTTCTCTCCTCTTGTGAAAGTCTTTAGACAATAAAACACAACCCCTTCCCTACAGATGAGGATTTCTTCTATGAGGACAGATTGCTGTCCAAAGCCATGGAGTCAAACAAAGGCAGTGGTTTTGTTTCCTTGTTCCTGTACCCCTTGGCAGGTTAGACGCCCTTGACCCCAATGCCTATGAAGCCTTCAAAGCCTCACGCAACCTGCAGGATGTGGTGGAGCGGGTCCTTCACAACGCGCAGGAGGTAGAGAAGGAGCCGGGCCAGAGACGAGCTCTGAGCGTCCAGGCCTCGCCGATGACACCTGTGCAGCCCATGTTGGTGAGGAGTGCTGCCCTGCCTCTGCTTTCCAGCCTCTCCAAGCTCCACATCCTTCGGGCTGAGATCAGATAGGGTATGAGTGTTGAGAGCGCTTGCAAATTGACTGGAGGAGTTTAGGGAAGGAAGAGGGAGGTGCAAGGGGGTATTTCTCAGTAGGAGGTGAAGGCAAAGGAGAAGACAGAGGATCTAGTGGAAAGACCTGAGCTGTAGGCCCAGCTACGCCACCAAGAAGCTGTAGAATCTTAAATGAGTGACTTAGACTCGCTTGTCCTTCAGTCTGCTGTGTGGATGATGTCTGAGACTGCCTGAGGCATCCCCCTAGAATGGTTTATCTGTTATCTTACCTGAAGACAGATAGTTGTATTAAGTAACCCCTGAGATTGTGTGACCTACTGCAAAGTAGATCTGAGAGTTGGTGGCAGAGCCAGGCTTCCTGTGACAGGGTGACTTGGGAAGAGGGAGGACACATAAGGAATGAAGGCTGACTCTGACAGACATCATCTTAGGCCTCTGCTTATTTCATAAGAAATGGGGTTTCCTTTCCAGCGTTGGTTTTCCTGTGTGACAGGGCCCACCACATATGGTGCCATGCCTACTGTGACATTCTTTGGATTTTTGAGTGATATGCAGTGCTTTTTTTGAAACTGTCTTGTTTGTCATACTAAAGCCTTGGTTTAGGGTTTTATGTTTGAGATAGGCAAGTGTTCTCTCCCTGCTAGGAATGTGGGATAACCAGCATCAAAACAGTGAGATCTCTATTCCAGAGATGGGACTGCAGCCACCTGCAGTAGTGGCCTTTCTGACTTTCATAAAAGTGCCTCCTGGAGTCTGTTCTATAGTTTGTCATTTAAAGACTGGCATGGGTTATATAGCTTATTGGTTAACCACACAGGTTTTATAGGTGGACCTAGATTCAAATCTCATTCTTGCCATTTATTAGCGTAACTTAAGCAAGCACCTATTCTCTCTAACCTTCAGTTTTATCATCCAAATATGAAAACAATATTTGTCACATAGGATGTCACATCGGGGATGAAATGAGATTATGTATGTGAAGTGCTCCCAAAATGGTAGCTATTGTTGTTTGAGTTAGGCTAGCACAGGTAGGCATGTAAGTAAGCGCTCCAATATCTGGAAACCCTGTTTGTTGTAGGGACCCCCGATCACTCACCCTGCCAGCCTCACTGTCACCTGCACTCTTTAACCTTAGCTTCACATACCTCTTTTACTGGGAGAACTGATGTGTTTAATAATAAGCCAGAGGCCTTGCAAGAGCCTGAATTATTGAGAAAAAAATTAAATCTTGTTTCACTGGGCTTTTACTTGTTGTACAATGAATAGCATTCATATTCCTCAAAAGGCAAGCTCCTATGTCAGCTCTGGTGATTATTTTATAGGCAGAATACAACATTGCCCAGCCCTTTCCGTTCCCATCACCTCTTCAACAGCCTTCCCTGAGCATTAATTGTGGGCAGTCAGTCCCGAGACCCAGGTCCTGCCCTCACTAACCCAGTTGCAAGGTCTTTGGCTGTCGCTGCTTAGCAGCCCCTCACTGAAAGTCTCCAGGCTTTGCTTTCCCCACCCCAAGGCGGAGGCCTGCAAGTCCGTTGAATATGCAATGAAGAAATGTCCCAATGGCATGTTCTCTGAAATCAAGTACGATGGAGAGCGAGTCCAGGTGCATAAGAATGGAGACCACTTCAGCTACTTCAGCCGCAGTCTCAAGCCTGTCCTTCCTCACAAGGTATGAGTGCCTTCCTTTCCGCCAGGACCATCTTTCCCCTTTCTGCCTCTAACAATCTCAGGGCCAGAGTCCCATAGCCATTCCAGCTGTGGTACACAATAAGGGTTTGTTTTTTATTTGTTGAATGAATTAATTCATTTATTCATTTTTGGAGTCTTCCAATAATGAAGGGCTGCTCAGCAGGGAGAGCCAAAGAGCCCTGACTTGGGTTCGTGAGGGTAGAGCTCCCTGGAACAGTGATACTTCTTTTGCTCACAGTGATATTGGGACAGTGAGCTTAGTTGGTGAGTTGCTGTGTGTCTTTTGTGTTTCCATGTCCCAGATGCTTCCTGTGAGCTAGACTAAGGCTTATATACCAGGGGCTATTGGGCTGTCATTCATTAATTTGTTCAACAATTATTTATCAGATGCTTACCCATTGTTACAGCTAGTGGGGATATAGCAGTGGAAAAAATTGACAAAAGTTCTGGCCACCATGAAGCTTACATTCTGATGTAAACACAGTCTTATGGGGACATCTAGGAGCCTAGATTCCTATTCTAATCAGGGGTGGCATTTGGAACCTTATTCCTTAGCCCTTCTCCACTCCCAAGGATACTGTGAGCCTTTGGGGGTGTCTTCAGGGAAAAGCAGCTGGAACATCTGGCTCCAGTAGCTTGTGAGCAGATGGAATTCCTATCTTTGCTATCCTTTTCTTTCCTAACTCAGACTCAGTTTTTCAGAGCCTCAGGGGGTTCAGGGGAACGTGTTGTGTGGCCCGTGCTTACCTCAGCCTTGCCTTCCTGCTGGAGCACTGGGAACAAAGTAGTCAGGCCATTTGTTTCATATGTTCAAGAAGAGGGCTAAGCAGTGGCCTCATTGTGGAGCTTTAGTGCAGGTTCACGTGTTCTGTGAAGCACTGCAAATCACTGAGGAGCTGCTTCTGGTGAGGTTGGTGTTAAATAGACGCCATCTGTGACCCAGGAAGAAGTCTGAGCACACTTTTCCAGATTTAGTCCTTTCCTTAATTTTCCCTTACCCAGTATTCACTCATCCCTCGCCTCTCCTGTGATTTGGGTTCTTAAAGGGCTAGGTTAGGGATTGAAGGGGAATGGCATGGATGTGCTGGCCTTTCCTGTTCCTGCTCTAAGCATCCTGGGTAGTGATGGCTATGGGTTCAGGGCTCCCACTCAGAGAAGACACTGCTCTAGTTTCCTTGCTGCACCTGAGGGGGTTCATTTCTACCTTTCTGGTTTCAAGTAGTCTGTTCTCCCCTAATCCAATCCCCAGCCTGATAGTCACACATCTTCTGCAGTAGGCACTAATCTCTGCCCACCTACCCTCCTCCTCCTCCCCCGACAGGTTTAATCTGTTTCTTCCATTTTCCTCAAAAATTGTACCTTCTCTACAGTCCATAGAAAGTGACTCAGCATGGGCTGACCTCTTCTTGGGCCTGGACAGAAGTACTGAAACAGATGGCCTCTCCCTCTTGTCCAGGTGGCTCGCAAGGCCTAGCTATATGTTTTGCACATTAGCTGGGCCTTCCACATGTTGTTCTGTATCCTGTCTGGGCCTGGGCTTTGCCCTCCATGGCATGGTTTAGGGTCCCTGCTGCCATGTCATCCCTCACCAAAGCTCCCCTTTTGCTTTCAGGTGGCCCACTTTAAGGACTACATTCCCCAGGCTTTTCCTGGGGGCCACAGCATGATCTTGGATTCTGAAGTGCTTCTGATTGACAACAAGACAGGCAAACCACTGCCCTTTGGGACTCTGGGAGTGCACAAGGTACTAGCTCAGGGCCATATGTGCAAGAATGAATGAGTGTCAGTATGTACATGTGGGTGCACGCTGCAGTCTGAAAAGGGAGGAAATATCCCTTAGTGTGGGCCTTATTCTCGCTTCTGACCTGTTTCTGGTTTGGTTTTTTGTCTTTTGTTTTTCTCCTAAAAAGGGGCTGGTATTGGGAACCAACTTATAATTGGGTTGGTTTCCATTTAGCACTATCTGCTCAGTGCCCTTATGGCCCAGGTGCTTCAGAGCAGAAATAGGACTTTTTCATCCGGTGCCTCAGGGGGCCTCCAGAAGTGGACTGGTACTCCTTATTTTTTCACACTGACTTTTGTCCTTTGTATACTACTACCTCATTTTTCCTTACAGAAAGCAGCCTTCCAGGATGCTAATGTCTGCCTGTTTGTTTTTGATTGTATCTACTTTAATGATGTCAGCTTGATGGACAGGTGAGTTGGCTAGCATCTTTAAACCCAGAAACTGCCAGGAATCTGTTTTCATTTCCTGGGTGAGGAAGATGGGGGCTTCAGGTTGGAAAGGAGGGTACAGGGAAGCAGCTGGCACATACGTTTGTGCTCAGGAGCTTGCCAAAGGCAATGGCAAGAGGGAGCTGAGAGGAAGCACAATTGCTACATGATCAGTTCCCCATTCAGTGTCAGAAAGAGCCCATGTGTTGACTCCATCTCTTCTCTGAGAGCTTAAGTCACAGAAGAAACCCAAACCCCCGAAGAAGTTTCTCTACTAAAGCAAAATGGACTATTGCAGAGAAATAGACTGTGAGCATATGGGGTTTCAGTTTATTTCTCCAATGGCACCCCTGGGGGCTCCAGTGGCACCCCTGGGGGCATAAGGCAGATGGTTTTCAGCTCAGAGGTTTTGATTTCAGAAGAGACTGACAACAGGAAGCTCCAGATTATAGGGGAGGCCATGGGTGGGACCATCTTGGAGAGAATTAACAGTCTTGACTTAGCTGCATCCATATGCTTGTGCCTGAGAAACCAGTATCAGCCCTTTCCTCACTTAGAAATGTATCTCTACCCCTATTCCTCCTGCAGCAGCCACATCCTTGATCAGGGAAGGAGAAGGAAGTAGAGAGGGAAGGAATTGGTGGGGGTAGGATTTGGGGTTTGGGTCCCAAGGCCTGTCTCAGCCTGCCTACCCAGGGGTTGGCCTTGGGATCGGGGCAAAGCAGGGTGCAGGGGATAAAAAATGAGAGTTGGAGTCGTTTTTCAAGTGGGACCAGAATTTATACAATCTGGGCTACAGGCCAGTTATCCCTTGGCTCGCTTGATGAAGTAGAAATAGGAACTACAACTATGAACTGGCTCTATGCCACAGCTCACAATTGTCCATCTTCGGTCACGATGGAGCCCTTGCAGCCCTTGACAGCACAACTGTTACACATGAGGTCTTTGATCCATGGCAAACCCTTTCTTGAAGTAGCAGTTTTATCATTGTGGCCCTTCCTTCCTCAGAATTCCTAATAAGGGAGGGAGGATCCCGGCCTAACCTCAGCTCTCCTGTTCTCCTCAGACCTCTGTGTGAGCGGCGGAAGTTTCTTCATGACAACATGGTTGAAATTCCAAACCGGATCATGTTCTCAGAAATGAAGCGAGTCACAGTAAGTGAAGACCCTATGCTAGGCAGTGTCCTAGAAGTTTGAAAGCAGGGCAGAGAACTCCTTGGGTCAAGTGCGACTGGAAGAATAAATCTTAATGTCTTATGGAGCCTCCTGATAATGTTTGCCTTTGACTATTGTATATGTTGTCTGCTAGTCTTCACCCAGAAAGGTAGGGCATGGAAATCCTTCCTGGGTAAGCCTCCTGTGTTTCAAAGCCACAGCAGCCCTCTGTTTGGGATGAGAAGCAACCTGCTTTCTAACCCTTTGTCCCTTATATTTCAAGTAAGGGTGTTTCCACTGGGCACTTAACTAGTGTGTGAAAAGGAACAACCCCCACTCACGCACCACCTTCTCCACTCTCACACCAACTTCAGCATCTCTCTTGTCCCTCAGAAAGCTTCGGACTTGGCTGACATGATAACCCGGGTGATCCGGGAGGGATTGGAGGGGCTGGTGCTGAAGGATGTGAAGGTAAAGTGGCCCCGCTTGGCTTCTCCTGTCAACTCACTCGCAGCCCTCTCCCCTGAGCCTTTCCAGCCCTGACCAGGAGATGGCGGTGGCAGCCTGCAGTGGTTGGGGTGGCTGCTGGGGAAGTGTGGGCAGATGTGTCCTGGATCTGGAGGACTGGTTTGTCTGTCTCCTGTAGTGCCTGGAGCCTGAGGGCTCTTACCCCAAGGGAGGGGCACTGGGCTAGATCTGGTGTGTAGCAGTGAAGGGGTGAACCCATCCTCATGGAGTTGCCTTTCTACTCTGTGGTCTCTCTTTTGCTTCCCTTCAGGGTACATATGAGCCTGGGAAGCGGCACTGGCTGAAAGTGAAGAAAGACTATTTGAACGAGGGGGCCATGGCCGACACAGCTGACCTGGTGGTCCTTGGGGCCTTCTATGGGCAAGGGAGCAAAGGTCAGGGTGGCCTCTGCTCCCTGGGGTGGTACTGTTTTAGAAGGCACCGCTTGAGGTACAGGCTGGCCTTGTTACTGGCTTGATCTGCCAGCATGGCCAGTTATGACTTCCGGAGTCCTGGGATCTAGGGCCCCAAGCTGGCCTGAGTCACCTCAGGCAGAGCTGCTTACTCGGTTAGGGAGAAGTCAGAATAGAGTACCCTATGCTAGCTAGCAGAAGGACGCTTACCACCAATTATTGCGTCAGGGCCTGACAGCTTTCTCCTCAGGGAAAATCTCTTTCCTGACTGGAAAGGAAGCTGGAGTCTGAGGAACTAATACTTTTAAGCAATCTATCATGTGTCCAAAATCTATCATGTGTCCAACACAGTTCAATGCCCCAGAGCCCAACAGGTTGGGTGTGATTATCCCTAATTTACAGAAGAGGAAACTGGGGCTTATAAAGGTTAAAATTACACAGCTAGTAAGAGGTAGTTCCAAGAGGTAAACTCTGGCACTCTGACGGCCAGGACCCAGGTCCTCTCCCTGGCCCTGGGCTCTTGGGACTGGCAGAGATGGCTCCTCCAACCCACACTTGTCTCACACTCCCCTCCCAGGCGGCATGATGTCAATCTTCCTCATGGGCTGCTACGACCCTGGCAGCCAGAAGTGGTGCACAGTCACCAAGTGTGCAGGAGGCCATGATGATGCCACGCTTGCCCGCCTGCAGAAGGAACTAGACATGGTGAAGATCAGCAAGGTGAGGAAGGGACCTGGTTGGCCCTGGCCTCTGGACTGGCTGTCATCACTGAGACAGAGGCTGTGCTTTGGGGACTACAGGTATTGTTTTTCTGTCTCCCCAGAAAGGGTTGCAGCTTGCTCAGGGGAGCAGGATTGGGCCTTAAAATCTCTGAATGCCTTCCTTGTGGAAAATGGCTTGCGTGCCTCTAGGTCATACCCACTCTGGGCTGGGAGGATCACATGGCTCAAACGTTAGCTGTTTAAGTGGCTTCTTATAATCTCATTACCAAGAGAAGGGATTTAAGCCTTGTTCCAGGTTGGGAACAGCCCAAAATAGCATCTTTTCTCCTCTAGGACCCCAGCAAAATACCCAGCTGGTTGAAGATCAACAAGATCTACTATCCTGACTTCATCGTCCCAGACCCAAAGGTATCAACCCAGTGGCTTGGGGTCCCCCAGCCCATAGAATTAGCTTGCAGGTTCTCTAGTGCCACAGAGAATCCATCTCACCTCGCTGAAAGTCCACCCAGGGATGGGGATCTGGATTTCCAGCCAAGTGATAGGCACAGGGACAACCAGACAACTCTGAGGAATTTTGAATAGAATTCTTTCTGCAATACAATTGCTTTAAAAAAAGAGAGAGAGAAGAAGAAGAGAGTACCTATCCCCTCAGCACAAAGGGTGTGTTCTAGAAGTAATCTGGCCCAATCCCTTCTTGTACTGACCAAGAAAGAGATCTAGAGAACAAACAGGACTTCCCTAAGGTTATTCAGCAGCAGCAGCAGCAGAACTAGGACCCAAGTTTCCCAGCTGTTAGCCAAAGCTTTTTTGGTTTTTGTTTTGTTTTGTTTTTGAGACGGAGTTTCATTCTTGTTGCCCAGGCTGGAGTGCAATAGCATGATCTCAGCTCACCACAACCTCCGCCTCCCGGGTTCAAGTGATTCTCCTGCTTCGGCCTCCCAAGTAGCTGGGATTACAGGCATGTGCCACCATGGCCAGCTGATTTTGTATTTTTAGTAGAGATGTGGTTTCTCCATGTTGGTCAGGCTGGTCTTGAACTCTCGACCTCAGATGACCTGCCCGCCTCAGCCTCCCAAAGTGCTGGGATTACAGGCGTGAGCCACTGCACCCAGCCACCTTTTTGGTTTTAACTGTTCTATATTGCTTCTAGCTGGTTGGGAGATACTTTTTTTTTTTTTTTTTTTTTTGAGACAGAGTCTCACTCTGTTGTCCAGGCTGGAGTGCAGTGGCAAGATCTTATCTCATTGCAGCCTCCGCCTCCTGGGTTCAAGCAGTTCTCTCACCTCAGTCTCCCAAGTAGCTGGGATTACAGGGGTGCCACCACGCCCAGCTAATTTTTGCATTTTTAGTAGAGATAGGGTTTTACCATGTTGGCCAGGCTGGTCTCAAACTCCTGACCTCAGGTGATCCACCCACCTTGGCCTCCCAAAGTGCTGGGATTACAGGCGCAAGCCACCGCGCCCGGCCAATACTTGCTTCTCTCTTTTTTTGAGACAGTCTCATTCTGGAGAGCAGTGGCATGATCTCGGCTCACTGCAACCTCTGCCTCCCGGGTTCAAGCGATTCTCATACCTCAGCCTTCTGAGTAGCTGGGACTACAGGCGCACGTCACCATGCCTGGCTAATTTTTGTTATTTTTTGTAGAGATGGGGTTGCGTCATGTTGGCCAGGCTAGTCTCGAACTCCTGACCTCAAGTAATCTGCCCACCTCAGCCTTCCAAAGTGCTGGGATTACAGGCATGAGCCACCACGCCTGGCCACTGATACTATCTTCTTAACTAGTGATGACCTGCTGGCTTACTCCTGACAGAAAGCTGCCGTGTGGGAGATCACAGGAGCTGAATTCTCCAAATCGGAGGCTCATACAGCTGACGGGATCTCCATCCGATTCCCTCGCTGCACCCGAATCCGCGATGATAAGGACTGGAAATCTGCCACTAACCTTCCCCAACTCAAGGTAGCAGCTCTTAGGCTGTATGTGTATTCTCCACCCCACTGTCCAGGCCTTGGAGCCTTGGGCATCTGGACCATTCACATGTCCTCTGTCTTCTCCTTTCCCCCATTCTCCTGAGGCAGAGCAACGAGGGCAATTAGAGAGGGAGACAAACTGCTGCTGGGCCAGGGGCATAGCACTAGACCTCCTTCTCCCTCCATCTCTGAGTAGAGAACCTTGCATTTGCGAGGCCCCACTGAACAGCCTTTAGTCTGGGGAATAAGAGTTTGCTCCTGTTGCCCCAGCAAAGCCTGCTTTGCTGTACAGAGAACAATGATTTGTACCCTGATTACTCAGGCTATAGGGCCATACTTTGGAATGGTGCCAAGGGAGCCAACTTCTTTTCCTTGCTCTTTTATCTTTCTCACATCTTTGTTCCCATATGCGCCTAAAATACACCACACACACCACCTCTGAGGCCAGACTGGGAAGGCAATGAAACCTTCTGACATTGTCCCTCCCCGCCTCAGGAGCTGTACCAGTTGTCCAAGGAGAAGGCAGACTTCACTGTAGTGGCTGGAGATGAGGGGAGCTCCACTACAGGGGGTAGCAGTGAAGAGAATAAGGGTCCCTCAGGGTCTGCTGTGTCCCGCAAGGCCCCCAGCAAGCCCTCAGCCAGTACCAAGAAAGCAGAAGGGAAGCTGAGTAACTCCAACAGCAAAGACGGTAAGGATAGGGAGGGGGCTGGTATGGTGAAGAGGGTGGTGTGAGGGGCAGAGATCCAAGGGCAGGGACCCAGTCTCACATTCCAGCCCTGAGATCTCATGATTATCTATGTCCACTGCAGTGGACACGGACTGCATTCCTGGTACGTGTCCAGCCATGGGCCAGAGACCCTTCTGCTGGGCACCCTGTATCTGCTCAGCAAACCTGAATGGAGCAGTACCCTGGGGACAGCTAGTCTGACCAGGGAATAAGCTACCTTTGAGTAAAGGGCTTAGCTGATAACTCTTCACTCCCCTCTCACCTGTGCTCATAGCAGAGAAAGGCCCTGGTCCTTCCCATTACTGCCCCTGACTTCAGGGAGCATTATCAGCAATCTCTACCCTCTTAGTTCTTTTGTATCTTATGTTTTTTAGAGACAGGGTCTCACTCTGTCATCCAGGCTGGAGTGCAGTGGCATGACCATAGCTCACTGCAGCCTCGAACTTCTGGATTCAATTGATCCTCCCGAGTAGCTGGGACTGTAGGTGTGCACCACCACACCCAGCTTTCTCTCTGTCCTGCAGGCAACATGCTGACTGCAAAGCCTTCCACTATGAAGGTGGGAGAGAAGCCGGCCATGAAGTCTTCTCCAGTGAAAGTAGGGGAGAAGCGGAAAGCTGCTGATGAGACCCTGTGCCAAACAAAGGTGAGGGTAAAAACAGCAACACACCACTTGGGCCAGTTTAGCCCAGGTTGTGTTCCCAACCTTCTGCACGAGAAGTTTGAAAGAGGATGAGCAAAGTGTTTGGGGAGCATCAGCTAAACCTCTTCCCTGCCTGCATCCACTCCTCTGTCATGGGCAGGGTCAGCAATGCTGCTGCTCACCCTGTGTCCTCTTGTTGCCTTGCAGAGGCGGCCAGCCAGTGAGCAGAGTGGAAGAACTGTGCCAGCAGGCAGGAGATAGAACAGCCCGGCCTAGCCAGGAGAGACTGCAGGGACTCACTCAGCTGCTGGCCCCAAGTCAAAATTTACATTAAAGGGGAGAGCCCAGTCTGGGTGTGGGAATGCAGCATTGAGTTTGTGGTCAGGGTGGAAGCAGGTCCAGCGAGCAGTGAGTTGGGGAGAGGTCACTGGCTTGGTGACTCTCCTCCCACCTGAGGAGCCTTTTCCCTTTTACACTTACTTGTCAGTCTTGGGTTTGGCAACATCTCCTGAACAATTTTTTTTTTTTTTTTTGAGATAAGTCTCGCTCTGTCGCCCAGGCTGGAGTGAAGTGGTGCAATCACGGCTCACTGCAACCTCCGCCTCCCAGGTTCAAGCGATTCTCCAGCTTCAGCCTCCCGAGTAGCTGGGAGTATAGGCATGTGCCACCATGCCCAGCTAATTTTTGTATTTTTAGTAGAGACGGGATTTCACCATGTTGGTCAGGCTGGTCTCAAAGTCCTGACCTCAAGTGATCTGCCTGCCTTGGCCTCCCAAAGTGCTGGGATTACAGGCCTGAGCCACCGCACCCGGCCTCTTTTGAGCACTTTCTGATGCCAAGAACTAGGTTTAGTACTGGCTCAACTCTGGGGGAGCTGATGGCTCAAAGGACAGATAGAGAAGTAAACATATGATTTACACCCATGTCATTGCACCCCCATGCTCCCCACCGCCATCCAGGAGTAAGCATAGAAGTCTCACAGCTCAAGGCCTGAACTCGGTCCCCAACTGACCTGTAGAAACCTTTCCCCTCTCTCTTCCCAGCCTGAAGTCCTTGAACCCATTGAGAGTAGTAAGCAGGACTCCTGACCCCTCAGTCTAGCAGGTTGTACAGAGTAGACTGCTTGGTCTCGGGACATCACTGAGTCTGAGGGCACTAAGTCAGAGCCAGCTCCGCCTGCCCACCATGACTGGGTGGCTCTTATACACATGTATTCTTCCCATCTCCAGGTCCCAGATGTCGAGGCCTGTCCACTCTCCTTTTCCCCTAGGCAGGGATGGAGGGGCGTGTCAGTCCTGTATAATGTGGAGTGACTGGAGGGGTGGGGGTATTGATGCATGGTATTCCAGTAAACTCCTCTGCTTGTGTCCTAACTCTAGGCTCCCTCATTCTGTCCCATGCTTATCTGGGTGAAGACCCATCTGTACCCAGTGTAGGTCTGACCCCACCCTGACCCCTCTGCATTTGCAGGTACTGCTGGACATCTTCACTGGGGTGCGGCTTTACTTGCCACCCTCCACACCAGACTTCAGCCGTCTCAGACGCTACTTTGTGGCATTCGACGGGGACCTGGTACAGGAATTTGATATGATTTCAGCCACGCACGTGCTGGGTAGCAGGGACAAGAACGCTGCGGCCCAGCAGGTCTCCCCAGAGTGGATTTGGGCATGTATCCGGAAACGGAGACTGGTAGCTCCCTGCTAGGTTTGCTGTCTTCCCTCTCCCTCAGGCCATACTCTCCTTTACCATACTACTGGACTGGACTCAGGCTGGAGGCAGATAGACACAGTATAGGGGGAATGGGCTTGCTTCTCCCAAACGCACCAGTTCTCCACGGTCTCTTCTGGACCAGGAATTAGTTGCTGTGGGTGCCACAGCTGAAGTCAGTTTCTCTTGCTGGTTTAAATAGATCTTTCAGAGCTGGGTGCTGGGTTTGCCATCTTTTTGTTTTCTTTGAAAAGCAGCTTAGTTACGTTTTTTATAAATAAAATATCTTGCAGTTATCTTTGTCCTTTCCCCACCTATACCCCCAATAATTTCCCTAGAGATTAAGGAGTAAAGGCTGGGCTATGGCAGTTGTGTCCACAAAGCCTTCTCTCCCATCCTTGCCTGTTCCTTTGTACTTCCAGGCTCATTTTAAAGTTGTATTTAAAGGACTGCCCTCGGAAATGCTTCTATTTAGCAGAACTTGTATTCAGCCTGACACCCTTTGCCAGGAACAAACCCTCATGTGAAAGGAAACAAAATGAATTTTTTTACTTTCTTCTCTGTGTTCTCCTATTACAGGGTGAGGATCCCCAGTTTGAAGGGAGGGGACTAGGGTCAGGTAGGAAAATGAGGCCTTTATGAAGAAAGGGGAGGTTATTTGGGCCACTCCTCTGGAGGGATAGAGGGCTCCAGGAAGATCTGCATCCCCAAAACCTGGAAACAAGACTGTTCTTTAAGAATAAAAATCCACGTGGGGCTTGAGGCCAAGAACAGCCCTTGCTGCCACCAACATGGAGACTTTGTACCATGTCCCGTTCTTAGTGCTCGAGTGTTCCAACCTGAAGTTGAAGAAGCCACCCTGGCTGCACATGCCATCAGCCATGACTGTGTGTGCTCTGGTGGTGGTGTCTTACTTCTTCATGACTGGAGGAATAATTATATGATATTGTTGAGCCCCCAAGTATTGGCTGATGAACGTGGGCATCAGAGGCCAGTAGCTTTCTTGGCCTACAAAGTAAATGGACAGTATATTATGGAAGGACTTGCATCCAGCTTCCTGTTTACAATGGGAGGTTTAGGTTTCATAATCCTGGACCAATCAAATGCACCAAATATCCCAAAACTCAATCGAGTTTTTTCTTCTATTCATTGGATTCGTCTGTGTCCTACTGAGTTTTTTCATGGCTGGAGTATTCATGTGAATGAAACTGCCGGGCTATCTGATGGGTTAGAGTGCCTTTGAGAAGAAATCAGTGGCTACTGGATTTGCTCCTGTCAATGAAGTTCTAAAGGCTGTACCAATCCTCCAATATGAAATGTGGGAAAGAATGAAGAGCAGCAGTAAAAGAAATCCTAGCAAAAAAAACAGGAAGCATATTGAACCTTGGACTAGAATTTCTTCTTGGTATCAGAGAGACAAGTTTATCACAGTATTTTTTTTTTCCTGCTGACCTATTGATAATACCAACAATGTTAGTGGCATTTTCTTCTTAGTTTTTAATTTCTTAAAGAAAATATACTCCATATCTGCAGGGAAAAAATAAAAATAAAAATCCACACCTGAGAACAGATCCATACAACCTGCTTACAAAGAACAGTTCCTGTGCTACCTGAGGCCGATTTATTTGAAGAACAAAAGGAAGACAGACAATTTAGTGTAGACAAGTGCTATTCAATAGAACTTTTTGCAGCAGTGGAAATATCCATAAAATCTGCACTGTCCAACCAAACTAGCCACAGATAGCTGCTGAGCAATTGAAATGAAGCTGACACAACTAAGGAACTGAAGTTCTTATTTTAATTCAACTCCAAATGGTCACATGTCACTAGTGACTACCACACTGGACAGTGCAGGTGTAGATGGAGTTCAGATCAGAGTCCTGAAACTTAATGGCTCTAACCTTAGGCAAGTTACGCAACATCTAAGCCTCAATCCCTCCAAGTAGAATGGGAATAGCCATTGCACCTAAATCATAGGGTTGTCCTGTTGTCCTGAGCAACATTATGTAAAGCACTTAGCCCAGAGCCTAGCACATAGTTATCTAGAGTTGGGAACGTCACTGCTGGTGTGCATGTCCAGACCCTACCCAGGAGAAGGGCCTAGCCTATGACTTTAGAACCTTCAGTTGCAGGTGTGCATGTTCCAGCTAACACTCCACTCTGAGTGCAGGCTCATCAGCACACCATATGGTTGTAAACTGGCTTCCATGTCCCAATCCTTCCAGCTCTTGAGGGTCAGTTCTCACCTTATGAACAAATTAGCAGGCTCTGGGCCTATAAGATCAAGGACCACTGCGCCCCCTGGCCACCCCACCCCCCCCCCCAACTTTGAGCTGATTGACTTTGGCTTCCACCTACTGTTTAAAATGTGTATGTTGGGGGAGTAGGGACAGCATGGGGGAGGGGTTTACTTTCCTGACTCTAGCCCAGGACATTTGGTGTTTTTGAATAGGCACCATTCAGCCTTGCTTCAGTATTAGGAATAAGATACTTTTTATTCCATCCTCTATGGAGACAAAAAGCTGCTCCTCCTTTGAGTACTGACCTACATAGATTTCCATTTCTCTCTTCAGCCTCAGGCCAAACAACTGGACAGGGCAGCAGAATAAGGCTGTCTCCTCAGGATCCTGCCAAAGGCACTGTCCTCTCCAACCTGGACCCAGCCCCACTGCCCTTACTGGTTGCTTATACCCAGAGTGCGCACTCACAGGAAAGGGGCTCTGCTGGCTGCAGGTGATCATCTTGTCCCTTCTCTGCCTTAGTGTGTGTTATTGCCATTTCAATGTCAGTGGTTTTTTATGTATTTTCTTCCAGTCTTTGCTGCTGAGATCTGACTATATATACTATTTTGTATCCTTTCATGTATTTCTTTCATGTATTTCAATGCAGCCCTCAACATCATCATCATAAATCTCTCCAGCAGAATGCTGGAGGCCTCCCTCTTCTGAACCTCTACATGCTGCTGGCTGGCATCAAGCAGAGGTCATCACTGGGCACTGAACAGGTCAGCTCCCTAGGGCAATGTGAGCAAAGTGTTGTGGCTCATCCTCGATCCTTTATGCCCTTTTGGCAACATTCCTTTCTCTTCTCAGTCACAGAGCAGATGGACACATAATCTTGTTCTCCCAGGGGCTGCATTCTCAGGAGTCTTTTCCCTGCTCCTTGGATGCCTGGTCAGGGAGGTTTGTACTAACCTGTGCACACACAGCAGTCTGTCACGAGGCTGGGCCAACCTTTTTTTTTTTTTTAAACAGACTCTTGCTCTGTCATTCAGGCTGGAGTGCAGTGGTGCAATCTCAGCTCACTGCAACCTCTGCTTCCCAGGTTCACAAGCAATTCTTATGCCTCAGCCTCCCAAGTGGCTGAGACTTAACAGGCACACACCATCACTCGCAGCTAAGTTTTTGTATTTTTAGTAGAGACAACGTTTCGCCATGTTGTCCAGACTGGTCTCAAACTCCTGGCCTCGAGTCATCCACCCACCTCAGCCTCCCAAAGTGTTGGGATTACAGGCATGAGCCACGGCGCCCAGCCTGGGCCAACCTTTTCTGAGCCATAGTCCAGCTGTACTACAGCTGTATCCAAAAGGTACCATGTATCTCCCAGGGTAACCTGAAGACCTAACTGGGCATACTAACTGTCCTCAGATTCCTTTCCATTTCAGATCTTTAAGGCCCATCTCTTCTAGATCAGTGTAAATATCTGAACTCACTTGGTGCTTCAACTCAATTGGTCTTGGGATTGATTCATCCTTTTCCTA
The DNA here is from genome assembly GCF_028885625.2 of Pongo pygmaeus. Taxonomy (NCBI): domain Eukaryota; kingdom Metazoa; phylum Chordata; class Mammalia; order Primates; family Hominidae; genus Pongo; species Pongo pygmaeus. The sequence goes on from NC_072392.2 coordinate 50,975,055, forward strand.
CCCAGCTCTTATTCTCTTCTAGGCTGTTCCATGGCCTCTTCCACATATTACATTTGTGGTCTTGAGCAAGTTACAACACTGAGCATCTTGACCAAGGTCACTTGGCCCAACCACAGGCTAATCCCAGGCCATGTGCACATCCCAGGATTAGCTTGTGGTTTATCAGTTATTTTGTCAATTTTTTTTTTTTAATACAGGGTCTCACTCTGTCGCCCTGGCTGGAGTGCGGTGGCAATCACAGCTCACTGCAGCTTCAATCTCCTGGCTCAAGTGATCCTCCCACAGCCTTCCAAGTAGTTGGGACTACCCACATGCACCACCATGCACGGCTAATTTTTTGGTTTTTTTTGGGTTTTTTGTTTGTGTTTTGTTTTTGAGACGGAGTTTCGCTCTTTCGCCCAGGCCAGACTGCAGTAGCGCAATCTCGGCTCACTGCAAGCGCCACCTCCCAGGTTCACGCCATTCTTCTGCCTCAGCCTCCCAAGTAGCTGGGGGTGCCCCCACACCTGGCTAATTTTTTGTATTTTTAGTAGAGACGGGGTTTCACCGTGTTAGCCAGGATGGTCTCAATCTCCTGACCTTGTGATCCACCTGCCTCGGCCTCCCAAAGTGCTGGGATTACAGGCGTGAGCCACCGCGCCCGGCCTTGTTTGTTTTTTTAAGTAGAGACAAGGTCTCACTACATTGCCCAGGTTGGTCTCAAACTCCTGAGCTCAAGCAGTCTTCCCACCTTGGCCTCCTGAAGTGTTGAAATTATAGCATGAACCACTGTCAGGCTCTTTTTGTCAGTCCTATCAGCCTCTAACATCTTCACACCAGACAGGACAGGTGTCTGTATTGAAACTTTATTACAAAATTATAAAGCAGAGCTCTGTAACAAAATAATACACATTTGGGTTTGCTTTAACCTCCAAGTAAGTCTGAGAAAATCTTAATAAAAGCCACTTGAAGTAACAATTCACATCCAAGAAATTTCCACAAATTTATACAATGTATATTGAGCACTAGTTCCTGTACAGCTTATTCTTATTAGTTTGGATCCAACTATTCCAATGTATTATGAACCAGTCAGCTATCTGTCTTTTGAAACAAGTCTTAACTGAAATCTCAGAGCAATCAGCAAAAGCTACAGAATAATTGTAAGAATTAGATGTTTCCATATCATTAAAACCAAGGATCCACGAGGGGCAGAAGGGAGGATTCAAAGATTTAAAAAAATCAAATTTTAGACCTTGGTTAAATATTAACTGGAGTGGGATCTTGGAACTCCCAACTTTTATTTGGTGTAATAAAAATGATGCAAAACAAACAAAAAAAAAATCAGGGTTGTTTGACACCTTTTTTCCTAAAGGGAAACCTTCACCAAAAGGGGATAAAAGATTTAAAGGCAAAATGAGTAAACAACCTCAGTTTTAATTCTTACTGAGGTTACTAACCAGCTATCAGTATATTATTTTCGGTTTGTGTCTAGGAGGGAAACTGAAGAGGAGGTAAGGCTTCAGCAGAGAAAGCAGGTTGTAAGTAGAGAGCCAGCTTCTGCCCTTAAGTTACTGCTAGATCTTAGCTAAATTGCACATACATAGACCTGTTTTACAGAGGAACTGAGTAGCTGAATGAATGATCCTTTGCTAATTGGTAGGCATTGTAAACTATAGTATTTACTGCCCATAACAAAAGTGGAAAGGGATGTCTTCATGAGCAAATCTGATTCCCCCAACTCCTGCAAAGGCTGTGGTTCAGAATCAAATCATCCAGGACTTTGTATAATGTTGAGGTAAGTGGCCCAGTGTTCAGTTGACAACTATTTTATGCAGCTATTTCATTCCTCCAAAGGGGTTTAGTGGTTGGTGATGGAGGAAAGCATAAATATGTCTGTACCAATGTAATAAGTCCCTTTAGAGGTTTCCCTCTGCCATCCAGAGTCATGATTGGTTCTAGTCTCAGATTTTTCAGCTGCATGGGAGGGGTAAGGGGTGGGAGTTGTCTGCCAAGACGTTTAAGGTTTGCATAGTTCATCCATTGGTAATGGGAAAACACTCTGCTTTCCTGATCATGTGTTTTGTGCTTGGCCACACTTCTCCAGCAAACTCTTAAGCCCTCCAGCTCCTCTAGGGGTGTAAAGACTGTGAGGGCTTAAAAACATCACCTACTCATTGCATGGGCCTTCCTAAAGAGCCTAGAAAATGCTTTCTTCTGCTGGGTGTGGTGGCTCACGCCTGTAATCCCAGCACTTCGGGAAGCTGAGGCGGGCAGATCATAAGGTCAGGAGTTCAAGACCAGCCTGGTGAACATGGTGAAACCCCGTCTCTACTAAAAATACAAAAATTAGCCGGGTGTGGTGGTGGACGCCTATAATCCCAGCTACTCTGGAGGCTAAGGCAGGAGAATAGCTTGAACCCGGGAGGTGGAGGTTGCAGTAAGCCAAGACTGCACCACTGCACTCCAGCCTGGGCAACAGAGTGAGACTCAAAAAAAAAAAAAAAAAAAAAATGCTTTCTCCCTGACCTGCCCCCAAAAATCAGTAGGCTAGGAAAGGGAATGAAAGTAGGGTCTCCTCACTCCCCACCAACCTGGGAAATAAAGACTTGAACTGTCGGCTTACAACAGAATCCAGTCTCATTCAGTACCTCCTGAAAGCGCTTAAGTGCTGTCTTAACGTTTGCTCTCCAGGAACTTCAACAGAAGTCTGGCCAGAGAAGAGCACAGGCTCTTTGCCTAAATCTGTTTCTTCAATGAGACCAAATTTAAAACTACCATGGATAAGGGAGGGATTTCATTTTCAGGGGAAAGTGGCTTAAGACTTCTTCTAGTTGGGAAAAGGATCAGAAGCCAAGCCAAAATTAAGGAGAAGGCCACTGCCTCCACCCATTGCTTCCCCTTTCCGCATAAACTAAGGATGGTGCAAATCAGGTCCCAAGAGAAGCAGCAGCAGGGATTATGCACGCACTATCCCTTGCAGACAGAAACGAATTTCCCAGCAGTTTGGGAGCCTGATGTTTTGTTGGCTCCCAGAGTCAGGTCAGGAGACCAACAGCTTCCAATCCCAGCATTTAAGGAAGCGGCTTTTAACAACTTTGAAATTTTTCTATAGCATTTGTATTTCATTTCTCACCAAAGATAAGTTTACTGGTCTAAAATCTGTCCTAAGGACCACTATCGGTCTGGTAAACTAACATTTCTGGTCCAAAGAAACAAATGGATTTAGGCAATGTAGCAAGAGACTTTAGCAAAGATAGTTAAAGCACAGAAAGCCGGAGAGACCAGAAATTTAAATCCGAATGTGCTGGGGAGGAGGCCTTCTGATTGATGAAACACATGGGCAAGCATCTCCCATATGGGATGGGGATGGGCTGGGTACAGGAGGAGGGGTGAAACTGTCTAGGTTCAGGGAGGAAGACAGGACCCAAGTTCTGGAAAGTTCTCTGTTCATCAGTTACCATCATCACTCCAAGATCACTGAACCAAGAACATACCCATGTGATTTATACAAGTTCCCACTGGCCTTGGGGTTTGCCAGCCAAGAGGTACACCCCTGGCAAGACAAGCATGCTCAGGGGTGACATGGCATCTTGCTTGCCCTGGTCTTGGGAACCCTGCAATATTTCTACTAGCTTGCTCCTCTGCAAGCTAGCCAACCCTGAGCCCAGACACCCCAGGCTATTTCCCTGTAAGGCACTGAAGAAACCGATGCAAGCTCTCAGGACCGGAAGACATGCACAGCTCGGATTACATACTGCCGGCAGATGGGACATTCATTCATGCGCTTGCCACACTTGGTACAGGTTACCATGTGGCCACACTCCAGAAGAACACAGTCAATGGGTGAGTCCATGCAGATCTTACACAGGTTCTCCTCCAAGCCTGATGGTACTGCTCCCCCTGTACAAACACACAGGGCAGAAAAAAAGGGGCAGAGGAGTAAGTGAGGAGAATGTCTTAAGTGTATAGGGGTGACTGGGGGAGGGAGGTGGGAGATAACAGGTACATTGTGAACAAACTCTCAATGCACATGCTTCCCTCAAATAGAGCTCCTCCAAGGAAACATTTCCTCAATAACCAACTCTGGTTACTTGTTTAATCCACACTTCATCCCCTCCAACAGGTATAGATTTGAAAAGTGCAGTACTTGTGGATCAGATACATCCCAGAACATGAGAACTAAGGCAAAGTTCTCAAAGCTTAAAAGAAATAATTTTCAGACAGTTGGGGCTGTAATATAGTGAGTGTGTGAGTGGCACGTAGGGACTCATCCCCTGAGGCAGAACAGGCTAAAAAGATAAAACCGGTTCAGAAAAGTTTAGATAGAAATGGAACTGTGATGAATGGTTCATTAAGGATCACAAGGCTTATCTATAAACATATCCTCCATTTAATAAAGTCAAGGATCATGGGGGACCCCTCTGCTATCTCACAAACTACTCCCAGGTTTCCTGAGGAAACTTCCTGGTGGAGAAACTTGGCAGAGGTTATTGCTCCCTCTTTCTACCCCCACAAAACTTTTTTATACCCCCATGACTGCTTATCACATTGGATTAAAATTTTGAGTTTGCCTACTTACTCCCAGAGTAGACTATGAGCTCTTTAATTCAACGTATTCAATCAATTTTTACAATTATATGTTTAGCATTTATTCCATGCTCCGAGGTTAGATATTCATCTTTGAAGCCCCCAGTGCCAGTCATATGGTAGGTACTCTAAATGTCTGATGAATGAACATCTTCCCAAGGGAATGACAACATCCCACATTTACTGAATGCTTACCGTGTGCCAGGCAGGGTCCTGAAAGCTTTGCATGTTAACTCACTGAAGCCTCACAAAAAGTATAAAGTAGCACCTCTCGTTATTTTCATTTTATAGATGAGGCCAAGTGGGGCAAAAAAGTTAAGTGGCTTGCCCAAGGGCACAAAGCTGCTAAGTCGAGGAGACAGGATTCAAACCCAGGCAGGCTGGCCCCACAGCTCCTGCTCTAGAATGGCCTTCTGCCTAACTGCCCTAAGAGTAGAAACTATCCAGACAGTATCAACTGCCGAGTGCACAGAGTTCTCAATGAATGCTAACTGGCTTGTGTCACTAGCAGAATATAGTGGGCATGACCAGTATCCTAGTAAAGCTGACCCAAACAGAAAAAATCATGTTCAAAAGCCCAGCCATCTCCAACATGTCTTAAATTGTAGCCTGAAGTAGGTACACATAAAAAGGAAATGATCTCACCCAAGTCACCTCTACCATCTGGGGGTTGGCCAACCCATAGAGGAATTCTCCCTTATTGCGTCTATACTTTCTCTTTTCTGGACTATTAAAAAGTTAAGAAATACTTCCCCCTAGGAGGTAGGCTGGGTGTGAAAGGGAGTGAAACCTGCTTGCCTCTTTTGAGGTGCCGTTGGTCCTAACAGAGGTTTGGAGACTATACAAATACCTAAGATGAATGGGAATAATTTATAATTTTCAGTTACTCATTCTCTCAGGAGTAACAACAAACACATTAACTCAGTTGTCAGCATTCTCCCAGGGAATCAGAAAAAGAAAGGAAGCACCAAGTAGATCAGCCTGATCTTGGTACCAGGTGATGCTGGGGGGTTGGGGGGTGGAGGTAGGTCTAGAACTCCAAATGGTTTTGGGGAATTGAGAAAAGCTCAACTGTTTTTTATGTCTGATTAGAAGTAATCAGACATAAAATTGCCCATTCTGAGCAAAAGGCCATTTTACTAAATAAATTCGGGAAGTCTTCTGAAATAAGTTTTAAAATGCTGCAGGCTAGTCCAACACTACTCTAAGAACGTTCTCTCTTGGGAGGGATTTCACAACCATATACCCTTGAGGCTTTTGAAAACACATAGCATATTTTAGAATGTCCCCACAGATGGTCAGGAGTTCTGCAGTGTGTTCTGGGAGTACCTGAGGGCCCAGTGGTGGTCTTTAAGTGAATGGCAGCTGAGCTGAGATACATAGCTTGTGCCCAGAGGCTAGCACATGTGTTAGCTCCAGAGTAGCTCTAACCATTACCAACCCTGTACAAACAGGGCTGTCTCAGGTCACCACCCTTTCTTTTTGGTTAGTACCAGAAGCTGCTAAACACCCTGATTCCCCAGAAGGTGCACACAGAGACCCTCCCTACCCAGACCAGAACTGAACACACCAGGATTTTTAAAAATGAGCTGGGTGTGATACATGCCACCCTCCTCTGTTTCAGTGTTTTACAAATGTTGGCTTCTGAGCTCAGGTAGCCCAGGGACATGCACTTCAGTCAGTCTGCCCCTACGTATGTTCCACTCTGCTTCCTGCACAGTGAGCAGAGAGAATTTCTAAAGATGGTGAGAGTTCCCCTGGGTCTCAGTGAGTTTCCCACACACCCTCTCTCTGGAGGCTCAAATGCTCAGAATTCTTAGACTACTAAAGGGATTGGGGTTGAAGGAGGGGAAGGACAAAAGGGCCTAAGCCCATTCCCAAACAGAAACAACTACATACCGTTTTGGTCTTCGGCACCACTGACTGAAAAGGAAAGAGAAGGATGTCTGAATAGGTAAGGCATGATGGTACAAAGTCTCTTACTGCCCTGACATCATTTCTGAACTCTTACCACTCCCTGCTGGGAACCAGGCTTGCCAAGAGCCTAGATGGACATCTGCCCTCTACTCACTCTACATGCTCAGAACTCACACAAAGCTCCTACTAGTGCATCTGGTCTACTTTTTTATTTTTTATTTTTATTTTTTGAGATGGAGCCTCACTCTGTTGCCCAGGCTGGAGTGCAGTGGCATGATCTTGGCTCACTGCAACCTCCTTCTCATGGGTTCAAGCGATTTTCCTGCCTCGGCCTCCTGAGTACCTGGGGACTACACCACTCCTGGCTAATTTTTTGTTTTTGGTGGAGATGGTGTTTCACCATGTTGCCTAGGCTGGTCTTGAACTCCTGATCTCAAGTGATCCACCTGCCTCAGCTTCCCAGAGTGCTGGGATTACAGGCATGAGCCACCACACCCAGCCTGGTCTACTCTTAGGAAAAGGTATTCCACCAGTTTGCACAAACTGCCAAGTAGAAGGATACTGTATATGTGCAATATCCTTTTCTATTTTGAAGCCAGCATTAAAGTCAAGAAAGAATGAACTATCTAGCTGTTTCAGTCAGTCAGAGAATCTGGATAAAGTTCCCACGTGGAGTCATCTGTTCTGTTCCCCAAGTCCTGACAACTCGAGAGAAGACTCTTGAAACAATCCCAAAGGGAAAACAGACTCCATGTCAGTAGGCCTCAGTCTGTAATCAGGTGAAGAGTCAGTCAGATGTCCCCTAACACTGATGAATTTGAGCTACTGGTAGAAGAGAGCCTGAAACCTGACTTCAACCACTCTTATCAAGCAAGGAATCAGTATGTGCTCTGTAGGAACCAAATCAACTGTGGATGGGAGGAAAGGAGAAGATTCTGTGGTGAAATAATTTCAGGAAATGCTAAGTTCAAAACAGCCAAAACACATTTCTCTTCTGCAGGACTTCTCCGCCTTTAATATAAAAATCTACCATAAATCAGTAATGAAGATATGAGGTATTTTTCCCTAAACTCATTTAACCACAGACCCAGATATTTTCCTGGGCATCTCCTGAATGATACAGTGTAAAATGCTCTGGGAAATGAACAAAAGGAAGAGCCCAAGTGCAGACAGAACAGATATCTTCTCCTACCATGTATGTAGATTCACTTTCTACCTCCCAAATCTTCAGAGCAAGCATTCTTAGTCTAAGGTAAGAAAACTTACAAGGTGGTGGTGAGTAGGGAGGGGATAGCATATGGTGAGAAAGGCTATGGACTTAGACCATAAAATTTTCAGTTAAAACTGGGCTCCATGATAAAAGGGTGATGCTAATAATGTCTATTTCATAGGTTGCTCTAAGGAATAAATACATACATGCAATGCCTAATCTAGTTTTGACACTCAACCACAAATGACAGCTATTATTAGATGGTGCAAATATGTAAGATGTCTCCTTCCATGGCTAAAAGTGTGGAAATTGAGTCAGGTCAATGCCATCATGCTTTGGAGTGACAGCAAACACTCCTGAGCTCTGTATAGCTACCATGCCGATAGCCCCTCACCCAGGTGCTGGAGTCCTTTCTGATCCTTGTATAGCCGGGTCACTCTCTCCATCAGCTCCCACTTCTCACAGCAGCCCTTGTAGTTGACAAAGTTGCGAGCCAAGATCTCTTTCAGCTGCCGCACTGTCAGGCCTTCAATGTCCTCCAGGTCGGTCAGGTCAGACAGAGAGGCCCTTCGGCCTGGAACAAAGCTGTCCTCTGAGTCAATAGACTGCAATGGCAAAGATGAGATCAGTGTGCTCAGCTCTTACCTCCCCAAGCTCTTTCTCCAAGGACCCCAAAGCAGTCACCACATCATAATTTTGGTGACTGACCTCATGAAGGGTAGGAACAGAGACAGGATGAGTACCTGGCATGGTGCTCTGCATTGCAAAATATACTAGAATCTCTTCCTGACCCATGATTCTGTGCTCAGGAGCAAACAGACACAGACCAACCAATCAGTGTGATATAGTACTAGATAGAAATATAGTAGAAGGAGTGCTGGTTTGAGTCATGTGACCCTAATTTTGAATCTTGACTCCTCTGCTGTTAATGCTAAATAATATCCAGCAAGTTGGTTACCACTCTGAGCCTGTTTGCCCCTCCATTAAGGGGAGAGGGCAGTCCTACCCCACAGGGGTCCTGTAGAGGTTAAATATGGCTGCACATAAAACCCAGCATGGTGCTGGCCCTTCTTCCCTGGAGACTTCTGCTTGCCCACAAGAGGCACATTTCCCTGGCAAGTACTCCTCTATACACAACCTTGGCCACAGCTCCCTGGTCTGTGCTCTGGACTGGCCCTGCCTGGCTAATTGTCTGATCTCCTTCCCTTGACAACGGCTACAGTGTGCTAGAAGCAAGAAAAGAACAAGATTTTCACAGCAGGACCACAAGCCTGCTCTCTGGCAGCTCTTAGAAAGTCAAGAGACTGGAAATACAACGGGCCATGAGGCTTCTCAGTCTCCACTGTGACCTCACAACTCCTTATAAGCACACTGACAGCTTCACAAGTTAACCTGGAACACTAACACTAAACCCTACCCCAAAAATGTAATTTCGGAAGCACTATCATCACACATTTATTCTCTCTCCACTCGAGTCTGCTAAGAGGTTCCTAAGAACACCAGTGAAAGAGGAAAGGTGAAGACACAGACCCAAGCAGAGGCCCCACCTGGGTCTCATCCTCAGCAGGTGCTCTGGCCACGCTCTCCAGGTAGACGGGTTCCTCTTGATCCTGAGACACATGGCCATTGGCCTGTGGGAAGAGAAAAGTAACATCACATCTAGAGATGTCCCAGAGATCTGCATAGCATGGGCCTCTTTTCAACTCACACAATGTCCAGAATGTACTCCCGTCACGCCCAGAAATCCGAAGCCTCTTACAGCATCATTACAAAAGCCTGCTCTCTCATACCAACTTTGTCAAGCAGAGAAACAACACAAATACATTTCAATAGACAAAGCTGCCCTCTAGAACAAAACTGCATTAATTCTGCACACACCAGGATGGCAGTAGCCACAACTCACCATCAGTTTAATCTCAGCTTGAGCACCACAGGTGAAGGGAAGGTCACTGTGTCCATTCCACTGCTGGACTGCTCTCTATCTGGCAACAAGGTTTTTCTTGACACTGATCCAAAATTGCCATCCCTATCCCTGGTTCTGCTCCTCAGACCACAGTCTACTGGGGTTTTTTTTTGTTTGTCCCAAACTGTTTATACCATGTTTTCCCCTCCTTCACACTAAATCTCCCTGGCTTCCTTATCTGACACTGATGGGACAAAGTTTCCAGACCATCACCACCCTAGTGTCTTTCTTTTCTGCCTAGTAACTACTCTCACATTCTGGAAATGTGCTCCCCATGTTGAGCACACTATTAAGTGCTATGTCCAGACCTAGTCAAAGAGTATTTTAATGTATCTAAGAATCTATTAGCCTAACACTATATAAAACACTGCCTATGCTTACGGAATTTCATTATGCTTAGAATTCTCACTTCTCAAAAGGTTCCTCCTGAGTACTCCTTTAGGAGGTTTGGCCAAAGAGTAGGCACAACTATTAGCCTCCTAATTCCATCACCATTTAAGCCACAAACCCCTTAAGTAGATCCTCTTCGCCCACTGCTCCCTGCAGGCAAAGGGCCTGCTGTGAGCTCAGAGCAAAGAGGTGTCTGAGCTCACAGGCCTTTTCCACCAGATTCTGGGGATGGCAGTGAAGGGACAATCTGGGAAACCAAAGACACCCACCAACCCCAGCCTCTCACCCCACATTAGGATGCATAATATGGAGCTAATCAAGAAGAGGCAACCAACTGCAATGGAAATGAAAAGTAGAAATAACAAAATGCCAAATGAAGGCAAGATCAAATGCATAGTACACATGTATGGGGATGGATCCAAATCAATGTCTTCATCAACAACGTTTTCTCTTAGCTTACTCTAGATCCTCACTGGTCTCTCAGGTAGTGTCACCTTGGAATTACCCTGGAATCCTTCAGAGCCTAACCTGTTCCTAAGTAGATATCTTTCAGATGTCCTGTTTCCTAAAAAGAGAAACGACCTCATGCTGCAAAGCATGCTCTTGTCTTTCCAGTTTGCCCACTGGCTAAATAAAAACCCAAAACTAGTACCTGTCCACAGTTGTGCTTATTGTATACACTTCCTTGCCTAGCAACTATTGATTGCTAGGGCACTAAAGGTGAAAGAAAGAACTCTGGTTGAGCAAGTATTATAAGGAAATTTACATTCTAGGTGCAGCTCACTTGTGAACTTGTCAGACAGCACTGCGTAAGTTACTTAATTCTTCCATGCCTGTTTTTCCTGCTTGCAAAGTGCAGCTCTCACCAGAACAGGGGATGTAAGCAGACATTAAGGTCTCTTGAAAATCTCAGAGGAAAAGTACCCACTTAGATCTTGTATGTAGGGTGACCTTTAGGTGCAATCTGGAAATTTCTGGTTAATGACAGGAAGCTTATAATCTTTCATTGAAAAATCTACCTGAAGGTTTGGTTGGTTTTTTGTTTTTGTTTTCTGAGACAGGATCTCACTCTGTTGCCCAGGCTGGAGTGTGGTGGCATGATCATGGTTCACTGCAGCCTCGACCTCCCAGGCTTAAATGATCCTCCCACCTCAGCCTCTTGAGTAGCTACAGGTGCCCACCACCACACCCAGCTAATTTTTGTATTTTTTGTAGAGACAGGGTTTTGCCATGTTGCCAGGCTAGTCTCAAATGCCTGGGCTCAAATGATCCACCTGCCTCAGCCTCCCAAAGTGCTGGGATTACAGGCATGAACCACCATGCCCAGCCAAGGTTCTTTACAGAAAAAGAATTCCTCAAGTTCTTCTCCTGGCTCCTTATACATAGAGTGAAAAAAAAAAAAAAACACAAGCAAAAGGAAGAATGTATAGCAGGAGTTAAATTCTGTCTAGCAGACCAAGAGTCAGAGCTTAGGAAAGAGTTAAAGTCCAGCTGTGGAGAAAAACATGTTCGGGCCAAAAAGGGAGTTAAATGATTTTACTGCAGTTAAATTATGCTATCACATTGGCCTTTATGCCTCAGTGGTTGTCAAGAGCTGAATCAGGGGACCCAGTCCTGGCAAAGGAGGTGATCATAAACAAGTGGCAGCAGCCATCCACATCATGTATGGGAACCAACAGCACTAGCACTATACCAGCTCTAAGTAACTCGGAGCTCTTTTAGACATGGTATCACGCATTCAGGTCTCTCAACATCCTGGCAAGATCAAAAGTGGTCTGTGATTACTAACCCCATTTCATTGTTGTAGGCTCAACATTTGCCCAAGGGGACCAAGAAGTCAGTGACAAAAGTGGATGTGGAAATTGGATCTTGTAGTTCCTAATTCCCCCATATTGCCCAAGCCCTATAGATCAAGGGTCCCCAACCCCTGGGCCACAGACTGGTACTGGTCCATGGCTTGTTAGGAACCCGGATGCACAGCAGGAGGTGAGTGGCTGGCAAGTGAGCATTACTGCCTGAGCTTTGCCTCCTGTCAGATCAGCGGTGGCATTAGATTCTCATAGAAGTGTGAACTCTGTTGTGAACTGTGCATGTGAGGGATCTAGGATGCATGCTCCTTATGAAAATCTAACTAATGCCTGATGATCTGGGTGGAATAGTTTCATCCCGAAACCAATGCACCCCAGTCTGTGGAAAAATTGTCCTCCACAAAACCAGTCCTTGGTGCCAAAAAGGTTAGGGGCCGCTGCTATAAATAACAGAGTCACTTAAGGCACTTGTGCAACATCATCACTTCTTATACAACAGTTATGTCCGCTGGCCTCACTCTAATCCAGTAGTTAGTTGGTCTACCTGTCTACCTTCCCTCTTCTGGTGGCTTTTTGAGGACAGAGACAGTATATTACTCATTTCTATACTCCCCAGGCCTGGGTCATGATTCAGTTGATGTGCTGCTCTTAGCTTACCACTTCCAAGCCCCCCAGGATAATGAAGCAGCAGCATGCAAGTACAGCGTGCCAACTACTCCTGCTTCCAGCCAGTGACTGGTAAGAGAAGCAGTGTCTTTGTCTGTTTCCCCACCCTCCCTTGCCTCCATATAGCCCTTTGCTTTCCTATATTCCTTGTGATGGTTACTAAGGAACTAAGTTTCCAATCCAGCCAATGAAGACTGCAACAAAGGAGTTAAGTTGAAAGACAAATTGGAACAGAACTAAATTTGATGGCTTAATGGTTACTTTTCTCAAAATATTTCTGGAATGATGAACTTTAAAAAATGTCTAACTAGGATATGTGTGTATTAAAAACAAAAAACAAACAAAAAAAATTGGTACTGTGCATATCATCTCTGAAGAAAGCCAAAACATGAATCTGATACCCAGAAAACACTTGGTGCACCAGTAGTCAGAAAGGCTTCACATAATCAGAACACTTAGCCTTATACCCCATTCTCACAACAAAGGCAGGAGAGGAAAATGAAAATGAGCCCTCAAACTGGCACAGACTGGCAGAGACTACAAATGGGCCCTTACCTGCTGATTCTCCTGAACCTGGGCTGGGGGAACAGAGGTGGCTTGTGCAGATGAAGAGGGGAGGTTGGGTGAGGTAGGTGGAACCATGCTGGAGTGAGGCTGGGTCAGGAAGGCCTGCTGCTCAGGAAAGTCTGGGGACAAGGTGGAGGCACAAGTCCTGTCCTCCTGGGAGATTATAGGCTGCTGGCCAAGGACCAAGAGCACCAGCTCTTCTTTCTCCCGGCACATTTCGGTAGAGATGTCATGAAGGCTGAGATAGTCCCTCAAGTCCTTCACCTTCATCTTCATGAGCTCCTCTCGCTGAAAGGCTGTAGCTCGAAACCGTTGGCAGAGAAGGCAGAGGCGGGGCCCATTCCCCACTTGGCTCGAACAGGTCATGCAGAAATTTTTCTTACAGTCCAAGCAGGTCTGCTGCTTAGAGCAAAAGACACAGGAAACCATGTCAGATTGACAGAACAAGACAGAGAGTGAGATGGCAGCTTCAGAGCTGCCAAGCCCAGCAGGATCTCCTCCAGTCACTCTTACTTTTACTAAGCTCTCTCACATATCTAAGGGTGCAAGCAACTTTCAGATTTTAGACTAAAAGCCACTCAGGGGTGGCAGACCTCCAGTGTGTATTGTGTATATCCATGTACAGGACACTTCACATTTATTATTTAATTTGAGGCTTAGTTTATTTACTCATGAAGCACCTGAGGTATTAATCAAGACCATCAGCTTTAGAATCAAAAAGCTCTGCATTTTTATTAAGCCTACCTCCCTTATTTCTTGCAGTGTCACCTTGGGTGTGTAATTTAGCCTCTCTGGTGCTCAGTTTCCACATCTGTAAAATGGGGGTGATAACAGTATCTACCTCATGGGGTTGTTGTGAAGATTAAGAGAGAACCCATTTAGCATATCTAACACAAAATGAGTCCTCAACAAGTGTAAGCTGTTTTATTACAGCTACGAAATATTACCTAACGGCAAGAGCCAGGATTCAAATCCTAAACTGTTAATTATTTCTGCATGAAGGTTATGGTGGTGGTGGTTGTTACAATTACTATTAATTTATTGAGGTGCTTCTATATGCTAGCTTGTCATTTAATTCTCAGAGCAACATTGCAAAGTAGGTATTAGTGTTCTTCCCTGATTCACAGACAAAGCAACCGAGGCTTAGGGAGATCAACTATTGTATTCAAGGTCAGGCAATAAACAGGAGAGTGGGTATTCACACTCAAGGTCTGTCGGAGGCTAATGCCCATGATCACATTCTTTCCACCAGGCCATACTGCATAGCTCAGTTCCATTCAAGCACAGAGCAGTTCTGAGTCAAGGGCCTGGCTTCCCATCTCCAAATTCCCCACCCTATGCCCCATCGACACAGGCTCCCCACTCCAGGAAGGCCCATTCAGAGTGCTGGGAACCCAGTGGTGCTTACGAGCATATCCAAGACAAATATTTAGACAGCGACGGGAAGCCGTCTGGACATCAGGGTACTCTCGTTCCTGAAAGCACAGAGTGTCTCAGTTAGGCAACAAGAGCGCCTGATGGGCAAGCTGGTACTGCCTGGCAGCAGCTACTCTGGCAGTCGCTGACAACACAGGAAGGCTTACTCAGCCCACAGGAAGCAATCCTCGGCCTCTCACCCCACAGGCTGAGCAAGCACAGTGACATCTGGCTGAGCTCTGTTCTGGCCAAGAGCATGTCACACCCCCAACAAGAGAGGTAATTCCTGAGCACACTGGGATTGGCCTCGAGGGCACCCTCACTAATCCTTTAAAGAAGTTAAAAACTTTTCATCCTGTGTTGACTTAAGAAATAACTTAAATATTTCTGGTCAATCTTTTCGAAATATAGAAAGCTGTTCAAGCTAAAAAAGAAAGCTCTAGAGACAAGATTCTCATAGTCAAGATCACAGACACTCTGGGCTGAAGTAAATGTCTGCATAGTTAAGATAGTTATATAAGTTTTGTCTAAGTATCATTCACATAGTAAAGGGAAAAGGAAAAAATATTTACCACCCAGTTTTGGCTATTAAGACTTAGAAGGCATTGCAAAGGGACATATATCAAGCTCCCTAATTCTCCACACAGTTATAACCAAACAATACTGTTCAGAGACGGACTTAAAAGGATGCATGGCTGCACTAGCATTGTTAACGGTTCTGGGACCAGTAACCATGCAGGCAGAAAATGGATGTTTTCGGGTATTTGGGGTTCATTCACATCTAAAGCTTTTCTATTGGGAAATGAAGTCTGTTTAGGATGACTGAGACTGAAACAAAGAGGCTTCAATGCCATAAACCTGTGGGCCTGACATGGAATATTACTTAAGTCGATGCAGTTGGACAAGACCTAGCTTGACACAATTATAAAGCCTGCATTGCTCAATCAGCCAGATCCAAACAACTCTCTATTCTTTCTTCAAATGTGTGTGGCTTGTTGGATACAAGATCAGAATGCAGACAACAACCTAGCTTCTATGCACCCGCTGGCTCACAGGGAACTCTGAAATAAGCTGGCATCTGAAACATACCCTACAGGAACAGGATAGGGCTTGAGGCTAAAACTCCGGTTTGCAGTGGCAGGAGAGAAGAAGAAGAAAGGAAAAAAGGGCTGTCAACAAATGCAGGCAGAATGAGCAAAGGACACGCTTATGTATAAATTCTACCGAATGGTTCAAAACAACTGAGTAACCAGGTAGCATGAAAGATGAATTAGTGGAGGCAACCAACATGCCTGCAGAAACGCCCAGAGTGTACTGAGATATCCAGCATCACAGAACTGGCCGTGGTGCCTCAGGCCGACACCACCCTTCAAGGATGCCGTGTGCAGGATTCTGCTGGCTCCCGTTTGCTAACTGCCCTTCCCTTGCTCCTACTCCCTCCCACCCTATTCCCTGGAATATGGGAAATATTACATGAGGGAATGTATATAAAACGTTAGCACAAGGTGGATGCTCCAGAAAAGGTAACACGGTTACCTTTTTCTTTCCCCTTACCAGCACCTAAGACCCAGTCCTCTCTTAACACTCTGAGATCTGAATATCACTTCCATGGCTCCAAGCATAACCTCATCCTCCAACTGGTCCAACTAAAGAGGCTGGGTGCCAGACTCCCTCCAAAACTGTCAGGGTCGCTGCTAAACCACAGGGAGGTATTACCAACAGAGATGGGGTATTTGGCTTGTGGCAAAAGTACAGCCTGCCATTTCTCTTTAGGACTGAAAACTCAGGGAATGCAAGGGCCACATCTTACTTATAGTCTGTCTATAAAGTCCTGAATGTTATCTGTGCTTTGCACCCAATAAGCTTTCAGAAAATACTGACCATAATGAAGAAAAAGGAAAAGAAAAAGACAGTAGGATCCATGTAATCATTTCAATTCAAGCACTTCTAGAAAAAGACATTTTGAAAGCCCCTGGCTGTTAAATGCCAAACCCTTAAGATAAGAATGCTGATCCACTTAAGCATGAAATTACAAATGAAAAATTCTCATAGATGAAAACACCCTTAATATTCACAAAATTCACTGTAAATTGCACAAAATTAATTCATACTTTTGTAGCAAGAAAATATTGTAGCAAGAAAATATTGTACCAATAACCATCTTTTACCATCCAAACTGGAATTTTTCTTCCCCTCACAGAAGCTCTTCTTGTTACACACACTTTTCTTTTGTCACATCGTATGGTGTACACTGTCCTCACCTCCCTGTCCGACTGCAAGCTCCCTGTTAAGCAGCAATGGCCTTCTTCAGCTCTGCCTCCCTAGCCCAGGAAATTCCTGATACACAGTAGATATTCAGTAATTCATTTTCCAATAAATAAAAAAAAGCACCTTATTTTAATCATTGCCATGCTTTCCTAGGCACCCAGGCCTGTAACTGTCATCTTCTACTCGACATGCTGAATGTCTTCTGGGAGGGGGCTTTGGAATCAAGGACCTGGGTTTGAATCCCGGCTCTGTCATTTAATAACTATGTGATCTTGAGCACTACTGAAGTCAAGGGAAAAGAATGAGTATTTTAATATGTCTTATGCTATTTGTCAGGAATTTAACACATTCAATATTCTTCTTAAATTTTAAACCTTGAGCCCTAGTTTCTCATATGTAAAATGGGATTTGGGAGATTCTAAAACCTATATCATAGCTATTGTGAGGATTAAGTGAAATAAAAAAATTTAAATTCCTTAAACAGTCCTTTGCACATAGCAGATGGTTTAAAACTATGATTTCCTCTCAAATTTCCCATGATCACCATTTTAACATCATATCCCATCATTTATTCTGAGCTGCAAACCTCTCATTCTGCAGAAAAAATGCAGAATACAGGAGTTCTTTATCCAGGTGAGGGTTTACCTTCTGCCCTAGTCATGCTTGATCACAGATAACTCACTGCCTCTGGAAGAGGGAAGGTGCACACCTAGACACCATTATCTAGCCAGTAATTTTATTTCCAGCTCACTCATTTGGGAAGCATGGCTCCCAAGTATTTCAAATGAAATCTGCTACAGTAAATAAGCTCCAATCTTTGTTATGGTCTTCATGTACCTGAGGCATCCTTAACATTGTTTTTGATAAAAAGAACAAGTTAATCTGCAATCAGGCCTTTTGTGATGGTGGCTAACGAAGGAAATAACATCAAGTGCCTACGACATTCTAAGCATCGTGCTAGGCACCTTTCATGGTTTTCTTGTCTCACTTTATTCCCACAACCCTGAAAGATGAGGACTACAATCATCCCTATTTTATAACAGGGAAACTGAATCTCAAGAGAGGTTAAATCATATAGCTAGTAAGTAGCAAAGCTGATAACTGAATTTAGGTCTACTGACTCCAAATCTATGCTGACATGCTTTGCTTTTGCTTTTACTCAGTTCTTCTTCAACATTTTTGTGAAAGGGATAGGTCTGGGTCACCAGCATCACACAGGGAAAGGCAAGGTTGCAGGCATTCAGAGGGGTCAGCGGCGCTTGCCCATGGTCCATAGGCTGCAGTGGCAGAGCAGGCCAAGAAGTCAGCACTCACCTTCCTGGCCGTGTTTGCAAAGTGAGCCCCACAGGACTTGCAGCTTGGTTCCAAGCCTGTTGGGGAAGGGAAGGAGCTGTACCCAGGGTTGGAATAGGCCTGCATCCTGGCTCCCTGGGGTGGTGGGACCTCCTCAGGCTGTCCATCCAGGCAGAACCAGTTGCAGCAGGTTGCCCACATGATAAAATCTGGTGCAAGGGAGGAAAGGGGAAAAAGTCAGAGTTAAGACACACCTCTACTGTCCTTTTGATGTCCAAGAACACAGGTGAGCAGTGATACTCAATGCACACATGCCACCAAGGTAGAGGGGAGGGTGTGTTTTCAATGATCACAGATTTTTTTTTTTCTTCTTTTTGAGATGGAGTTTTGCTCTTGTTGCCCAGGCTGGAGTGCAGTGGCATGATCTCAGCTCACCGCAACCTCCGCCTCCTGGGTTCAAGCGATTCTCCAGCCTCAGCCTCCCGAGTAGCTGGGATTACAGGTGCCCGCCACCACGCCCGGCTTTTTTGTATTTTTAGTAGAGACGGGATTTCACCACATTGGCCAGGCTAGTCTCGAACTCCTGACCTTGTGATCGGCCCACTTCGGCCTCCCAAAGTGTTAGGATTAAGGCGTGAGCCATGGCGCTGAGCTGGGGAAGACTATTGTTCATTGCTTTATATAAATGATGCAACTCATACTCAAAGAAATCAAATATATAGCTAATATATAGAGAGCTCATATACAGAGTTGAGATTCTACAAACCCAGATTTTCTGACTCCAAACCTAACATCCTTTTCCCTATACTATGTTGTCCATTCATTGATTTCCCCTCCTGCCAGCCAGTAAAACTACTCTTACATTTGTACCCCCAATCCTAGATAAACTTCTGTCACAGAACCTATTATACTTTCTTGCACAGGTATATCTTGCTCTTTATTTTCTACTACTAAGCCATAAATTCCTCCAGGGCAGGGGATATTTATTCATTATGTACAGTACTGTTCCCTAGCACTGTTGTCCACGTAGAAGAAGCTCAACAAATATTTGCTTCCTTACTGAATCAGAACCTCTGTAGGTTTATTAAGAAGTGTTCGGAGCCAGGGGCAGTGGCTCATGCCTGTAATCCCAGCACTTTGGGAGACTGAGGCGAGTGGATCACCGGAGGTCGGGAGTTCGAGACCAGCCTGACCAACATGGAGAAACTCCATCTCTACTAAAAATACAAAATTAGCCGGGTGTGGTGGCACATGCCTGAAATCCCAGCTACTCGGAAGGCTGAGGCAGAAGAATGGCTTGAACCCGGGAAGTGGAGGTTGTGGTGACCCCAGATCGCGCCACTGCACTCTAGCCTGGGCAACAAGAGTGAAACTCCGTCTCAAAAAAAAAAAAGTTTTGGGCCAGGTGTGGTGGCTCACTCCTGTAATCCCAGCACTTTGGGAGGCCAAGGCGGGTGGATCACCTGAGGTCAGGAGTTCGACAGCAGCCTGGCCAACATGGTGAAACCCTGTCTCTACTAAAAATACAAAAATTAGCTGGGCGGGGTGGCAGGCGCCTGTTATCCCAGCTACTTGGGAGGCTGAGGCTGGAGAATTGCTTGAACTCAGGAGGCAGAGGTTGCAGTGACGGGCGATCGTGCCATTGCACTCCAGCCTGGGTGACAAGAGCAAAACTCCATCTCAAAAAAAAAGAAGTGTTGGCCAGGTGTGGTGGCTCACGCCTATAATCCCAGCACTTTGGGAAGCCAAGGTGGGAAGATTGCTTGAGCTCAGGACTTCAAGACCAGTCTGGCCAACATGGCAAAATCCCATCTCTACAAAAAAATACAAACATCAGCCAGGTGTGGTGGCACACACCTGTAATCCAGCAACTCAGGAGGCTGAGGTGAGAGCCTGAGAGGCAGAGATGGCAGTGAGCCGAGATCATGCCACTGCACCACTACACTCCAGCCTGGGTGACAAAGTGAGACCTTGTCTCAAAAAAAAAAAAGTGTTGGTTTATTACTCCCATTGTACATATCAAATGCAGGTACTGGGGACAAAGGGCTGATGATTTTTACGATCACAAAACAAAGAGGATCTGGATCCAATCCCTCAAATGTCAGAATAACCTAACAATTTTAAGAGGGCCCACTCAAATGCCAAGCATTGATGTGAGATATGAGTATGTTTTTCTCAGTAGACTAAAGCAGCCCATGTAGACACTTTGAGCCTGAATTCTTTGCTTACAGAGACAATAAATGAAACATTTAGTGTTATTACTCGATACTCAGTTCACACAATAGAATGCTCTGCTGTCTCCTGACTCATTGTTTTAACAAGGGCACTTTCATAAGCTGGAAGGAACTAAGAAGCCAACTGATTCAACCTGGGTCATTTTATAGAGGAAAAAAGAATGAGAACCAGCAAGGGGAAGTAACTTCCTAGGTCAAATAGCTCATAACCTCAGGCCTCTTCACTTCTCTAGGTCCTTTTTAGCTTTCCAACACTGCCTCCACTGCACCTGTGATACAATTCGCTCCCTTGCAGGGGTCCCTGATTAACACCTGTCTCCCCAACTTGCCTGTGACCTCCACGACAACAGGGATTGTGATAGTCTAACGGTGCCCAGTTAGACAGGTAGCTCAACAAGAACTAGCAAATGAATTAATCATATACAATATCTAAGTCTTAACTAATCACACATTTGTTCAATCTTCAGCACATCAGAAACATTTCTCTCTGACGCGATATAACCTGTCTGAGGGTTCTAAGTTCCCAGAAGAGGAACTTAAGTTCCTAGAATAAGAATTGCAAGTAATCTGCCTTTACTTGGCAATTAACAGTTCACATGGAATAATGAAGTAAAGAGTTCTTTACAGAGTGTGTGTATGATAAAGTAAATGAGTTCTTTGCTGCCAAGAGAAATGGGGACAACAGAGGAGGAATAGCCCTCTGAAATAGATATTTTGTAATTTTTTTTTTTTTTTTTTTTGAGACAGGGGTCTCACTCTGTCACCCAGGCTGGAGTGGAGTGGCATGATCTCAGCTCACTGAAACCGCCGCCTCCCAGGTTTAAGTGATTCTCCTGCCTCAGCTTCCTGAGTAGCTGGGATTACAGGCACCTGTCATCATGCCCAGCTAATTTTTGTTTTTTTGTTTTTGAGACGGAGTCTTGCCCTGTCGCCCAGGCTGGAGTGCAGTGGCATGATCTCAGCTCACTGCAAGCTCCGCCTCCCGGGTTCACACCATTCTCCTGCCTCAGCCTCCCAAGTAGCTGGGACTACAGGCACCCACCACCACACCTGGCTAATTTTTTGTATTTTTAGTAGAGACGGGGTTTCACCGTGTTAGCCAGGATAGTCTCAATCTCCTGACCTCATGACCCGCCCGCCTCAGCCTCCCAAAGTGCTGGGATTACAGGCATGAGCCACCATGCCCAGCCAATTTTTGTATTTTTAGTAGAGACTGGGTTTTGTCATATTGCCCAGGCTGATCTCAAACTCCTGACCTCAAGTGATCCACCTACCTCGGCCTCCCAAAGTGCTGGCATTACAGGTGTGAGCCACCATGCCCAGCCAAATTTTGTAATTCTTTAAATCACATGTTGACAGACAAATCTGAGACAGTATGTAATAATAAAAAGAATATAGAATCTGGAATAAGAAGGCCTCAGTCCTAAGTCCTGCTCTACTACTTAAGGGCTGTGTTACCTACCTCTAACAAGTAATAGACTTTCTGTACTTCATTTTTCTCCTCTGGACAGTCTGTATGCTATAAAGCACTATATAAACGTTAGTTGTTGTTATCCACATTTATAACAATGCTTTTAACTACAATTTTTCTGGGAAGGCAAAGGTACAAAATAAGCCTAATAAACCTACAGATTTCACAACAATTACCATCTGGCTTTCTGGGCTTGTCCCCTGCAAAGAGGACAAGGTTGTAGGCAATTCACTAACTTTTTTGGGGGATGGAGTCTCTCTCTGTCGCCCAGGCTGGAGTGCAGTGGCATGATCTCAGCTCACTGCAACCTCTGCCTCCCAGGTTCAAGTGATTCTCCTGCCTCAGCCTCCTGAGTAGCTGGGATTACAGGCGCCTGCTACCATGCCTGGCTAATTTTTGTATTTTTAGTAGAGACGGGGTTTCACCATGTTGGCCAGGCTGGTCTCAAACTCCTGACCTCAGGTGATCCGCCTGCCACAGCCTCCCAAAGTGCTGGGATTACAGGCGTGAGCCACCACACCTGGCCAATTCACTAACTTCTGTTAAATTCTCTACTCATTCATGATGCATGCAACTTTTACTGAAACCAGCACCTTGCTGTTTCCAGTGCTAGGTAAGGAAGGTAAAGTACCTACCCTCAAGGAGTTCATGGTCTAGTCAGGGTACTAGAAATGTAAACCAAAAATTGAAATTTCAGGGTGATCAGTGCTTTAACGGAGGTTTGCACCATGTATTATTGGGAGGCTACACAGAGGGAAATGATCAGCTCTACAGGGGCAGAGGGGTGACCAGAGAAGACTTTTCAAATGAGGTGCCGCAGATCCTATCATGATGTGGGAGTAACTAGGACTTTACCAGAAAGTCAAGAAGAGAAGGAATTTTCAACAACAGAAAACAAGTAATATGCACCATGGCATTAAAGAAACTACAAAATGCAGCTGGCCGCGGTGGCTCACGCCTGTAATCCCAGCACTTTGGCAGGCCGAGGCAGGAGGATCACGAAGTCGGAGACCGAGACGATCCAGGCTAACAGGGTGAAACCCCATCTCTACTAAAAATACAAAAAATTAGCCAGGCATGGTGGCAGACGCCTGTAGTCCCAGCTCACTCAGGAGGCTGAGGAAGGAGAATGGCGTGAACCCGGGACGCGGAGCTTGCCGTGAGCCCGAGATCGCACCACTGCACTCCAGCCTGGGCGACAGAGCGAGACTCCATCTCAAAAAAAAAAGAAAAAGAAACTACAACATGCTTGGTTGGGTCAGGGGGCAAGGGAGGGAGTAGATGAGGGTACAAGTAGTAAACAAAGAGCCAGGAAAAACCTTGTATTCCCTGGTAAGGAACCTGGACTGGATCCTATACGTAATGGGACACAATTAGGGCATTTTGTTGTCTCATTTGCATATTAGAGTGCACACTTATAAGCAGTGTCTGGGACAGATCAGCAAGGGTCCAGCTGGAAGCAGGAAGTTGCTGCAGTAGAGAGGCAAGATGTGTAAATATGGAAATTTTTAAAAGGTGCAGATCTGATAGAATGAGCAGAATGAACTAGCAGGGGAGAGAAGGGGGAGAGAAAAGAGAGTCTAGGACAAAGTCTAGGGTCTCTGAATTACAACAGAATAGATGGTGGAATTACTTACTGAAATGAAGCCCTCAGGAGGAGGCATGTATCCTGGCTAACACAGTGAAACCCCGTCTCTACTGAAAATACAAAAAAATTAGCCAGACGTGGTGGCGGGCGCCTGTAGTCCCAGCTACCCGGGAGGCTGAGGCAGGAGAATGGCGTGAAGCCGGGAGGCGGAGCTTGCAGTGAGCCAAGATCGCGCCACTGTACTCCAGCCTGGGCGACAGAGCAAGACTCTGTCTCAAAAAAATAAAAAATAAAAAAATAAAAATAATAATAATTAGCTGGGCATGGTGGCACGCACCTGTAGTCCCAGCTATGTGAGAGGCTGAGGACAGAGGATCACTTGAGTCCAGGAGGATGTAGTGAGCTATGATCGTGCCACAGCACACTCTAGTCTAGGCACCACAGAGCAAGTTCCTGTCTCAAAAATTAAAAAAATAAAAAAGGAAAGGGGAGATAGATTTAGCCACAAGAAAAAAATAAACTTTTGTTCCACACAAGGAATCTACAGGTTGTAAATTTTTCCTAAAAGGACTTTGCACAAAATAGGCAGACCCACCTGGTAAGGCACAATCAGTAGGAAAAACTGGAAAGTTATATATTGTTTAAATCCACATACTTTTTTTTTTTTTTTCCTTGAGACAGAGTCTCACTCTGTCACCCAGGCTGGAGTGCAATGGCGTGATCTTGGCTCACTGCAACCGCCACCTCCCATGCTGAAGTGATTCTCCTGCCTCAGCCTCCCGAGTAGCTGGGACAACAGGGAGTTACCACACCCAGCTAATTTTTGTAGTTTTAGTAGAGACAGGGTTTCTCCATGTTGGCCAGCCTCGTCTCAAACTCCTGACCTCAGGTGATTCAACTGCTTTGGCCTCCCAAAGTGCTGAGATTACAAGTGGGAGCCACCACGCCCGGCAAAAATCAATGTACTTTAACAAGTACTTACGAAGCACCAGCTATATTGTGGGTACTGGAAACACCAAAAGTGATTTTGACTAGGTCCTTGTCCCAAGGGGATTTGGGGCCTTGAAAGGCATATAGCTCAACTCGAACATCTTGATACAAGACAGAAGAAAACTCTTCTTTAGCTGGAGTCAAGAGAACCCATCTTCCTCCACACTATTTTTATTTTCTTAACTTTGGTTCTAACCTTAAGTGCCTCTTCTGAACATCTCTGAAAGAAGAGCTATCAGCCTATTCAAGTATTTGGCTACTTTTAAAAAGGAGGCTGGCTGGGCGCGGTGGCTCAGGCCTGTAATCCCAGCACTTTGTGAGGCCAATGTGGGTGGATCACAAGGTCAGGAGAGTGAGACCAGTCCTGGCTAACATGGTGAAACCCCGTCTCTACTAAAAATACAAAAATTAGCCGGGCGTGGTGGCACACGCCTGTAGTCCCAGCTACTCAGGAGGCTGAGGCAGGAGAATCACTTGAACCCAAGAGGCGGCAGTTGCAGTGAGCCGAGATTGCACCACTGCACTCCAGCCTGGGCAACAGAGCGAGACTCCATCTCAAAAAAAAAAAAATTGCCATTCTGTTACCCCACAGTCTCCAAGTTTAGGTGGAGAATGAAGTCTTATGCTAGGAATATACATATGTGGAGAAGGGGGTTATTACAGGAAAGATCAGGTAGTGGCAAGATTCTCCAGTGTTAACATACCTTAGACCTGCTCAGTCTAACAGAACAGGTTTGCCAAAGTCAGCTGACTAGGCTTTTACTCTTTATATATCTATATCTGTATCTATATCTATAGATATTTATATCTATATATATATATTTTACTATATATATATATATATAAATTTTTTCTTTTTTGAGACGGAGTTTCACTCTTGTCACCCAGGCTAGAGTGCAACGGCAAGATCTCAGCTCACTGCAACCTCCACCTCCAGGGTTCAAGCGATTCTCCTGCCTCAGCCTCCTGCGTAGCTGGGACTACAGGTGTGCATCACTACACCTGGCTAATTTTGTATTTTTAGTAGAGACGGCGTTTCACCATGTTGGCCAGGCTGGTCTTGAACTCCTGACCTCAGGTGATATGCCTGCCTCAGCCTCCCAAAGTGCTGGAATTACAGGCATGAGCCACCATGCCCGGCCACTCTAACAGATATTTAAAAACCAAAAAAGAAACATGTCCTAATGTGGTCAGTTAGAAGTACTCTCCTGCCAAACTGGAAAGCCCTAACCCTAATAACGTTCAGGGTTATTTCAGAGGGCGGAAGGAAAGAGTTTGTAACTAGCAACGCTATACAAGCTAAAATACTTTTCTCTTGGGAATATTTTTTTCATTCCTCATCCCTAAATAGATATACATACATGGCATTTGATAATGCTATTAAAGGACTGAAAGTGGAACTAATTGTGAGGTGTAGAAATAATTCTCCCTAAGGTGATAACTGAAAAACTTTTCTCTCTTATCTACAAACCTCCTTCTGATCTTGAAAGAAAATTATCAGATCTTCACTCAGGGCTTGAACATTCCTTCCCAAACTCCCCTCACCCTCTTCTTAAAAGACAGACTTGGCAATTTAATCCTCAAAAACAGTGTCTAACTGCTGTCCTACAGAGCTTGCTTGAAGCCTACTAGGGTCTCCTCTTCCACTTTCCCTAAAAGGGAGAAAAATGGGAGATGTAGGGCCAGTAGTGAATAAAAACATTTACTATTCCCTGTGGAAGAACCTTGTGATATGAGGCAAGAATGGCTAGCTAGCATGTAGGATTTTGTCAGCTTGATAGGTATGCTAGTATTTCTTGGGAGACTTAGCCCTGCTGAACAGGAAAATAACAGTGTTAATAACAGAATAAGATAAATTTCCTATTCCAGGTGGGCTTGGTACAGTCATAGTTAGAGGCAAGAGGGTAGAGTAAGACTTGGTAGTCCAGGTGAAGACCCGCTTGTGATAAAAAGATAGATAATGTGATTTCTACCTATTAAGTCCTAGATTCCTAAGTAGTTTTAAAACACTTCTCCACTTGTTCACCTGCCCAAGGCAAATGATTTAAAGCAGATCAGTGGTTGTCATGGGTCTTCCCATGAAGGGAAGAGAGGAGTAGAAGGGCCATGCTGGTTTGCAATGTAACTCCAAAACCACCAAAAAACTAAGGCAGTAAAAAAATTCCCGAGGTTCTCATCCAATCTATTCTGATTCTAATTAACTGCTCTGTGCACCAAGGTAGTTCTGCAACAACAGGCTTTATACAAAAGCATAGACAGCTACATCTTGGAATTAACACACTTATGGTGCACCCATTGTATAAAAGTTTACAAAAATGCTTTTAAAATACCTAAATAAAATGCCCCCAAACCTTAAAGAAATGCCTTTCTGACATGGCAAATCAGAAAAGGGCTGGAAAGCAAGCCTTACAGAATCATGTCCAGTTTATTGAGGGTGGTACACCTACTATCACTAACATATTTCTGGAATGGTTAAAAGCATCTATGTTGTTAGTGCATAAAGAAAACTATCCCACATTACGAATCATTAGTACAGAATGGGCTTAGTTTCATCTTGTATATTATCATTAAAAAGCAATTAAAGACAATTGCAATGGTTTTGAAAGGAAATTCTGTGAAAAGTCTATCAACAGGGCTTAGGCTAAGCCTCTCTAAAATAATTAATAAGTAATTACATATTTTGAGAAGTAAAGAAGAAAGTAGCCACTCTCTGCTGGAAGAATGCTTATTTGCCAGGCACTGAGATAGGTACTTTTACCTAGTGTTATCTCATGTGATCATCACAATTCTGGCAAGGTAGATTAGTTCTTCCCATTTTCAGGTGAGAAAAAAAGGTTTGGAGAACTTAAGTAACTTGTTAAAGGTCATAGCTAGAGGATAGCAAAGCCAAGCTTTGAACTGTGGTCACTTAGACCCTGAAGCATACCCTCTTGAGATGTAGTCCCGATTTAATTTAAAAAATCAATCTGTCTACCCTGTGGCCCATCCCCTCTGAGCTTTTGCTTTCCATCTCTACAGGAACTTTCCTATCATCGTACAGGTATGCTCCAGAATCTCCCAGGTGTTAAAAACTCTTCTTTGTCATAATGGAAGTACAAATTACGACCACAAAGTGTTACCACCACTGGAATGGCTAAAATGGAAAAGAGATACTAGCAAATGTTGATAAGGATAAAGAGCAACTGGAGCAGCTGGGCGTGGTGGCTCACACCTGTAATCCCAGCACTTTGGGAGGCCAAGTCAGACGGATCACCTGAGGTCGGAAGTTCGAGACCAGCCTGGACAACATGGTGAAACCTCGTCTCTACTAAAAATACAAAAAATTAGCCAGGCGTGGTGGCACATGCCTATAATCCCAGCTACTCAGGAGGCTGAGGCAGGAGAATCGCTTGAACCCGGGAAGCAGAGGTTGCAATGAACCCAGATCGCACCATTGCATTCCTGCCTGGATGACAGAGCAAAACTGTCTCAAAAAAAAGGAAAAAAGAGCAACTGGAACTCTAATATTGCTGGTGGAAGTGTAAATTACTCCAATTTGGAAATTTTGTGTGTCTGTGTGTGTGTGCGCGCACGCATATACACGCGCACACACATCTCTTTCCATGGCTTTGCAATTCTGCTTCCAGGCATATACCCAACAGAAATACATTCACCCAAACAGTATATACAGGAATATCCATGGAAGCCCTACTGTAATAGCCTCAAGCTGGAAACAACTGAAGGGTCCATCAACGGTAGAATTATGATATGTTCACAGAACAATGAGAAAAAACAAACAACTGATACATGCAATAGTACAGATGAATCTTATGTTGAGCAAAAGCAGGAGGCACAAATGAATACATGGGAAATGATTCGTTTTACATAAAATTCAAAACCAGGCAAACTATGGTGTTCAAAATCAGGATAGTGGTCATCCTGTGAGGTAGGATTACAGATGGAAGGCAGCCCAAGGGGCTTCTGGTAACATTCTGTTTCTTAATCTGAACGCTGATTATGTAGATATGTTGACTTTGTAAAAATTCATCGAACTGTACACTTATAATTTATATACTTCTCTAGTTACATTTGAATTAAAAGTTTATATGAGTGTTTTGTTTTGTTTTGAGACAGGGTGTCTCACTCTGTTGCTCAGGCTGGAGTGCAGTGATGCGACTATGGCTCACTATAACCTGGACCTCCCAGGCTTACGTGATCCTCCTGCCACAGCATGCCGAGTAGCTGGGACTACAGGCGCGCACCACCACACCTAATTTCTCTTATTTTTTTTGTCTAGATGGGGTTTCGTCAAGTTGCCCAGGCTGATCTCGAACTCCTGGGCTCAAGCAATCCACCCGCCTCAGCCTCCCAAAGTGCTGGGTTTACAGACGTGGGCCCCTGCACCCAGCCTATATGACAGATTTTTTTCTTTTCTTTTCGTTTCTTTGAGACGCAGTCTCGCTCCGTCGCCAGGCTGGAATGCAGTGGCGCGATCTCAGCTCACTGCAACCTCCGCCTGCTGGGTTCAAGCGATTCTCGTGCCTCAGCCTCCCGAGTAGCTGGGATTACAGGCACACGCCACCACACCCAGCTAATTTTTGTATTTTTAGTAGAGACGGGGTTTCACCATGTTGGGCAGGATGGTCTTGATCTCCTAACCTCATGATCCGCCCACCTCGGCCTCCCAAAGTGCTGGGCTTTTGGCGTGAGCCACCGCACCCAGCCAATGACAGATTTTTTAAAGCACCTAGTCAAATATTTGTAATTTGTTAAAAAATAACCAAAAAATAAAAAATAAAACCCCATTTTGACCCCACATTCTCCCCCTCCCCAGTAAAGCTCTTTTTCTGCGATCTCCTCTAAATCAAATTTCTCCAAATATTTGACTCCACTTTCTTTTTTTTTTTTTGAAACGGAGTTTCACTCTTGTTGCCCAGGCTGGAGTGCAACGGCACGATCTCAGCTCACTGCAACCTCTGCCTCCCGGGTTCAAGCAATTCTCCTGCCTCAGCCTCCCGAGTATCTGGGATTACAGGCATACACCTCCATGCCCAGCTAATTTTGTATTTTTGGTAGAGACAGGGTTTCTCGATGTTGGTCAGACTGGTCTCAAACTCCCAACCACAGGTGATCTGCCCACCTCGACCTCCCAAAGTGCTGGGATTACAGGCGTGAGCCACTGCGCCTGGCCGACTCCACTTTCTTAACCTCTAATTCACTCTTAAACCTTCAATCTAGCTTGAGCCAACCACCATTCCTAATCTCTTCAAGGTCACCAGGGAATTCCAAGTGGCCAGATCTAATTGACACTTCTCTATCCTCATCTTAATCTCTCAGCAATGCTGGACACAAGCGACTCTCCCCCTCTAAACATCTCTTAGCTTCTAGCACTCTGCACCCGTGGCTTTCCTCCTACCTCAAAGCCTTTTTGCTGCTTCTTACCCCTCCCTCTGTTCTTAAATGTTGTGAGTGTCCAGGCTGTCTTGGGCCTCCCTCTCCAACCACATCTCAGGTTGCTTTAAATACCCTTCTTGGCCGGCGCCGTGGCTCACGCCTGTAATCCCAGCACTTTGGGAGGCCAAGGCGGGCAGATCACTTGAGGTCGGGAGTTCAAGACCAGCCTGGCCAACATGGTGAAACCCCATCTCTACTAAAAATATAAAAAATTAGCCAGGCATGGTGGCAGGCACCTGTAGTCCCAGCTACTTGGGAGGCTGAGGTAGGAGAATCACTTGAACCTGGAAGGCAGAGGTTGCAGTGAGCTGAGATCATGCCACTGCACTCCAGCCTGGGCCACAGAGCGAGACTCTCTCTCAAAAAAAAAAAAAAAATACTTTTCTTAAATCAAAGATGCATAAATTCCTACCTTCATCTCCCCTGTCCCTGCTGGTAGGTTAAAACATCATCTTTCATGTATTAATCACATTTCCCTCCTTAGGCCCTTTAGATTTGTTGTTTGTTCCTTCTGCCTGGATTGGTCTCCCCAGAACTTCCTATGCTTAGCTCCTTCTTGTCATCCAAACATCAGCTTTAATGTTGTTTTCTTTCTTCTTTGTGTGTGTGTGTGTGTGTATGTGTGTGTGTGAGAGAGAGAGAAAGAGAGAGAGAGAGAGATAGGATCTCTCTCCAAGCTGGAGTGCAGTGGCTTGATCATAGCTCACAGTAATCTCGAACTCCTGGGCTCTAAGGATCCTCCTGCCTCAGCCTCCCAAAGCTCTGGGATTACAGGTGTGAGCTACCATGCCCAGCCTTCTAATGTCATTTTCTAAATTCACCATAACATTTGGTATTAGCTGATATTATTTGCTTACTTATTAACTGCTTTCCCTAACTAGAATAGAAACCCCATGAGGGCAGGAACTTTGTGCTCTACTGAATTTCCAGTCTAGAATGGCTTCTTGGGTAAAAGAACAGCCTCCTAACAGGTTTCCTAGCTTTAATTCTTGCCTCTAGCCAACTATTTCTCCACAAGGCATCACCCACTGCCCTCCTCCCCTCAACACACACACTTAAAGCTCTTTAATGTTGCTTGTTCCTAGAAGTGATCTTCCTTGGATGGATTATCCAAGGCATCCACCCAATGAAAGAAATCATGTTAACTCTTTGTACATAAAAATGTTTAAAAACTCTTCAAAAAAAAAGTTCTTTAATGGACTCCTATTGCATTTTAGAATAAAAATAATCACTTCTTACATGGTTAAAGACCCTGACCACTTCTCCAATTCATGCCGTGCTACTTTTCTCACTCGTTAACTTCAAGCCATAGTGGGCTGGTGTGTGTAAATGAGGGAGGACTCCTCATGTGGGTGATACTTGAGATGAGACCTGGAGGCTGAGAAAGGATTTTTTTTACCGCATCCAGCTAAAACTTATAATTCTAAAATGATGGCTGGGCATTGTGGCTCACTCCTACAATCCCAGCACTCTGGGAGGCCAAGGCAGGCAGATCAGTTGAGGTCAGGAGTTCAAGACCAGCCTAGACAACATGGTGAAACCCCGTCTCTACTAAAAACACAAAAATTAGTGGTGTGGTGGCACACGCCTGTAGTCCCAGCTACTCAGGAGGCTAAGGGAGAAGTATCGCTTGAACCCGGGAGGCAGAGGTTGCAGTGAGCCAAGACCACACCACTGCACTCCAGCCTGGGCCACAGAGCCAGACTTCATCTCAAAAAAATAAATAAAATAAAATAAAATGCTAATGACCTACATGTTTCATAGGCATTACTGGCTGGAAAGCCCAAGGTCTCTCTCCTCTCTCTGGTCACCCAAAGCTTGGGTTTCTTACCACCCAAGGCCCTTGGTGGGACAGGCCCTGACACAGCTGATTTATACCAACAACATAATTTAAAAATCACAATGTCCTGAGAACTCACCTGAAATTTAAAATCATCTCTTAACTTGGAAGGCTGCTTACTTTTAAAAATAAGTTAGTCTGGCAAGCAACTTGAACTCCTTTGAAACTGTTTACTGGAATTTTCCAGCAAACCTGCCTGAGGTACCCACCCTGACTTGTAGAGATTTAAAATGCTGATGACAACACAATGAGCATAAAATAGGACAACTGTTGCATTTGTAAGTAAGCAGCCTGCTAAGTAAACCACACTACTAACTGGTCTCATGTGCTGGGGGTGGGACAATGAAGCATGTTCTCTGTGATACTATTTCTGAGATATTTATTTTAGAATAAATAATTCAGTGGCCAGGCGCAGTGGCTCACACCTGTAATCCCAGCACTCTGGGAGGCCAAGGCAGGCGGATCACCTGAGGCCAAGAGTTCGAGATCAGCCTGGCCAACATGGTGAAACCCCATCTCTACTAAAAATACAAAAAATTAGCTGGGCGTAGTGGCATGCACCTGTAGTCCCAGCTACTCAGGAGGCTAAGGCAGGATAATTGCTTGAACCCAGCAGGCGGAGGTTGCAGTGAGCTGAGATCACATCACTGCACTCCAGCCTGGCGACAGAATGAGACTCCATCTCAAAAAAAGAAAAAGAAAAAGAAAAGAAAAAAGAATTCAGAATACCTAAGTCACAGAGAAGACATGTATATGGTAGAACTTTAGAACCCAAGGTCTGAATTAGGATAAAGAGCCCTGCTGAAGTGGTGCATGGGCTGGACATAAACAAGGAATATTTCACAGGCCAAAACTCAGGGGAGGAAAACATTTCCAAAGCTTTTAATACTAATAGACATTTTCTATCCTCCAAGGCAGTCCTTTGGATATGGGTAACGGATAAATGCGTATTTCCTAGGTAAGAATTTTATTTTAGAGCTAAAGTTTAAGAAGACAGAACAGTTGGAGAGAAAGGTGGGGGAAAAAAAAGCCGTTCCCAAGTATGTTTTACTTTGGCTTTAAAATCAGTCAGACCTGACCTTAAATCCTGGCTCTAACACTGAATAAATGAATGAGCTTGAGTAAATTGCCACTAGGAGCTTCAGAGTAACAGGAATAAATTCCCTACACCTCACAGGCTGGACGTAGAGGTGGTGCTCAGTATAAAGGGGGATCATATCTTCACTGGACTTTTCAATCTTACATCAAGAGCACAGGGCAGTGTTAGACATTCAGTAAATAGCCGTCATTATAATAAGGCATGGGCTCATGAGGATTAAATGTTTGCCTCTCTCCAAACCAGCTTCCAGAGCCTCCATTCACACAGAGATGTCAGTAACATCAAAGACACAAGGACTAGAGCCTCTTCTCTCCTCCAGTCCCCAAGTTATACTTTAATATAAAGGATCGAAACTTTAGACATGACATAATCTTCTGTGCTATTATTTCAGATGGCGGACAAGGGGAAAATTGGGGGAGTTATTCAGAACTTGGGGTTCCTGAAGTCCTTTCTCAGAAGATAACAAAGTAAAAACATTATAAAACACCTAAAATGTGCCAAGTTAGTTGTTACGTTTGCATCTGTTGTCTTATTTAACATAATAATCTTACAAAAATCAGAATTAAAATGGTCTGATTTTTGTAGGATTCAATAAAAAGTACCTTAAGCACCTTGTAAAAAGTATAATACATAGAAAAACCATTCCTGGGACTACAGAACTTTAATTTATACATCCCATAAGTCATCTGCATTTCTAGTTTCAAGTTCAGGGTACCAGTGATATAGACCCCCAACCTTCTAAAGATAAAGCCTTTAATTGATATTTAAGGTGTACTTCAGTTTCTCTTCTTACCTTTGCTCCATTTGAGGAGATTTTTCTGACTTAAGTGTCTCAACTGCAACTAATGCTTTATTTCATTGATTCATTTATTGAGACAAGTCTCTGTCACCCAGCCTGGAGTGCATTGGCACCATCATAGCAAACTGCAGCCTTGAGCGATCGTCCCACCTCAGCACCCTGAGTAGCTAGGACTGCAAGTACCCACCACCTTGCCCAGCTAATTTTTTATTTTTATTTTTTTGTAGAGACAGGGTCTATGTTACTCAGACTGGTCTTTGAACTCCTAGCCTCAAGCAATCCTACCTGGGCCTCCCAAAGTGCTGGGATTACAGGCAATGAGCCAGCACATTGGTCTACCCTCCTTTTAATAAGTGTTGTCAGCCGGGCACAGCGGGCTTATGCCTGTAATCCCAATGAAACCTCGTCTCTACTAAAAAAACAAAAATTAGCCAGGCATGGTGACAGGTGCCTGTAATCCCAGCTACACGGAGGCTGAGGCAGGAGAATCGCTTATCTAGGAGGCGGAGGTTGCAGTGACTCGACATTGCACCACTGCAGTCCAACCTGGGAGACAGAGCAAGACTCCGTCTCAAAAAAAATAAAATAAGTGTTGTCACTGGGTAACTAGTAAATAATAATGAAAGCAAATCCTTAGTGCTCAGGGCCTTACTCCTTACTCTATCCTGTTCTTTCAGTTCTTCAAACACCAAGGTTATTTTGGCTTTAGGAATCTCCCTCCCTCAAGCTATTCAGCTATTCTCTCAGTCTGGAGCACTACTGCCACCTCACCTCCCTTACATATCATTTATTTCCTCAGGGAAACCTTTCCTGATCCTGTCTGTGCTCTCATAACATCTTTTTTTTTTTCTTTTTTTTTTTTTTTTTTGAGACAGGGTCTCACTCTGTCACCCAGGCTGGAGTACAGTGGTGCGATCACAGCTCACTGCAGCCTCAATCTCCCAGGCTCAAGTGATCCTCCCACCTCAGCCTCCCAAAGGGTTGGAAGTACAGGTGTGAGCCACCATGCCTGGCCTCATAGAATCTTATATACTTCCTTATAACCAGAATTGATTTATCAGACTATTTAGCATGAATCTCCTGTACCTCTGGGGAACGTAAGAGGAACAACAACAGGCAAGGTCCTTGAATCTCATAATGATTACATTCTGGGGGAAAGAGCATTCTAGCAGCACTGTATCTAATCAACTGGCTAACAATTTGTATAATTCTTTTTTTTTTTTTTTCTTTTTTTTGAGACAGAGTCTCACTCTGTCGCCCAGGCTGGAGTGCAGTAGCATGATCTCAGCTCACTGCAACCTCCACCTCCCAAGTTCAAGCAATTCTCATGCTTCAGCCTCCTGAGTAGCTGGGATTACAGGCACGTGCCACCATGCCTGGCTAATTTTTTGTATTTTTAGTAGAGATGGGGTTTTACTATGTTGGCCAGGCTGGTCTTGAACTACTGACCTCAAGTGATCCGCCCGCCTCAGCCTCCCAAAGTTCTAGGATTACAGGAGTGAGCCACTGTGCCCGGCCTGTATAATTCTTTTTAAAGTATTTTTCTTCCATATTTAGGGTGTGGAAAGTGAAACAGGAAACAAGAGTAAGTCTATTTCACAGCATTATTCTCAGCCTTAATGCCAGGTAATCAACACATATTTGTTGAATTATTAACTAATGACAACAGCAATAGAGTGCTTTTTTAAAAAAAAAGGACAGAAATTCATGCTTAAAATTGCACAATTGGCGAGGCACGGTGGCTCACGCCTGTAATCGCAGCACTTTGGGAGGCCGAGGCCGGCGGATCACCTGAAGTCAGGAGTTTGAGACCAGCCTGGCCAACATGGCAAAACCCCGTCTGTACTACAAATACAAAAAATTAGCTGGGTGTGGTGGTGTACACCCATAGTCCCAGCTACTCGGGAGGCTGAGGCAGGAGTATCGCTTGAACCTGGGAGGCAGAGGTTGCGGTGAGCCAAGATTGCACACTGCACTCCACCCTGGCTGACAGAGTGAGACTCTGTCTCAAAAAAAAAAAAAAAAAAAAGACAGAAACTACACAATTATGATTCCAGGATGATCAGTAAATTAAGGATTTTAAACACACATAACCACAGCAATACCTTGAACGAAAGACTGAAGAGAATTCTTTGTCTGCTAAGATTACTTGAAAAACCAAAGAAAAGAAAAATGGTTTAAATTGTTATTACAGAAGGACAAAACCAGAAAAGGAGAGCCTGGAAGAGGAACAACACGGTCACTTCCATCTCTTCCTAAAAAGACACAGAAGGCTTCAATGCCTTCACTGTTGTTTTGGATTGGAATGGTGCTGTAATGGGAACTGCAAATACAAATAAACATGAAAACAACAAATGCAGATGTAAAATAAAGACACGCTAGAAATCGAAGAAACCGACCTCTACCAGACACACCCAGGTCTGGGTATACCTTTGCCTGTTGCTCCCGACTTGCAAAGCCCAAGCAAGGTGGAAGGAGAAACATAACAAAATGATACAGGAAACGAGAGAGCAGAGGGTCTTGGAGCATAAACTGTTAAAATAATAATATGAATAAGGGGGAAAGGAGAGAGATTTCACTTCCCACTAGCAATAAGTGAGCTCTTTTTCTGAAGCGGTAACTGTTAACAACTGAAAGACATACATAATAATCACAAGTTATAAATGTTCTCAGAAACCCCTAGTTTCAACTATTCTATGACAAATATCTGCAGAGGGACCTCAGCATCTGCTACGAAGTTCAGGGAAAAGTAATTCTGACCAATGGAGCTGTGCCAAAATATCACCCCTGGGGTCTGACCAATTAAATGGCTGCTTCTTAGTGTGGAGTTTAGGAGAGATGACAGATTGAACACTGCAGCAGAGAAACCTATGCTTTCATTTCAACCCAGGCATTCTGCCCCAAAAGGTGAGTCAATCAGGAAACAAAGCAGTTCAGAGTAAAGTCTTCTAACAACGCTGAAAACAGAATAAATGGACCTGCAGTTCAATTACAGCAGGATCCTTCTTCCATCGAAACTGATGACAAAGCTCATCAAGAATAAAGAGACCCTGATCCCCCTACTACTCTGGTGCAGGAAACAGGATTGACCAGGTAAGCTCTTCTGGACCTTCTACTGAAGAAGCTGCTTTCACAAGATATTATCACAATGACTGACTAATGGGTAACCAGGATTTTTTTTTAAATGAAGGCAGGGACTAGGTGAAGGGGTTTCTGGCACTCCAAAGCACTGGGAAAAGAAGGCACTTCAGGACAGGAATTCTGTCTAGGCTCAAAATTATGCAATTTACTTTTCCAAAGTGGACTGCACAAAAATTACTGCAGCCAAATGTACCATGGTATAGAATGAATTCTGGTGTTATTTAACTCCTTTAATTAAAACCTGCTACATTGAAAAGATAATTGAAAGGATTAAAATAATGCATGTCAAAGCATTTAACCCAGAGCCCAGCAAATAATGGATGTTCAACAGAAATTGGCTGTAAATAATTTAAAGAAAGTACTTTTTTAATTTTTAAGGTTATTTTTGTTGTTGTTGTTGTTGTTTTAACACAGAAAGGCCCATTAAGGTTCTTAACTTTTTTATTTTACTTAGTTTTGAGACAGGGTCTCCCTCTGTCGCCCAGACTGGAGTGCAGTGGCATGGTCTCACTCACTGAAACTTCTGCCTCCTGGGCTCAAGTGATCCTCCAACCTCAGCCTTCTGGGTAGCTGGGTCTACAGGCGCAAGCCACCATGCCCAGCTTTTCTTTTTTTTTTTTTTTTTAAGACAGAGTCTCGCTCTGTCACCCAGGCTGGAATGCAGTGGCGTGATTTTGGCTCACTGCAGCCTCTGCCTCCCAGGCTCAAGCGATTCTCATGCCTCAGCCTCCCAAGTAGCTGGGATTACAGGTTCCCATCACCATGCCCAGCTAATTTTTGTATTTTTAGTAGAGACGGGGTTTCACCACATTGGCCAGGCTGGTCTCGAACTCCTGACCTCAAGCGATCCATTCGTCTTGGCCTTCCACAGTGCTGGGATTATAGGCATGAACCACTGCACTCAGCCCATTAAGGTTCTTTAAAAAGACGTTTATCAGTTCTATTCCTCTATCTGCTTTTTAAAAATTTAGGGGCTGGGCACGGTGGCTCATGCCTGTAATCCCAGCACTTTGGGAGGCCGAGGTGGGCGGATCACGAGGTCAGGCGATCAAGACCACCCTGGCTAACACGGTGAAACCCCGTATCTATTAAAAATACAAAAAATTAGCCGGGAATGGCAGCATGCACCTGTAATCCCAGCTACTTGGGAGGTTGAGACAGGAGAATGGTGTGAACCAAGGAGGCGGAACTTGCAGTGAGCCGAGATCACGCCACTGCACTCCAGCCTGGGCGACAGAGCGAGACTCCATCTCAAAAAATAAACTAATTAATTAATTTAAAAAAAAAATTTAGGAATAAATAAATTTAAAAAAATAAAAATTTAGGTATGCCAATACCTCTAATCAGGTTCAGTTTAGTTTTTGAACCACTCCTCTAAGAATTAAATGACTACAGTTCTTCCACCAGTTCTTAATTATATAATCCCTTGAAAAACTTCTCAGAGGTGGTCAGAGTGGTTTTATCCTCCTTGCAGCCCCAGGCTGTTAAATCTCTTCCCAATTCCACCCCATTGCTAATGAGTTTGTTACTCCCCACAACCCTGCAGTCCAGCCAGTTTAGAATTTCTCCCTTAGCTCCTCAACCCTTCTCTGCCAAATTCAAAGAATGAACGTATGCCTCTGGCCTCCACCTGATGCACTGTAATTGCTTGCACTGCACTGAAGTCAGATAGGATTTGGTGATAAATCCAGGATGAATTCAGACTAAGCACCCCCTTCCTCCCACAGACTTTTAGCTTGGTTTGATGTTTGATCTCAATCTGAAAATTATGCTGACTTTCTGAAATGTTTTCTGCTCCTGCCAGGAGGATGTGATCTACCCAGTATCTACGCCAAGCAGCAGAAATGGAGATTTCTAGTTCTCTTGGTGTCACAAAAACCTTTGTATTTTCACCATATTCTCTCCTTGCCAAGAACACCTGTGTTCAGCCTGATCTTCAGGTTTTACTATTTGCCTACATCCCACAACAAAGTGCAAAATGCCTCATATTCCCACCCTTTGATAAGAGTCAAGAAAAAAGACACCTGTGCTGATAGCACAAAGGCGTGTTGTTCTCTCTGCTTTCACACACAGTCACTAGACCATCCACACTGAGATATGCTGCTACTTTACTCTTTTGCTCCTGGAATTACAAAGTGGAAGGACAGATGATTTTCTTCGCAATATGGCAAAGGTACAGAATGCGCACACGCACACACACACACACACACACACACACCACATTATCAAAACCTTTACCTGTCCCATATTATGAGACCAGCAGAATGGACCTGGTTCAAGCGGTTGTGATAATCCACAAAGATCCCGAGAAGACTCGAGCAGATGATTATCCTAGAACCAATCCAGTCCTCTAATGAATGTAATAGAGCAGATTTCACAGTAGGAAGCAATGGGAAATGGGAGGTGGGTTCAGAAAATACGGGCTGCTGAGATTGTTTATCAGCTGAGTGACCCCAAGCAAATTACTTACTTAATCTCTTCTCCAGAGACTTGCCAAGAGGTGAAGCAATTCAGCAGCTAGCATTAGATGCAGCCTCCAGTACTCAAAGAAAGTTTGAATTCAAAGACTAAAAAAAGTTCACAAACACCCGGTAGTCATTCGTAAACCACCACACTCAGAAAACACTCAAAAGTTAGGCTAAAAATTCTGGAAACCAACAAAAGCAGACTGTTACTTAAAAGAATGGGCCAGGTGTGGTAGCTCACGCCTGCAATCCCAGCACTTTGGGAGTCCGAGGTGGACTGATCACCTGAGGTCAGGAGTTCGAGACCAGCCTGGCCAACATGGCGAAACCCTGTCTCTACTAAAAATACAAAAATTAGCCAGGCATGGTGGTGGGCACCTGTAATCTCAGCTACTCAGGAGGCTGAGGCAAGAGAATTGCTTGAGCCATGGAGGCGGAGGTTGCAGAGAGCTGAGATCATGCCATTGCACTCCAGCCTAGGTGACAGAGTAAGACTCCATCTCAAAAAAAAAAAAAAAAAAAAAAAAAAAAAAAAAAAGGGCCTGTTGTAGTGGCTCACACCTGTAATCCCAGCTACTGGGTGGCTGAGGTGGGAGGATCACTTGAGCCTGGGAGATCAAGGCTGCAGTGAACTGTGATTGCACCACTGCACTCCAGCCTGGGTGAGAGGGAGACCCAGTCTCAAAAAATAAAAATTAAAAAATAGAAGGTGGTGGCCAGGTATAGTAACTCACAGCTGTAATCCCAGTACTGTGGGAGACCAAGGGAGGAGAATCACTTGAGGCCAGGAGTTTGAGACCAGCTCGCAGCCTGGGCAACACAGCAAGACCTCACTCTGGTGTCAAGGCTGGACTGTAGTGATGCACTCTTGGCTTACTGCTGCCTTGACCTCCTGGGCTCAGGTGATCCACCCACTTCAACCTCCTGAATAGTTGGGACTACAAGCACATGCCACCATACTCAAGCTACTTTTATTTTTGTAGAAACGGGGGTCTCACTATATTGCCCAGGTTGGTCTCAAACTCCTGGGCTCAAGCAATCCTCCCGCCTCAGCTTCCCAAACTGTTGGGATTACAGGCATGAGCCACTTCCCAGGCTCTACAAAAAAATTTTTTTTAATTAAAATAAAATACAAAAAAAAAATTTTTAATTAAAATAAAATACAATGGCACATGCCTGTAATCCCAGCACTTTGGGAGGCCGAGGCGGGCAGATCACCTGAGGTCAGGAGGTTGAGACCAGCCTGACCAACATGGAGAAACCCTGTCTCTACTAAAAATACAAAATTTGCCAGGTGTGATGGCACATGCCTATAATCCCAACTACTCTGGAGGTTGAGGCAGGAGAATCGCTTGAACCTGGGAGGCGGAGGTTGTGGTGAGCTGAGATCGTGCCATTGCACTCCAGCCTGGGCAACATGAGTGAAACTCCGTCTCAAAACAATAAAAAATAAATAAATAAATAAAAGGATGGTGAATTACAGGCTAAAATTTCTCATTGTTATTTAAAAAAATAGCCAAACACAGACTGAATCCCATATCTACCAAAAGTAACATCAGCAGTCAATTCAGTGGCTTCATTTTATAAACCATATGGATGCAGTACGGTATAAACTAGGATAAACAACCATGCCCAGGAAGAAAGGATGGTCCCTACAAGAAAGACGTGCATATGGATAAAGGCAAGGGCTGTAAAGGACTAGTTACGTTAGCTTCTTTTCAAACCCAAAATGGAGACTTCTTCAGCCAAGCTCAAATATTAGAAGTCTTGACTTTTTAACAGCACCAAGTTTCAAAACACAGGCACACGAGTTACAGTAGACAAACACATCCTGTTTGCACTTGACTTCCTGTTTTGGGCTATCTGATCTCTTTCCACTGCTGCACCCTAGACCTTCAACAAGTGGGTAACCTTTCATATCTGCTGCCAACTGGTTCACTAGACAGTATTTCAGTGACAATAAAGTACATTATTATATGAGTCAGGTAAAAGATTCACCTAACAAGCACCAAAAACCAATCATGAGTGTCTAAGACACTTTCTGGATTTCCAATGCTTCGTACTGACATCTGACTTAAGCAATAAAAACTTAACACAAACAGTGCTGAGAGAAGGAAATAAAGCCTGAAACAAAACTTCGAATATGAGGACTGGGAAAAAGAGCAAGAAAAATTGAAAATGTTTTAATAATTAAACGTTGGCCCCTTTTCAAATGCAGAAGGAACAGATTCCCAGAAGGGAGTGACTGAGACAGTTAAACGGCCCTTTGGTGAACACTGCCTCAAATCCAACCTGCTACCAACTGGACAAAGTCTACTTTTCAGCATTACAAAAGCCTTCAATTTTAGACACCTAAAGCCTCCATTTCAAGTGTAACTTTCCACTACTTTCAAAGATTTGGTGGTTTCCCAGGCCACATTCAGTTCTAGAAGTAAACACTGGGCAACAAATACCCCAGCTTAATGGATAAGTCATTTAGCCTCTTCGGGTCTGTTTTTTCATCTGGAAAACAGGAAGGTTGAACTACACTCATCTCTAATGTTTTCTCCAGCTGTAGAAAAATTTGAGGATTCAATATTAACGGTTAGCAGAAGTTTCTGTGGTTTCCTGCATTATTTCTTTGGTCAAATAAGATGCCTTTGACATCCCACATCCCACACTGTGAATAAAATGCCCTGATCTACCTCCCCAGTACCCAAAGATTTTTTTTCCCTTTCCCTTTCACTTGAAACATGCATTGGAAAATTTCCCTCTTGAAAGCAATATACTGACAAATTTTAAGTACTGTTTTTTATACATGGTCTTTTATTAAGATCTTAATGTAATCACCAGTCAATTCCTACGCTGCTCATCTGATTCATGGAGGAACTCAAGCCACAAAAGGATGGAGAAAATCTGACCAGCAGCATGTGGCACACCCACACAGTGACTGCTAATGGGGAGAGAATGAGGCAAAATGTGGGTAAAAAAAAGGGAGTGGTAAAGAGAAGTTCAGTGAGTCAGTGCAAGGGAAAACACAGGTTAATAGAAAAGAAAGAAAAGGAAATGTGAAAGGAAGAAGAAAAGCAAAAAAGGGAGGGAATCTATAATAAAACAATGAGCAGAAACTTAAAAATCTGAAATTCTGTTCAGTTATTCATTCATTCATCCAATAGATATTGAATGCCCACTATGTGCAGGGAACTGAACTAGACACTAGGGGAAAGACAAAGGTCAACCAGACAGATCTGCTCAGTGAGGCCATGGTCTAATAGGAGATGGGTATGTACACAAACAACTATAATAGATGGCAGAAAGTGTAATGTGCCACAAAGGAGACATAAAAGAGAATTCTCTGCTATGAGACTCAGGAAGAAGTGATTACTCCCAGTGAGGGATCAAACCAGAGAGACTTCATGGGAAGAATGACATTCCAAGCCAAAAGCACAACAGAAACAAGGGTATTCAAGTAGGAAATCAAGGACATACAGGAGCAGTGAGTAACTGGCAATAGCTAGTGATCCAGAGAGCCATGTCTAAATTGGATAGGTAGACTGGAGCCAGACTGAGTATTCAGAAATTGGCATTAGTATCTGAATTTAAGTCTGGTGGAAGAGGAAGGGGACAGGGAGGAGCTGATGGACTAGGAGCCAGAGGAAACTCAAAAACTTAACCCATAAAATTAAGATAATAAAATCAACACAAAATCAATGTGCACAGATATGTAAAGTTCCCCCAAAGAGACAGAGTATCTTCCAAACCAAAAGCAAGAAGAGGACAAAAAGGCTTGGATGACTATATTAATACACAGGTATTTAAACAAAGAATGTGACCACATCTAAGACTGATTAGCAAAGAAATCTGGAAAAATCTAGAAAAAACAGGGAGCGGCATTTTGACTCCAGAACTGCCCAAAGCCGAGAAATACTACAGGTAGGTGACACAACATCTTCTCTGCAGTGGAACAAGGTTATTTCACGAAGCTTAGATGGGTACAGCATATAGTAGCAACAAGGGGTATGGGCTCTTAGAGGCAGAGGGACTTGGTTCAAATCTCAGTTCAGCATCTTATCAGCTTGAAGAGAGCTTGGTTTCCTCATTTGTAAATTGAAGATAATTCTACCTACTTTGCAGGAGGATCACTGGGACAATGAAATGCCCTACTGTATGCAAAGTACTTAATACAATACCAGGCATTAAGGGAAACAATAATCTTTTTTGTAACTGTATTCTCCCCCACAAACCACTCTATCTTATAAATCCATGCTCACCAAGCAAGCTTGATATTATTAAATTTGATTGCCAGATCTCTTGATATTGAAAAGCAATTATCCTAACAAATTCCAGAATCCTGTTAACGGAAAAGGAATCCTTCATTCTAAAATAATAAATTGGCATTCCATTCTGAGCTCAATCACTCAAGTCTGAATACAATCCTGTCTTCAAGACTAATTATTTCCAGGTTCTCCACAAAATACATTGTGTGACCCAAGACTAGACTGACAACACAGTGACCAAAATCCTGAGGGGTCATCCTGAGAAGCTAGATTGGCACCACCCTGGCCAGCCCTACGTAATGCCACCCTGACTCTACAAGCTAACTTGTATAATACTTTCCCATACTTCTCCTCCACCTTCCACCCCTCTCATACCCTTCAATCAAGCACTATAGTGAAGCACTTTACCTTCCTCTCTAACTGTGTAG
Source organism: Pongo pygmaeus (assembly GCF_028885625.2). NCBI lineage: Eukaryota > Metazoa > Chordata > Mammalia > Primates > Hominidae > Pongo > Pongo pygmaeus. Next base: position 51,018,863 of record NC_072392.2, read on the forward strand.
AGGTCAAATACACCATCTTATCCATTTTTGCATTTTCCTCCATATCCCAATATAGCTTGCATCAAAAGAACCACAATAAATATTTACTGTAAAACACAATTTTGCTTAACAACACAAGCCATTGCATTCCACCATTCCCACAAGCTGAGGCCTCTTTCTGATTTATTTTTCCCACATCAGATGGGTAATGCACTGACTTTGTAGTAACAAGGCTTTAGGGAGGCACATCTCATACATGTGCATGAAAATCTAATCATTACACTTATGAACAACAAAATAATCCCCTTTCTAATTTACTGAACTCTTACTCTATCCTTATCTTCCCCTCCCTCCCCCACCTCTCCATTCCTAAACTGCCAGATTATTATAGAAAAATCAGAAGACTTTATTTAACTGGGTTGCTAACAAATTCATACAGCTGGGGCTAAGCCATCACTGGACTCTAAAAACCTTTCATTCCTCTCTAGCTGATGTCCTGATAGGACTTTCCAAAGAGCAGTGTCATGCAAGGTTTAGGAGCATGGGGCCTGGGTCAGACAGAACTCATAGTCTTCTTTCTGTGTGACCTGTTAAGGTGATTAATTCCCTAAGCGTCATTTTTCTCATCTGTAAAATGAAGTACCTAACAGCTCACTGCAAGCTCCGCCTCCCGGGTACACACCATTCTCCTGCCTCAGCCTCCTGAGTAGCTGGGACTACGGATGCCCGCCAGCACGCCTGGCCAATTTTTTGTATTTTTAGTAGAGACGGGGTTTCACCGTGTTAGCCAGGATGGTCTCGACCTCCTGACCTCGTGATCCACTCGCCTCGGCCTCCCAAAGTGCTGGGATTACAGGCGTGAGCCACAGCGCCCGGCCAATGGTCACCAATGATCTTCTGATGGATAAATGTGTGACTCTTTCCTATGTCCTCAACCTTCATGACTCCCTGTAGCCCCATACACCCAAAACCTACCCAAATTCTTCCTTATGAAGCTGTCCTCAGAGGGTTACCAAGAACTATGGACAGAAATATAACTTTAATTAAGCATTAGGCCAGGTGCGATGGCTCACCTGTAATCCCAGCACTTTGGGAGGCCGAGGTGGGCGGATCACCTGAGGTCAGGAGTTCGAGACCAGCCTGGCCAAAACGGTGAAAACCCATCTCTACTAAAAATACAAAATTAGCCGGGTGTGGTTGCACACACCTGTAGTCCAGCTACTCAGGAGGGCTGAGGCAGGAGAATCACTTGAACCCAGGAGGCAGAGGTTGCAGTGAGCCGAGATCATGCCATTGCCCTCCAGCCTGGGCCACAAGAGCAAAACTCCATCTCAAAAAAAAAAAAAAACATTAATCAGGCTGGACTTTGATGCATTTCCTTGTAACCGAAAGTCACACAGCACTAGACACTGACCATTTGTATCCCTATTGTTTCTAAAGATAGTATCTCTGACATTAGAAGCATAAGGCTTTTTTTTTTAAGAATTGCTTGAGGTATTTTTCAGATCCCAAATTCTGGTAAAACAGCTGATGCCAACCAGTTTGAAGACCCTCAGAGAGAAACAAAATCAGCATAATACAGTTTTTTCATCTCCAGGTCCCATTACTTCACCTTTCTCTCTCTGACCACTCAACAATCTCCACATTCCAGCCCACTCCAAAATCCTTAAAAACCCTAGCTCCAAACTCCTCAGGAGGATGGATTTGCAGTTCCCTCTCATCTCCTCATTCTGCAGCCCAACAAATAACACGCCCCCCCCACCCCCCCAAGGTCTTGGGTATTGACTTGCCACACATCAGGCAGCACACTTACTCTGGATACACTTGAATTCCCCTTACAGACTCCTTCTCCCACACTGGCTCCCACTGCAAGCGCAGTAGCCTGACTTACCTTTGACATCAATGACCACTCTTGCTCCCTTATTTTCCTTCCCTGGTTCCTTCTTTTGCCCCCTACATAGGCCCTAGGGTTCTGTACTCCTTACTCTTCCTTCTTCCTTTCCTTCTCTAGTGAATTTTACTTCCACTTTTTTTTTTTTTTTTTTTTTTTTTTTTTGAGACAAAGTTTTGCTCTGTCGCCCAGGCTGGAATGCAGTGGCATGATCTCGGCTCACCACAACTTCCGCCTCCTGGGTTCAAATGATTCTCCTGCCTCAGCCTTCTGAGTAGCTGGGATTACAGGCATGTACCACCACGCATGGCTGATTTTGTATTTTTAGTAGAGACGAGATTTCTCCATGTTGGTCAGGCTGGTCTCGAACTCCTGACCTCAGGTGATCTGCCCACTTCAGCCTCCCAAAGTGCTGGGATTACAGGCATGAGCCACCAGGCCCAGCCTGGTTCTACTTTTTAAACGCATTCTGCAACTATCCCGTTCTATGTCCACTGCCATACCCTGCCCTATCTGCCATGATCCTTCTCAAGAAGGGAGACAAACACTTCCTTACTGGTCCCTTCTTTGTGACTCTCTATTCTCTACAGAGTAGCCAGGGTAAACTTTTATTTAGAAAAAGAATCTCTGCTTGTCACTTTCTGTTTTAAGCCTTCAATGGTGTCCCACCACCCTTTTTTTTTTTTTCCTTTTTCTTTTTTTTTGAGACAGAGTTTTCACTCTTGTCACCCAGGCTGGAGTACAGTGGTACAACCTCAGCTCACTGCAACATCCACCTCCTGGGTTCCAACAATTCTCCTGCCTCAGCCTCCCGAGTAGCAGGGATCACAGGCATGAGCCACCATGCCTGGCTAAAATTTTTCGTACTTTTAGTAGAGATGGGGTTTCACCACGTTGGCCAGGCTGGTCTCGAACTCCTGACTTCAGGTGATCCACCTGCCTCAGCCTCCCAAGTGCTAGGATTACAGGTGTGAGCCACTATGCCCAGCCCCACCACACTTTTGAGTGAAGGCTAGACTCACTATCTAGCCCACAAAGTCCCCATGTGATGTGGGCTCTGCCTGCCTCTCCCACTTTACCTCATGCAGCTCTCCCACTTCACTCACCTCGCTCTGTCCTTCGGTCACCTTCCTTCAATTCCTCAAAAATTATAAATTATTTATTGCTCCAGGGCCTACAAACTTGGGTTCCTTCTCTGACTGAAACATTTTCTCTAGCTCTTTTCACAAGACTGGCTCCTTCTCAGACTGCAGTTCACCTTCCCTGTAACATAGCTGTCTGGCACACAGTAGGAGCTTACCAGGTATTTGTGAAAGGAACAGATTTCACATTCTCTAGTCAGGTAACTCCCAAAAGTGAATATCTGGAATCAATCTCACCCTTCAGATCAGTGCTTCATTTCTAAATGCCTGCTAAATTTCCATACCTCAAATTTAGCATACTAGATATAAAACCAACTCTTCCATTTTCCCAAACCAGTTTCTCCAGTTTTCTGAAATTACATGAGCAATATGATCCACAGTTTCCACTTCAGAACAATAAATTTCCCGTTCATTTGCTCCACCTGTCCAAAATTCCAATCACCTTTAAAGCTAATTCAAATATCACTTCATTCATTCATGCATTCAATCAACCACTTATTCATTCAACAAGTACTTACTGAGTGCCTTTTATGAGGCAGACACTGTTAGATACTCGAAAGCAAAGCAGATGTGTTTTTGTCTATTATACATCAATCATATAAATATTGAATTATGAACTAAAAAAAAGTAATGAAGGAAAAATGCCAGAAAACATGAGAAAAAAATGAGAGGCATCAAGAAACACTGTTCTGATGATGGGCTGATTTAATGAAATATAATTTACACTAGGCAGACTGGAAGGAAGAGCATGCTAGATAGGATTCAATCAAGTCCTAGAAGCAGGAGAGATGAGATCTATCTCAATGTACATATCATCTTGCCTTACATATTATACCTATCTATCCCCCCCACCATACTCATTTTACTGATAGTTACCTGAAAGAAAGGACACACAGTGTCTCTTATGTGCCAACACAACACCCCCAGGAGATACTGAGTCACTGGTCTGGTACCTAGGAGCTTATGCTCGTAAAAAGCTCCCAGATGACTTTATATGCAGCCAAATTTGTAAATCATATGCCCAAACTACCCATTTAATAAACATATATTGATTATTCTCTCATGAAAAATCTCTAAGGTCAGTGTGGTAAATTGTAACTGAAATTGGTGGTAGGCCGGGTCCGGTGGCTCACGCCTGTAATCCCAGCACTTTGGGAGGCCAAGGCGGGCGGATCATGAGGTCAGGAGTTCGAGACCAGCTGACCAACATGGTGAAACCCTGTATCTACTAAAAATACAAAAATTAGCCAGGCGTGGTGGCAAGCAACTGTAATCCCAGCTACTCAGGAGGCTGAGGCAAGAGAATCACTTGAACCCGGGAGGCAAAGGTTGCAGTGAGCCAAGATCGCGCCACTGCACTCCAGCCTGGGTGACAGAGCAAGACTCTGTTTCAAAAAATAAAATAAAATAAAATAAAGTTGGTGGTAATAATCCCAACCACACTGCATGCCCTTTTGCAATGTGATTTTTACCCTCTATCCTTTAGAGGTGAAGTCAACATCCCCTCCTCTTGTATCTGGGCTATAATTGTGACTTACTCTGACAAAAAGAATGGGGCAAAAGTGATGATGTATGACTGCCAGGCCTAGGTCTTAAGAGATCCTGCAGCTTCCATTATGGCCCATTTTTTTTTTGAGACGGTCTCGCTCTGTCACCCAGGTTGGAGTGCAATGACACAATCTTGGCTCACTGCAACCTCTGCCTCCCGTGTTCAAGCAATTCTCCTGCCTCGGCCTCCCAAGTAGGTGGGATTACAGGTGCCCACCACCAAACCCAGCTAATTTTTGTATTTTTAGTAGAGACGGGGTTTCACCATGTTGGTCAGGCTGGTCTGGACCTCAGGTGATCCACTCACCTCAGCCTCCCAAAGTGCTGAGATTACAGGCATGAGCCACCACACTCGGCCATTCAATATAGGTTTATAAGTGATGAGAGACCAAGAAAGAGAACTCACAGAGAACCAAGATATCCCAGCCAACAGCTAGCTCCAAAGGTACAGACATGTGCAGCCTTCTTGGATCCTCCAGCTCAATCAGCATCATATGGGACAAAAAAAAATATGTCCTCCTTTCCTGAATTACTAACCCACAAAATCATAGGCAATAAAATGGTTGTCATGTTATGCCACCAAAAGTCTTTGGGTAATTTGTCACACAATAGACAACTGAAACAGTCAGAAATTCAACACTCTCTTGGGCAGTCATTCAAACAGTTCCTCGCTCTGATGATCAAAAAACTCTTTCTCGTATTCATCAAAATTGCTCCTCCTTCAATTTAAGACCATTTCCTCTTAAATCTTTGAAGTTCATGAAGAATAATTAATAAAAATCCCCCTGGCAAAAACTATTCTTGTATTTGAAGATGATAATGAAGTTATCCCTTAGCTTTTCCTTCTCTAGGCTAAAATCTTTCCCCCCTTTTTAAAACTTATAATGATAAGACCTATTTTTCAACCTTTTAATCATCTTAATTATCCTCTCAAGTATGACAGACCCAAAATTGAACACCATATGCCAATATCTAACAGAGATTATTTCCTAGCTCTAATGGTTCATCTTTTTATAATGGAATTTCTCATAGTCCCAAATTTGGCATTTTAGCACTCCAAAAGTTGTGAAGTGATCTAAAAAGTTAATTACTTACTATAACTATAAAAGGTTTTCTGCCCTTAACACTCAGCTTACTCCATTTTGGGATGACTGCTTTCACTCACCAGCCTGGTTTGACACTCCACCAGGGCAGCAGGTTTTCACAACTTCCAGATATTTGAAGTATAACAGAAAAACTTGAGAGGTTGGAGGGGGCACACCATTAATTTCAATCAAGGTCTCTAACCACAACCAGGGCCTTCCCATAGGTCAGGCAGGTTCAGAGTACCTCCTCCTCCTACCTTGATGATAAAGTAGCCTTGTAAAAGGCAAGACCATTAGCACTTGCCTGTCGAGCAAAGGCACCATTTCTGTGGAACCTGATAGAGTATATTTAACTACTATATTAAGAGACAAACCAGTTGCTTAATGCAGTGTAAGAACCATGTTTTCTCTCTAAGTCTTACCTGAATGTATATATGCTTTGGTATCAGACGAGCTTTATAATCACTGGTAAAATAGGGATAATAAATAAAGCCTACCCAACGCAAATAAAACCATATGAGGGAAATAATTTTGTAAAACACCATAAAAATGTGATATTGCAGGACTAGATCTCAGCAAACCCTTTAAATCTTCAAATTAACTTTGAATGATTACTTGATGGTTGCAGGTAACACATACAAAATAAGCAGCCATGGGCTCATGTTCATCAAATAGGAATGAAAACCATGCCATCTAACAAAAAAGCTTATGGATTTTCTAATATTGCAAAGAATAACGGTTTGACCCTGGAGATCCCAGTCAGCCACTCTCTGATGGTGCCAAGCTCTAGTCCAGGGACACCAAGTTCAGTCAAGGAACTCAACAGTCTAGTGGAAGAGACAGACAGTGCTGTCTGTCAGAAAAGACAGAGAAGTCAGAGAAGATGCATATATGAACTAAGTGTCCTGAGGGATGAGTATCTTGCCAGTTAGAGAAGGGAGAGTCCATTGGGAAAAGGCAGAGTCCTAAAAGACATCGTATATCCACGGAATGTTAAAATAAGAAGTTCAGTGAAGCTAGAGAGGAGAGAAATGGCCAGGGGAGAGGGAGATAAGATGGTTAACAGCAACATGTAGGAAAGAATCCAACTGTGAAAGCTTTTAGAAGTCAAGCTAAGTGGAAAACAGGGAACAAATGGCACCTTAAATGAAAAGATTAGATGTAGACTTTAAAAAGATAACTTGGGCAACAATATGGAGAAGACAGGAGCAAGGAAAGACTTATGGAGGAGTGGCCATTTGATAAGGGTCTGAACTAGGAGTTACAAACTCAAATTCCTAGAGGCAATGCAGGTAAAATGCTAAGTCTTCAGTGTGTAAGATGTCAGAAAATGGTGGTATCTGTAATCTTTGAAGAGTACAGGCCCTCTCTCTGATGGTGCCTAAAAGTATTCACACACAAAATTTTAAGCCCTTAGGCTGATTGATTGATTTCTGGGATGGAGTCTCCTTCTGTGCCTAGGCTGGAGTTCAGTGGCACAATCTCGGCTCACTGAAACCTCCGCCTCCTGGGTGCAAGCAATTCTCTTTTCTCAGCCTCCTGGGTAGCTGGTACCACAGGCACTGGCCACCATGCGTGGTGTGCTGTTTTTTTGTTTTTTTTTTTTAAAGAGAGATGGGGTTTCACCATGTTGGCCAGGATGGTCTCAAACTCTCTTTTTTTTTGATATGGAGTCTCACTGTTGCTCAGGCTGGAGTGCAGTGGTGTGATCCTCGCTCACTGCAACCTCCACCTCCCGGGTTCAAGTGATTCTCCTGCTTCAGCATCCTGAGTAACTGGGATTACAGGCACATGCCACCACGCCCAGCTAATTTTTTGTTTTTAGTAGAGATGGGGTTTCACCATGTTAGCCAGGCTAGTCTCAAACTCCTGACCTCAGGTGATCTGCCCACCTCGGCCTCCCAAAGTGCTGGGATTACAGGCATGAGCCACCACGCCCAGCCTGACTTTAAATGTCCAGTTTTGACCTCTGGTAAATTAAGGCAATGACAGTGGGAATGAAGAAAAGCCACACATCAAACAGTACTCCAATAAAATCAACAGGTTTTAGCACATTTAAAGATGTGAGCATAAAAAGAATGAACAAGGCCGGGCACGGTGGCTCACGCCTGTAATCCCAGCACTTTGGGAGGCCAAGGCAGGCGGATCACGAGGTCAAGAGATCGAGACCATCCTGGCCAACATGGTGAAACCATGTCTCTACTAAAACTACAAAAATTAGCTGGGCATGGTGGCACGTGCCTGTAGTCCCAGCTACATGGGAGGCTAAGGCAGGAGAATAGCTTGAACCAGGGAGGCAGAGGTTGCAGTGAGCTAAGATCGCACCACTGCACTACAGCCTGGGCAACAGAGCAAGACTCCATCTCAGGGGGAAAAAAAAAGAGTTGATAAGAGGATCGGAGTTGAGAAAGTACAGTACAGGCTCTTGCTCATTCTACCCTTACTGAGAACCTACTATGTGCAACGTACCATGGATACAATTCTAACAAAGCAGACCCTGATTCTCAATACATGCTATGATTGGAGTAAATACCAGGTTCTCCTGAGTACTCAACCCTGGTAAGTAAGAAGAGGCTTTGTGGAAGAGGTGACTTCTAGGCTGATTATAATTCCAGAACTTTGGGAGGCTGAGGAGGGTGGATCACCTGAGCTTGGGAGTTCAAAACCAGCCTGACCAACATGGCAAAACCCTGTCTCTACTAAAAATACAAAATTAGCCCGGCGTGGTGGCTCACATCTATAATCCCAGCTACTTGGGAGGCTGAGGCAGGAGAATCACTTGAACCCGGGAGGTGGAGGTTGCAGTGAGCCGAGATCACACCACTGCACTCCAGCTTGGGCAACAAGAGTGAAACTCCGTCTCAAAAAAAAAAAAAAAAAAAAAAAAAAAAAAACCTGACTCACTTCTGAAGACAGGATTTTCCCAGTTTCTAATGCAGCTTCATCTAGCTAATGAAACTTAAGAAAACAGTCTGAGGTTACCTGATTTTGCCAGTTTCAAAACATTGCCGTGACAGAAAGCAAGCTGTCTCTAGTTCCTGTGGCTGAGGTCGCTGGAGCCATGTTCAGATGAGATCATCTCAGGAACCAAGAGCAGCGGCTTTCATGTGAAGTGAATGGTGCCGCCTGGGGATGTATCTTTGGTAAGCAAGATTGCAACAGAGCAGGGAGTTTACCCAGGGCAGTGCTGACTCACGCTGGGCAAAATTTGTATTTCCCAAACAACTCAGCCTGAACCAACCGCAGTCAACTGCAACCTAGGAAAGAAGAGGCACCTCACTGATTGTTTTAAATCAAGTGCTGATTACTGGGGGCAGGTAAACCTCATTCCCCCACTGCTGGTAACTTGGCCACCTCCAGAGCCCTTACCCAAAAAGTTCCAGTGGCCAGTTTCTAAAATTTCATCTGAGAACAGGCTGGGGCTGGGGCCAGCAAGATTACTGATCATAGCAGGTTCACAGCTCTGAAGATTTCCCCAGGAGGCTGATAAATAAGTCACTTTGCATTTACAAATTAGAACATCTGGGTCAGTGGACTCAGGGAACTTGCCCAGTCATCATTAGCCAGTCAAATCATTAGGGTGAATTTTTGTTAGTTCTAACCAGGCTCATTGTTCTTTTTTCCCACTAGGACTCCTCTGACCTCTCTATTTCTTTAGACAACTCAAGTTCTCTCATTAAGATAGATGCACTGGAATTTTTTTTTTTTTAATCAGCTGCCACAGTCTCTATGCTAAAGCCAAATCATTTACCATCACACCTACTGGATGCATAGGGAATACAGAAGACTATGAAAATCACCTTAACACTTGCTCTGAAAAGAGAAATCCCTAAATTTATGTCAATTCTCATTTATTAGCCTGCTTATTTAAAAAATCAATTCTAGAATGACTGGCTCATCAACAGCTATTAATTATTGAATTTGCCCTGACAGGCTAGAATTGACATTGGTTTACACACACACACACAAAAATCAAGTCCTTGCTTTTTGTGTGCTTTAATTTGACAAGAGAGAAACTAAAGTTCCTATTAGATCCTTCTGTTTCCTGCTTAAAATGTATGACAGTTCCCCATGGCCATCAGCTATTTCTTAGCAGGGCATTTGAGGCCTCTGCACCTAGCTTCGTTCATCCTTTAAGGTAGGTCTCACATGGCATGAACTCTGGATGTAGCTGCCAACTCAGCTTGTCATTCAATAATGTTAGGTTAATTAAAATGTACAAGCAGATAGAATTTGGGTTTAAAAACTGTACTACTTAATTTTCTATTCAAGGGGCTAGTTTTAAAAAGTTATTTATCCAACTCACTTAATTCTCCTTAATTACATTATTCCAGTAGGATCGCCACGCTGAGCTTTTATAAGGTATTATAAAATGTTCCCTGTTTTATTTCCTCTCCTTCAGTGTTTTCCTTTCAGAAAACGGCTTTGTTTAAAGAAGTTTCCCTATAGTGCATGTTAATTAGTCCTTTCCAAATGATAAACACATCTTTAAAGCAGCTGACAACCATTATCTCTTCAACCACACTTTAAAAAAATATTTCTGTAGTTGACGATAAGTTACAATTCTAGTATGAAACAACTCTCAAGGTACAGACAAATATGGAACCTCCTTCAGAAAAAAAAAAATGATTAGAAAAGTTCCTGACCTGTTCTATATTTGTGAACTTTAAATAAGAAAGAGGGCCCGGCACGGTGGTTCAAGCCTATAATTGCAGCACTTTGGGAGGCCGAGGTGGGCAGATCACCTGAGGTCGGGAGTTCAAGACTAGCCTGACCAACATGGAGAAACCCCCATCTCTACTAAAAATACAAAATTAGCCAGGTGTGGTGGCACACACCTGTAATTCCAGCTACTTGGGAGGCTGAGGCAGGAGAATCACTTGAACCCGGGAGGCAGAGGCTGCAGTCAGCCGAGATTGTGCCATTGCACTCCAGCCTGGGCAACAACAGAGCAAAATCTCATCTCAAAAAAAAAAAAAAATAGAAAATCCAGACAGTACTATGCCCAGGAGACAGATACGAACTATACGAAGAGCAGCCTAAAGGCCAAAGGCATGGAACTCCTAACTTGACTAAGAGAAATACCACTGAGCAAGTGAACAGAGCTGCTGCAGCTTATCATTCCCCTCTTTGGGACTCTGATACAGTTTTAACCAACTTCCCCAAATTATAGCCACATTCCATCCTAGTTCCTCCTTTTAAAGTGGAAAGGTTGAGGATTACATTTTAGAGCTTAAAAAGGTACTCGTTTGAACTAGTGGTTTCAGGCACTTGAGGTTTTATGAGGTTATATGAAAATTATGAGAATATGAGGCTATGGGAGAAATAATAACTGTGGCTTTCTGATTAAGTTCTTTCAATACATTATTTTAAAATTAGCCAGGCATGGTGGCATACACCTCTAACTCCAGCTACTCTGGAGGCTGGGGCAGGAGAATCGGTTGAACCCAGGAGATGGAGGTTGCAGAGCCGAGATTGCGCCACTGCAATATAGCCCAGGCGACAGAAGGAGACTCCATCTCAAAACAAAAAACAACAAAAACAGAAAATACATTATTTTAAAATTCAAGTAACTTAGCACCCAAAATTATTTATGCTTTTTTTAATAGGGTGGTCCCAACAGATATTTAATGAGTGTGCATATGTGTGTGTGCCCATTGTTTCATTTGAACAGAAATATGTGATGTCATTGACATCCCAGATTTACCTTCTTTTCTGCAACAGATCTTGACATTATAAATAATAAGCAGGTTTCAAAAGAGAAATTAAAATATCCATTTCTCAGGATTCTGTAGTCTTCCAAATCTACAGAAAATTACCAAATACATACAGAAGATCTGGGAGGATGCACATAGCAGGGAGAGAACTTTAATAGGAATAAAGATCAAATAGCTATGTTTAGCTTTATCCAAATTACCCCCCAAAAATCAAATTTTTTTACAACAAGCATATATTCAAATATGACTTGGTAGTTTAAAATTCAGCTAAAATTTTAAAGTTTGTATCGCTTACAAACTGCTTTACTCTCTCTTCACACTCTTTCCTCTCAACATCTCCCTTTTATCTACTTCCCTACCCCTAGCATCCTAAATGATACTGCACATTTCTTATTTTTAACAAAATTAATCTTACTTGTGTCCACATCCTTTTTCTAACTGAGAAGTCGGTGAATGGATAAATGCACATTTCCAGGAATCAGTGCCTGTCTCACCTTGTTGATAATTAATGATTGCCAAATTCTAATCTTGGTGTTCAGTGACCTTACAACTTTTTTTTTTTTAACTATAGAACATACTATTTAAGAAAAACAATATGATGGCAACCAAACATTTATCATCTCATAAATCACAGAAATTAAACATGAAAAATGAAGTAAACTTTATGATACCCAACAATTTACTCTAGGGGTACTTAAGAATCAACAGGGGTGCTTATTGAAAATGAACATTTCTCATCCCAGTCCCTCAGACACTCTGAATTAGCAGACATGGAGGGAGGCCCCAGAAACTGAATTTTTTTTTTTCGAGACGGAATCTCTCTCTCATTGCACAGGCTGGAGTACAATGGTGCAATCTCAGCTCACTGCAACCTCCACCTCCTGGGTTCAAGCAATTCTCCTTCCTCAGCCTCCCAAGTAGCTAGGATTATAGGCGTGCACCACCATGTCTGGCTAATTTTTGTATTTTAAGTAGAGACAGGGTTTCACCATGTTGGCCAGGCTGGTCTCGAACTCCTGACCTCAGGTGATCCACCTGCCTCAGCCTCCCAAAGTGCTAGGATTACAGGCGTGAGTCACCATGCCTGGCCAAAACTGAATTTTTAATAAGTATCTCTCTCTTCCAAGCCTTTTTTTTTTTTTGAGACAGAGTCTTGCTCTGTCACCCAGGTTGGAGTGCAGTGGCACAATCTCTCGGCTCACTGCAACCTCCACCTCCAGGTTCAAGCGATTCTCCTGCCTCAGCCTCTCAAATAGGTGGGATTACTATGCACCACCATGCCTGGCTAATTTTTGTATTTTTAGTAGAGAAGGAGTTTCGCCATGTTGGCCAGGCTGGTCTTGAACTCCTGGCCTCAAGTGATCCGCCCGTCTCAGCCTCCCAAAGTGCTGGGATTATAGGTGTGAGCCACTGCGCCTGGTCTTCCAAGCAATTCTGATACAGATGGGCCTTGGATCATGTTTTGAGAAAAAGGACACAGCTATGTTCCCTAAGCACTGTCTAGAGTAAAATGAAAAAAAGTTTTTTCAAAGACCTCCAAGCTGAACAGTAGTCACACTGAGCAGGTCCTAAACATAAGTCCCCTCACCCACAAGAACCACAAAAAATACAAACTGTATTTACTTTGTTGGCTGGACCATTATTTTCTTCAAGCCTTCGGAGACAATTATCCTAACTACCATTAAGGATTTCACCTGTCACCCACAGTCTTGTTATACTGAGACATTTTCACACCTGGATGCAATACAAGGGGCTTAATGGAATTTTTATGGCTAAAAATTAAAGTTCACTTGACGCAACAGAATAGTCAAATAAAACAAAGGAGAAAACCTCCCCCAAAGGAACAGGTTGAAAGTAGAGGCTTTTGACTTCCTGATGAGCCAATTTTGCCCAGAAATTCAAACCATGGGATGCTATATAGCTCATATGTCTTGAGAGTGCCCAAATGTCAACTTATCACCAGAGTATCAGCCAGTGCAGGCTTACAGTAACATTTGGAAGCACAAACCTGCTGTATAAAATGGCCTCTCCTGGGAGATACAGGCTGTCGCCATGGCAGAGATCATTCCATCTTGGGGCCAGAAGGACCAGGCAGTCCTTTTAATCTTTAACAAGCCACTTTCACATTTAGACACAGGAACTGGCACTGCATGAGGCTCAACCTGCTTCACAGCACTTTGCTGCAAAACAACCCCCCAGTTGTGTGAGGGCATGCTAACCCAGTCTGTCCCCACTGGTGCAGTTACCAGAATCTATTCTATAATGCAATTGTGAGTACTTTATTATCCACTATGGTATAATACTTCATAGCTCAGAAAAGGTATCCAATATCAAGAGGCTAGCAACTGCCTACCTCAGGCACAATGAAATACTAGGTTCCTGTATGTCAGTAATTGAAAAAGTAGCAAGCATGCAGGAAAAGAAAGAATCCAGAGGGGTGAGGACCCAGCCTGAGGACCCAATGACAAGACTGGGAGAAAGGAAGTCAGCAAGAAGTCAGCGACGTGACCAAACTGCCATCTTGGGCAGCTCATTTCAGAAACCCAGCAACAGAAATCTTGGAACCATTTGATGGGTATAATTTTCTATATAAGGCTATTTCTTAGTTTTCTGTTTTTTTTCCCTGAGCAGCTAATACAGTAGAAGGGCAGGGAAAAGACCCCTGTCATCAAACTCCATCACCTAAACTCTAATAGCTTCATAATGAAGTGACTTAGCAGGCTCATGTCCTATTACTACCTTGCCCCAGTAACCATACTCCCAGAAAAAAGATTCTGTAATTCAACTCTGAAGATTGCCTGAATTCATCATTCTTCTTTACTGTATACCTCTGAATTCGTCTCTTCTCCTAATACACACACTCACATGCTCTGTCTCCCTGACACACATGCCCTGCCTCCAATAAGTCAAACTTCCTAAACATCTACCCTGGTTTCCACTAATAATGCCCCAAGATTAACTTACCTTTGTTCATGTCCCCAAGTCTAGGGGGCCTTTGTCAACACGTGTTTCATCTTGAAGGGTGATTTCTAGCCAAGTAGATAAGATTACCTGTTCACCTACAGTTAATCTTCAACCTGGTTTCTGCAGGCTATAGAAATAAAAGGATACGACTGCACAGCTTGAATGTCCCATCAAGGTAATCAAAGCAATGGAAGAGGGAGAGAAGGCAGAAGGAGAGATTTCAAAATAAAGACCGAACTGTGTACTTCAGTAGTACTTAGGAAAACACTCCATCTGACTAAGCAGCTGATGAGTAGACAAATACCCAAAGGACTGTGCATTCTCTGAAGATTATTGTGCTCACAGTTCTCACTTCCCCCAAGGATCTGCAAGAGATCACATCATAAAATCAGCCTTGCATTATTTATAATAAAGTGGATAGATGCATCCTAACATCCAGTATTCTACTGATTTACTCACAAATAAAGCTAAAACCTTATTTCAACTGAAACCTGTGTAACAAGGAAGAAAACGTATTTTCTTTAGGTCTTTCAAAGGTACCTCTCTTATCCCTTTTATAACAGAACAGACAAGGGTTGGAGAAAGGAACCCAAAGCTCCATCCCAGGTCCTAAATGCTTTAAAAAATTCACATTAAAAAATGCTCCATAATACATTACCCATTTGAAAAAAAAAGCACTGTGAACAGCAGGGGGGAATATATATTTAAATATATATGATAGATACACACATACATATATATACATACACACCGAGAGAGAGAGAGCACGCGCACGTGCAAAAGAGCAAGCGAGCACGCACACATATACTAAAACCATTTAATAGCAGTTATTCCTAGTAGGGATGGGGGTCTAACTTCTGCTTTATGCTATTTTAGCTGGGTTTGGTTTTGTTTTTCTGAGACAGTTCTCACTCTCTCGCCCAGGCTGGAGTGCGGTGGTGTGATCACAGCTCACTGCAGCCTTGACCACCCTGGCTCAAGCAATCTCCCACCTCAGCCTCACGAGTAGCTGAGATCACTGATACATGCCACCATGCCTGGCTAATTCTTTTATTATTTGTAGAGATGCGGTCTCAATATGTTTCCCAGATTGATCTCAAACACCTAGGCTCAAGCAATCCTCCTGCCTCAACCTCCCAAAGTGCTGAGATTATAGGTGTGAGCAGTTTAAGTTCATCGTATTAGAAATAAAGTACCTAAGACCATTTGATAATATAAACCAAAACAATTTGAAAAAGTTTTCAGGGCCTTTGGAAGCCAAATTTTGAGTACATTTAAAGCTACAGTTATGGAGGCAAAGTATAAAAAATTAACAAGAAATTCACAGTTTTGAAATTGTATTATTTGTCCATGGACAGTATTGTACTGGGAGTGCTGTGCTATCTATTGCTGGGCAAAAAGAGTTTGTCTAGGCTCTTGCTGTCAAGGAAACCATGGCAGGGGTGCTAAAAAGCCAGTCAGCAAACCAGTGTGACACTGTATGGAGGCAGATTCATCCAGAGAGCTAAAAATACAATTCAAAAATCTTCTGTCTTTGTCAGTCAAATCAGTTTTACTAAGTAATCTGATGAACTTAAAAACCAGATATAACACCTATTAGAATAGCTAAAATTAAAAATGGTGGCCAGGCACGGTGGCCCATGCCTGTATTTGCAGCACTTTGGAAGGCCACGGCAGGTAAATTGCTTGAGGCCAGGAGTTCGACACCAGCCTGGCCAACAGGGTGAAACCCAGTCTCTACTAAAAATACAAAAAATTAGCCAGGCATGGTGGCACATGCCTGTAGTCCCAGCTACTTGGGAGGGTGAGGCAGGAGAATTGCTTGAACCTGGGAGGCGGAGGCTGCAGTGAGCCAAGATTATGCCCCTGCACACCAGCCTGGGATACAGAGCAAGACTCCATCTCAAAAAAAAAAAAAAAAAAAAATTTAAAAATGGTGACAATATCAAATGCTGGTGAGGATGCAGAGAAACTGGATCTCATACACTGCTGGTGAGACTGTAAAATGGTACAGCAACTCTGGAAAAGAATTTAGCAATTTTGGCCCGGTACGGTGGCTCACCCGTCATCCCAGCAATTTGGGAGGACATCGTGGGCAGATCACTTGAGGTCAGGAGTTCAAGACCAGCCTGGCCAACACGGTGAAACTCTGTCTCTACTAAAAATACAAAATTTGGCTGGTAGTGGTGGTGCACACCTGTAGTCCCAGCTACTTGGGAGGCTGAGGCAGGAGACTTGCTTGAACCCAGGAGGCAGAGGTTGCAGTGAGCTGAGATCGCGCCACTGCACTCCAGCCTGGGTGATGGAGTGAGTGAGACTCTGTCAAAAAAAAAAAAAGTTTAGCAATTTCTTTGGAAAACTGAACACACACTTACCTTAAGAACCAGCAATTTCATTCCTGGATGCTTAACACAAAGAAACTAAAACTTGTGTCCATACAATCACCTGTACACAAATGTTCATTGTGGCTTCATCTGTAATAGCCCCAAACTGGTAACAACTAAAATGCCCTTCAGGTGAATAGTTAAACAGCCTGTGGTATATACACACCATGGAATACTACTCAGAGATAAAAGGAACAAACTATTGCTGCCACACAATAACTTGGATGGAGGGTGTGACACTAAGTGAAAAATGCCGGGTTCGAGACCAGCCTGGGAAACACGGTGAGACCTATCTCTACAAAAAAATACATTCGAGGCTGGGCGCAGTGGCTCACACCTGTAATACCAGCATTTTGGGAGGCTGAGGCAGACAAATCGCTTGAGCTCAGGAGTTCAAGACCAGCCTGGGCAACATGGTGAAACCCTGTCTATACAAAAAATACAAAAATTAGCTGGGTGTGGTGGTGCGCACCTGTAGTCTCAGCTACTCAGGAGGCTGAAGTGGGAGGATGGCTTGAGCTAGGGAGGCAGAGGTTGCAGTAAGCTGAGATTGCGCCACTGCACTCCAGCCTGGGCGACAGAGCCAGACACTGTCTCAAAAAAAAAAAAAAAAAAGTTCCAATTGTTCTATGCATATAAAAGTAAAAAACAAAAAACCCAGTCTTAAAAGGTCACATATTGGGTCACATACTGTTATGATTCCATTTCCATAATATTTCTGAAATGACAAAATTATAGAGACACTGAACAGATTACTGGTTTCCAGAGATTCGGACAGTTGGGAAAAGGGATATGCGTGATAATAAAGGAGTAGCACAAGGGGTATCTTTGTGGTGGTAGAACAGTTACACAAATCCATATCTGTGATAAAACGGCAGAAAACTACACACACACATACACACGCACATACACACAGAGCACCATGTCAGTTTCCTGGTTTTGATATTGTACTATGGTTAAATGAGACATAACCAATGGGAGAAAAACGGGTGAAGGGTACATGGGAACTGTGTAGTGTTTTTGCAACTTCCTGTGAATCTATAATTACCTAAAAATAAAGTATAAAAAAAAAAAGTGGCCGGGCACAGTGGCTCACGCCTGTAATCCCAGCACTTTGGGAGGCCAAGGCGGGTGGATCACCTGAGGTCGAGAGTTCAAGACCAGCCTGACCAACATGGAGAAATTCCGTCTCTACTAAAAATACAAAATTAGCCAGGCGTGGTAGCGTGCATCTGTAATCCCAGCTACTCAAGAGGCTGAGGCAAGAGAATCGCTTGAACCCGGGAGGCAGAGGTTGCAGTGTGTCGAGATTGTGCCATTTCACTCCAGCTTGGGCAACAAGAGTGAAACTCCATCTCAAAAAAAATAAAAAAATAAAAAAGTGAAATTATTCAGTCAACTGTCCAGCCACTACGGGGAACTAAAAAAAGCTAAATGTTTATAGAGTATAGCATGTTTCATACTATTTTGCAGTCTCTACTATGCAGGAGAGATGATTATTTAAGCATAGATTGGTTGTTGGCCCAACTATCTGAAATACATTCAGGCACTACCTACCTGTGCCCTATCCATCACAATATTTTTATCGAGCCTCACCAAAGCCATGAGTAATGGGCCAGAAGGCTGCAGAAGTAACTAGTCCAGAATGAATGAACTCTCACTGCAATTTTAGCTCAGCAGACAGTGCCTGCTATCAGAAACACCCAAAAACCACAGCAATTAGACAAATAAGTTATGAAACGTGGTTTCCAGGTAAGATGTGACAGGCTTCTTACTGCAAATAGTTTTTCTTATAAAAGAAGAAAGACTGGTGGGAGAGATGGTGGAAAAAATGAAAACAATGCTTCTTCTATGATTCTCTGGCCCATCCTCACAGGACTTCATATGTAGTGAAGGCAGAATATTTGCCTCAAGCCCAGATGACCAACTTTTACTTTCTACACTGACTCACGCTTCTTACTGAAAATGGTATATCACCATTTACTCCACTAACATCACTTACAAGATGAGGACCTATGGGGCACTAACATCTATGTATCTTATGTAAAATTCAATTCATTGGGAAGGCCTATTGACAAACAGGAAGACCACACACACAGATACACACACACACACACACACAAAAAACATAAAAAATAACCACCAGTGAACTCTTCTCTAACCCAATGCTTTATTTATTTAGCCAAATGTGCTTTTAAGGGTGACTGGCTTACATACCAAAAACGTTTACAATTTTAGAATAAACTATAAAACATCCTTCAGCACTAATAAAGCTAAAACTAGTAAAATAAGTAACAAGTATTGCTAACATCATTTTTAAATCACATTCCACACAAGTAGGCTCATGTAGTTTTATGAATAAAACTATTCTTTTTTATTTTAAGAATTAAAAAGTGATGTTAGTGGAATAAATGATGAAACACCATTTTTAGCAAGAAGCCTGAGTCAGTGTAGAAAGTAAAAGTTGGTCATCTGGGCTTGAGGCAAATATTCTGCCTTCACTACATATGAAGTCCTGTGAGGATGGGCCCAGAGAATCATAGAAGAAACATTGTTTTCATTTTTTCCACCATCTCTCCCACCAGTCTTTCTCCTTTTGTAAGAAAAACTATTTGCAGTAAGAAGCCTGTCACATATCTTACCTGGAAACCAAATCTTTCACAATTTATTTGTCTAATTGCTGTTGTTTTTGGATGTTTCTGATAGCAGGCACTGCTTGCTGAGCTAAAACTGCGGTGAGAGTTCGTTTATTCTGGACTGGTTACTTCTGCAGCCCACATATTTGTAAAGACTTATTCAAAAGGTAATCATCCTGAAGGAGTGTGAGGCAGCTGTCACCCAGTAGTTGACAGCTCAACCTTTACAGCTGGAATACTTGGGTTCCAACACTGTGAGGCTTTGGGCTCCCTCTTTAATTTCTCTGTACGGCATTTTCACATTTGTGGAACACAGATAACACCTACACACCTCATAGGATTGTTGGGAGGATTAAACTTGTTAATACAGCAAAGTCCCTGGCACCTGGAGAGCACATAATAACCGTTGGTAATTTTCCTACAGGTAAAATATGGCACAAAGAGAAGTATCACACAGCAAAAGAAGTGCCAGTCTTTTGATCAGTCTTACACAAATTCTCCCACACTTTTAGACAAGAATAAGCCTTCCCCTAACTCCCACTGAAGAATGCATACAATTTCATTCAGAAAAAGTATCATCTGACACAGTGGAATGAGTGAAATAAATCCTGCTGAGCATGCCCAATGCTTCCCTAGCTCCTGTGGCCAACATACAATTTCAATAAGGGGATTGTTTGTAAAGACAGTTTTATAACATCTGTCACCAAACAACAGTGAAGTTCAAAGTGAAAATTCAAGATTTCACATAGCAGGCAGAGGGACTTTCAAACACATCTGTCCTCTCACTCCTGTTCCCCATCCCTCTTTCCTAATCAAGGTTATAATAACCCAAGCCCTCCGTAAGCTGGCACACAAGCTGACAACATGCTACCCTGCTGAACAATCTTCAAGGAGGAAAGAAAGGCCCAGGGAGCTGCTACAACATTTCCATAAACCTCTCATCCTTAGCTAAAAAGGTAAATTTGTTCTAGAGATGCTTAAAGAAAAAACACTTGACTGGCATAACCTACACACATGCAATACCTTTTTCCCATTTCTAGTTTTCTCAAGTATTCAGGGAACGACCATCGACATTTGTGGAATCCGAAACAAATTGTTTCCAAAAGTGTTAAGCAGTGCTTGTCCAAAGGCCCCCATATAGCTAGTAATTTAGACAGCTGTGTTAGGAGCCACAGAAGCTGCATTTTCTAACCAGTATTGCTTGTGAACAATTGAAACTTTCTCCAGTGCAAAGTCCAGACACAGGAAGCAGTGTTCTCCAAAAACATTCAAACAATTTCATTATTGTTTAACTACCAAAATAACAGCTCCAATCATCTATCAAGTTTGACATTTCATCCAACTAAGCAATTAAATCAGGATGAAAAGCAGGCATGGAGAGATTTCCCTGCCTGCTCCAAATCAACACTAATTTTGACATTATAACCACAAAAACTAATAATGCATCCTCGTAGACTGTTCACAAAAGCCTTCTAAAAAGCAAACACAAAAGTGTCTCGAAGAAATTGCACACCCCTAAATTTTATTTTCTGTCTCCCATCTTTAAGCATCTTAACTGTGAGTTAAGTTACAGGCCAAGAAGTTAGAAACTCCTTTCCAGTATTTAGTCAAAAGAGGGGAATATGCCTCCCAATACAAGCACCCAATGCAAATTCTATCAATTTATCCTTTTTTTTTTTTTTTTTTTTTTTTGAGACGGAGTCTTGCTCTGTCTCCCAGGCTGGAGTGTGCAGTGGCATGATCTTGGCTCACTGCAATCTCCATCTCCCACGTTCAAGGGATTCTCCTGCCTCAGCCTCTCGAGTAGCTGGGACTACAGGTGTGTGCCACCACACCCGGCTAATTTTTGTATTTTTAGTAGAGATGGAGTTTCACCATGTTGGCCAGGCTGGTCTCGAATTCCTGAACTCAAGTGATCCACCCGCCTCAGGCCTCCAAAAGTGTTGGGATTACAGGCATGAGCGACCATGCCCAGCCTCAATTTATTCTTAAATATATTAAAGGTTGGCTACTGTGCGCACATTGCCTACAGGGTAGCCCTGCTCTGCAAGGAGCAGTAATTTTAAAAATAATAGTAAAAAGGCCGGGCGTGGTGATTCATGCCTATAATTGCAGCACTTTGGGAAGCCAAGGCAGGCGGATCACCTGAGGTCGGGAGTTCAAGACCAGCCTGACCAACATGGAGAAACCCCATCTACTAAAAATACAAAATTAGCCGGGTGTGGTGGTGCATGCCTATAATCCCAGCTACTTGGGAGGCTGAGGCAGGAGAATTGCTTGAACCCGGGAGGCGGAGGTTGCGGTGAGCCGAGATCGCGCCATTGCACTCCAGCCTGGGCAACAAGAACAAAACTCTGTCTCAAAAAATAATAATAATAATAATAATAGTAACAGAAGCGAGATGATGAAGGGAAAATCATCGTTTGGAAAGCATCACAATAAGACACGACAGGACCTACCACCTTCAGAAGTCGACCTGTAGCAAACGTGGCTACGTTGCCAAGCGCAAGAGGAAGTATAACTGGAGTGCCAAGGCTAAAGGACAAAACACCACTGGAACTGGTCAAATGAGGCACTTAAAAATTGTATACAGCAGATTCAGGCATGGATTCTGTGAAAGAACACCACCTAAACCCAAGAGGGCAACTGCTGCAGCATCCAGTTCATCTTAAGAATTTCAACAATTAGTCATGCAATAAATGTTCTGGTTTTTAAAAATAAAAATAAAATATGGTAAAATAAATTATGTATATATTAAATATATATAAATTATTTATAATTAAATAAATTAAGTATATAGTTCCTTAACTAGTCCCTAAGTATTATCAACTTTGGTTCTGACCTAGGAAATCACCAAGCCATGAAACTTCTCTCCCTAGGTAGGAATGGGAGTTCTCAGATGGTAGCTTCAGTTATAGGTGGCATGAGGAAGAAAATGATCAAGGACCTCTGATATCAAGTTCTTAAGATGTCCTAAGAACGACCTAGAACAATGCTATTCAAAGTGTGTGTGTCAGACTGCTGGAGGCCCATTCATGTCAAGATAAAACACGAAAATCACAGTAAGCATTTAGAAACTTTTCTAGCACTTGACATTGCTGTGACATCCAAGTGCATGATTTTTCTGGTGATTCACTTTTCTTGTACTTTACAAAATTATTGGCTGGCAACAGATTAGGGGTGAAGGGAAACCCTTACAAAGCTGGTCCTTCACCACAGATAGTTTAAGAAGCACAAACTTTTCACACTATGAAGTGCCAGTTCAGTCATTATTGTTCTGAAGGAATCAAAGTACCTTTGCCCTCATTATCTTACAGCTTCTGATTTAAAGGCAATTAGATAAACCAGCAAGGAGGCACCCTGGCATAATCCAAGCTTCATCCTCTGGGCCCAACACAAATTCATAAACTTTCATCAGCTATCATTAGTGTTAGTGTATTTTATGTGTGGCCCAAGACAATTCTTCTTCTTCCAATGTGGCCCAGGGAGGCCAAAAGATTGCACACCCCAGACTATAATCTAATGGAAAGAGCACAAATCCACAGTAGTCAGCCAACCTAGCTTCTGGTCTGCAAGAGTCAAATAACTAGCTGGATATCCTAGTTAAGTCTGAGTCTCTTGACTTTTCTGTGCTTTAAATTCCTCCTCTGCAAAATAATAGCATTTCTCAATCTTTTTTTTATGTGTGGTTCTTTCTCACATAAATTCTTTCTCCAAGTGCGGTCTGCAGATAAGCTACATCAGAATCCCACATCTCTATTCAAAACACTTTGATTCTGTAGGGCTGGGCTAGGAACCAGGAATCTTTATTTTTTACAAGCACCTAGGAGATTTTTGATCCATACTAAAATTTAAGATCTATTGCAGTAAACATATAACCTTACTAAAGACTTTAGGAATAAAAAAAAGTCACAATTTGTATGTAATCTCCAATACAGAAGTTATTTGATTTTTATTATTTTTTTTCTGGAGACAGAGTCTCACTCTGTTGTCCACACTAGAGTACAGTTGTGCAAACATAGTTCATTATAACCTCAAACTCCTGGACTCAAGCAATCCTCCCAACTCAGACTCCTGAGGAGCTGACACTGCAGGTGCACAACACCACATCTGGCTAATTTTTTGCATTTTTTGGAGACAAGGTTTTGCTATGTTGCCCAGGCTGGTCTTGATCTCCTGGGCTCAAGTGATCTGCCTGCCT
Source organism: Pongo pygmaeus (assembly GCF_028885625.2). Taxonomy (NCBI): domain Eukaryota; kingdom Metazoa; phylum Chordata; class Mammalia; order Primates; family Hominidae; genus Pongo; species Pongo pygmaeus. Next base: position 51,042,410 of record NC_072392.2, read on the forward strand.
TGGCCTCCCAAAGTGCCAGAATTACAGGCATGAGCCACTACGCCCAGCCCAGAAAATACATTTTAATATGCTTTCATAATATGTGTAATACATAACAGCAAATTTCCATTTTTCCCCATCTTAAAAAGGGATAGGCTGGGTGCAGAGGCTCACATCTGCAATCCCAGCACTTATCCCAACACTTTGGGAGGCCAAGGCAGACAGATTGCTTTAGGTCAGGAGTTCGACACCAGCCTGGCCAACATGATGAAACCCCGTCTCTACAAAAAATACAAAAATTAGCTGGATGTGGTGGCATGCGCCTGTGGTCCCAGCTACTTGGGAGGCTAAGATGGGAGAATCACGTGAACCCAGCAGGCAGAGGTTGCAGTGAGCCGAGATGGCACCACTGAACTCCAGCCTGGGTGACAGAGTGAGACTCTGTTTCAAAAAAAAAAAAAAAAAAAAGTGATGTTTGGTTGGGAAGACCAACTGTATATCAAAACACACAAACATTTAACTAGTGGCATCAAAAACTGCTTTCCTGACACGATATTCAGAACTCGAATATGGTGTATCGATCCCTCCCAAATAAAACTAGAGGCTTATTTTTATAATGTTTGTGTTCCTGGGATTATAGGCATGCACCACCATGCCTGGCAAATTTTTGTATTTTTAGTAGAGACGAGGGTTTCACCCTGTTGGCCAGGCTGGTCTTGAACTCCTGAACCCAAGTGATCCACCCACCTCAGCCTCCCAAAGTGCTGGGATTACAGGCGTGAGCCACCATCCAACCTGTTTGTGTTGTTTCTAAAACGACAACATAAGGAGAAAGATTTCAGTCTGCTTTTTGCTAGCATTTCCACAAATAACAACACAGTTATAGATAGCCTGTATCTCAAATAAAAACCAAATTAGATAGTAATTGTCAACATATTTTCCTTTTTAATACTGCTTTTGGGTAGTGCAAGAGACATGTTGATGTGCTGTGGTGAAGATTTTATCAAGTAAATGCAATTTAGGAATCTGATGAAGATCACCTAGAGGTGAAGCTGCAGAACTACTATCATTTTAATGTCCCCCATTAATTGGTGGGTTCACAGTCACTATTCCTCAAGCTGCTAGTCTCTAACTGTGTCAACATTTCAGAGTTGGGAAACACTGAACTAGATCAATGGGAGTGGTGGGGATGATTCAGAATCATCTGAAGTGCTGGATTCAACCATATGGCCAAGGGTACAACAGGAAGGTGGAATGCCCTTTGACAAGCTGAGAATATTCTGACATCCCTCTTCTCACCCTCTCAGTAAACAGTGGCTAAGGTATACTTTAGCTCTGACATAGAAGGATTATGCAAACTCTTCCATCAGTATATGATAAGTAGACAAACATAAGAGAATCTGAAAGATTAAGAATTCTCCACTGTGGACTGGGAAAGCCCTCATCTCATAAATTATTCCTTCCCACCCCCGCTTGCACATAATTTTAGCCCCTAACTATTCCTTTCCACCCCTTGACAAAAATCCAGATTCCTCAAACTAGCTGAATTTCAGTGGACCTACTCCTGCTAAGTCCTTAGAAAACACTCCTTCCTCTCTCCCCAAATTAGAACATTCCTTTGCCCAGCATTTTAGAATAAAGCATATGCTCTGGCTGATCTTCCACACCGTGTAAAATAATAATTAGTATAGTTAAGATGGTACAATCCAACCCAACTGCAATTGGTTATGCATCTACTGACACAAGACTTAGAAGAGGGTTGGAAGTTGATAGAGGATGAAGCTTGGTTATTTCTCAGGCACATATTTTAATCATTATGAAAGTAAAAAAGCACGAGAGGATTAGCAGAAAATGCAGAGGGTAGGGCACATAGTTTCTTGTATATTTTAGGATAAAATACACTGATTCAATTACCACTAAGACTATATACATGTGATCGGTACCAAGACTGGAAAGATTTTCCAAAGCAAATTAAGAGTAAAACAAGAAGAGGGTGAGGTGGGAGAGGAGGATGCACGATTTACTTAAGAAAAGCTTTTTTTCCTTTCAAATCTTTCAACATAATCCAGCAGTTGCAAATAAACAATGGTGTTGATCACTAATAAGTTGCATTTAACCACTCAGAAGCCAGCAGAGCCTCCACTTGGCCTAACTTCCTGTAAGTTTCAAGATGACTAGGCAGCATTTCTTTAAAAAGGACCAAGACAGTTAAAATGTTTCAGCAGATCATACTGGCTGCAAGTAGTTCAAATCCAGGTGGATTTCCCCTACTCTTAGAACTAGCCACTGGTAGAAACAAGTGACTGTCCCAGGGAACACTCCACAACCCAGAGATAATGAAAACATATTTTTATATGTAATTCTAGAAAAGGCATGTGAACATGAAAACAGAAAATGTAGGTTTAACTGTAGTATTGCAGAGCGGCAGCTTTAAAAAGTCAGATAACATTAGCTCAACAAAATCATATACTGAAGTGTGCTCAAATTCAAATTCAGCACGTGGCGGTAGTAGCAGTTGAAAAACGCTGCTGAGAGAGCAAGAAGGTTTTGCTGTATCTTTTTAGAGGAGAGGACAATGAAGAAATTACCAGACCAAGCTCACTTTTCAACCTAAAAAAAAAGTGGGGGTTAGTAGCTTTAACAGAGATAAAAACCTGTGTAGGTCACAACTCCATGAAATCAGCAACCTGGTGAGTGTCTCTCCAAGAATCTTGCAGGAGATTAAGTGTGGACTGAGTAATTAAATGTAAAGTCTCCTTGAGAGTAACTTCAGTTCTTGAAGACTATATATTTCTGTGAAACATATAGAAAAATTATGAGGAGGATTTACCAGGCATCACATCACAGCCTTTCTACTTTCACATCAGGTTGGAAACACTATGATCTAAAAAGAATAGAATGATTTGGGAATTGTTCATTCTCCAGTCTTTGCAAAAATTCACGTGCTAGTGTAACTGTAATATACTTAGGAGTTTCCAAAAATGACACACATTTCCTCAAGAGATGTAGAAACAAATAATCTCGGGGTAAAAGGCCAAACATTGTCTCTTCTGAATGCTTAAACAGCCAATTATCTGTCTAATACATTAATTATATAAAGAGAGAGAGACTATTACAGGAAAGTTGAATAAGACATCTTAAAAAAATGTACCCTGGGGCCTAAGTCCATTCAAATGACAGTAAAATCACCCCTCAAAAAATCAGTTTTATGGAACATCTAGTATTTTAATTTTCCAGCTGCCAACAGAAATATATAAGGAGCAGAAATTAAACTAGTTATGGCAGCAGTGCAGTGAACAAAACTTTAATTGTATTACACACTAGTTAGACATTTGCCAAACAATACAAAGGCCCTTAAGGGTAGAAACTTCTTCAGAATATAAATGATTCCCAATCAATATGACAGAAATTAGTCTGTTTAGGCAATAAACAGATTCATGGTTTAGATGTAAAAATTCAACTGACATCATAATTCAATATAGAAAATAAATATATAAGAAATTAATCTCTAAAATGGCTTTAAATTACTGTGATTTACATATGCTGTATCATTAATAGGCCCTTTAAGCTGGTATTGTACTAATCAGCTTTTTTAACATCCTGCCCACAAAAGAGCTTATTCATTTAGCTAGGAGACAGGTGTTAGCAACCAGAAACCTCTTTTAGCCTCAAGTTCCAGGGACTGGGCCTGCATCTATGATGATGATTGGCAAGTCTAAAGGAAGGACAGCTTTAAAAGAGGGAAAAGGAGGAGATAGGGAATAAGAAACGAAGACCAAAAGGGAGAAAAGAAGATAATGAACGAAATGGATGTCAGGTGCTACTTAATGGGGCCACCCTCAGAGGCTCCTAGCCTAATCTGGGCTACCGTCCAAATACAGATGGCAGAATTTGGGTAATGTTATTCATTTATTCCTGCAGATAGTAACTCTGGGCACATGCCAACACTCCACTCATTCTAAAAAATTGTTTAAAGTGTTGCTAATTGTCCTGTGACTCATTCTTCTTACCCATATTCTCTGGTTCTTAACTTTAGTCCTCACTCTTTCATACATTTTCTAAAAGAGCTGACTGAATAGATATTCCTGGAAAGAGATATAGAGAAAGCTGGATTTAGAAAAGCATCTTAAGCCTACAGAATAAAAATTGTGTCAGGAAGTGGGAGAAGGGACGTTTATTGAGTTGCCTACAATATACAAAAAACATATTTTTCTCTCTTTTAATCCTCCCATGCATATTTTCCCCCTTTTAATCCACATAACAATCCTACCAGGTATTTTTATCTTGCAGATGAAAAAACTGAAGCTCACAGAGGTTAAGTAATTTGCCTAAGGTAGCACAGCCAGGAAGTGGGGGAGTCAGAATTCAAAACCAGGTTTGTCTATACAAACAAACTACGTTAGGGATAACGTATCTAGTGCCTGAATCTGTTTTAAATCAGATGGTTCTATATTTCAGCAATTATTCTTCCTCCCATGAACTCATCAAACGGCTGCTGACTAAATTTTATTAACTATTTGTTACGCACCTATTATTTTCAATAAAGGCTTCAGCTGTGTAGAAATAAAACAGGCAAACTGACTTTATTCTAAAATTTGACATACAGAGAATTCCCAGGCATCTCTGCCGTCCAACACTGATGATCGTAACTAGATTCAACTACCTATTCAGACCTCTAGTTGTTTCCACATTATCATTCATTTGTCCACTCATGAGATAAACGAAGCTACTTTCACCAAAAACCCTCCCTCATGACTCGTGATAGATAATACAGCAGAGGGGGCCTCACTGTAAAGCAATTTACATAAAAGTTATAAAAGCTCTTTGTTATCTGTCATGAGTAGGAAATGGGCTATTCTAGCAAATCAAACATCCTGGATAGCATAACGATTCTATTAGAGGGACTACCAATTTATAAGGAATTTCAATGTGCATAATTTCACTCTAAAAATTAAAAAAAGAAAAGCGGGTCAGGCACGGTGGCTCACGCCTGTAATCCCAACACTTTGGGAGGCCGAGGTAGGCAGATCACTTGAGGTCAGTAGTTTGAGACCAGCATGGCCAACATGGTGAAACCCCATCCCTACAAAAAATACAGAAATCGGCTGGACATGGTGGCACATGTCTGTAGTCCCAGCTACTTGGGAGGCTGAGGCAGGAGAACTGCTTGAACCCAGGAGGCAGAGGCTGCAGTGAGCCGAGATCACACCACTGCACCTAGGTGAGACAGCAAGACTCTGTCTCAAAAAAAAAAAAAAGAAAGAAAAGGGAAGAAAAGTGAACCCCAATTTTCAAAGTTCCATGGGGCCTGATGTACAGGAGATAATGCCCCCCCCCACCCTGAAAAAGAGTATCAATGCAATAAAACAGTGGTTCCCAAACTTGACTGCACATCAAAAGCACTTGGGAAGCCAGGCACGGTGGCTCAATGGCTCAAGTCTGTAATCCCAGCACTTTGGGAGGTCGAGGCAGGTGGATCACCTGAGGTTAGGAGTTTGAGACCAGCCTGGCCAACAGGGTGAAACCCTGCCTGTGCTAAAAACACAAAAATTAGCCAGGTGCGGTGGCGCGTGCCTGTAATCCCAGCTACTTGGGAGACAGAGGCAGGAGAATTGCTTGAACCCGGGAGGCGGAGGTTGCAGTGAGCCGAGATCATGCCACGCACTCTAGCCTGGGTGACAGAGACTCCAACTCAAAAAAATAAATAAATAAAAAGCACTTGGGGAGCTTTTTGAAAATAAAGATGCAAGGGAGATTTTTTAAAGCTAGCTTCCCGCAGGATGCAGTGGCTCACACCTGTAATCCCAACATTTTGGGAGGCCAAGGCGGGCAGATCACCTGAGGTCAGGAGTTTAAGACCAGCCTGGTCAACATAGTAAAACCCCGTCTCTACTAAAAATACAAAAATTAGCCGGGTGTGGTGACACACATCTGTGGTCCCAGCTACTTGGGTGGCTGAGGCAGGCGCATCACTTGAACCTGGGAGGCGGAGGTTACAGTGAGCCGAGATCACATCACTGCACTCCAGCCTGGATGACAGAGCTGAGACTGTCTCAAAAATAAATAAATAGGCTGGGTGCGGTGGCTCACACCTATAATCCCAGCACTTTGGGAGGCTGAGGCGGGCGGATCACATGAGGTCAGGAGTTCAAGATCAGCCTGGCCAATGTGGTAAAACCCCGTCTCTACTAAAAATGCAAAGATTAGCTGGGTGTGGTGGTGGGTGCCTGTAATCCCAGCTACTTGGGAGGCTGAGGTAGGAGAATTGCTTGAGACAGAGGTTGCAGTGAACCAAGATCCCGCCACTGCACTCCAGCCTGGGTGACAGAGCAAGACTCCGTCTCAAAATAAAATGAAATAAAATAAAAATAAATAACAAAAATAAAAGGTAGCGTCTACGTGGTATGGCCTCATAGTAGTAATAATAAATTATAAAATTGAAAAAATAAAAGGTAGTTCCCTGGTCATCACTTACCCACTCAATCAAAATCTCCAGGAAGTGGGGCTAGGAAATCTGCATTTTTAAAGAATATCTCGGTCAGTGACTCAGCAGCAAATCACCAGGTACCTCATCTTTCAAGGAGTGGCTGGCTTTTGGAACTCCTTACAATAAAACACGCTCAAAAGGCTAAAGCTGCACTAAACACAATGTGACCTGTCACTGATGATTCAGGAGACTTCAGGATCTCCCATTACCACTAGGTTATCATTTACTACCAGTCACTAGTCACTGTACTAACAAAACCAGTAAGGTAAAGTTAATAAAGACTTTCTATTAGTAGAGAGCAGGAAAAAACAGCTTTTGTTTTATTATCAGATTCAAAAAGCTGGTTTTACTCCAGAGGAAATGCAGTTTTTCGTTGTTGCTGTTTTTGAGATGGAGTTTCGCTCTTGTTGCCCAGGCTGTAGCACAGTGGTGCGATCTCGGCTCACTGCAACCTCCGTCTCCCGGGTTCAAGTGATACTCCTGCCTCAGTCTCTCAAGTAGCTGCAATTACAGGCATGCACCACCATGCGCGGCTAATTTTGTGTTTTCAGTAGAAACAGGGTTGCACCATATTGGTCAGGCTGGTCTCTAACTCCTGATCTCAGGTGATCACCCGCCTCTGCCTCCCAAAGTGCTGGGATTACAGGAGTGAGCCACCGCACCCAGCCAAGATGCAGATTTTATGCTTTAAAAAGGAAACTGTTTAAGAACATGCATGACTCTTTTAACCAACTGCTTAGCTTCACTTCAGAATGTTAACAGGCCCAAATACATTAAAAATGTGGAATATTCACCCTGCATAAGAAAAGTAAAGGAGGAACTTCATGACAGTCTTAATGAAGAGAAAGGATAATGGGTTTAAACTAAGACTGGCATAAAAGGATTAGCTATGACCGCTGTCCTGATGGCAGCTGTTAAATCTTGGAAACAGGGAGGGCAGAGGTCTTTAAATACATGAGGCCAAATCCTACCTATCTGAGATGGCTTTTATGTGAGATATAATAGGATATCCTACTAACAGCCAAATTAGTTTTACTATTTTAAAACTGCTTAACTAATATAAAGTCACAAAATAAGAAGTTAATCAGATATTTCCTTACTAAAGAACCGGGAGTCTGTTTGTATATGAAAAGATTGTCTTTAGGCTGGGCACAGTGGCTCACACCCATAATCCCAGCACTTTGGGAGGCCGAGGCCAGAGGATCACTTGAGCTCAAGGCGTTTGAGACCAGCCTGGGCAACATGGCAAAACCCTGTCTCCAGCCAAAACACAAAAATTAGCTGGGTGTAGTGACGCACATCTGTGGTCCCAGGTACTTGGGAGGCTGAGGTAAGAGGATTGCATGAGCCCAGGAGGCAAGGTTGCATTGAGCTGAGATCATTCCATGGCACTCCAGCATGGCTGACAAGAGTGAAACCCCCATCTCAATTAAAAAAAAAAAAAAAAAAGACTATTTACAATTGCCAAAATCTTTCTTACACAAACACCAAATAACCATTACCAATAACCAGAAGTGAAAAAAAAATAACCATTAATCATCATTAAACCAGTAACCATTACCAAACAACAATGAAGCAGCTCCTCGCTTGAGAGTTCACCAATAGCAATTTAACCTATGTGTTCTCATTAAACTCTAATACCTTAATTCTGTTATTGTATTAACAAGTTATGAGAGTCTAAGGTATAGAGGTTAAATCTTTCCTCCAAAAACATAAACACTATAACTAGTACAAGTTTGGTATAAAAGTCTCTATCCTTAAAACAATGGCAGTATTAAAGGTTCTATGACAAGAATAAAAAATCAAGGTGGAATTAGTCCCCCTAACAACTTCTTAGGTTTACAGAGGTGTTCTCAGAAAGTCTTAGGCATGACGCTCATAAAGATGGGTGTGACTGTATTTAAATAACAATGCACATGTAATTAAAAAAGAAATTGTGCCCTTTTTTGTTATTGTTGCTGTTTGTTTTGTCTTCTTAAACGCTGGTCACTAAAAACGCCTTTTCCACAACCCTTAAGAGGTGTTCCCGCCTGGAGCGGTGGCTCACATCTGTAACCTCAGAACTTGGGGAAGCCGAGGCAGGAGGATCGCTTGAGCCCAGTTCATGACCAACAACATGGCAAAACCTCATCTCTACAGAAAATAGAAAAACTAGCTGGGTGTGGTCGCACATGCCTGAGGTCCCAGCTACTCAGGAGGCTGAGAAGGGAGAGTCACCTAAGCCTAGGAGGTCAAGGCTGCAGTAAGCCATGATTATGCCACTGCACGCCAGTCTGAGTGACAGAGTGAGACTCTGTCTCCAAAAAAAAAAAGGTGTTCCTATTAGATGGTACCAAGCAGAGTTATGTCAACTGGCTTGGTCGTGAGAGAAGGTTTGAAAGAAATTGATTTTTAAGGTTTCTGAGAAGAGCTTTTTTTTTTTGTGCATGTTATTTTGGCAGCTGGTTAAACTGGTCGATTTAAATATTTACAACCCTTGATCCCGATGTAAACAAGATATTACAACTGTCTACCTGATCCGTATGAAAGTTTTTAACGGGCTGGTCTTTGTAATTAGATGGGCATTAAAATGAGTGTGTCCTAGATTACATGAACATTTTCTTCAGACACAATCAAGATATTAGCCCTGCCACACCAATCTGCAATTGTTATGAAAATATACCCAAATATTTTCAAACTTAAGAATACCTCTAAATAAACTGTAACTTCTGAATTGTACTCTAAAATTCAGAATTAGGAAATATACAATGAAAGTTCAGAAACCTTTGCCATCATCTACTTCCTTGAATGTGAAAGAGAATGTAATCAGAGAAAAGGATAAAGAAGTTGTCAAACCTGAAATTCCCTGAACAGAAAGGAGCTGTCACAGCTAGGCTGCAGCCCTAGAACTCTGTACACAAATTCAGCCCAGTACCTTGTCCCCTGCCTACTCCCATTCCTAGAAGAATGGTATAATAAATGGGCAACCCGGCCCACATTTCAGTAAATTGAACTGTCACGGGGAAAATAAGGCACCCCAAACAGTTGCAGCGACAGTGGTAACAGGAAGTCTCTCTGTCCTCCAAACCAATAATCAAAGGGATACATAAGCAACTTACTGCTTTCTTAGAAGGCCACATGCACCCCGGGATGTTTGCTCATCACGTCACTCTGGCCTTTAACCAGGGAGCAAAGTGACAGTTGTGGGTAAAACCCTATTTCCAAGCTAACAATTATCCTTCCTTATGGTAGACTGGGGGGTGCACGGTACACTCTTGATTACACAAGCAGTTTTTTTTCCCCCTAGAACAAATGACAGACCAACAAAAAGGAGAAAATATGCTGTTGTTTATCTCTTCTGCCAGCCTGAACTCAAGCTCTGAGCAGACGTGCCAGCGGAGACTCTGGCTCCCCTGGTTCGCCAGACTTCCCCATGTCTGGTCAACTGTCTCCTGGGCAGCCGGCTGAAGAGAGGCCCCATTTCCCTCTCGGTCTTGACCGCTGCCGCACAGTGGCGACCTCACACACATCGCGAACAGAGGACAACTCCCAAGCGAGGCAACAGTGGACCCTGCGGGGAGAACCGCATTCCCAAACTTCTCCATCAAACCTCCAAACTCCAAACCTCCCTCCTCCAGCCGCCTCCGTCTAAGACAGAGGTAGGGACGGGCTGGTTCCTTTAAAGGGGTAAGCAGGCCGCCGCGGACCTGCCTCAGTTTCCTCTGACGTACAAAGAGGTATCTTTTCCCCACAAGCCAACTAGACCTGCCGGTCTGCAGGGCGCTTGGGGATAATCGAGGACGCACGTCTCCTGTTACTGCCCCCACAGGTGAAACGCTTTCTTTGAGGGGACTTTTCAAAGGACAGGTGTGGGCTGCCCTGAAGGCGGGGACTTCCAGCCAGCAAAGGGCTTTCCCCCCACCTCTGTAGGGCAGGGAGAGTCCCAGGCCGCGCCCCACACAGAGGAAGGGCCCCCAGACCACAGCCTGACGGCCCCCGACCGTACCCCTTCCCGTCCTTCCCCAGGCCGGGCGCCCAGCGGCCCCCAGCGCCGCCGCCGCCGCCTCCTCACCTGCTGCCGCCGCCCGCCCGGCCGGCACCTAGGAGCGGAGGCGAGGGGAGGGGCCGGATCCCGGCCGCGGACGCCTCAGGCAGGGAGGCTGCGGACTCCGCCGCGGCGGCGTCTCTGGGGCTGAGGGGCACCCGGGGGCGGTCGCGACATCCTCACTGGCGGCCCCAGGAAGTCGGCCCCCCCAACCCATCCCCAGCCGGCCCGGCCCGGCCGCTCCCGCCCTCCGCGCGGCCCCGCCCCTGACTCGGCCCCGCCCCCTCTCGGGAGCGCGCCTCCGCTCCCGCCGCGCCCGAGCCACCATAGAGAAGAGCGAGGCGCCCGGCGGCCTCGAGCGCGGCCTCCGCTCGCGCCCCCTGGCGGAGCTGAGGCTCCCGGAGGCGGGGCCGGGCTGGCCTGAGCCGTGGGACCGTAGGAGGCGTTGTTTCCCCAAAGTCATGGTGTCGGCCGCTGCTGGTTACCTTGGTCACAAGACTCTGCGGGAGGCGCCCAAGGGTCCAGGTCCAAGTTTCAGCTGGGTCAAGACCCGGCTTGGTGACCTTGAGCGAGTCCCTCAACACCTCTGAACGCATGTCATAAAACTTTGAAAGGTGCCTTTCATGTCTCATTGACTCTCTCGTCAGTGCTATGAGCAGGCGATGGTTTCCCCCGCTTCATGATTGCAGAAACCCAGCTCCACTAGGGGTTACGAGCTTATTCAGCGTCCCACAACTGGGAGGTTTTAGAAGCCGGGTCTGTGGGACCTAAATACCCATGCTTGTCCCACTCACTCTAGCACCGCCCAGTCTAAACCCCTAGGACTACCTACTTCCCCTCAGGAAGGTCAGGAAGCTGCTGAGGAAGGCTGTGGTAGAATGAGAATGACTCAGCAAGGATCCATCCCTGCCCTTCACCCATGCACCTTTCAGCAAGGTACGTAACCTTTACGAACTCTGGTTTTCTCATCCCAGAAACGCAGCTTGGCGTAAGGATTTAGTGAGCGCATGCATGTAACTGTGGTTAGTAAACCGCCAAGCAGCCGGGCGGCCCAGGGGATGGTTAGCCAGCGTGGGCTACGATGCCTAGTCATGAACATAATATTAAGTTATAATCCTTCTTTTAAATGGTGTCTAGTGACACAGTTTTCTTAGGCTTTAGGTTCTATTGAGAACTCCCAGTTTTTCTGAGCAATTTGTATTTTCAAACAAGGAATATCGTAAGGAAAATAAGATCATGAGCCAGGCGTGGTGGCTTATGCCTGTAATCCCAGCACTTTGGGAGGCTGAGGTGGGTGGATCACTTGAGGCCAGGAGTTCGAGACCAGCCTGGCCAACATGGTGAAACCCCATCTCTACTAAAAATACAAAAAATTAGCCAGGAATGGTGGCGGGTGCCGGTAATCCCAGCTACTCGGAAGGCAGAGGTTGCAGTGAGCCAAGGTCGCGCCATTGCACTCCAGCCTAGGCAACAAGGGCGAGACGACGTCTCAAAAATAATAATAATAAGATCACGTACACATATCAGACTCTGTCACTTTACAAGTATTATTTTCAATCCTCACAACCCAGCAAACTGAGTACTATTATTCCCATGTTATCAATGAGGATCTACATATTAAATAATTTACCCAAAACCACATGGTTAGAAAAAGGTGGAGCTGGAATGTATTGCTTTTTTTTCTTTCAACCAGAAGTGTCTTGAATACACGGAGCTGCAATTTATTTATTTATTTTTTTTTTTTGAGATAGGGTCTCACTGTCACCCAGGCTGGAATGCAGTGGCGTGATCTCCGCTCACTGCAACCTCCGCCTCCCAGGTTCAAAGGATCCTCCCACCCTATAGCTGGGTCTACAGTCACTCGCTACCACGCTGGGCTAATTTCTTTATTCGTTTGCCTGTTTTTGGTAAAGACAGAGTTTCACCATGTTGGCCAGGCTGGTCTCAAACTCCTAACCTCAAGCGATCTACCGCCTCTGCCTCCCAAAGTGCTGGGATTACAGGGATGAGCCACTGCGCCCCAAAAAGCTGGAATTTAAAACGGATTTTTTCAATCACCTGGAATGCATGGAAAGACTGACCTGCTAAAGGCCTCCCACATCCGAATTAAATGTACCCATCGTTTTCCTTCCTGGCTATTTTTGTAACTTTCCCTGATGCAATTCTGTCTGGTTTGCTTTTCTCTAAGTCTTCATTTCCAGCCCTACCCTCCAAAGGCATTTATGGTCTCCTCCTTTCCCTCTAATTCCTTTTCCCTAGATATGCCAGGACCTTGTCCATCCTCTCAATTCTGAAACAGGTTCCTAGCTGTGATGAAGGCACAGCATTTTCCACCACATCACTCTTTCTCTTGATAGAAATCATAGCTATAGAAAGTAATAGGTCCAGGCCAGGCGCGGTGGCTCATGCCTGTCATCCCAGCACTTTGGGAGACCTGATCACTTGAGGTCAGGAGTTTGAGACAAGCCTGGCCAATGTAGTGAAACCCCATCTCTACTAAAAATAACAAAAATTAGCCAGGCGTGGTGGCATACGCCTATAATCCCAGCTACTCGGGAGGCTGAGGCAGGGGAATCACTTGAACTTGGGAGGTGGAGGTTGCAGTGAACCGAGATCGTGCCACTGCACTCCAGCCTGGGTGACAGAGCAAGGCTCCATCTCAAAACAAAAAACAAACAAACAGAAAAAAAGTTAATAGGTCCAGAACAAGGGTGGGGTGAGACCTGGGGATGTCTTTTTGTAAACTTAGTTTACAACCTGAAGGTTCAGTTCTGAAAGGCGGTGCACTTAATCCACTGATTGGATCCAATAATTGAAGTTTGGATTCATGACATCCTGTGGAAATCATTTTTTTCTGGGCCCTCTGGTCCATATTACAAGCAAATCATTGGAATGCTGCTAAATAATGTGCATATCACTGCAGCACAGAGGCCTCCGAGCTGTTTATCCACGCTCCTCCTTTCTCCACCTTAGGCATTACCACCATCACTATTTTTCATCTTTATCATGCCCTTCCACAGAGGCATTCAATAATGTATCCATTATGCAAGCAATCTGAAATCCTTTTCAGCCAGCAATAGTATTTAGTAGTGATAAAACACGAATTTGTCTACCAAGTGACATATTTATAGGAGCTGTTTACTTAGACATATTTTTATTATTTCTACTCATTTGCTAAGTACTTTCCAATGCATATTTATGAAGCACCGGCCTTTCCCCAAACAGTTGTGAAAAAATAAATCATATTATTTCTTTTATTAGTAGCAGCATGGCTTGGAAGTCCTAGTGCCCTGATTTTAGTTACTTCTGGCAAGAGCTGGAAGAATTAATAGTGACTGACCACCTATTATGTGCCAGACTCTCTGTGAAAGGCACTTTACATAAATTATCTGTTTAATTCCCCTGAGACATATATTTTACCAACAAAGAAAATGTAATTCCCCTGCAACATACACTTTACCAGTAGGACAGAGACATTACCTTGTCTAAGTAACTCGGCCAGAAAGGGACTAGCAGGGTTTTGAACTTAGATATTTTTCCTGATTCCAAAATCCCAAATCACCATTCCATTTCACCAGCACCCCCTACTGGCTTCTCTGGATCTAATAGCTTCTGTAAAATATAAAGGGTTTTTTGTTTTGTTTTGTTTTGTTTTTTTAATGAGAGAGGATGTGTAGGTTACTGAGAATGGAACAGTTAGAGATAAACATACACAGTGTGCTAACCCTAATTTTTCTATGGGAGGTTACTCTTCAAGGGATTTACTCCCTAAGAAATCAATGGAAGGATGTTTCCCAAAGAGAAGGGCCAGTACTAGTGCTGGATCCATTCCTGGAGACAGAACTGGCCACATTGTTTGCAAGAAACAGTGCAAAATATGGGACGCTTGTTTAAAAATTAAGAATTGCAAGATGGCAACAGCAGAGCATTAAACTAAGTGCAGAGCCCTGCTAAGCATGGGGCCCTGTGTGACTGCACTGGTCATACCACCATGTAGCTGGGCCTGCCTGGATAGAAGAAAGCTATCATCAGTAACCCCCCCATGCATCATAAGCTTATTCATAATATGAGATTGAGTGCCTATGTCATGCCTGGAAAACTATTCAGTGTTTTACATAAGCTACATGATCCTAAAACAACTCTATGAAACAGATATTATTTTTCCCATTTCACAGTGGATGAAACTAAGGCTTAAAGAGACTGCTATTCATCCAGTGTTATATGGCAAGTAAATGTCAAAGCTAGGACCAAGTTAGTTGAGATATAAAAAATCCTGTTCCTTGACTTTGTATCTTTGTCAGCATAGGCCCATTGTTTTCCTACAAAACTCAAACTTAAGCTGCGGCTATTATACCAAAAACTATAAAGAGGCCAAGGAAGAGCAGAGATTCAAGGGCTACTCAAAAAGTCAAACGTGCAGCAGCTGAAGCGCAGCCATACAGCTCCAGGGCATGAGGACCTGGCAGAGAGAACTCCATCATTCATGGCAAATGTCATTGGCCAGTACACAGACTCCTCCAAGACTGAAGGGAAACCCAGTGAGGTCTTTGATAAAGAGCAGCTACATGGAACCTAAGGCATCTATCTCAGTAAAATATTGTAAATAGTCCACTAAAGTTAGGAACAAGACAAGGATGATTGTTATTGTTGCTTCTATTCTGTGTAGTACTAAAAGTCAGTTTAGCCAGTGCAATAGGACAAGAAAAAATGATAGAAAGCATTCAGGATCACTTTGGATTAATAACATACCTAACTCTAATTTAAGGTGTATGCATCGCAGAGCCTTCTCCAATGCCAAACCCCAACACACAGAATTAGACAGTTTAAACCTTACCCACTGCTTGCTTCAGCAGCACATACACTAAAATTGGAACAATACAAAGAAGATTAGCATGGCCCCTGAAATAAATTACAAAATAAATAAATCCTGCCCAGACAACTGCATGGCAGAACACAGCAAAAACCTAGTAGGATATGCATCTAAATCCCTTATCTCCCCCTACTTCACATCTCAGGGATGCATAGGCCCTGTTTTGTCTTGTTTTTTTTGAGATGGAGTCTTGTTCCGTCACCCAGACTGGAGTGCAGTAGCGTGATCTCGGCTCACTGCAACTTCCGCCACCCGGGTTCAAGCGATTCTCCTGCCTCAGCCTTGAGTAGCTGGAACTACAGGCACCCGCCACCACGCCCAGCTAATTTTTGTATTTTTAGTAGAAATGGGGTTTCGCCATGTTGGCCAAGCTGGTCTCAAACTCCTGATTTCAAATGATCCACCCACTTCAGCCTCCCAGAGTGCTGAGATGACAGGCGTGAGCCACCACGCTCAGCCGGTCCTGTTGTTTTTTATTCAGCTTTATTTCCCCCTGAACCTCCAGTTCTCTTTAATACTAATGATATCTGCCTTCTCCAAGTTTTTATCATTCTTTTGTAACTTCCCTGGGGGAAATCAGAAAGAGCTGAGAAAGTAGATCTCTGATCCCGCTTTTTATGGTGAGCTAAGCTGAAAAGAGGTTGGGATGTGCAGCCCTTGCTGCTATCAGGGCAAAGTATGAAAAAATTTTGTGGAAACACTTACATATTTACAGCAGAAGGCAGCGTGCAGATGGGAAGAAATGGGTTTGGTATCAGGCAGACATGTGTCTGGATTCCTGTGCTGCCACTTATTAGCTTTATGTCCTTAACCTCACTAAGCGCCTGTAATCCAGGCACTTTGGGAGGCAGAGGCAAGTGAATCACCTGAAGTCAGAAGTTTGAGACCAGTCTGGCCAACATGGTGAAACCCCATCTCTACTAAAAATACAAAAAGAGCCGGGGATGGGGGTGCATGCTTGTAATCCCAGCTACTCGGGAGGCTGAGGCAGGAGAATTGCTTGAACCCAGGAAGCAGAGGTTGCAGTGAACCAAGATCGTGCCACTGCACTCCAGCCTAGGTGACGGAGACTCCGTCTCAAACAAACAAAAGCTAAATTTGGCCTGAGGGCTAGTCACAGTGGGTCATGCCTATAATCCCAGCACTTTGGGAGGCCGAGGCAGGCAGATCATCTGAGGTCAGGAGATCAAGACCAGCCATGGCCAACATGGTGAAACCCCATCTCTACTAAAAATACAAAAAAGGTTGAGCATGGTGGCACGTGCCTGTAATCCCAGCTACTCAGGAGGGTGAGGCAGGAGAATCACTTGAACCCAGGAGGCAGAGGTGCAGTGAGCTGAGATCATGCCACTGCACTCCAGCCTGGGCAACAGAGCAAGACTCCATCTCAAAAAGAAAAAAAAATTGACCTGAGGAGGCTTTACTTGGGCCCTTAACAAACTGCATGCAGCCTTAGTATGCAAACTAACTGAAAATCTAACTTAGGAGTATACTTTTGTAACAGATTGCTGAGGCTCAGCCAATCACATCATCAGCTTCAGTGGGTTCCAGGCAGCCAACTATTCAAACCATTTTCAAATAAGGCAAAGGCAGAGCTGTAACCAATTAGTTGTCTTTGTATCTCATTTCTGTTTTCTGACCATAAATGCTTTCAGACTATGTTGCAGCTCTGGAATTCTCTGAACCTGTCCTGGTTCTGAGGGCAGCCCAATTCTAGAATTGCAAATAAAAGTCAATTACAATCTGCAAAACTATATTTGCTTTAATTTTGTCTTTTAACACCTTGTTTTCTTAATTTTTATTATTTTATTTTATAGAGATAGGGTCTTGCTATGTTGCCCAGGCTGGTCTGGAACTCCTGGCCTCAAGCGATCCTCCTACTTTGGCTTCCCAAAGTACTGGGATTACAGGCAGGAGCCACAGTTCCTGGCATGTTAACACCTTGTTCTTTAAAGGACACACAGGAGGTGATCCTTCTGCCTGTAGATATTGTCATGTCTGGATTGATGCTCAAAATGGCTGCAGCCAAGCTTTCATAAGGGGAACAAGCTTGAAGACAAAACCAACATAAAAGAACAGAGCAGAAGGATGCAAAGGCCCTATGCCATTTGACAATAAGCCACTAAATTAACGAACCTCAGGCTTCCTGGTATCAGAGATAATAAGTGTCCCTGCCAGGCATGGTGGCTCATGACTGTAATCCCTAGCACTTTGGGAGGTCAAGGAGGGTAGATCGCCTGAGCCCAGGAGTTCAAGACCAGCCTGGGCAACGCAGAGAGACCCTGTCTCTACAAAAAATACAAAACTTAGATAGGTGTGGTGGCATACACCTGTAGTCCCAGCTACTTGGGAGACTGAGGTGGAAGGATCACTTGAGCCTGGGAGGTAGAGGGTACGGTGAGCCGTGATTGTGCCACTGCACTCCAGCCTGGGTGACAGAGCAAGACTTTGTCTTGAAACATAAAAGAAATAAATATAAGTAAATAAGTGTCCCTAGTGTTTACACTTCTTTAAGCTAGGTTTTGTTACTTGCAGCCTTAATGATACATGGACCTTCTGCCTGAGTCCTTGGGAATTCAAATGCCTGATTTTTAATTAAGGCCATCAAGTGCTAGCACATAGTAGGATCTCAACATTAATTTCGTCTGATGTCAGACAAAGGGCATACAATAGTATGCCCTGTAAAAACATATGTAAGAAGACACTCTGGGGACTCAATGTGTATGTGAATATATATATATTTTTTTTAGATGGAGTCTCACTCTGTTGCCCAGGCTAGAGTGCAGTGGCACAATCTCGGCTCACTGCAACCTCCATCTCCCAGGTTCAAGCGATTCTCATGTCTCAGCCTCCCAAGTAGCTGGGATTACAGGTGCAAGCCATCATACCCAGCTAATTTTTGTATTTTTAGTAGAGATGGGGTTTCACCATGTTGGCCAGGCTGGTCTCGAACTCCTGACCTCAAGTGATCGGCCTGCCTCAGCCTCCCAAAGTGCTGGGATTACAGGCGTGAGCCACTGCGCCTGGCTCATACATATATATGTGTATATATGTGTGTGTATATATATGTGTATATATGTGTATATGTGTGTGTGTGTGTGTGTGTGTGTGTATATATATGTATATTTTTTTCCTAAGAACTAGAGAGTGCCCTCAGGTCTCAAACCACCCCCACAGGGGAAATTGAAAGTTGACACTTTATGGAAGGAACCCCTGAGATACAGCCAGTCCTTTGCTTTTTTTAAAATATATTTTTAAAACATCATTCATCTATTTAATAATTACTGAGCTTCCATAATGTATAAAGAGAAAAAGTGACAAAAAGTGGGAGCCTGTAGGCAGACACATGAACAGAAAGTACAAGTGAATAAATAATACAGGGGAGTTACTGTAAGCATCTATCTAGATCACAGCTGAGGCATAAAAAAGGATGTCAGGGTGGGTGTGCACCAGACACAGTGGGAGCTGGGCAGAGACAGACACATAAGCAAAGGGAGCAAAAGGCACTTGGACAGGAGAGCCAGCCTAGCCCAAGTCCTACCAGGGGACTGCACAGTGTGGTGTGGCCCGAACAGAGAGTGCAGTGGCAGCAGGCAGGCAAGACAAAGCCCTGGTCTAGGAGGAGCCAAAGGATGAAGCCGGCTGTGAGGGGCACAGCCTGCAGGAATGTCACGTGGTGGTCTGACGTAGCAGTGAATGCAACACCTTCCCATGGCCACAGAAACTCCTTGAGTGAGAGATATGGTGCCTTCAGCTGGAGTTACAGCCCTAGCAGGAAGAGAACTGTATGGACTGGAAATTAAATAAAATGTGGGTATTTGTTTTTTTTTTTTTCTTTTTGAAACAGAGTCTCTGTTGCCCAGGCTGGAGTGCAGTGGCATGATCTCGGGTCATTGCAACCTCTGCCTCCTGGGCTCAAGTGATCCTCCCCACTCAGCCTCCCGAGGAGCTGGGATTACAGGCATGCACCACGACGCCTGGCTAATTTTTGTATTTATTTTTTTTTTTTTTGAGACGGAGTCTCACTCTGTCGCTCAGGCTAGAGTGCAGTGGTGCCATCTCAGCTCCCTGCAACCTCCGCCTCCCAGGTTCAAGCGATTCTGCCTCAGCCTCCTGAGTAGCTGGGATTACAGGAAATGGGCCACCATGCCTGGCTAATTTTTGTATTTTTAGTACAGATGGGGTTTCACCATGCTGGTCAGGCTGGTCTGGAACTCCTGACCTTAGGTGATCCACCCACCTCGGCCTCCCAAAGTGCTGGGATTACAGGCATGAGCCACCACACCCGGCCAATGTGGGGATTTAAAAAAAAAAAAAAAAGTCCTGGCCTAGGAATCAAGTTCTGGGTTCCAGATCCCACCTCCATTCTGCCACTAGGACTGTCAGTCATCCTGTTTGGGCCTCAGGTGCCTTCTTTGTTAAGTAACAGGATGGGCCAGATGATTTTTTTTTCCTTGAGACAGGGTCTTGCTCTATTACCTGGGCTGGGGTGTAGCGGTGCAATCAGGGCTCACTGCAGCCACAACCTCCAAGGTTCAAGTGATTCTCCTGCCTCAGGCTCCCAAGTAGCAGGGACCACAGGTGCACATCATCATGCCTAGCTAATTTAAAAAATTTTTTTGTAGAAATGATGTCTCATCATGTTGCCCAGGCTGATTTTAAACTCTTAAAACTCCTGGGCTCAAGTGATCCTCCTGCCTCAGGCTCCCACAGTGCTACCATTATAGGTGTGAGCCACTGTGCCTGGCCCCAGATGATCTCAAACTGCAGTCCTAGGGTCCTCAGTTAGGTATTAAGTACCTGAACTCACTACATAATGGGAACAGGGCAGAGATGGCAACCAGAATCCACCTTGAATACCAACTCCAACTGACTGGTAGTGGCTCCCTGGAGTGCCGTATTGAGAAAAACTTCTAAAAACACTTTGACTTCCACAAAAAAGAGTGCTTGTGCCTGATTGGTGATGTCTGCTGTGGGCTTAAGATGCCCAAATAGTACCTTGAGTGGCAGGAATTTGCAATTTCCAGCTTCATGTATTGCGTCTTACTGTGGTTGCAGGAATGTGCCAATCACTCATGGTATAAAGATACTGAAGATTAATTTCTCCTGGGGTCTTCCGTGAAAGCAAGCACTAGGGTTCCCCCAGGCTTAGGCTTACCAACCCTGTCCTCAATCCAACACCCTGGTGCCAGTTTGCCACTCCTTCCCAAGCCTCCATGGTTCTATCCCTGCTGCATTCATCACCTCTAAAAGTCATTACTTTCTGAGTGTAACTCTGACCCTCCTTTCCTGCAGCCAAGACATAACTGATTAATTACACAACAGGCTCTCTAATCAACAAAGACGACCTTCCTTTAAAAGACATGGCCAGTAAACAATCCTGATCATTTCTCTACTTTTCCTTTTATTTTCCATTCCCTGGTGTCTTCCTCCCCACCCAGCCAGGGTCATGGCTCTCAGATGGATGGCCACAGTGCTGGTGAAAGACAGGGGGATTATTTCATACACTAGGGCACTAGCTGTGGTACAGCTGGCAGGAAGAGAGGTGTAATTATATTGCATCTTGGAGCCACCAGCAATGAATTTCTGCCTAAAGGACTAGATTTGCCATGTATTATTTACATCAGCATCAATTTTCCCAGCTGGCTCTATTTACTGTGCAAATTCTCCTCTGTCTGTTTATGGGCAAGGCCATGGTTCAGCACCTCTGGTTACACTGTACTGTGGAGGGGCCCCACAGGGCACCATGCATATTAAACAAGTGGCTGGATTCACCAGGAGCAGGTCATATCCTCCCTTTCTGTTAAATTATATCCCTGGGACTGCAGCGAGCCCACACGTTCTCACCTAGTCACGGTGATGCAGGCAGGTCTGAAACCGAATCAGCAAGAGGAAAGGAGGAATAAACTGTTCTTTGGGCCTCACTGGCGGAAACTGAAAAACAGCCTTCTAAGGGGAAATCAGGTGGCTCTAGGGCTCGGGGAATTGCCTTTTTATATTTTTAAGAGCAAAACAGAGATGAAGAAGAGTATTTCATTTATAAGGTTATTTCCACCCAGTAACTCAGAGACAGAGCTAAGGAAGAGTGGGCCCCCATCTAACAAATGGAAAGGCAGAGACAAAAAAAAAAAAAAAAAAAAAAAAAGCAGCAGCAGCAGCAGCAGCAAAGGCAAGTTAGAGGCTTTCCCGGCTTGGCCACTGTGCTAGGAGGGAGCACAGGACACAATGGTGATGCACAGGATTATCCACCCAGTCGCTAGCATGCCTCTTCAGAGATGCTCCCAGCCAGGGTGAACTTGGTTTCCACCCGAAACATACACGTTAGAAATAAGGGAAGGAAACGTGGCACCAGTATGAATTTCTGGGTCCTCGCAATGCAGCATCCTCTTTCGCCTGTGGTTTATATGCTTACAGAGAGTGAGGCCAAGGAACCTAAGATGTCTCTTCTGGCCAGCCTGAGAATGTCTGTAGTCACCAGTGCCAGGTGGCAGTAAACAGCAGGCATTACTGGGAAGAAAAGTTGGGAGGGGTCCCCAATGCTTCCCTGTTTCCCAAACAACAGCACAGGTCATGTCTGATCACCCGGTAACGTGGCGCTCTGCTCTGAGGTCCCCCAGGTCCCAGTGTCTACCATCTCCTGGAAACCTGTTGGCTGGAAGAAGAAATAAGGAGTCAGTGGAGTTAAGCAACCCAAGTGGGTAGCTTCTTTAGTTGTAAGTTTTCAGCCTCTAAAGAGTTCTTCTCGAAGACATCTGTGGGTATGGAAACCACCCTCCAGGGCCCAAGATTACTGGCATCTTCCTGGGGCTGGCTCACCTGTCGGGAAGATTTGGTCAGACATGCCATGCGCCGGCCGCCTGATGCTCCTGCTCCCTCGATGGTGTCCAGGAGAATCCGAGTGCTGGGCACAAAGCTCCAGGAGCGTCCAAGGGCAGGTTTGAGCCTCCTGCTGTCCCTGTCTCGAGTTGTGTGGTTGGTCACCTGCAGCAGAAACAGACTTACAGATCCATAATGCTAGTATAGAGGACATCTATTACTACTGCTTCATTTTACAGAGAGGAAAACAGAGGCCTAGCACAGAGAAATAACTTCCCCAAGGTTACAAAAGCTAACGGCAGGTCTGGAACTAGAACCTGGGCCTCCTGACTTGTGCCCCGCTCTTTCCACTAAATCGCGATGCCTCAAGTTTGAACCGAACCAGAAGGCGATGGGGCACATGTCGCCATGTTTTCCACGCTGGTCTCAAACTCTTGAGCTCATGCAGTCCACCAGCCTCAGCCTCCCAAAGTGCTGGGATTACAAGTGTGGGCCACCACGCCCAGCCACTCAGCCTTTAAAAGGAAGGAAAGTCTGACACATGCTACAAAGTGGATGAACCTTCAGGACATTATGCTAAGTGAAATACGCCAGTCACAAAAAGTAAATACCATATGATTCCATGTATATGAGGTTCCTAGAGTAGTCAAAAAGCATAGATACAGAAAGTAGAATGGTGGTTGTCAGGGGCTGGGGAAGGGGGAAATGAGTTATTTTTAATGGGTACAGAGTTTCAGTTTTACAAGGTAAAGAGTTATGGATGGTGGTGATGGTTGTACAGTGTTATGAATGTATTTAACACCACCGAACTGTATACCTTAAAGTGGTTAAGACAGTAAATTTTATGTTATATGTATTTTACCACAATAAAAGAAACTGGAAAAAATATATAGCTGCTAAAAATTATATTTCTAAAAAATCTATTTTAAAACACAGGAAATGGACTCAGATGGTATTTTTTTGTGTTGTTGTTTTGGTTTGTTTGTTTTTGAGATGAGGTTTTGCTCTGTTGCCCAGGCTGGAGTGCAGTGGCATGATCACAGCTCACTGCAGCCTCGACCTCCCAGGCTCAAGCAATTCTCCTGCCACCAAGGCCACCTAGTTTTTGTATTTTTTGTAGAGGTGGGGTTTTTCCATGTTGCCCAGGCTAGTCTCGAACTTCTGGGCTCAGGTGATCCACCAGCCTTGGCTTCTCAAAGTGCTGGGATTACACACATAAACCACTGCACCTGGCCTATTTTTTTTTTTTCATGAGGTTAGTTTAGTTAGAAAGCTGGTTAAGTGTGGGCTCACACCTGTAATACCAACACTTTGGGAGGCTGAGGCGGGTGGATTGCTTGAGCCTGGAAGGTCGAGCTGCAGTGAACTGTGATTGTGCCCCCGCACTCCAGCCTGGGAAACAGAGCGAAACCCTATCTCAAAAGAAAAAAAAAAAGAAAAAAAGAAAGTTGGCTAAAAGTATAAGTAAATATGCAGAAAAAGTATTGTATGGAAACATGTAAAAATATTAATATGGTTTCTGTGGATATGGAGATAGATGACAAATTTGAATCTTATATTTATCTTTTATCCTTTCTATGAGAAGCATACAGACTTTAAAAAAACTACCTAATAAGCAGAAAAAGTTACTTCAATATCAAAAAGATCCATTTATATGAAGCTCTGGAAAAGTCCAAACTATTGGGATGGAAAACAGATCAGTGGTTGCCTGGGCCTGGGGGACCTTTTGGTGGGGTCACAAGACTGGATACAACTATATCCATCAGTCAAACTTCAAACAAGGAGAAAGTTACTCTATGTAAATTATACCTCAGTAAACCTGACTAAAAAGAAAAAATGTAGAAACAAAACAAAACAACAAAAAAACAAGACAATTCCTGATTCCCTTAGCTATTTATGGTGCAAAGCTGTAGCTGACCCAGGGAAGCTGGGATATGTCCCTTTCCTAAAGGGCCACTTTGGGGTTCAGAAGCTGACATTTAAGGGAAATAAAGAGCTCGCAATAACTAGAAATCAAGTTCATTGGCCAAGCCTGCTTCCTCACCACCACTGCCATGCCAAGGTCCCGGGCCAGGGTCTTCAGCTCTCGGGCCAGCTGCATCATCAAGGCCAAGCCTGTAGGAGGAGGAAAAGCAGAGAGGGAGGGCAGTGGGGAACCAGGGATGGGGCTGGCCAGAGACCAGACTCCAGAGCTGGGAGGCGAGGTCACATTCCACTGGCCCCAGGCTCTGCCACATCACTCACCTTCCCTCTGCTGACCTCCCAGAAGTGGGGAGACCACCGCAGTGACCGAGTCCACAACCACCACCCTCACAGTTCCTGAAGAACCAGTCACCTGAAGAAATGTGGGGGAAGCACTCATGAACCTGTCAGCCTCTAGGACACATTACAGGACAAGCTTGCTCTTCTGTCTAAAACTAGTAAGAAATAGCCCCCCTCATCCCAAATACAGCAAGCTGCACAGGCATCACAGAATGTCATCAGCAGCAATGTCTCCCTCGTCCCATTGGCATGTGTAACAGCCTTCAATGAAGACTTGGGTAGAAAGAAAGGGTTTAAATCACAGGACATCAAAACTATACTAAA
Source organism: Pongo pygmaeus (assembly GCF_028885625.2). Classification (NCBI taxonomy): domain Eukaryota; kingdom Metazoa; phylum Chordata; class Mammalia; order Primates; family Hominidae; genus Pongo; species Pongo pygmaeus. The sequence goes on from NC_072392.2 coordinate 51,067,172, forward strand.
GTGGCTGGGCGCAGTGGCTCACGCCTGTAATCCCAGCACTTTGGGAGGCCAACGCAGCGGATCACTTGAGGTCAGGAGTTCGAGACCAGCCTGGCCAACATGGTGAAACCTCATCTCCACTAAACATACAAAAATTAGCTGGGCATGGTGGTGCACACCTGTAATCCCAGCTTCTCAGGAGGCTGAGGCAGGAGAATCGCTTGAAACTGGGAGGCGGGGGTTGCAGTGAACTGAGATCACGCCACTGCACTCCAGCCTGGGCGACAGAGCAAGCCTCTGTCTCAAAAAAAAAAAAAATTAGTTAACTAAAAACTACATTAAAGTCAACAAATTTCAGAAAGCTCCGCATAGAGTCCGGAGGCCTCTGGTCATGGATCTCTCAGCAGCCATCTCTCTCCTGTGTCCAGCCTCCCACCACGGTGGTAAGGCCCTTCTTTTCCTTTTCTGACTCCCTCCTTTCTTTCCCCTGTCCTGCTAACTACCACCCTCAAATTCCTAACTTCCTTTGCTGAAGAGTTTAACCTTCTCTTTACTTCACTGTCTCCTTCATGCCTCCAGGCCTCATCTTCCATATCTAAAATGCCTCCAAATAAATTCCCTAAGTCTTGCTCTGTCACCCAGGCTGGAGTGCAGTGGCATAATCTCAGCTAATTACAACCTCTGCCTCCTGGGTTCAAGCGATTCTCATGCCTCAGCTTCCTAAGTAGCTGTGACTACGGGTGCACACCACCACACCTGGTTAATTTTTGTATTTTTAGCAGAGACGGGGTTTCACCATGTTGGCCAGGCTGGTCTTGAAATCCTGGCCTCAAGTGATCTGGCCAGGATTATAGGCATGAGCCACCATGCCCAGCCTGGTGCCATCTTTCTAACCATAATTTTCTGTCTTTACACAAGCAGGAGACTCCTCCTGGTTTCCCTGGACTTAAACTGTTTTTGATGCTTCTTTTCTCTTCTCCCTTACTTCTTATATCCTGATTCTGGTTCTTTTTCTTTTCTTCTTTCTTTTTTTTTTTTAAGACAGGGTCTTGCTATGCTGCCCAGGCTGGTCTTGAACTCCTGGGCTCAAGTGATCCTCCTGCCTTGGCCTTCCAAAGCATTGGGATTTTAGGCATGAGCCACCGCTCCCAGCTTCAGATTCTTAACCCCTAGAAACTGTGAGATAAGAAATACTTTGTCTTAAGCCACTAAGGTTTTGGTAACTTATTATGCAATAATAGAAGATATATCATCTAATGGTCCTACAGTAAAAAATACAGTCTTCTGATCTGGAATTGAGAGGTTTGGGCTATAAGGTTAGTTCTTGTCCTAAATACATGGTCAACTTTGGTCAACTCACTTCACTTCTCTGGCCTTCACATTTCTCATCCCTAAAAGTGGGGTAAGCACTACTCAGCTTCATGTCTCAACAAGCTGGTGGGTCATAACCAGCTATGACTTCTGAGGTAAGTATTTGTTCAACATTTTTTTTTAAAGATGGGGTCTAGCTCTGCTGCCCAGGCTAAGGTACAGTGGTATGATCATAGCTCACTGCAACCTCCAACTCCTAGGCTCAAGCAATCCTTCCATCTCAGCCTCTCGAGTCATTAGGATTACAGGTGTGGGCCACCGCTCCCAGCTTGTTCAACTATTATATGTTCTAAAGTTTGTTAAAATCATTGACTTTATATATAGTCGTGGGGATGCCCGTGTGAACATGTCATGCTTTGGGGTGAGAGGAAAAGTTTGAGATAAACTATTCTATCTTTAAGGTATCCTCCACATCTAGTCATTTATAAATCAGTGCACCAAATCTTGTCTAAGCACCCAACATGAGTAGCAAAGTACCAACCCAAATGCCATTCTAAATCCTCCCCATTAACATGACTCTGAATGTGTTCAGGGACTGGGCAGAAATCTGACTTCAGGGATGGTGGGCCCAGGCCTTAGTCCAAGATACACACCTAACCCCATTTTGGCCAACTAGATGTAAGGGGAAGAGGGATGTCTATTAGTGGGCTCTGGAGAAAGATTCTTCATCCCTGATAAAAGGGAGGAGGTAAAGAAAAGAACCATCTATCTTTTACTGCCCTGAATATGGATGTGAATGTGTGAAGACAAGATGCTTGGAGCTTTGGCAGCCTCTTTGCAACCATCAGGGGAAGAACAAGAAAATCAGACACACAACCTATTGCCCTGATAGCATGGACCTGCCAACCTCCCAACTCATGTGACATAATTAAATGTCCTCAAGGTTCAAGTCTCTGTCAGACAACCTCTATTACTTGCAGCTAAAAGTATTCCTCACTCACCTAGTGGGGAATGCAGACATAAATATGACATGATCCTTCCACTCAGGGGGCTTTACTGTTCAGCAGGGAAGATGAACATGTAAACAATGAGGTATGTGATTTAGGTGCTCAGGAATTCCATTGTGGGAGTAGCAAGCATAGTTGGAGTCACCAGGTTGCACATCTGCATTTCCAAACAGTCTGTAGTAGGACACCTGCCCACAGAGATAGCACCTGGAAAGCTGAATTAAGCAAGGAGGGGCAGAACAGCAGGCTCACCTGCTGGGCCACAGTGCCTCGGAGCTCCTGCAGCACATCCAGCATCTGGAAGATGTCAAACGCATGCACCACCTGGATCCTCTGGAGAGCTTCTGCCTGAAGGGGTGGAAAAGAGAAGCAAGGGCTTTGGATAAGAGGGAGTAGGGGGTCGAGGTAAGGCTGAGAAAGAAGAGGCACCTGGATGCAAGGACTCAGGTCCAGGGTGGCAAATGAGCTTTGTCTAATGGGTCAGTTGTCACAGTGGTGACTGCCTGGGTGCTGAGCTGTAAAGTACTCAGAACTCAGTGGGAAAGAGGGATACGACTGATTAGTGATGCCTCTCATGGGTGAGAAATGGACTGGAAACACAAAGCTTGGTGTTTGCCAGCCCTGGTTTAGGGCATGCAAAGAGTTGGGAGGGTTTCCTGGAAGAATCGGTGTGAGTAGCATCCCAAATGGGATGAAGGCATCAACAGGGGTGGCTTAAGGAATACGGGATGTATTAATAGAACAGCAAGTTTGAAGGCAAGGAATGACTATTCAACCCAAATTCTTACAATGTTAAGGAATAATGGGGTTTTCTTGTGTCAGAATCTCAATGGAACCCAGCATTCTGCCCTTACCTGTTCCTCCTCATCCTGGGTTTTAGCCTGAAGCAGCTGGAGGAGGCGGGAAGCTGTCAACCCTCCATTGGAATCTACATATAGGACGTTTTGCTGCAGGCCATGGGCCACATTTGCTGCCACACAAAGACATACCTGGGGGTGGGGGCATTGGATGAACTTGACACTTCAGAGAGGGTCCAGAATGGGAGCTCCCCACCAAACCTTGCCCAGATTCCACCAACACAAATGGGCTGAGTACAAGCCCCATTCCTTATCACCCATCTTCTCTCTGTAGGGCTCTGAATCCATTAGTACGCTGAAGCTCCCCCAGGGACCCTGGGCTATGTATCTACCACCCTCATCCCTAAATCCTCCTGACTGCTGGCCTCACATGTACCTGAGTTTTGCCGCTACCTGGGCCTCCTACAATTTCAGTCACTTCTCCAGTATAGAGACCAGCATCAAGCAGTTTATCAAGGCTGATGGCAAAAGAGAAGAAAATCAACACAAGAGTTTAGGAGAAAGAGAGGGGAAAAGGTACCAAGAAGAAAAGTAACACATTTCTTTCAAGCACTGGTTCTGTCTTTGAACATCACTGGCCAGAAGACTTCTCCTGGTGTTTTCTTCTGGGAAGGAGGGAATGCCCAAATGTTCCTTCTCTGGTCTCTCTTCATCCCTTCACTCTTAAAGATCAGCTCTCCAGAGAGGCCTCTGCCACCCCATCAGAAGGTCCTCCTTTCATTTTTCATCTCAGGCCCTGTGGGTTTCCGTTTTTTTTTTTTTTTTTTTTTGAGACGGGGTCTCTCTTTGTTGTCCAGGCCAGAGTGCTGGAGTGCAGTGGCACGATCTCTACTCACTGCAACCTCCACCTCCCAGGCTCAAGTGATTCTCCTGCCTCAGCCTCCTGTGTAGCTGGCACTACAGGTGCCCGCCACCATGCCCGACTAGTTTTTTTAATTAGAGACAGGGTTTCACCATGCTGGCCAGGCTGGTCTCAAACTCCTGACCTCAAGCGATCCACCCGCCTCGGCCTCCCAGAGTCCTGCAATTATAGACGTGAGCCACCATGCCCAGCTGTTTGTGGGTTTCCTTGATAGCGTTTCCCAAAATTTGTCGTTTCTTTTTTTTTTTTTTTTTAAACTTTGATGGTGGCACACGCCTGTAGTCCTAGCTACTCGGAGGCTGAGGCAGGAGAATCGCTTGAACCCAGGAGGTGGAGGTTACAGTGAGCCGAGATCGCACCACTGCACTCTAGCCTGGCGACAGAGCAAGACTCTGTCTCAAAAAACAAAACAAACAACAACAACAAAAAACAACTTTGAGATAATTATAGATTCCCAGGAAGTTGCAAAAAGTCCATGAACCCTTCACCTGGTTTACCTTAATAATAACAACTGTACTACAAAATGTATTGTACTAGCCAGGGGCCTGTAGTCCCAGTTTCTTGGGAGGCTGAGGTGGGAGGATCACTTGAGTCCAGGAGTTCAAGTCTAGCCCAGACAACATAGCAAGACCCTTTTCTCTTAAAAAAAAAAAAAAAGGACTATAGTATATCACAAGTAGCAAACTGATGTTGGTACTATCCACAGAGCTTATTCAGATTTCACCAGTGTTCCTAGCATTCAAGCACGTGTGTTGATGTGTCTAGTTCTATGCCATTTTTTCACATATGTAGATTTACACGACTACTATAATCAAGATACAGAACATTTCCATCATTATAAGTCTTCCTCCTGCTACCCTTTTATAGCCACATTCCTCCCGTTCACCCCTAATCCCAAATCCCTGGCAACCACTAATCTCTATTATGTTATTTCAAGAACAAAGTTATGTACATAGAATTATACACTATGTCACCTTTGTGATTGGCTTTTTTTCTTTTTCTTTTTTTTTTTTTTTTGAGACAGAGTCTCACTCTGTCGCCCAGGCTGGAGTGCAATGGTGCAATCTCAGCTCATTGCAACCTCCACCTCCCAGGTTCAAGCAATTCTCCTGTCTCAGCCTCCCGAGTACCTGGGATTACAGGCGCCCACCACCACACCTGAATAATTTTTGTATTTTTTAGTAGAGACGGGGTTTTGCCATTTTGGGCAGACTGGTCTGGAACTCCTGACCCAAAGTGATCTGCCCAACACAGCCTCCCAAAGTGCTGGGATTACAGACATGAGCCACCGCGCCTGGCCCCGCGATTGGCTTTTTTTACTCAGCATCATTCCCTAGAGATCCATCCCAGTTGTTGCATATATGGATAGTTCATTCCTTTTTATTGCTAAAAAGTATTCCATGGTATGGATGTATCACAGTTTATTTAACGATTCATCCATTGAAAGGCATTTGGTTGTTTCCACTTTGGGGCTATTATAAATAAAACTGCTATAAGCATTTTTACAGGTTTTTGTATAAACCCAAGTTTTTACAACGTTGGGATAAATGCCCAAGAATACAATTGCTGGGTGGTATGGTAAATGCATTATTAATTTTATAAGAAACTAACAAACTATTTTCCAGAGTCGCTATGCCATTTTACATATCTGCTAACAATGTATATATGAGTAGTCCAGTGTCTCCACATCCTCATCAGCATTTGGTATTATCACTATTTTTTTATTTTAGTCTTTCTGATAGGTATGTAATAATAGCTCACTGTGTTTTAAATTTGCATTTCCCTAATAGTTAATAGTGTTGAACTTTTTTTTTTTTTTTGAAACAGAGTTTCACTCTTGTTGCCCAGGATGGAGTGCAGTGGCGTGATCTCGGCTCACCGCAACCTCCACCTCCCAGGTTCAAGCAATTCTCCTGCCTCAGCCTCCCGAGTAGCTGGGATTACAGGCATGCGCCACCACGCCCGGCTAATTTTGTATTTTTAGTGGAGACGAGGTTTCTCCATGTTGGTCAGGCTGGTCTCAAACTCCTGACCTCAGGTGATCAACCCGCCTTGGCCTCCCAAAGTGCTGGGATTACAGGCGTAAGCCACCGCGCCTGGCTTTTTTCTTTTTTTTTTTTTTTTTGAGACAGGGTCTCACGTCTCACTGTGTCACCCAGGCTAGAATTCAGTGGCATGATCACAGCTCACTGCAACCTTGACCTCTCAGGCTGAGGTGATCCTCCCACATCAGCTCCCCCAAGTAGCTGGGACTACAGGCATGTGCCAACAAACCCAGCTAATTTTTGTATTTTTTTGGTAGAGACAGGGTTTTTGCCACGTTGCCCAGGCCAGTTTTGAACTCCTGGGCTCAAGCAATCCGACCACCTCAGCCTCTCAAAGTGCTGGGATTACAGGTGTGAGCCAGCCCTTGCCCATTTTCTAATTGAATTGTTTGATTTTTTACTGTTGGGTTTTAAGAATTCTTTCTTCATTCTAGATACAAGTCCTTTGTTGAATACATGGCTTGCAACTATGTTTCCCATTCTGTACTTCTCTTTTCAATCTGTTTTGCACAGCAAAAGTTTTAAATTTTGATTAGGCCCCATTAATCAAAAATTTTTTCATGGATCATACTTTTGGTGTCAAATCTAAGAACTCTTTGCCTAGATTTTCTCCTGTTTTGTTCTAAAAATTAGACAATTTGGTTTTACATTTAAGTCTATGATCCATTTTCAATTTTTGTATAAGGTATAAGGTTTAGGTTTATTATTGTATATTTTCAGCCTATGATGTCCAATAGCTCCAGCGCCCTTTGTTCAAAGGCTGTCTTTCCTCCATCACATTGTTTTTGTACCTTTGTCAAAAATCAATTGTGTGTAAGCCCAGCATTTTGGGAGGCTAAGGCAGGAGGATTGCTTGAGCCCAGGAGTTCGAGGCCAGCCTGGGCAACATAGTGAAACCCTATCTCTATAAAAAAATACAAACAGGCTGGGCGCGGTGGCTCACGCCTGTGATCCCAGCACTTTGGGAGGCCAAGGCGGGAGGATCACCTGAGGTCAGGAGTTCAAGACCAGCCTGGCCAACATGGTGAAACCCCGTCTCTACTAAAAATACAAGATTAGCTGGGCGTGGTGGCACACACCTGTAATCCCAGCTACCCATGAGGTTGAGGCAGGTGAAACCCGGGAGGCGGGGGTTGCAGTGAGCCGAGATCACGCCATTGCACTCCAGCCTGGGCAAAAAGAGAGAAACTCCGGCCAGGCGCATTGACTCACACCTAATCCCAGCACTTTGGGAGGCTGAGGCGGGCAGATCACCTGAGGTCAGGAGTTCGAGACCAGCCTGACCAACATGGAGAAACCCCGTCTCTACTAAAAGTACAAAAAAGTTAGCCAGGCCTGGTGGCGTGTGCCTGTAGGAGAATCGCTTGAACCCGGGAGGCGGAGGTTGCGGTGAGCCGAGATCACGCCATTGCACTCCAGGTCGGGCAACAAGAGCGAAACTCCATCTCAAAAAAAAAAAAAAAAAAAAAGAGATAGAGAGAAACTCCGTCTAAAAAAAAAAAAAATACAAATACAAATAACCAGGCATGGTGTTCCACACCTGTAGTCCCAGCTACTCGGGAGGCTTGGGGTGGAAGGATTGCCTGAGCCCAGGGAGGTCAAGGCTGCAGTGAGCTGTAATAGCACCAGTACCCTCCATCCTGGGTGACAGAGCAAGACGCTGTCTCAAAAAAAAAAAAAAAAAAATAGTTGTGTATACTTGTGGAGGTCTATTTCTGGGTTCTCTATTCTGTTCCACTGATCTGTGTCCATCTGTCCCTTGGTCAATACCACATTAGGCTTAATTATGTAGCTATATAGCAAGTCTTAACCCTGGGTAGACTGATTCCTCCAGCTATCCTTTTTCCAAATTGTTTTAGCTAATCTAGGTAAAACTGGTCTTTCCGTAATTATTAGAATAAGTTTGTCTATGTCTATAAAAAAAAAAACCTTTCTGGGATTTTAATAGGAACTGCATTAAATTACAGATCAACTTGGGGACAATTGAAATCTTCATTATGTTCAGTCTCCCAATCCATGAACAAAGTACATGTCGTCCATTTATCCGAGTCATCTTTGATCTCTTTCATCAGCAATTTAAAAATTTTCAGCATACAGATTCTACACATGCTTTGTTAGACTTATACCCAAGTATTTCATTTTCTCCGAAGCAACTATAAATGGTATTGTGTTTTTGTTCGTTTTTTTTTTTTTTTTGAGACGGAGTCTCGCTCTGTCGCCCAAGCTGGAGTGCAGTGGCGCAATCTCGGCTCACTGCAAGCTCTGCCTCCCAGGTTCACGCCATTCTCCTGCCTCAGCCTCCCCAGCAGCTGGGACTACAGGCACACGCCGCCACACCCAGCTAATTTTTGTATTTTCAGTAGAGACGGGGTTTCTCTGTTTTAGCCAGGATGTTCTCGATCTCCTGACCTTGTGATCTGCCCACCTCGGCCTCCCAAAGTGCTGGGATTACAGGTGTGAGCCACCACGCCCGGCCATTTTGTTTGTTTTGTTTTTTTGAGACAGTTTCACTCTGTCACCCAGGTTGAAGTGCAGTGGCACAATATCCGCTCACTGTAAACTCCGTCTCCCAGATTCAAGTGATTCTCCCGTCTCAGCTTCCCGAGTGGCTGGGATTACAACCACCCACCACCACGCCCAGCTAATTTTTGTATTTTTAGTAAAGACCAGGTTTCATCATATTGGCCAAGCTGGTCTCGAACTCCTGACCTCAGGTGATCCACTTGCCTCGACCTTCCAAAGTGCTGGGATTACAAGCATGAGCCACTGTGGCCAGCCAATAAATGGTAAGTGTTTTTTATTTTCGTTTTGACATGTTCATTGTGAGTATAGAGAAATGCAGTTGATTTGTATGTGTTGGTCTTGTATCCTCACTAGTCCCAGGAGTTTGTAATTATTTTTTATTTGCTTGTTTTTGTTTGTCTTGCTCATCTAGCTGAGAGCACCATGGGGCAAGGACTGACTGGGTCCTATCCCTATTGCATCCCCAGCACTAGCACAGTGCCTGAAACACAGGAGGCACCCAATAATCATTCCAGAAAAACGAGTAACAGAAAGGTGCTATCACTTTTATTTAGCTTCTGTATCATCAACACTGGCTGTGAAAGACTTGGGATAAACCTCATGACATGCCAATTCCTAATCCAGGTTCTCTCCCTCAACCACATGAAACAGGTCACCACCTACCTTCCATGCCCTGCCCTATCTCTAGGCTGAAGCTTCTTCTATGCCACGGCCTGTACCAATGCCTGACCACATGCATCCCTTTCCTAGCCCTACAATCACCTTCCCAGGTTCCAGTCCTTGAGATGGTTCTTGATGACCTCCCATGACCTCTCTGTATATGCCGAGCAGCACTTTAATAAGCATCCCATCCATTTTTTTTTTCTTTTTGAGACGGAGTCTCGCTCTGTCGCCAGGCTGGAATGCACTGGTGCGCTCTCGGCTCACTGCAACCTCCGCCTCTCGGGTTCAAACAATTCTCCTGCCTCAGCCTCCCGAGTAGCTGGGATTACAGGCACCCACCACCACGCCTGGCTAATTTTTGTAATTTTAGTAGAGATGGGGGGGTTTCGCCATGTTGGCCAGGCTGGTCTCAAACTCCTGACCTTAGGTGACCCACTCGCCTTGGCCTCCCAAAGTGCTGGGATTATAGGCATGAGCCACTGCGCCTGGCCCCCATCCATTTGAATTCCAGGGACTCCCCATAATTATACCCACAGGTTCCTGCCAGTCAAAACACTCTGGTTAGCACTCTAGCCCTGTGGCTTCCTGAGATAATTGTGCTCACCCCATCTCTGTTTAATAAGCATCCAGCCTCTGCCACTCCTGATTCCATTCTTCTCAATGAGATCAGGGGAACCCCAGTGTGGTCCCCAGACCAGGTGCATCAGCAACCTTTAAGGACTAGCTAGAAATGCAAATTTACAGCTCCGCTCCCCAAGACCTACTGAATCAGAAACTCTGGGAATGCAGCCCACACTTGAAACTTGAATTTCAACAAGGCCTCCAAGTGATTTTGATGCATGCTCAAGTTTCAGAACCATTAGACTAGAGTAGTTAGTCTCACTCCTGCCTGCACATTAAAATCAGGGGAGTTGGTCGGGTGCAGTGGCTCGCGCCTGTAATCCTAGCACTTTGGGAGGCCGAAGCAGGTGGATCACCAGGACAGGAGATCGAGACCATCCTGGCTAACACGGTGAAACCCCGTCTTTACTAAAAATACAAAAAATTAGCTGGGCATGGTGGCAGGTGCCTGTAGTCCCAGCTACTCGGGAGGCTGAGGCAGGAGAATGGCATGAATCCAGGAGGCAGAGCTTGCAGTGAGCCGAGATCGCGCCACTGCACCCCAGCCTGGGTGACAGAGCAAGACTCCATCCCAAAAAAATAAATTAATTAAATAAAATAAAATCAGGGGAGTTTTTAAAAAAATGCCTATATCAGCAGTACCCAAAGTTGTCTGTACATTGGATTCACCCGGGAGCTTCAAAAAAATACTGATGCCTGGCCAGGCATGGTGGCTTGTACCTGTCGTCTCAACACTTTGGGAGACCGAGGTAGGATTGCTTCAGCCCAGGAATTTGAGATCAGCCTGGGCAACATAGCAAGACCCCTGTCTCTACAAAAAAAAAAATTTTTTTTTAATTAGCCAGGCATGGTGGTGAGCACCTGTAGTCCCAACTACTTGGAAGGCTGAGGCAGGAAGACTGCCTGAGGCCAGGAGTTCAAGGCTGCAGTGAACTATGATTGTGCACCACTGCACTCCTGCCTGGGCAACAGAGCAAGACCCTGTCTCTAAAAAACAAATTAAAAAATTAAAAAATACTGATGCCTGTGTCCCACTCACAGTGAATGAGATTAATTGGTCTGGGGGAGACTTGGACTTCGTAATGTTTAAAAGAGTCCTCAGGTGACTCCAATGGGCACACAAGTTTGGGAACCACTGGCCTAGACTAATTAGGTTAAAATTTATAGAGTTGGGACCACAGATATCTCAATTTTCCCAGATGATTCTAACGTGCAGCTGGGGTTGAAGCACTGGTGTTGACTCTAGTCAAGAATCAACCACATCCTTGGCTGTGGAGATCAGTCTGTATAAGGTATTCCCAAATCCACCTTCCAGCCAACTTCTCACCTGAGTTTCCATTCCATGCCTCTCCGACTGCCCAGAGGACCTTCCTACCAATATGTCCCCATTACCTCTAACTCCGCATGTCAACAGGGAGAGACCCGTGTCTTGCCCCGTGAAGCAGAAGTACACCTGGGTTTTACCACTGCCTAGAATACAGGTGATTTCTGGGACTTATCCTCTGCCTTTCCCTCCAAACTGCCTTTTAGCGATTCTTTCAGTCATCCATTCACACACCACTTCAATGCCTCATATTTCCTGACAGTCTTATTCTAAAACGAGGGGACTCTGGGATGAATAGACCTAGCTCTGGCCTGTAAGGAATAATCAATCTCCCTCATCAACATAGCTTTTCCCAAGGTACGTTACGTGCTATAACACTCTGTAAGGAATCATTGCACCTCAGCACTAAAGGCTCTGAGGCGGCCTACAACAGAGAAAGCTGTTTAATTTGGATTAGTCAGGCATTTCTCAAACTTTTGACTACAGAACTCCCCTCCTCCTAAGTTCTAAAGTTACACCATTAACTGTCCACAGTACACCATAAGAAAGGCTAGAGACCGGGTGCGGTAGCTCACGCCTGTAATCCCAGCACTTTGAGAGGCCAAGGCGGGCGGATCACGAGGTCAGAAGATCGAGACCATCCTGGCCAACATGGCGAAAGCCCATCTCTACTAAAAATACAAAAAATTAGCTGGGCATGATGGCACGCGCCTATAGTCCCAGCTACTCGGGAGGCTGAGTCAGGAGAATCACTTGAACCCGGGAGGCGGAGGTTGCAGTGAGCCGAGATCACACCACTGCACTCCAGCCTGGTGACAGAGTGAAACTCCGTCAAAAAAAAGAAAGAAAGAAGGAAAGGAGGAAAGAAAGAAAGGAAGGAAGGAAAGAAAAGAAAGAAAGAAAGAAAGGCTAGAAACCTGGTGAGTCAGCTTTGATTCTTCACAATACATTCCAAACTCCGTCAAAAAAAAAAGAAAGAAAGAAAGAAAGGCTAGAAACCTGGTGAGTCAGCTTTGATTCTTCACAATACATTCCTCCTGGTAGTAGGCCTTGTCACAGTTCCTCTTCAACATGTCTCCCACTGTCCTAGATTGGACTCACATACCCCAGGCCAGCACTGCCAGGGCCCTGCTTGGCCTCTGCCACCCTTCCACCCTGCACACCTCCACCCCACTGCCTATAACCCTGCTTTCACAATGGCCTCCCGCCTCCAGGGAGGCAGCCGGGCAGATGAGTTAAGAGCCGCGTTCTTAGACTCAGGAGTGTGACAAGCATGAACTCAAATAACTGGTCTGCCGTTTGCTAACTGCACAATCTTGAGCAAGTCATTTAACCTGAGTCCCAATTTCTTCACCTATAGAATGTTGATTTATTTTTATTTTATTTTATTTTATTTTTTTGAGATGGAGTCTTGCTCTGTCGCCCAGGCTGGAGTGCAGTGGTGGGATCTCCGCTCACTGCAAGCTCCACCTCCCGGGTTCACCCCATTCTCCTGCCTCAGCCTCCCGAGTAGCTGGGACTACAGGCGCCTGCCACCACGCCCAGCTAATTTTTTGTATTTTTAGTAGAGATGGGGTTTCACTGTGTTAGCCAGGATGGTCTCGATCTCCTGACCTCATGATCCACCCGCCTCAGCCTCCCAAAGTGCTGTGATCACAGGCGTGAGCCACTGCGCCCTGCCTAGAATGATGATTTAAACAGTAACATGTTCATTGGTGGTTGTGATGAATAAATGAAATAATGTACCACGAAGTGCTGAGCGCAGTGCCTCGTTCATAGAAAGCATTCAGCGAAAGTCCATCTGTTCCTCCATACCCAAGTCCTGCCTTCTTCAGAGCATTCCTGACCCCACTCCATGATCTCCCTGTGGGGACCTGAGGCAGCTGCAATCCTCCCAGGTTACCACTTGAGTGCACCCTCCATGTCTGTTGGATTTATAAACTCCCGAAGCCCAAGGTCCAATTGGCTTCCTGTTCACCACTCCCTCCTCACCGCTGCCTCCCTCGGTGCTTACACTTCTCTTGTATTCACTTGCTTTTCCCCTACACCCAACTAGAGGCCTTAAGGGCAGGGGCCTTGCCTCATTCGTGTATGTATCATCTGGACATACCAAGCATCCAGCAGGCCCTTAGCCAGTGCTTGATGGATCACAGACTCAGACCCCCAACCAAGGAAAGCAAGCACCACGCTGCATGAACCCTGCCAAGAGAATGTGTTAAGGAAACAGAAAGGGCCAAACCAATCCAAAGACCTTTATGGTGGCAGTTATTCATCAATTTCTGAACAAACGGACCAGGAAAAAGGTCAAGACTCACTGGCCAGCAAACGTCTGTCGTCTTTGCAACTCTTCCCCAACCCACCAAACAACGTGGCGGAACATAACTGCTCCTTTTTTTTGAGAGAGTCTCGCTCTGTCACCAAGGCTGGAGTGCAGTGGTGCGATCTTGGCTTAGTGCAACCTCCACCTCCCAGATTCAAGCGATTCTCCTGCTGCAGCCTCCCAAGTAGCTGGGACTACAGGCACCAGCCACCATGCCCGACTAATTTTTGTATTTTTAGTAGAGACGGGGTTTCATCATTTTGGGTGGGCAGGCAGGCCAGGCAGGTCTCAAACTCCTGGCCTCCAGTGATCTGCCGCCTCAGCCTCCCAAAGTGCTGGGATTACAGGTATGAGCACTGCATCCGGACCGCAACTCCTTCTTTATCTGAACTCTCCTGTTCCCTACTGCTGCAGATGTGGTGAACAAGTTCTGGGCCACATACTCTTGGGCTTGAGCCTCACCTTTGCCACTTGCTTCTCTTAGGCTAAACTCAAGTAGGGTTAATTAACCGGTAGTCACTGAAGAGATTACCTAGAACATACAGGCAATGCCTGCACATAGTAGGCACTCAGTAAATATTCTCTTTTGCCATATCCTTAAGTAAAACAAGAAGTAGGGCCAGAGAAGATGGTGAAAATAATGAGATACTGACATCCTGTGTTATAGGACAGTGCTTCTCAACCAGAGGCAATTGTGCCTCCCAGGGGACATTTAGCCATGTCAGGAGACATTTTTGATGGTCACAACTGGAGCAGGGCTGGTGCTACTAGCATCTAGTGGGCAGAGGCCAGGGATGCTGCTAAACATCCTACACTGCACAGGACAGCCTCCACCCCCCAACATATAATTACCTGTCCCTAAATATCAACAATGCCAAGGCTGAGAAACCCCATAACCCTGTTACAGGATAAGAACTCAGATGTCCTGACCCCTTTCCTTCCCATCCATTATTGCTTTAAAAAAACCCTCCTGTCTAGACTCAAGCATCCAAAGCAGAGCTGAGAGGCGGCCCCATCCTCCTGCCTCTCTCCTTCTTCCCCAAGTACACACACAAACCTGCCAATGCCGGTGGACAGGATGGCAGTGGAGGTCTTCAGTTCCTCATAGAGATCAGCGCCATTCACCGGGAAAGCAGAGAACTGAGCCAGCAGCACCCGCCTCAGGGCAACCAGGGCCTGCCAAAGGGCCCCAGACTAATCAGCAACGAATTGCCCGTAGAAGCTGGTATCCCAAGGTGTCATTCACCCCACTTCTCAATATCTGAGAACCCTCTGCTCCCTTTGGCTTGGGATGGACTTTTGTTGCTGTTGTTTCAGACAGGGTCTCACTCTGTCGCCCAGATTGGACTGCAGTAGCACGATCTCGGCTCACTGCAACCTCTGCCTCCCGGGCTCAAATAATTCTCCTTCCTCAGCCTCCCGAGTAGCTGGGATTGTAGGCATGGGCTACCACACCCAGCTAATTTTTGTGTTTTTAGTAGGGACGGGGTTTCACCATGTTGGCCAGGATGGTCTCGAACTCCTGACTTCTGACTCCAAGTGACCCGCCCGCCTCGGCCTCCCGAAGTGCTGGGATTACAGGCGTGAGCCACCGCGCCCAGCTGGCTTGGGATGGACGTTTTTTTAAAGACACTCAGGTTTGGAGTGTGGAGATCAGGAGCTCACCTTGTAAGACAAGCCGCATTTCTGAGCTAACTCCTCCAGGTCTGCAGAAACCAGGTCCACTACTGAAAACAAAATACGTATAGCGGATTGGCAGAGAGGCCTGGGCCCTCCCACACTTGGTTTTTCCTCATCTGTCAAATGGGGTGTCAATTCGACCTCCCGACAGGCCGTCTCAGGAGGCCAGTGTGAAATAACAAAGCTGCAGGAGCCGGCACGGTGCCCTGCACACAGTAGGAATCCCCTACCCTGTTTTAGAGCTTGGCTCCCCACGCCCACCCTTCCTGAGCCTCTCCAGAAGCGTGGCCCTCTAGGAATGGAGGGGAAGCGCCCTGCAGGTATGTCAGGGCAGTGCGCCAGCCCTCGGGGCCTGCCCAGGCTGTGCGAGGCCCGCGTGGCTCCCTGGCACGCGCACACCCGGTCACCTGTCTTGATCCTGCGGCTCCTGAGAAGCTGGATCATCTCCTGGGTAAGGCCAGGGCACAGTCCGACCCTGAGCACGCCCATGTTCCCCGCAGGCCGGAACAGCCCCAGGGGGACTGCCCGTCACGTGGGCATTCGCGGGAGTCCTCTCCAGACGCCCCTCCCCCACCCCTTCCTAGAGAGGACACAGGCGCGCTGGGTGCAGGAGGCGAAAGGAGAGAGGAGGCGGCGGCACCAAGGCTAGGGCTGGGGGTCATCCGCCCGCCCGGGATCCGCCGGGATTCCCGCGCCCAGAGCCCGCCCTCCGGGTCGCGCCGCGCTGCTGCTTCCGGGTTCCAGGCTGGCGCGCGGCGAGGACCTGGCCTGCAGCGCCATCTGCGGGCCGCACGGGGCAGAGCCGCTGCGCCGCTCTCCACCGCCTGCACAGGTTCCCGAGTCCCACGACCCCCTCCGTGCTCAACACGCCACCCACGGCCACGTTCGGCCTCTACCTTCTGCCGCAACACACACACCGACCTTCTAAAGAGCCTTCTGTGTGCCAGCTTCCTTTCCAAACGCTGGGGACAAAATGCGACACAAGACGACCCGCCCCTACCCCCAGGGAGCTTACCTGTGAACGAGGGAAAGATAGACAATGAAAGGGAATCACAGAAATCACATCATTACAGATTATACGACAGGTGTCAAGAAGCAGCAGAGCACCCAGAGGGCACCTGCGTCAATTTTTCAAAAGTTTGTTTTGTTTTGGTTGAGACAGGGTCTCGGTCGGCTGCCCAGGCTGGAGTGCCCTGGTGAGAGCTCAGCTCATTGCAGCCTCGACCTCCTGGGTTGAAGCAATCCTCCTGCCTCAGTCTCCTGAGTAGCTGGGACTACAGTCACGTGCCACCTTGCCCAGCTAATTTTTGTATTTTTTGTAGAGGTTTCGCCTCTACAAAATGGAGTTACACCATGTTGCCCACGCAGGTCTCGAACTCCTGGGCTCAAACAATCCTCCTGCTTTGGTCTCCCAAAGTGCGGGGATTACAGGTGTGAGCCACCGTGCCTGGCCTTTATTTTTTATTTTATTTTTTATTTTTTTTAAGGGCAAGAAACCTTGGTTATATAGAACACACACAAAAAGATATGATTTGGTATTTTTAAATGTCCTTTGCTTTACCTCATCCACAGGAAGAAATAAAACTTTACATGGTTATCTCATCACAAATCTGTGAGGGAGGCGCTATTTTTTATCCGTGTTTCACCAATGAAGAAACTGAGGTTCAGTGAGGTTAAATCACTTGCCAAAGGTCACCTAGCTAGGCAGCACAGGGCTGGACTTCACATCCACATCTGACTCTGCAAAGCTAGTGCTTTCTAATAGCCCCCCTCCCCACCCCTGAAGCTGTGTACATGTTTTCCTACTGTAAGGTGGTTTCTCTGAGAGCAGAGATCATGTGTGGCCCATCTCTGTATCCCACTGCAACTGCCACCATTGTCACTCCACACAGGAAAGTACTTGGGAGTGTGGGTGTGGCACATTTAGAATTCTAGCAGTGAAGTCTGATCATATGTGAGCCATGAACCCCTATGAACCATGTGGGCTTTCCCTTTCGCTAACCCATTGGGCACAGTGGAGTCTGCCGCCTGTGGTTTCAGGATAGAGAGCCTTAGCTTCTATGGACAAAGTTTCCCTCCCCAACAGACACTTTCCAATACTGCCTGTCTCTCAGGGCCACACTGCCGTCCTCTACATCCCGTGCCCATCTCTCACCATCCTTATTCTCCTTCCCAGGGCAGTGCAGAAGGGCACAGGTGTCAGGCATTTTGAGATCATCAGAGAAGGGCAGGGCTGCTATCACCACGGAGTATTAGAGCTGGAAGGGGCCCAAGGGCTCATGCCGTCTGCTCCTTGGTTTTACCCCTCTCATGATACTGCTTCACAGTCACACTAGCCCTTGGTCTGGCCAGCCACATAGCTAGCCTGGCAGCAGTAGCCTCAAATCAAGGGGGGAGGCTGGCCTGTAATTGTTACACTCTGTGATGATTATGAAGTCAGCTCACTGCACCTGCAGACTGCCCAAACTAAAGGTGGGCCAGTGCCCCCACAGTTTCTCTCTGCTTCTGGTCAGCTGGGTTGTCCTGCATGGTGACGGGTGTCATCCCAAACAAACCAGATGGCATCAGAGGCACTCCATCAAGTGGGAGATGGGGAGGAGGCTGTACTGAAGAAAGAAAACTTCAACATGATGAATGCCCTCGACCAACTGCCAAAACCCTTTCCAAACCCCAAGTCTATGAACCGGACCATCACTACCAAAGGACTCCCACTAGCCTCAAATGGCAATTTGGTCAACTTCTTGAAGGAAGATACCATCAACCTACCGTAAGACACAAATCTGGTCCCTCCCTCCCTCCCTTCCTTCCTTCCTTCCTTCCTTCTTTTTTTTTTTTTTTTTTTTTTTTTTTGACAGGATCTTGCTTTGTCACCCAGGCTGGAGTGCAGTGGTGCAATCTCGGCTCACTGCAGCCTTGACTTCTTGAGCTCAAGTGATTTTACCACCTCAGCCTCCCAAGTAGCTGGGACTATTGACGTGCCACCACCACACCTGGCTAATTTTCTTTTTTTTCTTTTTTTTTTGTAGAAACAGGGTTTCACCATGTTGCCCAGGCTGGTCTTGAACTTCTGGGCTCAAGCGATCCTCCTGCCTCAGCCTCCCACACTGTTGGAATTATAGGTTTGAGCCACCATGCCTACAGTTTCTAAGAAAGGCTGGAGCCGGGGGCTGGGCAGAGAGACTTAAAGAAGCTATACTTCCATGACTTGTCACAACCCAGTTCCTTGACTCCCAGAGAAGAGCATGTGGACAGGTTGGATCTATTTATGTATTCCTGAGCCCCAAATCACTTCTTGGAGGCATATGGAGCTCCCACTCCAGGAGGCCTTCTTGGATTAGTCAGTTTTGTTGACAGTGCTCCTTATCCTGTCTTGTCTGGCTATGGTCCTCACCATCACCAAACCCCCGACACCCCCATGGCTCCTCTTCCTCAACCCTCTCTCTTTGGTACCTTCATCTACCTGACTGTTCCCCAGTAGCCTGCCTTCCTTCGGATTGGGTTTTGCTGTTCCTCCTCACCAAGTCTGGGTTTCCTCTACTTCATTCCACAAAACTCTTTGAGCACCTGCAAGGTGTCTGGCCCAGTGTTTAAGTTCTGGGAACACAGAGCTGGAAAGCACAGTCCCTGCCTTTAAGGAGCTCCCAGTCTGGCATGTGGAGGTCAGGGGTGAAAGGATGGGGATCATGATACAACATGGTCTGGTAAGTGCCATTGAGGGACCAGAGGGACCACATGGGTGAATGACCTGTGCAGTCACAAATAGCCCTGCACTTACAAGGGGCCTGTGCTTAGTTTAATGCTTTGCTGTTACTATCTTCAAATTCATAATTTTTGAATAAGGGGCTCAAGGTACTTCAGTTTGCACTGGGCTCCACAGACTACATAGCTGGTCTTGAGTATGTGAGAGGGATGTGGTGTCCATTCCCCAAAGTGCCTTTAAGCAAGCAGGTATGGCTAAAGTGATGGATGATCGTAGGAAACTTCATGGTATACTGGGAATCTTGGGCTAGAAGCCCAAATTCAAATCCAAGTTCTGCCACTTAGAGATTTATGGTCTTAGACAAGTTAATTAAGATCGGAGGCCAGATGGGGTAGCCCACGCCTGTAATCCCAGCACTTTGAGAGCCTGAGTCGGTTGCATCACTTGAAGTCAGGAGTTTGAGACCAGCCTGGCCAACATGGTGAAACTTCGTCTCTACTAAAAATATAAAAATTAGCAGGATGTAGTGGCATGCGCCTGTTGTCCCAGCTACTCAAGAGACTGAGGCAGGAGAATCCTTTGAACCTGGGAGGTGGAGGTTGCAGTGAGCCAAGATTGTGCCACTGCACTCCAGCCAGGGGTCTGGGAGACAGAGCAAGACTCTATTTAAAAAAAAAAAAACAACAGATCAGGGACCCTCAGCCCCTCATTTGCCAAATGGGGCTAACACCCATCCAGCAGAGCTGTTGTGAACATCAGGAGGAGGAGATGTTCAGCATGTAGCCAGTGCTTAGCGGCCTTCTGTGCTTGCATCAGTACCAGCATTTGCAGTAAGTGAATCTGAAATATTAATTCATTAGGACAATCTAAAGTACATATGACATTAATACCCAGACTCTTCAGTCTACAAAAGACCTTGGTGGGGGAATCATTTATTCCAAATGTCCACCAAGCGCTAGCATAGGGGATCTGGGCTAATCAGGATTTCTCAGGAGGAGGCTGATGAGGCTGGAACTTGGGGAGGAAAAACTTGGCCCATTCATCAACCAAGACGTGGGAGGCTGGATGGGAGTAAGGGATCCACAAACTGTGGATTGTGACCTATTAATGGGTCAAGAAGTCCTTCTAGTTGGTGAAGACCACTATGATAAAAATAAACTGGCTGGGTGCAGTGGCTCAAGCCTGTAATCCCAGCACTTTGGAAGGCCAAGGCAGGCAGACCACGAGGTCAAGAGATCGAGACCATCCTGGCCAACATGGTGAAACCCCTTCTCTACTAAAAATACAAAAATTAGCTGAACATGGTGGCCGCACCTGTAGTCCCAGCTACTCGGGAGGCTGAGGCAGGAGAATCACTCTCACCCAGGAGGCAGAGGTTGCAGTGAGCTGAGATCACACCACTGCACTCCAGCCTGGCTGACAGAGTGACACTCCATCTCAAAAATAAATAAATAAATAAATTAATTAATTAATTAATTAAAATAAACTATAATAGCATTGGAAATTCCAGAGCCCATTGCACACAGAGTAAGTATTGGTCTGTGAAATGTTTGTTTTAGTTATAGGTGTATATATGCATGTACTAAGTTGCCATGGGAAGTGTATTTTACTTTGGGTAAAGGTAAAAAAAGATTTGAAAGCCAAACTTTTCAGCTTGGTGTTCTTCATCAGTTAAAAAAATATTGTTTTTTGTTTGGCTGGGGGCAGTGGCTCACGCCTGTAATCCCAGCACTTTGGGAGGCTGAGGCCGGCAAATCATCTGAGGTCAGGAATTCGAGACCAGCCTAACCAACATGGTAAAACCCCATCTCTACTAAAAATACAAAAATTGGCCAGATGTGGCAGTGTGGGCCTGTAATCCCAGCTACTCGGGAGGCTGAGGCAGGAGAATCGCTTAAGCCAGGGAGGCAGAAGTTGCAGTGAGTCGAGGTCACACCAGTGCACTCCAGCCTGGGTGACAGAGCAAGACTCCGGCTCAAAAAAAAAAAGAAAAAGAAAAAGAAAAAAGAGTAAAAACAGAAAAAAAAAATGTTAAGTGGTGGGGATCATGTACAAGGCTTTTCTTTGTAATAGCAAATAACTCATAACAATACAAATATCCATATAGGCCGGGCACAGTGGCTCATACCTATAATCCAAGCACTTTGGGAGGATCACTTGAGCCCAGGAGTTTGAAATCAGCCTGCGCAACATGGCAAAACCCTGCCTCTACAGAAAAATACGAAAATTAGCTAGACATGGTGATGTGCACCTATAGTCCCAGCTACTCAGGAGGTGGAGGTGGACAGATGGCTTGAGCCCGGGAGTTTGCGCCACTGCACTCCAGCCCGGGCAGCAGAGGGAGACACTGTCTCAAAAAACAAAAACAAATATCCATGTAATGGAAAATCATATAACAGTAAAAATGACTGAACCAGAGCTATATGTATCAAGATAGATGAATGTCAACACAAAGTTGAGTGAAAAAAGCAAGTTGCAGATAGATATGTGCTGAATAATATCTTTTATTTATACAACGTCTACAAACGTGAAAAATAATAGATCTTGCCTAAGGATAACATAAATATGTAAGAAACCTATAAAGACATACATTGAGTAATAAATACACAATTTAAGCTTTACTATAGTCGTTACTTTTCGGTCAAAGGATGAGGATTTTGGTGGGGGACAGAAGTGTCCGGGGGGGGGGGGCTGTACCCATAGTGATAAGGTTTTATTTCTAAAGCTAGATGAGGAGTAAATGGAGGTTTAATATAATATTCTTGATATTTTTGTATAAGACTAAAATACTTCATAATTTTTAAAAATTCAGAGTGGAAGAAATAAGTTTTTGAGCATCCACCCCAACATATGTATATTTATTTTGAGACAGGGTCTCGCTCTGTTGCCCAGTCTGGAATGCAGTGGCAGGATCTCGGCTCACTGCAACCTCCACCTACCAGGCTCAAGTGATCCTCCCACCTCAGCCTTCCAAGTAGCTGGAATTACAGGCACCTGCCACCGTGCCCAGCTAATTTTTTGTATTTTTAGTAGAGTCAAGGTTTCACTATGTTGGCCAGGCTGGTCTTGAACTCCTGACGTCAGGTAATACATCCACCTTGGCCTCCCAAAGTGCTGAGATTACAGGTGTGAGCCACCGCGCCTGGCCCATATGTGTATTTGTATTCGTGTTAATTTTACGTGCTAGATATTAATAGGTATTATTAAATGCTACTAAAATGTAAGTAAATATTAGTAATTCCATTAAAATTTAAACAATAGTAAATAAACATTAGTGAAATTGAATGTATTACTTCTATACCCGAGTAGATCTTTGTGATTATTCCCTGGGGCATTTGCACCCCACTTTGGAGGGAGGACTTGCCATTTTAGCATGTTTTTTAAATTGTGGTTTGCAGAACACTTGCATCAGGATTTTCTAAGGATTTTGTTTGTTTGTTTGTTTTTGAGACAGAGTTTCACTCTGTCGCCCAGGCTGGAGTGCAGTGGTGCGATCTCGGCTCATTGCAACTTCCACCCCTCAGGTTCAAGCAATTCTCCTGCCTCAGCCTACCAAGTAGCTGGGATTACAGGCGACAGCCACCACACTCAGCTAATTTTTGTGTTTTTAGTGGAGACAGGGTTTCACCATGTTGGCCAGGCTGGTCTCTAACTCCTGACCTTGAATCTGCCCGCCTCGGCCTCCCAAAGTGCTGGGATTATAGGTGTGATCCACTGCGCCCAGCCAGGATCTTATTAAAGATGCAGATTCCTTAGTCCCATGCTAATTGGGGACCAAGGACTAAAAGTCTGCATTTTAGTAAGTGCCCTGGTGAGTCTAATGCAATGCTATAGAGCAATGAGGCTGTTTCAAGCTGTTTGCAAATGGCTGGGGATGCTGGTAAGTCAGGCCCAAGGCCTGCCCTCAGGAGCCCTCAGGTGGAACGGGCTGGGGTGGCCTCCTTCATCTGACTCACCTGTCTCCCCTTTTGCTACAGGAAGCCACTGCCAGTGGAGGATTCAGATTGCAGCTCTGATGAGACCAGCATCTCTGCCTTCTCATCCACCTTGCCGAACCCTATCAAATTAGCTGTGACCCAGCCCAACAGCAGCTTCTTTGCAGGGATGCTGGAGGGGGAGCTGAACAAACTCAGCTTCTCCCCAGTGGCCAAGAATACAGAAAACGAGGACCTGGCCCTCAGCCCCTGCCCATGCCCATTGAAGTCCCAAATGGCCACAAGGGGCCTGCTGGACCTTGACAACCCTGAGCTGGAGACAGAAACCTCCTCAACACACTCGGAATCTTCTGTGGTTGTGGAGCTGCCGGACACCCCCTTCATCTTTGAGCACACCGTCAACAATTCCACAGCTGTGGTGCGTTTCCCTTGCTCATGAGTTCAGCAGAGGCTTATTGTGCCAGGCACTGAGCTGAGCTCCATGGGTAGTGAGAAGGTGCCTGCCACCTGCATGTCGACCTCAAGTTCATGGTTTAGGAAGGGAGAGGACGTGTCTGTAAAAACTCCAGTGCAAGACAGAAAGGGTACAGTGCTGTAGGAAAAGTTCAGAGCAAGTACCACCAGGAATTCAGAGGGAAAGATATTTCCAGATGCGGGAATAAGCTTGGTGGCTTTTGGTAACATCTGAGCTGGGACGTAGAGGTAGCATGTAAACATCTAGAGGTGGAGGAGGGGAGGCATTCCCTGGAGGGGCGGACCCTAGCAAAAGCTCACAGGAAAGTGTGGGAGGAAATCTCAATTTGAACAAGATGGTAGGTGATCTGTAGGAACAAGAAAGCGTGAGAAGCCCTGGATGAGGACCTGGGATCAAGTGAGGCTACTCGGAATTGCTGAGCCTCCTCCCTAAAGGGTCTGGGGTGAAGCCTGATAATTTGCACTAGTAACAGATTCCCGGAGGATGCTGGTGCTGCCCGTCCGCGGACTACACGTCAAACAACACTGTCCTACACTATGGGAAGTGAAGACAGGGGACAGGACAGGGAATGTTAGTCTGGGATCATCTTCCAGAGTCCTCCAGTGTTAGGCTACTTTATAGACTTTTCTGTAAGTAATAGGGAACAGCTTTGTATAAAGCTTCACATCAGATGATGAAAGCAATTCGAGCTGTATCTTGGGAAGATGCCTGGAATTCCACTGTTGGATGGCCCAGAGCAGTGTTTCTCAAAGTGCTCTCCAGATGGACAATGTCAGCATCACTCAGCAAATTGTTAGAAATTTAAATTCTCATCTCCCTCCACCACATTTGGGCCTCCCAATCTATCTTTTAATAAGTCCTCCCGGGTATTCGAATGCACACCAAGTTTGACAACCACTGGCCTAGATGGAGGAGAAACCAGACAGGAGGCAGCAGGCCCAGAAATCTGCAGTTATAAAATCTCCCTGAGATGCTTAGCCAGGCTTGGCAACCATTGTAGTACAAAGTGTATGGGCTCTGGAGCTATGGGTTTGAACCCTGGCTGTCACTTAATTGCCGTATGATGATGGACCAGTCACTTGCCCTCTCTGGACCTAGTCGATAAGATGATCTCTAAGGTCCCTCTCAGCTGACAGAGTCTAGACAGAGTCTAGAACCAACCTTTTTGGCACCAGGGACTGGTTTCATGGAAGATAATTTTTCCATGGATCAGGTTGGGGGGATGGTTTCAGGATGAGTCAAGCATATTACATTTATTGTGTACTTTATTTCTATTATTATTACATTGTAATATATAATGAAATAATTATACAACTCACCATAATGTAGAAACTGTGGGAGCCCTGAGCTTGTTTTCCTGCAACGAGAGGGTCCCATTTGGGGGTGATGGGAGACAGTGACAGATCATCAGGCATTAGATTATCATAAGGAGCATTCAACTTAGATCCCTCCCATGCAATTCACAATAGGGTTCACGCACCTATGAGAATCTAATGCCGCTGCTGATCTGACAGGAGGCAGAGCTCAGGTGGTACCGTGAGCCGTGGGGAGCAGCTGTAAATATAGACGAAGCTTCGCTTGCTCGCCCACCAATCTCCTCCTGCTGTGCTATCCAGTTCCTAACAGGCCATGGACTGCTATCAGTCCATGGCCCAAGGGTTGGGGACCCCTGGCGTAGAAGAAATATGGAATGAGGGTGTACTCTAAAGTGGGTGGGGCTGCCCAGGAGAGTAGCACATGCTTCGGGGCAGGGGTTCCACACTCAGTGCTGCAGTACCTTGCGCCTTCCGTCTGACCTGCCTGGGCCCCAGCAGGAGCAGGGGATGGGCGTAGGACGTCCTGACCCCAGTTGGGAGGGTGAGGGGACAGGAAGGATAAGACATATCTGAGGAATCCTCAGGGATCTCTCTTCCCCTAGATTTCCTGGACCTACGCCTTGGGCAAGCAGCCGGTCAGTTTCTACCAGCTCCTGTTACAGGAGGTGGCCAAGACACAGGAGAATGAGTTGCCCGAGGCAAAGAATCGTCCATGGATCTTCAACAAGATTTTGGGCACTACTGTCAAGCTGATGGAGCTGAAGCCTAACACGTGTTACTGCCTCAGTGTCCGTGCAGCCAACCCAGCTGGGGTGGGGAAGTGGTGCAAGCCCTACAAAGTGAGCCCTGGGAAAAGAGGGGCCTTGGGGGTGGAGAGAAGTCCGAAGCCAGGGAACCAGGGCTTTGGAGGTTGGGAACACCGCTATGCCCACATGACTCATCTGGCTAGCTTTCCTTCTGCCTGGGTCAAGAAGCATCAATTCCAGAATGCATGCTTCTGGGAGGTTTAAGGATTAAGCCACTCTGGGGCCCACTAGGAATGCAAACGAATGCATTTTTCAGCATCACTCTAATGTTCCCCTTCCAAAGCCATTGGTTTTTAGACTCTGCAACTCAGTGCCAATGATTGTGAGTAGGCTGGGAAGTCAAGGGCATTGAAAGAAACAGGGAAGACAAGAGGCTAAAGGGGGACGAAGAAGGGAACAGCCTGTGTATGGGTAGGGGTACGGGGGTATAGAGGCCTGAGTACAGACAGCCCTTTGGTTGGAAATATCCCATAACGGAGGAGGCACAGGCTTGAGTCATGCATCTTTGCACCAATTTCCTGCATCAATGGCTAGGTTGGATAAGGCTGTTTAAGGTCTGAGTTAGCAGACAGAAAAAAAGGGGTGATAGAGACAGAGAGAGAGAGCCAGGTTCAGATCTGGGAAGGAATTCTGAAGGGTTTTCTTGTTTCACTTCAGTTTGCAACCCTGGCCACTGACTTCAGCAGCTTTCCGGAGAACTATCCCATCCAGATCACCGTGCAGCGCAAGGAACCCCGGCGAAAGATCGTGTCCATCAGGCCGGAGGAGATGCGGAGGCTGGAGGATCTGGAATACCTATTTCCCTATTAAGGGGGAGGGCCCCAGGACACCTCTCACCTACTTTCAGCTTCAACCCCAGGCCCTCAGGAACCAGAACCATGAGACCTACCATACCACCAGCACCATGCGGGCCCGGGGCCTGGCAGAGTGGTATGGGCTGGGGCCTAGGCTAGATAGGGGCCCCATTCACCTGGAGACATCTCAGGCCAGGCCATGCCAGGCTCAGCCACTGCCCACAGCTGCTGGACTCCCTCCTCCCTCAAATCTGGGCTGGGTCCAGGTCCCTCATTAAAGAACTGCAGGTCATCCAGCACCCTAAAGTCTGCTTTACCCTGCAGACAGCCTCAGATGGGCTGGCTGACACCTACCTCCTAGCTTCCACCAGGACGGAGTCTACATGGCTAGGGAGATAGAAAACAGGCAGCTAGGCAATAGGATGTTGCCATTACCCCTTCCCCAGTGGGGTGGGGGAGGAGGGCAGGGAGACTGGTGATCTAAGACTAAAAGGCTCTTACACCAGAAAAATACAGAAATAGCTGTCATGGACAGACATGGTGGCCCATGAGCTGTCAAACTAGCTTGAGCTCTGGAGGGAGGGATGTGGTACAAAGTGCACAATAAGCTTTGGGGCAGGGCCTGGTTTAATCCCGGCTCTTCCTCTTACTGGATGTGAGGGCATGGGCTAATCATTTAAATTTCTTATGTTGTTTCCTCATCAAAAGTTTTGGAGCTTGAGAACCTTCCAGGCCTGGTGCAGTCTGAGAGCACAGCAGACAAACACCTGGCACCAAGGAGCTCAGTGGCTGATAGCTTTGTTCGCTTCTTATGTAGCCTCACTGCAGAGATGTGCAAGGTGGAGGCCAAGCACCGCAGCTAGGTGACGGGCAAAACCCAAAAGCACAGACAAGGGTGGAGGAGGGTTAAGAAGGAGCAAGATGCTAGTTCTGAGCAGTTTACATAAGGATGGTTTGGAAATCCAATCTGAGTAGTTCATACCATGACCCTGCTTAGCATGGGAAGCAGGAGAAAGCGGAGGCAGGGTACATTCAGGGCAAGATCTCGGCCTGGGGTCTGAGTCCTGATGGGAATTCCTTTCACTACTTGAAAGTTCTCTTGTGGCAAAGAACTATCCTCTGTATCAACCATATCCACTTCTGCTCAGAGCTCATTCTGCTGCCTCCCCATCTGAGGGAATCCTCTGGAAGAGCCATCACCTTCCCCGCTCTATCCCAAGGGCCCAGGGCAGTGCTTGATGCCTGGCAGGGCCTCAAGCAGTGTGCCATGGGAAGGCAGAGGCATCCCCTGGAGCAGGGCTGGCCAGCAGAACTCTCTTGATGATGAAAACCTTTGTGTGTGCTGTCCAATACTGGAGGACTTACCCAGTGCGACGGAGGAACTGCACTTCTATTTCATGCCAGCAGCCACGTGGCCAGTGCCTACTGCAGTGGACAACAATACAGCCCTAGATTCTCCTTGGCCACTATCACAACTGGCCTCTCTCTTACCGACATGGGGGAAGAGAGGGAAGGCAAGTGCCTGGTCAGTGTGGTTTTGGCATAGTCCAGTGCAAGGGAGGGGGCTGGACAATCTGATTTAGCACAGTCCTTGATTGAGTCATGGGGATTCTAGGACAAGGAATTAGAACCCAACACACAAAACATAAGTTATTTATTTCGTCACAGAACCTGGGGTCTGACCCTGTACAGAGTTGACACTAGGGGCCCAGTCATAGAGCCTGGCCGCCCACCACCCCTGTCTGTACCAGCAAGGTAGAGAGTAGCAGACACAGGCCAAGTTCAGTGACAACTTCCTGTGACTTTCGATTTCTGGCTCTGGGGTGTGCCACAGGCAGGGGATCTGTGGGAAGACCCCATTCGGGTCTGTCAAGGACAGCAGGCCACACGCATTCTCAGGTCCCCACTGGTGGGGAGGGTGTGTGCACTGCCATCTCAGCCTTTGTTCTCTGGCAGGGAAGGCAGCTGGCAGAGGCCGAGTCCAGGTGAGGGTCAGAGAGAACTGCAGGCCTTCTCATCTCCTCCATCTGTGGAGAAGGGAAGGGTGTCAGGATGGGGATTCCACCTTAGGAAAGGGAGGCTGTCATATAATCCCAGTGTC
This sequence comes from Pongo pygmaeus, assembly GCF_028885625.2. Classification (NCBI taxonomy): domain Eukaryota; kingdom Metazoa; phylum Chordata; class Mammalia; order Primates; family Hominidae; genus Pongo; species Pongo pygmaeus. The sequence goes on from NC_072392.2 coordinate 51,095,491, forward strand.
AACTGACGGACGGCCTGTGGTCCACCCTCAGAGTCACCAAGAGCCGGGTGACCGTCCCTGCTCTGGCCACCCAAACTCAGGCTGCCCACTCACTGCCTGCTGCCACCAGGACCTCCACCCAGGGCCTGGCCCTCGGGATGCCCACCAGCAAACAGTCACAATCCCTTATAAGCACACAACACTTTGGCTTCCAGAGTGTTGACCCTCCTGTTTTTGATCCTGTCTGTGAAGGTTTGATAATTCCCAAGAGACTGATTAACCAAGTTCTCTGTGATTACTCATTGGCAGAACCAGGATTTGAACTCAGGTCTTGCGACTCTGAAGTCCAGTGATAGAAAGACCTGGACGTGCCCTCTAAGAGATGTCCTATGGCCTCTGTTATTCCAGTGGCCCTCCCACTTGCCCACTGAGACTCTGGCTCCACACACCTCCTCAAGACAGTCTGAGCACCTGGAGGGGCCCTGCGGACTTCTATGCCATAATGGAAAGTGTGCAAAGAGGGACCTTAGGGGTAGGAGGGCTGTGCATGCCAACCACCACTTCCCCCACACTCACATCCGGAGGCATTTGTCCTTCCCACCACTTGCCACTCTCTGGCCATCTGGACTCCAGTCAACAGCATATACCTAAAGGAAGGCAGGTGGGGTGGTGAGAGGGAGACAGCCAGGCTCCAATCCCAGTCCCTCCTTTGCCTGAGGGCTGGCCCTACCTCATCCGCATGGCCGGGCAGGTCCATGGCCAGCTTCTGGGCTTTCACATCCCACACCTTCAGTGTGCTGTCACTGCTGCCGCTGACCAGGAGCCGACTGTCAGCTGACCACGCAATCTGGTACACGGCAGCCACGTGGCCGCGTAGGGAAGCCAGGTACCTGGTCCAGGAGAAGACGATAATGGATTTTAGTCTGAATTAGATCTTTCAACACATCTGAAGGGTCCCCTATGCTCATGGCAGTGGTTCTCAACCTCGGCTGTCTGTTAGAAATACCTGGGAACTTTTAGAAAATCACACTGCCTGGTCCCCATCCCAGACCATTTTAATCATTACCAGTCATTACAATTTGTAAAACTTCTCCAAATGAGTAGCTTCTAGCATGCCTCTTGCTTGCCCTCCATACCTGCACAACTTTGCATGCCTTAGACTCCAACGTGGCCATCTGCTTAGCCCATCTGCCTGTCATCCCCCCAAACAGCAGGTGCCTGCTGACAGGTGGCATGGAGTAACAGTGGGCCCACTGAACTTTCACGTCAACACAGTCTAGCTGTTTCTTTGGACAAACCATCAGGCCTCTCTGAGATTCAGTTTCCTTATTTTAAAAAGGAACCCAATTATCTATCTTAAAGGGTTGCTGTGTAAAAACACAGTGACTGACGCAGAGGTCCCCCCTTCAGCCCCAACAAGGTTTCCCTGGCTCTTTTTCTCCCCCCTTGCCTGTGTCTTTGCCTCTCCTCTGATCCGATTAACTCCAAGGGCATTGTGCCTCATAACACCAAAGGTTCCCACACTTGAGTGGGTAGCAGAGTTACCTGGTAACTTTATTAAAATGAAGAATCAGATCCACAAGGTCTGAGTTGGGGCCAGGACTCTGCATTTCTATCAAGCTCCCAGGTGATGCTGATGCTGCTGGTCTGTGGCCCACACTTTGAGGAGGGCCAAGTAACAATTGTACCACAAGCCTACCTACTACCACTTCACCTTCTCCAGGGCTATAGCCCTACCCCTTCAGCAGCTAGCTCTAAGATCACTTCTCTCCTAAGATATAAACTAGCATTTTTTTTTGAGACAGAGTCTCACTCTGTTGCCCAGGCTGGAGTGCAGTGGTGTGATCTCGACTCACTGCAACCTTTGCCTCCCAAGTTCAAACGATTCTCCTGCCTCAGCCTCCAGGGTAACTGGGATTATAGGCACGTGCCACTACGCCTGGCTAATTTTTGTATTTTTAGTAGAGACAGGGTTTTGCCATGTTGGCCAGGCTGGTCTCGAACTCCTGAACTCAGGTGATCTGCCTGTCTCAGCCTCCCAAAGTCCTGGGATTATGGGCATAAGCCACCACGCCCAGCCTGAACTAGCATTTTTAGTGACCACTTAGTGCAGGTCCTAAACATACTGTCTCATTAAATCCTTGTAACTAGGCTGGGCATGGCGGCTCACACCTGTAATCCCAGCACTTTGGGAGGCCGAGGCAGTTGGATCACTTGAGCTCAGGAGTTCAAGACCAGCCTGGTCAACATGGTGAAACCCCGTCTCAACTAAAAATACAAAAATTAGCCAGGCACGGTGGTGGAGGCCTGTAATCCCAGCTACCTGGGAGGCTGAGGCAGGAGAATCACTTGAACCCAGGAAGCAGAGGTTGTAATGAGCCAAGATCGTGCCGCTGCACTCGAGCCACTTGAACACCAGGCGAGAGAGTGAAAGTCATCTCTAAAAACAAACACCTTGTAACAAAGCTGAGAGGTAAGGGGTCTGCATATTACCAAAGAGGAAACAGTGGCTTAGAAAATCCAAACACCTGCCAAGGCCACACAGCTAGTAAGTGGCAGTGCCAAGCCCCTCCCACCATTCACTCCTTACAGAGGAGCAGTACCCACCCCTACTCACTTGCCCGTCCTGCCATCCCACAGCTTGATGGACTTGTCGAAGGAGGCACTAGCCACGATGCGGGAGTCAGGAGAGAAGAGCACCTGGTTGATGAGAGCTTGGTGTCCTGTCATCCGAGTGAGAGGCTTTTTGTCCTCTGCTGGGGACCACAGGAATAAGGTGAAGTCGTCTGAGCCAGACACCAGCCTCTCTGGACCCTGGCCCTAAGGGAGGCAGAAAGCACACTGTGTTGGGTGTGGTCTCAGAAAGAAGGAGGAGGGCCCGACTTTGGCAGCAAACATACACCCTGATTACTCAATGCCAGGGACAGAGAGGCCAGCACTAGGAGCAATGAGGACTGGGTTGGCCACTCCCTCGCACGTGACCCCAGGCAAGTCACTTCATCCAAAAGGAAAAAGAAACTCTACATGCATGTAGAAAAAAATTTTAAGATACATAGTTACAGAAAAAGGCACAAAATAATGTGTTAAGGATTTTATGTATGTATGCATGTGTGTGCTTATACATATATACCGTATATAGACACGTGTCTGTATATTAAATCTCTGGAAGGTGATTCAGGATACTGGTGGCACTGGATGCTACAATAGAGATGGGAGACTCTGCGATCTACCTTTTGTATTTTTTGAACGTGAATGTGTAAACAATCTTAAATAAAACAACAAACTAAAGTAAAAAAGAAGCATGTTGGAAATGTAATAAATAGACAAGCAAATAAACTAAACAAAAAACAAAATAAAATGATCTCTAGCACATTAGTATTTTAGGATTGCAAACTAGGATTATGAAGAACAACTTTTTGGAATAGGTACATTCTGAGCTGGGTCTAGAAGGGAGAAGGGTCTGAGAGGGTTTTAGTGATCGGCTAAGGACTGGTACAGAGCTAGGGGTGCATGTGGCTGGCACACACTCACCCGCATGAGGTTGTATCGGCTCAGAGCCCTCTCCTTCAACTCCTGCACTGTGACCAAGTACCGGAGGGGAGAAAAGGAGATGAGGAAGAAGGCCGATTAGAAAATCCAACACAAAGAGCAAACACTCCCCATTAAGCTAGAGAGCTGGCTCCTTCCCAATCAGCCCCCGCTCTTCCTTCTCCCAGTCACTCACAGGATCCTTGGAGGTCTTGGGGATTAACTGAGGCCTCAGCAGGTTCAAAGGCCCCAGTGCGCAGGGCATAGTCAGTGCTGAGGGCCATGGTGTTCACCCAGTGGCCGTGGCCTTGCAGAGTCCGGCACAGCACACCCTACGGGAGAGCGAGTCAGGTCAGACACACACACTCTTCCCCATGCCTGGGCAATTAGCCCCAGGAGATGGGTGGTACAAGACTAAGAATCATCATCACTCATGCATTGTGATCTTAATCAAACCACCCCTCTGGGGTCAAGTCTCTCCCCACTTGTAAAATGGAGTCCAGATCATGAAAATGTTTCATGGAGGACGAGTTAGGGATGTCAGAGTAAACGGCTCCAGTCCAATACATTTGGGATATGGTAGATCAGATAAAGCCCAACAGGTGTCCTATAGGAGGAATTTCCAGAGTGTGACAATCTCATGGGGACTCTGCAATCTCCACTATGGTGCAACACCAACCACAGAACTCCTCATTCCCAAAACACCTCCCTAGACCAGGGCTCCCAGCACACATCTGGGAAACACTGGACTCGCTGATGTCAAGGTTGTTCTGAGTGCCAGCATCTTGTGACTTGAGATTTTCTGGACTGGTTTCTGAACCCTCCCAGCACTTACGTCATGAGCTCTCCAGACTTTGATGGTGCGGTCCTGGGAGGCAGAGTAGAGAAGCCCGTCCCCTCCCCACCGGAGACAGGTGACCGACTGGGTGTGCCCGGTGAGGATGCGCTCACAGCGGCCTGCAGTTGTGTCCCAGATCCGCAGACTGCCATCCTTGGAGCTGCTGGCCACATAGCGGCACTCAGGGTTCCTGGAGAGAAGGGAGATGTGACCTCATCTGTGACCTGGCAACATCTGTCTGCCCATGGCACCTCCCCATTCCCAACTTAAAGGCCATGGACGATCTTTTGACAGCTTTCTGACACTAAGACCCGGCTGCACTGCAAGGTGACTGCAACCAGCAGACCCTGTGATGAGAGCCTCTCCCAAGCAGCAATGCAGGTCTGCCCGAGACCCTTCTCCCATGCCTGGCAAGCCATCGCGGTCATTCAGGCTGCCCATCTTGTCCCCTCACATAAAACTTCTATGCATTGGGCAGGGAAAGGGGATGGCTTTGATCCCCTGGGTCATTTGTCCCAGCTCCGTCAGTGTCACTTACGCATGGAGGGGCTCCCAGCTCAGGCCTGTGATCCACTTGCTGTGGCCAGCGAGGGTCCTGCCCACCTGCTTCCCTGTGCTTGGGTCCCAGAGGAGAATCTGAAGGACAGAAGCTCACTGAATAATCCTCCCCAACAGGTCTCTGGCTCCACCAAAATCCCTGCCTACAACTTCCCACCCAACCCTCCCCAAAGACTCCTGAACCTGATTCTGAATTGTCCCCTAGGAAGGCCCCCTTGAGTCTCTGCCTATTTACCCTGAGAACCACCTACCTGGCCATTCTTGCAGCCTGAGGCCAGCTTCTTGCCATCTGGAGACCAGGATATACTAAGGACCCAGTGTCTGTGTCCTAAGAAAGCAGAGGAGGGAGAAATAAGGGACTACATCTGTCTTTATCCCCAGTGCCCAGCAGTGCCTGTCAGGTGCCAGGTACTCTTTAACCATTTGAATAAATGAATGATTGAACAAAAGGAGTGATGAGGCTTTCTGGGGATGGACAGAACGCACCCTAAGTGTTAGAGCTCTGCATCATGCTGCACAGATAACACCATCACTCTCTAATGATTCCTTATGTGACACATACTATGAAGTGTTTTTGTACATGTCATCCCTTGTTATTTCTCAAAAGAGCTCTAAGGTATGGAGCAAAGCAAGAATTATCATCCCCATTTTCCAGATGAGAAAATTGAAGCTTAGAAAGGGAACATGCCCTACACACACAAGATCACTTAACTAATCTGTGGTATAGCAGTGGTTCTTCAAGTGTGGTCCCCAGAGCAGCATCATCAGCATCTCCTGGGAACTTGTTAGAAACGCAAATTCCCAGGCCCTACCCCAGACCCAATACTCTGGGGGTGGGACCCAGCAATCTGTATTTTTTTCTCTCTTCTCTTCTCTTTTCTCTCTCTCTTTCTCTTTCTTTCATGGAGTCACACTCTGTCACCCAGGCTGGAGTGCAGTGGTGCCATCTCGGCTCACTGCAACCTCTGCCTCCTAGATTCGAGCAATTCTTCTGCCTCAGCCTCCCGAGTAGCTGGGATTACAAGCACACGCCACCATGCCCGGCTAATTTTTGTAGTTTTAGTAGAGATGGGGTTTCACTGTGTTGGTCAGGCTGGTCTCAAACTCCTGACCTCAAGTGATCTGCCTGCCTTGGCCTCCCGAAGTGCTGGGATTACAGGTATGGGCCACCACGCCTGGCCAGCAATCTGCATTTTAACAAGCCCCCAAGGTGGGGCAATTCTGATTTGTGCTCAAGTTTGAAAACCACTGTGGCAGAGGCAGGATTTAAACCAGGTTCTCCTTGCTACCAGTCAGTCAGCCTCTCGCCATGTCCCATATTGACTCCTTGGTGCAGTTTCTGCTTGTGTCTAAGTGGCTGGCTGGGCTCAAGGACATGGTCTCTACCTAGAAACAGACAGCTGCCAACTGGATATTAAGGGGTTGTAATCTGCAAAGTGAGATCCTCATCTCTATGAAAACAAAAAACGAGCCAGCTGTGGTGGCAAGTGCCTGTCGTCCCAGCTACTGTGGAGGCTGAAGTAGGGGGACTGCTTGAGCCCAGGAGTTCAAGGCTTGAGCCCAGGAGCTCAAGTGAACTGTGACTGCACCACTGTACTCCATCCTGGTCGACAGAGCAAGACCCTGTCTCAAAAAAAAAGAAGACCCCCTAAATGGCTAATTGCATACTGACCCTTGCATGTGAAATGTGGTGTCTCTGTGCTGAGATCCCAGAAGCGCACGGTGGTGTCTCCAGAGCCACTGGCCAGGTACCTGGGGAAGAAGAGAGGATGCTTGACACTGCACATGTGCATTTCTGCCACCTATTCAATCACTTTCTGTGAATAGAATATGGAACTGGACTCTTTCCTCGCCCCTGGAAGGGAGAAAGACAATATTGATGCTGTCCTCTGGGAGAATACATCAGGAGGCCATTTCTTTCCTCTCCACAGCTATAACCAGCTTTTGAAGCTTCTCATTACCTTTCTAATTTTGAAAGAAGTAACTAATCCGAGTTTCACAGATGAAAAATTAACTCAGAAAGGTTAAGTGATTTATACAAGTCACACAGCTCAGATCCTGAAAAATCAAGTCTAGGAAAGGTTTGTCCAAGGCAGGGGTCCTTAAGCAGCCTTTGGGGACCATGCCCTACTGAGGAAGTCCCTTAATTGCAAGCTGAGTCCAGAGCATGGGTCTATGGTAGACAGCCCTGAGGCCCCATCAATTATAACTCTGGGGGACCCTCCCCAAACCAGGCAAAGACTGCACCCCCACATACCCCCTCCATGAGTCTGCAGCTGTCCTTACTTTCCCGTGGGGCTGAAGGCCACAGAAATGACTGCCTCACTGTGACCCTCCAAGGAGCTGGTGCAGCGAGTCACGGCCCGGACTCTGAAAATAGCCTGTGGCTGGTAGATGATGTCTAGGACCTTCTCTGTCTCCACTGCCTGGGACTCCAACGTCTTCCCCAGTGAGGAGATGATCTCAGCATCGTGGACAAAGAAAGCCAGTGGCAGGGGATCCTCCTGAAGGACAATGGTAAAGGACAAACCTGCATCAAAGGATGTGCAGGGGCACCCTCTGCCAGGGATGCTCCCCACTGAGCTGTGGGAGGTGAAGCTTCTTCTTTTCAGCCACCGTGCTAGGGATACCCCCATCATTGCCCATTGAGCAAGACCATTTATTTATTTATTTATTTATTTATTTATTTATTTATTTATTTTTGAGACAAGAGTCTCGCTCTGTCACCCAGGCTGGAGTGCAGTGGAGCAATCTCCGCTCACTGCAACCTCCACCTCCTGGGTTCAAGAGATTCTCCTGCCTCAGACTCCCGAGTAGCTAGGATTACAGGCGCCCATCACCACGCCTGGCTAAGTTTTATATTTTTAGTAGATACGGGGTTTTGCCATGTTGGCCAGGCTGGTCTCAAGCTCCTGACCTCAGGTGATCCACCTGCCTCAGCCTCCCAAAGTGCTGGGATTACAAGCGTGAGCCACTGTGCCCAGCCTAGCAAGACCTTTTAAGTCACTGAACAGCAGTTGTAGGACACTTACACAGCACTTGGAAATTTTTTTCTTTTTTTTTGAGATGAAGTCTCGTTCTGTCACTCAGGCTGGAGTGCAGTGGTGAGATCTCAGCTCACTGCAACCTCTGCCTCCTGGGTTCAAGCAATTCTCCTGCTTCAGCCTCCCGAGGAGCTGGGACTACAGGCACCTGCCACCATGCCTGGCTAATTTTTGTATTTTCAGTAGAGACTGTTTTCGCCATATTGGCTAAGCTGGTCTCGAACTCCTGACCTCTAGTGATCTGCCCACCTCAGCCTCCCAAAGTACTGGGATTACAGGCATAAGCCACTGCACCTGGCCTGAAATTCTTTATCTGCATCTCATAACAACCCTGGGAAGTAGATACTAATATTCCCACTGACAGTTTTCAAAAGCAGAGGCTCAGAACAACTAAGTAATTAGTTCAATGTCCTATTGCCAATGATTAATTCAGGTTCTTTAGGTCCAAGATAGGATTAGCATATAGCATATGCAGTGTTTCCCAAACTACCACACCACACTATATTTGTGTAAAAAGCTCCCAAAACGCCTGTTAAAAAATGTAGACTTTCTGCTTCATCCCAGAGTTTGGTTTAGTAAGCCTGGGATGGGGTCCAGGAACTGCAATTTTAAGGACCTCCCCTGTCCCCAGGGCAGCTCTTCAGTAAACACACTGGCTTAAAGGTTAAAAGCAAAGGCCGGGTGCGGTGGCTCACTGCAGTAATCCCCAGCACTTTGGAGGCCAAGGCGGGCGGATCACGAGGTCAAGAGATCGAGACCATCCTGGCCAACGCGGTGAAACCCAGTCCCTACTAAAAATACAAAAATTAGCTGGGTGTGGTGGCGCGCGCCTGTAGTCCCAGCTACTCGGGAGGGTGAGGCAGGAGAATCGCTTGAACCTGGGAGGCAGAGATTGCAGTGAGCAGAGGTCACGCCACTACACTCCAGCTTGCCAGCCTGGCGACAAAGTGAGACTCCGTCTCAAAAAAAAGAAAAAAAAAGTAAATAAATAAATAAAAGCATGGGTATTCAGATAATTTTGGGTTCCAATTCCAAATCTGCTACCTACTACATAGCATCGTGCAAAATATTGAGTCCCTCCGGGCCACGCTGTAAAATGGGGATATTAACGTGTCCCAGACTGGGGGACTGTGACAAAGAATCAATGAAATACAGCATCCAGTGCGTTCAAAGCTAGGCCCCTCTCCGCAGGTGGACCCCTTTGGTTGGCGTGTAAAGCGCTTTGCCACTGATTCCATCTCTGACATAGGTGGGAACTCACGCCAGGTGGGTCACCACAGTCCGTTAGCGGGGGACCATGAACCGCAGACCCTCGGTAATCTGATTCCCCCACCGCACCCGCCCGGGGGTGGAGATGTGAGGCCGCCCTGGCCAGCCACTTACCTGGGCCAGTAGCGCGTTGCACACGAGCTGCAGCCTGTCCGGGGTGATGTCCACGGGCACGTCGAACGGGGAACCCAGCAGCTGCCCGCCCTCATCCTGGAACTGCACTAGCAACCGCTGCACATCGCGCGCCACCGCCTCGTCCTGCGCGAGCAAGTGGGGCGGGAGTCAGCCTCGTCGCCCGCCCAGAAGGGCCCCACTTCGCCTCTCTCAGGCCTCAGGGACCCGGGCCCTAGCGCCCCGCGGCGACGCCCCCCGCCCCCATCCACGCACACCCACCGCCACTGCCGCCGCCATCCTGCGTCCCCACGTGGAGGAGAAAGAGCCCGGAAGACAGAGCGCCGTCTCCGTGGTCGGGCGGGGTCGCCGCCGGCCACATCGCCCTCTGCTGTTGGGGAGGAGAAGCGTCCCGCTGCGCACGGCCTCAGGGATTAGAAATTGGCTTACCCGGTGCTCCTCCCGCCCCTCAACAGCCTTCATATTTATTTTTCGCCAGGGTCTTAGAGGACACAGTAAACTTTTGACTCTTCACAACAGGGATACTTGCCCCATTTTAATTTAATTTTATTTTGAGACAGAGTTCCACTCCGTCGCCCAGACTGGAGGGCAGTGGCGCCATCACGGCTCACTGCAGTCTCGAACTTTTGGGTTCAGCGATCCTCCCACCTCAGCCTCCAGAGTAGCCTGGACTACAGGCATATGACACCCTGCCCGGTTATTTTTTTCTCATTTTTTGTAGAGACGAGGTCTCACTATGTTGCCCAGGCTGGTCTCAAACTCCTGAACTCAAGCAGCAACTCCCCCACTCCCCAGCCTCAGCGTCCCAAAGTGCTGGGATTACAGGTGTGAGCCACCACGCCTAGCCTAGAAATTAGTATCCTTTTAAAAAATGGATCAAGTCAAGGCTGGGCGTGGTGGCTCACACCTGTAATCCCAGCGCTTTGGAAGGCCCAGGCGAGCAGATCACTTGAGTCCAGGAGTTCGAGACCAGCCTGGCCAACATGGTGAACCAGGTCTCTACTAAAAATACAAAAAAATTAACCAGGTGTGGTGGCATGCACCTGTGGTCATAGCTACCGGAGAGGCTGAGGTGGTAGATTCTCTTGAACCTGGGAGGCAGAGGTTGCAGTGAGCCGAGCTGTCACCACTGCACTCCAGCCTGGATGACAGAGCAAGACTCTGTCTCAATAAATAAATAAATAAATAAATAAATAAATAAATAAAATGGATCAACTCAATTAAATTAATAATACTCGAGTACAAAAGCAAACCATTTCTACAATCATCAATGCTGTAAAGCAATAATAGTGATAATGACATCAATGAGTCAGGAATTGTTCTAAGTGCTTTTCCCACATAACTCATTTAATTCTTACAACCCTTTTCTCCCCATATTACTGAGGAGCTGAAGCAGACAGCAATGAACTTGAGCTCTCTTGCCTGAAACGAAGGATCTCCCTTGCCAACTCTCCTCTCTCTCCCTCCACTGCTCAGGCAGTCTCAAGCTCTGCCAAGTCATCCTCATGAACACAGCTTGAATCTGCTCTCCCCATCTCCACTGCCTCACTCTGGTCAGAGTCACCATCATCACCTGCCTGGACCACTACAACAGCCTCCTGATGAGCCCCCGTTTCCATTCCTGCCTCTTTCCACCCATTCTCCACGATGCAGCCAGGGTTATCTTTTCAGACCAAAAATCTGGCCTGTTGCTCTTCACCCTCAAACCCTGCAATGGCTCCCTTACATGCAGGAAAAAAGAACACTCCTTATAATGGTCCATTCAGCCTTGCTATGTCCAGCCACCCCTCTCTTTAGGTTAAATCTTGCTGGCTTTTTCTGAGTTCTTACAAGGCATGGCTCTTCCTGCATCAGTGATTTTGCCCATGCAGTTTTTTCTGTCTGGAACTGTTATGGAGTGAATTGTGCCCTTCCCCTAATTCAAGCTTATCCAACCCCTGGCCCACAGGCTGCATGCAGCCCAGGATGGCTTTGAATGCAGCCCAACACAAATTCGTAAGCTTTCTTAAAACATTATGAGATTTTCTTTCGATTTTTTTTCCAGCTTATCAGTTATCATTAGTGTATTTTATGTGTAGCCCAAGGCAATTCTTTTTCCAATGTGGCCCAGAGAAGCCAAAAGATTGGACACCTCTGCCCTAATTTATATATTGAAGCCCGAGCTCTGAATGTGGCTGTATTTGGAGATAGGATATATTATTATTATTATTTATTTTTTTTTAGAGACAGGGTCTCACTCTGTTGCCCAGACTAGAGTGTAGTAGTGTGATCATAGCTCACACAGCTTCAAACTCCCAGGCTCAAGTGCTCTTCTTACCTCAGTGTTCTGAGTACCTAGGACAACAGGTGTGTGCCACTGTACCTGACACTCGGCTAACTTTTTAAAATTTTTGTAGAGACAAGGCTCTCACTCTGTTGCCTAAGCTGGTCTCGAACTCTTGGCCTCAAATGATCTTCCTGTCTTAGGCCTTCCAAAGTGCTGGGATTACAGGTGTAAGCCACCATGCCTGGCCTGGAGATGGGCCCTGTAAGGACATAGGAAGGGTTAATAAGTGAGTTTGTATGGGTAGGACCCTAAACAGATAGAACTGGTGCCCTTGTGAAAAGAGGAGACTCCAGAGTGCTCTCTCTCTGTCTCTCCCACCCCCACTGCCTCCCTGAGCACACACAAAGATGAGGCCATAGGAGGACACAGTGAGAAGGTGGCTGTTTGCATCCAGAAAGAGAGGCCTCACCAGAAACCAACCCTCATGGCACCTTGACCTTGGATTTGTCTACTCCAGAGCTGTGAGAAAATAAATTTCTGTTGTTGAAGCCTCCCAGTCTGTGCTATTTTGTTAAGGCAGCCAGAGCCGACTAATACAGGAATAGTTCCTCATTCTTCAGGTCTTGCCTTGAATATTTATTCATTCATCCAATAAATGTATTGAGTGCCTACTCTCTGCCAGACGTTGTAGGAGTTCTATGTATATTAACTCATTTATCACTTATGCAGGGAAACCTTTGAAATGATGTCATATTTCCCTGTTGTATGTTTTCAAAACAGCCTGGTATACCTCACATTTAGAAATCACAGATCCAGCTGGGCACAGTGGCTCACACCTGTAATCTCAGCACTTTGGGAGGCCGAGGTGGGAGTATCACTTGAGCCCGGGAGTTTGAGACCAGACTGGGCAACATGGTGAGATCATGTCTCTACAAAAAAATAGCCAGGTGGCATGCAACTATAGTCCCAGCTACTCAGGAGGCTGAGATGGGTGAATTGCTTGAACCTGGGAGGTCAAGGCTGCAGTCAGCCATGATCATGCCACTGCATTCCACTTGTGACAGCGAGACCCCGTCTCAAAAAAAAAAAAAAAAAAAAAAGAAAGAAAGAAATCACAGAATCACAGATCCATGGAATTATTTCATTCATTCAACAAATAGCATTGAGCACCTTCTTTTTCTTTTTTCTTCTTTTTTGAGATGGAATCTTGCTCTGTCACCAAAGCTGGAGTGCAGTGGCGTGATCTCGGCTCACTGCAACCTCTGCCTCTGGGGTTCAAGCGATTCTCCTGCCTCAGACTCCTTAGTAGCTGGGATTACAGGCACCCGCCACCATGCCCAGCTAACTTTTGTATTTTTAGTAGAGACGGGGTTTCGCCATGTTGGCCAGGCTGGTCTGGAACTCCTGACCTCAGGTGATCTGCCTGCCTTGGCCTCCCAAAGTGCTGGGATTACAGGTGTGAGCCACTGTGCCCCACACCATTACAAATGCTTGGAATATGTGAGGGAACAACATAGACACGAATCCTTGCCCTCACGAGTATTCTATGCTTCACAGTTCCTCATACATAATAAATGTTTAAGAAATGCGGGCCAGGCGCGGTGGCTCACGCCTGTAATCCCAGCACTTTGAGAGGCCTAGGCAGGTAGATCACCAGGTCAGGGGTTCAAGATCAGCCTGGCCAACATGGTGAAACTCCATCTCTACTAAAAATACAGAAATTAGCCAGGCATGGTGGTGGATGCCTGTAATCCCAGCTACTCATGAGGCTGAGGCAGGAGAATCTTTTGAACCCAGAAGGTGGAGGTTGCAGTGAGCCGAGATCACACCACTGCACTCCAGCCTGGGCAACAGAGCAAGACTCTGTCTCAAACAACAACAACAACAACAACAACAACAAAAAAGATGTTTAAGAAATGCTTGTGGAATGAATTACTGAATCGGCATTTGAATATAAGATCCCTTGGACTTAAAGTCACAGAACCGCAGGTCTCTGCCAATGTCAGGATCCTTTATCCTATTACCTCATTGCTGCAGAGAGCTTGCCCCACAGAGGGGCCCAGGGCTTGCGATAACATGAAGGCAGGGAATTCATCTATCTATTCATTCATTTATTTGCTCATTCAACAAACATGTGTTAGGGCTGGGCTTTGTGTCCAGCAGGGCATTACAACTTGTCCAAGGTCACATAGCTGTGTGTCCAAGGTCACAGGTCTGCGAGTAGAATCTAGTATGAATGATTCTACCTGGGATTTTCTTCAGTGTCTTTCTCAGCTCTGGCCAGGTAAGTTTGAAGATATGTGTGGGGTGGAGGGGAGAGGGACGAGAGGTGAGTGGAGGAAATCATCCGCATGAAGACACCATTCATTCATTCATTCATTCATTCATTCATCCATTCATTCCATTCAGGAAACACACTTCGGACACCGACTGTGCCAGAACCTGTGCAGGAAGGGGGTTGGGGGACAAGCTACATGGGATGCTGTCTTTGCCTTCCAGGAGGGAGCTCACAGCCCAGGCTTGAGGGCACTGAAAGGCAGAAGAGTTCTGGGTCCAACTGGGGACAACGTCATAATTTGCTTCAGGAACTCCCAGTTAGCTAAGGAGAAACATTCCTGCCTCAGGAGAGGCCCCTCTGCAATGGTGAATACATAGTTCTTGTCCCAGGAAGACCCCCTTCTGAGGAGGGAGCCTCAGTGTGTCCCAGGATAGTTTCCAGTCGGGTGGGGGGACCCTTGGTCTCGGGGGAATTCCCAGTCTGACCCAGCCCTTGCCCTAAGAGATCTCAGCCTGATGGGGGATACACAAAGCCCACTCTCTGGGAGCTCCCAGTCAGATGGGAGAGGTAGGCTGAATAGATCCACTCTATACACAGGGGGAGGAACAGCAGACCGCATGTGGACCGAAACTAGCGAACCACTCACTCAACACTAAACTGAGTTAGCAAGTCCTGCTGGTCTTTCTGAAAAGCAAAGACATTTTGAACACGTGAAAGCAGGGTGGGTTGAGGTGTTGCGCAAAAGTGGAAAAGGGAAGGAACTTTCTTCCCCTGTTCCTTCCCCCCTCCCTCCAGAAAGGTATTTCTGGAAGTCTCCAGTTGGTCTGGGATCTGGGCAACTGCTGTGTGTCCCAGTCTGTCAGCCCCTCAGCTGTCACTCTGCTCCCAAAAATAGCAATGGTTGAGGGGAAGGAGAGGAAGCTGTTTATCTGGGATAGATGTGGAAAAGTGCATTAGAGCTGTGCCCAGGGAGGGAGTCTACTGGGGGGTTCCTGTCCCTTCTGGATCTTTCTGTCACTCTTTGGAATGTTAGTGCCTAAGCCCCCCCCAGGATACCCCAGAGTGGGGTGCTTGGGCAGAGGCTGGTCAGCACCTCCACGTGGTCATGACTGACCAGTCTGGGGAGGGGGAGGGCCCTAAGTATCAGTGACAGACTCCAGGGACACCTGCCCCTGTGGCCAAATATGGTCCAGAGCCACTGGCTGAGGCAAGAAAATCTCTTGGGTGGGGGCTGGGAGGGGCAGACTGAGGCTGGCTGGCTGGAGGTTGACACAGGAGTGCTCAGGGGAGCAGCATCACAAGAGGGCAGATTGAAAGCATTGTCCTCACTGAGAAAGTGAGCAGGGGCCTGGGGTGTGCCCTGGACTGGGGAGGGAGACGGCAGACTTCTAAGACCTGTAACGAGAGTTCAGGCCTTTGGCACAAACTGAGTGGCTTTGCCTGCTCAGGCTGGGAGGGACAGAGAGTGAGGCACAGGGACTCTCAACTTGGGCCAAGCTCTCAGCAAATGCTATAATGTCCTCATGGGGCAATAGATTTGGGGGTTCTGGGGGTGGATCCCTTCCAGGCAGAATCCCCACCATCCTCCCTGGTGTGAGGGGACCCTGGAGCTCCAGACCTCAGGCCAGGAGCCCAGCCCTGGGTCTGCAGTGAGGGGCTGACCAGACAGAACTGCTCCTGTCCCAGCAGATGGCAGAGGTGGAAGCCGTACAGCTGAAGGAGGAAGGGAACCGGCATTTCCAGCTGCAGGACTACAAGGCCGCCACAAAGAGCTACAGCCAGGCCCTGAAGCTGACCAAGGACAAGGCCCTGCTGGCCACGCTTTATCGGAACCGGGCAGCCTGTGGCCTGAAAACGGTCTGGGGCAGGGCAGGGCACAGGGTGGGAGTGAGGCAAAGGGGCCTTGGGGCTGAGTGGCAGCCCCTTCACCCTGATAGGAATTGCCCTTTATCCCAGCCGACTCTCCTGGATGCCTGGGGTTGGAGAAAGGTGCCTCCAACCCCCCGACTCATGCCCTGGAAAGACAGAAATTCATCCAGAGCAGAATCAGCCCAATGCCAGGTGCTTTCATGTGTTATTCATGGCATCTTACTAATGGCCCGTGAGATAGCTGTTGTTGTCCTCCCCCTATTGCAGATAAGAAACTCGGGATCCAGAGGGCTTCATTAACTTGCCCAAGCTCTCCCAAGTAGTAGCAGAGCTGAGATTCAAACCTGGGTTCGCCTGATGTCAAAGCCTGTCCTCTTTGCCATGCCTATGAGGAGCATGCCCTGGGCCTCTGACAGCCTGCAGCTCCCCCAGCAAACCCTCTCCCCTCACTGTGGGGACACTCTCTGGCCATCTCTGCATTGGGCCCACATTAACCGAGTCTCCTTCTCCTTCCCCTTTCCTCAGGAGAGCTATGTCCAGGCAGCTTCAGATGCCTCCAGAGGTGAGCCCCTCCCACCCCCAAACTTGCCCTGTCACATTCTCCTCTGCGTGGCCTGGGTTTTAATCTAGTTACCATTTTGGGGGAAGAAACAGTGAGTATGGAGTGTCTTCAGAAGGGAGAGAACAAGCTGGAGAAGGGACTGGAAACATATCCTGTGAAGAGCAGTTGAGGGAAGCTGCAATATTTAGCCCAGAAAAGGCAACTCCCAGGTGGGACAGAGAGCTGCCTTCAAATTCCTAAAAGGCTGTCACAAGGAAGAAGGATTGGATTTCATCTCAGGGGTTCCAGGGCTGGGCAATGTTACAGGGAACACATTTCAGGTAGGGAGAGGGAAATGTTTTCTGATTAAGCTGCCTGGCTGTCTTTTTTTGTTATTGTTGTCATTGTTTGTTTTGTTTTGTTTTTTGGGTTTTGTTTTGTTTTTTTTTTTGAGATGGAGTCTTGCTCTGTTGCCCAGACTGGAGTGCAATGGCACGATCTCGGCTCACTGCAACCTCTGCCTCCAGGGTTCAAGCAATTCTCCTGTCTCAGCCTCCCAAGTAGTTGGGATTATAGGCGCCTGCCACCACGCCCGGCTAATTTTTGTATTTTTAGTAGAGACAAGGTTTCGCCATGTTGGCCAGGCTGGTCTCAAACTCCTGACCTCGTGATCTGCCTACCTTGGCCTCCCAAAGTGTTGGGATTACAGGTGTCAGCCACTGCGCCAGGCCCACCTGGCTGTCTTGAGAAGGAGGGAGCTCCCCACTGCTGGAGGTATGCAAGCACCAATTGGTTAAGCCCCTGGCAGGGATCCTGTAGCAGAGACTAGAGCGTCAGGAATTGGATGACATGACCGTGAAGCTGTCTTCCCACCTTGAAACTCTGTGGATCTTACTGTCTCCCTAACAAAGGGGAGGTAAGGGCCAGAGAGTCCACATGGGTGGATAATCTCCAAGGAAGACACAGAAGCGCAGCAAGAGCATGCTTCCTGGAGTTGGGGCAGTGGGGCTGGTGGTCTGTAGTCTGGCTCCCTAAGGCCCTCATCCCCTGTCTCCCCTTGATAGCCATCGACATCAACTCCTCGGACATCAAGGCTCTGTATCGGCGATGCCAGGCACTGGAGCACCTGGGGAAGCTGGACCAGGCCTTCAAGGACGTGCAGCGTTGTGCCACCCTCGAGCCACGGAACCAGAACTTCCAGGAGACGCTGAGGAGACTCAACACCAGCATTCAGGAGAAGGTAAGCTGGGCCTCTTCCCACAACCCTTGGCTGCCCAGCCTCTCTCTTCATTCCCAGTAGGAATGGGTTAGGGAGGTGGGTCATCAGGGCAGGGCTAGCCCTACCTCCACACTCTGAGATACAGACAGCAAGTGGCATAGGCAGGCTGCACAGAACAGCTAAGCAGGTGCTTCTATCTGTGATGCTTGTTTGAGGGCACAAGCCAGCCAAGGCTAGAACACAGGTCTTTTAAATTCCAGATGGGGCCAGGCACAGTGGCTCATGCCTATAATCCCAATACTTTGGGAGGCTGAGGCGGGCAGATCACCTGAGGTCAAGTAGTTTGAGACCAGCCTGGACAACATGGTGAAACCCTGTCTCTACTAAAAATACAAAAAATAGTCGGGTGTGGTGGGGGCAACTGTAATCCCAGCTACTCAAGAGGCTGAGGCAGGAGAATTGTTTGAACCTGGGAGGTGGAGGTTGCAGTGAGCTGAGATCATGTGCCATTGCACTTCAGCCTGGGCGACAGAGCAAGACTCTGTCCCTCCCACCCCTCAAAAAAAATTCCAGATGGAGGCTTAGAAATATTATTATAACTTAGTATTTCTGCAACATGATCTCTCTCTCTTCCTAGGTATTATAAAATACAAAATACCTGGGAATTGAGGACATCGATGAGGGATAGAGGAGAGCCAGGCCCCATTAGGAGCATGATTGTTTTTTTGAGACAGACTCTCACTTTGTTGCCCAGGCTGGAGTGTAGTGGCATGATCTCAGCTGCTCACTCCAACCTCTGCCTCCTGGGTTTAAGCAATTCTTGTGCCTCAGCCTTCCAAGTACCTGGGATTACAGACGTACACCACCACACCTGGATAATTTTTGTATTTTTGATAGAGGTGGGGTTTCACCATGTTGGCCTGACTGGTCTCAAACTCCTGGCCTCATGTGATCCACCCACCTCAGCCTCCCAAAGTGCTGGGATTACTGATGTGAGCCGGGAGCATAAAATATTTGCTAGGAAATGGAGTAGGGTGGGGAGAACCTGGACCAGAGGTGAGAAATCCTGAACCCTAGTCCTGGCTCAGCTGCTAGTTTTGTGGGGCATCTCTTGGGGTGCTGGTTTCCTCTCTGTAAGAGCAGTAAGGTAATTGATCACTCAGCCCCTTGCTCCAAGACTCAGTAACTTCTACACATCTGGAGAAGCCCTGTGGTAGGACCACAGCATGCTGTCCAGGGTGCAGACTCAAGGACTGAGGAAATATAAACTAAGGAGAGATTCAGAGAGGGATAGGTGAAGGAAGGACCTCTCCGCACCCCCAAAGGAAATGAGCACAGGGCTGGGTGCAGTGGCTCACGCCTGTAATCCCATCACTTTGGGAGGCCAAGGCGGGAGGATCACTTGAGCCCAGGAGTTGGAGACCAGCCTGGGCAACATAGGGAGAGATGCTGTTCCTACCAAAAATTAAAAATAAATTAAAAATAGGCTGGGTGTGGTGGCTCACGCCTGTAATCCCAACACTTTGAGAGGCCGAGGTGAGTGAATCACTTGACATCAGGAGTTCGAAACCAGCCTGGCCAACATGGTGAAACCCCGTGTCTATTAAAAATATAAAAATTAGCTGGGCATGGTGGCACATGCCTGTAATCCCAACTACTCGGAAGGCTGTGACAGGAGAATCACTTGAACCTGGGAGGCAGAAGTTACAGTGAGCCGAGATCGTGCCACTGCACTCCAGCCTGGGTGACAGAGCAAGACTCCATCTCAAAAAAAAAAAAAAATTAAAAATTAAATATGTGCTCAGAAGTAGGTGGGAGTAGTGTGGACCCCCCAAACAAAGTAACAGGAGGTTCAAAACGAGCTGGCGGAGTGAAGGATGATGATCAGTTAGGTCACTTTATGGAAGACCCAGGGCAGTGGGGTTGGAGTGGGGACTGTGAGGGACTAGATATCCAAACAAAATGAGTTCGATTTGCTTGAAACAGCTTGAAAGCTGCTTCATCTACACTTCAGGTGTGTTAAAAAGAAAAAAAAGAAAGCTGCTTCAGGATTCTGAGTATGGAAACATATTTCTGTTTATCCCTATTTAAATGTCTAATAGCAGATTGTTTACTAGACTCTAAAACTGGGCTGAAGACCCTATAGGCCTTCCCAGACTATTGTGATGTCTAAATGGGATAACAAATGTAACCAGATGGTGAGCCTTCAGGGGCAAGGACTTGATTTTGTTCACAATTCTATTGTATTTATTAATTCAATGTAGTTATCCAGTAAATGTTTGTCGAATGAATACATGAATGAATGTATGTGCGGGAGTCCAGAGTAGACACCCTGATATTTACTGAGATGAACTGAATGTGGAGCTGAAATGACGTGGACCCCACCTGCCTCCTTCCCTACTCCCTCCTCTCTCCTCAGCTCCGAGTGCAGTTCTCCACAGACTCGAGGGTACAGAAGATGTTTGAGATCCTCTTGGACGAAAACAGTGAGGCTGATAAGCGGGAAAAGGTGAGTGCTGGCCAATGACATCTAGCCAGCAGAAGGACCCGCCAGTCTGGACAGTGGCATCATTCCGAGGGGGAAGGGGGACCGGAGGCCTGTCTTTGCAGCCCAGGAAGGAAAATTGGCCAAAGGTTAAGCACATTGGAACACAGTGTAAACCATAAGAAGCACTGCGATTTGGGTGAATCTAGTGAGGAGAGTCATGCAGCAAGGTTGGATCCTGTCTTTATTTGAAATTTTGATGTTTTGTTCATCATGGATTTTTTTGGCATTGATTTTGATTTTTAAAAATATAGCATTGATTATTATTCGATTATTGAGCTCTTTGGTGCCCCTTTAAATTTTGCACCCAAGGCAAGTACCTCACTTGCCTCACTGTAATTTCGGCCCTAAGAAATAACGGCCCATTAAAATAATGTTTTATTTTATTAAAAAATATTGAAAGAAGTCATTCTGAAAAATTTAAATATTTACCGACATAATCATCCTCTTAACCAAAGTTGTTACCTTTTTTTTTTTTTTTTAAAGAAGGAAGAGGTTTTTTTATTCGGCCGGGAGTGTCGGCAGACTCGTGTCTTAAGAGCCGAGCTCCCCGAAAAAGAAATTCCTAGCCCTTTTAAGGGCTTACAACTCTAAGGGGTCTACGTGAAAAAGTCATAATAGATCAAGTAAGCGTGAGGAACGTGACTGGGGGCTACATACGTCAGCTAACAGTACAAAAAGTTTTACAGTGCTTTCTCATACAATGTCTGGAATTTACAGATAACACCAGTAGTTTTGGTCAGGGGTTAATATTATTATTATTTTAACCACCAGGGCCAGGTGGTGGCGCCAAGGTCGTCTAGCTATTTATCTTACTTCTGTTTCTTTTCAACTTTTTGCTTTCTCCATTTTCTCCTGTCTTACAAACTAGGGAAAAGGGGAGGTTGGGGAGAAACTGGGAAGGACAACAGGAGAAGTGGTGGCCTCATACCATAAAACAACTATTATTGCCAAGGAAGAAGGCTTTAACCAGGTGCTGCAGCTGAGGGGATGGGAGGGATTTATCCCAGGAACGCAGGGGGTGGTTCAACATAAGAAAATCCATTAATGTAATATACCGCATTACTAGAACAAAGGGAAAAAAACAGTCATTCCAGCTGACACAGAAAAAAGCATCTAAGAAATTCTAACATTTCATCATTAAAACATAGAGAAAACTATGAAACAAGGGGATTTGCCTCAACATTATAAAAGGTATTTGTGAAAAACCCACAGTTACCATCATACTTAAGGGCGAAAGACTAAAAGCTTTCCCCCTAAGTTCAGGAACGAGACACAGAGGTTCACTTTTACCACAGCTAGTCTGCTAGTCAATGTGTTTTTTTTTTGTTTTGAGACGGAGTCTTACTCTGTCACCCAGGCTGGAGTGCAGTGGCGCGATCTTGGCTCACTGCGGCCTCTGCCTCCAGGGCTCAAGCAATTCTCCCGCCTCAGCCTCCCCAGTAGCTGGGATTACAGTTGCGCGCGTCACCACGCCCGGCCAATCTCTGCATTTTCAGCAGAGACGAGGTTTCACCACGTTGACCAGGCTGGTCTTGATCTCCTGACCTGGTGATACACCCGCCTCGGCCTCCCAAAGTGCTAGGACGACAGGCGTGAGCCACCGCGCCCGGTCCAGTTGTTTTTATACACTAGCAAGGAACAATTCAAAAATGTAATTAAGAAAACCGCTGGGCGTGGTGGCTCACGCCTGCAGTCCCACACCCCTGAGAGGCCGAGGCGGGTGGATCCCTTGAGCCCAAGAGCTCAAGACCATCCTGGGCAACGTGGCGAAACCCCCTCCCCACAAAAAATACAAAAAATTAGCCGAGCGTGATGGCATGTGCCTACAATCCCAGCCACTCAGGCGGCCGACGCGGGAGGATCACCTGAGCCCTGGAGGTCACGGCTGCAGTGAGCTGTCATGTCATGCATCATTGCACTCCAGCCTGAAAAAGGAGTGAAATTCTGCAACATGTTACAACATGAATGAACCTCGAAAACGTCATTCTAAGTGAAATAAGCCAGACACAAAAGGACAATATTGCATGTTTCCACTTATAGAGGTACCTACAAGAATCAAATTCATAGAGACAGAAAGTAGAATAGTGATTAAAAGGGTCTGGGCAGAGGGAGGAAAGGGAAGTTTGTTTTATGGGTAGAGTTTCAGTTTGGGATGTCGAAAAAGTTCTGGAGATAAATAACGGTGATGGTTACATGCCAATGGCTACATGAATGTACTTAATGCCACTGAGTTGTATATGTGAAAAATGGTTAAAATGGTAAATTTTGTATCTATTTTATACCATCCCCCCTAAAAAAAATTGTTCTTAAGAGTCAAGATCTCACTCTGTCTCCCAGGCTGGGGTGCAGTGGGGTGACTGATCAAAGCTCACTGCAGCTTTGAACTCAGCCAGCTTCCCTGACTCAAACGATCATCCCGCTTCAGCCTACCGAGTAGCTGGGATTACAGACCGTGCCATCACGCCCAGCTCATTGTTGATTTTTTCCCCCGCGCTTGGTAGAGACGGGATTCCGCTATATTGCCTAGGCTGGTGTCGAACTCATAGAACAAAGGATCCTCCCTCCTGGGCCTGGGCGTGGGCTCGCAAAACGCTGGGATTCCCGGATTACAGGCGGGCGCACCGCACCAGAAGCAAACACTTCCTGCTTCAAAAATTCAGTTTGTGATTGGCTGTCATTCAGTATTATGCTAATTAAGCATGCCGGCTTTTAAACTTCTTAAAACAATTTTTAAAATTACGTTTCCACCTAAAACGTCAAAATCTGTCAAGTGATAATATTCGAAAAGATGTTATTGCCAAACTATTTTCCTATTTGTTTCATAATGGCATCGGAAATAGCGAAAGTATCTCGCCATCAGTTAAAAGTGTGCAGCTGACGTAGACCCAGCAGAGGCTGAGCTCAGAATGTTAAAACTATACTTCCAGAGATCATTTGTATAGTTTGTTACTAGAGAAGTTTCCCTGAATGCGTACAGTACTGGAAGCCCTGAATAAGAGATGCAGGTTTTTTTCTTTTGAGTGTGAAGTTTGCTTTCGGTGTTGTTTCAGTATGACTGCCGTGAGCTGTTGATGATCGTTCTTGTCTTCTGTTTGGAGAGTAAGAGAGAGAAAACGCAGTCTGAGTGGTTTTCTTTTTTTTGGGAGTTTAACAACAGAAAACAGTCTCCATGGTTTCGCATGTTGGGTTATGCCTAGCATGCTCTCTAGAAAGATTTTTTCGCATTGTATGCTGTCAGTTGCAGCTATTGTGTTTTTCGTGGGTGGTTTTCTAAATTTTAGTCTTGGGCTAGAGAGATTCTGTATACGTCCTATTGTCTATTTTTGTATTCTCTTTCCTTTTAGCTGTCTGTTTTGTCGCCGTTTCCCGCCCGCCACCCCTATCCCCAGACGAGGTCTCGGGGTCTCTTCTGTCTGGCTCCCAGCGAGGAGTGCAATGGCGCGATCTCGGCTTATAGCAACATCTGCGAGCCTGGAGTGCAATGGCGCGATCTCGATCTCAGCTGATAGTAACATCTGCCTCCCGGGCTCAAGCGAGTCTCCTGCCTAAGCTCTCCCGAATGGCCGGGGCTACGCACGCCACGCCCGGCTTTTTTTTTATTTTTATTTATTTTTATTTTTTGTAGAAACGGGGCGTCACCATGTTAGCCAGGCTGGTCTCGAACTCCTGATCTCAGGTGATCCGCCCGCCTCGGCCTCCAGAAGTGCCGGGATTACAGGCGTGAGCCACCGCGCTGGGCCAGTGAAGACACACTATTTATTTATTTTATTTTAATTTTTGAAGCAGTTTCCCTCTTGTTGCCCAGGCTGGAGTGCAAGGGCGCAATCTCAACTCACCGTAACCTCCGCCTCCGGGGTTCAAGTGATTCTCCTGCCTCAGCCTCCACAATCACAGCTCACTGCAGCCTCGACCTCCCAGGCTCAAGCAATCCTGACCCACCTCGGCCTCCAGAGTAGCTCGGACTACAGGTGCCCACCACCATGTCTGGCTAATTATTTGTATTTTTAGTAGAGATGGATTTTCGCCGTTACCAAGGCTGGTCTCGAACTCCTGGACTCCAGCGATCCTCCTGCCTCGGCCTCCCAAAGTCCTGGGACTACAGGCGTGAGCCACCGTGCCTGACTGAGAACTCCCAGACGGGGCGGCCGGGCAGAGGCGCTCCTCCCCTCCCAGACGGGGTGGCCAGGCAGAGGCGCTCCTCACTTCCCAGACGGTGTGGCGGCTGGGCAGAGGCGCTCCTCACTTCCCAGATGGGGCAGCCAGGCAGAGGCGCTCCTCACTTCCTCCCAGACGGGGTGGCGGCCAGGCAGAGGCACTCCTCACTTCCCAGACGGGGTGGCTGGGCAGAGGCGCTCCTCACTTCCCAGACGGGGTGGCGGCCGGGCAGAGGCGCTCCTCACTTCCCAGATGGGGCAGCCGGGCAGAGGCGCTCCTCACTTCCTCCCAGACGGGGTGGCGGCCAGGCAGAGGCGCTCCTCACCTCCCAGACAGGGCGGCCGGGCAGAGGTGCTCCTCATCTCCCAGACGGGGCAGCCGGGCATAGGTGCTCCTCACTTCCTCCCAGACGGGGTGGCGGCCGGGCAGAGGCACTCCTCACCTCCTAGACCGGGCGGCCGGGCAGAGGCGCTCTTCCCCTCCCAGACGAGGTGGCCAGGCAGAGGCGCTCCTCACTTCCCAGACGGGGTGGCTGCCGGGCGGAGGCGCTCCTCACTTCCCAGACGGGGCGGCCGGGCAGAGGCGCTCCTCACTTCCCAGACGGGGCAGCCGGGCAGAGGCACTCCTCACCTCCCAGACGGGGCGGCCGGGCAGAGGCGCTCCTCACTTCCCAGACGTTGGGCGACTGGGCAGAGGCGCTCCTCACTTCCCAGACGGGGCAGCCGGGCAGAGGCTCTCCTCACATCCCAGAAGATGGGCGGCCAGGCAGAGACGTTCCTCACTTCCTATACGGGATGGCGGCCGGGCAGAGGCGCTCCTCACTTCCCAGATGGGGTGGCCGGGCAGAGGGGCTCCTCACATCCCAGACGATGGGCGGCCGGGCAGAGGTGCTCCTCACCTCCCAGACGGGGCGGCGGCGGGGCAGAGGCTGTAATCTTAGCACTTTAAGAGGCCAAGGCAGGAGGCTGGTAGGTGGAGGTTGTAGCGAGCCGAGATCACGCCACTGCACTCCAGCCTGAGCACCATTGAGCATTGAGTGAGCGAGACTCCGTCTGCAATCCCAGCACCTCGGGAGGCCGAGGCAGGCAGATCACCCGGGGCCAGGAGCTGGAGACCAGCCCGGTCAACACGGCGAAACCCCGTCTCCACCAAAAATACAAAAACCATGCAGGCGTGGCGGCGCGCGCCTGCAATCCCAGGCACTGGGCAGGCCGAGGCAGGAGAGTCACAGGAGCCCGAGGCAGGGAGGTTGCAGCGAGCCGAGATCACGGCAGTACAGTCCAGCTTCGCCAACAGACGGAGACCGAAAAAAGAAGGAGAGGGAGACCGAAGAAAGGGGAGGGGGAGGGGGAGGGGGAGGGGGAGGGGGAGGGGGAGGGACTTTTTTTTTTTAATGTTTTCTTCTAGTGTTTCTGCAGAGGAAAAAAATGGAACATTTGAGTGTTTTACATTTGCAAGAACTTGAGAGACAATGGGGAATTTTTGTTAGTTTTATGTTCAATAAATCCATAAACTAGGCAAATATCTTTCCTAACAAACTCTTCTGAGAACATAATAAGTTGTTATAGACAAAATAAGGTTTTTTTTGTTTTTTTTTTTTGTTGTTTATTTGGTTTTTTTTTTTTTTTTTTTTTTTGGAAAAGTACAAAGCCCTTAGTTGATAGTGATGGTTCTGGTCACGCTTGCCTGGAATTCTCTAATCAGCCCTCTCCCCAGCACCCAACTCAACATCTCTTTGCCCACCTCCTCCCCTTCTTCCACCTCCTGTGTTTCTCAGCCCTGGGTTCTCAGGTCCTGCTTGAGACCTGGAGCCTTTTATTTTAAGGTTCATGCATCCTTAAGTTGGAAGGCTTTAGGTGGGAAGAGACTTGGGAACCTGCTTGCTCAACTGCCTAAATTTACAGATGAGTCTGGGGTCCAGAGAAGTGCCGTGACTCACCCAAGCTCATACAGCTAGCAGGGAGCAGAATCAGAACTCAAACCCAGGGCTTTCAGGTCCCATCTAGTGTTTTTGCTGCTCACTTCCTGGGAACTTCAGAGTCCCCCGAACAGAAAATCAACAAAATGTTTAAGGAAATGATTATCCGTGTAAAAACACTTCATTTCTCCACCTTTTTTCTAGTCCTTCTCTATAAGCATTATATACATCTTTATTTTAACATAAGTGTAATTGGAGTAAACATTTGATTCTGATTCTGCATACCAATGCTTTTTCCATCGCTCTTAGTCTTTTTATTCATGACTTTAATGGCTGCAATATATTTCATCCAGTTGGTCTTGATGCAAGTTACATGGCTTTTTTTCTTGAATTATGTTCTTGGGCTGTGTTTCCAGGAGGAGGATTACAAGGTGAGATAATAGAACAATGTTCTGAGGATCCAGTCTTTGCACTGGCTCTTGTACTTGGCCCACGGTCCAGGCCTGGGTGGCCATACCTCCCTCGTAACCCTTATTGCCTCTTCCTCCTTCAGGCTGCCAACAATCTCATTGTCCTAGGCTGTGAGGAAGCAGGGGCTGAGAAGATCTTCCAGAACAATGGAGTAGCCTTGCTACTGCAGCTTCTGGACACTAAGAAGCCCGAGCTGGTGCTGGCTGCAGTGCGGACCCTGTCGGGCATGTGCAGCGGCCACCGAGCCAGGGTAAGTGCCTGGCCATGGGGCATGTGGAGCAGATGACTGCTGGTCCAAGGATCTGGAGGGTGACGTGTGGTCAGGGCTGTGGCTGGCATCAATGGAATCAGATAAAAAGTCAAAGGGTGCTCCAGTCTCTTTTTCCCTTTGAGTTGGAAATGAGTTTGACTAAGCAAAGACAAATTATTGAAAGTGCTTAAGGCAGAAGTGGTGAATGCAAAGGCTATGATATTTTACATTTTTTCATGCTAAGTCTTTGAAACCCAGAGTGTATTTTACACTACAGCACATCTCCATATGGTCCTGCCACCGTGCAAGAGCTCAACCGCCTCATGTGGCCAGTGGCCGCTGCATGGGATGGCACAGCTCTGACTTATGGAGACGGGCATGGCTTGTGTCAAGAGGTTTCCAGGACCGAGGGGCCCATGAGGCAATGGCTGCCTGGGCTGATTTCTCTACTGCATGGGATGGGGTGGTGAGGATTATCATACCCTCTCTAACCTGCATGGCAGCTGGAAGGGAGGGGCAAGGCAGCTGACCATGGTTCTTGCTGGGGTTCTAGGCCACAGTGATTCTGCATGCAGTGCGGACAGACCGAATCTGTAGCCTCATGGCCGTGGAGAATGAGGAGATGTCTCTGGCTGTCTGCAACCTGCTCCAAGCCATCATTGACTCCTTGTCTGGGGAGGACAAGCGGGAGCATCGAGGGAAGGAGGAGGCCCTGGTTCTAGGTAGGAAACATTTTTCAGTTTTGATTCAAGGGGATGGGGAAAGAAAAGGTCAGTTGCCACCTCAGACTGGGCATTCCCTGTTTGTGGGGGTGGCTTGGTTTTATGTATTTTCTTTTCTTTTTTTGAGATGGGGTCTTACTGTCACCCAGGCTGGAGTGCAGTGGCGCAATCTAGACTCACTGCAACCTCCTGGGTTCAAGCACTTCTCCTGCCTTAGCCTCCCGAGTATCTGGGACTACAGGCACACACCATCATGCCTGCCTAATTTTTGTATTTTTAGTAGAGACAGGGTTTCTTCATGTTGGCCAGGCTGGTCTCAAACTCCAGACCTCAGGTGATCTGCCCGCCTTGGCCTCCCAAAGTGCTGGGATTACAGGCATGAGCACTGCACCTGGCCTGTTATATGTATTTTCTGATTATAAAAGTAACAGGCATAGCTGCATTATTCACAATTGCTAAAAGATGGATACAACTCAAGCGTCTATTGGTGGGTGACTGGATGAGCAAAATATGGTATATACATACAATGGAATATTAGCCTTAAAAAGAAAGGAAAATTTGACACATGTGACAACGTCAGTGAACATTGAGGGCATTATGCTAGTAAAATAAGCCAGCCACAAAAAGACAAATACTGCATGAATCCACTCATATGAGATACTTAGAGTAGTCAAATTCATGGCGATAGAAAGTAGAATAGTGTTTGGCAGAGGATGGAAGAGGGGAAATGGGGGGTTATTTTCTAATGGGGACAAAGTTTCAGTTTTGCAAGATGAAAAACATTCTGTGGATAGATTGTGCTGATGTTTGCACAATGATGCGAATATACTTAATGCCACTGAACTGAACACTTAAAAATGTTTAAAATGGGGCCAGGCGCAGCGACTCACACCTGTAATCCCAGCATTTTGGGAGGCCGAGGTGGATGGATCATGAGGTCAGGAGTTCGAGACCAGCCTGACCAACATGGTGAAAACCTGTCTCTATTAAAAATACAAAAAGTAGCCGGGCATGGTGGCGCATGCCTGTAATCCCAGCTACTTGGGAGGCTGAAGCAGAAGAATCATTTGAGCCCGGGAGGCGAAGGTTGCAGTGAGCTGAGATTGCACCACTGCACTCCAACCCGGGTGACAGAGTGAGACTCCGTCTCAAAAAAAAAAAAAAAAAAAAAGGTTAAAATGGTAAATTTTATGTAAATTTTACCACAGCTTACAAAAACTAAGAGAGGCTTATTGAAGACATTTGGGAAAATATAGAACTATGTAAAAATGAGAATAAATGCCTATAATTACCCATTCAGGTAATCACTATTACCATTACCACACGTATCTTTCCTTTTTTTTTTAAAATCATCAATATTTAACAAAATTGAAATTCTGCTATGAATAGTTATATTTTTTTTGCACTGAGCATTATATTAATATTGCATACCATTTAATATTCTTAAAAAGGATTCCTTTGATTTTAATAATTAATTTTACATTTGTTTCCTGCATATGCACATACAGACTCATGCTTCTCCCTGTACATCCAGGTCCTAGGCATCAATTTAGAAGATATTGCTCTGGCTGGGAGGGTCAAAGAGGCAAGTTCACTCAGAAAACTTTATTTTCAAGGATATCATAATCTTCCCTTGTATGGATAATTCATCAATCAGCTCTATATTATTGGAGATTTCAGTTATTTCCAATTTGCATGTTTATACAAAACTCTCCAGGAGCCATTTTTGCATCTATGCTTGCATTTATAATTTATTTTTATTTTTATTTATTTATTTATTTATTTATTGAGATGGAGTCTTGCTCTGTTGCCCAGGCTGGAGTGCGGTGGCACGATCTCAGCTCATTGCAACCTTCACCTTCTGGGTTTAAGCGATTCTCCTGCCTCAGCCTCCTGCTAATTATTGTATTTTTAGTAGAGACGGGGTTTTGCCATGTTGGCCAGGCTGGTGTCAAACTCCTGAGCTCAGGTGATCCGCCTGCCTCTGCCTCCCAAAGTACTGGGATTACAGGTGTGAGCCACCATGCCTGGCCACATTTATAATTATTTCCTGGGGTCAAATTCCTAGAAAAGAAGCACTAGGTCAAAGGCTATGAAAATAACTAATGTTCTTTCTCTATATTGCTCTCTAATTCCTTTCTGAGAGACTGCATCAATTTATACTCTCACCAAGCAATGATGAGAGTCTCCATTTTAACACATTCTCATCAGATTTGAATGCTATCCTTCTTAAAGATATTTGCCTATCCAGTAGATTAAAAATTATCATGTTAGATTCAAACTAAATTATTCATCAGATTGATCATTTTTCTGTATCTTTATTAGCCATTTGGATTCCTTTGTCTTTGGATGGTTTGTTCATGTTGTTACCTATTTCTTGATGTTGTTCTTATTTGTTTATAAGAATTTTTTTGTTGTTGTTGTTTTGTTTTGAGACAAGAGTCTTGTCTCAAAAGACTATAGTCAGGCTGGACTGTAGTAATGCAATCACAGCTCACTGCAGCCTCAAACTTCTGGGCTCAATCCTTCCACCTCAGCTTCTGGAGTCACTAGGACTACAGGCTCATGCCACCATGCCTGGCTAATTTTTAAATTTTTCATAAAGACAGGGTCTCACTTTCTTGCCCAGGCTGGTCTCAAACCCCTGGCCTCAAGTGATCCTCCTGCTGTGGCCTCCCAAAATATTGGGATTACAGGCCACTGCGCCCAGCCCTGAAGTCCTGGATTCTTGATGTGACTCTGACTTACTATTATTATAATGGTCAGCTAGTCACTTTCCTTTTCTGAGCTAGAATTTTTGGAAGATCCAAGATGGCGCTGCTTGTATGGCTGGCAGTCAACTGGAAATGTTGACCTTGTGGCCTTGTGACCTTGTTGATCTTGTGGCCTTGCTAGTGGCCAGCTTGGGTTTCTATAGAACATGGTGGCTGGATTCTAAATGGACAAGCCCCAATGTGCAAGTGCCATGTAAGCCTCTGGTTGTGCCACAGGTCACAAAAGCAGCCCAGGGCCAGTGTGGGAGGAGATTACCCAAGAGCATTTATAGTGAGAGTCGTGTTTCCCGGGGAGACACCAATTCACAATCTTCCATGACTTCCTTTGGTTGAACATCTCTGCTACAAAATTCTTCCACATATTGATTTCCACTCTACCCCCTTGTAGCTTCCATCTGCCTCTGGTCCAAAGTCTGCCCTCTGGAGCCTCACAGAAGGAGTCTGTTATCTCACTCTCATGACATGCCTCTGTCTGAAGACGAGCTGTCACATCTGCTTACATCTTTCCTTCTTTAGGCGATGGAGCTGTATTCCTTCATCAGTTATTTATCTGACATGGTTTGGAGAGCTTTACTTTTTGGTTTGCCCACCTTTGGGCTCCATCCTAGAATGAGAACAAAAATCTCTAAGTATCAGGGAGGGCAAAATCAGAAAAAAAGGCATTTTCCTTTTAAGATCTACCAGTGGACAGGAAGTCCAGGCGTCACAGGCAAAAGCTTGAATTCAGGCTCCCAGCATGCCTGAATCTGTGGGGAGTGAAATGTCTCTAAAGAGTATAAATTCCCCTTCTGGAAAGCATTTTATTAAATCAGTTTATTAGAAACCACATAAAGCATCCCTGGATCTCTGCCAGTCACTGGTAGGAGTGAAGAACTTTCTAAGAATCCGAACTGCTCAAGGATGGAATGAGCTGTTGTAGAAGTCAGTGTTCAGGGTGGCTGGAGGACCGCTTGGGGGTGTTGTCTAGGGATTTCTCTCCCTTTTTCCGGGTGAGATGGGCAACACTATACTCCCCTGGGAATTCACATATTCAGGAAGTAGTGGATTCAGTATTTCCAGGGTCTAGAAGCTGCTGCTCTTCTTGGTCATATATATGTGAGATTTCCTACCCCTCTCTACTTATCCCTGTCCTCTTGTTCTTCAGACACCAAGAAGGTCCTGAAGCAGATCACCAGCCACCTGCTGGACATGCTAGTCAGCAAGAAGGTGTCTGGCCAGGGCAGGGATCAGGCGCTGAACCTGCTCAATAAGAATGTCCCCAGGAAGGACCTTGCCATTCACGACAACTCACGTACCATCTATGTGGTGGATAACGGTGAGAAGAGGGGAAGGTTTGGGGCTTGCTCAAGCCTTTTAAGTGGGCACCAGGGCACTGAACAGAAAATGGAAGATGTGAGGCTTTTGAAGGGGTCTTCAGTTCTAACTGAAAAGGTGAGAAAAGGCATTGGCACATCAGGATCCACCAGTGGTCCTGTGAAGGTGCAGGTCAAGCCTCTGAATTCAGAGCCTGAACACGTCCAGGAAGTGCCCAAACACATCCCCAAAACATGTGGGTGGAGCAACCTAGCAAATGGGGACAAGGACTCCACCAACCACAGGATAAAATTCCAGAAGTCTCATGGTTGGTAAAATACTTCACAGGCCTTTCAAAAGGGAGGAAATTGCATCAAGTATAGTTTATATAAAGCACAGTGAGTACGTTTGTAAACCCAAAAGTATCTGAGACAGGTCTCAATCAATTTAGAAGTTTATTTTGCCAAGGTTACGGACATGCCCCACAGAGAGGAAACACAGAATCACAGAAACAGTCTGTGGTCTGAGCCTTTCTCCAAAGATGATTTTAAGGGCTTCAGTATTTCAAGGGGAAGGACAGCCTGGAGGGGAAAGAGGGAAGATATGGTCACATTACATAAATGCACATGTTGGAAGAGAAAGGAGGAGGTAGGGGAATAGTCAAATAGTCAATTATGTATTTGTCTCCTGCTCAGTAAATGACTACTTTACATAAGATAAGGTGAACATAGAATGGACATATTTAAGCACTAGAGTAATTTATTAAACCTTTGGAGATATTTAACCTTTTATCTGTAGCTATCTGCTTAGGAATAAAAGGAAAGGCAGTTTCTTGCCATGATTCAGCTTTCAGCTTAATTTTTTTCCTTTGGTTTAGGGAGTTGGGGGTCCCAAGATTTTATTTTTGTTTATCTGTCTATTTATTTCTTTTTAGAAACAGAGTCTCACTCTATTGCTCATGCTAGAGTGCAGTGGCGTGATCATAGTCACTGCAACCTCAAACTCCTGGGCTGCAGCGATCTTCCTACCCCTCAGCCTCCTGAGTAGCTGAGACCACAGGCACGCACCATCATGCCGGGCTAATGTTTTTCTTTTGTAGAGATGTGGTTTCACTATGTTGCCCAGGCTGGTCTCAAACTCCTGGATTCAAGTGATCCTCCCACCTGGGCCCCCCAAACTGCTGGAATTACAGGCGCGAGCCATGGCACCGGGCCAAGATTTTATTTTCCTTTCACATGTTCTAGCAGATAGTCACTCAATTTGTCAGCTCTGAGGTGTTACCTCTCTCCTCAGTCAACTTCTTTGATTGCTAAGGAATCATACCTGTGGTTTCATGATCTGCTATGGTAAATTCTTCCATAGGTTTTATGACACACAGACTATACCTTGTTCTAAAAGATTCAGATCAACTCTTCCCAGCTTAAAAAATATCTTGATATTGCACTTCCCTTGTTTGGTTTTTATAGACCTCAGCAAAGTGCATGTGCAAGTGCTTACACTTTAACACATTACTCTACTGCTAAATGCCCAAATCCCACTTCCTCCCTGCCTCATTCTGGTCTTCTCTGCATATATCATGAAATGTGAGCGTTAACAACAGATCTTCTCTCTCTGCACCAGGATCTAGGCTCATCCACGTGTTATGGGATGGGACAGGTGGAGAGCAGTATTTTTTGTTCTGTTCTTTTTGTAAAGGGCACCAACATGGACAGCACTTGGGTAAAAATAATGTGGATTTTAAAATTCAGATATTCGAATACAAAGCTGCAATGTTGAGGCGTTATGTGTTGTGCAAACTGGGCTGGGAGGCACGGTAAGGGAGCTGTCAGGATGTCAAACCCGAAGTGAGCTTTTGGGTGAGAGAAGGGGCAAAGATAGACAGGAAGAAGGTCTAGAGTGTTTGAACAGAAGAGAAATGATTTGCTCAAGGCGTGGGCAAGAATGGAAGGGGAGACTGGGAGATGAGATTGGAGAGGTGCATTTGAGGGATGCTTTTGGGACCCAGGCTGGGGAGTCTGTGTTGGCTCATCAGGCATTTCCTGTTACTCCCCAGCCCTACTGAGCACTTTTTAAATGCATGGTTGTTGCATAATAAGAAATATACATATTTGGTCTCTGCTGCTGTTTCCTGGCACGCAGCTAACCTCTGAAGTGATAAGTATCTTTTTGTATGCTCATGTAATAACTGGTGGCTGGGATCCCCTAGATAACCTCAGAATGTCAGAATGGGGGCTGGTTGCCAGGGGAAACAACCATGCAATTACAGGATTGGAACCTTCAGCCCTCCAACCCTTACCTCCAGGAAGGGGAGAGAGGCTGGAGGTGGGATTCATCACGAATAACTGATGATTTAATCAACCGTGCCTACATAATGAAGCCTCTATTTAAAAAAAATCCCTAGCCAAAGGGGCTTAAAGTGCTCCCAAGTTGGTGAACACACGGAGGTGCTGGAGAGATGGCTACCTGGAGAGGGCATGGAAGTGCCACGCCCCTTGCCAATACCTTGCCCTCTGCATCTCTTCCATCTGGCTGTCCCTGAGTTTCTGTTTTTGTTGCTGTTATTGTTTTTTCAATAATAAATTGGTAATCTAGTAACTAAACTGGTTTTCTGAGTTCTGTGAGCCATTCTAGCAAATTATCAAACCTGAGGGAGAGGGTCGTGGGAATCTCTGATTTATAGTTGGCCAGTCAGAAGCACAGGTGGCAACTTGGACTTGAGGCTGGCATCTAAAGGAGGGTAGTCTTGTGGGATTGAGCCCTTAACCTGTGGGGTCTGTGCTAACCCCAAGTAGTTAGTGTCAGCGTTGAATTGTAGGACACCCATCCGGTGTCAGAAGTAAGCTCTGAGAGTAGAAGTAGTTTAGGGAGGAAACAGAAGTTTTCCTTTAAGTGGTAAAATGTACATAGCACAAAATTTATTGCCAGGCACTTTCTTTTTCTTTTTCTTTCTTATGGGGAGATGGGCTATGTTGCCCGGGCTGGTCTCAAACTCCTGGGCTCAAGTGGTCCTCCCACCTCTGCCTAACCAAAGTGCTGGAATTACAGGCATGAGCCACCAAGCCACTTCCAGGCCCTTTTTTTTTTTTGAGACGGAGTTTGGCCTTTGTAGCCCTGGCTGGAGTGCAATGGTGTGATCTCGGCTCACTGAAACCTCCACCTCCCAAGTTCTCCTGCCTCAGTCTCCCAAGCAGCTGGGATTACAGGTGCCCGCCACCATGCCCAATTAATTTTTTTGTGTTTTTAGTAGAGGTGGGGTTTTGCTATGTTGGCCAGGGTGGTTCCAGGCACTTTTAATTCCCTCCTAACATCTAGAGTTTCATGCCTCCCAGCTTTTAACTGGAATGTTCTTCCTCCCACTTACCTGTACTACCCAAGGTCTGACCAGCTCCAAGCCACCTCTAAAACCTGGCTCTGAAATCCACCTGTCTGTTGCCCCAGAGGCAACATAGTGTAACAGCTAACATCACAGGCTTTGAAATAAGACGTGATTGGGAGCGTGTCCTTGCTATGTCACTGGGCAACTTACTTGACTTGTCTTGGGCAGCTTACTTGACTTTTCTCTAAGTCTTGTTTTTCTCCTCTGAAAGATGGAAATAATTATTCCTAACCAGTAGGGTTATTGTTAGGATTACATGAAGTTAATGTGTATAAAGCTTTTGGCACGTAGTAAGTGCTCAGAATAAATTGCAGCTCTTATTTTGTTGAAGTGAATCACCTCATCTTCAGCGTTACCCTTCTGTACTTATCACATCTCATTGTAATCTTCATATGTCAGTTTTCCCTATTGTATTGTGAGCTTTTTGAGGTCAGGATCGTATCTGTTATTTTGGTAGCCAGTACCCCAAAGATGCTCATTTATTTAACAAAGACATGACTGTTGAATTTGCCTGACGGTAATAGGAAGCCATTGAAGATTTTTCAACAGAAGAGATGAGAAGACATCATCATCATCATCATAAATGTAAATATGGCATTTACTAAATAAATACTTAATAAATACACACTCAATAATAAACATTTATTGAGTGATAATAATGTGTCTGGATTGACAGTAGGGTTTCCATACATTATCTCATTGAGCCCTCAAACTTTATGAGGTAGGTAGTATTATTCCCATTTTACAAATGAAGAAGCTGAGGCTTGAGGAAGAGAATATGAAATAGTATTTGGAGAAGACTATACATCAGCCCATGGAATGTCAGCACTGGTAGAGTCCTCTGAGATCAACTAGTCCTGATTTTGTACATATGAAAATAGAGGCCCCTAAAGGGAGGTGAATTGGTCAAGCTGGGGGCAGTGTCAGTTGTATAACCTGGGTCCTTTTACCCCATTCTAGGGCCCTTCATTCTAGATGAACCACATGTTTTCTACAGACAGGGCTGGAGAGAAGCTGATGATAACAAGTCACTGAGTGAGCGGTGTGTGTGAGGATGGAGCCCAGCAGGAATCTTAGGCTTGCCACTGTCTACCCTGCAGGTCTGAGGAAGATCCTGAAGGTCGTGGGGCAGGTTCCAGATCTGCCGTCCTGCCTGCCCCTGACTGACAACACCCGCATGCTGGCCTCTGTCCTCATCAACAAGCTCTATGATGACCTGCGCTGTGACCCGGAGCGTGATCACTTCCGCAAGATCTGCGAGGAATACATCACGTAAGTTTCGTGGAGGCCTCACGGGGTCGGGCTCTGTCTTAGTTATCTATGGCTGTGTAACAAATTATCTCAAAATTTAGCAGCTCAAACAATAATGTTTTATTATCTCACACCAGAACAGAAATTTGGGAGTGGTTTGGCTGGGTGGCTCTGGCTTATGGTCTTTCATGAAGTTACAGTCCTATGCTGGCTGGGGCTGCAGCCATCTGAAGGCTTGACTGGGGCTGGAAAATGCTTCCAAGATGGTGGACTCACACAGCTGGCACATTGGTGCCGGCTGTTGGTGGGAGGCCTCGGTTCCTTTCCCTGCAGACCTCTCCATAGGCTGCTGAAGCGTCTTCACTGCATGCGGCTGGCTTGTCCCACAGTAAGAGATCCAAGAGGGAGCAAGGCAGCAGGGAGATGTCTTCTCTATCTAGCCTCAGAAGACACATGTCATCACTTCTGCCACATTCTATTCATTAGAAGCAAGTCAGTAAGTTTGGCCTACATTTAAGGGGAAAAAATTAGGTTTCAACTTTTGAAGGGAGGGGTGCCAACATATTTTTGGACATATTTTATTTATTTATTTTTTGAGACAGGGTCTCACTCTGTCCCCCAGGCTGGAGTGCAGTGACACAATCATAGCTCACTGCAGCCTCAAACTTTTGGGCTCATGTGATCCTCCTACCTCAGCCTCCCAGAGTAGCTGGGACTACAGGCACATGCCACCATGCTGGGCTAATTTTTTTTTTTTTTCTATCACCAAGGCTGGAGTGCAGTGGCATGATCATGACTCACTGCAGCCTCAGCCTGCTGGGCTCAAGCGATCCTCCTGCCTCTGCCTCAACCTCCTGAGTAGCTGAGACTATAAGTGTGCACTACCACGCCTGGCTAATTTTTGTATTTTTTGTTTTGCTATGTTTCCCAGGCTGGTCTTGAACTCCCAAGCTCAAGCAATCTTCCTGCCTCCACCTCCCAAAGTGCTGGAATTACAGGCATCAACTACCTTGCCCAGCCATGGACGTATTTTATACCTACCACTGGCTTCTGTGGTTGAAAGGAACAAATGTCAGCTTGTCAAGGAGGGAGGCCCGGTTCTTTCAAGACTAAGACTCATGTGGCTTTGCAGAGCTCGACAGGGGTTAGGGCCCTCAGCAGCTGCAGTTCCTGAGTCTCCTCACTGGTGCTCCAGCATCAGTGTGACTCCAGTGCATGACTTTTTAATTCTTTATTGCAATGATTCCCAGACTTGTAAATTATTCAGATTTCTGAGACATCCCCTCTTGACTCGGTAGTTTCGGGTGTGGCTCAGGAAGCTGCATGCTTAAAAGCACTCCAGGTGAGTCTTAGGTGGGTGAAGACGTTGCCTTTACTCTGCTTTTCCTTTCTGTATTCCAGGGGTCAACTAACTTTTTCTATGAAGGGCCAGAGAGTAAATATTTTAGTATTTGTGGGACATATAAGTCTCTGTCAACATATTTTAAAAAATGCTTTAAAATGCAAAAAGCTGGCTGGGCGCAGTGGCTCACACCTATAATCCCAGCACTTTGGGAGGCCGAGGTGCGCGGATCACCTGAGGTCAGGAGTTCAAGACCAGCCTGACCAACATGGTGAAACCCCATCTCTACTAAAAATACCAAAAATTAGCCGGGTATGGTGGCACATGCCTGTAATCCCAGCTACTAGGGAGGCTGTGGCAGAAGAATCGCTTGAACCCAGGAGGTGGAGGTTGTAGTGAGCCAAGATTGCACCACTGCACTCCAGCCTGGGCGACAGAGAAAGACTGCATCTCAAAAAGAAAAAAAAAATGCAAAAAGCTGCTGGCCAGGTGTGGTGGCTCATGCCTGTAATCCTAGCATTTTGGGACGCCAATGTGGGAGAATTGCCTGAGGCCAGGAGTTCGAGACCGGCCCAGGCAACGTAGAGAGACCCCATCTCTAAAAAAATAAAAAACAAAAAAATAAAAATAAAAATTAGTCAAGTGTGGTGGCGCACCCCTGTAGTCCCAGCTACTTGGGAAGCTGAGGTAGGAGGATCACTTGAGCCCAGGAGGTCAAGGCTGCAATGAGCCGGGAATGCACTACTGCACTCCAGCCTGGGTAACAGAGTGAGACCCTGTCTCAAATAAAATAAAATAAGGTGAAAGCTATTCTCAACTCCCTGGATTTGTCAACTGCTTCTCTACCCCATGGCTTCTGCTTACCTTGACTTTGGTTCACTTAGCTCTTTTCAAGGCTTCTCTCTTTCTCTACCTCAGTTTCAACTTTTCCTGCTGACTTCTTGAGTCCCTCATGAGGTCCCCAACTGACTTCCATTACCTGTCATCCAGCTAGTTCTTGTTTTGGCTTGTTGATTGAGGCCCCCTCCTGTCAGCCTGTGGAATGCTGAGAGGAGGGGTCGCTGCCTTCATCAAATGGTGCCCAAACCTGCCCCTAGCAAGAGTGGAATACACCCCGCTTCATCGGGGTGGGGGCTGTGTGGGGACCCAGTGCCAGCTCAAAGGTCAGACCCCAACTAACTACGAAGGATGCTGGTTCCCTGGGCACTGAGTGGAGAGATGAGGCACAGGACATGGGATGCTCAAGCTGGAGGGGCTCTCAGAGCTTCCAAAGCCGAGTCCTCTTCCCTAGGGGAACTTGCCCGAGATCCTCCAGCAATCAGAGGCAGACATGGGACCAGAGACCAGGTCTTGGACTCTCGGTGTGGAGTTCTCCTGACCAGTCCATGCTGCCTTCTTGCATTTATACACAGCTGCATTTCCACTGTGCACATCTGCCCTGTTTCCCACAATGCACCAACCTGGGCAGATGAGAAGCATCAGAAGACATGTCACCTCTGACATTCCCACGCAGAGATTCTCCCCTAGAGTAGATGGTAATAGATTCTGAAAGCAAGGCAGAACGTTCCTGGATATCTAGCCCACATGCTCACCAACAGGGGAAGGGACTAAGACCAGATCACCAGAGGGGAGTGACTGGCCCAGGCCATGTCACAGAGAGATACAGTGTGCCGGGCATCACGCTAGGCCTTTTTGTGTTGTTGTCAATGCTGTACTGTCCTCCCAGACACAGCAGCTGCTGGAAAGGCTGTCAGCTGACAGCTCTCAGCTGTTATCTCTCTTTGGGACTTGTCTCAGCTGGAGAGAGCTGTTTCACCCTTCCCAGGGAAGCCAGTGTGCAAAGACTCACACCAGGGTAGTTGAGGTGACTCAGACCTATAATACCAGTGCTTTGGGAGGCCAGGTGGAAAGATCACCTGAGGCCAGTAGTTTGAGATCAGCTTGGGCAACATAGCAAGATCCCGTCTCTACCAAAAATTTAAACAATTATCTGAGCATGATTGTGTGCACCTGTAGTCTCAACTGCTCAGGAGGCTGAGGTGGGAGGATTGCTTGAGCTTAGGGGTTTGAGGTCACAGTGAGCTATGATGGCACCAGTGCACTCCAGCAATAGAGCAAGACTCAGTCTCAAAAAAAAAAAAAAAAGACTCACTCCAACTTGAAACAATTGCAAAGGGTGTTCCAGCTCCAGAACTTCTTGGAGGCTGAGGCTTTGTGGTGACTGCAAAATGCCTCCCTCTGCCCCAGTCCTGCTTCCTTCTCTTCCCAAGAGCTCCCTCTAATAAACTTCCTGCATATCAATCCCTGAGTCAGAGTGTATTTCCCAGAGGCACACCCTGTGACACATCTATTATGTCATTTATCCTCACCACAACTCTGAGAACTAGTAGTACTATCCTCAGTTTACAGGAGCTGAGGCTCAGAGAGGTTCACTGAATTGCCCAATATCACACAGCACATGAGTGGTGGAGCCAGGATGCAAATCCAAATCCGTCTGCCTCCAAATCTCACACTCTTTCCATTCTCTTGGGCCAGTTTTCTTGACCACCCTTGTCGTTTGATTAGGGGCAAGTTTGACCCCCAGGACATGGACAAGAACTTGAATGCCATCCAGACGGTGTCAGGGATCCTGCAGGGCCCCTTTGACCTGGGCAACCAGCTGCTGGGACTGAAAGGTGTGATGGAGATGATGGTGGCACTATGTGGCTCAGAGCGCGAGACGGACCAGCTGGTGGCTGTGGAGGCCCTCATCCATGCCTCCACCAAGCTCAGCCGCGCCACCTTCATCATCACCAATGGAGTGTCACTGCTCAAACAGATCTACAAGACCACCAAAAATGAGAAGATCAAGATCCGCACACTGGTGGTGAGTGGGCTCGGTACCACCCTCCTACTCAGGACCAGGTGCCATGCCAGGCACCAGGGACACCAAAATGAATGAGTTGAGGCTGCTGTCCTTGAGGAGACTAGGTTCAAGGGGGCACCAGACCCAGCCACAGACCCCTGCAGAACAGGGCAATATCCAGGGGGCTTGTGAGGATGTAGATTCAGAACAGTGAACTCTGCTGCTTAACCCTGAGGACGTTCGTCTCCCTGCTTATGAACAACATGAACACTGATGATCTTGTGTCCAGAATGCATTTTCAGAGCAAATTCTGAAGAGTCACTTTCTTTAATCAGTTTCTATAAGGTATTTTTTTTTCCACTTTCATTTTACTTTTTGTTTTTTTGAGATGGAGTCTCACTCTGTCACCTAGGCTGGAGTGTAGCAGCGTAATCTCAGCTCACTGCAACCTCCGCCTCCCAGGTTCAGGTGACTCTCGTGCCTCAGCCCCCAGAGTAGCTGGAATTACAGACATGTGCCACCACACCCAGCTAATTTTTGTATTTTTAGTAGAGATGGTGTTTCGCCATGTTGGCCAGGCTGGTCCTGAACTCCTGACCTCAGGTGATCCACCCCGCTGGGCCTCCCAAAGTGCTGGGATTACAGACGTGAGCCACTGTGCCTGGCCTGAAATTATTATTATTAATATTATTATTATTATTATTGTTATTATTTTTTTCAGACAGAGTCTCCCTCTGTAGCCCAGGCTGGAGTCCAGTGGCATGATATTGGCTCACTGCAACCCCCATGATCTCGGCTCACTGCAACCTCCTCCTCCTGGGTTCAAACGATTCTCCTGCCTCAGCCTCCCAAGTAGCTGGGATTACAGATGCCTGCCACCACACCCGGCTAATTTTTGTATTTTTAGTAGAGATGGGGTTTTGCCACGTTGGCCAGGCTGGTCTCAAACTCCTGGCCTAACTGATCCACCCTCCTCAGCTTCCCAAAGTGCTGGGATTACAGGCGTGAGCCACTGCACCCAGCATCAATTTTTTAAAAACAAATTCTAGCTTCTGACAAAAGTGAATTTTCTCTTATGAAACCGCCCCCCTAAGAAAAGTCCAATTTTGTCTGGGTAAAATTTTGCACATCTGAATCTGTTATCCAGAAGATAGGATTTCTCTGTCAGTTTCTGTGCCATAACAAGGTTCCCCATTGAAGCTTCAGATGTGGTTAACTTGGTCTTGCTGGTTTTTCAAAATGGCAGGCACAATACATCTGTGGGGTCAAAATGGTGGGGGAAGGGGGCAGGTCAAGAATTTGCAACTTTATGGGCCTCTACCGTAACCCAGAGCATCAGGGAAAGTATCTCAGCAGAGGTGACACCTGAGCTGAGTTTTACAGTCTGCACAGAGGTGGATCCAAGCAAAGAAAGAGGGGCGAAGTGTTCTGGCCATAGAAACCTGTTTGAGCAAGGCTTCATCCCCAAGCCTTGGTGTCTCTGATCCTGTATGTGTCTGCTGTCTCCTCTCCTCCACAGGGGCTCTGTAAGCTCGGCTCTGCAGGCGGCACAGACTACGGTCTCAGGCAGTTTGCAGAAGGGTCGACAGAAAAACTGGCCAAACAGTGTCGCAAGTAAGGGGGCTGTGTTTCCCAGGCCCTCCACCTCCTCACGCGCCTTCGGGCAAGAGTCTCTGGGGTGT
Source organism: Pongo pygmaeus (assembly GCF_028885625.2). Classification (NCBI taxonomy): domain Eukaryota; kingdom Metazoa; phylum Chordata; class Mammalia; order Primates; family Hominidae; genus Pongo; species Pongo pygmaeus. Next base: position 51,137,639 of record NC_072392.2, read on the forward strand.
GCTCCAGTGGAGTGTGAAAGGGACCTCACCCCTGGTTCACCACCCTGAAATCGCTTCACCCTCTTGACCTGAGCCCTGGGCCCCTTCCCATATGTGCTCCCTCCTCACTTCCAGGTGGCTGTGCAATACGTCCATAGACACCCGGACCCGGCGCTGGGCAGTGGAGGGCCTGGCCTACCTCACGCTGGACGCTGATGTGAAGGACGACTTTGTCCAGGACGTCCCTGCCCTGCAGGCCATGTTTGAGCTGGCCAAGGCAAGTGTCGGGGAGTCTGGCCCGACCACAAACCTCAGGAAACGTCTGCTGGGTCCAGACCCACAGGGAATGGATCCCAGTCTTCCTCCTGGCTCCACTCCTTACCCCTGTGTAAATGTGATTGGTTATTTCCCCCTTTCTGGCCCTCATTTTACCTGATTGTAAAATGGACTCCCGACTCCCAATGCCTTCCAGAGATGGGAAGATGCACAGGAGGGCAGTTTGTTTTCCTGGGGCCCTCAGGAGGTGAGGTCTTGAAGGACCTGAGGCAACTAAAAAAAAAAAAAAAAAAATAGCGGGGCATCGTAGCATGCGCCTGTAATCCCAGCACTTTGGGAGGCTGAGGCGGGCGGATGGCTTGAGCTCAGGGGTTCAGGACCAGCCTGGGCAACATGGTGAAACCCCATCTCTACAAAAAATATAAAAATTAGCTGGGTGTGGTGGCACATACCTGTAATCCCAGCTACTCGGGAGGCCGAGGTGGGAGGATTGCTTGAGCCTTGGGAGATCGAGGCTGCAGTGAGCTAGAATTGCAGCTCTGCACTCCAGCCTGGGTGACAGAGAGAGACCTTGCCTCAAGAAAATAAATACATAAAAGAGGCTGTGCCTGGCCTTTCTGGGAACCTGCCCTCCCTCCCAGGCCCTCCCAGACTCCTTTCCTCACCTGCTGGGCCAACTCCCTGGCTCTTGTCTACCAGTAAAGGTAGGAAGCATGGGAGAGATTTTCGCCAGGACCGGAAAATGTCCAGCTCCCGCCTCATCTCCAGTTGGATGGGAAAGTGTTAGACTGGGCTTGTGGAAGAGGCACAAAGCGAGGATCTTTGTGGGACAGCTCCTATTCATACTGTCAGAGCTACTGTGGAGGGTGCAGGAGACACTGCTGCCTGCCTTTATGGGCAGAGCTGTTCCTCTCCTGCGCTGCTGTCTTTCCTCGGAATGGGCCCTACCAACTGCACTCCTCCCACACCAACCTGCCGGCCATGTAAGGGAGCATCCTGGAAGCAGAGGCTTGTCCTAAAGTTTCCTTTCTGCTTTCCCTCTCCCCAACCCTGTGCCTTCCAGACCAGTGACAAGACCATCCTGTACTCGGTGGCCACCACCCTGGTTAACTGCACCAACAGCTACGATGTCAAGGAGGTCATCCCAGAGCTTGTCCAGCTCGCCAAGTTCTCCAAGCAGCATGTGCCGGAGGAACACCCCAAGGTAGGTTCAGGCGTGACCTGGGAGGGGTCTGGTCTGTGCCACTAGGCCTCCAAAGGAGGCGGAACGGCAAAAGGAGTAGTGTCAGGAGTGGCACGGTGTGTGTTTGGGTGGTTGGGGGTAAGATACATGTACACTGAATATGTTAATGGTAAACTTTCCCACCAGATGGTGCTCATGCTTTTTATTTGTTTTTATTTTCTATTTTGAAAAAAATCCAACAATTTATAGTCTGAGAAAACAAACGGAGCCATGATGGACACTTTGCAATTTGTGTTGTTGATTTTATGGATAAAAGACAGTTTTATTTCATGTCTCCAACAGATAACAATTTGATTTTCTCAGATTTCTGGATTTTGTGACATGGGTGCTAAGTAGGAATCATGAGAGGAGAGGCATGGTCAGCATTAGCCCAGAAGTCACAGATCCCCCGGAACCCTCTCCAACAATTCCCTGCACATGAAGATAGATTTGTGTGTGATTTGCATAAGAATATATGCAAGATATTGCCAGCCAATAAAATCATTTAGTTTTTTTAATGATCAAAGTAATATAATCATGCTGCAAAACGAGTTAAAATGTGGAGAAAAGAAAATAACCACTCATGATTACGTCATCTCCACATGACTGCTGTTGGCATTTTGATGTTATATTACCTACCAGAGGCTTTTTTTCTATGTATCTTTTTTCTTTTCACAGTTATAATCAGAATATATTTATCATTTTGTGCCCGATTTTGGAAAAATATGTTTTTCACATTGCCATCTCATTCTCTGAATCATTTTTATTTTATTTATTTTTTGAGACAGAGTCTTGCTCTGTCACCCAGGCTGTAGGGCAGTGGTGAGACCTAGGCTCAATGCAACCTCCGCCTCCTCGATTCAAGTGATTATCCTGCCTCAGCCTCCCGAGTAGCTGGAATTACAGGCATGTGCCGCCACTCCCAGCTAATTTTTGTATTTTTAGTAGAGACAGGGTTTTACCATGTTGGCCAGGCTGGTCTTGAACTCCTGACCTCAAGTGACCCACCCACTTTGGCGTCCTAAAATGCTGGGAATCCAGGCGTGAACCACCGCACCCAGCCTCTGAATCATTTTTGAAAGCTGCATGATTCATCCAGGCAACGGTACAGAGCATGTGCTGTGGCTGTGAAGTTCCAGTGTGGCTTCCAGGGCTTGCCCAGGGTTGTCAGCCCCTTCCCCATCACTCCCCACTCTGGGGATTGTCTGTAGGGACTCTTTAACCCTGGGTTGACTTTGGGTTTCCAGCAAACCCAATCCATTGTTATGGCGGCTTCATCCACTGTGTTCTTTCTCTCCTGCCTATACCCTCTCTCTACCTCCACTCCCACCCCAGCCTTTTCCAAGAAAAACAATATATGCATCATTTAGTCTTTTGGATTATCCTCCTTTTATTTCATTCCTCTGTGAATGAGAGAATCTTCGGGACTGGTTTTCTATGCTATCAGCTCCTCAGGCTCTGTCTTGGGATTAGGGAAGGCAAGGAAGAGGAGAGACAGTCACACACGACAGCAGGGCATGCTATATACCTCTTGGCAGTTGTTTGGGAAGAGGGAATCTGGAGAAGTGTCTTAGTTTCCTATTGTTTCTAAAACACATTGCCACAAGCTCTGTGGCCTAAAACAACACAATTTTTACTTTTTTTTTTTTGAGACTGAGTCTCCCTCTGTCGCCCAGGCAGAGTGCAGTGGTGCAATCTTGGCTCACTGCAACCTCCGCCTCCTGGGCTCAAGCAATTCTCCTGCTTCTACCTCCTGAGTAGCTTGGATTACAGACATGCTCCACCATGCCCAGCTAATTTTTGTATTTTTAGTAGAGACGGGGTTTCGTCATGTTGCCCAGGCTGGTCTCAAACTCCTGGGCTCAAGTGATCCACCCACCTCAGCCTCCCAAAGTGCTGGGATTACAGACGTGAGCCACCACGCCTGGCCCAGTTTTAAAAATCTTATAGCTCTGGAAGTCAAGAGTCCTAAAATGAGTCTCATTCGTCTAAAGTCAAGGTGTTAGCAGGGCTGGTTTCTTTGGGAGGCTCTAAGGGAGAATCATTTTGTTGCCTTTTTCAGCTTCTAGAGGCCACCTACATGCCTTGGCTGGTGACCTTGAACCACTCCGACCTCACTTCCATTCCATTGTTACATCTCCTAGTACTAACTCTGATCTTCCTGCCTCCCTCTTATAAAGATCCTGGTGATTATATTGGGCCCACACAGACATCTAGGCTTACCTCCCCATCTCAAAATCCTTAGCTTAATCATGTCTGCAAAATCCCTTTTGCCATGTAAGGTCCCACATTCACAGGTTCCAGAGATTAGGCCATGGACATCTTTTTTTTTTTTTTTTGAGACGGAGTCTCACTGGTCGCCCAGGCTGGAGTGCCGTGGCACGATCTCGGCTTACTGCAAGCTCCGCCCCTGGGTTCATGCCATTCTCCTGCCTCAGCCTCCTGAGTAGCTGGTGGCGCCCGCCACCACGACCAGCTCATTTTTTGTATTTTTAGTAGAGGTGGGGTTTCACCATCTTAGCCAGGATGGTCTTGATCTCCTGACCTCGTGATCTGCCCGCCTCGGCCTCCCAAAGTGCTAGGATTACAGGCGTGAGCCACCGCACCCGGCCAGGCCATGGACATCTTTGGAGGCCATTATTCAACCAGCCCCAAGAATTCAGAAAGTACCATCTTTGGTTCCAATACAGATTGGCCTGGCACCCAGGACCCTCCCACATTGCCGTCTTTTCATCTCCCCAGGACAAGAAGGACTTTATAGACATGCGGGTGAAGCGGCTTCTGAAGGCGGGTGTCATCTCTGCCCTGGCTTGCATGGTGAAAGCAGATAGTGCCATCCTCACTGACCAGACCAAGGAGCTGCTGGCCAGGTGGGGCTACAGTGGACCAAAGCTTGGAACTAGGGCTGGGGGCTGAGGGGCCTAGAGTGCAGCACACTGGGCAGGGAGATAGAAATGGTGGGGGCCTAAATGAGAAGATAAACTACTGGGAAAGCCTGGTGAAAGGTCTGAGGGCATCAGCTTTGAAAAGTGACATGGGACCAGGGGTGGTGGCTCATGCCTGTAATCCCAGGGCTTTGGGAGGCCGAGGTGGGAGGATTGCTTGAGCCCAGGTATTCAAGACTAGCTTGGGAAACATATTGAGACCCCATCTGTACAAAAAAATTTTTACATTAGCCTGGCGCAGTGGTGTGCACCTGTACTCCCAGCTACTTGGGAGGCTGAGGCAGGAGGATCACTTGAGCCCAGGAATTCAAGGCTGCAGTGAATGATGATGGTGCCACTGCACTCCAGCCTGGGTAACAGAGCAGGATCCTGTCTCTATACAAAAAAGAAATAAAGAAAGAAGGAGAGAAAGAGGGAAAGAGAGAGAGAAAGGAAGGGATGGAGGGAGGAAAAAAGGAAGGAAAGAAGGGAAAAGAAGAAGGAAGGAAGGAGAAAGAAAAAGAAAGAAAGAAAGACGAAGAAAGGAGGGAAGGAAGGAGGGAAGGAAGGAAGGAGGGAAGGAAGGAGAGAGGAAAGAAAGAAAAGAAAAGAAAGAAAGAAAGAGAAAGGAAGGAAAGGAAAGGAAGGAAGGAAGGAGAAGGAAAGAAAGAGGGAGAGAAGGAAAGAAGGAGGGAAAGAAGGAAAGGAAGGAAGAGAAGTGGCATGTTGGGCAGGTCATCACAGGTGAAAGTTTGCATCAGGAGAAAGGAGGCCTCTGTTCCTTCTTGTTACCTTGTTCCCAGAGATTAAAGGCACAGTCTGTGTGCAGCCTGGCCAGGGAGGCAGGCAAGATCACAGCTACAGTCCGATGCAATGGGTGCCATGATGTGGGAAGCACAAAGGGCTGGTTGGAGCACAAGCAGTGTCCCCTAACCAGCCAGACTGGAGGGGAGGTGGGTGGGCAGCTGGTAAGTCCTCCTGGGGGATGTGACAACTCAATCTGTGAAGGAAGGAAAGGAGCCACCTAAATGCAGGAGAGGGAAGGTTCCGGGCAGAGAGAATAGCATCTGCAAAGACACTGAGGATGGAGAGAGAATGAGTGAATTTGGGGTTCTCCTGCAATATGTCTGGGGCAGAGAATGCATAGGAAGGGCTAGTGCTGGATGAGACAAAAGAGGAGGCCAGAGCCAGATCATGGAGCACCTGGGGCACATCCATGTTGAAAAGCTTCTCCTGGGTGGTTGTGTCCCTAAATAGTGATAGTGAGGAGTGCTCTTTGCAGCCTCACTTGGCCTCACTTCCTTCCCAGCCAATTATTTCCATGATGTCATCTTCCCAAGGTGGTTAATTCTGGGGCATGGGCACACAAGTGGCACTTTCCATGGTCTCCCTTTTCATCCCAGGGTTTCACTGGCTCTGACTGGCTGGCCTGCTGCTGCTGCTGCTGCTGCTGCTGCTGCTGCTGCTGCTGCTGCTGCCTGTGAAGGTGTGCTGGTGCATTAACTGTTCTCCTTTCTTCTCGGTCCTACAGGGTGTTCCTGGCACTGTGTGACAACCCAAAGGACCGAGGCACCATTGTGGCTCAAGGTGGTGGCAAGGTAACTGGGCAGGACATGGTTCTTGCCATCCTAGAAGGTGCCTTTGTGCATGCTGTTTGCCTAGCCCAAGAATAATGTACTCTCTGCCCCAACTCAACCTCCTGGAATACGGCCACCAGTTATCTGCGCTGTCTGTGCTCATAGCCCCAAGCCAATTTCTGCTTGACTTTATGCTTTGATGGTATGTACTTTGGAATTGCATCTATCCTCCTTGCTATTGGAAGGAAGCACCATGCAAAGACAGAGACCCTGGACTTTGATGTAGAAGACTTGTAGTTGAGTTCTTGCTCTTCCCATTTTTGACTGCATAACCTCAGGCAAAATACTTAATCTCCCAGCCACAGCTTCTTCATCTGTAAAATAGGGGAAAAATCACACTTTCACTTTGCAGACTGTCACAAGAATTAGAGAAAATATAGAAAGTATTGATTCATGGTAGGTGCTCAATAGATGTCTCATGTTAAGATTGGGTTTGGCTGCAACTCTGTCTCTATTAAAAATACAAAAATTAGCTGGGCGTGGTGGCGTGCACCTGTAATCTCAGCTACTCAGGAACCCGAGGCAGGAGACTTGCTTGAACCCAGGAAGAGGAGGTTGCAATGAGCCGAGATCATGCCATTGCAGTCCAGCCTGGGCAACAAAAGCGAAACTCTGTCTCAAAAAAACAAAACAAAACAAACAAAAAGATTGAGTTTGGCTTGGGCAGCAAGTAAAAAATTTGTTGATTGAATTATTTATTTTTCCAAAAGCTGAAGGAATATTTAGGTGGGTGGGAGGAAGTAAAGACCTGAATGTGCGCTGGGAACCAAGAGGAGTGAATATGTGATTAAGGATTTAATTGCTTTCCATGATGTGTAAGGGCTGATTATACGGCAGAGTTTTCCTGGACGTCCCGTGGGACAGACAGATAGCACCTGGAGAAGGAGGATAGGAGGGAAGCCTCTGGATGTCTGTGACTAAGTAGTGACCTTGCCCTTTCTTGCAGGCCCTGATTCCCCTGGCTTTGGAGGGCACAGATGTGGGCAAGGTGAAGGCAGCCCACGCTTTAGCAAAGATAGCTGCTGTCTCCAATCCGGACATTGCTTTTCCTGGGGAGCGGGTAGGTGCTTGGGTAGATGGGATAGGGCAATGGGAGGGGTCTCCTCTGCTCCTAGAGGCCTTTCTCCTTGTCATTCTACCTCCAGCCTGGGACAGGGGCATGGTGCTGTTACAGGGAGGGTGATGCATGGAGGCACCTGGATTCCAGGCCTGGTTCTGCCTCTGACAAACAGGATTGCCCTCTCCAAAATTCAGTTATCCTTTCTATAGAGTAAAGAAAATAATCAGGTGAGGGAACAAAGTCCTCACCTGACCAAACCCTTGACCCCTCCCCAACAGGTATATGAGGTGGTGCGGCCCCTCGTAAGACTCTTGGACACACAGAGGGATGGGCTTCAGAACTATGAGGCTCTCCTAGGCCTCACCAACCTGTCTGGGCGGAGTGACAAACTCCGGTGAGTGTGGTGAGTGTGGCAGGGGTGGAGAGAGGTGGCTCAAAAAGTGTTTGTTTGAAATTTCACATAATGTGCTGAGAATGCTCTTCTCCGAAGACAACATCAAAGGCAAGGGGTGGGATTTGAGTTAGCACTTAGTAAACCACACAGTGGCTATACCAAAGCCAAAAGATGCTATAAGGCCCTTCTTTTTCTTTTCTTTTTTTTTCTTTCCTTTTCTTTTCTTTTTTTTCTTTTCTTTTCTCTTCTCTTCTCTTTTCTTTTTCTTTTCTTTTTTTCTTTCTTTTTTCTTTTCTTTTCTTTTCTTTTCGAGACTGAGTCTTGCTCTGTCACCCAGGCTGGAGTGCAGTGGCACTATCTCAGCTCACTGCACCCTCTGCCTCCAGGGCTCAAGCTATTTTCCTGCCTCAGCCTCTCGAGTAGCTGGGACTACAGGAGTACGCCACCATACCCAGCTAATTTTTGTATTTTTAGTAGAGACAGCGTTTCCCCATGTTGGCCAAGCTGGTCTCAAACCCGCGACCTCAGGTTATCTGCCCGCCTTGGTCTCCCAAAGTGCTGGGATTACAGGTGTGAGCCACCACACCCAGCCAGCACTTCTTTCTAAAGTAGTAATGATCACCATTCTAACTGGCGTGAGATGGTATCTCATTGTGGTTTTGATTTGCATTTCTCTGATAACCAGTGATGATGAGCATTTTTTCATGTGTCTGTTGGCTGCATAAATGTCTTCTTTTGAGAAATGTCTGTTCATATCCTTTGCCTACTTTTTGATGCGGTTGCTTTTTTCTTGTAAATTTGTTTAAGTTCTTTGTAGATTCTGGATATTAGCCCTTTTTCAGATGGGTAGATTGCAAAAATTTTCTCCCATTCTGTAGGTTGCCTGTTCATTCTGATGATAGTTTCTTTTGCTGTGCAGAAGCTCTTTAGTTTAATTAGATCCCATTTGTCAATTTTGGCTTTTGTTGCCATTGCTTTTGGTGTTTTAGTCATGAAGTCTTTGCCCATGCCTATGTCTTGAATGGTATTGCCTAGGTTTTCTTCTAGGGTTTTTATGGTTTTAGGTCTTACATTTAAGTCTTTAATCCATCTTGAGTTAATTTTTGTGTAAGGTGTAAGGAAGGGATCCAGTTTCAGCTTTCTACATATGGCTAGCTAGTTTTCCCCGCACTATTTATTAAATAGGGAATCCTTTCCTCATTTCTTGCTTTTGTCAGGTTTGTCAAAGATCAGATGGTTGTAGATGTGTGGTGTTATTTCTGAGGCCTCTGTTCTGTTCCATTGGTCTACATATCTGTTTTGGTACCAGTACCATGCTGTTTTGGTTACTGTAGCCTTGTAGTATAGTTTGAAGTCAGGTAGCGTGATACCTGACCCTGGTGATGCCTCCAGCTTTGTTCTTTTTGCTTAGGATTGTCTTGGCTATGCCTGCTCTTTCTTGGTTCCATATGAACTTTAAAGTAGTTTTTTCCAATTCTGTGAAGAAAGTCATTTGAATCCATAAACTATCTTGGGCAGTATGGCCATTTTCACGATATTGATTCTTCCTATCCATGAGCATGGAATGTTCTTCCACTTGTTTGTGTCCTCTTTTATTTTGTTGAGCAGTGATTTGTAGTTCTCCTTGAAGAGGTCCTTCACATCCCTTGTAAGTTGGATTCCTAGGTATTTTATTCTCTTGGTAGCAATTGTGAATGGGAGTTCACTAATGATTTGGCTCTCAATGATCTAGAACTAGAAATACCATTTGACCCAGCAATCCCATTACTGGGTATATACCCAAAGGACTATAAATCATGCTACTATAAAGACACATGCACATGTATGTCTATTGTGGCACTATTCACAATAGCAAAGACTTGGAACCAACCCAAATGTCCATCAATGATAGACTGCATTAAGAAAATGTGACACATATGCACCATGGAATACTATGCAGCCATAAAAAAGGATGAGTTCATGTCCTTTGCAGGGACATAGATGAAGCTGGAAACCATCATTCTGAGCAAACTATCACAAGGACAGAAAACCAAACACCACATGTTCTCACTTGTAGGTGGGAGTTGAACAATGAGAACACATGGACACAGGGCGGGAAACATCACACACCGGGGCCTGTCGGGGGTGGGGAGCTGGGTGAGGGATAACATTAGAAGAAATACCCTAATGTAAATGACAAGTTGATGGGTGCAGCAAGCCAACATGGCACGCACATGTATACCTATGTAACAAACCTGCACGTTGTGCACATGTACCCTAGAATTTAAAGTATTAAAAAAAAAAAGATATCCAGGTGGATAGTGGGATAAAGTGTATTCCTCTGTGGAAGCAGGAGTATGTCAGCATATACTGGGTTGGGATTCTTTTGGTTGCCAGTAGCAGAAAACTTAACTATGGTAGCCCTAAGCATAAAGGAAATTTATTGGCTCATGTAGATAAAAAGTCTGGGGTAACAAGATTCAGGTGTGGCTTGGTGCAGGGCTTACAAAGCTGCCTTAGGTTCCTGTTCTCTCTGTCTCTCCTCTCCTTTCTGTATTGTTTAATTCTCAATGGGCTTTTCTGCTCTCTCATGGTTATAAGGGCAGCTCTGGCCTTCACATCTTCTTGGATCTACATCCAGGATGAGAGAGAGAGAGAGAGAATTTCTTTACTGCAATAATACAGAGGCTCTCCAGTTGGGTGATATCCAGAACCCACTGCTGTGGCCAGGATGCCATGCTATACAATTTAGTTTAGGCTCATGGTGCCCCTCCTAGAGCTGGGGGCAGTTTGATGCCACATCAACCATGCTGGCTGGGGATGTGGGAAGGACAGCACCAGAATGGAAGAACGGTCCCTGGGTGGCCAGAAAACCCCTATGGTCACTGCAGAAGACTCAAGGGTCTTTCTTCCTCCACTATCCTACGCTAGGCAGAAGATCTTTAAGGAGAGGGCCTTGCCAGACATCGAGAACTACATGTTTGAGAATCATGATCAACTGCGGCAGGCGGCCACCGAGTGCATGTGCAACATGGTGCTCCACAAGGAGGTGAGGCAGGGGCTCAGGATGGAGACCCAGGCGTGATCAGGAGACCCGGGTGTGATCAAGGCACGAGAGGCAGGCCAGGGTCAGGGCCTGGGGTGAGATCGGGAGCTGTTATGATGACATTAAGGTAGCATTTTGGGCAGAAAATCCAGGGATCCCTAAATCTTTCCTAGATTATAGCCCCGTCCCTGTAGGGGCCCTGAGAGAAAAGATATGCATAAAGGAAAAAGTACAAAGCTGGGGCTTTGAATCCAAACCCTGGGCTAGATGAGGTGGAAGGCACCATTTCCCTAAGTTACTTAGGCCCAAATAACCTTAAAACAAAGCAGGATATGAGACCAGGGCCTCTCAGAGGTCAAGGAAGGCTAGACCACTTGCATTTATTGAAGCTCCACATATATAAAAAAAGGAAGAAATGCCAAATACAGTTATCAACCATTTTAGGATGTCTTAAATGTCAGCATTTAATGAACTACCACTGTTCCCATAGAAATTGCAACGCAATATAACTGTACTCATCACAGAATAATTATAGGGTTTATAAAAATAAAATGAATTCAGAACATGCTGTAGGCCTCATGGTCCAGTCATGGGACAAATGATACCCATCTGGTGAATGTCTTCTTCTTCCCATCCTGTCAGAGTACTGCTGTGCCTGTAGATATAATCTTATCAGAGATAACAGCAGGGTCTAAATTTCAGGCCCTTCATTAACATGAGGGCCAAGCTGAATGGCCCTCCTGGGCCCCCACATAGGGGCTAGCGTGAGACCCAGTCTGTTTACCCTCAACACCTGAACCTTAGATCTTCTCACTGTTATAGGGGAAAACCTAACCCATTAAAGCCTACTAAAGGCCGGGTGTGGTGGCTCATGCCTGCAGTCCCAACACTTTGGGAGGCTGAGGTGGGTGGGTCACTTGAAGTCAGGAATTCGAGACCAGCCTGGCCAACATGGCGAAACCCTGTCTCTACTAAAAGTACAAACATTAGCCAGGCATGGTGGTGGGTGCTTGTAGTCCCAGCTACTCGGGAGCCTGAGACATGAGAATCGCTTGAACTTGGGGGGCAGAGGTTACAGTGAGCCGAGATCGTGCCACTGCACTCCAGCCTGGGTGACAAAGCAAGACTGCATCTCAAAAAAAAAAAAAAAAAAGCATATTAAAGTCAGGGGGAATGAAGCTACCAGGGTCTACCAGGGAACTGGCCTAAGGCTGGGCTGGGGGCCTGGCAGCCATAGAGGAGACAGAGAGTGTGTCCAAGGAGATGGGCGGGGAGGCTGAGAGGTTGAGAGAGGTAATGGGAGGAGGGAGGCAACCTTTCCTATGGGAGCACCGGCTGCTGCAACAACCCAAGTCAAAACGTTCAGTGGTCCCAATAGGATAGAAGTTCATTTCTTGCTCACCATGTCAAAGTCCTATTTGGATTGGGTGGCTCACTTTTTTTTTTTTCTGAGATGGAGTCTGGGTCTGTCACCCAGGGTAGAGTGCAGTGGTGTGATCTCAGCTCACTGCAACCTCCACCTCCTGGGTTCAAGCAATTGTTCTGCCTCAGCCTCCCGAGTAACTGGGAGTACAGGCGTGTGCCACCACCCCCGGCTAATTTTTTGTATTTTTAGTAGAGACGGGGTTTCACCATGTTAGCCAGGATGGTTTTGATCTCCTGACCTCATGGTCTGCCTGCCTTGGCCTCCCAAAGTGCTGGGATTACAGGCGTGAGCCACCGCACCTGGCCGGGTGGCTCACTTTCAAGCTGACTCAGGGATCCAGGCTTGTTTGATCATCAAGAACTGTCTTCTCCTCTGCCACACTGGGAGTGGATTCCATTCTGATGGTGAATGGGGAGACAGACTGAGGGAGAGGTGCCTGAAAGTGACACATCACTTCCACTCATGTTCCATCTATGAGAACTAGGCCACCACCACATCGAGATGTGAGAAATGGGGGAATGTAGTCCATGTAAGGGCAGCTGTGTCCCAGGAGAGGGGGCCATGCTGACCCCTCTGATATATGGTGACCTCTGCCATGCTCTCACCTCCCAAGACCACTGCTCCAGCTTCAGGGAGATGCAGGTAGAGGGTCACACCTGGGAAGCTGTGATCTTGGTCCTCTTTTGGAGTTCCACTTCTAGGAAACCTGGCCCAGTAGAATGCTCTGAGACTTGACCACCTAGATTTTACAGTAGTGCAGAGGGGTGAGGATGAGATGCTGTGAGGGGTTAATACCTCTCTGAGACATGTCCGGGCACTGGTACCCTGGAAGCTCTTCTCCTGGTTTTCAGATCGTTGGGAAGCCTCATCTCTCACCTGGTGGAGATGGCACTGTAGCTTTCTAATACCAAGCAAACCACATAATTGTTCCCTGCTTCTGCCCCAGTCCCTGCAAAATCATTTTATGGAAGACCCTGAAGGCCCATCCATTGTGGGAGAAACCTTCCAAGGTTCCCCAAAGGGATGGGAAATACAGTTCCTCAGGCATCATCTACCCTGCAGGAGTGTGTGCCTGCCTCCTTCCCCTGGTGTGGAGGCTGAATGCAAACAGAGGTGGTGAAGCACACTAGATGGGGAATTCCTTATTTTCTTTACTTGGAAGAATTTGTAGCCCCTTCATTCAACCAGTCAGGGAAGGCTTCTTCGTGGGGGTAGCATGAGTGACCTGCTCAAAGGGAAACTCTAAGAGATCTTGGGTCAGAGAACTTCAGATGTATCTTTCCCTCTTCAGGCTGGGCAGATTGGGGATAGTTTTCTCTGAGCCATGTTCCTGCCTCCCACAGGTACAGGAAAGGTTCTTGGCTGACGGGAATGACCGGCTGAAGCTGGTGGTGCTGCTCTGCGGGGAGGATGATAATAAGGTGCAGAATGCAGCTGCAGGGGCTCTGGCCATGCTGACAGCAGCACACAAGAAACTGTGCCTCAAGATGACTCAAGTGGTAAGAGCTGGCCCTGGGGATAGGATAGGCTGGGTGGGCTCCAGGGAATCTCCCTACCCACAGACCACACTGGATGATCCTCTGGGGAGGCCAGCTCCTAAAGAAACCCCTCACAGCCCCCAGGCATCTGTTCCTACTGCCTAAGGAGAGGAGGATCTATTCCCTTCAGTGCCTTATGTTCATTATTTGGTCTTCCCAAGTGTGCTAGCTCAAACCCTCCCACTGGAGTTTCACCCATTGCCTTTAGTGGTGCATATACCTCATTGCTTAAGAACAACAGCAATGCTAACCACTGCCATGGAGCTCCAGAGCTTCCCAAGAGAAGCACGGATGTGGCTGGGATGCCATAAGGAGCTTACGGTTTGGCAAAAAAGCTGCAGATTCTCTTAGGTGGACACAATGACCAGCTCCTATGAGACTGTGGCCATTGCAGCAGGTGTAATGGAAATGATATCTGTGTGGTCACAAATGTGGGAGTGCACAATGAAACTTTCCTTATTTCACCAAACTGAGGAGTTTGTGGGCACTCATCTCTCCCCGTGGTGAAAAATGTGGACATCTCAATTCAAAGGTGTTCATGTCTGGTTTAAAGGCAGACTCTTTTAGATAGTCAGTGTAAGGTGTGTGTGTGTCGGCAGATGTGTTCTCTAAGTTCCAAGAGGGGTTATATTGTCCTGGCATCTGGCAAGGGTGTATCTGCTGAATGTAGCTCATCCTGCATGGTCTTTGGACTTCAGCTTCTTTCCCTAAGGCAAGCTTCTCAAAACTGTAATGTGTGTAAGAATCACCTGGGCAACTTGTTAAAACAGTTTCCCCACATGTTCTGATTTAGTAGATTGGGGGTGGGATGCTAACAGCTTGGGGTCCACACTTTGAAATCACTGCCCTAGAGCAGCCTCTGCTGGTGTCACTGGTCACATAACTCTTGTTGCAGGTCCTCACAGGACCCTCTGTGACTCCTTGCACTTAGTAAGTGCCAGGTATTGCCCTAAGTGTTTACATTTATTAAGTCATTTAATTCTCCCAACCACCCTGTGAGGTGGATATTATTATTATCATTATCCCTGTTTTACAAATGAGGAAACTGAGGTGCAGAAAAGCAACTAGCCCAAGGCCACACAGCCTGTTAGTTGGAAAGGGATTGGAACCCTTCAGGATTGCCAACCCACTCCTGGCCACTTTGTTGTTCTTCCTTGCGGGGCTCAGACATCTTGGCTGCATTTTTGTTCTGACACGGGGCTTCCTGGGGACTCTGTGAAGCTGCTCAGACCCATCTTTTGTGCCACCCCATGGCCATGTTGGATGCTGGACATCTCTACAGTCTCATGTCATCTGGGCTATGCCGTGGGCTATGCTTCCTGTTCTGGAATCCCATCATTGTTGAGTTTCTATCACTGCTTCTTTTGACCCTCGGTGACTCATCCCAAGGAGCGATGGGCCCTGGACCCATTATCAGTTACACTTCAGCATAGAAACTTTCCAGCATAGAACCATGCCACAGCTAGCTGAGCTTTCATGTTCTTTCCTTGGGATAGGACATTCAGTGCAGAGTTTACAAAAGTTGGGTTAGATGCTCAAAAGCCAAGAATTTGCCTTTTCTTCCCCCCTGTGTCTGTCTCCCCATGTGCTTGTGGAAAGCGAGCCCTGCTGACAAATGCCAGGTGAGCGTAACAGGTACAAAGAAGCCCAAGGGAAAACCTTTGCGTTGGTGTTTTTTTTTAATTCATTTTTATTTTTATTTTTTTTTTTTGAGACAGAGTCTTGCTCTTTTGCCCAGGCTGGAGTGCAGTGATACAATCTTGGCTCACTGCAACTTCCACCTCCTGGGTTCAAGCGATTCTCCTGCCTCAGCCTTCCTAGTAGCTGGGATTACAGGCGTGCACCACCACACCTGGCTAATTTTTGTATTTTTAGTAGAGAGGGGGTTTCCCCATGTTGGCCAGGCTGATCTCGAACTCCTGACCTCATGCTCCACCTGCCTTGGCCTCCCAAAGTGCTGGGATTACAGGCATGAGCCACCGCACCCGGCCTGGGTTGGTGTCTTAAATCATCACGTACTTGCCCTGCATCCACTTCTACTTGTTGAGCACTTACTGTGCTCCAGCCCCCATGCTAAGCTCTTTCCATGTATCATCTCATTAAATCACCACAATGTTAGAGGTAGGTGTAGAAGATGACCCTGAGGCTTACAAAGGTTAAATAACTTAGCTGAGGCCATGTAGTTGGTAAGTGGCTGAGCTGGGACCTGAACACTGGCCTCTCTGACTCAAATCCCCAGGCTGATGACCTTTCTACTCTGCTGCCCCAAGTGTATCTGTTGAATGATATAGGAGTCAAGCCTCCTGGTTCTATTCTCAGCATTATCTCTGTCTCCTGGGATGATCAGAGGAGTCTAGAGTCCTACATTCCCAAGAATAGAAGTTGGGTTGCTTGACAGCTGGGAATGGAGGAAGAATGGAAGTGAGAATACATTTGAGACTCTCATGTTGATTCCAGCTAAAGTCAGGGCTGGGGGAGAGCATGTCTGCATGCCTGGAGCTGATGTCTCAAAGGGCACCTGGTTTGGCAGAAGCAGGCATTGCCCATGTGCCCAGTGTGAGAATCCTCCTTTTGAACACTCTGCATCCGTATTCTTCTCAGGCTTGCAGTGGGTCTGGCCTTTTGCTTCTTAGGCTGCTTAAGAAATAAATGGATGTGAGAAAATGAATCCTCTACTATTTCCAGATGCGTGACCATAGCAAAGTTATGCTGATTCCTTTAGTCCTTTTGTTTTAGTTCATTTTCTGTTGCTATAACAGAATACCTGAGACTAGGTAAAAGAAAAGAGGTTCACTTTGGCTCACAGCTCAGGGAGCTTGGAAGTCCAAGATCAGACAGTGTCATCTGATTTGCTTTTGGTGAAGGTCTTGTGCTGTGTCATAGCATGATTTAGAAGCAGAAGGGGAATTGTGTGTGTGTGTGAAAAGGATAAAACACAAGAGGTGGCAATTGGGACCATGAGTGGCTCTCATGGTTACTAGTCTAGTCCCTTGAGAGCAAGAACTCACTGCTGCAAGAATTAACACATTCCTGTGACAGCAGCATTAATTCCTCTTAATGACCTAATTACCTCTTAAGGGCCCCACCTCCCAACATTGCCACACCAGGGACCACATTTCCAACACATGAACTCTGGGGACACGCTCAAACCTAGCACCTTCCTTACCTTTTTCCCTGCCTCCAGACAACCCAGTGGTTGGAGATCCTCCAGCGGCTTTGCCTGCATGACCAGCTGTCTGTCCAACACCGGGGCCTGGTCATCGCCTACAACCTACTGGCAGCCGATGCTGACCTGGCCAAGAAGCTGGTAGAGAGTGAGCTGCTGGAGATCCTGACTGTGGTGGGCAAACAAGAACCAGATGAGAAGAAGGCAGAAGTGGTTCAGACAGCACGAGAATGTCTCATCAAGTGCATGGATTACGGCTTCATTAAACCAGTGTCTTAGACAGGGACCCTCAGGGATGCTGCGAGTGGTCCTGTACTGTGCAGAGTCCTGGGCTGGGTTCTTCTGGAGTGTCAGGTCATCTAGGGATCATAGCAATGATAATGAAGTCTCAATATAAAGGAAAGACTTGACCGTTCTCTGAGTTGTGAATCTTCTCCTTTGTCCTGACAGAGTTTGGATGTTTCACTCTCTCTCTTGCTTCCTGTCTCCTTACATTTGTCATGTTTCAGAAATTCCCAGAATAATTTTCACCCTTGATTAGAAATAGGTTGGATCATTCTTTCTGTACCTATTCTGAAGGCCAGGATAATAGGTTGAAGTTCTTTATATTTTGGAAAATGGATTTTGTGGTAAGGTAGGAACTAACGGGTGTGTGCATATAAAGGTTAATGCTGTTGTATTTGGATGTTGATCTGTGCTGTTTTCATGACCTCTCTCCCACACCATTTGAATCAGCCTGTTCAGAACTGTGTGTTTCACCTGCAGTGCTCCGTCCCAGTTCCATGCCCATTCCCATCACTTCACTGTGATGGAAATAGAGTTTATGTTCAACAGTGGGACATGACCTCTGCAATTTGCTTGGGAAAGTCTTCCAAGCAAGATGGACATGATGAATACAAATAAGATCAACTCAAAGTACTTCAAACAAAAAATAAATAATTCATTGGCTCATGTATCTTGGCCATCCAGGGAAGGTCTGACATTGTTAGATCCAAAGTTTCAAATGTCATCACCATGGATATGTCTTTTTCTCTCTCTCATTTCCCCTCCCCATATCTTGTCTTTTATTTATTATAGGTTGCTCTCATTCCCTGGCAGGCTCTCTCCTTGTGACAGGAAAGAGAGTCCCCAGCAGCCCCAGGCTGACATAGTTGTTATAGTTCATTATGGAAGAGAAGAGAGAAGAGCATTCTCAATAACCCAGCAAAGTTCCCAGGGATGACTCTGATATGTCTATGTCTCAGGTCACATTTCCATCTAAGAACCAATCATATTCAGAGGTGGAATGCTAATTGGCCAGGCCTGGGTCATATATACAAGTCTAGGGAAGGAATGAGCTTCATCCCTGTC
Organism: Pongo pygmaeus; assembly: GCF_028885625.2. NCBI lineage: Eukaryota > Metazoa > Chordata > Mammalia > Primates > Hominidae > Pongo > Pongo pygmaeus. The sequence goes on from NC_072392.2 coordinate 51,155,636, forward strand.
TAATTGACATGGACTGATTAGGGGTATTAATGGAAGAGGTGTGCCACCACAAAAGAATGTACCCTGGGCAGATCAAAGAACGTGTCCTGTATGTCAGGCTTGGCCACAAAAGAATGACACAAGTAATATGCCGTAGATCAGAACCTCTCTGTTAATATTGCCTTTTTAGCATGGTTAAGATAGCTAAGATCTAGTACTGTCACTCCGGTATGTCCCAATTCTACCTACGTTTATTGAAGGGTCAACAGTTCTGATCTCAGCATTGGGTAAAGGGTGGGACATTCAGATTTATGGTCCTTGGTAAAAACAATTTACAACGTTCTGTTGTGTAATAAGTATAAGTGTACATATGCCTGGGATATCAGCTGGAAAAGGGACAGACTATCAGAGAGTTGCACTGTTGCAGTATGGGCCAAATCCAACATAACACCCGCTGTACCCCTAGAGAACTAAAACTTTAGTTTCTTAGATCTTTTCTGCACTAATGATCTTTACATACAGCCTACATTTTACTAACTCTTGCATGGGCTTGTTTCACAGCAGGAAACTATATTCATCATATCCTTATTATGATAGAGAATAACAACATTCAAAAGGGTGTGGTGCTTCTGAAAATGTATACAACATTTATTATCAATAAACGGCATGATTTGACCTCTGTCAAATTCTTCTTTCCTTCTTTCCTCATATGTGGGCTTGAGTGGGTATATTTAGCTCCTTTAAAGAAAACTCTTTCAGAGGTAGGGCCACACTCTTACTCATTTTGACTCTCATGAGGTTACATCTGCCAGTGGCGTTCAGGGCCAATTAGATAAAGTTCATCTTGTTTGGATTGGAGAGACTTTTTTTTTTTTTTTTTTTTTTTTTTTTTTTTTTTGAGACAGGGTCTTGCTCTGTAACCTAAGCTCAAGTGCAGTGCAGTGGTGCAGTCATGGCTCACTGCAGCCTTGGTCTCCTGGGCTCAAGTGATCTTTCTACTTCAGCCTCCTGAATAGCTGGGACTACAGGCACACACCACCATCCCCAGGTAATTAAAAAAATTTTTTTTGTAGAGACAGGGTCTCACTATGTTGCCCAGTCTGGGAGACCACATTCTTTAACATGAATATTTTGTAAATAGTCCAAGAAGATCTAGAGGAAAGCTGAATTCCTTCATCTGATTTTTGCCACTGGGCTGCCTCCCATTGTCTGGCTAAGTCTTCATGGGAGGCCTTTAAGAAAAGCTGTGACAAATACCTTTGTTTCCCACTGCCTAGGTTACATAAGTAGTTGGCTTTTCCAGCCTAGACTCTTATATCATTGCTTGTAAGAGGGCACTTCTTTGCAGATTTCTATTTCTTTTCATCTATGCTTTCAAATAGGCAGATGCTAGCCGGAGATCATCTCTTTATTGAGGTAGTTTGCTCAAAAACAGCAAGGAACAGCCAATACCTGCCAACTTTCTAGGTTTTTCCAACCAATTCTCTTACAGAAAATCTATAAATACCTTAGAGGTATGTTTCTTAGTTTCCCAACATATAATGGGAAAATTCATCATTTGTATTATTACTTTTAACTGAAGTATGTTGTTATCAGAGAACTTGGTCGGTGTCATATTAATCCTTTGCCATTTGAGAAGCATACAGTTTTAAAGTTTATATCTCCAAAAGGATATTTTGTAAAAATTTAACCCCTTTGACTCTTAGTCTTCTCATTTGTGAAAGATAAATAATAAAGAATTTCTGTTCCTAGTAAGAGTAACTTGTGGCAAAACAATACCGTGACATACAAAAATTGAAAAACTGGGCAAAACTTAAATCTGTTTAAGGCATTGAGAGCCATTAAGGCAGTGAGACCAGCCAAAAGCGAAGCACCAAGAAGGAAGCTTAACTTTTTGGTAAAGTCAATTCCATTTGGGATGTTTGCCAATTTGTTAGTAGAGGTTGTGAGTCACAGAGGTTTAAGTGTCTGAGACACCATTTATTAAACTGTTAAAAGAAAAAATAGCAAATTTGAATAGTATTATACCTATTGGATAAATTGTGTTTGTAATAACAACAACGATGGTAAGGAAAGCCTTCCCACAAAGAAAACTCAGGCCCATTTAGTTTCACTGGTGAATTCTATAGGCAGTTAAGAAAGAAACAATGCCAGTCTTTTGTTTTCTTTTGTTTTTTGAGACAGGGTCTCACTCTATCACCCAGGCTGGAGTGCAGTGGCGTGATCACGGCTCACTGCAGCTTCAACCTCCTGAGCTCAAGCGATCCTCCCACTCAGTCTCCGGAGTAGCTGATATTCACTGTTAGTCCTCCAACTTAATGTTTTTTTCTTTTCCTTTTTAAGAAAGCTTTTTTTTTTTTTTTGTAGAAATGGAGATTCACTATGATATTATAGGTGCGTTAAGTATTTTTATTTTTTATTTTTTGTAAAGACCAGGCTGGTCTTGAACTCCTGGGCTCAAATAATCCTCCCACCTCAGCCTCGCAAAGCGTTGGGATTACAGGTGTGTGCCACCGCTTCTGGCCAAAACAGTACCAGCCTTATGCAAACCCTTCCAGAGAAGATAAAAGAAAGGACACTTTCAGCTCTTTTTATGAGGATAGCTTGATAGCAAAACTTAACAAAGACATATAGGAAAATTGTAGACCAGTATCTTTTATGACTATAGGTGCAAAATCCTTTACTAAATACTAGCATACCAAATCCACCAATATATAAAAAGATAACACATTAATCAAGTTATGTTTATTCTAAGAATAATAAGTTGGTTAACATAAGACTATCAACCAATATAATATACTACATCAACAGAATAAAGAATAAAATAATATGATTATCTCAATAGATGTAGGAAAAGTTTTTGATAAAATTCAGTAACAATTCATGATAAAACTCTTCAGTAAACTAAAAATAGAAGGAAGCTTCCTTAATGTGATAAAGTTTACCTGTATAAAATCTATAGTCACTGTGATATTTAATTATCCCCTGAGATTAAGAATGAGATAACAATACTTGCTATTACCAATTGTATTCAACTTTGTACTGAAGAGCATAGCTAGTACAAAAAGACAAGAAAAGGAAATGAAAATCATAAAATTGGCCAAACGTGACAGCTGTTACAATGGCAGGTTACAGGTTAGCCAAGCGGGAGGCAGACATGTGTTTCAGGAGAGGGGAAGGCTATTTCCACCATATACAAGTGGATGCTGCATTGGACACTGATGGGCAGAACCATCACGCTGGAAGATAATTTTTTATTTTCATGACAGCCTACCATTGAATTTACAATTCTGATATTAATGAAATATCTCTATAAAGGGTTGAAGTGTCTTCCTGCAACAATTGCCAAGGAACAAAATTGTCAATTTATTAATGAAACATGATGTGTGTTGAGCAGGACAAGCTGGGTCAAACATTTGAGGATGCTTTTGATGTACTGAGGCAACATTCAACTGGAGATCTTTAGTATTCACCAGATTACAAAAATTACCTGGCTTTAATCAATAATTGTCCTCATGTCAAAGGAAATTCTAGCTGCTATGGAGTGTTGCCTACAGAGGAATCTCTCTATAATTGGAGAATGGTAATCAACAGTGCTGCAGACTTCTATTTTGAAGGAAATATTCATCAATCTCTGCAGAACATAACTGAAAACCAGCTGGTACAACCCACTATTCTCCAGCAAAAGCGGGGAAGAGACAGGAAGAAGCTTAGGCTGTTTGAATACCTTCACGAATCCCTGTGTAATCCGGAGATGGCACTTTGTATTCAGTGGGTAGATAAAACCAAAGGCATCTTTCCATTTGTATCAAAAAAAAAAAGGAAAACTTGCCAAGCTTTGGGGGAAAAGAAAAGGCAATCGGAAGACCATGATTTATCAGAAAATGGCCAGGGCACTGAGAAATTATGGAAGAAGTGAGGAAATTACCAAAATCCAGAGGAAGCTGACTTACCAGTTCAGGGAGGCTGTTCTCCAAAGACTCTCTCCATCTTCTTTCTTGGGGAAAGAGATCTTCTACTCACAATGTGTTCAACCTGATCAAGAATATCTCAGTTTAAATAACTGGAATGCAAATTATAATTGTACATATGCCAATTACCATGAGCTAAATCACCATGATTGCTAAATATACTCTCATATTTCATGGTTTCCTGGCATTGGAAGTCCCTACAAGTTTTAAGGATTTCTCACTCTCTATCTCTTTTTTCCTTCTCTGAAGGAGTTTAGGATTTTTCTCTTAAAGCAAATACTAAAGAGAAAAAAAAACCAATTAAATTTATTTGTTGCTTTTATCAAAGGGCATGTAATCTATACTAACCCAGTGGGAAATTCGGCCAATGAGCAGCTTTTTTTTTTAATACTCTATGAAGATTCAATGAAAAACTTTATTGTTTCAAATGATTAAGTCCATTTGAAAGTATAGACTAAATGTCCTTGCTCTGCTCTTACTATTCTCTCTATTTTTTTATTTTTTTATTTTTTAAAAGAGATCTCAGCGAAGATAATTTTTAATTTTTGTGGGTTTAGGAGTACAAGTGCAGTTTTGTTGCATGGATATATTACGTAGTGGTAAAGCATATTGCGTAGCATCCTCATCATCAGAATAGTGAACATTGTACCCGATAGGTAGGATTTCATCCCTCATCCCCCACCCATCCTCCCACCTTTTGGAGCCTCCAGTGTCTATTACTCCACCCTGTATGTCCATTACTAAGCTCCCAACTGTACTCATTTTATTTTATTTTAAAAATTGTTTTCTTTTTCTACATACTTCAATGGATGCAAACTCTTTATTTTTTCTTTTCCTTTCACAGACCGTGACTTCATTTTTTTTTTTTTTTTTTTGGCTGCTAACTCCCAAGCACAACACAGTGACTTATATTTTTAATTTTTTTAAGAGGCAAAGCCTACCTCTGAAGCTCCTTCTTTTTTTCTTTTCCTACTTCAATAAGCTGGTCTATGTTCTTACTGTTCTCTATGCAACCACTTTCTTCTAGATTAACAGTGCCAGTACAGATGATTTGATTTATATATTGATTTAGCATTTTCTTTTCATGTACTCAGGTGAGGAAAATCACTCTTTTATATCCAATGACTTTACAAAAAATAATTTACAAAGAAGTGACTGCATATGATAAAATCTTTTGTGCCAAAATAAGTTCATGGCTTTTAAAATGTCATAGAAATGTCTATTCAGGTTCCTTATACATTGTTTTCTTTCCTTCTCTTCTTCTGATCTTACTCATATTTTTACAACTTAAAGCTTTTTTTTTTGAGACAGGGTCTCGCTCTGTCACTCAGGCTCAAGTGCAGTGGCACAAACATGGCTCAAGCCCAGCTAATTTTTTTTTTTTTTTTTTGTAGAGACAATGTTTTATTATGTTGCCCAGGCTAGTCTTGAACTCCTAGGCTCAGGCAATCTGCCCACCGTGGCCTTCAAAAGTGCTGGGATTACAGGTGTGAGTGACCAGGCTGGTCCCAAAACTTTTTTAATGTTTAAATTTTACCACTATACTAAGGAGGAGTTACCCATCTTTTAACTGCCTTTTTTTCTTCTTATTAGGGAGGGTAAGGAAGAAGACTTGGTCAGCAGAAAGCAGGTCTTAATTGCTTTTTTGTTTTGTTTTGTTGCTATTGAGTTGTTTGAGCTCTTTATATGTGTTGGATATTAACCCCTTATCAGATGTCTGGCTTGCAAATATTTTCTCCCATTCCATAGGTTATCTCTTTATTCTGTTGATTGTTTCCTTTGCTGTGCAGAAGGTTTTTAGTTTGTTTGTTTTAGCTACACATCATGAACTAAGAAGCTTTTTAGTTTGATGTGATACCACTTGTCTATATTTAATTTTGTTGTCTGTGCTTTTGGGAACAAATCCAAAAAACCATTACCGAGACCAATGTCTTGTATGTTTCCCCTATGTTTTCTTTCTTTCTTTTTTTTTTAAGAAGGCTGTCATCTGATCCCCTATGTTTTCTTCTAGTAGTTTTAGGGTTCTTGGTCTTAAACACGTCTTTTTTTTTTCTTTCTTTCCTTTTTTTTTTTTTTTTTTTGGCAATTTTCCTGAGCAAACTAATGCAGGAATGTTTAAGTATGTAATACATTTTGAACTAGCTTTTGTATAAGGTGTTGAAATAAGGGTCTGATTTTCTTTTTCTGCATGTGGAAATTCAGTTTTCCCTATACCATTTATTGAAAAAAGCGGTCTTTTTCTGCTTGGCATATTTGTTGAAAATCAGTTAGATTCATCTCTGGGCTTCCTATTCTGTTCCATTGGTTGATGTGTCTTTTTCTTTTCTGCCAAGGCTGGAGTGCAGTGGCACGATCATAACTCACTGCAGCCTTGACCTCCTGGGCTCAAGCGATCCTCCCACCTCAGTTTCCCATGTTGTTTGGACCACAGGCGCACATCACCGTGACTGGTTAATTTTTTGATTTTTTGTAGAGATGGAGTCTTTTGCCCAGGCTGGTTGGTCTTAAATTCTTGGGCTCAAGTGATCCTCCCACCTCATGCTCCCAAAGTGCTGGGATTACAGGCATGAGCCACTGTGCTCATCCAAGAGCTGATTGTTGAAAAGATCCTGGCACCTCCTGCCCCTCTCTCTTGTTTCCACTCTCTCACCATGTAATCTGCACATTCTGGCTCCCCTTCACCTTCCACCATGTGTGGCAGCTTCCTGAGGCCCTTACCAGAAGCTTGTACAGCCTGCAGAAACATAAGCCAAATAAACCTCGTTGCTTTATAAATTACCTGGGCTCAGGTATTTTGTTGAGCAACACAAACAGACTAAAACAGTAGAAATCCTTGTCTTGTTCCAGATCTTACAGGAAGGGCCTTGAGTGTAATGTTAGCTGTGGGCTTCTCATAAATGACCTTTATTGTGCTGAGTTACATTTCTTTTTTAAAAATTTGCACTCAGGGTTATCCTCAAAGAGATATATGCTTTCTACATCTAATTTGGTGAACTTTTTTTGTCATCTTTCTCTCTCTCTCTCTCTTTCTCACTCTCTCTTGCTCTGATTCTCTGCCTAGGGAATGGAAGATAAGAGAGAGTTTTCATTATAAAAGGATATTAAATTTTATTAAATGATTTTTGGCATCTAATAGATGATTATATGGTTTTTGTCTTTCATTCTGTTAATGTGGTGTGTCACATTTATTGATCCTTGCATTCCAGTGATAAAAAAATTTCCCAGAAGAAGACATGCAAATAGCCAACAGATAATGAAAAAATGCTCAGCATCACTAATATTAGAGAAATGCAAATTAAAACCACAATGAGATACAATCTTTCACCTGTCAGAATGTTTATTACTATATTTTAATCATCCTGTATTTTATTTCAAAACAGAGTGTTTTCAAATGAAAAAACAAAAGATAAGTGTTGGTGAGGATGTAGAGCAAAGGAAACACTTGTACACTGTTGGTGGAAATGTAAATTGGTGCAGCCATTATGGAAAACAGTATGGAGATCCCCCCGCCCCCCAAAAAAAACTAAAAATAGAATTATTATATGATTTAGAAGTCCCTCTTCAGGGTGTTAATGAAAAAGACTCGAAATCAGTTTGTTGAAGGGATATCTGCTCTCCAGTGTTGTTCATTGCAACACTATGCACAATAGCCAAGTAACGGAATCAACCTCTGCCGATCAACAGATGAATGGATTTAAAAAAATGCAGTGCATATATACAATGGAATACTATTCAGCCTTTAAAAAGAAGGAAATTCTGGCTGGGTACAATGGCTCACACCTGTAAGTCCAACACTTTTGGTGGGCGGATCACTTGAGGTCAGGAGTTTGAGACCAGCCTGAACAACACGGTGAAACCCCATCTCTACTAAAAATACACAAATTAGCTGAGTGTGGTGGCATATGCCTATAATCCCAGCTACTTGGGAGGCTGAGACAGGGGAATGGCTTGAACCCGGGAGGCAGAGGTTTCGGTGAGCCGAGATCGCGCCACTGCACTCCAGCCTGGGTGACAGAGTGAGTGAGACTCCATCTCAAAAGAGATAGAGAGAGAGAGAAAGAAGGAAATTCTGAAATTTGTGACAACATTGATGGAATTGAAGAACATTATGCTAAGTGAAATAAGTCAGGCCCAGAAAGACAAATACCACATGTTCTCCATTATATGTGGAATTTTAAACAATGAACTTATAGAAGTGGAGAGTAGAATGGTGGTGACAGAAGCTGGAAGATGGGGAAATGGGGAGGTGATGTTCAAAGGGTATTTCAGACAGAGAGAACATGATTTTTCTTTTTGTGCATTCTATTGCACAGCATGGTGAATATAGTTAATAGTGGAGTGTTGTACATTTCAAAATTGCTGAGTAAATTTCAAATGTTCTTGCCACAAAAAAATGTTAAGTATTTGAAGTGATGGAAATGTTAACTAGTTTGATTTAATTATTTCACATTGCATTCATAAATCATAACATCACTTTGTACCCCATAAATTTTTTCCCCACGCAACTCCCTCTTCACAGAACCCATCAATCTATACAATTATAAATTGTCAATTTACAATAAAAAAAGAAGAAAAAAAGAAAAGCATAAAATTGAAAACTTAGAAATAAAACTTTTAAGTTATTCACATGACAGGATTGTACATGTAAAAAATCTGACAGCTACAAACTATTAGAACCAATAAGTGAATTTAGATACAAAGTCCATTTACAAAAATCAATTGTGTTTCTACATACCTATAACAGGAAATTAAGTTTTTAAAGATGCTGCCATTATAATATCATAAAACATCAATGCCTAGAGATAAATTATGAAAGATGTTTAAGAATTCTAACTATAAAATATTATTTACAAAAATAAAAGAAAACTCATATAAATAGAGAGATATTACTAAATTCCTGGATTGGATGACAACATTATAAAGCTATAAATTCTCCCCAAATTGATATATAGATTCCATGAAAGCCCAATACAACTTTGAGGCTTTTGGTGGGACAGACATTGATGTTATTTGTAAAATGTTTATGAAAAGCCAAAGAGTCAAGAATAGCAATGACCATCTTGGAGGAGAATAAAGTTTGGCCAGGCTGAGGCAGGAGGTATTGCCTGAGGCCAGGAGTTCGAGACCAACCTGGGAAACGTAGTGAATCTCCATTTCTACAAATTTTTTTTAATTAGAAAGAAAAGAAAACAAGAATAAGTTGGAAGGCTAACAGTGAATATCAATATAAGGTCATAGTTATTAAGATGGTGTGATGTCAGCAAAAGAATAGAAAAATAGGCCAGTGAACCAGAAGAGAGAATTCAGAAATAGACCCACACATATAGATACACTTGACTTACGATGAAGATCACACTACAGAACAGAGGGGAAGGGATGCACTTTTCAACAAATGATATTGGGTCAACTAGCTATCCATATGGAAAAAAATTAAACTTAACCCCTCCCTCACAACACACTCAAACATCAGGTGGATTAGCGATCTAAATGTGAAAAGTAAAACTAGAAATATTCTTATGACATAGGGCTAGAGAGTTTAAAAAAATAAAAAGGAAATATTCTAGAAGATAACACTAGAGACTATCTTCATGAGTTGGAGTAGGCAGGTATTTCTTAAATGAGACATAGAAACACTAACCATAAAGGAAAATATTGATAAATTGGACAACTTTATTAGATAGGAGTTTCAATTCATGAAAAGACACTACTAAGACTTCAATTCATGAGAAGACACTATTAAGACAGTAATAAAGTCAGCCGCAGAGTGGAAAAAAGATTGCTAAACATTTAGTCAATAAAGAACTTGTCCTAGCCTGGTCAACAAATTGAGACTCCATCTCTACAAAAAATAAAAAAAATTGGCCAGGCATGGTGGCATGTGCCTGTGGTTCCCAGCTACACAGGAGGCTGAGGCAGGAAAATTGCTTGATTTCAGGAGGTCGAGGCAGAAGTGAGCCAGATTTGCACCACTGTGCTCCAGCCTGGGCAACAAAGGGAGATCCTGTCTCAAAAAAAAAAAAAAAAAAAAAAAAAGCTAACTACCTGTACAGACACCTACAAAAGGAGCCAATAAGTATATGAAACTCAGTCATCTTACTAGTCATCAGGGAAATGCAAAATAAAATTATAATGGGATGTCACCGTAGACCTGTCAGAATGGCTAATATTAAAACCACACTGCATCCATCAACTGATGAGTGGATAAAGAAAATGTGCTGTGTATATATATACACACATACACACACACACACAAACACACACCGTGGAATACTATGCAGCCATAAAAAGAAGAAAATAATATATTTTGCAGCAACTTGGATAGAACCAGAGGTCATTATCCTAAGCGAAGTAACTCAGGAACAGAAAATCAAAACTGCATGTTCTTACTTGTAAGTGGGAGCTAAGCTATGGGTAGGCAAAGGTATGTAGATTGGTATAATGGACATTAGAGCCTCAGAAGGTGGGAAAGTTGAGAGGGGAATGTGGAATTTAAAAATCACCTACTGAGTACAATGTACACTATTCAGGTGATGGTCACACTAAAAGCCCAGACGTTATTATCATATAATTCATCCATGTAACCAAAAACCACTTGTACCCCTATTGAAATTTTTTTTTAAAGCAAATTAAGCCAGGTGTGGTGGCTCATGCCTGTAATCCCAGCAGTTTGGGAGGCCAAGGCAGGAGGATTGTTTGAGGCCAGTAGTTTGAGACCAGGCTGGGCAACATGGCAAGACCCCCGTCTCTACAAAGAGTATTTTTAAAATGTTAGCTGGATGTGGTGGCACATGCCTGTAGTCCCAGTTACTTGGGAGTTGGGGGCTGAGGTGGGAGGATTTCTTGAGTCCTAGATGTCGAGGCTGTAGTGAGCCATGATGGTGACACTGCACTCCAGCCTGGGTGACAGAGGAAGACCCTGTCTGAAAAAAAAAGCAAATTAAAAAAAAAATTAAAACACTGACAAAACCAAGTGTTGGTGAGAATATGAAATAACTGGAACTCTCATACACTGCAGATGGGAATGTGAATTGCTACAAAAACTTAGGAAGATGTATTTGGCAGTATCCTCTAAAAGTGCTTGACATAAAATTGAACATATGCATAGCCAGCAACTCCAAGGTACACAGCCAACAGAAATACGTACTTGTGTATGTGTGTCACAATGAGAGAGAACACTTTTCATCGTGGCTCCCAAATGGAAATAACCCCAATGTCCATAGTAAATGGAAAAATTGTCTGATACGTATACAGGAGAAGATGATACACCAGTGTAAATGCCACATTACTGCTAAGTACAACAATATGGATGTGACTTACAAATATAATATTCAAGTGAAAGAAGCTGGACCTAATAGAATATACTGTATAGTGAATGATCCGTTTATACCAGTTCAAAACCAGGCAAGACTAGTAGGTGATGTTAAAAGTCAGGATGGCGGTTACTTGCAGGCAGAGCATAAGGATAGTGGTAGGCAGGGGCACCATGGCAGCTTTGAAGTTTTGGTCTGGATGTGTTCACTTTCATCAAGCTTGAGATGTGTGCACTTTTCTGTGTAATGCTGTTTCACTTTGTTAAAGTTTAGTTTCAAAAGTGAATAATACCTTTCTCTTAGAGTTGTTGTGAGGAATACGTAAAATAGCGGATCTGAAGCAACTGGTTCTTAGTTTAAGAATAGCATTGATTCTATAGTATATTGTTATTAGTCTAAGACTAGTATTTATTCTATAGTATATTCTTAGTATAATGGCATAAGAATAACATTTATTCTATAGTATATTCATACTAGTATAAGAATAGTATTTATCCTACAGTATATTCTGATTAGTGTAAGAATAGCATTTATTCTATAGTATACTCTTATTAGAACAAGAATAGCATTTATGCTATAGTATATTCTTACCAGTATAAGAATAGCATTTATTCTTACACTAAGAAAAAGTTGCTTCAGATCAGCTATTTTATGTACTCCTCACAAAACTCTAAGAGAAAGGTATTATTCACTTTTTACAATTAAGCTTTTACAAAGTGAAACATAGCATTACACAGAAAAGTGCATACATTTCAAGCTTAATGAAAATAAACACACCCAGACCAAATTTTATCTTTTTTTTTTTGACAGGGTCTCATTCTGTCACCTAGGCTGGAGTGCAGTGATGGTGATCACAGCTCACTGTAGCCTCCACCACCTGGGCTCAAGCAATCCTCCCACTTCAGCCTCCTGAGTAGCTGGGACCACAGGTGCATGTCACAATGCCCGGCTAATTTTTTTATTTTTGGTAAAGAAGGGTTTCATCATGTTGCCCAGGCTGCTCTTGAACTCCTGGGCTCAAGTGATCTTTCCACCTTGGCCTCCCAAATTGCTGGGATTACAGGCGTGAGCCACAGCGCTCAGCCACACCTTTCTTTTCTATGCACTGTTGCCAATATACCATTCTGGCCCTGATCTTTGGGGTTCTGAGGTCTGTGGGCTGTTCACCTACTAATATGGAAGTCCAAAACCCAGTACACCTCAATAACAAGACAGTAGATTTCACTGCGGTTCATAACCATGAAAGATTTCAGAGGAAACAGCCACACAATGAGCCATGTTTCTGGGTTCTGCACAAGTAGGTGAGTATTGTATCTTGGGTGCAAACAGGTTCCTGAGATTATTCGCTAGGGGTTGCATTCCCCACGGTTGCCTGTGTATGAGCAAGTGTGTTGGAAATCTTTGTAGGGCAACAACATGGGATGGGGTTGGCTAGCCTATACAGCCAAGTGTATCCCATCTCAAAGATCAACTAGGTCTGGCGCAGTGGCTTGTGCCTGTAATCCCAGCACTTTGGAAGGTGGAGGTAGGAGGATCGCTTGAGCCTAGGAGGTTGAGGCTGCAGTGAGCCCTGATCATGCCATTACACTTCAGCCTGGGTGACAGAGTGAGACCCTGTCTCAATCAATCAATCAACAATCAATAATCAATTAGACTCCTTTTGGGTACCAGTTCCCAGAGATTGAGGTCTGTGTGAAAAGAGATTTCCTTTCCCATCTATAGCTTGGGGATGTGGGAACTAGAAAGGAACCCTCTAGGGCAGGGTCTGGGGCAGGGGGCCTGGAAGGTGGGCTGAGGATATTGGAAGCAGAGGGATCTGGGAAGGGAAAGTGTTGGGACTGTTCAGGATTGGTTTTATTGTTCATATGGAGTTGCTTGGTAGCTGAAGTGCCTGGGATACAAATGCCAGGATACCTACCCGCCCACCCAAAGAGTGGTAGTCTGCCTTCTTCCATTTGTACCTCTTAGAAATCCACCACCAAGCTTGGAGAATTCACCCTAACAAATTTTAAGTATTACCAGATTTTCACGTAAGGCTCTCGTGGTAGTGTGGATAGCTGTGATTGGCATGTGAGTCATAGCCAGTCACAGCTACCAATTACACTGAGATTGGAACACCATTTTTACTTTCTGTACAACATGAGAAGCGTTGAAAATAAAATCTTAACATTAAAAAAATAGTAGGCTGGGCACAGTGGCTCAAGCTTATAATCCCAGAACTTTAGAAGGCTGATGTGGGCAGATCGCTTGAACTCAGAAGTTCAAGATTAGCCTGGGCAACACAGCGAAACCCCGTTTCTACAAAAAAATACAAAAAATTAGCTGGACGTGATGGCATGCACCTGTGGTCCCAGCTACTTGGGAAGCTGAGGTGGTAGGATCTCTTGAGCCCAAGCAATTTAAGCTGCAGTGAGCTGTGAAGGCACCACGGCACTCCAGCCTGGGCAACAGAGGAGACCCTGTCTAAAACAGGAAAAAAAAAAAAAAAAAGAAAAAGTAACAGAGGCTGTAGGAAAGAACAGAGGAACAACAGCTACTTGGTGGGGCTGGGGCTACCAGCAGGTGGCAGTTACTTGGTGTGTGTTGGGTGGGCCAAGGGTCTGATTTCTCATAATATCTAGGGATGGGGTGAAAATTCCTGCTGCCAGGCCAGAGGAGATGGTCAGCTCCAAGACAAGGAAGCAGTGTCCAGGTAAGAAATGTTCATTTCAATGGATCACAAACTCCTAAACTCTTAACAATTGAACAGAAGCATAGGGTTTATAATCTCCGTGCATGCAGGAAAACAGGAAAGAGCTCTTCCTCTCTCTTCTGGCTCAACAAAATAAATTCTTACGTGTATATCCCTTCCAGGAAAAAGCATTCATTTCAATGTTATCAGAACAGCACATCTTAGAGTTAAACAAGCCTTCAGGATGACAGACTTGGTGGCAGTTAGTGATTACTTTCATAGGGCACAATAATATTCTCTGAAGTCTAGATGTTTTATACAGTTTTCCTTTGCTAGACATAACATTTGGAAAGACAGTTTCAAGAAGCGAAATCATACCTACTTTTCTGCAGCTATAAAGGGTCGGAGAGACATTGTCTACTTATCTTGCTGAGTTGATTGTTTTCCCCACCAGATCTGTAATTTTCAGAGCTAAGCACTGAAGTTTCACTAGTTATTTTGGAGACAGCAAATGCCAGACCCCAGAGTTCAAAACTTAGAAGATGCAAGGAAAAGTCAGGATAGGATTATTATTATGTGGACTATAGATCTTGTGTTTCAGATCCACAGGAGTGGCATGAATATGGGTCTATGAAATGCCGATTCTGTCAGATAATCTGCGGGGTTTTTTCCTCCAACTATATGGGGGAAGAAAGCTGTGTAAGAGGAGATACATTGCCCACTACTTTCCAGATAGTTCTCAGAGTTGTATAAGTTTTAAAAATCTAAGTGGTACATGCACATAATATTGGAAGTGAAATAGTTCGATAGGGCTTAGTATAACACCAGCAGTCTCCTACTCCTGCCCCCATCTTGTTCCTAGGGGCCATCATTGATGTTTCTTTTGGTACTTAGCTCTAAAAGGTGCCATTTTGAGGTTTAACTAGATATTCTCTATTTCCGGAAGACTTAGCTCAATTATACTCCCTCCCTATTTTGCTCTCCCCACATCCTGCCAAGATGATTTTATCACTATTTTGGGTTAGAACAATATTCGATGTTCACCTTGTTATGAGCCTCTCTAGTCACAGCTGTGCTAGGTGATGTACTATGGGTGCATTTCATTTCTCATACAACTTTCTGCTTTCCTCAGGATTCATATCATCTTACTTTTTGTTTGTTTCGTAACTTTTTTTTTGGTTAATCAAGTACATGAAGTCTACTATCAACTTTGTATCCTCAGGAGAAGGACCCCTGAGCCTTCTGCCTTTGGATCCTGACTGGGGACTCTCTGCGCCCACCCTCAGCTGTCATCCTGGACTCCCCTTCACGTGTATCCAGAGGGCTCTTTTCCCAGGGTGGATCCTTGTTTCCTTGATGGAGCTGCTTGCAGGATATAGCGTGGGAACAGGGCCAGGGCAGGGCTTGGGGGTGCCAAAGCCTCCCTGATTCACAGAAAAGTTGCATAGGGTACAGGGTTTTATAACTGTTTTGAAAATTGGTGCTGATTTCCTCTTTTCACAGGCTAGATATTAGTCAGGGCTGCTTGTCACTCACAGATGTTTTTCTGGTTTCAGAGATGATGTGTCCTTTGCCAATCCTGTGATTAACACAAGGGTAAGGAAACTCCAAGCCCCCTCTGCCTTTCAGTCTGGTTGCTCCAAACAAGTAGTCATGAATTTTCTGCCCAGGGTCTACAAGCCACCCAACACAGACAACCCTGTGTTCTGCTGACTGTGCCCCACATCTGTGGTGGCAGGTTTTCCCTCCTGGTTTCCTCGACCTCCAGTGCATGGGGCAGCCTTAGCCCTTCTTCCCACACAATGACGGCTGAGGTTTAGGTGTCTCATTCCTTATTTTTCATTTGGGGTATTGCAAAAAAGGGAACAGCGATGTCTTTGCTGTGACATCTTCAAAGTCTCCTATTACTTCTATAATAAATGTAAAAATAAATGTAAAAAAAGATTCAGTAAAAATAAGTGTAAAAAAAGGTCCACTATTATTTAATTACCGCTCTGCCAAAAAAAATTCTATGGGGAAAAAAGTCCAGATGAAACATGTCACAATGCTAACAGTCTTTGGACAATAAATAAACCTATGTCTTTCCCTGCCTCTATTTCTAAAGATTTTTTTCCAGATTTCCCAAAATGTCAAGATTGACAGTATATGTTAACCAATGGGAGAAAATAAAACAAACTTGAAAATTGTAAGGAGCTCTGAGTTTTTAAAACCTTTTCATTTTGAAGCAATTTAGACTTGCAGAAAAGTTATAAAAATAGTACAGTTCCAAACACCCAGGCTTAAGCCATCCTCCTGCCTCAGCTTCCCAGGTAGCTGGGAATACAGGTATGTACCACTGTGTCCGGCATCTCTGGACTTCCTTGATACCACTTTTATGTCTCACAGGTGCTTGATTTTCTTTTACTCTTACCATTCTAGCCATTCACTCAGTCTTCTTTGCAGGCTACTTTGCAATGTACACTTAATTTACCTCTTCCTTGATGGGGGCATTCCTCAGCATTTGTTCTGAATGGGATGTTCTCAGATTCTTCTACAGTCTTTCTGGGTGATCTCTTCCATCCTGTTGCTCCAAGCTGATCATGCCTGGATTTGTATCTCCATCCTAGGCCTGTTTCTTAAACTCTAGACTTATATTATTTAAGTCTCCGTGTTCCTCATCTACCAAATCCAGTTAATCACAGTGTACTGTTAATTTTATTTCCTAAATCTCTCCCAAATTTACCCAAGCCTCTCCCTCCCCACTGCCACTGCTCTAGTCCAGACCATCTCTCAACTGCATGGCTGCAACGATCCTCTAATGGTCTCTCTGCCTTTAGTCTTTTCCCCCACATCCTTTCTCTATCCTGAGTTAATAATACACCATCTAAAAGTGTAGACTGGACCATGTCTCTTTCTTACCTAAAAACTTTCATAAAGGCATAAACATGACCTTGGGAACCTGTTGGTCTGAAAAATAACTCAATTTGAACCAAAGAAAGAGAACTTCATCTTGAAGCAGTGAGTTGTTTTTACATTTGTGTTCTCTGGATATTGTTAGATCTTTGAGGACAGAATCATGTTTGGCATACAGTGGCTAGTCAATAAATTGCTGTTGAATGAATTAATGAGTGAATGAGAAAATGGTTGTTTAATATCTCCTAAGATTATTGCCATTAAGTTAATAATTATTTGCCAAATAATTATGATATACAGGGCTCTATGGTGGGTTCTTCAGGGAATACAAAGTTTCTCTTTTCATGAACCTTACAGTTCATTGAGCACCTGTTATGTGCCAGATAATGTGGTAATGATGGGGATACAGTGTTATACAATATATACAGGATCCCTGACCTCATGAAGTTTTTTACTTAGTAGTGGAGACACCCACAAAAATTACGTAATTACTTAATTAGAGTTTTTATAACTGCTATTAATGAAAAGCACAGAAATCTATAAGAACACTTTATAGTGGGGCCCTAATCTAGCATGAGGGTTGGGGATAGTGGAGATGAAGAAGGGCAGGGTACGGGTATAAGATATATACACATAAGTATAGCAAAAGAACATGCTAAGTTCCCTAAGAGAACCACAGCAAAGCAGTAACGAGATTTAGAGAAGGGAGAATCATGCTGAACAAATAATGTGTCCAAGACCCAAAGGAACTATTCTTTAATGGTGAATCTCTGGGTATGAAGTGAAGGTATGCAGCAAAGGCACAGTGAAAGTTGATTATACAAATTGGGTAATTCTTGTCATACTCAACTAAAACAGAGTCGAGAGGCCAGGGAATAAAAGCACTCAGGGCATACAGCATTGCACCAAGGATATAATCCTCTGCTAGCTTGCCTTCTATAATCTGAAACCCCTGTTACTGAATAGCTACTGAAACAATCTGCTACGACCCTAAGAGTAGTTTTAGTTATCGCTGTCACTCACCAATCTCTGAGCTTGCTGGTTACCCAAAACTTTACTAGTGTCAATAAACTTACTTTTGAAACAATTTGTAAAATTTCTCCTTATTATAAAACTTCTGAAGTTTTTGTTCTTCTGGCATACTGAAGACCACCTGGTCTCTCTGTATGCCCCACATTACAGTTCTTGCTTCTCAAATAAAACGGTTTTTAAAAATATATTTATACATATATATTTAAACCCACCTCCTGCACAGATGAAAATGTTTTAAATTCAGAGATTTGTCTCTATATTTTATTTGACTTCGGCAGCAGTAATTTAGGTGAGGAAGGGGATGCACGTTTGTCCAGTGTCCTCTAAATTCTTCAAGCATCACTTGGGAGTTTGTTAAAAATGCAGAATCTCAGACCCAATGGCAAAACTACTGAATTATACTTGCATATTTTTTCTTTTCTCTTCTTTTCTTTCTTTCTCTTTCTTTCTTTCTCTCTCTCTCTCTCTCTTTCTCCCTTCCTTCCTTCCTTCCTTCCTTCCTTCCTTCCTTCCTTCCTTCCTTCCTTCCTTCCTTTCTTTCTTTCTTTCTTTCTTTCTTTCTTTCTTTCTTTCTTTCTTTCTTTCTTTCTTTCTTTCTTTCTTTCTTTCTTATTTTTGTTTTTGAGACAGACCCTCACTCTGTTGCCCAGGCTAGAGTACAGTGGCACAATCTCAGTTGACTGAAACCTCCACCTCCCAGGTTCAAGAGATTCTCCTGCCTCAGCCTCCCAAGTAGCTGGGATTACAGGCACGTGCCAGCTAATTTTTGTATTTTCAGTAGAGATGGGGTTTTGCCATGTTGGACAGGCTGATCTTGAACTCCTGACCTCAGGTGATCCACCCACCTCGGCCTCCCAAAGTGCTGGGATTGCAAGTGTGAGACACAATGCCCGGCCACTTGCATTTTTTTTTTTTTTTTTTGAGACAGAGCCTTGCTCTATCACCCAGGCTGGAGTACAGTGGCGTGATCTCGGCTCATTGCAACCTCTACCTCCCAGGTTCAAGCAATCCTCTTGCCTCAGTCTCCTGAGTAGCTGTGACTACAGGCGCGTGCCACCACACCCGGCTAATTTTTGTATTTTTAGTAGAGACGGGGTTTTGCCATGTTGGCCAGGCTGGTCTCGAACTCCTGACTTCAAGCGATCCACCTGCCTTGGACTCCCAAAGTGCTGGGATTACAGGCATGAGTCACCAGGCCCGGCCTATACTTGCATTTTTTAACAACATCTCTGAGTGATTCATATAGACCTTACAGATACCATAATAAATGGTGACATTATGACATTATGATGTCTTTTGCAACCCCACCAACAAACGTCAGGACACTCTGTAGTTGAGCACTGTACCACTGAGGTAGCTTCTTGATCTTTAACAGATGCAGCTCACACAGGAAGTGCATTGGTTAGGTAAAGTCAGTTTCCTCTCCTGGAGGTAGGTTCCTCACTTTCATTTTTTGTTTATTTGTTGATTTTTAAATTAACACATTTCATTTTTTAAAGCAGTTTTAAGTTTACAGCAAATTTGAACAGAACGTACAGAGGGTTTCCATATTCCCACTGTCTCCACACAAGCACAACTTCCCCCCTATTGATATCATGCACCAGAGCGATACATTAATTACTATAGATGGACCTATATTGACACCTCATAGTCATCCAAAGTGCATAGTTTACATTCAGGTTCAGTCTTGGTGTTGTGCAGTTTACAGATTTTGACAAATGTATAATGACATGTGTCCATCCTTGTAGCATCATACGGAATAATTTCACTGCTCTAAAACTCCTCTGAGCACAATTATCAGCAAGGTCATTTCTTAATTTTTAATAGGTGTGGTACATGCAGGAAGTGCATTGCTTAGGTGAAGTCAGTTTCCTTTCTAGAGAGCATTGGAAAGTTTCTTCAGTTGTTGCAGGGCCTATGATTTGTTTTTGTTTCAGAACCTCAGAATAGAAGGAAGTATATGAGCAAAAAATAGCAAGAGGGCTGGGTAAGGGAGAGGCTATTTCCAAACCAACTTCTCATGCCTCATAAACTTGGTTCCTTTTGTTCATAGTTCCCAACCACTGCTGTTTCAAATTCCATACTATCTTGGAATTATATTATTTTCCCTGAAGTATTTCATAAGTTAAAGCCTGTCATCTTTAATCCAGCCACATCTCATTAAATTCATTTGTTTTGGCTTTATGAAACTCATTTTTAAAATGCATACTTCATTGCATTTTAATTCACATATGAGTGAATTTCTTCATACTTGATGTTATACAAGTGGAATTGTCTTCTACAGTATTTTCTACAAATGTTCATATTATACATTTTGGCTGAGTTTCTATTTTCATCTTACTAAAAATCATTTCTTAAAGTTTAATTCTTTCTTTTTTTTTTAACTTTGAGACAAGGTCTTGCTCCATAGCCCAGCCTGGAGTGCAGTGGCATGAATGCAGCTCACTGCAGCCTCAATTCCTGGGCTCAAGTGATCCTCCTACCTCGGCCTCCCGAGTAGCTGGGACCACAGGCAAGCATCACCATGCTTGGCTAATGTTTGAAAATAGTTTTTGTAGAGATAGGGTCTCGTCATGTTGTCCAGGCTGGTTAAAGTTTAATTCAGAATTCAAAGTACAGGAGGCACTAACGCATGAATCCTTGACATATTCCAATGTATTCACTGCTAACTCATTAAATCTTTACAATGACTCTGAGAGATGGGTCTGTATTGCTTACGATTGAAGAAAGTGAGGTTCAAAGAGTCAAATAATTCACCCAAGGCTTCACAGAGCCCAAGTCAGTCCAACCCCAGAGACTGTGCTCTTTCACCACACTAAGCTTTTTAGTACCTACAAATCCCATTTTAAGGAGTTCCTAGATAACCCTGTAAATTATATGTTGGCTGAAGACACTTCCTGCTTTAACATGTATTCTTGGCCTTGCCTAAAGAATTACGTGGTAGACAACCGCTCAGCCTCTAAGGCTACCTAGCCATCATGTCAAAAGCAACTGTGGTGATTTGTAACAAAGTACATTTAAGAAGAATAAAAATGATAAACAACTCAAGGCTTCAAAAAGGAAACGGTAGGCAGTGTGGTGGCTCACGCCTGTCATCCCAGCATTTTGGGAGGCTGAGGCAGGAAGATCACTTGAAGCCAGGAGTTTGAGACCAGCCTTGCCAACATGGTGAAACCCTGTCTCTACCAAAAAATACAAAAATTAGCCAGGCGTTTGGCATGTGCCTATTAGTCCCAGCTTAATCCCAGCTACTTGAGAGGTTGAAGTGGGAGAATCACTTGAACCTGGGAGGTGGAGGCTGCAGCGAGTTGAGATCATGCCACTACACTCCAGCCTGGGTGACAGTGGGAGAGCCTTTCTCAAAAAAAAAAAAAAAAAAGTGTAATATACATTGTTCATGTTGATTAACAATATTCTGAACCAATTTTCCACTAAAACCTCTAATGTCAAAGACCATTAAAACTTACTATGTTTTTACCACAGCTGAATTTAACCCAAAAGCAACTGTTTTTAAACTTTTAACATGAAGATGAGCTCACAAAATGCCAAAAAGTCTTCAAGTTTATACTCAATACTAAGTTGCCCAAAAGTCTAGGGAGTGTTTACTTCAAAACACTCCATGACAACAGTGACAGGTATTTTTTTCTCACTAAAAAAATCATAATATTGATGTTGTAGTCCCAATTTGAAGCATCTTTGCACTTACATGGAAAGACACAGTGATGATAAAACATATTTTTCTACATGAGAACTGCAGTGACCAGGTACGGTGGCTCATGCCTGTAATCCCAGCACTTTGGGAGGCTAAGGCGGGCAGATTGCTTGAGCCCAGTAGTTTGAGACCAGTCTGGGCAACATGGCAAGACCCTGTCTCTACAAAAAATACAAAAAAATTAGCCGTGCACTGTGGTGTGTGCCTGTAGTCCCAGCTACTTGAAAGGCTGAGGTGGGAGGATTGCTTGCACCCAGGAGATCAAAGCTGAAGTGAGACAAGATCATGCCACTGCACTCCAGTCTGGATGACAGAACGAGATCTTGTCTTAAACAACAACAAAAACTGTGATGTGTGTGTATGTGTGTGTAAATTAACTGAGATATATCACCATCTCCTTTAAAATATGTGTTTTCATGACTGTAGAAGGTAAGAGTTTTTAAATCCAGATTTAATCTAAGAATTTGTTTTCTCAATTGCTTGGCTAATGTGAACCTACAACGAATTTAAATTTGAGAATGAGTTTAAAACCTGTTAATACAACATACTGATAAAAAATGACAAAATGAAGATGTAAAATGGTGAACCGAAATTGAAGAAAATAATAAAAATAACATGCCTCCTTAGTTTATGGAAAGTGTGTTACATTAGCTGCTTCATGACTCCTTAGTTTATGGGAAATGTGTTACATTAGCCGCTTGTCTCTGCATTGAGGGCAAGATGTCTCAGTAATTAACAACAATAGCAACAACAATGGCAATTTTAACAATATAGCAACAGCTATCACCTGCTGAACACCTACTTTGTGCAAGTTTCTTAGACCCATTATCTCTCTTAAACTCCACCATCACCCTATGAAGGACACATCTATAGATGAGCTACATATGTGGCTCAGGGAGATTAGCTTGGTCGTATCACAGAGCTACTAAAGTGGCCAGGCTGGGACTCTAAGTCATCTGACTCAAGTGTGTATTCATAAGTACTGCTATGTGGTCTCATGTGCAGCAAGGCATTTAAATGCTTTTTTGAAAACTTGCAAAAATAAAATCTGTATTATATAGTAGTCTGTTAACATTAGCAGCCCCCAAGAGCCCTGCATTCTGGTATCCATGCTTTTGCATAGTTTCCTCCTCTTAAATCTGGGCTGGATCCATGACTGGCTTTAACCAGTAGAATAAGGTGGAAGTGATGCTGTGTCAAGTCTGGTCCTCAGCGTGAAAAAGTCTGGCAACTTCTACTGCTTGCTCTTGAGAATCTTGAGCTGCCAAATAACAAGTATGGGGCTGGGTGTGGTGGCTCACTCCTGTAATTCCAGCACTTTGGGAGGCCGAGCTGGGTGGATCACCTGAGGTCAGGGGTTCTAGACCAGCCTGACCAAAATGGTGAAATCCTGTCTCTACTAATAAATAAATAAATAAAAATAAATTAGCCAGGTGTGGTGGTGCACTCCTGTAATCCCAGTTACTCAGGAGGCTGAGGCAGGAGAATCGCTTGAACCTGGGAGGCAGAAGTTGCAGGTTGCAGTGAGCCAAGATCGAGCCACTGCATGCTAGCCTGGGTGACAAGAGGGAAACTCTGCCCAAAAAAAAAAAAAAAGGAAGTAGTATGGATCCCCACCTGCAGAGGCCACATGGAGAGAGAGAAAATCCTAGACAAACCATGTCTCAGCCCAGTCCAGCTCCTGGTATCACCTCCAAAGTGCTAGTGATATGGGTGAAGCATTGTCTTGGAGGTTCCAGCCCCAGCTACCCGCTGACTGCAACTGCATGACATACCAAGCAGAGCCAGCAGAAGAACTATCCAGCTGAGCCCTGCCCAACCCACAGAAGTATGATGACATAAAATGGCTTTGGTTGAAACCACTAAGTTTTGGGGTGGTTTGTTATAAAACAATAACTGAAATAAAAATGCATACCTGGAACTGGAGTGCTTATGTAACAAAAATCTAAAACATGTATCATTGGCTTCGAGACTGGCTGGGGGTCAAAGTGGTCAAATGACTTGCAGGCAGTCACAAAACCAGGAAACAGCAGAGTCAGGGTTTAAATCTAGGTCTATCTCTTCACTATACCTCACTCACTATCTTAAGCCTAAATCACCACATCTCCCCAACAGTGAGTAGTTCCAACTGTAGCCCTTGATGTTGGTGTCTTATGTGATTCACATCATCATTTACTTTTTTTTCTTTGATTGCACAATGGTACATTTTCCAAAAGGAAAATATTCCTTGAGAGCAGAAAGTGCTTCTTTGATGTCATTTGTATTTCACATAGTAGTTAGCAAATTTGGGGGCATGAAATTCCCCTACCTCCTATATATTTTGCATCAGCTACATAAGGCTATTCACCACTCCCCACGTAGTTCACACACACCACACACACACACACACACGTACATATAACTTTTTGTTATGTAAATTTTCAGATAAGCACAAAAGTTGAGATAATATTATATTGAACCCCCATATACTCATAGCTTAGCTTCAACAATTACCAACATTTTTCTAATAATCTAACTTCCACCCAACTTCTTTTCCTAGGGTATTTTTTTTTTTTGAGACAGAGTTTCGCTCATTGCACTCCAGCATGCCCAGGCTGGAGTGCAATGGTGCAATTCCCTGGGGTATTTTAAAGCAAATCCTAGACAACATATGACTTTACTTTTAAATGTTTTAGCATATATCCCTAATAGATAAGGACTTTGAAAAATGTATACCTACAATTCATGCCATTATCAGATTTAAACAAAAGAATTTTCTTTCACAGACAGGGTCTCATTCTGTCTCTCCACCCAGACTAGAGTGCAGTGGCACCACCATGGCTTACTATAGCCTTGAACTCCTGGACTCAAGCCATCTTCCTGCATTAACCTCCAGGGTAGCTGGGACTACAGGCAAGTACCACCATGCCCAGCTAGTATTTTTTTCTTTTAATTTTTTGTAGAGATGGGGTCTCACTCTGTTGCCCAGGCTGGAGGGCAGTGGCACAATCATAGCTTACTGTAACCTCAAACTCCTGGGCTGAAGTAATCCTCCTGCGTCAGCCTCCCAAGTAGCTGGGACCACAGGTGTGCACCACCATGACTGGCTAATATTTGCATTTTTTTTTTGTAGAAATGGGGTCTCCTTATGTTTCCCAGGCTGATCTCGAACTCCTGGGCTTAAGCAATCCTCCTGCCTCAGCCTCCCAAAGTGCTGGAATATAGGCACGAGATAAGCCACCAAACCCAGCTCCCCCACTAATTTTTAAAAACATTTTTTTTTTTAGAGATGGGGTCTTGCTATGTTGCCCAGGCTGGTCCTGAACTCCTGGCCTCAAGTGATCCCTCCCTCTTTGGCCTTCGAAAGTGTTGAGATTACAAATATGAGCAACCACGTCCAGCCACACACTTCACAAAATTAATAATCTTTTTTTATTGTAATCTAATACCAAGTCACAACTTCTTGATTGTCACAAGTTTTTTCTTCTTTCTTTCTTCCTTTCTTTTTTAAAAACATTTTGTTTGTTTAAATCAGACTCCTTCTTTCAAGGTGAATTCATTTTTTAAAAATCAGCTGCCAAAAATGGCTCACACATTGCATTTAGTTGATAGGTAATTTAAGTCTCTTTTAACTTATAACATTAGCCCTCTGCCTTTCCTCCTCAGTTATTTGTGGAAAAATCCAATTCACTTATCCCGTTGAATCTCTCACATTCATGAGTCAGCTGATTACTTCTTCATGGTGCCATTTAACTTCTATGCCTGTGTTTCATCTAAACTGGAAAATTAGACCCAAGGACTGACTACATGTAGGTTCAATTGTGTGTGTAAGGGGGTAAGGGGTAAGAGAGAAGCCTTTTGCTAGAACACCTCCTAGGTAGTGCTGTGTATTAGACATTGTGCTAATGTACACAGTGTCTGGCTGTCCCACTCATACCAACATTAGAATCGGTGAGTAGGTTGAAGTGTTTTCAGTCTGATCCATCTGTTATAAACTTCCCCATGCACCTTTCTTCAGTCTGATCCGTCTGTTATAAATTTCCCCATGCATCTTTCATCTAGTGAGTGATCCTCAATCTTGGCTGCACACTGGAATCACCTGGGGAGCATTACAATCGCCCCAGACGTTCTGATTCACTTGGTCTGGAGTGCAGCCTACACACTGAGGCTTGTAACAGCTCTTGGGGGCAGGTGAGGTTGAAAACCACCATCCTGGTAGTTTCAGCATCAGTTGATGATTGTTACCTAGATCCATGATTTCATTAGGTCTTGCAAAATGATGATTTTTCTAACTCCATAATTCCATCTGAATTTATTACCAGGAATATTTCTGTGAAGGACTTTCCTCACCATCTCTTTGGTGGCCCCAAAATAGAATGCATACAGGAAAGGAGTACAAATGCTTGATTGCTTCCCTTCATCAGTTTTCAAAACAATAAGCTGATGTCCTAGCATGAATTTATGAAGGTTAACCATGAAGTTTTTAAAAACAAGTATCATTATGAACTCATGGGTTTTAATATATGAAAGTCAATTTGAAATTATAGAGGAAATGGGTATCTCCCATTTCCAGTTGAATATGCCAGTTGAAAACTAAAAATTTTTATTATAGAATCAAGATTATAATTTGAGACTCATATGAAGATAGAAATGATCTTTACATTTGTATTCTTCAAAACAAATAATTTATAAAATGAAATTCAAACCATAAAGACCAGATTTAGTCTCATGTCAGTTAAGCATCTTGCGCCCCCATGACACTTGGGGAAATTTTGTTACCGGTGGAGCTACTGAGTACCCTGTGAGGGTGTGAAGCAAGGGCCTTGCCACCCGCTGGTTAGCTCAGGGTCTAACGGGCACTCGTTCTTGGGCAGCGTGGAGTTCCATACCAATTAGGGTGCTGTGTGCCTTGTCACTTCGACATACAGGGGATGAAATGAGCACTTAATTCCTGGGTGGGTTTCTTCATCCCCAATTAATGGGAACTTTTCAGGGAACTGTTTGAGATCCAATTACACTGAATGAAGGAGGGGGCGGAATGAAGT
This sequence comes from Pongo pygmaeus, assembly GCF_028885625.2. Taxonomy (NCBI): domain Eukaryota; kingdom Metazoa; phylum Chordata; class Mammalia; order Primates; family Hominidae; genus Pongo; species Pongo pygmaeus. Next base: position 51,182,227 of record NC_072392.2, read on the forward strand.
TAATGTTTATTGAGCACATACTATATGCCAGATATTTCGTATATACCATGACATATACTCCTCAAAGGAGCCCTAGAAGGCTTAATATTTTTTGTTTTACAGACAAATTCATACTGAAAGTTATGAATTTATTTCCTGCATTACTTTACAAAACTTACATTGAATTTTAACCCTTTTCTCAACTCATAATTACAATTCCTTTTTACTTATTACTTGGTGAGCCATGTGATTATTTCTCTAACTGAAAACCTTGATTCTTAATATTGCTAGTGGAAGTACTTGTTTATCAGTGAATACAAAGATAGTAAAAAATTGATAAAATTGATATTAACCATAAAACATTTGGATGACAAATATAAGTAGCAAATATCATATGTTTTATAATCCATTTTAACACAAGACTATTCTGCTTCTTTCTTATATTATTTTTTGAAACTTTGAAGTTATTTGAAGTTTTGAGTAGGCCTTTATTTGAAAGACTACTTTTTGTTCCTCTTTGAGTGCTAATTATTGAAATTCCAGTATTTAGCCTGGAAACTCTAAACCCTTCTACTTCTGGTGAAAAAAAACTCAGCAAGACAAGCAAGCAAGCAAGCAAAAACAAAAGAAACAACAGACAGTTTCCTTTTTCTTGCACCTGCAGAGAATGAGATGTTTTCCATGTCACCAAACTGTATTTGCCATGAGCTCCTATCAAATTAGTTTGATAAGACACTCAGATTTATGAGTTATTGTATTTTGGGAAAGTAACTTCCAAAAAAAGTCGAATTTTGCTTGGTTGTTTATGTAATGATTTTTTTGCTCAGGTAATAATATTTAAATTGACATAGCCTCCTTTTTAAAATAAAGGTATAAATATTTGTGTATTTCTTTCTATTTCTTTCTTCCTTTTTTTTTTTGAGATGGAGTCTCGCTCTGTTGCCCAGGCTGGAGTGCAGTGGTGTGATCTCGGCTCACTGCAACTTCTGCCTCCCGGGTTCAAGCAATTCTCCTTGCCTCAGCCTCCCAAGTAGCTGGCATTACAGGTGCCCACCACCACGGCTGGCTAATTTTTGTGTTTTTTAGTACAGATGAGGTTTCACCATGTTGGTCAGGCTGGTCTTGAACTCTTGACCTCAGGTGATCCACTCGCCTCAGCCTCCCAAAGTGCTGAGATTATAGGCGTGAGCCACTGTGCCCGGCCATGCATTTATTAACCCAGAAGATGACAGTTGATATTTCCCATTTGTTAATATGCATGGAAATAAAACCTACAAATGTGAGACCATGAAATAAATGATTCAAGAAAACTAGGAAGGATGATCTTAGGGTTTAAACTGTGCTCTCCCAAAAGATATGTTGAATCCTAACACTTAGTACCCCAGAATGTGACCTTACTTAGAAATACGGTCACTGTAGGCCGGGCGCGTGGCTCACGCCTGTAATCCCAGTACTTTGGGAGGCTGAGGTGGGCAGATCACGAGGTCGGGAGATGGAGACCATCACGGCTAACACGGTGAAACCCCGTCTCTACTAAAAATACAAAAAATTAGCAGGGCATGGTGGTGGACACCTGTAGTCCCAGCTACTTGGGAGGCTGAGGCAGGAGAATGGCATGAACCTGGGAGGCAAAGCTTGCAGTGAGCCTAGATAACACCACTGCACTCCAGCCTGGGTGACAGAGCAAGACTCTGTCTCAAAAAAAAAAAAAAAAAAGAAAAAAGAAAAAGAAAAGAAACAGGGTTACTGTAGAAGTAATTAGTTAAGATGAGGTCACACTGGAGTAGAGTAAGCTCTTAATCCAATATGACTGATGTCTTTATAAGAAGGGAGATGGTGTGAAGAGAGACACACACAGGGAGAAGGCCACATAGTGAGGGAGGCAGAGACTGGAGTGACACAGCTGCAAGCCAAGGAACATGGAGGATTGATGGCCACCACCAGGCAGAGGCAAGAGAGAATTCTACTGAGAGTCTCAGGTAGAAGGGCCCTACTGACAACTTGATTTCAGACTTCTAGCTTCCAGAACAAAGAAAATAAATTTCTGTTGTTTTAAGCCACCGATTTTATGGTATGTTGTTATGGTAGGCTTAGGAAATGAATACAGGCAGTAACTCCAATTGAAGCCTAAATCTTAATAAGTAAAAATAGCGATGCTGGGGTGGGGAGGTAGGAGGGTTACCTGTCACTGCTGTCTAGTGCTGGCCAGCTTTGAACTCTGTTGCTAAAGGATTAGTTTTGCTTAAAATCAGGGTCACTGGAAAATTAAAACATTGATTTTTGTTTTGTTTTTGTCTGTTGTCTTATGGCTTTTGACAGATGTCACTTTGTCCTGGGTCCATAGGATAAGTGGAGGCTGCTCTCACTTAATTTTTTTTTTTTTTTTTGAGACAGGGTCTCACTCTGTCACCCAGGCTGGAGTACAGTGGCACAATCTCGGCTCACTACAACCTCTGCCTCCCAGGTTCAGGTGATTCTCTCACCTCTGCCTCCCAAGTAGCTGGGACCACAGGTGAACACTACTATGCCTGGGTAATTTTTTGTGGAGACAGGGTTTTGCCATGTTGCCCAGGCTGGTCTTGAACTCTTGGCCTCAAGCAATCTGCCTGCCTCGACCTCCAAAGTACTGGGATTACAGGTGTGAGCCGCTGTGCACAGACCCTGTCTCACTTAAATTAGAGATAGAACTATTGCAATTCTGTCCTCTGAAATAGAGCTTTCTAAGCTTGAGAGTGGACCAAGTTAGATTTTTATTGTGGTAAGAGATGAGCGAAGTTTCTTTCTTTGTAAGGCTTCAGCCTATTAAAGTACAATAGAAATTAGAATGTGAAGATTTTTAAACCGGCCCCAAAAGAGGCTTCAACCTTTTTGATTGAAACAATATATGTCTAGAGTCTCTGTGTTCCTGGAGGATTCATATGAACATATAAAGGGTGACAAGGGAAAGAAGCACCTTTCAAATTAGATGAGATAATACACCTTCAGACATAATTAGAAAGTAAAGTCCATATAGTTCCTTAAATTGTATAGATCTCCTATTTTCAGTAGCTTCAAAAGGCTATCAAGTACAAAATAATCTAACATAAGAAAGCTCAAAACCCTCCCAGAAAAACAGGAAGGAAATCTAGACAAAATTTTATTTACTTCTTATTATTTTTTGAAATGGGGTCTTACTCTGTCACCCAGGCTGGAGTGCTGTGGCATGATCACGGCTCACTGCAGTCTCGACCTCCCAGGCTCAAGCGATCCTCCCACTTCAGCCTCCTGAGTAGCTGAGACTACAAGTGCCCCACCAAGGCCAGCTAATTTTTGTATTTTTAATAGATATGAGGTTTTGCCATGTCTGGTGTCATGGCTGGTCTCAAAATCCTTAGCTCAAATGATCTGCCCGCTTCAGTCTCCCAAAGTGCTGCTGGGATTACCAGCATGAGCCACCATGCCCGGCCAAAAATCTAGGCAAAACTTTCAATGTATGAACGCTTTAAGAAAAGTCGTTCAGGTTGGAAGAAAATGAAAATAAAATTATAGGCTTAACATTAACCAGATTTTCAAAAGAGTTGAGATTTATATTATTCTTCAGAGGACTGAATCCTAGAGTGGTTTTCTTTTAGAAAAGTTGCCTTCTGGTGTATGTGTGGGGGTGGTGGTGATATAAGTAGCCTTTAAGTAAAGGAAGAATGGTACACTCTATGTTATAGGATGAATTGTGTTTCGCCAAAATTTGTATGTTGAATCCCTAACCCTCACTACCTCAAAATGTGAATACATTTAGAGACGGAAACTTTAAAGAGGTAATTAAAGCTAACTAAGGTCATAAGAGTGGGGCCCTAATTCAACACAATCAGTGTTCTCCTAAGAAGAGGAAGAGACACCAGGGAGGCACATGTATACAAAGTGGAGACCATGTGAGGGCACAGTAAGAAAGCAGCAACTGCAAGCCAAAAAGAGAGGCCTCAGAAGAAACAACATCTGCTGACACCTTGATCTTGAACTTCCAGCCTCTAGAACTGTGAGAAAATGAATTCGTGTTGTTTAAGCCACCCGGTCTTTGTATTTTGTTATGGCAGCCCTAGCAAACTAATTCTTCAAGAATTTTAGAATGTATAATTACATGAACAAAACTAAGCAATCAATAAAAGTGTAAACAGCCTTCCATCTTCCTACTATAAATCACTTTGGAAGATAAAAGGGAAACTTTTAATTTGGGTGGAATGGCCTTGGTGTCCTTGATGAGTTTCAAGATAAAGAAGAAGTCTGTTGTATTAGTCTGTTCTCACATTGCTATAAAGAACTACCTAAGACTAGGTAATTTATCAAGAAAAGAGGTTAAATTGGCTCATGGTACCACAGGCTGCACAGGAAGCATGGCTGGGGAGACCTCAGGAAACTTACAATCATGGCAGAAGGTGTAAGGGAAGCCAGCACATCCTACATGGCTGGAGCAGGATGAAGAGAGGGAAGCGGGAGGTGCTACACATTTTTAACAACTAGATCTCAGGACAGCTCACCCATTATAATGAGAACAGCATGAGGGAAATCCACCCCCTTGATCTAATCACCTCCCACGACGTCCATTCACCGACACTAGGGATTACAATTTGACATGGGGTTTGTGTGGGGACACAGTCCCAGACTATATTAGTTATGCAAGCCCTTTTGCACTAAGACTTTTATGAGCGTTAAGATTTTAAAAAAAACTTTTAAGTTCATGGGTATAAGTGCAGGTTTGTTACATAGGTAAACTTGTGTCATGGGGGTTTGTTGTACATATTATTTCATCACCCAGGTATTAAGCCTAGCACCCATTAGTTATTTTTCCTGATCCTCTCCTTCCTCCTACCCTCCCACCCTCCAAAAGGCCCCAGTGTGTGTTGTTCCACTCTATGTGTCCATGTGTTCTCATCATTTAGCTCCCACTTGTAAATGAGAACATGTGGTATTTGGTTTTCTATTCCTGTGTTAGTTTCCTAAGGATAATGGCCTCCAGCTCCATCCATGTCCCTGCAAAGGACATGATCTCATTCATTGTTATGGCTGCATAGTATTCCATGATATGTACCACATTTTCTTTATCCAGTCTGTTACTGATGAGCATTTAGGTTGATTCCATGTCTTCGCTATTGTGAGTGGTGCTGCAATGAACACATGTGTGTGTGTCTTTATAATAGAATGATCTACATTCCTTTGGGTATATACCCAGTAATAGGATTGCTGGGTTGAGTGGTATTTCTGTTTTTAGGTCTTTGAGGAATCGCCACACTGTCTTCCACAATGGCTGAATTTACACTACCACCAATAGTGTATAAGTGTTCCTTTTTCTCCACAACCTCACCAGCATCTGTTATTTTTTGACTTTTTAATAATGGCCATTCTGACTGGTGTCAGATGATAGCTCATTGTGGTTTTGATTTGCATTTCTCTAATGATCAGTGATGTAGAGCTTTTTTCATATGATTGTTGACTGAATGTATGTCTTCAGAATGTTTTAAACATTTATTATTTTTATTTTTATTTTTTATTTTTTATTTATTTTTTAAGTATTTATTGATCATTCTTGGGTGTTTCTCAGAGAGGGGGATGTGGCAGGGTCATAGGATAATAGTGGAGAAAAGGTCAGCAGATAAACACATGAACAAAGGTCTCTGGGTTTCCTAGGCAGAGGTCCCTGCGGCCTTCTGCAGTGTTTGTATCCCTGGATACTTGAGATTAGGGAGTGGTAATGACTCTTAATGAGCATGCTGCCTTCAAGCATCTGTTTAACAAAGCACATCTTGTACCACCCTTAATCCATTTAACCCTGAGTTGACACAGCACATGTTTCAGAGAGCAAGGGGCTGGGGGCAAGGCCATAGATCAACAGCATCCCAAGGCAGAAGAATTTCTCCTAGTACAGAACAAATTGGAGTCTCCTATGCCTACTGCTTTCTACATAGACACAGTAACAATCTGATCTCTCTTTCTTTTCCCCAAATTTCCCCCTTTTCTTTTCAACAAAACCGCCATCGTCATCATGGCCCGTTCTCGATGGTCGCTGTCTCTTCGGAGCTGTTGGGTACACCTCCCAGATGGGGCGGCCGGGCAGAGGCGCTCCTCACCTCCCAGACGGGCGGCTGGGCAGAGACGCTCCTCGCTTCCCAGATGTTGGGCGCCGGGCAGAGGCCCTCACTTCCTAGACGGGGCGGCCGGGCAGAGGCGCTCCTCACCTCCCAGACGGGGCGGCCGGGCAGAGGCTCTCCTCACCTCCCAGACGGGGCAGCCGGGCAGAGGCGCTCCTCACCTCCCAGACGGGGCGGCCAGTAAGAGGCGCTCCTCACTTCTCAGACGTGGCGGCCGGGTAGAGGCGCTCCTCACTTCCCAGACGGGGTAGCCGGGCAGAGGCGCTCCTCACTTCCTCCCAGACGGGGTGGCGGCCTGGCAAAGGCGCTCCTCACTTCCCAGATGGGGTGGCTGGGCCTAGGCGCTCCTCACATCCCAGACGGGGCGGCCGGGCAGAGGCGCTCCTCACATCCCAGACGATGGGCTGCCAGGCAGAGACGCTCCTCACTTCCTATACGGGATGGCAGCAGGGCAGAGGCGCTCCTCACATCCCAGACGATGGGCGGCCGGGCAGAGGCGCTCCTCACTTCCCAGACGGGGCGGGGGCGGGGCAGGGGCTGTAATCTTAGCACTTTGGGAGGCCAAGGCAGGCGGCTGGGAGGTGGAGGTTGTAGCGAGCCGAGATCACGCCACTGCACTCCAGCCTGGGCAACATTGAGCATTGAGTGAGGGAGACTCCCTCTGCAATCCCAGCATCTCGGGAGGCCGAGGCGGGCAGATCACTCGAGGCCAGGAGCTGGAGACCAGCCCGGTCAACACTGGCGAAACCCCGTCTCCACCAAAAATACAAAAACCAGTCAGGCGTGGCGGCGCGTGCCTGCAATCCCAGGCACTCTGCAGGCCGAGGCAGGAGAATCACGGGAGCCCGAGGCAGGAAGGTTGCAGCGAGCTGAGATCACGGCAGTACAGTCCAGCCTCTGCAACAGAGGGAGACCGAAGAAAGAAGGAGAGGCAGACCGAAGAAAGAAGGAGAGGCAGACCGAAGAAAGAAGGGGGGAGAGGGAGAAGGAGAGCAACATTTTTTATTTTTGATAATTTCAAACTTATGGAAAAGTCATAAGAATACTACAAAAAACTCCTATTCATTCTCCCCACAAAACATTATATACATTTGTTTTATCATTCTCACTTTCTTTCTCACTCTGCCTGCCTGTCTGTCTATCTATCTATCTATCTATCTAGAATTTTTGGGGAACCGTTTGAAAGTAAGTTGCCCCATTATCCTAAACATTTCACCATGTTATTCCCAAACACCAAGGACACACTCCTATATAATCACAGTGCTGTCATCACTACCAGGAAATTAACATGGATTTATACAATATTGCCATTTAATCTACACACCCCCAGTGACAGTTTGTCAACTGTTCCAATAGTGGTCCCAATAATTGTCCCAATAATCCCTCAAATTGGGATTAAACATGCAAGAATTTTCTCAGGAGAAACACCTGTGAGAGGAAAGGAGAAAGAGCCAGAAAATGCTGGGGGAACTGTCAGATCACATTATAAGTCTGACCCTGAGTGAAGGAGAGAGGAAGGAAGGTCAGGTAGAAGCTTCCTAGACCAAAGTGCTTTATCAAAAAGGCTTGGCAAGACCATCAGGGAGTCCCCAAGTCAAAGTTGGCCATCAGAGGAGTCCCATGTCTCCCAGAATGGGCCTGTCTTAGCGTCCATGCTGTGCTTGGTCACTGGCTGGAGCAGCCTGTGGGAAGTGTGGCCTTGGCACAAAAGCGGGATGAGTTTCAGAGAGCAGCAGTTGGGGCCCTTGGCTGTGTAAGCTCTCCATAATTGGAGATCTGTCAGGTGCATTCTCACACCACAGCAGTCCACTTCTTATTTATTTATTTATTTATTTGAGACAAAGTCTGACTGTCACCCAGGCTGGAGTGTAGTGGCACTATCTTAGCTCACTGCAACTTCCACCTCAAGCAATTCTCCTGCCTCAGCCTCCCAAGTAGCTGGGATTACAGGCACATGCCACCATGCCCGGCTAGATTTTGTATTTTTAGTAGACGTGGAGTTTTGTCATGTTGTCCTGACTGGTCTCGAACTCCTGGGCTCAGGCAATCCACCCACCTCAGCTTCCCAAAGTGCTGGGATTACAGGTGTGAGCCACTGTGCCTGGCCCACTGCCGTCCACTTCTGTGTGTACTGACCAATTCATCCATGCAGCCCCTGCATGGCCCCTGTAGGCCATTCCTCCCGAGGGGAAATCAGAAGTGAGAGGTTAGTAGGATGAACTGCAGGCCCTGTCACTACACTGCAGGCCCTGTCACTACAATGGATCTCAGGGCTGCAACTGGTTCTCATCTCCACTCCTCCGCTATCCATTCTAAACACCTCTCACCCTCAGCTCTCACCTCTGCAGGTCTTGGTGGCTTGCTTACCCAGGGGTATGGCCAGAACCCTCATTCCTAAGTGGTTTGAACCTTTGGCAATTATACCTTTATTGGTTTGGGGTTACTGCATGTATCTGTTCACCCTTACAGTAAGGCATCAGAGTATCAGAAGGCACTCAAGTAGGTCACTTGGGATTCACACATATTCCTTCCTGCCCCCATTGTTTGAAAACGGCCTTGCCCTCTTCTGCTGAGCAGGATCCATGATCCCTGCCAGTCTGGTGACTTTTTACACATGAGGAGATCAAAGTGCCCCTTCAGCAGCTAGTACTTATAGCTCAGTGGGATGCTCGCTGTGTCCCCTGGCAAGTGTGGATCCCCTTTGGGGTTCAGGACCTACAGGGACAGGAAGCAGAAAATACCTCAGTGGGTCCTTGGAAGTGATGGTAAGTGGGGCCACTCCTGTTTCTCCCCTTTGGCTTCTCGACCTTGTATCCTTCCTCGTGGGGATATGGCACCATCGAGGAGTCTATGATTTAATAAATATACTGTCTCCTGAAGGATGGCACCCCATCTTTTTAGAGTGTGTTCTTTGAGCTGCCATTCAGTTGTACACGTAGAAGGCGGTTCCAGGATTCTATGCGGCTGTCTACCTTGGGTGGTATGGTATGTGACACAGACAATGATCTCATGATCGCAGGCCTACCTCCTTTGCTGTGAAGAGAGTCTCCCGGTTGGATGCTGTGATATATGGGATTCCATGCCTATGGATTAGACATTCCACAGACTCCCAGAGGGTGGTGCCAGCTAAGGCTCTGTGGGAAGGAAAGGCAAGCCATTTCTGGAATAGGTGTCTGTCTCTGTGAGTTCAGACTGCTGGCCTTTCCAGCGTGGAAGGGGGTTGATGCAGTTAACTTGCCACCATGTTGCTGGTTGGTCTCTTTGAAGACTAGTACCACTTTGGGAGTTCAGTGTTGGTCTCTGTTCCTGCCAAGTTGGACATTCAGAGGCAGAGTGGCTACACTGGCTTTGGCAAGTAGGAGTCCATTCCATTGGGCCCATATGTAGCCACCTCTGCCACCATGGCCACTCTGTTCATGTGCCTATTGTGCCATTTCTGGAGTAGCTGATGACAAAGGCTGGCTGATGTTAACTGGCTGAGTCATTTTGTCTACTTGGCTGCTCAGTGCCTCTTACATGGTAGATGCTCTCTGTTGAGCATTAACATGGTAGATGCTCTCTGTTGAGCATTAACATGTGATATAAAATGTTCATACATTATATCCACTTCCGTATGTCCATCTACATGCTTCTAGAGTCTACCCAGACCTCCTTGTCTCTGATTTTCCAGTTGTTTTCTTCAAAGGCTCTGACCAGGCAGCCAGACCATTGGCCACTTCCCAAGCATATATATTTCTTTTTTTTTTCTGTTTGTGACTCTTAGGGATGTAGTGTTTTATTATTATTTTTTTTTTATTATACTTTAAGTTCTGGGATACATGTGCAGAACGTGCAGTTTTGTTACATAGGTATACACATGCCATGATGGTTTGCTGCACCCATCAACCGGTCACCAACATTAGGTATTTCTCCTAATGCTATCCCTTCCCTAGCCCCCAACCCCCTGACAGGCCCTGGTGTGTGATGCTCCCCTCCCTGTGTCCCTGTGTTCTCATTGTTCAACTCCCACTTATGAGTGAGAACATGTGGTGTTTGGTTTTCTGTCCTTGTGATAGTTTACTGAGAATGATGGTTTCCGGCTTCATCCATGTCCCTGCAAAAGACATGAAATTATCCTTTTTTATGGCTGCATAGTATTCCATGGCATATATGTGCCACATTTTCTTAATCCAGACTATCATTGATGGATGGCGGGTTGGTTCCAGGTCTTTGCTATTGTGAATAGTGCTCCAATAAACATACATGTGCATGTGTCTTTATAGTAGAATGATTTATAATCCTTTGGGTATATACCCAGTAATGGGATTGCTGGTTCAAATAGTATTTCTAGTTCTAGATCTTTGAGGAATCGCCACAGTCTTCTATAAGGGTTGAACTAATTTACACTCCCACCAACAGTGTAAAAGCATTCCTATTTCTCCACATCCTCTCCAGCATCTGTTATTTCCTGACTTTTTAATGATCACCATTCTAACTGGTGTGATATGGTATCTCATTGTGGTTTTGATTTGCATTTCTCTAATGACCAGTGATGATAAGCATTTTTTCATGTTTGTTGGCTGCATAAATGTCTTCTTTTGAGAAATATCTGTTTATATCCTTTGCCCACTTTTTGATGGGGTTGTTTGTTTTTTTTCTTGTAAATTTGTTTAAGTTCTTTGTAGATTCTGGATATTAGCCCTTTGTCAGATGGGTAGATTGCAAAAATTTTCTCCCATTCTCTAGGTTGCCTGTTCCCTCTGATGATAGTTTCTTTTGTGTATCCCAAGGATATATATTTCTTCTGCTCCTTCTTCTTCTTTTTAAAAAAGAGACAGTGTCTTGCTGTGTCACCTAGGCTGGAGTGCAGCGGTGCCATCATAGTTCACTGTAGCTTCAAACTCCCAGGCTCAGGTGATCCTCCTGCCTCAGTCTCTGAAGAAGCTGTGACTACAGGTGCACACCCCTACACTCAGGTTATTTATTCTTACTTCAGGCCACTTCTCCTTCCACACAAAGTAAATAATCAGGTGCATGATTCAGAGCTCTGCCTACTGAGAAAATCTTCCCTCTTCACTGTCTTTCAGGACTACTCCCTACAGCATGTGGCTATAACACAGTCACAGTTCATTTCTGGTCTGCACGCACATACTAAGCTAACCCATCTTTAAGCTATGCTTGAGCTTTTTTTTTCTCTTTCAGTAAGTTTTATGGGCACCTCTCTAGCTCCTGTAGAGAAATAGGTGCAAACTAGTGCAAGTGTGGTAAGTGACATAGGGGAGTGTAGGAGAGTCTGGACTACCTGCTCCTGCAGCTTGTGTCCTTTGCTCCTGCTCAAGCTCCATCCTGGATTTCCACATTAGCATGTTCTGCTGCTGGGCCCATCCAACGTGGGGACTTGTTAGGTCCAACAGAATCCAGCTTATCATGGACAGTTTCAGATGCATGGTTAGCTGGTGTCCCAAGGATGAGTGTTCAGTCTCTATCAGGATCCACTAACATGCAAGTACTATTTCTCAAATGGCATATAATTCTCTACTGTGGATGTCATGGCCTTATTCCAGAATCCCAGGTGCCTGTCTTGGGATTCTCCCTCTGGGGCTTTCCATGATCCCCATACTGCATTGTCCAACTATTGCCAGATAGAATGCCACAGGCTGTCAGATTGTAGGGCCCAAGTTGCAGGGTGTGATTGCACCACGTACTGCAGTACTGCTGCAGTACTTCCTGCTCTAGGCCCCTTGAAGCTTGCAGCTCTACATGTCATCTGATTTATGGTCCAGAGTAGTATTTTTGGTGTGGAATATGTTGCCTGTAGAAGTTAAATAGGCCTGCCAGATGCTATGCTTCCTTCTTTGTGCTAGGGGATGCAAGATACAGAAATTTGTCCTTCACTATGGAGGGGACACCTAGCGCAACTCTTACTGCTGAATCCCTTAAAAAATTCACTGGAGTGGCTGGTTCCTGAAATCTTAGCATGGTTTATCTCCAGTCCTCTGGAATGTGTATGTCTTACCAAGGCCCCCAGAGCCACCACTTGTTCATCTGTTCAGGAGCATGATGTCAAAGTAATGGGTCCATGTGGTGTTCTCTGGGCTCTCCAGATGGTGCAGATTTCTTTGTACTATATTATGACTGAAAGCAAGAGTTAAAATAACCCTGGAGCAAAATGCAACTGAATATTTTTGTCTGTTCCACATGAATGTGAACTGTTTCTGATCTTCTCAATCGGAATGGAAGAGAATGCATTCACCAAATCAGTGCTCACATACTTTTCACCTGAAGGCTTACTAATGTTGATCTAGATGATACCAAATAGCAACCGGAATCAGGGCTACTCCTTGGTTAAGCCTGTGGTAGTCTATAGTCATTCTTCAGGATCTTGCCAATTTCTTCAGGGGCTAGGCTAACAAATTAAATGAAAATATAATGGAAACTACCTTCCCTGCATCCTTTAGTTCTTTAATGGTGGCACGAATCTCTTACACTATGAAACTGATTTTGATTTATCATCTTGGCTGAGTTGTGGGCAGCTTCAGAGGTTTCCATTTGGCCGTCCCCACTACAATAGTTATGCTTTACAGACAAGGGCCTAATGTTGGGGATATTCCAACTATGCACTTGGCTGCTTGGGAAATCACCCACAGACCAAACGAACCACTGTGAGTCAGATTTCAGACAGAACCCCATTTATTACCTTGTCTCATTGTAACAGGCACTATGATGATATTTCGGGTTTCTGGATATCAGTGTTAACTCAGATATCATATTCAACAGCCCTTGGAATGTCTGGTTATTTCCTTTCCCCAGCATATGGTCACATGAGTAAATGCCCATAGATACCTTTGGGGAAGAGCTGGAGGAATTGTCATGGTATATATTTGCCATGGCATTGTAAGATTCTTCCTCCTGGGGACCCACCACTTCAGCCAGTGGGTTCCAGATCTGCAAATTGACTTGGGTTTGAGAACTAAACAAGAAGTTGTGGCTTTTTATTGGGGGCAATCACCCATAGCTTCCTGCTCCTTTATTCTTGCTCTTCGTGGGTTATGGATGTTAAGTAACATTCTTTTTGGCTGCCTGTCTATTTTGCCTCTAAGGACATCATTCTCCATTAACCATCTCCACAACTCCATGTGGCTCTAGTCCTGGTGGCTGTCTGATTAACCATGCCAGTCACTGTGGTAATTGTGATCTCCTAGCTTCTCTTATTTGAGGGCCCCCATCATGCATTCCCATGGGTGTTAATGAGCCCAGCTTTGAGACTGCCTCACCTACCATCCTCTTTGGCAGGCAGTGGACAGCCATCACTGGACTTCTTTGATGCAGGTGCCCCTCTCACCAGTGCTTTCTGGCAGTCTTGGTGAGTGGTGTGTAACTGGGACATGTCATAGAACAAAATCCTCTAGCCGCATTACTTCTGGTCTTACCTAATATATCCATTCCTTCATGCTCATTTCCCTCAAACTCTTTATTACTTCCTCTACCATATGTCAGGGGAATTTGGGCATTTCCATATTGCTGAGAGTTGGGAGTCAATGAAAGATGAGAGAGCTGTCAGACAATGATGCAAGTCTGATCCTGTGTGGAGGAGAGGGGGAAAAAGATTGGGTGGAAGTATGCCAGATATTTACTCAAAGTCAAGCAAAAGTTGGCCATTAGAGGCATCCTTTGTCTCCCAGGAGAAGGCCTGCCCTCCTGTCCTTGCCATACTCAGTCATCAGTTGGGAGCAGCCCATGGAAGCATGACCTTCACACAAATGTGCAATGGATTTCAGAGTGAGGCAGCTGGGGTCCTTTGTGAATTAAGCTCCAAGTTGAGGTCTTTGAAGTGCATTCACACAATCGCCAGAGTGTCCTTTATAGCAAAAAGAAATTTTTTTCTAGTCCGAGCTCCAGCCTAGGATTACATGGTGACTTTGTCTTGTCTTTTTAGTGTTCTTCAATCTAGAACAGTCTTTCAATTTGGGTTTGGGTTTGTTTAATGTTTTCTTTTCTTTTTACTTTGAGACAGGGTCTTGCTATATTGCCCAGGCTGGTCTTGAACTCCTGGCCTCAAGCAATCCTCCTGCCTCAAACTCCCAAGTAGCTGGGACTACATGTGGGCACCATTGAACCCTCTAATGTTTCCTTATAGTTACATTCTATTGTGCTGTTCTGTTTTGTTTTATTGGGTCAGGAATACATAAGAAATAAAAATTGTTCTTTTTAGTGGCATGCAATTTAATTTTTCCTGTTACTAATGATGTTAACTTTGATCACTTGGTTAAGGTGATATATTCCAGGATTCTCTGGAAAATTAGTGTCTTTTTCCTTTGTAATAAATAAAGCATCTTGTGGGGATATGCTTTGAGACTCTGTAATTACCCTCAGTGTGCTAAAGATCTGAGGGGATATAGAGAGAAAATTCTGAGTCACACTTTCATTTCATGTAGCTGAAAAAGCAACTTAAACATTGGACTTGACTGAAATTAAGCTTGGACTTAACTGAGCTCCTTCAGGAAAAGCTTAATTACTTACTGAGACAGGAAAATCATCAGGACACTCTCGGATCTCAATGTGGGTACTGGGGGTGCCAGAGAACCAAGATTCTCCCTCCCACTCTCTCTGATGTGTGTGATTCATATGAACATTGATAAACGATGTCATCCCTCCTTCAAGTAAACTTGTTCTGACAAAATTTCACCACACTTTGTCAAATGGCAAACATTGTTCCTAAGGAACATCATATACGTGTTTATGCAAATTTTATTTTTTAAACTTTTTACCAAGAAAAGAAAAAAAGTGGAAAATATGTTTTTGCCTGAAAAGTGAATATTATAGACAAGTAGCTTGGGTTTGAAAGATAGTCTGTGGAAACACAGGTAAGGCTTTATGCTAAGATGGCTTGTTGCTATAATCCTCAGTCCCCTAGTAAAAGTTTCCGCAAAAAACTTGGCCAGCCATGGTGCCATTGAGCATTGACCCCCATAATCAATCGCCCTGTGACTCTCACGGAGAATGCTGAAGCAAGTTTTCTGTAGTGAGGGATCTGTAGACCATGGCATGCAGCCTCCAGTCTCACTGTGCAGACTGGGGACAGTGACACGAGTCATTGACACACGGCTGACCTAGGCAGTGATTCTCGCTACACTAATACAGTGATTCTTTCTGTGAGAGACTGCCTGCCCTTAATAAGATAACATGCCCCTTCAGCCAGGCGCAGTGGCTCACGCCTGTAATCCCAGCACTTTGGGAGGCTGAGGCGGGCGGATCATGAGGTCAGGAGATTGAGACCATCCTGGCTAACACAGTGAAACCCTGTCTCTACTAAAAATACAAAAAAAAAAAAAAAAAAAAAAAAAATAGCTGAGCGTGGTGGCGAGCGCCTGTAGTCCCAGCTACTCAGGAGGCTGAGGCAGGAGAATGGCGTGAACCTGGGAGGTGGAGCTTGCAGTGAGCCAAGATAGAGCCACTGCTCTCCAGCCTGGGCGACAAAGCGAGATTCCGCCTCAAAAAAAAAAAAAAAAAAAAAAGGAATAACACGCCCCTTTAACCTACCAACTCTCTTCTCCTGTTTAGTTTGTTGAAGCAAAAACAATGTAAATATTGCATTAACCAAGTGTGTATGTGTGAGAGAGAGACAGAGGAGAGAGAGAGAGAAGAGAGAGAGAGAGAATGAGCAGTTATGGCTCTTGGCATTTTTTACTGGACAAGGCAAACCTAAAGATTTTACTTTTAAACTTGAATTAATGCTGAGAGTAAGTCACATCTGCCTTCACTTCCCTCCCACTCCACACAAACATGCATACCACTGGAAAGGCAACATTTTATCAAAGGCATTTGGCGTTTTTCCTCTCTGATGACCCTCTAGAAGCTTGAGAATGTGGGAGAGGAGGGCTGGAACCAGAAATGGAGAAGTAGTGCTGGAACAATAATGACCTGAAAGCCACTGGAACTGAGGTTTCCTGCAGGAACTTTTGGGGAGGCCTGGATACTTTGGAGACCAATGGGTATGGATGGAAAGAAGAGCAGAAATGATTCAGTTCATAAAGCAGTGAAAAGGAATGATCTAAGTACACGAACAAATCTTTAAAGCAAAATGTTAAAGTATGGGAGCAAGTTCTACAGAATACATACAATATGATACTTTTTTTTTTTTTTTAAAAGAGACAAGGTCTCACTCTATTGCCCATGCAGGGGTGCAGTGGCACAATCAGAGCTCACAGCATCCTTCAACTCCTGGGCTCAAGCCATCTTCCCGCTTCAGCCTCCTGAGTAGCTGGGACTTCATAGGCAGGCACCACCACACCCAGCTAATTTAAAACAATTTTTTTGGCTGGGCGCGGGGGCTCACACCCAGCACTTTGGGAAGCTGAGGCAGGCAGATCACGAGGTCAAGAGTTCGTAGACCAGCATGGCCAATATGGTGAAACCTCATCTCTACTAAAAATACAAAAATTAGCTGGGCGTGGTGGGATGTGCCTGTAGTCTCAGCTACTTGGGAGGCCGAGGCAGGAGAATTGCTTGAACCCCGGAGGCCGACATTGCAGCACGCCGAGATTGTGCCACTGCACCCCAGCCTGAGTGACAGAGCAAGACTCCATCTCAAACAAACAAACAAACAATTTTTTTTTTGTAGAGATAGGGTCTTGCTATGTTGCCCAGGCTGGTCTCAAACTCTGGGCCTCAAGCCATCCTCCCTCTCAGCCTTCCAAAGTGCTGGAATTACAGTCGTGAGTAACTGCACCTGGCCAACATGATGCCATTTACGTGCAGCTTAAACGCATATACATGTGTCGAAACAGTGTCATGTGTTGATGAGGGACATATACACATATACTAAAAGTATCAACAGTTGCATGGGAATTAGTAACTTCAAATTCATAAAATTGTACTGGCTATCAGGTGAGTAGGGGACAAGTGGAATGAGGGAATGAGACCAGCTGGGTACACAAATATTGCTAATGTTATTGCTTAAGCTGTGTGGTGAATACACAGGTGTTCAATTTACTATTATTTTGCACTTTCCGTGTACTTTAGCTATTTGACAACACATTTAAAAATCGAAAAGTTATCCCATAATCCCAGGCTCCAGAGGTGATAGTAGGTGGTGTTTTCCAGACCGTTCCCTCTGCCTTGATTTTCTGTTAACTGGCCACCATCTTTGTCTCCTCGCTCTGCCGGTCGCTGCCGAACCCCTGCGCGGAGTGACTGCCAGTTCCCAGGAAGGTGCAGGACAACTGGAGCCTCTTCTTCTCTGGGCAGGGATTTAAATGTTCTTGGGTAGCCTCGCCAGAGACCTGTGAGACCCTGCAGTGATCTTCTTTCCAGCCACTTTCCCATGAGCTCAAAGCTTTGGATTCTGTCACTTGCAAAGGGTCAGGCCTGATCCCTTGCGGGTTCTTGAGAAGTGAGTAAGACTTCCAGCGCCCCGGCCCAGACTCCGACGACCCAGTCTGCGCCTGGCGCAGGCTCCATAGACGGCCTTTCCTCAGTTCTGTCCACTGAGACCCCCAGCCCTTGAGCAGAAGATGGGAGAGAAAGGGTCTTGCTGGGCGGGCTCCAGAAGTCCTCCTGGCTCTGGGCGCAGGAGTTGGAAGAGAAGAGATAGAGAAACATCTACTCGCCAGAATTGTAAACCGGAAGAAGGGTAGAGGAAAGGTGCCTAGAGAGGGCAGTTGGAATCAGGATTGGGCTGAATACTCTAGGAGTCTCCAAGTGCTACTTCTATCCGCCGGGAGCACGGGTTCGAATCTGCCCCCAGGCATCCCGCTCCTGGTTCTCTCGTCCCCCTGTGCTGCGGTGGGGCCCACTTCGGCCCTCGGGTTCCCCGCACAGGCCACACAGGGCAGCAGCGCGCGCCGCACGCACGGGCAGTTCGAGAGGGCCGCGCGTGGCGGAGCCAGGCCCTTCGCCAGCGCCCGGTACAAATTTAGTACTAGAATTAAGAGAAACACACTGAAATCTGATAGCCCCGTCTAAGACCCGGGCGTGAGGAAGTCTGCGGTGGGTGATGAATACAAACAACAGTTTCTCTTTCCTGTCAGTAAAACGCTGTTTCCAGAACCTGCCAGGTTTCGCCCCAGTGGCCACACCTATGCCTGGCATGTGCTGGTCCGAGCCCTTAGCGCCAGTAAAAGAAAGGTGGCGGACGCAACATTCTCTAATTACTAGGGGAAGGAGGGAGGCTTTCCCTTCCTCCCAGTGCCCCATGTACCAACGCGTCTCGCCATACCCCTTGCCCCCCTTCCAGCAGCTGACGGAGTAATTCGAGTAGGAATCGAAAGATTTGGAGGCGCCGGGGGAGAAACCCGCGGAGCGCTCTCCGAGCCTGTGGCGTCCCAGGAAGACTCCGAGCGGGGCCGGGGAAGTTCTCTGGAGGACATGGGGTGGATACCCAGGTCTCCTTCCCTGGGTGAAATAAGAACTGAAAATCTAAAAATAAAATAAAATAACATAACATAAAATAGAAAACACAGAGAAGCAACAAAAAAGCGCTTCCCCTCCTCAGTTCTCCCCAGTCCACCCAAGGTTTACCAAGGCTGTTGTCTTTGCAGGAGTGGGCGTCCCGCTCCACGTAACGATGCGATTGGGTTGTACCTCTGTCTGTCTCCTGCGCGATGTCCCGCCCTGGGAGGTGTCACGGAACTCAGCTGATATAAGCCCGGGACCCCGCGGGGTCAAATTCTCTGCTCTGGACTTGGGAGGCTCCGTTGCCTGCTCCTGGAGGGAGACGCGCTGCAGAGGAGAACCCAGCGGGTAATGAATCCCACGCGCTTCTTTGCCCAGGCCTTCCCCAAACCTCCCCCGGTCTGCGCGGGTTCTCCTATGGGGCTGTAGTGAAGACAAGCTGCGGCGACTGCAGCTCCCCAGGTCTGGGCGCTGCCGGGAGAGCGTCTTTCCCGTTAGGAAGATTTAGTTTGTTGACTCAGGAGCACCTCCAACGACAGCTAGCGGCAGAGGACCCGGGAGCTGGGAGGCTTGGAACGCGGGGCGAGCTGGGGAGGAGGGAGAGGCGCCGACCCAGCGCAGCCTAAATCTTAGCAAACCAAGCCTGGCAACATTTCCCCACGGTTCAGGAGCACGAAGGACTTAAGGGAAAATGACGAAATCGGGGCTCCCGAGGATGAAGCTAAATGGGTTGTGGCCTGGAGACAAATAGGGCCAATGTCCAGTCTATTACAAGAGGCTTTGTTCCAGAGGCTTGCCTATAAGCCCCTGGCTTGGAACGTCAGTCTTCAAACTGTAACAACAGGGGCAGGCTACTAGGGTAGCCCACAAAGCCCTGTATCCCCCATACAGTGACTAACTAGAGCCCCAGTTGGTTCTATCCGCAATGGCTGAGACTGCGATGTGATTCCGTTTCCCTCTTGCATGTGTCCCGGGAGCCAGAGTTGTCGAAGCCCAAATTCAGGCTCAGGAACCAGATGTGCTGTTGATGCCAAACACTGACACACAGGGGCTTAGAGACAGAGGAAGATTTATTCCATTTGGCCAAAGCGTGAAGGCAAGAGGGCAAGATCTCTCAAATCCAACCTAACAAAAATAAGTAGTGGGGAGTTTTTATGCGACCAGGAAGTAAGGGAGGGGGAATTTCAGGGAATCTATGGGAAAAGTCTTCGTCTCAGATTACACCTTGAACCACCAGACTTCTGGGCGTCAGCAGCTGGTCACAATGCCCTTAAAAGCATCATTCCTTCTGCAAAAGTTTTTTCTTGACTCTGAAGCTATATCCTCCTGCTTGACAAAGAAACGGTGCATCAGCAGTTTATAATTATATTGCTAGAAAATGGAATATTGGGCAAAAAGGGGTAGTTAACATATGCAAATAAGCAAGGACCTCATCAGAATTTTCATGGTTTCATCACTAAAATGTTGGGGAGCTGAAATCTCGAGGGGCTCGGTTGCACCAGAAGGGGATCCTTTGTCACTAGTGCAGGCGGGAGGGGATGCTTGAGGGAGAATGGGAGGAACTTTTCAATAGTTCCTCCCCTCCCCTACCAATAGCGGGTGGGAGGGCATTGGTTTAGAGCCAAGCCTCTAAGAGAAGATGAGAGCAATGGCTAAAGTTTGTCTGGCCTCGCCCTATGAGAAGTGGGCGGAGGCTGTGCCTGCCTTTGTGGGGGAAAAAGAAACCGATTCCTAATCTGTCTGTCTGATGGGAGGTGAGAGTTCCTGTGCCAGGATAACAGACAAGCAATTCAGTGTGATAACATCCTGTGTCAGAAGTATCCATTTAAATGTCACAAGAGGCCGGGCGCCGTGGCTTATGCCTGTAATCTCAGCACTTTGGGAGGCTGAGGCTGGTGGATCACTTGAGGTGGGCGGATCACTTGAGGTCAGGAGTTCGAGACCAGCCTGGCCAACATGGTGAAACCCCATCTCTACAAAAAATACAAAAATTAGCTGGGCGTGATGACACATGCCTGTAATTCCAGCTACTCGGAGCCTGAGGCAGGAGAATTGCTTGAACCACCACCCCCCCCCCACCATAAAAAAAGTCACAAGACTTAAACTCTTTTGTTTAAGAAAATAAGCAGTTTTATTATTTCCATGTAAGAGGAAGAAGAGGAAAATGCTGTGATCCACTCCTGGCCTGATTATGAAAATTCACAGGTGTTTATAGTAGCCCCACTTTAACCATGGGATATGTCCCAAGACCCTGAGTTGATTCCTAAAACCAGATGCCTGAAACCATGGGTAGCACCAAATCCTATATCTACTATGTTTTTTCCCTATACTTTCACTGTTTCACTTAAAGAAAGCACTTAAAGAAAGGCTTTTCTTTGGCATATCTGAATTGCCAGCATCACTACTCTGGAGATTTGGGGCCATTAAATAAAATAAGAGTTACTTGAACATAAGCAGTATTAGAGTCGACCTGATAAGTAAGAAGGCTACCAAGTGACTAAGGGTTGGTAGCATATACAGGGTGAGTACACCAGACAAAGGAATGATTCACATCCCGGGGTGAGAGGGAGTGGGTAGCATGAGATTTCATCAGGCTACTGAGAATGAAACTTGAAACTTATGAATTACTTATTTCTGGAATTTTTCATTTAATATTTTTGGACTAGAGCTAACTGCGGTAACTAAAGCATGGAAAGCCACCAGATAAGGGAGGACTACTATATACTATCGGAAAATAGAAATCATTTCCAGTATTATTGTTATGGCAAATTGAATCATATGTATACGCTCTTTTATGTCTGGCTTCTGTCACTCAGCATCATTGTTTTCAGATTCATCTATGTCATTGTGGGTACCAATAGTTCTTTCCTTTTTATTATGGTTGAGTAGTCTTCTATTATATGGGTAATCAATATTGGCTTCTTCATTCATCTACTGATGGGCATTTGGATTGTTTCCAGTCTATGGCTTTCACAAATAAAAATGTTATGAACATTCATTACAAGTCTTTGTACGGACATATGCTTTTTTTTTTTTTTTTTCCTCTTGGGTAAATACTTTGGTGTGGAATGGCTGGGTCATATGGCAAGCATACGCAGAACTTCCTAAGAAACTGCCAAATTCTTTTCCAAAATGGTCGTACCCCTTTATATCCCTACCAGGAGTATATGAGGATGCCCATTCCTTCACATCTTCACCAACAACTAGCATGGTTAGTCATTTTAGCCATTCTAATAGATGTGTAGTAGTATCTTACTGAAGTTTTAATAGGCATTTCCCTAATGACTAGTGATGTTGAGCATAATTCAATGTGCTTATTTGTATCCATATATTTTCTTTGGTAAATTGTCTATTCAAGTCTTTTATTCATTTTTAAATAGGGTTTTTTTAATCATTACTTTTTGAGTGTTCTATATATAATCTACTTACAAGTTCTTTATCAGTTATGTAATTTGCAAATACCTTCTTCCAGTCAGGGGCTTATATTTTCTTTTTTTCTTAAACTTTTATTTTAAGTTCAGGGGTACTTGTGCCTGATGTGCATGTTTGTTACATAGATAAATGTGTTGCCATGGTGGTTTGCTGCACAGATCATCCCTTCACCTAGATATTAAGCCCAGCATCCATTAGCACCATCCTGATGCTCTCGCTCCTCCTATTGCCCCCTCCTCTGACAGGCTGGGGCTTATATTTTCATTCTCTTAATAGTGTCTTTCAGAAGGAGAAGTTCTTAAAGTCCAATATATCATTTTAAAAAATTTATTGTGCATCTAGGCCAGGTGCAGTGGCTCATGCCTGTAAACCCGGCACTTTGGGAGGCTGAGGCAGGGAGATCACTTGAGGTCAGGAGTTTGAGACCAGACTGGTCAACATGGTGAAATGCCATCTCTACTAAAATTACAAAATTTACCCAGGCGTGGTGGCGGGCACCTGTAATCCCAGCTACTAGAGAGGCTGAGGCAGGAGGATCACTTGAACCCAAGGGGCGGAGGTTCCAGTGACTGAAATAGCGCCATTGCACTCCAGCCTGGGCAGCAGAGAGAGACTCCATCTCAGAAAAAAAAAAAAAAAAATTCTTTTGTTCATCTAATGTCATCTGTAAGAAATGTTTGCCTAACGCAAGGCAAAAATATTTTCTCTTATATTTTTCTCTAGAAATTTTATGGTTGACAGGCTAAATATACATACAAACTCTGGCCAGAACGTATGCAAAAATAGAACTCTAACCCACAACTGCTGCAGTAACCAGCCTGGGAAGCCAAAACACAACTTCAGCAGTTGACTGGTAGTGGTGAGGACCTGGACAATAACTGACAGCATCCTTAATTTTTGCTCCTGATTCCAATTTAGGACCAGTCAGAGAAAGCCAAATATGTTCCCCAAACTAATCATACAAGATGTTCATTTCTAGTTAGCCTGCTTCCAACTTCCCTATGACAACACCCTTGAATCATATCATTCCTGAGCATTCCCTTTTTGTCACTGTCAATCTTTCCCCTGCCTGTCTATGAGGCTTTGACAAATGTGAGTGATGATGGCGGCTGACTCCCTCGTTATAGTGAGCTCTGAATAAACAGCCTCTGCTTGTTCTCATCCAGGCAGACTTCATTAATGTCTTTAGTTTCCTTGCAGGTTCCACCAAGATACCATCTGCCCACTGTGTGGACTCCCCTTTTCAAACAGGATGGCTGCTACAGAGGCACCTTGCACCTTGCAGAGAGTGGTTTGTTGAGTTTGCACTGATAGGATAAGTCAGCACTGACTGAATGTCTCTTTTTTTTGAGTTCCTCAGCTACTGATTCTCATTTGATACCTGGGTTTTGTTATTGGTTCCCATTTATTTGGCACCCTAGGTGGAATCAGGCCATTCTCTTTCACCTCTTTTGGCTCTCTTTTGTGTGTGTTTGTGTTGTGCTGTTTAAAAGTGGTTTGTCCGAAGAAGGAGAATGACAGGGTCAGACACAGGCATAGGTCCTACAAGCCTGTTCAAGCTCGCTTCACAGTCCAGTGAGTTTGTGGTTCTCCCTCAACCCATGTCCATGTGGACAAACTTTGTTGTGGGTCACCAGTAAAACCAGCTCAGGTTCTCCTTCCATCTTGCGTTTTTGTCCTGAGAGCTTCACTTTGGTCCACAGGGAGTGCTGTCTCTGGTTTTCTTCCTACTGAGGGGCACAGATTGTCTGGTCCGTGTTAGGAGGTGCCCAACTGTACGGTTGGGGACCTGAGACACAAAGTGCACAAGAATTATACTCCTACTGATGGTCAACAGCTCTCATGGGGTCTTCTAAGTCTAAATACCCTCCTCATCTAGGAGAAACTGCTTCTTATTTGTACAACACTAGCTCATGCACCTACCTTCCTACCTTCCTAATGGCATAGCTCCAAGGATGATTTGGGCCTTTACTGGCTACTTTGGGATACATTTGACTTGAACAAAATTGTTCATTTGACATGCACCTTAGAAAAGTAGGAATAAGATTTCTCAGGATGAATGGGGCTGCCATTTTTTGTTGGTAGGCAGAGGCCTCCAAATGAAATTCTGATCAAAAATTTCTTCATTAAAAGATTCTTTGCCCGAAACCAATGGGAAATTTGACACACTTAAGCAACAACAAACTAGACTCATTTCCCTAGTAAATGCTTCTTTTTCTTGTCTTCCAGATGCCTCCCTGTATCCAGCTCTCTCTTTTCCCCCTTGTCCTTCTATTAGGTTGGTGCAAGAGTAATTGCAATTTTTGCCATTACTTTCAATAATCTCTCTCCTATACTTCAGTCAACTGCTCACTTCTCTTCCCCCTTTTCAGACCCCCTCCCTTTGCCCAATAACTCTCCTAAACTTCAAAATTCCAGTTGCCTCTGAATATCCATCCCTCTCTTTAAGCCAGGTATGCAGACATCTGTAGAATTTAAACCTTGGATCCAAGCTGAATTAAGAGTTATAATTAAAGGTTTCCCTAAACCCAGACAAGACCAGCAAAATTCATAAAAGAATTTAGAATTCTTCTAGGTACATATGACCCAAGGTTACCTAACCTCTATCAACTTGTACACATGTTGGTCAGAAACTCAGGTGCTAAATCCTGGAGAGCAAAAGCTGATTGGACAGACTCAGAAAGGGACCCACAGTATCCCTCTTTCCACAGTAAATCTGAGGGTTTTAAAAAAAAGGATCCAAAAAGTAAGGTAAAGTCTGCTAAAAGCCGTACCCAAAACATTTCTAATAAAAATCCGTCGGACCATGCAAACAAAAAAATAAAACTGTTGGACTTTTTCAGGATAGACTAGGAAATACCTTCCAACACATCAGTTAAAGAAGGTGGTAAAAAGCAGCCCTTTCATCTCATTTTGTCAGTGGAGTTAAACATGAAATTGGAGACTTAATTCTAAAACAGAAATTAGAATGGAAAACAACCCCTTTATCTGAATTGTAACACCTAGCCGAACATTTTGAAAGAGCTTTAGAACTGAAATGAGACAGGACTCAAAATAAACTTGTGGCCCACTTCCCAATCAACCATCTATTGACAAGGACACTACAGATATTGTAAACAGAACCAAGACAAATAAAAATCCATCAGATCAGATCAATGAGGGTGCTCAGAGGAAGGAGAAACTACCCAATAGTCTGCCTTTCCCTAAACATTCAAGGTGATTTAAC
Source organism: Pongo pygmaeus (assembly GCF_028885625.2). Taxonomy (NCBI): domain Eukaryota; kingdom Metazoa; phylum Chordata; class Mammalia; order Primates; family Hominidae; genus Pongo; species Pongo pygmaeus. The sequence continues at coordinate 51,207,352 of NC_072392.2, forward strand.
TATAAATACAGGTGGTCAACCTCATCAATTTCTGGTAAACATGGTACTACTCTTTCTATGTTAAACACTGTCCCTTTTGCTCAATCTCTTCCTCTGAGTAAACATACCACACCGGTGGTAGGTATTTCAAGTAACCCACATATAAGCCACATATTTATTCCATCTCCCAGCCCTTAACTGTAGCCCTTGGTCCCTGACTGAAAAACATTCCTTCCTGCTCTTTGATATCATGCCTATGAGTTTAATAGAGACTTAATTTGCAAATGGAACTGTAATATATATTGATGTTCCAGAGACTTCTCTATTCATAATCAAGTTGCACCTGCTATGAATACACCTTTGCTTTCTCTATTATATTTGATGCATACTCCAAATAAATATCTTGACACCAAACCTGACAGTGTAAGGGGCTAAAAATTCCACTCACGTAGGACGAATAATTGGAGCAGCAAAATAATAAGCAGAACTTACTAAGTTCAGACAGATCCTGTCAAACCATTACCCAAACTTCCCCAATATCCACTGAAGTCAGAAGCAAAGGAAGGGCTCGAACCTACAGTTGAAGGCCTTATATGCAAAGGTCCTCTTATATCCCCTAGTAACACTCTTGTCCCACCAGCAAAGAAACCAAGTAGATGAAGATATTGATTTAAGACTTCAGAATCATCAACAAAATTGTCATTTCTTTTCTCCCAGTAGTGCCTAACCCACACACCATCTGTCATTAATTCTACTTGAAGTCACTTGCTTTACTCTAGTAGAAATTTTCTCTGCCTTTTTCAGTGCACCTTTAGACAAAGACAGTCAATACTTCTCTGCCTTTGCCTTGGGAAGGACGATGGTATAACTGGACAGTCATGCTCCAGAGATTCATTGAAGCCCCTGTTTTTGTCCAGATGCTCAAGTAAGAGTTAAAAGATGGCCGGGTGCGGTGGCTCACGCCTATAATCCCAGCACTTTGGGAGGCCGAGGCGGGTGGATCACGAGGTCAGATCAAGACCATCCTGGCTAACACGGTGAAACCCCGTCTCTACTAAAAATACAAAAAATTAGCCGGGCGTGGTGGCGGGCGCCTGTAGTCCCAGCTACTAGGGAGGCTGAGGCAGGAGAATGGCATGAACCCGGGAGGCGGAGCTTGCAGTGAGCCGAGATCGCGCCGCTGCACTCCAGCCTAGGCGACAGTGCCAGACTCATCTCAAAAAAAAAAAAAAAAAAAAAGTTAAAAGACATAAATTTCCCTAGTGACCTTGTGATTCAGTTCTGATACAATATAAACGTGATCTCCTACTTTGTTCAGAGAACAAGGAAGCCTGTTAAAAGGATTCCATTTACTTGCTCTCAGCCTTAGTAGAAAAGGGACATAAAATTTTTAAGGCTAAACTACAATTTTACCAAAACACAATTCACTATTTGAAGTAAACCTGTCTAAGGAGGGCTAAATATTCTCTCTTGATAAAGATTATCCGAAGTTATTGTAAATCCCTCACAAAATGACAGATGAGAGGATTTCTAGGTTAACTGGATATTGCAGACAATAGGTGCCAAAGTTTTCTGAAATTGGAGCACCTCTTTATGGATTGACTGTCTTCAGTGAGGGATTCTCTCCTTTGAAAGTCCAAACATAAAGACCTCCTGGAACCTGAAATCAGTTCTTCAACAGCCTCCCTCCCAAAGCACCCCAACTGTAGAAAGCCATTTTGCCTATTTGTGCGAGAGCGATCTAGACAAGCCCTTGGGCCTTTAACTTCATGGAAACCATGAAAACCCCATTATTTACTGTAGCCTCACTCTTGACCTGTTTAAAAGGCTTATTTCTCTTGGTTTAGGGCATCAGCTGTCACTGCAAAACTTGATGATGCTTCTGCCAAACTAGCTCTAGGCTCGCTCCCCGCCTGACCTCATGGTTTCTCATGCAACACAGACATTAATAATTTTTTTTTTTTTTTTTTTTTTGAGATGGAGTCTCGCTTTGTTGCCCAGGCTGGAGTGCAGTGGTACCATCTTGGCTCACTGCAAGCTCCGCCTCCCGGGTTCACGCCATTCTCCTGCCTCAGCCTCCCGAGTAGCTGGGACTACAGGCGCCCGCCACCACGCCCGGCTAATTTTTTGTATTTTTAGTAGAGACGGGGTTTCACCGTGTTAGCCAGGATGGTCTCGGTCTCCTGACCTCGTGATCTGCCTGCCTCGGCCTCCCAAAGTGCCGGGATTACAGGCGTGAGCCAAGGCGCCCGGCCTTTTTTTTTTTTTTTTTTTTTTTTTTTAAAGACAGAGTCTTGTTCTGTCGCCCACGCTGGAATGCAGTGGCATGATCTCGGCTCACTGCAACTTCTGCCTCCCAGGTTCAAGCAATTCTCCTGCCTCAACCTCCCGAGTAGCTGGGATTACAGGCACACACCACCACGCCCTGCAAATTTTTGTATTTTTAGTAGAAACAGGGTTTCACCATGTTGGCCAGGCTGGTCTCAAACTCCTGCCCCCAGGTGATCCGCCCATGAAAAAATCTGGTTGAATCTCTACTCTGATAATCTCTGGTGCTCTGAAAATGGCCACTTGCTGGCACCAAATTATTTAAAATGGATATTAGCTAAATTTCTCCATGATATTACTCATTATGATATAGACAAATTGGTCACTATCTTAAATCAACATCCGTGGGAAAACTAAAGACAGCTGAGCGGTGGGGCATGGTGGCTCATACCTGTAATCCCAGCACTTTAAGAGGCTGAGGCAGGAGGATTGCTTGAGGTTATGAGTTTGAGACCAGCCTAGGCAACCTTCTAAGACCCTATCTGTACAAAAAATTTAAAAAATTAGCTGTGCATTGTGGCACGTTCTTGTAGTCCTAGCTACTTGGGAGGCTAAGGCAGGAGGATAGCTTGAGCCTAAGAGTTCAAGGCTACAGTGAGCCATGACTGCACTCCAGCCTGGGTGACAGAGTGAAAAGCCCTGTCTCTAAAAAAACAAAAACCAAAAAGGACAGCTGAGGATATTTTCAGGTTATGTGTCATCTGTCAACAACATAATCCTGGAAAAATTCTAATGTCATCTTTTGTTCCTCTATATATAATGTGCCTTTTTCCTCTGGATGCTTTTAAGATTTTTTTCTGTATCACTGGTTTTGAACAATTTAATTATGATGTTCCTCGGTATTTTTTTTTCACATTTCTTGTGCTTAAGGTTTGTGTAACATCTTAGATTTTAGATATTGACTTTTTCTAGTGTCATCAAACTTTCTTCAAAAATATTTTAGTTGTTTCAGACAGGAGAGTAGCCTAGTCTCTAGTACTCTATTCTGACTGGAAGTGAAAGTCTCATGAATGTAGTTTTGAAAATCATAGTTCCTTAGACACAGTAAGGAAATGAAGGGCCTCGCCCTCTCCCCCTTCTCCTGCTTGCCAGGAGCCTCTTGTCTCTCGGGCTTTTTCTTCTGGCATGTGTTTCTATATTTCTAAACAGCATGCTTATATTCTCCTTTCTCCCTCCCACCCCCTCTTATTTTAGATATTGTCTTAGTCCATTTGGGCTGCTGTAACAAAATACCACGGACTGGGTGGCTTATAAACAACAAAAATTTATTGCTCAGAGTTCTGGTGGCTGGGAAGTCCAAGGTGCTGAGAGATTTGGTATCTGGAGAGGGCCCTCATAGATAGTGCCTTCTCACTGGGTCCTCGCATGGTAGAGGGGGCGTATATGCTTCCTTGGACCTCTTTCATAAGGGCACTAATCTCACTTATAAGGGTACATCCTCATGACTTAATCACCTTCCAATGGCCCTATCTCCTAATACCATCACCTTTGGGGTTAGGATTTGCACAATGAACTTTAGGGAGTTGCAAACATTCAGACCATAGAAGATACTGTTTATTTCTGGAAGATGACTGTATAGCGCTCTCTCTCTCTCTCTTTTAAATCTTTGGAGACAGGGTCTCACTCTGTTGCCCAGGCTGGAGTGCAGTGGTATGATCTTGGCTCACTGCAGCCTCAATCCACTGGGCTCAGGAGATCCTCCCACCTGAGCTTCCCAAGTAGGTAGGACTACAGGTGCATACCACCATGCTTGGTGTTTTGGTTTTTGAAGAGATGGGGACCCATTATCCCATTATGTTGCCCAGGCTGGTCTTAAGCTCCTGGCCTCAAGCAGTCCTCCCACCTTGGCCTCCCAAAATGGGGGAATTACAGGTGTGAGCTGCTGTGCCTGGCCTGAGTTTAGCTAACACTTTTTTTTTTTTTTTTTTTTTGAGATAGAGTCTCACTCTGTCACCCAGGCTGGAGTGCAGTGGCATGATCTCAGCTCACTGCAATCTCCAGCTCCTGGGCTCAAGTGATTCTCGTGCCTCAGCCTCCTGAGTAGCTGGGACTACAGCCGCATGCCACCATGCCTGGCTAATTTTTGTATTTTTAGTAGAGATGGGATTTCACCGTGTTGGCCAGGCTGGTCTCAAACTCCTAACCTCAGGTAATCCGCCCACCTTGTCTTCCCAAAGTGCTGGGATTACAAGCATGAGCCACTGTGCCTGGTCAACACTTCTTATCCTATGCCTTCCTTCTCCACATCCTGCCAATACAACTATATCTTATATCATCATTTTTTATCAGAACAATATTCGGGGTTTATATTATCATGACTAGGACTTTATTTACAATGGTGCCAAATAATGCCTTATGCTTATCTTTTATTTACTATACTACTTTTTATTTTAACTTAGAATTATTGTCTTGTATTTGTATTTGTCTATCTTCCTAAGTGCCTATAACCAATTCATCCCCTACTCTCCACCCTCTCAGTTTACTAAGTGATCTGTCAATTGCATGGTCTTAGGCGCTGTCCACCGAAGCCTGCTGCTCTGTTGTGCAGTTTTGCCTGGTGATCTGTAGGCATGCTGTGAAGCTGTTATTCCCGGACCCCCCTTCACAAACATCCAGAGGATTTTTAAACTTCCTTTCTTTGTTGAATCTCTTGTTTCCTGCATCCACTTTTTTGAGGGAAGAAATGCAGGGGGCAGGGCAAGGACAATGTCCAGATAGCATGAAATCTGAAATCTCAGTTCACGGTGCCAACTCTTATGACAGAGGGTTCTGTAATCATGCATGAGTCATTGCTTTTCTTCCTACTTCAGAGAACTTCAAGTTTTGCTGGCAATGCCCAGCATCCATCACTGCAGGCATTCTATTTTGGTGTCATCAACTTCCCTGCTCAAGTTTTCAGTGCACTTGGCATTCCTTCTGCATACATGTTGAGGTTTAAATTTCTGGATTTCGGCTGGGCGTGGTGGCTCATGCCTGTAATCCCAGCAATTTGGGAGGCTGAAGTGGGTGGATCACCTGAGGTCAGGAGTTCGAGACCAGCCTGGCTAACATGGTGAAACCCTGTCTCTACTAAAAATACAAAAATGAGCTGGGCATGGTGGCTTGCGCCTGTAGTCCCAGCTACTCAAAAGGCTGAGAAAGGAGAATCACTTGAACTCAGGAGGCAGAGGTTGCAGTGAGCCGAGATCGCGCCACTGCACTACAGCCTGGGCAATAGAGCAAGGCTCTGTCTCAAAAAAAAAAATAAATAAATAAATAAATAAAATTTCTGGATTTAAAAAACTCACTATTGTTTTTCAATAGTCTATGAGGGATGAAGGAGGTACACACATCTTTCTTGGGATTCTTACACTGGAATCTCCTGTTATTCTTCTAATTAGAAAAAGGATTAATGATGTTAAAAAAGACAAATCCTATTGTTAATAGCTCTGTGAACCAACAACACAAAAATATTTAGAGAAAAGGGCTGAAGGAAATGCATTAGAATGCTAAATCTTTAAATGGTGAATCTATAAGTGTTCTTTTTCTTTAATTCTGCCTTTAGTTTTTCCTTCTTTGACACATTGAGCACATATTACTTTTACTGCTGGGAAAAATGTAAGTTGAAATAAAAACAATATAGAAAACACTGAATCTGCTTTTAGAAAACGACTACCATGGTGTGTGTGTGTGTGTGTATGTGTGCGCACATGTGCGTACGCATGGGTCTTTTAGCAGTATCTAATCTAATCTGTGTGTCTCTCAGAGTTGGGAGGTAGAGCCTTAGGGCTTTAACTAGAGATGAAAAGACATACATGGAACAATGGATGGAGTCCTGCAGGGGACCATTGTCTGCCTGAGCAGAAAGCTTGTACTTGTATAACAATGCCTGGGGAAAAAAATGAAAACTCATTTCCTTTTGGGATACTTTTTTTGTAAAGTATACCACACATACAATAGAGAATACAACTTTATAGCATAGTTAAAGATAATATTAAAATGAACGCACATGTATTCACTCCAGATTAAGAAATACATTTCTAGAAGCTAAGAAGCTTCCTGTATATTTCTCCCCTATTTCTCTGTCTCCCTAATCCCACCCTCTTCCTCCCCAACCAGAGATAGCCACTATTTTGAATGTTCTATCTATTATTTCCTTACTTTTCTTTATGATATTACTACCTATATATGTCTCCCTAAACAATACATTATTTAGTTCTACCTGTTTTTGAACTTCATATAAATGGAATCATAATAGATGTATTCTGTGGTTTGTGTATTTTTTACAACATTATATTCTTAGAGTTCATTCAAAATAGTGCATGTAGGCTGGGCGCGGTGCCTCACACCTGTAATCCCAGCACATTGGGAGGCCAAGGCGGGCGGATCACCGGAGGTCAGGAGTTTGAGACTAGCCTGGGAAACATGGTGAAACCCCGTCTCTACTAAAAATACAAAAATTAGCCGGGCATGGTGGCAGGCACCTGTAGTCCCAGATCCTTGGGAGGCTGAGGCAGAGTTTGCACTGAGCCGAGATCACACCACCACACTCCAGCCTGGGCAACAAGAGCTAGACTCCGTCTCAAAAAACAAAACAAAAATAGTGCATGTAATAGTGAAAGTGAATGTCATTTTCCATACTAAGAATGATTTTATTACTGTGTATTTCCAATTTTTTGCTATTTTGAACAGCAATACTTTGAAAATTCTTGTTCATCTCTCCAGGATATCTGCTTTTTTTTTTCTGTTTTAATCTCACAAAACACCACCAGGTTGGTTCTTTTACACCTGTTTCAGAGTGTATGCAAATAGGTTAAAACAATTTTCCTAAAGACACAAAGCTGGCAAATACTGGGAGTTTGAACTCAGGTTTTCCTCATTCCACAGCCCAAGCAATTTACTATTACACGATGCCACCTTCCTTTTAGTGATTGCCTTGTGGCACAGCTGCATGAAATTGTGGATACTGAGGTCAATCAGGTCATAAAAAACCTCTTGATCTGATTTCATGCTTATCAAGCAGCCTTCTGAAATCTGGCTTCACATACTTTACACCAGGGGTCCCCAACCCCCTGGCCGTGGACCAGTACCTATCTGTGGCCTGTTAGGAACCAGGCTGAACAGCAGGAGGTGAGTGTAAGTGAGCATTATCGCCTGAGCTTTGCCTCCTGTCATATCAGCGGTGGCATTAGATTCTCATAGGAGCATGAACCCTATTGTGAACTGTGCATGTGAGGGATCTAGGCTGCACTCTCCTTATGAGAATCTAACTAATGCCTGGTGATCTGAGGTAGAAAGTGCCATCCTGAAACCATCCCCTCACCAACCCCCAACCCCCATCCGTGAAAAAATTGTCTTCCAAGAAACTGATCCTGGGGACCACTGCTCTACATCTACAGGAAGGAATGAGATGCTTTGAAATAAACGCCTGAGCTCCCCGATAGTTACATTTCCCACTGAACAGTAATCAAGTATCACTGTGGCTCAGCTATTTCTATTTTGAGTTTGGGGTACGAAATCACCTTCCCTCAGAAGGGAACTTTGGGGTCCTAAAAAGATTAATTTTATGGTCCTGACATGTCGAAGACTAGGTCTTGGATACAATTAATTTCACCAAGGACCTACCATTCCAGTGGCAATTCTTGGCATCTGGACAGGTGGCTTTTCCTGGCAACACCTCAACAAAAACTTGAGCTCTTTTGCCAATGTTTACATTGTGTACTCATGATTTATTATCTACCGGATCTCAGATCCTTTGATCCCGCTGGAGTAAAGCAATTTTTTTTTTTTTCAGCAGTGCTTGATGTCTTGTAGAGTTACTATGGAGCAAGCTGAATAACTGCATCCTGGTGCTGAGATGTTGGGCTCAGTCTTGCCTATGCCCCTTCTCACTGAAAATGCCCCTGCTCACAGAAACACAGCTAGGATGTATATATATGATTTTTTTTGACAAGATGGAAACCGTTTGGATTAGGGGAAGCTGACATCGTTGCTATGTATCTGTTCCATAGCAACAATGACAGGTTGCCAACTCAATCAGATGTGTCCCCTCCCAATATTAGGCTATAAAATAATCTGAAAATTTCCCAGGTCTCAGGGAGAGGAGAAAGACAAAGAATCAAGAAAAACAATAAATATTAGCACACCCCAGAGATACTTCTGACCACGAAAGCTTTCTCATTGCTTTCCAGCTCCAGTCCACAAATATCAATGTAAAATTTTCTGTTTTCTGCAGTGACCTGTGAGACTCTGCCACTTTGAGAACTTGGCAGATAGTTACTAAATACACAGCATAAAGATAACCTGTTGGTCATTTCTGTGGTGGTCGTGTGCTTCCAGCAGACTCAGCTCCTCTACTCGCCTTACAAGCTTAATTCACGTATAAATCTGACCTCAAGCTATGTGGGCACTGCATTCATCCATTTTCACACTGCTGTTAAAGACATGCCTGAGACTAATTTATAAAGAAAAAGAGGTTTAATGGACTCAGTTCCACATGGCTGGGGAGTCCTGACAATCACAGCAGAAGGTGAAAGGCACATCTTACATGGAGGCAGGCAAGATAGAAATGAAAGCCAAGTGAAAGGGGAAACCCTTTATGGAACCATCAGACCTCGTGAGACTTATTCACTACCATGAGAACAAAATGGGGGAAACTGCCCCCCATGACTCAATAATCTCCCACCAGGTTGCTCCTACAACACGTGGGAATTATGGGAGCTACACTTCAAGATGAGATTTTGCGGGGTACACAGTCAAATCATATCAGGAATAAATGAAGGGACCAACCTCAGTAGGATGGCCTTAATCTGTTGATTTTCCTGCCTCTCCTTTCTTGTCCTGTTCTAATGGTTCTATCTTTCTGTTTTTCAGGAGAACATTTCAGGATAGGAATAGGCCAAGTGCTGAGAAGATGAGTCTTAGGATTGATGGGAATACAAACTTTCCTGAGTGTGTTGTAGATGCAGGAAAAGTCATCCTTGGGACTCAGCAGAGGCAGGAGATGGACCCTCGCCTGCGGGAGAAACAGAATGAAATCATCCTGCGAGCAGTATGTGCTCTGCTGAATTCTGGTGGGGGCATAATCAAGGCTGAGATTGAGAACAAAGGCTACAATTATGAACATCATGGAGTAGGACTGGATGTGCCTCCAATTTTCAGAAGCCATTTAGATGAGATGCAGCAGGAAAGCCACTTTTTGATTTTTGTGAAATCATGGAACACAGAGGCTGGTGTGCCACTTGCTACCTTATGCTCCAATTTGTACCACAGACAGAGAACATCCACTGATGTCATGGATTCTCAGGAAGCTCTGGCATTCCTCAAATGGAGGACTCAGACTCCTATGAATATTAATGTTTCCAATTCATTAAGTCCACAGGCAGCTCAGGGTAGTGTACAATATGAAGGTAACATAAATGCGTCAGCTGCTGCTTTATTTGATAGAAAGCGGCTTCAGTATCTGGAAAAACTCAACCTTCCTGAGTCCACACATGTTGAATTTGTAATGTTCTCAACAGACGTGTCACACTGTGTTAAAGACAGACTTCCGAAGTGTGTTTCTGCATTTGCAAATACTGAAGGAGGATATGTATTTTTTGGTGTGCACGATGAGACTTGTCAAGTGATTGGATGTGAAAAAGAGAAAATAGACCTTACGAGCTTGAGGGCTTCTATTGACAGCTGTATTAAGAAGCTACCTGTCCATCATTTCTGCACACAGAGGCCTGAGATAAAATATGTCCTTAACTTCCTTGAAGTGCATGATAAGGGGGCCCTCCATGGATATGTCTGTGCAATCAAGGTGGAGCAATTTTGCTGTGTGGTGTTTGCCAAAGTGCCTAGTTCCTGGCAGGTGAAGGACAACTGTGTGAGACAATTGCCGACAAGAGAATGGACTGCTTGGATGATGAAAGCTGACCCAGGTTAGGGAGCAATATCCGCAATGGTTGTAATGTTTGCTGGCAGCAGGGCAGGGCGGGTCAGAGAGGAAAGAGAGATATGGTATTCCTTGGAATTTGGGGAAAGAGATTTACTCTCTGAGTTGCAATTGTCTGGCTTATTAATCCCTGTAGATGTAGTTCGTGGATTATTGCCCTTCCTTTCTTCTGCCATCTTAAATAGTCTTCATTCAACACATGCCCTGGCTAGTAGTCCCATTAAAGGCTGGTGCAGGGGACTGTTTGACCTAGTTATTTCAATTTTCACATCCTTTCTTACGTTCATAGTCAAGCCTCTTCTCCTGTTTTTCAATTATGAGCTTCCATTTAATTATTTAGGAAATTTCTTTTTTTCACATGTACAGATGTGTCCACTTTAATTTACTGCCACTTTCCTCTGACTTTCCCTTCTTAAATATTCACCCTTTCTCACTGCCCACTTCCATTTTTTGAACCAAAACATGACCAAATCACGGCTTTCGCTCTGCTTTCCCATTTTTCCTTTGGGGAGCCAGTACGTGATAAGCTGGAGGATGGTTGGTGACATGCATCTACCCTGGAAAAGGAAAGCCTGAGATAAAATTAGACAAGAGAAAACCACTAGTAACTTCTTCAAAAGTCCAGAAAAAACAAAGTCCACTTCAGAATCTGCTCAGATGTCTGTATCCATTGGCCTTTGCATCTTCTTATCATTTTTCTTTAAAAAGTAGCATTCTAAAAATATAAAAACAGGCTAGGCATGGTGGCTCATGCCTATAACCCCAGCACTTTGGGAGGCCGAGGGGGGCAGATCACCTGAGGTCAAGAGTTTGAGACCAGCCTGGCCAACATGGTGAAACTCCATCTCTACCAAAAATACAAAAAATTAGCTGGATGTGGTGACACACGCCTGTAATCCCAGCTGCTCAGGAGGATCGCTTGAACCTGAGAGACGGAGGTTGCAGTGAGCTGAGATCATGCCACTGCACTCCAGCCTGGGCAACAGAGTGAGACTGTTTCAAAAAATAAATAAATAAATAATAGAAATAAAAATAGTTTCGTTTTGACATAATAAAATTAAAAAGTGTTGCTTTAGGCTAGTTTATTTTTTCCTTCAAAAACCTCAGTAGGCTTTCCTGAGCTGACCTGAGATGTAAAGGCAAGTATGTGTGGGCCGTGGCTTGAGTTGTAAGACTAGGTGAAAGACTTTGCAGCACAGCTCAGCTATAAGTTGGGGTCTGCCTTTTTGCATATTGAATATTTGGTTCTTGTTTTCTAAGACCTTTCCAGGTGTCCTGAGATGGTCCTTGAGTTGAGTTTGTCATCTGCCACGCCCCGCAGCAAGCCTGTGTGCATTCATAAGAATTTGGAATGTCTGAAAGAGCAGCAGAAACGCTACTTTCCAGGTAATTGGCCATCTCTGGTTGCTTTAGAATATGTTGATTGTTCATTCATATAAAAAATTGACTCCTACTTTACATTATATACAGAATCAATTCCAGAGGTTTAAGGACTTAAATACTAAAGCCAAACCTTTAAAATTTTTAGTAGAAAATGTATATGAATAATTATATCATTGGGGTAGGAGAGGATTTCCTAAACCAGACACAAAAGGATCAAACTTAAAAAGATTGATAAATTTTACTACATTAAAATTAAGAACTGTTCCTCAAAATATACCTTAAAGAAAGTGAAAAGACTGGGCACAGTGGCTCATACCTATAATCCCAGCACTTTGGAAGGGTGAGGTGTGGAAATGCTTAAGTCCAGCAGTTTGAGACCAGCCTGGGCAACATAGCAAGACCCCATCTCTACAAAGTAGCAGCACTCTACTATGCCAGGCTAATTTTTTAACTTTTATAGAGATGGAGTCTCCCTGTGTTGCCCAGGTTGGTTTCAAACTCGTGGACTCAAGCGATCCTTCCACCTGAGCTTCCCAAAATACTGGGATTACAGGCATGAGCCACCACGCCCAGCCACCAGTCTTTTTTTTTTTTTTTTTTTTTTGAGATGAAGTTTCGCTCTTGTTGCCCAGGCTGGAGTGCAACCGTGAAAACTTGGCTCACTGCAACCTTCACCTCCCGGGTTCAAGCAGTTCTTCTGCCTCAGCCTCCCAGGTAGCTGGAATTAGAGGCGCATACCACCACACCCAGCTAATTTTTTTGCATTTTTAGTAGAGACGGGGTTTCACCATGTTGGCCCGGCTGGTCTTAAACTTCTGACGTCAGGTAGTACACCCACCTCGGCCTCCCAAAGTGCTGGGATTACAGGCATGAGCCACCGCGCCCAGCCCAATCATTTTTTTGATGGACTTTTATATGACATCTAATTTTTTCATTTTTAAACAATGCTACAATATACATTTTACCATAATATACCTGAGGTGTTCTTTAAGGATAAATTCCAAGCAGTGGCTGGGCACAGTGGCCCAGGCCTGTAATCCCAGCACTTTGGGAGGCCAATGCAGGCGGATCACAAGGTCAAGAGATCGAGACAATCCTGGCTAACACAGTGAAACCCCGTCTCTACTAAAAATACAAAAAATTAGCTGGGTGTGGTGGCATGCGCCTGTGGTCCCAGCTCCTCGGGAGGCTGAGACAGGAGAATCGCTTGAACCCAGGAGGCGGAGGTTGCAGTGAGCCAAGATGGCACCACTGCACTCCAGCCTAGGCAACAGAGGGAGACTCCATCTCAAGAAAAAGAAAGAAAAAGAAAAAAATTCCAAGTAGTAATAATTACTTGTAACTTTAGATGGATATTGCCAGATTGTAATCCGAAACATATACCCAAATACACTTTCATCAACATGGTATTATTATGGGATTTCTCTTCTGGAAGAAGCTTAGAATCATTTTATCCTATCAAAAAGAAAAAAAGATGGCCAGGTGAGGTGGCTCACACCTGTAATCCTGGCACTTTAGGAGACCGAGGTGGGAGGATGACTTCAGCCCAGGAGTTCAAGACCAGCCTAGGCAACATGGCAAAACTCTGTCTCTACAAAGAAATACAAAAATTAGCTAGATGTGGTGGCGTGCACTTGTAGTCCCAGCTACCTGGAAAGCTGAGGTGGGAGAGTCACCTGAGTTCAGGAAGTAGAGGCTGCAGTGAGCCATGATCATACCATTGTATCCTAGTTTAGGTGACAGAGCAAGACCCCGTCCCCCCCCCAAAAAAAGTCTCTATCTTGTCCCTTTTTAGTCAAGCTCTCCCCAAATCCCTAACCTCTAGCATCCATTGATCTGTTGCCTGTACCTATAGTTGTGCTTTACAGAATGTCAGGTAAGTGAAACCATACAGTACATAATCTTGCCAGGTGTTAAGATGGCACTCTAATGCCTTCCTCCCCATCCTCGTTTCCACCTCTTTGCCTCACACTTTGGATGTCAGCAACACAAACTGCTTGGAGTGACCTGAATAGACCTTGCTTTTTATTTGTTTATCTTTTTTTTGAGACAGGGTCTCACTCTGTTGCGTAGGCTGGAGTGCAGTGGTGTGACCTCAGCTTGCTGCAACCTCCGCCTCCTGGGTTCAAGTGATTCTCATGCCTCAGCCCCCCGAGTGGCTGGGATTACAGGCACACACCACCATGCCCGGCTAATTTTTGTATTTTTTGTAGACATGGGGTTTCCCCATGTTGGCCAGGCTGGTCTTGAACTCCTGGGCTTAAGTGATCCAACTGCCTCGGCCTCCCAGAATGCTGGGATTACAGGCATGAGCCACCACACCCGGCTTCCTTGCTGTTTCTTGTCCCTGAGCGTTACTCATGTGTCCTCTTTTGACTATCTCTCTATTCTCTTCTTCAACTTACTAACTCCAAGTCATCCTTTAATAATCAGCTCAGGGCTTGGCGCAGTGGCACACGCCTGTAATCCCAGCACTTTGGGAGGCCCAGGTGGGCAGATCACTTGAGCCCAGGAGTTTGAGACCAGCCTGGCCAACATGGTGAAACCCCATCTCTACTAAAAATACAAAAATTAGCCAGGCATGGTGGCGCATGCCTTTGGTCCCAGCTACTTGGGAGGCTGAGGCAGGAGAATCACTTGAACCCAGGAGACAGAGGTCGCAGTGAGCTAAGATCGTGTCACTGGTGCAACAGAGCGAGACTCCATCTCAAAAAAATAATAATAAAGAAAAAGAAAAAAGAAAATAAAGAATCAGCTCAGGTGTTTCCTTCTTCATAAAGTCTTTCATATTTTCTTTTTTCCTAAACTGTACCTTTCCTTGGTATTCACATAATACTTTCCGTCCTTCTCTGTGGTTGTATTGACCACTTTGTACCATAATTATTATTGTCTGTTTATACCAGCTAATTGGCGCTCCATCAAAATAAGAATTGCTTATCTTTTTATTACTAATGTATAATCTATTGTAGATACATGGTAGAGTCCCAGTGTTGATTGATTCTTCTACGTATAATGATGATTACTAGCTTGTCTGAGGCTTTTCTAATTTCTTCCCATTCTTTCCCTGTCTAGTATTTTCAGACAGAGTGGTATATACTCCAGAAAGCCTCTACAAGGAACTCTTCTCACAACATAAAGGACTCAGAGACTTAATAAATACAGAAATGCGCCCTTTCTCTCAAGGAATATTGATTTTTTCTCAAAGCTGGGCTGTGGACTTAGGTCTGCAAGAGAAGCAGGGAGTCATCTGTGATGCTCTTCTAATTTCCCAGAACAACACCCCTATTCTCTACACCATCTTCAGCAAGTGGGATACGGGGTGCAAGGGCTATTCTATGATAGTTGCCTATTCTTTGAAGCAGAAGCTGGTGAACAAAGGCGGCTACACTGGGAGGTTATGCATCACCCCCTTGGTCTGTGTGCTGAATTCTGATAGAAAAGCACAGAGCGTTTACGGTTCTTATTTACAAATTTACCCTGAATCCTATAACTTCATGACTCCCCAGCACATGGAAGCCCTGTTACAGTCCCTTGTGATAGTCTTGCTTGGGTTCAAATCCCTCTTAAGTGAAGAGCTGGGCTCTGAGGTTTTGAACCTACTGACAAATAAACAGTATGAGTTGCTTTCAAAGAACCTTTGCAAGACCAGAGAGTTGTTTGTTCATGGCTTACCTGGATCAGGGAAGACTATCTTGGCTCTTAGGATCATGGAGAAGATCAGGAATGTGTTTCACTGTGAACCGGCTAACATTCTCTACATCTGTGAAAACCAGCCCCTGAAGAAGTTGGTGAGGTATGCTGCTTGTCTGTGTTCACTTTATTTTCTTGAGTGACTGTGACTGGTGTGGCTTTCAGTTTACTTGCGAAAATTCATATTGTATTTACCATGCCCAGAGGAGTTTAAGAATAGTATCTGCTTTGTTTGTTTCATTGGGGAAAAACCTGACTGTGTTTTCTTACAGTTTCAGCAAGAAAAACATCTGCCAGCCAGTGACCCGGAAAAGCTTCATGAAAAACAACTTTGAACACATCCAGCACATTATCATTGATGACGCTCAGAATTTCCGCACTGAAGATGGGGACTGGTATGGGAAAGCAAAGTTCATCACTCAGACAGCAAGGGATGGCCCAGGAGTTCTCTGGATCTTTCTGGACTACTTTCAGACCAATCACTTGAGTTGCAGTGGCCTCCCCCCTCCCTCAGACCAGTATCCAAGAGAAGAGATCAACAGAGTGGTCCGCAATGCAGGTCCAATAGCTAATTACCTACAACAAGTAATGCAGGAAGCCCGACAAAATCCTCCACCTAACCTCCCCCCTGGGTCCCTGGTGATGCTCTATGAACCTAAATGGGCTCAAGGTGTCCCAGGCAACTTAGAGATTATTGAAGACTTGAACTTGGAGGAGATACTGATCTATGTAGCGAATAAATGCCGTTTTCTCTTGCGGAATGGTTATTCTCCGAAGGATATTGCTGTGCTTTTCACCAAAGCAAGTGAAGTGGAAAAATATAAAGACAGGCTTCTAACAGCAATGAAGAAGAGAAAAATGTCTCAGCTCGATGAGGAATCTGATCTGTTACTACAGATCGTTGATGCGTCGGATGTTCTGACCAATCACATTGTGTTGGACAGTGTCTGTCGATTTTCAGGCCTGGAAAGAAATATCGTGTTTGGAATCAATCCAGGAGTAGCCCCACCAGCTGGGGTCTACAATCTTCTGCTCTGTTTGGCTTCTAGGGCAAAAAGACATCTGTATATTCTGAAGGCTTCTGTGTGACAGGAAACCCAAGCCTAAGAAACAATTAAGTGGTTCTCATCTCTAATTAACTGTGAAACCATTTAATCCAAACATGTAAGCACACACTCACTTATTAAGTCACATACTTTTCTAGGTGCTGGGGATTGAGGACGAATCGATGTAAGATTCCTCCTTTAGGGCAGAGACAGACCACTGACAAATACACAGATAGACAAGGAATTTCCCATGGTAAAAAGGGATATCAGTAATTAGAGGACCGTGAGACTCAGAGATGTGTGTGTGTGTGTGTGTGTGTGTGTGTGTGCGCGCGCGCGTGTGCGCATGTGTGTAGGTAGATGGAGGGAGGGGGTGGTTATTTTGGGTGGTCAGGGAAGTGCTCAGTGAGGGAAGAACTTGTCATGAGAATCTCTGAGCCTGCCAGGCAGACTCAGATATTTTTATAAATTTTTAACATGGCCCCGTGCAGAAAAGCTTGAATGGGACGTGCAGGGAGAATGTGAAGGATGGAGCAGATAGCTCATCTGGCCTTGTAGGTGCCAGAACGGGTAAGACATGTTTCGAAATGTAAGACCACAGGCTGTTTTTTGCAAGACCACATTATATTACTTTATTATTTTCTGCTTTTTCTTTTAAGGGCATTAGTGTTTTTGATCACTATATTTTAAAATGCTTTTTGTGAGCCTTTTGGTTATTTGGAATCTGTTCCTTAGCTCTGATTTTTTATTCTTATGGAGCGTCTTAGGTTACTACATGAAGGTAAGACTGCCACAGTCCCCCAGGGAGGCACACTGTGTTTTACTGATTGATTTGAAGATGATAGAGAGCCTAGGGGGATGAGTCTATTGGACTCAAAGGTTACATTTTGTTTTTCCATTTAATTTAATAGTCAACAAAACGACAAAGTCAGTTTAATATCTTTCTTCTGCTGAGTCTTCAGGATTTTAGCTAGTCTTTCAAAAGCCATTGCTACAAAAGTGCAAATTTCTCATTTCCTGTGGGTCTCTAGAAACTCTCTCAATATTTAAAGCCAAACAAATCCATCTTTTCTGAGAGACAGAAACTAAAAAATTCGAAGAGTTAATTCACTATTAAAAACAGCAAGTCCCTGCTATTTCCCAAGAATAAAGAAATTTAAAATTCTCATTGTAAGAAGTATGAACTTGAAGCTAGAATTGGTTTGTTTCTGGCAGCTACTTACAATATTAAGAACTTTACTTTTTAAATTTAAGACAATTTCACAGGAAAGCAAGAAATTAGTCTATTGTGAAATGTTTTTACAACTAACTTGGAATATACTGCAAATCACTAGTAAGTAGAGACACATTTAAGATAAAATGATTAATAAAACAATTGGTAATTCTGAATAAGGATCTGAATAAATCCAGATCACAGACTGTTCCTTTACCAATATGTAAAAGAATGTGCAAAATTAGTAAAAATATGCCAAAAATTTACCAGCAACAGAGAAGCAAAGAATGGAGTTCAACTTTACACTATAAACATCTAATAGATATGTATGAAAATTTAAAAACTAGAATAGGTTGGGCATGGTGGCTCATGCTTGTGATCCCAGGACTTTAGGAGGCCGAGGTGGGAGGATTGTTTGAGCCCAGGAGTTCAAGACCAGCTTGAGCAACATAGTGAGACCCTGTCTCTACAAAAACAAACAAACAAACAAACAAATAAATAAAATTAGCTGGAATGGTGATGCACACCTGGAGTCCTAGCTACTCAGAAGGCTGAGGCAGGACGATCACTTGAGCTCAGAAGTCTGAGGTTACAGTGAGCTATGATCATACCAGTGCACTGCAGTCTGGGTGACAGAACAAGACCCAGTCTCTAAAAAATAAATAAATAAAACAAAAAATAGAATTTAAAAGTTTTATATAAAGGCATAGCTACTATCTCATCTGCCCAATGTAGTCATGAATAGATGTCACATAAAGAAAAGAAAACCAGAATTCTTGTTAATATGGCCAATTTGAAGGGTGGTGGCGGAGGTATTGAGCAGGCAGCTCAGGGAAATGCCAGGGAGACCCTTGAGCACAGAAACTCCTGATTGTCCCCAAGGACTCTCCGTGGACACAGGAGGGATTTTCCAGGATTTCACATGAATTCAATGAAGAGGGCTGTGTCTTATTCTGGATGCTTTGCCTCCTTCATGGAATTCAGTGGATTTAATGGAATTTCCTAGGCAACAATAAAGAGTAGAAACCAGGTTAACAGCGAGGTCCTCATCTCACACCAGATCAGATCAGGCTACACAAAAGTAGATGGAAGACACCACCCAGGCCTCCAGCTATACACTGGAGAAGAAGCCAAACAAGTCTACTTCATCTAAGAAAGTTGTCAAAGAGAACCCTTCTATACCATCTTAAGGTAAAAAGAAAGACCCTACCCAGCTGCCCTGATTAAGCATTAGAAAGATAAGTGTTCTGATCATTAGGCAGAAAGACAATGCGGAAAAATGTAGAAAAGAAATATGACATGAGCCAGATGAAGAACCCATCCTGAAAGGATATATAACTCAGGGGACAAAAGACAACTCACCATAGGTTGGGTACACTGGATCACGCCTGTAATCTCAGCATTTTGGGAGGCCAAGGCAGGTGGATCACCTGAGGTCAGGAGTTCAAGACCAGCCTGGCCAACATGGTGAAATCCTGTCTCTATTAAAAATACAAAAATTAGCTGGGTGTGGTGGTGCACACCTGTAATACCAGCTACTCAGAAGGCTGAGGCAAGAGAATTGCTTGAACCAAGGAGGCAGAGGTTACAGTGAGCCAAGATCACGCCATTGTACTTCAGCCTGGGCGACAAAGTGAGACCCTGTCTCAGAAAACAAACAAAGCCTCCCCATAGATGTCTCATGCCATAGAAGAATTTGAGAAGTTCATAAATTCAATAAAACAAAAGTTGAAACCCTGTCCCACTGTACCCAAGTTCTCCCTCTCTGAACTGCAGCCTAGAAACTCTCTACAGGCAGTAAGCTGGGGCAGTCACAGAGGTGACCTCATCTGTTTCCCACATCCTGCATTAGGACAGTGATCAGGGATCAGTATCCTTCATTGACTGATTTCCAATATCTTGAGACCTGTTGTTTCATATATTTTGTCTTATTTTGCAATTGTTTCAGGAGGGAGGATAAATATGGTGCCTGTTCCTCTATCTTGACCAGAAGCATCTAAGAAGGCAGTGAAGCAACATGTGTATAGTTCTTAGGGAAATAAATTTTGACCTAAAAATATTAAACCTAGTCAAAATATTATTCTAGTACAAAGGCAGCACATGGGTATTTTTGAACATAAAAGAGTTCTAGAAATACAGGACCCATGAATCATTCTTGAAGAAAAGTTACTCAGTAAGGAAATCTAGCTAAGCAAGCAATATGTACAAATAAAAGATTATTGTAATTGGACCAAAGTTAAGTTTAAATCCATTCACATGTATATAATTAAGATATATAGGAATTATAATTACAGAAAAGAATGTTACGAACCTTCACAAAGTAAAAATATTTTTATATCAGATAGATTCTTCTGTTTCAATCCATAAAACCAGGGTTTGGATCATTTAAAAAAAAACAAAAATAATTTATTGGACTCATTAGGGAGGACCTGATAGAATAAAACAACAAGCTGACCAAATAGGCCTTAGAGGGGAGAGGTGCCTGGGCAGTTACAAGGACCTAGGTAGCAGGGGTGACTTGGCCACAGTCATTTTCTTTACTTGATTTAAGAAGGTTAAATTACAGTGAGAGAGTTGCACTTATCTAGTTTGTATACCGTACTCAACTCTTAGCTAGCATAGGGCAGGTTCCTTGGTTGAAAAATTTCCACAAAACATGATGTAAAGTGGAAAGATCAGTTCCCCCAAAGAATATCAGTTACCAAAGTAGGATGAAAGGATGTTGGGTAGATCAAAACAACAAATATCCATTATAGCAATTAACAAAAGTTAGGGAGTGGGGAAGTTTGAGTGCTAATATGTATTTCAAAACAACTTTAAAAATGGCTCCAAACATTTTATGCTTTTTGTAATTTAGTCATTTTAATATTAGATAAATCTTCCTGTAACTGAAAGTTCTTGAGTTAAAGAAAAATATTCCGTAGTTCAGCTCTTCCTTCAATTTTATTAGTTGCTTTTTCTTTTGTTCAAGTGAAATAAACATAAAAATAATTTTAAAATATTATGTATCATATCCTTCGATTTAACATAATTCTATCTAGCTGTTCTTATATTTTCTCTGATATATTTTTAAAAGATTTCTGGAATATTATTAACCTTGAATATTTCTAGTTGATGAGTTTATGAGTGATTTATTGCTTCCTTTTCTCTTTCAGTATTGCTAGAATTAATTTTATTGACTTTGCCCCTTTGTATAAAGACCTTGAAGGTCACATGCTGAAATCGCCCTCTACTAAAACAAACTCATAGAAATAATGGGGAAGATATTTCAAAACATTGCCATATGCATAGCCATCCTCACAAACAAGAAAAGCACCTCTCCATGGGCTAAAACCTGTGAGTCATTCGTACAGGTAGGGAAGAGCTAGGTAAACCACGGTAATACACTGAGGCTGGCACCACCACAGGCCAGGACAATCATTGTCACAAAGCCAAGACAGAATCTCCCAGCCAGAAAGTGTTGCCCTGAGGCTGAAGCCAAATTCATTTTGCCCCCAGTTGGCCAGACCAAAGCCTAGAACTAAAAAACCCATACCTCAGGGTTTGTCAGCATTGGCACTGTTGGCTTTTTGGGCTGGACAACCATTTATTGTGAGAGGCTTCTCTATGCACTGTAGGATGTTTAGCAGCATCCTTGGCCCTACTCCCTAGACGCCAGTAGCAAATCCACCACCCTCCCTCCCCTATCTCAGGGTTGATTGTCAGTTGTGACAACCAAAAATGTCTCCAGACATTGTCAAATGTCCCTTGGGGGGTAAAATCACCACCACCATACTTCTTTTGACTAAAAGAGTTTCCAGAATAGTGGCAGAATATATAGGTCAAGCATAACACATTACAGTCAAGATTCAGAACATCAAAGATTCTTTTTTAATCCTAAAAGAAAAAGTTTGGAAAATCTACAAAAAGAAGAGTGAATTTGACAATAACTATTTCACTAGCAAGAGTAGATGTAAGCAGAATACAGGTAGCATATTTCAAACTGCTGTGGAAAAACAACATCGAACCTAGACTTCTCTCCCCAAACTATCATTCAGAGTAGAGAGCAAAATAAATAGATTTTCTGACTTGGAACAAGTAGGAATAATGTACTTATATTATTCATCTTCATATAGAGATAGGCTATAAGTGATTTTTTAAAAACTTCCTACTTGTTCCAAGTCAGAAAAACTATTCACATAGGGATGGGCTATTAGCAAGAGTATATGAATAATGTACTCTAACAAGAAAAAAATGAATTGAGAAGAAAGTAGTGGTTTTAAGAAGGAAAGGAGAACAAATAAATTAGTGAAACATAAGGTTAGGTCTATACGTATTATTTTCTAATTGCCTATTATGTCAGACTACATGTAGTTAGAAAATATGATGAAAGAAAAAGCCATATTATAATTCCAACAAAAAGATAAAATAATTAAGAATAACTGCAACAAGAAAGTATAAGCTCTGCAAGAATAAAACTATACAATGAAACTAAAGAGCACAAAAAAGAATTTAAACAGATAAAAAGCAGACCACATTTTTGGATAAGAAGATTAAAGATTATAAATATATCCATTTTCACTGTTAATCTATAAATTCAGTATAATCCCAATAAAAATGCCAACAGGTTTTCCCCAATACCATTGAAATGATTTTAAAATTTAATGAAGGCCAAGCATGGTGGCTCACGCCTGTAATCCCAGCACTTTGAGAGGCCGAGGTAGGTGGATTGCCTGAGTCCAGGAGTTCGAGACCAGCCTGGACAACATAGTGAAATCCTGTCTCTATTATAAATGCAAGAAATTAGCTGGATATGGTGGTGCGCACCTATAGTCCTAGCTACTCGGGAGGCTGAGGTGGGAGAATCACCCAAGCCTTGGGAGGTTGAGGCTGTAGTGAGCCAAAATCACATCACTGCACTCCAGTCTGGGCAGCCAGAGTGAGACCCTGTCTCAAAAAAAAAAAAAAAAAAATTATTGGAAACTACAAGGCAAGAATATCCAAGAAAAATCTAGAAAAGAAGAAACCTGAGTGAGTTAGCATGACCAAATATTAAAACATCTTATAAAGCTATAATAATTAAAACAATGTGGTGCTGATGTGTGGAGGGTCAATGGAACAAGATGAAATGGCCAAAAATAAATTTAAAATACATGTTGAAATGTATTAACAGCATATGATAAAGTTATGTTAACTTAACATGTTAAATTCAAGTTAATTGGGGAAAGATGGATTATTCAATATATGATGAACAACTCTGGCACCCAGCTAAAAAAATTTAAGCTTGGGCCATATGCCAGACTAGATACCAAAATAAATTCCAGGAGGACCAAGTGTTTAAAAGTAAAAATATGGAATCATGGAAGTGCATGAAGAAGAAGTAGCACTTAAAAAAATAATAATCTCAGCATGGGGAAGGTCTAAGTATGGCCCTCAATCAGAAACCAGGAAGGAAAATATTGACTATTTTAAACAAAATTATCTCTGTACCAAAAACAGCATAAAAGGTCAAGAAACAACACACTGGAAAAAGAATTGCAACAAATATCACAACCAAATAGTTAATTTCTTATTTTCAAAAAATAGCTTCTACAAATCGAAGAGAAAAATTCTAAGGTCTCAAAGGAAAAATGAGCAAAGGATTTGATAGGTGGTAGAATACAGAAAAGGAATTTAAAATAGCTCCTAAACATATGGAAACATTACTCATGATAGCAGAAGTATCAATTGACAAAATTATTCAGATTGGTAACAAATTTTAAGGGGGAAAGCACTTCCATGCATTGCTGTAAATTGGTACAACTTCTACTGAGAATAATCCGCCAGTAGTTAACAAAATTGTAAATGCATATATCTCTTTCTCTAGCAATTTCTCTTTTGGGAATTTATTCTACATATATATTCAAACGTGTGAAATGCTTCTATAGAGGTGATTGAATTTCACTTTATTCCTAAGAGCAGAAGACTGCAAAATAGTAAATATATACCCAAAAGGGTCTAATGGATTAGTTTTTGGCATATCAGCACATGATAATACTATGAAGCCTTAAAAAAGGGAGATCTCTATATGTATTGATGGGGGACCGTCTTTAAGATGTACTGTGGTGTTAAACAAAGCAACATGCTGAAAATGTCTATCTTATTCTTGTAGAATCAATATAAGTCTGTGCTTGTAAATGCGGTATCTTTGGAAGTATACCTAAAAATTGGTAACAGTGTTTGACTCCAGGGAGGAACAGATGGGTGCCAGAGTGAAAAAAAGATAGCTTTTGCTTTTTATGACTTTTGGATTCTGTACCACGTAATAATTTTGATGTAAATTTTGCTGTGTGTGTTTTTACTTGTTCATGTAATGATTTTATAAATTACTCTTTTAATTTTCTATCAGTGAATATCCTGGGATAAACCCCTCATGATCATAATGAATAATGATGTGTGGAGAGTGGGGAGGGGTTACATTTGAAAAATGTAGAAAATACAAAAAGTGTCTATATATACAAAAATATAAGTGTTAACATTTTTATATTTGCTTCAAGCTTTTTTTTAAATAAAAGAAATGCAATATTGCAATTAAATTAGAGTTCTTCTTTCTTCTCTTTCACATCCAATTTATCTCCCCTTCCTCCAGAGGCAGTAACTATCATGACTTTTGTGGGTATCTTTCAGGCTGTTAACAGTTTTACACACATGCACACACACACATCAGATCACACTATCACTAGCGGTGGCATAAGACGAAGTGAAGGTAGAGGAAAAGGCACTGGGAATTCCAGTTGATGAATTTAGTTTCTAAAGGGATTTAGTTTCCATGGCAACAATAGTAATTATAAAGATTGTAAATTGGCATTTTCGATAGCTCTAGGAAGTTTAGACAATGAAAAAATTGAGATTGAAAGAAAAACTATCCAGCTGAGAATATCCATAGAAAACTGGAATGCCTTGATGACAGTTTTGGACAAATCCCTCATCATCTATAGATGCAGGGCAGATATGACTGAGCACCAAGCCAAGGACCTGATTGTAACGGATGATGAGTTCAATGCCAATTAAATCTGCAACCACATCACATCTCTTACAGTAAGGGAAAAGCACTGATATGGAAGCAGTGGGACCTTGAGACATGGCATAAGGATATTTGGGCAGATACTGAGAACTCTGGAGCCCCAAATACCTTTCAGACAGGCAGCTACATTGTGCCTAAGAGGACTATCCTTCCTTGGGAAAAAAAAAAAAAAAAAAAGTCTTCTATTGACTAAATGACTGCTCCCCACTACATAATAAGAGTTAGATCAAGATGGCCAAATAGGAACAGCTCCAGTCTACAGCTCCCAGCATGAGCAACGCAGAAGACAGGTGATTTCTGCATTTCCAACTGAGGTACCGAGTTCATCTCACTGGGGAGTGTTGGAAACTGGGTGCAGGTCAGTGGGTGCAGCACACTGAGCATGAGCTGACCCAGGGTGAGGTGATGCCTCACCCGGGAAGTGCAAGGGCTCAGAGTATTCCCTTTCCTAATCAAAGAAAGGGGTGACAGACTGCACCTGGAAAATCAGGTCACTTCCACCTTAATACTGCGCTTTTCCAACGGTCTTAGCAAAGGGCACACCAGGAGATTATAACCCGCACCAGACTTGAAGGGTCCTATGCCCACGGAGCCTTGCTCATTGCTAGCACAGCAGTCTGAGATCAAACTGCAAGGCGGCAGTGAGGCTGGGGGATGGGCGCCCGCCATTGCCCAAGCTTGAGCAGGTAAACAAAGCTTCTGGGAAGTTCAAACTGGGTGGAGCCCACCGCAGCTCAAGGAGGCCAGCCTGCCTCAGTAGACTCCACCTCTGGGGGTAGGGCACAGCCAAACAAAAGGAGCAGAATCCTCTGCAGACTTAAATGTCCCTGTCTGACAGCTTTGAAGAGAGCAGTGGTTTTCCCAGCACGCAGCTGGAGATCTGAGAACGGACAGACTGCCTCCTCAAGTGGGTCCCTGACCCCTGAGTAGCCTAATTGGGAGGCACCCCCCAGTAGGGGCAGACTGACACCTCACACAGCCAGGTACTCCTCTGAGACAAAACTTCCAGAGGAACGATCAGGCAGCAACATTTGCTGTTCACCAATATCCGCTGTTCTGCAGCCTCTGCTGCTGATACCCAGGCAAACAGGGTCTGGAGTGGACCTCCAGCAAACTCCAACAGACCTCAGCTGAGGGTCCTGACTGTTAGAAGGAAAACTAACAAACAGAAAGGACATCCACACCAAAACCCCATCTGTACGTCACCAACATCAAAGACCAAAGGTAGGTAAAACCACAAAGATGGGGGAAAAACAGAGCAGAAAAACTGGAAACTCTAAAAATCAGAAAGCCTCTCCTCCTCCAAAGGAACGCAGCTCTGCACCAGCAATGGAACAAATCTGGATGGAGAATGACTTTGACGAGTTGAGAGAGGAAGGCTTCACATGATCAAACCACTCCGAGCTAAAGGAGGAAGCTCGAACCCATGGCAAAGAAGTTAAAAACCTTGAAAAAAAATTAGATGAATGGCTAACTAGAATAACCAATGCAGAGAAGTCCTTAAAGGACCTGATGGAGCTGAAAACCGAGGCATGAGAACTACGTGACGAATGCACAAGCCTCAGTAGCCGATTCGATCAACTGGAAGAAAGGGTATCAGTGATGGAAGATCAAATGAATGAAATGAAGTGAGAAGAGAAGTTTAGAGAAAAAAGAATAAAAAGAACGAACAAAGCCTTCTCACCAAAGTTGAAATGAAGGAAAAAATGTTAAGGGCAGCCAGAGAGAAAGGTCGGGTTACCCAAAAAGGGAAGCCCATCAGACTAACAGCTGGTCTCTTGGCAGAAACTCTACAAGCCAGAAGAGAGTGGGGACCAATATTCAACATTCTTAAAGAAAATAATTTTCAACCCAGAATTTCATATCCAGCCAAACTAAGCTTCAAAAGTGAAGGAGAAATAAAATCCTTTACAGACAAGCAAATGCTGAGAGATTTTGTCACCACCAGGCCTGCCTTACAAGAGCTCCTGAAGGAAGCTAATACATAACAATATTAACCTTAAATGTAAATGGGCTAAATGCTCCTATTAAAAGACACAGAGTGGCAAATTAGATAAAGAGTCAAGACCCATCAGTGTGCTGTATTCAGGAAACCCATCTCACATGCAGAGACACACATAGGCTCAAAATAAAGGGATGGAGGAAGATCTACCAAGCAAATGGAAAACAAAAAAAGGCAAGGGTTGCAATCCTGTCTGTGATAAAACAGACTTTAAGCCAACAAAGATCAAAAGAGACAAAGAAGGCCATTACATAATGGTAAAGGGATCAATTCAACAAGAAGAGCTGACTATCTTAAATATATATGCACCCAATACAGGATCACCCAGATTCATAAAGCAAGTCCTTAGAGACCTACAAAGAAATTTAGACTCCCACACAATAATAATGGGAGACTTTAACACCCCACTGTCAACATTAGACAGATCAACGAGACAGAAAGTTAACAAGAATATCCAGGAATTGAACTCAGCTCTGCACCAAGCAGACCTAATAGACATCTACAGAACTCTCCACCCCAAATCAACAGAATATACATTCTTCTCAGCACCACACCGCACTTATTCCAAAATTGACCACATAGTTGGAAGTAAAGCACTCCTCAGCAAATGTAAAAGAACAGAAATTATAACAAACTCTCTCAGACCACAGTGCAATCAAAGTAGAACTCAGGATTAAGAAACTCACTCAAAACTGCTCACTACATGGAAACTGAACAACCTGCTCCTGAATGACTACTGGGTACATAACGAAATGAAGGCAGAAATAAAGATGTTTTTTGAAACCAACGAGAACAAAGACACAACATACCAGAATCTCTGGGACACGTTCAAAGCAGTGTGTAGAGGGAAATTTATAGCACTAAATGACCACAAGAGAAAGCAGGAAAGATCTAAAATTGACACCCTAACACCACAATTAAAAGAGCTAGAGAAGCAAGAGCAAACACATTCAAAAGCTGGCAGAAGGCAAGAAATAACTAAGATCAGAACAGAACTGAAGGAAATAGAGACACAAAAAACCCTTCAAAAAATCAATGAATCCAGGAGCTGGTTTTTTGAAAAGAGCAACACAATTGATAGACCGCTAGCAAGACTAATAAAGAAGAAAAGAGAGAAGACTCAAATAGACCCAATAAAAAATCATAAAGGGGATATCACCACCGATCCCACAGAAATACAAACTACCATCAGAGAATACTATAAACACCTCTACACAAATAAACTAGAAAATCTACAAGAAA
This sequence comes from Pongo pygmaeus, assembly GCF_028885625.2. Classification (NCBI taxonomy): domain Eukaryota; kingdom Metazoa; phylum Chordata; class Mammalia; order Primates; family Hominidae; genus Pongo; species Pongo pygmaeus. The sequence continues at coordinate 51,235,195 of NC_072392.2, forward strand.
TGGATGAATTCCTCGACACATACACCCTCCCAAGACTAAACCAGGAAGAAGTTGAATCTCTGAATAGACCAATAACAGATTCTGAAATTGAGGCAATAATTAATAGCTTACCAACCAAAAAAAGCCCAGGACCAGATGGATTCACAGCCAAATTCTACCAGAGTTACAAGGAGGAGATGGTACCATTCCTTCTGAAACTATTCCAATCAATAGAAAAGGAGGGAATCCTCCCTAACTCATTTTATGAGGCCAGCATCATCCTGATACCAAAGCCTGGCAGAGACACAACAAAAAAAGAGAATTTTAGACCAATATCCCTGGTGAACATCGATGCAAAAATCCTCAATAAAATACTGGCAAACCAAATCCAGCAGCACATCAAAAAGCTTATCCACCATGATCAAGTGGGCTTCATCCCTGGGATGCAAGGCTGGTTCAACATATGCAAATCAATAAAGGTAATCCAGCATATAAACAGAACCAAGGACAAAAACCATATGATTATCTCAATAGATGCAGAAAAGGCCTTTGACAAAATTCAACAATGCTTCATGCTAAAAACTGTCAATAAATTCGGTATTGATGGGACGTATCTCAAAATAATAAGAGCTATCTATGACAAACCCACAGCCAATATCATACTGAATGGGCACAAACTGGAAGTATTCCCTTTGAAAACTGGCACAAGACAAGGATGCCGTCTCTCACCACTCCTATTCAACATAGTGTTGGAAGTTCTGGACAGGACAATCAGGCAACAGAAGGAAATAAATGGTATTCAGTTAGGAAAAGAAGAAGTCAAATTGTCCCTGTTTGCAAGTGACATGATTGTATATCTAGAAAACCCCATCATCTCAGCCCAAAATCTCCTTAAGCTGACAGGCAACTTCAGCAAACTCTCAGGATACAAAATGAATGTGCAAAAATCACAAGCATTCTTATATACCAATAACAAACAGAGAGCCAAATCATGAGTTAACTCCCATTCACAATTTTCAAAGAGAATAAAAAAAATACATAGGAATTCAACTTACAAGGGATGTGAAAGACCTCCTCAAGGAGAGCTACAAACCACTGCTCAATGAAATAAAAGAGGATACAAACAAATGGAAGAACATTCCATGCTCATGGGTAGGAAGAATCAGTATCGTGAAAATGGTCATACTGCCCAAGGTCATTTATAAATTCAATGCCATCCCCGTCAAGCTACCAATGACTTTCTTCACAGAATTGGAAAAAACTACTTTAAAGTTCATATGGAACCAAAAAAGAGCCCACATTGCCAAATCAATCCTAAGCCAAAAGGACAAAGCTGGAGACATCACGCTACCTGACTTCAAACTATACTACAAGGCTACAGTAACCAAAACAGCATAGTACTGGTACCAAAACAGATATATAGACCAATGGAACAGAACAGAGCCCTCAGAAATAATGCCACATATCTACAACCATCTGATCTTTGACAAATCTGACAAAAACAAGAAATAGGGAAACAATTCTCTATTTAATAAGTAGTGCTGGGAAAACTGGCTAGCCATATGTAGAAAGCTGAAACTGGATCCCTTCCTCACACCTTATACAAAAATTAATTCAAGATGGATTAAAGACTTAAATGTTAGACCTAAAGCCATAAAAACCCTAGAAGAAAACCTAGGCAATACCATTCAGGACATAAGCATGGGCAAGGACTTCATGTCTAAAACACCAAAAGCAATGGCAACAAAAGCCAAAATTGACAAATGGGATCTAATTAAACTAAAGAGCTTCTGTACAGCAAAAGAAACTACCATCAGAGTGAACAGGAAACCTACAGAATGGGAGAAAATATTTGCAATCTACTCATCTGACAAAGGGCTAATATCCAGAATCTACAATGAACTCCAACAAATTTACAAGAAAAAAACAAACAACCCCATCAACAAGTGGGTGAAGGATATGAACAGACACTTCTCAAAACAAGACATTTATGCAGCCAAAAGACACATGAAAAAATGCTCATCATCACTGGCCATCAGAGAAATGCAAATCAAAACCACAATGAGATACCATCTCACACCAGTTAGAATGGCAATCATTAAAAAGTCAGGAAACAACAGGTGCTGGAGAGGATGTGGAGAAATAGGAACACTTTCACACTGTTGGTGGGACTGTAAACTAGTTCAACCATTGTGGAAGACAGTGTGGCAATTCCTCAGGGATCTAGAACTAGAAATACCATTTGACCCAGCCATCCCATTACTGGGTATATACCCAAAGGATTATAAATAATGCTGCTATAAAGACACATGCACACATACGTTTATTGCAGCACTATTCACATAGCAAAGACTTGGAACCAACCCAAATGTCCAACAATGATAGACTGGATTAAGAAAATGTGGCACATATACACCATGGTACATGATGCAGTCATTAAAAAGGATGAGTTCATGTCCTTTGTAGGGACATGGATGAAGCTGGAAACCATAATTCTCAGCAAACTATCGCAAGGACAAAAAACCAAACACCGCATGTTCTCACTCATAAATGAGAATTGAACAATGAGAACACATGGACACAGGAAGGGGAAGATCACACACCGGGGCCTGTTGTGCGGTGGGGGGAGTGGGGAGGGATAGCATTAGGAGATATACCTAATGTTAAATGACAAGTTAATGGGTGCAGCACACCAACATGGCACATGTATACACATGTAACAAACCTGCACGTTGTGCACATGTACCCTAAAACTTAGAGTATAAAAAAAAAAAGAGTTACATCTCAACATAGTCCAGATGCAGAAATAAAGGCCTGTTCTTGAAGAGGGAGCTTATACACAAAAATGTTCCAGATCTCATTAGTGTGTATTGGCAGGACCTGGGCGGCAAGTATAGGAATGCATACTAAAGATGTAGATGAAGGAGAATGAAATAAAGGCTTGATCTGGCTGAAAGCATTGACGCTCAATAGGGATTGAATGTGTTGGCTTGGGAGTAGTTGATACTCTGCTAGATTTGGCCAATTGATTTTGGCTTGCTAATGCCTTGACTCAATGTTGGTCTGCAGTTAATGAGTTTGAGATTCCCTGACTTACGGGGCATTTGGTAGAAACTTGCTGCTCAAAACGTGTCCTGTGGAGTTGCTGTAGCAGCATCACTGGGAGCTATTTAAAAATGTAGAATCTCGGGCCCCATCCTAGACCTTCTGAATCAGAATTTTAGCAATATTTCCATGTGCTTCATATGCACATTATACGATACAGTTTGAGAGGCATTGTTCCAGAAGAAGCTCAAAGACTCAGGGATGTGAGAATATTGAAATGGAGCTACTATGTGCAACATGCTTTGACACTACCCCCCTAGCCAGAATCCCCAAGCAAGCCCAGGGGATGCACCTATCACCAAGGAATTAAGACATGCATTGGAGAGGAAGGTATTAGCAGTGCTGGAGTGAGGGGGGAGGCAAGCAGACACCCAGGATACAACATTTAACCGGGCACCCACCCTCAGGTACTGATCCTGAATGCATGAGCCTGAAAGTGAATGCCTCCTTTAATATCTTGTGCCAGGGTGCTTCACTAGCCATGGGCACTGGTAACCTTGTGAAGCTTTTTGGTGGCTGTTCTCTATAGGCCAGAAATGACAATGGGGTATGCAGCACTGGAACTGGCTTTCCTTATCTAAATGGAAGTAGTGGAATCCTGCAGTGGTAGAAGCCAGGTTGCAGTCGTTATTGAACAGCCGAGACAAGATGGACATAATTATCCCAATAAACCATAGGATTGGAGTGGTAATCTGAGCGTTTTGACCAGGAGGGATCCATAGTGATGATCATGGCACCCTTACAAATTAAATAGATGGGCAGTCTACTAAAATGTAGCTTGATATACATAGGCAGAAAAATCCCAGATATACTGGGCATAACCCTATCTTTAGTTGTCACGGTGGGGAATCAAAACCCCTTTTCCAGTTTCCAAATATAAACTAATCCAAAATCCTACAACTCTTTGGGAAAGAGACCTTTGAGAAAAATCCTGTTACATGGCTGCAGACACATTCTATGACTCTTCCCTCAGTCCTTCATCAGAGGGACCTGCAGACATTTAATAGGGTGACTCTGTACTGGGGAAATGGAACTATCCAGGGATTCCTAGATTCTGGCTCTGAATGATTCTGGCTCTGATTCTGGCAGAGACTGAAGTGCCACATTGGTCCAGCAGGCAGAGGGAGGGCCCAAGGAGCCAGATAATCACTGGTCCTTTGGTTATTTCTCCAGTCTGGACAACGTATAGTAGACATAGGAAATGGAAACTGCCAGAATTCCCACATCAGTTTCCAGATCCAAAAAGTGAGAGTTATTATGTTAGGAAGGGCCAAGTAGACGCCCCTAGAATTGTACTCTTTACCCACATCAAAATAGCAATCTTGGCTGGGCGTGGTGTCTCACGAAACCCTAACATTTTGAGAGGCTGAGGTGGGCAGATTGTCTGAGCTCAGGAGTTTGCGACTAGCCTGGGCAATGTGGCAATAATCCCATCTCTACTAAAAGCACACAAAAAATTAGCCGGGCATGGTGGTGCATGCCTGTAGTCTATTGCTTGAACCTGGGAGGCAGAGGTTGCAGTAAGCCGAGATGGCACCACTGTACTCCAGCCTGGGAAACAGAGCCAGACTCTGTTTCAAAAAAAATAGCAATCACACATTCCTCAGGGGAGTTTCAGAGATTAATCCTACCATCAACAATCTAATAGATGCGGAAGTAGTGATTCCTATCACATCCTCACTTAACCCATCTCTTTGACTGGTGAAAAAGCAGATGGACATGGAGAACGCCAGTGATTTTCACTAACAGGCTGTGATACCAATATCACCTGCTCTTCTGGGTTGTGGTGTCTTCAATGGAGCAAGATAATACAGTCCCTGGCACCTGGTTTGCAGCTATTGCTGGCTTCTCTCTTTCCCCACACAATTTCTACAAGACAAGCAAATGAGAAGCAGTTTGATCTAAGTGGTGGGGCAAGAGGATAGTTTGCCATCTCGCTTCATGACTACCTCAACTCAAATGCACGCTGTCATGATGTAATCAGGATAATTCTTGATTATTTTACTATCCCATAGGGATGACATTACACTAATTGGACCTGATGAGGAAGTATATCAAGTGTGCCTTGGATGCATGCCTGCCGGAGGGTAGGTGACGAACTTCACAGGTTCCAGAGCCTGTCACATCAGTGGCGTTTCTGGAGTTTGGTACCTTGGGGCATGTTGAAACAACATCTCTAAAAGAAAGAATAACCTACGAAGCTCCAAGCTTGCTTGGTTTATCTGGATTTTGGACAGGCTAATCCATTTTCTGCCAAGCAGTAAGACTGCTAAAGAAGGAAAGTTCTCTCTAGCAAGTCCAAGTTGTGGTGTACATGTCCCACTATTTGCACACAATGACCCAGCAGACCTAATGATAGTGGGAGACTCTGCAGAAGTCAGAGATCTGCCAAAATCCCCAATAACAGAATCCCTAGGGTTTTGGAGGAAGGCTATGGCCTCTTCTGCCAACAAGTATTGTCCATATGAAATCAATATCTCACTTCCTGTGGGACCCTGTTGAGACTGAATATCTGACCATGGGTACCAAGTATCTGTGTGACCTGAGCTCTTATCAAATCCAAAGGGGCCATCTCTTCCACTAAATCATACACAGCAGAATTCATCATAAAATGGAACTCATATATGTAAGACTGGGGCCTCATAGGTCTGCAAGAAATTAGTAAGCTGTAACAGCAGGTGGCTCAGACTTGCATAGGATCAATGTCCACTGCTTCACTGCCTTTCTCTCCACTTACAGCAATGACCTCTTGGGGCACATGACCAGCTAAAGGAGGACAAAAAGGTGTGGGCCTGGTTTGCAAATAAAGCTTCATGATCCATAGGTCTCAACAAGAGTGGATGGCTTTTACTCTCCAGCTCCACTCAGGGGTAACACTGCAAGACAATGATGAAGAGAAGTCATCTAAGTGGGTATACATGTTTGTGTATTTTGGGTGAAATGACAGCCATCACCATGGACTTAGAACCCACAGGAGAATGAAAGTTTAAGTAATCCCACCCAATAAAGAATCCCATCCAACTGAGGTGGGCAGGCAGAACTTAGAGAGGGTTGTGGGAGAAAGCTGCTATAACTACCAACCGAGGCCTTGTGACTAGCTTCAGAAGTAGGTACAACTACAGATAGGTTTTATTTTACCAAAAGAAAAACTTTAGACAAATTAAGTTTAGCAGAGTTTACTTGAGCAAAGAACAATTCATGAATTAGGCAGCATCCAGAACCTGGAGACGTCCAGAGAGCACTCCCTAGCAACATGGGCAGGCAGTATTTATAGAAAGAAAAGGGTAGTGACATACAGAAACAGCTTGATTGGTTGCAGCTTGGCATTTACCTTCTGTGGACATGGTCTGATCAGTTGGCAGCCTGTGATTGGCTGAAGTTTGGCTGCTGTGGATGGGATTGGATGGGACTTGGCTATTCGTTACAAGACTATACTCTTAAGTTATGTTGCAGTTTGTTTACTTACTACATTAGGTTACAGTTTGCTATGTATGGAGGCAGCTTTAGGCCAAATTTAGTTTAATATAAAATTGCTAATTATTAATGTTTCTTTCTCCTCTTTCCCCTGTGGCCTTATAAAAAGAAGATTGGCCATGGCTGACATTTTTGGTTTCAAACGAACATTTGACTGAATTGATACCATGGTAGCTTAACACACTTTATTGTGTTGGGGACATTAACTCTTCACCCAGAGGAATGATAAGATTGGGGTAGGAGGGGAATGGGGAGTTGGCGTGCTGGACATCCTCCATTTATTCCTTTGGCATCTATTCTCCATCCTTCTCCAGCCTGCCCTGGGCTGCAAGAGGCTGCCTGGATAATATCAGTAGGGCTCCCTTGCCATCTGAATTTTGGTTGCTTGGTCAATCGGGACAATGGCTGAAGATGAGAGGGAGGGAGGAGAGTGAGGTGAGACTATTTTTTTTCTTCTGGTTCTCCTCTTGAGAGTAATGCACGCTGGCTGTGTCCCACAACTAAAGTTCCTGTGATGCAGCCTCTTGACAGGTCTTTTGATCTCCCGGTTCCAGTAACAACTTCTTCCCCTCAACAGAGCTGCCTGCCCCTCATCAATAGCCCCAAACTATACACTATCTCCTGTGGCCTCCCTCTTCTCTGTCCACACCTTTGTAAATAGTCTCTTTTGAACTCGTCTCTAATTATGCCTTTGAATGTACTTTGTGTTTGTTAAAGGAAAACTAGACGAATTAAATTTAACAGAATTTAATTGAGAAAAGAAGGACTTGTGAAGAGATTCAGAGAGCTCTGAGCCTAAATGTGGGCAGGCAGCATTTATAGACAGAAAACAGAAGTGAGGTATAGAAACAGCTTGCTTGGTTACAGCATGGTGTTTGCCTTATGTGGACATAGTCTGATCTGTTGGCAGCCTGTGATTGGCTGCTGTGATTGACTGCTGTGATTGGCTGAGACTCAGCTAGTCGCTACAAAAAAGATGATAAAACTCCTAAGTTAGGCTTTCAGTTTGTTTGCGTAGTAAGTTTGGTGCTTGTTTGTTACATATGGACTCAGGTATTGAGGCATCCTCAGGTCAAATTTAGTTTAATTTAACATGTGTCCTGCTAGGCCTCCTGTGGGATATGCCAGGTTAATAATATGGACCCAGGAAAGATAGCATCTAGCCAGCACTTCTAAAAGGTGCATATGAGGCACCTGGGGGATCTTGTTACAACACAGATTCTGAGTCAATAGATCTGGGATTCATCTATTTCTAGTGGAAACGAAATATTCTAAACCCTTGCTACTCAAAGTGAAGTCTTTGGTCTAGCAGCTCCTACATCACCTGGAATCTTGTTAAAAGTAATGTCAAGCCTCACCCAGAAAGAACTTCCCAGTCAGCAGCTGGTAAGTGCCCAGCTCTGCAGAGCTCCTTTGGGAGAAACCAGAGGCCCCAATTCTTCAGGATTTTCCTGGCTGTTTCCCAGAACTGCCCACTCACTTTTTTTTTTAATTTTTTATTTCCATGGGTTTTTGGGAAACAGGTGGTGTTTGGTTACATGAGTAAGTTCTTTATTGGTGATTTGTGAGATTTTGGTGCACCCATCACCCAAGCAGTGTACACTGAACCCAATTTGTAGTCTTTATCCCTCACCCCCTTCCCACCCTTTCCTCCCTGAGTCCCCAAAGTTCATTGTATCATTCTTATTCCTTTGCATCCTCATAGCTTAGCTCCCACTTATGAGTGAGGGCATTCGATGTTTGGTTTACCATTGCTGAGTTACTTCACTTAGAATAATAGTCTCCAATCTCATCCAGGTTGCTGCAAATGCCATTAATTCATTTCTTTTTATGGTTGAGTCATATTCCATTGTGTGTGTGTGTGTATATATGTGTGTGTATATATACATATACACACATATATACATATATGTGTGTATATATACATATATTTATATACGTATGTATGCGTGTGTACATACACATATATGTATATATGTGTGTACATACACATATATGTATATATGTGTGTACATACACATATATGTATATATGTGTGTACATACACATATATGTATATATGTGTGTACATACACATATATGTATATATGTGTGTATATATACTCATACACATATATACACATATATAAACACATATAATACACACACATATACACACATATGTATACACATATATACACACACACACCACAGTTTCTTTATCTGCTCATTGATTGATGGGCATTTGGGCTGGTTCCTCATTTTTGCAATTGTGAATTGCCACTCATCCTTTTAGCTGCTTCTCTTTCAATTAATGTTTTCATAAAAATTCAACAGATTTTTGTTGATTCAATCTTCTTTTTCAGTTCTGCTTCTGAGGCATGGATAGAGACAAGAGTCATATAATGAGGCCAGAATTCTCTGTTTCTTTTCTTGACTACTCTTTTTATTAGGTCGATGCAAGAGTAATTGCAGTTTTTGCCATTAAAAGTAATGAAGAAAAGAAACAAAACTTTGCTTGTTTCTCTGCATCTCACCATTGCTGGCTAATTTTTGGCTATATCTTTACAGTTTTCATCCATTTTATAAAATATTGGGGGAGAAGACTGGGCATGGTGGTTTATGCCTGTAATCCCAGCACTTTGGGAGGCCGAAGCAGGCGGATCATGAGGTCAGGAGTTCGAGACCAGCCTGGCCTATATAGTGAAACCCTGTCTCTACTAAAAATACAAAAATTAGCTGGGCATGGTGGGGTGTGCCACTTGGAAGACTGAGGCAGGAGAATCACTTGAACCTGGGAGGCAGAGGTTGCAGTGAGCCAAGATTGTGCCGCTGCACTCTAGCCTGGGCAACAGAGCAGTTTACTTTGATTCTGTTTGTCTACCCTTCCCCTGCCTCTGCCTCTCTTGGCCTCTCCAAGGCCTGACACACTGCCCCTCTCTGTCCTTCATACCCACCCTACCCCAGAGACTCAGGCATTTCTGCTTCCTCACAGTGGGGGATATCAAGACTGAGAAGTACCTGCCCTCAGGTTTCACATGGCAGCTCTTTCTTCAGTAGGACCTCCCTGACTTCCCAGTCTAATTTACCAACCCCTCTTACCAAGCAGACAGACCAGACAGACACACTCATAGATAGTGAGAGACCTTCTGTTGTACTGCCTTGCTTTACAATCTTTTTTATCTGTTATTCCTTGTACTTATATTTGTTCACATATTCCAGGACTTTCCTGTCGTGTCTGCCTCTGGACTCCCAACAAACTAGACCTGCTAGTTTCACACACAGGCAAGGGCAGGAGCTGCCTCTTTCTTCTTAGATGGGAGGCCTTCCAATCAGTTTTCACCCTTCAGAATATAAAGCTGTGTTCTCATCCTAGAGGCTGGAGAGAGGGGAAGATCTTGTACAACAGTTGTTTCAACCCATTCTATGGAAATCTTTATTTAACATGAAAGAATGAGGGAGTTAATGAATATGGGAATATAAGAAACAAATAACTTATGGACTGAATTGTGTTCCCCCAAAATTCGCATGTTGAAGGTTTTAGGGAACTAATTAAGGTTAAATGAGGTCATAAGAGTGGGTCCCTAATCTGATAAAACTGGGGCTTTTATAAGAATAGGAAGGGACATCAGAGATGAGAGATTCCACACCCCCAACCCCAAAGTGCACAGAGAAAAGGCCATGTGAGGAAACAGTGAGAAGGTGGCCATCTACTAACCAGAAAGACAGCCCTTACCAGAAACCAAATTTGTCATCACCTTGATCATGGACTTCTTTCCTCCCTAACTGTGAGAAAATAAATATCTATTGTTTAAGCCAGCCAGCCTATGGTATTTGATGACAGCCCAAGTAACCTACTACAATAACCAAGGATCAAAGAAGAAATCACAAAGGAAATTAGAAAATTCTTTGAGATGAATAAAAACTAAAACACAATGTACTAGCATTAATGGGATATAGCTAAAGCAATGCTTATAGGGAAATTTATAGCTGTAAATGTCTATATTTAAAAAGAAGAAAGGTCTCAAATCAATAACCTAATCATCCACGTTAAGAAACTAGGAAAACAAGAGCAAACTAAACCTAGAGCAAGCAGAAGGAAGAAAATAACAGACCAGTGCAGAAATAAGTGAAACTGAGAACAGGAATAGAGGAACTTAATGAAACTGAAAGTTGTTTCTTTGAAAAGATCAAGGAAATTGACAGTCTTTTAGCTAGACTGACCAAGAAAAGAGATGACACTCAAATTACTAAAATCAGGAATAAAAGAGGGGACATAATGAATGACATTATGGAAATAAAAAAGAATATAAGGGAATATTATGAACACTTGTATAGCAAAAAAAATCAGATAATATAGATGAAACCAACAAATTCCTACAAAGATACAAACTATTGAAACTCACTCAAGAAGAAATAAAAATCTGAATAGACCTATGACAAGTAGAGAGATTGAATTATTAATGATTAGGGGGGAAAGGCCCAACAAACTTCCTACAAAGAAAAGCACAGATGGCTTCCCTGGTGAATTTCATCAGACCTTAAAAAAGAATTAACACCAATTACTCATAAATTTTTCTTAAAAACAGAAGAAAATGGAATACTTTCCAACTCATTCTATGTAGCCAATATTACTCTGATACTAAAGACAGACAAAGATATCACAAGAAAATAAAATTACAGACCAATATACCTTGCGAATATAGATGCAAAAATCCTGAACAAAATACTATCAAACCAAAGACAGCAACATATAAAAAGGAGTATAAGTCATGACCAATTGAGATTTATCCCGGGAATGTAAGGTTGGCTTGACATACAAAATCAATGTAATACATCATATTAATAGAATAAAAGACAAAAACCCCATGATCACATCAATATACACAGAAAAAAACTTCACAAAATACAGTGTCCTTTCATGATAAAAACACTAAACAACTAGGAATAGAAGAACATCTCCTCGACCTGATAAAGGCCATCTACTAAAACTCCACAACCACACCAAACTTAATGGTGAAAAACTAAATACTTTCCCTCTGAGATCAAGAACAAGACTATAATTTCTGCTCTCACCACTTCCATTCAACATTGTACTGGAAGTTCTAGCCAGGATAATTTGGCAAGAAAAGAAAATAAAAGACACCTAGAATGAAATAAAAGAAGTAAAACCATCTCTATTTGCATATGATATGATATAAAAACTAAGGTATCTAGTTGGAAACCATTATAATGAATAAATGAGTTAAATAAGGTGCAAGATGCAAGATCTGGTTACAAAAATCAGTTGTATTTCTGTGTAATAGCAATACAAAATTTGAAAATAAAATTTAGAAAACAATTCCATTTATGAAAGCATCAAAGATAATAAAATACTTAGGAATAAGAGAAATGTAAGATTTGTCCATCAGCCGAGTGTGGTGACTCATCCCTGTGTTCCCAGAACTTTGGGAGGTCAAGGTGGGTGGATCGTTTGAGCCCAGGAGTTTGAAATCAGCTTGGGCAATATTGCAAAATTCCATCTCTGCAGAAAATACAAAAAAAATAGCCAGACATGGTGGTGCATGCCTGTAGTACCAGCCACTTGGGAGGCTGAGATGAGAGGATCACTCGAGCCTAAGAGGTTGAGGCTGCAGTGAGCCGTGATCACATCACTACACTCCAGTCTAGGCAACAGAGTGAGACGCTGTCTCAAAAAAAAAAATTGTCCATTGAAAACTATGAGATATCATTTAAAGGAATTAAGCAAATGGAAAAATATTCCATGTTCATGAATTGGAAGGCTTAATTTTGTTATGATGGCAATACTCTCCAAATGGATCTATAGATTCAATGTAATCTCTATCAAAATTCCAGCTTCTCTTTTTGCAGAAATTGATAACATGATCCTAAAATTCATATGGAAATCAGAGGATCCATAATAGTCAAAATAATCTTGAAAGAGAACAAATTTAGAGGATTCACTCTTCTTGATTCAAAAATTTAAAGCAGTGTGGTATTGCATGAGGGTAGACAGATAAATCAATGGAATAGAACTGAAAGTCCAGAAATAAATACATTTATGATCAACTGATTGTTCACAAGAGTGTCAGGTTAATACCATGTGAGAAAGACTAGTCTTATCAACAACTATGCTGAGACAACTGGATATCCACATGCAAAAAAAACGAAGTTAGACCTATATCTCATATTGTACACAAGAAAATAACTCAAACTGATTCATAGGCTTACTTGTAAGAGCTAAAACTATAAAGCTCTTAGAATAAAACATAGGAGCAAATCTTTGTTAGCTTGGATGAGGCAATGATTTGTTAGATATGACAGGAAAAGCACAAGAGGGGAAAAAAGATGAGCTGTACTGCATTAAAATTAAAATTTTTTGTGTGTTCCAAGGGACATCATTAAGAAAGTGAAAAGATAGCCAGGTGCAGTGGCTCATGCCTGTAATCCCAACACTTTGGAAGGTTGAGGTGGAAAGATTGCTTGAAGCCAGGAATTTAAGACCAGCATGGGCAACATAGAAAGACCTTGTCTCCATAAAAAATAAAAATAAAAAATTATCTGGATGTGGATGTGCACATCTGAAGTCCTAGCTACTCAGAAGGCTGAGGTAGGAAGATCTGGAGGAGTTAGAGGCTGCAGTGAGATATGATTGCACCATTGCTCTCCAACATGGGTGATAGAGACCCTGTCTCTAAGAAAACAAAACAAAACAAAGAACCAGTGCTTCAGAAAGTTTTATGACTCAGCAAGGAAAGCAAAACCATATGTCCTCAGAAAAATTTGTACACAAAAGTTCATAGCAGCATTATTCATAATAGTCTGAAGTGGAAACAATCCAAACATCAATCAACTGATGAATGGATGAGCAAAATGTGGTACACAATGAAATTCACCCATACAAAAAGATGAAGTACTGATACGTGCTACAACAGATAAACTGTGAAAACATTATGCTAAGTAAGTGAAAGAGGCCAGACACATATTGTATGCATTTATTTATATAAAACATCCAGAAAAGGCAAACCCATAGGAACAGAATGTAGATTAGTGGTTGCCAGGGACTGAAGGTAGGGAAGGGGAGATTGAGGAGTGACTGCTCTGGGTATGGGGGTTTCTTGTTGGGGTGATGAATGTGTTCTGGAATTAGATAGTGAAGATGGATGCACGACTCTATGAAAATACTAAAAATCCCAGAGTTGTATACTTTAAAAGAGTGAACTTAATAGCATGTAAATTGTATCTCAATACAGCTGTTATTATAAATAAATAAATACATTTTGTTTCTCAAAAGGCATTTTTTGTTGTTGTTGTTTGTTTATTTTTTTTTTAGCAGTGGGGCTGTGGACCTGGGTCCAGAGTATGGAATGATGCAGGGTGAAGGGGCCATCCCACGCACGCTAGTAACACTAGTGAACATGAATGAAACATGGAAGTGGATGTGTCTTGATTATGGTCTTCACTCTGGGATCTGAGAGAAACACACAGCTCCTCAGTGGTTCAGGCTTGCAAATAATTTATCTTGAGTCTTATCAGCTTACAGCCACCTAAAACACGAAGCTATGCTAATGTTCCTTGTGATAGCCTTGTTTGGGTTTAGAAAATTCTTATGTGGCCAGTTGGGATCTGAGGTATAAATCTACTTATAAATAAACAGCATGAATTGCCTTTAAAGACTTGCTTCAAGACAAATGAAGAATTTGTGGCTTACTTGATGTAGTTGTGACTATGAAGATCATGGAAAAGATTAAGAATGTGCTTTACTGTGGCAACATTCTTGGCATTTGTGGAAATTTGCTTTTGAGTAAATTTGTTAGGTAAGCAATTTGACTGCAATGATAGCAAATAAATATTAGTACTTATTTGCTATCCATTTCATTTTCCTAAATAACTTAGAGAGGGATTCTTTCTGGTTTCATTGGTAAAAGTAATGTTACATATTCTCAATACATTGCAGTTTAGTATTTAACTTTGCTTCTTTGTTAACTGGGAAAGCATGACTTTGTTTCTAAAAATTTTAACAGAATTAAAAACATCTGCCAGGCAGTGATACAAAAATTCTTCATGAATCATCTCAATAGGTGCAGAAAAAGCATTTGATAAAAGTCAGCGTCCTTTCATGATAAAAATCCTCAACAAACTTAAGAAGAACTACCTTAAAATAATAAAGGCCATATACAACAAACCCACAGCCAGCATCATACTGAACAGGAAAAATTTGCAAGCATTCCCTCTAAGAACTGGAACAAGACAAGGATGTCCATTCTCACCACTCCTATTCAACATAGTACTGAACTCATAGGGCAATCAGGCAAGAGAAAGAAAAAAAGTATCCAACTTGGAAAAGAGGAAGTTAAATTATCTCTGTTCACTGACAGTATAACCTTATATCTAGAAATTGCTAAAGACTTCTCCAGAAAGCTCTAGGTCTGATAAATGGATTCAGTAAAGTTTCACAATACGAAATCAATGTACAAAAGTCATTAGCATTTCTATGCATTAATAATGATCAAGCAGAGAACCAAATCAAGAAGGCAATCCCATTTATAATAGCTACAAAAAATAAAGTAAAATAAAATAAAATGCCCAGGAATATATTTAACCAAGGAGATAAAAGATCTTTACAAGGAAAACTACAAAACACTGATGAAATAAGTTGTAGATGACACAAACAAATGTAAAAACATCTTATTCTCATGGATCAGAAGAATTAATGTCATTAACATGACCATACTTCACAAAGCAATCTACAGATTCAATGCAATATCTATCAAAATACCAATGTTGTTTTTCACGGAGTTGGAAAAAAAAATCTTAAAATTCACATGGAACCAAAAAAGAGCCCAAATGGCTAAAGCAATCCTAAGCAAAAAGAACAAACTCGGAAGCAACACATTACCTGACCTCAAACTATACTACAAGGCTATGGTAAGCAAAACACCATGGTACTGGTATAAAAATAGATATATAGATTAATGGAACAGAGAACTCAGAAATAAAGCCACACATGTACAGCCAACTGATCTTTGGCAAAGTTGACAAAAACATACACTGGGGAAAGGAAACCCTTTTCAATAAATGATGGTGGGGAAATTGGATTACCACATCCGGAAGAATGCAACTGGATTCCTATCTCTCACGATATACAAGATGGATTAAAGGCTCAATTATAAGACCTGAAACTGTAAAAATTCTAGAAGAAAACCTAGGTGAAACTCTTGTGGACATTGATCTAGGCAACGAATTTATGACTAAGGCCTCAAAAGTACAAGCAACAAAAACAAAAATAGACAAATGGGACTTAAACTAAAAAGCTTCTGCGCAGAAAAAAAAATCAATAGAGTGAACAGACCTGCAGAATGGGAGAAAATATTTGCAAACTATCCATTCAACCATTCAATAGGGGACTGGCATCCAGAATTTGTGAGAAACTCAAACTTCAACAACAATAACAACAACAACAAAAGTGGGCAAAGGATTTGAATAGACATTTTTTTAAAGAAGACTTACAAATGACCACCAAGCATATAAAAAAATTTTCAACATCACTAATTGTCAGATAAATGCAAATTAAAACCACAATGAGATATCATCTTACATGAGTCAGAATGGTTATTACTAAAAAGTAAAAAAATAACAGATGTTGGCAAAGATGCAGGTCACATTTCAGACCCTTCCAAGAGCAGCTGAAACAACTGTTGCACAGAATCTTCCACTCTTTCCAGCCTCCAGGGTGAGACACAACTGTATATTCTAAAGGGTGATAACTGATTGGAAGATTTTCCATCTAAGAAGAGAGAAGTAGCTCCTACCCCAGCCTGTGTGTGAAACTAGTAGATCTAAGTGCTGGGAGTCCAGAGGCAGACATGACAGGAAAGTTCTGGAATATGTGAACAAACATGAGTACACGGAATGGCAGAGCATGAAAAGGGATAATAGGGTTGTAAAGCAAGGCAGTACAACAGAAAGGCTCTTGGTATCTGCGAATGTGTGTCTGTCTGGTTTGTCTGTCTGGTAAGAGGAGTTGGTACATTAGACTGGGAAGTCAGGGAGGCCTCAGTGAGCAAAAAGCTGCCATGTGAAACCCTAGGGCAGGTGCTTCTCAGTCTTGACATTCACACTATGATTGAGTGTGGATATGAAGGATGGGACGGGCGGGGCAGGCATTGTGTCAGGTCTTGGAGAGGCCAAGAGAGGCAGAGGCAGGGGCAGGGTAGAAAAACAGAATCAGAGCAAACATTGTCAGTTGCAAATTATCACTTTTGCAACACTGAATTTTCTTGTTTTTCTCCCCTTTCCCTTTCCTTGGCTGGTTAGTTAATATATTTTTATAGCGCCCTTTTCTTTCCTTTGCATGATTGTGAAATCTTGCTGTTTATCTCTACTTTTAACACCATCCTTGTAAAGTCCCACAGTCCTCACAGTGGTCAGGCTGCATCAGCATCATGGAAAAAACAATATTTCTCCTTGATTTAACTTTGGAGAGAGTCTGACAGAAGGAGTGAGTGCTCTCAAATGCCTTCAGTTCTGCTGAGTCCTTAGGAGTCCAGTTAGGCCTTCCTGGGCCATCAGTGCTTGAAGCCCAATTATGTGATTTGTCACATCTTCCTCTAGACTATACTCATGCCTAAAGAATCTCCATCCTTGAAACTCCCATTTCCTGAGTTAATTTCCTGGAAATGGACTCCCTTCAAGGATCCTCAGGAAGAATCTAAAAAAGGGTCCTTGAAGGCAGTTAATTTCTGGTTAAATAAAACATCTGCCATCTTTTCAGAATATAGACTTTTCCTTCTCACCATAAAAAACATGAGCTTGTTCTGGGCAGTGATTTCTTTACTAGGTCCCAAAAGTACAGGCAATGAAAACAATAATAGACAAATGGTATTGCATCAAGCAAAAAAAAACTACTGCACAGCAAAGGAAATAATTAACAGAGTGAAGATACAGTCCACAGACTGGGAGAACATATTTGCAAATTATACAGCATAAAATGGGCTAATATTCCAAAATATACAAGGTATTCAAACGACTCAATAGAAAGAAACAAATAACTTGATTAAAAACTGGGCAAACAATGTGAATACACATTTTTCAAAATACACACAAATGGCCAATAGACATTTGGAAAAATGCTTAACATCACTGATCAGGGAAATGTAAATAAAACCACAATAATATATCACCTCATGCTGTTAGATTGACTATTACAAAAAAGATGAACGATAATAAGTGTTGGAGAGGATAAGGAAAAAAGAAAACTCTTGTACACTGTTGGAGGAAATGTAAATTAGTACAGTCATTGATATGGTTTGGCTGTGTCCCCATCCAAATCTCAACTTGAATTGTATCTCCCAGAAATCCCACGTGTTATGGGAGGGACCCAGGGAGAGGTAGTTTAATCATGGGGGCTGTCTTTTCCTGTGCTATTCTCATGATAGTGAATAAGTCTCATGAGATCTGATGGGATTATCAGGGGTTTCCTCATTTGCTTCTTCCTCATTTTCTTTTGCTGCCACCATGTAAGAAGTGCCTTTCACTTCCCGCCATGATTATGAGATTTCCCCAGCCGTGTGGAACTGTCCCAGTAAACCTCTTTTTCTTCCCAGTCTTGGGTATGTCTTTATCAGCAGCATGAAAACAGACTAATATAGTAAATTGTTACCAGTAGAGGGGTATTGCTGAAAAGATACCAGAAAATGTGAAAGTGATTTTGGAGCTGGGTAACAGGCAGAGGTTGGAACAGTTTGGAAGCCTCAGAGGAAGACAGGAAAACGTGGGAAAGTTTAGAACTTCCTAGAGACTTGTTGAATGGCTTTGACCAAAATGCTGATAGTGATATGGACAATAAGGTCTAGGCTGAGGTGGTCTCAGATGGAGATGAGGAGCTTGGTGGGAACTGGGGTAAAGGTGGCTCTTGTTATGTTTTAGCAAAGAGGCTGGTGGCATTTTGCCCCTGCCCTAGAAATTTGTAAAACTTTGAACTTGAGAAAGATGATTTAGGGTATCTGGTGGAAGAAATTTCTAAGCAGCAAAGCATTCAAGAGGTGACTTGCACTCTGTTAAAGGCATTCAGCTCCATAACGGGAGCAGAGCATAAAAGTTTGGAAAATTTGCAACCTGACTATGCAATAGAAAAGAAAACCCCATTTTCTGGGGAGAAATTCAAGCCAGCTGCAGAAATTTGCATAAGCAGTGAGGAGCCTACTGTTAATCCCCAAGACCACGGGGAAAATGTCTTTAGGCCATGTCAGAGACCTTCACAGCAGCCCCTCCCATCACAGGTCTGGAGGCCCAGGAGGAAAAACTAGTTTCCTGGGCTGGACACAGGATCCCTGTGCTGTGTGCAGCCTAGGGACTTTGACAGAGCAGGAGCATCACCATCTTGGACAAACACCACCATTCTAAAGTTCCTCTTAATCGAAAACTGCCTAAATCCCCAGGGCACCAGCCTAATGGCTAAGGTCAGCATGACCATAAACCATAAATGACATCTCTGACCAGAAACATTTCAACCATAAGATAAACCCCTCCCCAGAGAGATGTCAGCCCCAAGACAACCTCCCCTCCTGCCAGAGACATTCCAAACCCACAATAAACTTCTCCCCCACAAAGAAACATTCCAAGCCTACGATAAGCTCTCTCACCCTAAAACCAACAAACACTCTTAATCTGTAAGACAGTGTGCTCCTGACCAAAATCAGCCAGAAGCACCTCTCAGGTTTATTCTACAAAATAAACCTGTCTTTGACTGGTGAGTCCCTTTTTGTGTTTCTTTCCTCTTTCTTTAACTCTTACATTTCCTGCCAAAACTCAGGATGGGTGTTGGGGGTAGAGGCTCTCCTGCAACCCAAAAAGCAGTGGACAGCAGCTGCTCATCCTGCTGGATCCTGAGAGTCTCTGGCCACCCATCTTGTCTTGTCTCTCACTTCACTTTTCTAGCAATTTGTCTGAGGAGGACAACTAACCTGAAGGGGACTGTGAGGCTCAGGCTGGGGCTAATCTCCAGTGAACCCTCAAAGCCCTCAGGTCTTAGGAATCCACCTCTGGCTGCCCACAATGGGTATTTTGCTCTCTTCCCTCCTCCCTCATCCTCTTCTCTCTCTCTCTCTGTCTCTCTCTCCCTGTCTTCCTTGTGCAGCTCTAGTCCAAGGGGCCCTTTGCCAATTCCAATCAGAACATCCAACATCAGACACTAATCCAGCTGACTGGTAAGATCTGCCCTCTCCTGGCTTTCTCATGGCACCTGGGAGAGTCAGGTCAGCTGTCCCAGTCCTCAGAGGACCAGTGGGACTAAGCTAGAAGAAATCTTGGAGATGCCCAGTTTCTTCTCAGCTGGATCATCCTTTTTATAAAGAGGATTCCAGGTTTCTGTCTTTTATCTGGGGATGCCTAGAACAAAAACAGACACTTTCAGCTTCCTCTTACCAGTCCACATGGGTGTCAAACAATCCCACTTTCCTAAGTCCTCTCCATTGGGCTGTCTCCTTCACAATGTTGCTAAGCTTGGCTTAAAGGAAGCATAAAGCCACAGCGTATGCTTTTTTATTGCAACATGGCCTGGCCCCAATACAAATTAGATAATGACAGCTGGTAGCCTGAAAATGGCACCTTTGACTTTCAAATTTTCAGGGACCTTGACAACTTTATAACTAGGAACAGCAAATGGCAAGAGGTTCCCTATATTCAGGCTTTCTTTTACTTTAGATCCCAACCCTCCCTGTGTCAAACTTGCACATGAAATCTTTCTTCTTAATGAAAACCTTCCCCAGGTCTCTCCTTTCTCTGAAACTCCTTCCTCCAAAACCCCTTCCTCCAAAACCCCTTTGACCCTGCAGATGAACCCCCTCCATATTCTTATCCCCCTGCATCTGCTCCTCAACCTATCTGAACCCTCCACTTCAGTGACACCTCCTGCCCACAAGCCTTCAGCCCCAAACTCTGCTCCTTCTCCTTCTCCATCTGTTACCCATTCAAAAACTGCTCCAACCAGTCAAACCACCTGTGCCATTCTCCGTCTCCAGGAAGTGGCTAGGGTTGAAGGCATTGCTCCCGTTCATGCCCTTTCTCCATGTCTGATTTGTCGCAGATCAAACAGTGCCTGGGATCTTTCTCTGAAAATCCCCCTCATTAGCCCAGGGAATTCCTGCACATAACCCAATCCTTTAATTTAACATGGCATATTTATATAATTCTAACCTCCACCCTCACCCCGATGAAAAACACCACTCAATTTAATTAAAATGAATATTCAAGCTATGAGTATATTCAAAAGGCCTTTATGTTTTTCTCTTCATAAATCTTGTTTTCCTGGAAAAGGTTTTTTTCCCCAGTCAACTGAATTACTTTTCTCCACTCTGTCTTGCCACTCTTGGTGCATATATGAAAAATCCTAAAATGACTTCTGGTGGCCTGGGACTCCTTGGGAAAACAGAAAAGATGCCACAAATCCCGTTTTGGGAAAAAATCTGTTTTCCTTATGGAACCCCTGAAATTAAAGATGAATAAGTACCTCTCAAAATCTGTCTTTGTCTTCCAGCTATACTTGTTTATTAGGCCCTGGAAACTGTTTTCATAGCCCTGTTCTTAAAGGGTCTCACCCAAAGGCCAGTGATCCAATTGGGAAAGGGGCAAAAAAAAAAAAAAAAAATCTAATTACTGGATCTTATTCTGGTTGTCTGTGTGGCTATGTATGTGTTATGTGTGCAATGCCTATTTAAAAAGCTCTAATTAATTGACCTAAGAAAAATAAGCACTTAAATCAAATATTTTTAACAGAAAAGTAAAAGCTGTGGGACCTTTCAGTTCATGTGACTTTAATCTTTAAAACTTACTAGTACAGTAAGATTAAAAATGTCTTAAAAGTTGCCAGCATACATTTTTGTTTACATTTATTTTTCAAGCAATTTCATAGTTATCTCTGCCAAATACTATAAGATGTGAAAATTTTGCATAGAGGCCATAAAACCATAACTCAGCCCAAACAGAATAATCTTTGCTTCTGTAATTTTTTAATCAATGAAACATTAATATTGGTTTAATAAAGATAGCTACATCTTGAACTATTTAGTGAAATACCCTAACTTCTAATCTTGATATTAAACAAAAAAGAATTTATGGCCAGGCGCGGTGGCTCAAGCTTGTAATCCCAACACTTTGGGAGGCTGAGGCAGGTGGATCACCAGGTCAGGAGATCGAGACCATCCTGGCTAACACAGTGAAACCCCGTCTCTACTAAAAATACAAAAAATTAGCCAGGTGTGGTGGCAGGTGCCCATAGTCCCAGCTACTCGGGAGGCTGAGGCAGGAGAATGGCATGAACCCAGGAGGCAGAGCTTGCAGTGAGCCGAGATCACACCACTGCACTCCAGCCTGGGTGACAGAGCAAGACTCCATCTCAAAAAAAAAAAGAAAAAGAAAAGGAAAATTTATATAAAAAAGAATCTTATATGGTAAATTCTTGTCCTAAAGTAAATTAACTGGTTGTTTAAGGAGAGGGATGTTTACAAGTCAGAAAGTCGAGGCATGTCAGAGATTATCCGTGTAAGTCATGAAAAATTTTATGAAAGGGAGAGTACTGACAAGATGGATGAATAGGAACAGCTCTAGTCTGCAGCTCCCAGTGAGATCAGTGCAGAAGTCAGGTGATTTCTGCATTTCCAACTGAGGTACGTGGCTCATCTCACTGGGACTGGTTAGACAGTGGGTGCAGCCCATGTAGGGTGAGCCAAAGCAGGATGGGGCGTTGCCTCTTCCGAGAAGCACAAGGGGTCAGGGAACTCCCACCCCTAGCCAAGGGAAGCCATGAGGGACTGTGCCATGAGGAATGGTGCATTCTGGCCCAGATACTATGCTATTCCCATGGTCTTTGCAACCTTTAGACCAAGAAATTCCCTCAGGTGCCTACACCACCGTGGCCCTGGGTTTCAAGCACAAAACCTGGCGGCCATTTGGGCAGACATTGAGCTAGCTGCAGGAGTTTTTTCATACCCCAGTGGCACCTGGAACCCAGCAAGACAGAACCATTCACTCCCCTGGAAAGGGGGCTGAAGCCAGGTAGCCAAGGGGTCTAGCTCAGCAGATCCCACCCCCCATGGAGCCCAGCAAGCTAAGATCCACTGCCTTGAAATTCTCTCTGCCAGCACAGCAGTCTAAAGTTGACCTGGGATGTGTGAGCTTGGTGAGGGGAGGGGCATCCACCACTACTCGGGTTTGAATAGGTGGTTTTCCTCTCACAGTGTAAACAAAGCCTCTGAGAAATTTGAACTGGGTGGAGCCCACTGCAGCTCAGCAAATCTACTGTAGCTAGACTGCCTCTCTAGATTCCTCATCTCTGGGCAGGGCATCTCTGAAAGAAAGGCAGCAGTCCCAGTTAGGGCCTTATAGATAAAACTCCCTTCTCCCTGGGACAGAGCACATAGGGGAAAGGGGCAGCTGTGGGCACAGCTTCAGTGGACTTAAACTTTCCTGTCTTCCAGCTCTGAAGAGAGCAGCAGATCTCCCAGCACAGCACTTGAGCTCTGCTAAAAGACACATTGCCTCCTCAAGTGGGTCCCTGACCCCCATGCCTCCTGACTGGGAGACACCTCCCAGCAGGGGTCAACAGACACCTCATACAAGAGAGCTCTGGCTGGCATCTGGTGGGTGCCTCTCTGGGATGAAGCTTCCAGAGGAAGGAGCAGGGAGCTACCTTTGCTCTTCTGCAGCCTCCACTGGTGATGCCCAGGCAAACAGGGTCTGGAGTGGACCTCCAGGAAACTCTACCAGATCTGCAGCAGAGAGGCCTGACTGTTAGAAGGAAAACTAACAAACAGAAAAGAGTAGCATCAATATCAACAAAAAGGATGTCCACACAAAAACTCCATCTAAAGGCAACCAACATCAAAGACCAAAGGTAGTTAAGTCCACAAAGATGAGGAAAAACCAGCGCAAAAAGGCTGAAAATTCCAAAAACCAGAATGCCTCTTCTCCTCCAAAGGATTACAGCTCCTCGCCAGCAAGGGAACAAAACTGGATGGAGAATGAGTTTGATGAATTGACAGAAGTAGGCTTCAGAAGGTAGGTAATAACAAACTCCTCCGAGCTAAAGGAGCATGTTCTAACCCAATGCAAGGAAGCTAAGAACCGAAAAAAGGTTAGAGGAATTGCTAACTAGAATAACCAGTTTAAAGAAGAACACAAATGACCTGATGGAGCTGAAAAACACAGCATGAGAACTTCGTGAAGCACATACAAGTATCAAAAGCCAAATCAATCAAATGGAAGAAAGGATATGAGAGATTGAAGATCAACTTAATGAAATAAAGTGTGAAGACAAGTATAGAGAAAAAAGAATGAAAAGAAATGAACAAAGCCTCCAAGAAATATTGGACTATGTTAAAAGACCAAACTTACATTTGATTTGTGTACCTGAATGTGACAGGGAGAATGGAACCAAGTTGGAAAACACTCTTCAGAATATTATCCAGGAGAATTTCCCCAACCTAGCAAGGCAGGCCAACATTCAAATTCAGGAAATACAGAGAACACCACAAAGATATTCCTCAAGAAGGACAACCCCAGACACATAATTGTCAGATTCACCAAGGTTGAAATGAGGGAAGAATGTTAAGGGCAGCCAGAGAGAAAGGTTGGGTTACCCATAAAGGGAAGCCCATCAGGCTAACAGCGAATCTGTCTGCAGAAACCCTACAAGCCAGAAGGGAATGGGGGCCAATATTCAACATTCTTAAAGAAAATAATTTTCAACCCAGAATTTCATATCCAGCCAAACTAAGCTTCATAAGTGAAAGAGAAATAAAATCCTTTACAGACAAGCAAATGCTGAGAGATTTTGTCACCACCAGGCCTGCCTTACAAGAACTCCTGAAGGAAGCACTAAATATGAAAAGGAAAAACCGGTACCAGCCACTGCAAAAACATACCAAATTGTAAAGACCATCAATACTATGAAGAAACTACATCAACTAATGGGCAAAATAACCAGCTAGCATTAATAATGGCAAGATCAAATTCACACATAACAATATTAACCTTAAATGTATATGGGCTAAATGACCCAATTAAAAGACACAGACTGGCAAATTGGATAAAGAATCAAGACCCATTGGTGTGCTGTATTCAGGAGACCCATCTCACATGCAAAGACAAACATAGGCTCAAAATAAAGGGATGGAGGAATATTTACCAAGCAAATGGAAAGCAGAAAAAAAAAAGCAGTGGTTGCAATCCTAGTCTCTGATAAAATAGACTTTAAACTGACAAAGATCAAAAAAGACAAAGGAGGGCATTATATAGTGGTAAAGGGATCAATGCAAAAAGAAGAGCTAACTCTCCTAAATAATAATGCACCCAATACAGTAGTGCCCAGATTAATAAAGCAAGTTCTTAGAGATGTACAAGGAGACTTAGACTCCCACACAATGATAGCTGGAGTCTTTTACACCCCACTGTCAATATTAGATAGATCAATGAGACAGAAAATTAACAAAGAATTCAGGACTTGAACTCAGCTCTGGACCAAGTGAACGTAATAGACATCTACAGAACTCTCCACCCCAAATCAACAGAATATGCATTCTTCTCAGCACTACATCACACTTATTCTAAAATTGACCACATAATTGGAAATAAAACACTCCTCAGCAAATGGAAAAGAATGGAAATCATAGCAAACAGTCTCTCAGACCACAATGCAATCAAATTAGAACTCAGGATTAAGAAACTCACTCTAAACCACACAACTACATGGAAACTGAACAACCTGCTTCTGAATGACTACTGGGTAAATAACAAAATTAATGCAGAAACAAATAAGTTCTTTGAAACCAATGAGAACAAAGACACAACATATCAGAATCTGTGGGACACAGCTAAAGCAGTGTTTAGAGGAAAATTTATAGCACTAAATGCCCACAGGGGAAAGTAGGAAAGATCTAAAATCAACACCCTAACATCAAAATTAAAAGAACTAGAGAAGCATCTGGCCCCACCAAAGTGTTAAAGGCACACCGGAAAGAGAACATAAACTCCGTGAGCTAGGCACCAAAACTATGTCCCTTACAAGCAGTAGGAGGAGAATTTGGGCCCATTCATTTGCATGCCCCCTTCTCACTCTCAGATTTAAAACAAATAAAGAGCAGAAAACAAATAAAGGCAGATTTAGGGAAATTCTCAGATAATCCTGATAAATATATATAGGTCCTGCAAGGATTGGGGAGTCCTTTGATCTAACATGGAGAGCTATCATGTTGCTTCTTGATCAGACCTTAAGTCCTACTGAAAAAGAAGCAGCTTTAGCAGCAGCTCAGCAATTTGGGGATCTTACCTTAGCCAGGTAAACGATCGAATGGCCCAGGAGGAGAGGAAAAAATTCCCCACAGGGCAAGAGGCAGTCCCCACTGTAGACCCTCATTGGGATACTGACTCAGATCATGGAGATTGGAGCCACAGGCATTGGCTAACTTGCATTTTAGAAGGGCTGAGGAAGACTAGGAAAAAGCCTGTGAACTATTCAATGCTATCCACAATTACACAGGGAAAAGAGGAAAACCCCTCCACTTTTCTAGAAAGGCTAAGGGAGTCCCTAAGAAAGCACACCTCCCTAACTCCAGATTCTGTAGAAGGTCAACTTATTTTAAAGGATAAATTTATCACCCAATCATGGCTGACTTTAGGAGAAAACTCCAAAAGTCCGCTTTAGGTCCAGAACAAAATTTGGAGACGTTATTAAACCTGGCAACTTCGGTGTTCTATAACAGGGACCAAGAGGAACAGGCCAAAAGGGAAAAGTGAGATAAGAGAAAGGCTGCAGCCTTAGTCATGGCCCTCAGACAGGCAGACCTTGGTGGCTCAGAGGGAACCAAGAGAGGAGCAGGCCAATTGCCTAGTAGGGCTTTTTATCAGTGCGGTTTACAATGACACTTTAAGAAAGATTGTCCAACCAAAAACAAACCGCCCCCTCGAACATGTCCAATATGCCAAGGCAATCACTGGAAGGCGCACTGCCCCAAAGGATGAAGGCCCTCTAGGCCAGAAGCACCCAACCAGATGATTCAGCAATAGGACTGAGGGTGCCCGGGGCAAGCGCCAGCCAATGCCATCACCCTCACAGGGCCCTGGGTAAGTTTGACCATTGAAGGCCAGGAAGTGGACTTCCTCCTGGACACTGGTGCGGACTTCTCAGTTTTAATCTCCTGCCCTGGACGACTGTCCTCAAAGTCCGTTACTATCCGAGGAATCTTAGGACAGCCTATAACCAGGTATTTCTCTTGCCTCCTCAGCTGCAATTGGGAGACTTTGCTCTTTTCCCATGCATTTCTTGTTGTGCCCGAAAGTCCCACACCGTTATTAGGGAGGGACATATTAGCCAAAGCTGGGGCCATTATCCACCCCAGTCCTAAACACCACCAAATCGGTCCCATAATCCCCAATTTACCAGCCACACAGGCCTCAAATCTCACATGCATAAACTTCAGCATAGCTCTCAATAAGAACACCTCCCAATGTCAGTCCTGGATATCAATAACCTCAGGTTTCACCTGTGTAACTTCAGGCATTTTTTTTTTCAATTGGGATAACACAGCCTATCAATGCCTAAACAGCATTCTGAAAGAACTATGCTTTCTCTCCTTTCTAGCACCTCCTATGTCCATATATACTGAACAAGAGTTACAAAGTCTCCTTATACCCCAGTCTCACCACACGTGAGCCCTTATTGTAGGAGCCAGAATACTGGGTGGGTTTGGGACTGAAATTGGAGGCATAACCTCCTCCACCCAATTCTATTATAAATTATTATGAGAATTAAATGATGACATGGAACGAGTTGCCAACTCCCTAGTGACCCTACAAAGCCAGCTTAATTCTCTAGCTGCAGTAGTCCTTCAAAACCAGAGAGCCCTAGAATTATTAACAGCTGAAAGAGGAGAAACCTACCTCTTCTTAGGAGAAAAATGTTGCTATTTCATTAACCAATCAGGAATCATTACTAAAAAGTCAAAGAACGAAGAAAATGAATAGAAAGTAGAAAAAAAGGAGCTTGAACACTCAGGGTCCTGGAATATGTTTAACCAATGGATACCTTGGATCCTCCCCTTTCTAGGCCCTGTGACAGCCATCCTACTATTACTCGCCTTTGGGCCTTGTATTTTTAACCTCCTTGTCAAATTTGTTTCCTCCAGAATCAAGGCCATCAAGCTACAAATGGTCTTATAAATGGAACCTGAAATGTGTTCAACTCACGGCTTCTACTGAGGACCCTGGATCGACCCACTGGTCCCTCACTAGCCTAAAAATTTCCCCTCTGGAGGACACCACAACTGCAGGGCCCCTTCTTTGCCCCTAATCAGCAGGAAGTAGCCAGAACCACCACCGCCCAGTTCCCAACAGCAGTTGGGGTGTCCTGTCTAGAGGGGGCACTGAGAGGAGGTGCCCACTGGGTTTCCTGGGTCTAGTAGGGGCTCAGAAAGCTGTGAAACTCACTCATTTCCTGCATCAGGACCTACTTTGGTCCTAGATGAATAATATTGAAGATATATGCTTAAAATATTCCTAACATCAGAATTTGCGCATGTGTTTTTTTCCCCAAGAAAGCTATAAACAGCAAAACTTTTGCTGTAAGCTTCCCGGTGTCCTCTCTCCCTCTCTCCCTTCTCCCTCCCCTGAAACTAGAAGGAATGTTAAAAGCCCATTTTTCTGTGACCAGCAGACCTTAGCTATGCTCCCAATTCCAATTCCTTGTAAACACAATTTGTAAAATCCTGTGAGATCCTGTCTCGTTTGCCATGCCGCTGCAAGGTTATAAAGTAGATAAAACTTAAGTTACAATTCCGGTTTTCCTCAAGATCTGAGACATGTTAATTGTCTTTGTTTCTCGCTCTGGTAACATCTTCCCTCTGCATGTATTTCTCACCTTAAAGAGTCTAAGAGGTGATCGAAAAATCTAACACTGGCTACCTGTTCAGGACTCCTTCCGTGCTGTGGAAGCTTTGTACTGTCACTCTGCTTAATAAAGCCTATAGCTTTTTTTCTCTCAGTCCAATCCGTGTCTCTCTGTCACCACGAGCTGCCGCCACACCAAATCTTTGGCGCGGCTAAGGCAAGAATCTTTGGCATTACAAATCCAGGAGCTGGTTTTTGAAAAGATTAACAAAATAGATAGATGGCTAGCCAGACTAATCAAGAAGAAAAGAGAGAAGAATCAAATAGACACAATAAAAAATGATCACCACTTATCCCACAGAAATGCAAACTACCATCAGAGAATACTATAAACACCTCTATGCAAATAAACTAGAAAATCTGGAAGAAATGGGTAAATTCCCGGACACATATACCCTCTGAAGACTAAACCAGGAAGAAGTTGAATCCCTGAATAGACCAATAACAAGTTCTGAAATTGAGGCAGTAATTAATAGCCTACCAACCACTAAAAGCCCAGGACCAGACAGATTCACAGCTGAATTCTACCAGAGGTACAAAGAGGAGCTGGTACCATTTCTTCTAAAACTATTCCAAACAATAGAAAAAGAGGGAATCCTCCCTAACTCATTTTATGAGGTCGGCATCATCCTGATACCAAAACCTGACAGATACAACATAAAAAGAAAATTTCAGGCCAATATCCCAGATGAACATCGATGCTAAAATCCTCAATAAAATACTGGCAAACAGAATCCAGCAGCACATCAAAAAGTTTATCCACCACAATCTTGTCAGCTTCATCCCTCAGATGCAAGGATAGTTCAATAAACACAAATCAATAATCGTAATCCATCACATAAACAGAACCAATTACAAAAAACACATGATTATCTCAATAAATGCAGAAAAGGCCTTCAATAAAATTCAACACCCCTTCACGCTAAAAACTCTTAATAAACTGGGACTGATGAAACATATCTCAAAATAATAAGAGCTATTTATGACAAACCCACAGCCAATATCATACTGAATGGGCAAAAACTGGAAGCATTCCCTTTGAAAACCAGCACAAGAAAAAGATGCCCTCTCTCACCACTCCTATTCAACATAGTATTGGAAGTGTGGCCAGGACAATCAGGCAAGAGAAAGAAATAAAGCATATTCAGATAGGAAGAGAGGAAGTCAAACTCTCTCTGTTTGCAGATGACATGATTGTATATTTAGAAAACCCCATAGTCTCAACCCCAAATCTCCTTAAGTTGATAAGCAATTTCAGCAAAGTCTCAGGATACAAAATCAATGTGCAAAGATCACAAACATTCCTATACACCAATAGTAGACAAACACAGAGCCAAATCATGTGAACACCCATTCACAATCGCTACAACGAGAATAAAATACCTAGGAATACAACTTACAAGGGATGTGAAGGACCTCTTCAAGGAGAACTACAAAGCACTGCTCAAGGAAATAAGAGAGGACACAAACAAATGGAAAAACATTCCATGCTCATGGATAAGAAGATTCAATATTGTAAAAATAGCCATACTGCCCAAAGTAATCTATAGATTCAATGCTATCCCCATCAAGCTACCATCGACTTTCTTCATAGAATTAGAAAAAAACTACTTTAAATTTCATATTGAACCAAAAGAGAGCCCATATAGCTAAGACAATCCTAAGCAAAAAGAACAAAGCTGGAGGCATCACACTACCTGACTTCAAACTATACTATAAAGGTACAGTAACGAAAACAGCATGGTACTGGTGACAAAACAGATATATGGACAAATGAAACAGAACAGAGGCCTCAGAAATAACGTTACACATCTACATCCATCTGATCTTTGACCAACCTGACAAAAACAAGCAATGGGGAAAGGATTCCCTCTTTAACAAATGGTGTTGGGAAAACTCCATATGCAGAAACCTGAATCTGGACTCCTTCCTTACACCTTATGCAAAAATTAACTCAAGATGGATTAAAGACTTAAATGTAAAACCTAAAACCATAAAAACCCTACAAGAAAACCTAGGCAATACCATTCAGGACATAGGCATGGGCAAAGACTTCATGAGCAAAATACCAAAAGCAATGGCAACAAAGGCGAAAATTGACAAATGAGATCTAATTAAACTAAAGAGCTTCTGCACAGCAAAAGAAACTATCATCAGAGTAACAGGCAACCTACAGAATGGGAGAAAATTTTTGCAATCTATCCATCTGACAAAGGGCTAATATCCAGACTCTATAAGGAAATGAAACAAATGTACAAGAAAAAAAAACCTCATCAAAAAATGGGCAAAGGATATGAACAGACACTTCTCAAAAGAAGACATTTATGCAGCCAACAAACATATGAAAAAAAGCTCATCACTGGGCATTAGAGAAATGCAAATCAAAACCACAATGAGATACCATCTCATGCTGGTTAGAATGGCGATCATTAAAAAGCCAGGAAACAACAGATGCTGGAGAGGATGTGGAGAAATAGGAGTGCTTTTACATGGTTGGTGGGAGCATAAATTAGTTCAACCATTGTGGAAGACAGTGTGGTGATTCCTCAAGGATCTAGAACCAGAAATACCATTTGACCCAACAATCCTATTACTGGGTATATACCCAAAGGATTATAAATCATTCTACTATAAAGACACATGCACACGTATGTTTATTGCAGCACTGTTCACAATAGCAAAGACCTGGAACCAACCCAAATGCCCATCAATGATAGACTGGATAAAGAAAATGTGGCACATATACACCATGGAATACGATGCAGCCATTAAAAAGGATGAGTTCATGTCCTTTGTGGGGACATGGATGAAGCTGGAAACCATCATTCTCAGCAAACTAACACAAGAACAGAAAACCAAACACCACATGTTCTAACTCATAGTGGAAGCTGAACAATGAAAATACATGGACACAGGGAGCGGAACATCACGCACCAGGGCCTGTCAGGGGGTGGGAGGATAGGGGAGGGATAGCATTAGTAGAAATACCTAATATAGGTGACGGGTTGATGGGTGCAGCAAACCACCATAGCATGTGTATACCTATGTAACAAAACTGCACGTTCTGCACATGTATCCCAGAACTTAAAGTATAATAAAATAAATGAATAATAAATAAATAAATAAATAAATAAATAAATAAAAAGCAAGACTCAATGATCTGTTGCCTATAAGAAACATGTTTCACCCATACAGATACACATAGGCCAAAAATAAAGGGATGGAAAAAGATATTCTATGCTAATGGAAACCAAAAAAGAGCAGGAGTAGCTATACTTGTATCAGACAAAATAGATTACAAGACAAAACTTTTGGCCAGGTGCAGTGGCTCATGCTTATAATTCCAGCACTTTCAGAGGCCTAGATGGGCAGATTGCTTGATCCCAGGAGTTTGAGACCAGCCTGGGCAACATGGCAAAACCTCATCTCTATGAAAAATAGACAAACCACCCAGGCATGGTGGTGCATGCCTGTAGTCCCAGCTAGTCAGGAGGCTGAGGTGGGACGATCACTTGAGCCTGAGAAGCAGAGGTTTCAGTGAGCCAAGATCACACCACTGCACTCCAGCCTGGGTGAAAGAGCAAGACCCTGTCTCAAAAAAAATTAACTTTTTGTTGTTTTTATTCATCTTATTGTGCTGTCTGTGTCTTGAAAAGTTGCAGTTTTTATTATTTTTTATTTGTTTATCATTTAATCTTTCTATTTAAGATAAGAGTAGTTTTCACGGCACAGCTACGGTGCTATACTATTCTGTGTTTTTCTGTGTACTTTCTATTGCCAATGAGATTTGTACCTTCAGATTATTTTTTCTCATTCATTAATGTCTTTTTATTTCTGATTGAAGTATTGCCTTTCACATTTCTTGTAGGACAAGTCTGGCGTTTATGAAATCCCTGTTTCTGTATGTCTCGGAAATTCTTATTTCTCCTTCATGTTTGAAGGATATTTTCACCTGATATACTATTCTAGGGTAGGTGTTTTTTTCCTTCAGCACTTTAAATATGTCATGCCACCTCTCTCCTGGCCTGTAAGGTTGAAATGTCTGCTGCCACACTTACTGGGGTTCCACTGTATATTATTTCTTTCTATTTTTTTTTTCTTTGCTGCTTTTGGGAGCTTTTCTTTAACCTTGAGCTTTGGAAATTTGATTATTACATGCCTTGAAGCAGTCTTCTTTAAGTTAAATCTGCTTTGTGTTCTATAACCTTCTTGTAATTGGATATTAATTTCTTTCTCTGAGTTTGGGATGTTCTGTTATTATCCCTTTGAATAAACTTTTTACCCCTATCTCTTTCTCTGGCTCCTCTTTGTCCAACTTGCCACTCTGTGCCTTTTAAGTGGAACATTTAGACCATTTACATTCAGTGTTAATATTGATATGCGAGGTTTTTAATCCTGTTGTGATGTTGTTAGCTGGTTTCTTTGTAATCCTGACTGCGTAGTTGCTTTATAAGGTCTGTGAACTATGTATAATACTTAAGTGTGCTTTTGTGGTAGCAGGCATCATTCTTTCATTTCCATATTTAAAACTCTCTTAGGATATCTCATAATGCTAGTCTAGTGGTAAAAAATAAAGTCCCTTAACAATTGCTTGCGTGAAAAATATTTTATTTCTTCTTTGTTTACGAAGCTTAGTTTGGGAGGACATCAAATTCCTGGTTGGACTTCCTTTTCTTTGAGAATACTGAGTATAAGTACCCAATCTCTTCTCATTTGTAAGGTTTCTGCTGAGAAGTCCATTGTTAGCCTAATGGGGTTCCCTTGTAAGTGATCCGACACTTTTCTCTAGGTGTCTTTAACATTTTTTCTTTAGTATTGACTTTGGATACTCTGGTGACTATGTGCCTTGGTGACATTTGTCGTGTATAGTATCTTGCTGGTGTTTTCTAGGTTTCTTGTGTTTGGACGTCTACCTCTCTAGCAAGATTAGGAAAACTTTTTTGAATTATTCCTTCAAATAAGCTTTCCAGTTGTTTACTTTTTCTTCTCTCAGGAATTCCAGTCTTTTGTAGATTTGGTTGCTTAACATAATCCTATGTTTCTAAAAAATTTTACTCATTTTTAAACAATTCTTTATTTTTGTGTGACTGAATTAGTTAGAAATATTGGTCTTCATGCTCTGAAATTCTTCCTTGTGCTTGATCTAGTATGTTGATAGAGATTTCAATAGTATTTTGAAATTCCGTAAGTGAGTTTTTCAATTTCTGAAGATCTGATAAGTTTTAAAAAGATGCTTATTTCTTCCTTCATTTTCTGGATTGCTTTAGTAGTTTCCTTGCGTTGATTTTCAGCCTTGTCTTGGATCTCGTTGAGCTGCCTTGCAATCCATGCTTTGAATTCTCTGTCATTTCTGAGCTTCCTTTTTTGTTAGGGTCCATTGCTGGAGAGCTAGTGTAATCTTTTGGTGGTGTCACAACATTCAGATTTTTCATGGTGCTAGAATTCTTACACTGATTCCTTGTTATCTGGAGAGGCTAGCACTTCTAATTTTTGTAATTAATTTAATGTGGAAAGAATTTTTTTTCTTTCCCTTTCTCCCCCACCCCATCTCTAGCAGGGTATAGCTGCAGAGTATGTTGAGTAGGGCCTTCTGGCTTTGCTTCTGTAACCCTATGCACTTCTGTTGGCAGGTTTTACATAGGGCTGTGATATTTGATCTACAGGCCAGTAGATGGCGCTTAAGGGTAATTGTCAGCCGTGGCACAAGCAGATGAGTATGTAACTGATCTTTGTTTACTGTGAAGTTCTCTCTATTGTCTCAGGAGGTGGGCTGGGCAGTGGAGAGCCCCCTACCCTAAGCTTTCCTGTTCTTGGAGGGTAGCTGGAGCCCCTGGCTTAACTATGAAGGCCCCAATAGTGAGTGCAGGCACCAGCCCTGATGACAGTGGCTGGGTGGCTCCCGGTGAAATGCGCTGAGGTCTCTTCGGGGTGAGGAGGTTAGGGGGCTGTACTGGCTCCCCATCCTACATAGGTAGGAACATGATCTGTTTCCCTATCACACCCCTGTTCTGGGCGGGGTTGGTGACTCCTAGTTCAGACACACATAGTCAATCTCTGGACCCCTATGTGGTTGAGAGCCACAGGAAACTGTTTCGTGAGTCTCCTTGGGAGTGGTTTGGGGGCAGAACTTTGTAACTCAGCCCAATAGAGATAGCTTTATGGCTCCTCTGTTTTCTGATGTGGTAGCACTGCTGCTTCATGTGAAGGGTGGGGTGGGGAGGGCTCCACCCCAAACCCTTACGTGGTTGGTTATGCTGGTGTCGGCTGATTGGGTCGACCTGACCTCGGCCCCAGAGGAAGTTGTCGGGTGGCAGCAGAGTTGGAACGAGATAGGTAGTTCCCCGTTTCCAGGACCCCCCCAGACGGCCTGCTGGGACAGTGTACATGAGTCCGGAATGGGCTGGACCAGGGTCAGGCTAGCCCAGACATCAGGTACGGGCTGTGATGAGGAGGAGTGGGCTAGTCCCCCGGGTTGGTCACCGCTGAGCTCTCAGGTGAGGGCAGGCAGAACACTTGGGCGGTGGAATCCCAAGGAAGATCAAAAGCTTGGGGGGTTGGGTTTTCAGAAGGGCTCTGGGCTGCAGCTGAAAATGTTTAGATGGGGCAGGGTGGCTGTGCTGTGGGTCTTTCACCGGGGAGGGCAGGACCCCTCAGCTGGGGCAATGGGGACGGGGCACTCTTGCACTCCCTCCCACGCAAGCAATGCTGGATTTCACTGTTGCGGGCACACAAAGGTGCAAAGCCTCCTCTTCCCACGCTGGCCTGGGGGTGGTAGGGATGGAGCCAAAAAGCTTGTTGTTGGCCTCAGGGAATTGGGCTCTCAAAGGAACCGAGCCATGGTCATAATTTCAGGAGGGGGCAGGAAGGCCTTTGTGGGCCGGAAGCCAGCGAGCCCCATTTGGCAGGGGACAGCAGACACGGGGAGTCCTCGGTTACAGTCTCCTCCTTCTTATCTCAGCTGAGGCATCAGTGCTCAAGGCACAGGAAGGTGTCCAGCCTCCTTGTTCCCTCCCAGACCCGGGGGCAACAGGGATGGAGGGGGAGGCAGAGGCAGCAGAGATCGAAAAGGGCCTGTCAGCTACCCCAATGAGTTCTGCACGCAGAGGAACACCAAGTCTCGACCGCGGTGTTCGGGCAGGAACGGGGCGGGTGCACTGGGTGCCAGAAGGTGGTGAGCCTCATAGCGTATGCGGAGAGTTGCCTGGTGTGCCGTCTGTCCACTGCTCCTCCATATCTTGGCTGTGACATCCATTCTGGAGGTACACACAAATGTGTCCAGTCTTCTTGTTCCGTCCTTGGCCTGAGGGCAGCAAAAGCGGAGGCAGTGGCAGTGGCGACTGTGGAGGGCTTGTCAGTTACCTCTGGGGAACTTGATCCTGGAGGAACGCAGAGCCATTACGAGCCACAGTGTTCAGGCGGGGTCAGGGCAGCTGTGCTGGGAGCCCATGCCTGGGACCCTGTCTGGTGAGGAGCAGTGGGGATGGGGATATTGTGCAGTGTGCAATTCGGCCTCTCCTCAGCACCACAGCTGCAGCATCTATCCTAGGGTTGTGCAGAAGAGCCTGGCCCCACTTGTTGGCAGGGCTGCATGGGGATCAAAGGCCCATGGGGTTCCACGTGGGCTAGAGTGTGCCTCTGCATAGACCCTCTGTAGGTCTGGACAGTGGGGTGGGGGTTGGTCAAGGGACTCTCCCATACCCTGAATTGCAAAGATTTGTGGTAAGTGTGGATTCCCCAGGGACTCTTTCTCTGCCTTAGGGAGATTCTCCCTGCTCCAGCTTCGCTTCTCTCTGTTCTCTGTGGGTCCCATCACTTCCTTGAGGAAAATCCTAGCATGACTTCAGCCTATTCACTTATAGAGTTAGCATTTACTCACTACTTTGTGTTCCTCTCTGAGAGACAGGCAGGCACTAGCTGCTTCTACTCAGTCATCTTGAACCAGAACCTGATACTCTTTTTTTTTTTTCTTTTGAGGCAGGGTCTTGCTCTGTAACCCAGGCTGGAGTGCAGTGGTGTGACCTCAGCTCACTGAAGCCTCAACTTCCCAGGCTCAAATGATCTTCCAACCCCAGCCTCCTGAGTAGCTGAGACTACAGGCACACATCACCATCCCCAGCTAATTTTTGTATTTATTGTAGAGACGAGGTCTCCCCACATTGCCCAGGCTGGGCTCATGTTTCCCAGACTGGGCTCGAACTCCTGGGCTCAAGCGATTCACCCACCTCAGTCTCCCAAGTTGCTGGGATTTACAGGGAGGGGCTGACATTCTTTTTCTTATAAATGACTCAGTCTTTTTGTGTGGCTGCCAATAGAGTCTGTTTTTACATTCTGACAAGTATATTTTGGGTTATGTCTCAGTGTTAAGCTTCTCAGACACACGGTAGGCCTCTATGATATATAGATTCGGGTGTTCTTTTAGTTTGAACACATTTTATTCCGTTATCATTCTAAATATTTGCTCCATTCTACTGCTTTATTTTACTCTTTGACGGATTCCAATTATATATACACTGAAAATCCATTGACTATCTTCTTGTTAATCTGTTTTTTTCATTTTTTAAAAATAGACTTTTAGTTTTTAGAGGAATCTTAGATTCCCAGCAAAATTGAGGGGAAGTACAGAGTTGCAGTACACACCCCGCCCAGCACATGCAGACTCTGCCCTCAACCCTCTACTTCTTTTTTTTTTTTTTTTTTTTTTTTTTTTTTTTTTTTTTTTCTTTTATTATTATTTATTATTATTAAACTTTAGGTTTTATGGTACATGTGCGCAATGTGCAGGTAAGTTACATATGTATACATGTGCCATGCTGGTGCGCTGCACCCACCAACTCGTCATCTAGCATTAGGTATATCTCCCAGTGCTATCCCTCCCCCCTCCCCCCACCCCACAACAGTCCCCAGAGTGTGATGTTCCCTTCCTGTGTCCATGTGTTCTCATTGTTCAATTCCCACCTATGAGTGAGAATATGCGGTGTTTGGTTTTTTGTTCTTGCGATAGTTTACTGAGAATGATGATTTCCAATTTCATCCATGTCCCTACAAAGGACGTGAACTCATCATTTTTTATGGCTGCATAGTATTCCATGGTGTATATGTGCCACATTTTCTTAATCCAATCTATCATTGTTGGACATTTGGGTTGGTTCCAAGACTTTGCTATTGTGAATAATGCCGCAATAAACATACGTGTGCATGTGTCTTTATAGCAGCATGATTTATAGTCCTTTGGGTATATACCCAGTAATGGGATGGCTGGGTCGAATG
Source organism: Pongo pygmaeus (assembly GCF_028885625.2). Taxonomy (NCBI): domain Eukaryota; kingdom Metazoa; phylum Chordata; class Mammalia; order Primates; family Hominidae; genus Pongo; species Pongo pygmaeus. The sequence goes on from NC_072392.2 coordinate 51,272,938, forward strand.
GAATTTCTAGTTCTAGATCCCTGAGGAATCGCCACACTGACTTCCACAAGGGTTGAATTAGTTTACAGTCCCACCAACAGTGTAAAAGTGTTCCTATTTCTCCACATCCTCTCCAGCACCTGTTGTTTCCTGACTTTTTAATGATTGCCATTCTAACTGGTGTGAGATGGTATCTCATTGTGGTTTTGATTTGCATTTCTCTGATGGCCAGTGATGGTGAGCATTTTTTCATGTGTTTTTTGGCTGCATAAATGTCTTCTTTTGAGAAGTGTCTGTTCATGTCCTTCGCCCACTTTTTGATGGGGTTGTTTGTTTTTTTCTTGTAAATTTGTTGGAGTTCATTGTAGATTCTGGATATTAGCCCTTTGTCAGATGAGTAGGTTGCGAAAATTTTCTCCCATTTTGTAGGTTGCCTGTTCACTCTGATGGTAGTTTCTTTTGCTGTGCAGAAGCTCTTTAGTTTAATTAGATCCCATTTGTCAATTTTGGCTTTTGTTGCCATTGCTTTTGGTGTTTTAGACATGAAGTCCTTGCCCATGCCTATGTCCTGAATGGTAATGCCTAGGTTTTCTTCTAGGGTTTTTATGGTTTTAGGTCTAACATTTAAGTCTTTAATCCATCTTGAATTGATTTTTGTATAAGGTGTAAGGAAGGGATCCAGTTTCAGCTTTCTGCATATGGCTAGCCAGTTTTCCCAGCACCATTTATTAAATAGGGAATCCTTTCCCCATTTCTTGTTTTTGTCAGGTTTGTCAAAGATCAAATACTTGTAGATATGTGGCATTATTTCTGACGGCTCTGTTCTGTTCCATTGATCTATATCTCTGTTTTGGTACCAGTACCATGCTGTTTTGGTTACTGTAGCCTTGTAGTATAGTTTGAAGTCAGGTAGTGTGATGCCTCCAGCTTTGTTCTTTTGGCTTAGGATTGACTTGGTGATGCGGGCTCTTTTTTGGTTCCATATGAACTTTAAAGTAGTTTTTTCCAATTCTGTGAAGAAAGTCATTGGTAGCTTGATGGGGATGGCATTGAATCTGTAAATTACCTTGGGAAGGATGGCCATTTTCATGATATTGATTCTTCCTACCCATGAGCATGGAATGTTCTTCCATTTGTTTGTATCCTCTTTTATTTCCTTGAGCAGTGGTTTGTAGTTCTCCTTGAAGAGGTCTTTCACATCCCTTGTAAGTTGGATTCCTAGGTATTTTATTCTCTTTGAAGCAATTGTGAATGGGAGTTCACTGATGATTTGGCTCTCTGTTTGTCTGTTATTGTTGTATAAGAATGCTTGTGATTTTTGCACATTGATTTTGTATCCTGAGACTTTGCTGAAGTTGCTTATCAGCTTAAGGAGATTTTGGGCTGAGACAATGGGGTTTTCTAGATATACTATCATGTCATCTGCAAACAGGGACAATTTGACTTCCTCTTTTCCTAATTGAATACCCTTTATTTCCTTCTCCTGCCTAATTGCCCTGGCCAGAACTTCCAACACTATGTTGAATAGAAGTGGTGAGAGAGGGCATCCCTGTCTTGTGCCAGTTTTCAAAGGGAATGCTTCCAGTTTTTGCCCATTCAGTATGATATTGGCTGTGGGTTTGTCATAAATAGCTCTTATTATTTTGAGATACGTCCCATCAATTCCTAATTTATTGAGAGTTTTTAGCATGAAGGGTTGTTGAATTTTGTCAAAGGCCTTTTCTGCATCTATTGAGATAATCATGTGGTTTTTGTCTTTGGTTCTGTTTATATGCTGGATTACATTTATTGATTTGCGTATATTGAACCAGCCTTGCATCCCAGGGATGAAGCCCACTTGATCATGGTGGATAAGCTTTTTGATGTGCTGCTGGATTCTGTTTGCCAGTATTTTATTGAGGATTTTTGCATCAATGTTCATCAAGGATATTGGTCTAAAATTCTCTTTTTTTGTTGTGTCTCTGCCAGGCTTTGGTATCAGGATGATGCTGGCCTCATAAAATGAGTTAGGGAGGATTCCCTCTTTTTCTATTGATTGGAATAGTTTCAGAAGGAATGGTACCAGCTCCTCCTTGTACCTCTGGTAGAATTCGGCTGTGAATCCATCTGGACCTGGACTTTTTTTGGTTGGTAAGCTATTGATTATTGCCACAATTTCAGCTCCTGTTATTGGTCTATTCAGAGATTCAACTTCTTCCTGGTTTAGTCTTGGGAGGGTGTATGTGTTGAGGAATTTATCCATTTCTTCTAGATTTTCTAGTTTATTTGCATAGAGGTGTTTGTAATATTCTCTGATGGTAGTTTGTATTTCTGTGGGATCGGTGGTGATATCCCCTTTATCATTTTTTATTGCATCTATTTGATTCTTCTCTCTTTTTTTCTTTATTAATCTTGCTAGCGGTCTATCAATTTTGTTGATCCTTTCAAAAAACCAGCTCCTGGATTCATTTATTTTTTGAAGGGTTTTTTGTGTCTCTATTTCCTTCAGTTCTGCTCTGATTTTAGTTATTTCTTCCCTTCTGCTAGCTTTTGAATGTGTTTGCTCTTGCTTTTCTAGTTCTTTTAATTGTGATGTTAGGGTGTCAATTTTGGATCTTTCCTGCTTTCTCTTGTGGGCATTTAGTGCTATAAATTTCCCTCTACACACTGCTTTGAATGCATCCCAGAGATTCTGGTATGTTGTGTCTTGGTTCTCGTTGGTTTCAAAGAACATCTTTATTTCTGCCTTCATTTCGTTATGTACCCAGTAGTCATTCAGGAGCAGGTTGTTCAGTTTCCACGTAGTTGAGCGGTTTTGAGTGAGATTCTTAATCCTGAGTTCTAGCTTGATTGCACTGTGATCTGAGAGACAGTTTGTTACAATTTCTGTTCTTTTACATTTATTGAGGAGAGCTTTACTTCCAAGTATATGGTCAATTTTGGAATAGGTGTGGTGTGGTGCTGAAAAAAATGTATATTCTGTTGATTTGGGGTGGAGAGTTCTGTAGATGTCTATTAGGTCTGCTTGGTGCAGAGCTGAGTTCAATTCCTGGGTATCCTTGTTGACTTTCTGTCTCGTTGATCTGTCTAATGTTGATAGTGGGGTGTTAAAGTCTCCCATTATTAATGTGTGGGAGTCTAAGTCTCTTTGTAGGTCACTCAGGACTTGCTTTATGAATCTGGGTGCTCCTGTATTGGGTGCATATATATTTAGGATAGTTAGCTCTTCTTGTTGAATTAATCCCTTTACCATTATGTAATGGCCTTCTTTGTCTCTTTTGATCTTTGTTGGTTTAAAGTCTGTTTTATCAGAGACTAGGATTGCAACCCCTGCCTTTTTTTGTTTTCCATTTGCTTGGTAGATCTTCCTCCATCCTTTTATTTTGAGCCTATGTGTGTCTCTGCACGTGAGATGGGTTTCCTGAATACAGCACACTGATGGGTCTTGAGTCTTTATCCAGTTTGCCAGTCTGTGTCTTTTAATTGGAGCATTTAGTCCATTTACATTTAAAGTTAATATTGTTATGTGTGAATCTGATCCTGTCATTATGATGTTAGCTGGATATTTTGCTCGTTAGTTGATGCAGTCTCTTCCTAGTCTCGATGTTCTTTACATTTCGGTATGATTTTGCAGTGGCTGGTACCGGTTGTGCCTTTCCATGTTTAGCGCTTCCTTCAGGAGCTCTTTTAGGGCAGGCCTGGTGGTGACAAAATCTCTCAGCATTTGCTTGTCTGTAAAGTATTTTATTTCTCCTTCACTTATGAAGCTTAGTTTGGCAGGATATGAAATTCTGGGTTGAAAATTCTTTTCTTTAAGAATGTTGAATATTGGCCCCCACTCTCTTCTGGCTTGTAGGGTTTCTGCCGAGAGATCCGCTGTTAGTCTGATGGGCTTCCCTTTGATGGTAACCCGACCTTTCTCTCTGGCTGCCCTTAACATTTTTTCCTTCATTTCAACTTTGGTGAATCTGACAATTATGTGTCTTGGAGTTGCTCTTCTCGAGGAGTATCTTTGTGGCGTTCTCTGTATTTCCTGAATCTGAATATTGGCCTGCCTTGCTAGATTGGGGAAGTTCTCCTGGATAATATCCTGCAGAGTGTTTTCCAACTTGTTTCCACTCTCCCCGTCACTTTCAGGTACACCAATCAGACGTAGATTTGGTCTTTTCACATAGTCCCACATTTCTTGGAGGCTTTGCTCGTTTCTTTTTATTCTTTTTTCTCTAAACTTCCCTTCTCGCTTCATTTCATTCATTTCATCTTCCAGGGCTGATACCCTTTCTTCCATTTGATCGCATCGGCTCCTGAGGCTTCTGCATTCTTCACGTAGTTCTCGAGCCTTGGTTTTCAGCTCCATCAGCTCCTTTAAGCACTTCTCTGTATTGGTTATTCTAGTTATACATTCTTCTAAATTTTTTTCAAAGTTTTCAACTTCTTTGCCTTTGGTTTGAATATCCTCCCGCAGCTCAGAGTAATTTGATCGTCTGAAGCCTTCTTCTCTCAGCTCGTCAAAGTCATTCTCTGTCCAGCTTTGTTCCGTTGCTGGTGAGGAACTGCGTTCCTTTGGAGGAGGAGAGGTACTCTGGTTTTTAGAGTTTCCAGTTTTTCTGCTCTGTTTTTTCCCCATCTTTGTGGTTTTAACTACTTTTGGTCTTTGATGATGGTGATGTACAGATGGGTTTTTGGTGTGGATGTCCTTTCTGTTAGTTTTCCTTCTAACAGACAGGACCCTCAGCTGCAGGTCTGTTGGAGTACCTGGCCGGCCGTGTGAGGTGTCAGTCTGCCCCTGCTGGGGGGTGCCTCCCAGTTAGGCTGCTCGGGGGTCAGGGGTCAGGGACCCACTTGAGGAGGCAGTCAGCCCGTTCTCAGATCTCCAGCTGCGTGCTGGGAGAACCACTGCTCTCCTCACAGCTGTCAGACAGGGACATTTAAGTCTGCAGAGGTTACTGCTGTCTTTTTGTTTGTCTGTGTCCTGCCCCCAGAGGTGGAGCCTACAGAGGCAGGCAGGCCTCCTTGAGCTGTGGTGGGCTCCACCCAGTTCAAGCTTCCAGGCTGCTTTGTTTACCTAAGCGAGCCTGGGCAATGGCGGGCGCCCCTCCCCCAGCCTCGCTGCCGACTTGCTGTTTGATCTCAGACTGCTGTGCTAGCAATCAGCGAGACTCCGTGGGCGTAGGACCCTCTGAGCCAGGTGCGGGCTATACTCTCCTGGGGCACTGTTTCCTAAGCCCGTCGGAAAAGCACAGTATTCGGGTGAGAGTGGCCCGATTTTCCAGGTGCCGTCTGTCACCCCTGGAAGGGGAACTCCCTGACCCCTTGCGCTTCCCGAGTGAGGCAATGCCTCGCCCCTGCTTTGGCTGGCGCACAGTGCGCTCACCCACTGACCTGCGCCCACTGTCTGGCACTCCCTAGTGAGATGAACACGGTACCTCAGATGGAAATGCAGAAATCACCCGTCTTCTGCGTCGCTCGCGCTGGGAGCTGTAGACCGGAGCTGTTCCTCAACCCTCTACTTCTTAATCAACATCTTTACCAGAGTGGTACATTTGTTACAATTGATGAACTTACATTGACATATCATTATCACCCAAAGTCCATACTTTACATTAGGTTTCTCTGTCAGTGTTGTACATTCTATGGATTTGGACAAATTATTTTTTTAATTTCATTTCAATAGTTTGTTGGGGACCTATTGTGGTTTTTGGTTACATAGATAAGTTCTTTAGTGGTCATTTCTGAGTTATTGGTGCAGCCATCATCCGGGCAGTGTTCACTGTACCCAGTGTGGAGCCTTTTATCCCTCACCACCCCTATTCTTCTCCATAAGTCCCCAAATTCCATTGTAACATTCTTGTGCCTTTGGGTCCTAATAGCTTAGTTCCCACTTATAAGTGAGAATGTATGATATTTGGTTTTTCATTCTTGAATTATTGCATACAGAATAATGGTCTCCAACTCCATCCAGGCTGCTGCAAAGGCCATTATTTTGTTCCTTTTTCTGGCTGAGTCATATTCCATGGTATGTATATAATATATATATGTGTATATATACATACATATGTGTATATAATATATATATATGTATATATATGCCAACATCTACTATTTTTTCATTTTTAAATTATGGCCATTCTTGCAGGAATAAGAATGGTAAGGTGGTATCACATTGTGGTTTTAATTTGCATTTCCCTGGTCATTAGTGATGTTGAGCATTTTTTTTTATATGTTTGTTGGCCATTGTGTATCTTCTTTTGAGAATTGTCTATTTATGTCCTTTGCCCACTTTTTGATGGGATTTATATATATATATATATATATATATATATATATATACACCACATTTTCTTTATTCACTTATTGATTGATGGGCATTTAGGCTGGTTCCATATTTTTGCAACTGCAAGTTCTCCTGCTAGAAACATGTGTGTGCAAGTGTCTTTTTCATATAATGATTTATTTTCCTCTGGACAGATATTAGGTAGTGGAATTGCTGGATCAAATGGTAGATCTACTTTTAGTTTTTTAGGGAATCTCCATACTGTTTTCCATAGTGGTTGTACTAGTTTATATTCCCACTGGAAATGTAAAAGTGTTCCCTTTTCACCACATCCATGCCAACATCTATCATTTTTTTATTTTTAAATTATGGCCATTCTTGCAGGAATAAGAATGGTAAGGTGGTATCACATTGTGGTTTTGATTTGTATCTCCCTGACCATTAGTGATGTTGAGCATTTTTTCATATGTTTGTTGTCCACTATATATCTTCTTTTGAGAATTGTTTGTTTATGTCCTTTGCCCACTTTTTGATTGGATTATTTTTTTTCTTGCTATTTTTTTTGAGTTCCTTGTAGATTCTGGCTATTAGTCCTTTGTTGGATGCATAGTTTGCAAATGTTTTCTCTAACTCTGGGTTGTCTGTTTACTCTGATTATTATTTCTTTTGCTGAGCAGAAGCCTTTTACTTTAAGTCCCAACTATTTTTTATTTTGTTGCATTTGCTTTTGGGTTCTTGGTCATAAATTATTTGCCTAAGCCAATGTACAGAAGAGTTTTTCTGATATTATCTTCTAGAATTTTTGTGGTTTCAGGTCCTAGATTTAGGTCTTTGATCCATCTTTAGTTGATTTTTATATAAGGTGAGAGATGAGGATCCAGTTTCTTTCTTCTACATGTGGCTTGCCAATTATCCCGGCACCATCTCTTGAATAGGGTGTCCTTTCACTACTTCGTGTTTTGTTTGCTTTGTCAAAGCTGGGTTGGCTGTAAGTATCTGGGTTCTCTATTCTGTTCCATTGGTCTATGTTCCTATTTTTATACCAGTATAATTTGAAGTCTGGTAATGTGATGCCTCCAGATTTGTTCTTCTTGCTTAGTCTTGCTTTGGCTATGCGTGCTCTTTTTTGATTTCATATGAATTGTAGGATTGTTTTTTCTAGTTCTGTGAAGGACGATGATGGTATTTTGATGAGAATTGCATTGAATCTGTAGATTGCTTTAGGCAACATAATCATTTTCATAATATTGAATGATACCCATCCATGAGCATGGAATGTATTTCCATTTGTTTGTATCATCAATGATTACTTTCAGCAGTGTTTTGTAGTTTTCCTTGTAGAGATCTTTCACCTCTTTGGTTAGGCATATTCCTAAGTATTTAACTTTTTTTTTTTTGCAACTGTTTTAAAGGGGGTTGAGTTCTTGATTTGATTCTCAGCTTGGTGTGCAGCAGTGCTACAGATTTATGTACATTGACTTTGTATCCTGAAACTTTACTGAATTCATTTATAAGATCTAGGAGCTTCTTAAAGAGTCTTTAGGGTTTTCTAGATATACAATCATATCATCAGTAAACAGTGACAGCTTGATTTCCTTTTTACAGATTTGGATGCCCTTTATTTCTTTCTCTTGTTTTTCTGTTTCCCCTTATTTGTCCTCTTGTCATGGATTTTGAGTACTATGTTGAATAGAAATGGAGACAATAGGCATCATTGTTTTGTTCCAGTTCTCAGGAGGAATGCTGTCAACTTCATCCAAGCCTTCCATAAAATCCTTGTACAAGCACTGGTAATAGGATAGGGAAGTTTCAATCCTGCTGACTCCTGTTCCTACTCCTACTCTACCTCATATTGGGTTGGCAATCTTTACAAGCACATCAGCCTTTGAATTGGTGCCCTGGAAGTTTTCTCTCTAATCCAATGGCACAATCTCCAAAGTTATCAGAAACTTGCATTTAAGAGTTCTTTTCATGAACACCTCCAAAGAAGTAACCCTTGAACTGTAGCTGATTATAACTCACTTTTTTTTTTAGAAGGATCAATGCCAAACATCAATTGTGGATGACAAAAGTCTTAAGACAGACATAAAGACACAGTCGACAAGGAAATTAGGTTATTTATTATTTTAACATAATAATCATACATTACTGACAACATATATTAAGACACATTAGAATTTTAGGAATTTCATACAATCCTGGAACACATATTAACAACACATTTCTATAAATATAACCCAAAGGAAGCTAAACACCACCTCATATTTGACAACGCTTCCTGTATAATTCTTTTTTTTTTTTTTTTTTTTTGAGACAGAGTTTCACTCTTGTTGCCCAGGCTGGAGTGCAATGGCACGATCTCAGCTCACTGCAACCTCTGCCTCCTGAGTTCAAACAATCCTCCTGCCTCAGCCTCCTGAGTAGCTGGGATTACAGGCATGTGCCACCACACTGGTTAATCTTGTATTTTTACTAGAGACGGGGTTTCTCCATATTGGTCAGGCTGGTCTCAAACTCCCGACCTCAGGTGATCTGCTCACCTTGGCCTCCCAAAGTGCTGGGATTACTGGTGTGAGCCACCATGCCCAGCTGCTTCCTGTATAATTCTAACATTACAAATAAGCCTAATAAGCCCAGCATGTCTCTCTTGAAGTTCAGGGAATCCAGTTCCTAATAAGTTCCTCATTTCCATTTGAGAACTCCTCAGCCTGGAGTTCATTGGCCATGTCACTATCTGCATTTCAGTCACAACCAGTTAACCAATATCTAAGAGGCTCCAAATTTTCCCTCATCTTCTTGTCTTCTTCTGAACCCTCAAAGCTCTTCCAATCCCTGTCTGTCACCCAGTTCCAAACCTGCTTCCACACAAGAACTCACTATCACAAGGACAGTACCAACAGGGATGGTGCTGTCATTCATGAGAAATCTGCTCCCATGATCCAATCACCAGCAACCAGACCCTACCTCCAACATTGGGGATTACATTTCATGAGATTTGGGTAGGGACATATGTCCAAACTATATTAACCACATATCTCTGTTTCTCCAGGATTGGTCCCTGGTGACTTATTTAGTTGTTTGGTGTGGTCATGTTTTCCTGGATGATCTTGATGCTTGTGGATGTTCATCAGTGTCTGGGAATTGAAGAGAGGTATTTATTGTAGTCTTCACAGTTTGGGCTTGTTTCTACCCATTCTTGTTGGGCAGTTCCAGGTATTCAAAGGGACTTGGGCCCCAAGCCCAACAATGCTGTGGTTTTTGTAGACTTGTAGAGGTACCACCTTGGTGGTCTTGGATAAGATCTGGAAAAAGTCTCTAGATTACCAAGCAGAGACTCTTCTCCTTTTCCCTTACTTTCTCCTAAATAAATGGAGTCTTTCTGTCTGTGGTGAGCCACCTGGAACTGGGAGTGTGGTGATGCAAGCACCCCTGAGGCCACCACCACTGAGACTGTGCTGGATCATACCTGCAGCCAGCATAGCACTGGGTCTTGCCCAATGCCCACAATAACCACAATCTGGCTACCATCTATGATCACTCAAGGCTCTAAGACTATATAATCAGCAGGTGGCAATGTCAGCCAGGTTTGTATCCTTTCCTTCAGGGCAGCAAGTTTCCCCAGGCAGGTCCAGAGATGCTGTCTGTGAGTCAGGAATTGGAGGCAAAAACCAATAAATAATAAACATCAGAGAAGAAATAAATAAAATTGAGACCAAAAAAAAGAAATAAAAAAGACAACAAAAGGAACAGTTGGTTTATTTATTTATTTATTTATTTATTTTTTGAGATGGAGTCTCTCTCTGTCGCCCAGGCTGGAGTGCAGTGGCGCGATCTCGGCTCACTGCAAGCTCTACCTCCTGGGTTCACACCATTCTCCTGCATCAGCCTCCTGAGTAGCTGGGACTACAGGCACCCACCACCACGCCCTGCTAATTTTTTGTATTTTTAGTAGAGACGGGGTTTTACCATGTTAGCCAGGATGGTCTTGATCCCCTGACCTTGTGATCCACCCACCTTGGCCTTCCAAAGTGCCGGGATTACAGGCATGAGCCACCATGCCAGGCCTGTTTTTTTTTGAAAAGATACATAAAGCCAGGCACAGTGGCTCATGCCCAGCACTTTGGGAGGCCAAGATGGGAGGACTGCTTGAGCCCAGGAAATCAACATATGCAAATCAATAAACATGATACATCATGTCAACAGGATCAAAGACAAAAACCATGTGATCATTTCAAGAGATGTTGAAAAGCCATTCAATAAAATTCAACATTCCTTCATGATAAAAACTCTTAACAAACTGGGATAGAAGAAACATACCTAGACATAATAAAGGCTATATGTGACAAGCCTACAGTTAATATGATAATATTACATTTCCAGCAAGAGTGTAAAAGTATTTCCTTTTCACCATACACATGCCAACATCTGTTAATTTTTTATTTTAATTATGGCCATTCTTGCAGGTGTAAGGTCATCTTGTTGTGGTCTTAATTTGCATTTCCCTGTCCATTAATGATGTTGAGCATATTTTCATATGTTTGTTGGCCATTTGTATATCCTCTTTTGAGAATTGTCTATTCATATCCTTTGTCCACTTTTTGATGGGATTCTTTGTTTTTTTCTTGCTGATTTGTTTGAGTTCCTTGTAGATTCTAGATATTAGTCTTGTCAGATGCATAGTTTGAAAATATTTTCTCTCACTCTGTGGGTTGTCTGTTTACTCTGCTGATTATTTCTTTTGCTGTGCAGGAGGTTTTAGTTTAATTAGGTCCCATCTATTTATTTTTGTTTTTGTTGCATTTGCTTTTGTGTTCTTGGTTATAAACTCTTTGCCTAAGCCAATGTCCAGAAGTGTTTTTCTGGTATTATCTTCTAGAATTTTAATGGTTTCAGGTCTTAGATTTAAGTCTTTAATTCATTTCCTTTTCCCTAGAGACAATCAAGCTTTCGATGATCATGTGATGAGGTTTCCAGTCAGTTCCAGGTGAAGATATCGCTGGCCATCAAGAAGCTACCCTCTCCCCACCAGACAGAGCAGGATGAGAGTTCTGTAATCCTCAATAGGTAGGGATGGTGCTCCAAGTCAACATGAAGCAGTTACAGAAGAAAGACCCTCAGTCCCCCTGCCTCCCATAAAGATTTATGGAAATCACATCTCTCAGGGGGGAAATGCACAGGAGAACTGGGCCTGGAGGCAGAGAACCTAACCCCACCTCTCCACACCCAAGTAGTAAAGGGATCAGAGGCTACTTTCTTTGTAACCCCCCCATCTTTTCTGCATTGCAGATGAAATATGAAAGTACCTCTGATTGGCCAAGTCTTCATGTATAATTTTGTAACTTTACTTCAGCCTCTGATTGGTCACCTTCCACAACCAATCAGACTGGTTATGGGCCACTATTTCATTTACATAGGGTGTAAATCAAATAACCAATGGGAAACCTCTTGAGGGTATTTAAACTCCAGAAAATTCTGTAACCCCTGCTCTTGAGCCATTTGCTTCAGCCCACTCCCATTCTGTGGAGTGTAGTTCATTTAAATAAATCTGTGCTTTTCTTTCATTGCTTTGTGCATTTTGTCCAATTATTTGTTCAAAACACCAAGAAACTGGACACCCTCCACTGGTAACATCATCGGTAATAATTATGATTATTATTTTAAATTGCATGCCACAGAAATAACCAAATTTCCTTGTCAACTGTGTCTTTGACTATGGCTATCCTAGACTTTTTTCATCTACAAATGTTGTTTTGCTGTGATCCTTCCAAAAAAAAGTTACTAATAATCAGCTACAGTCCCAAGTCTTGTTTCTTTGGAGGAGTTCATGAAAAGGACTCTTGAATGCAGGTTTCTGATCACCTTGGAGATTGTACCATTAGATCAGAGAGAAAACTTCCACTGCACTAATTGAAAGGCTGATATGTTCATAAAGATTGCTAATCCAATATGAAGCAGAGTGAGAGTTGATTGCATCGGCAGAACTAATGGAGGACTGAAATAATTTTTATGGCTTTTTTTGTTTGAAATATTGCTGATTCTTTTTGTTTTGTTTTTTGGAGTCTGAAGAATTGTTTTCTTTTGAGCTATTTATAACCTTGAAACATACTTTAAGTGTATTAAGTAAATATACATTTGTAAACAGAATTTGAGTCATATTTCTCTCTCTGCCTAATTTCCCCAGAATTTGTAAACTATTTGTAAATATTCTTAATTCATGGCAATGTATTTGATTACATATGGTTCATAACAACATGTTTTTGATGCAGGATATTTTCTTGATACCTTTGTGGGACTTGTGACTGGAGTGCCTTGTATACTCAGTCCACTGTGCTCAACCCCTTGCAGGAGGGAGCACTCAACTGAACAAGTGCAGGAACAGGCTGGCTGCTTCAGCACTGACAGAGGCAAATTCCATTTGCTTGGACCCACTGCATTCCATCCCTTGTGGAAGAGAGCATGTAAGCAAGTGAGTGCAGGAACTGGCTGGCTGCTTTGGTGCTGGCAGGAGCAAACACCATGCAGGCCCCATGGCAGAGTCCAGGTAGGGGTGCCTGCAACCCCAAGGCCCCAGAGGGAATGTTACAGTGCTCTCTTAGCTCCACCTTTCACAGACAGCACTGTGTTATCAGCTCAGTGGGCCCTTTGACTCTTCAGTGGGGCTGCTGCCCTCTGCCAGTGAGAGCAAAGGGCCAGTGTGACAGCCCTTTTGGGTACCTGCACTTGGTGGGTCCCCAATTTTTGTCCAGTGCCAAAGAAGAATGAGGTTGGCCAGGCCTGGTGGCTCATGCCTGTAATCCCAGAACTTTGGGAGGCCAAGGTGGGTGGATCACAAGGTGAGGAGTTCAAGAGCAGCCTGGTCAACATGGTGAAACCCCATCTCTACTTAAAAAAATACAAAAAAATAGCCGGGCATGGTGGCATGCACCTGTAATCCCAGCTGCTCAGGAGGCTGAGGCAGGAGAATTGCTTGAACCCAGGAGGTGGAGGTTGAAGTGAGCCGAGATCGCGCCACTGTACTCCAGCCTGGTGACAGAGCAAGACTCCATCTGAGAAAAAAAAAAAAAAAAAAAAAAGCAAGAATGAGGTCAGGTCACACAGATGAAGGATGGTGAAGGTGGAGTTTACTGAGTAATGAAAGCGGCTCTCAGTAGAGAGGCGAGCTAGCAAGGTGGCAAGGGGATGGGAAGGGCAGGTTTCTGTCTCCTGAAATCAAGTCACCACTCTGCCTCTCTCCTCCGAAGTCAAGTTGCCTCTCTCTGACATCCAGCCATCATCTATGAAGTCAATTCATCTTTCCCCAACGTCCAGCCACTTCTCCCTCCTGGTTGAGGGAGGGAGGTTGAGGTCTTTATAGGCACAGGATGGGTGTGGGCAGGCCATAGGTAGTTTTGGAAAAGGTGACATTCCATTGGTAAAGATATTATTCAGAAAGAACCAATCAGGAGAGAGCAGGCAAACAGGAATAGAAGTTCTCACTTTGGGCAATGGGTTTAAGGATATTTTTGGCTTGAAGGTGGGATTTCCACTGGGCACCCACCCCTGTCTGCTTAGAGTTTCTCTGCTTCCAAAGATTGTGTTTCAGAAGAAAAGTCTATATTAGATTAACGTCTGATTCTGGGGCAGCCACGTGGTCACCCATGGTATGGAGCTGCCTATGACACCCCTCCTCAGCATGAAGCAGCCAGAAAGATTGATGACCAGATTCCTCATGTCTGAGGAATTGATAAATAGAAAGTGGGGACTGAAACTGACCCAATAGTCTCATAGACTGATCTTTTTGATAAACATAGAAATTGACCCTTCTGGTCTTAAAGCTTGAAACTTTTATTTGTTTTATCTGCATTCCTTCCTCAGGACAGGACCTTCAGGCCTCTAAAAAAAGTATCAAATAACTGAAACTCACCAGATCGCCTCACCAGATGCTGGACCCCTCATTCACCATGATTGCTTCCTTGCCTCTCCCTAGTTCTTATTTTCTTACACATTGTTACATTTCTTCCCTGCTATGTAAACCCCTAGTTCTAGTCAGTCATGGAGATGGATTTGAGACTGATCTCCCATCCCCTCAGCTGCACCACCTGATTAAAGCCTTCTTCCTTGGCAATAATCATTGTCTCAGTCATTGGCTTTCTGTGCAGGGAGCAGCAGGACCTAGACTAAACCCCTGGCATTTTGGTAACAAAATAAGCTAGGCACAGAAAGACAAACATCACATGTTCACACTTATTTGTGGGATCTAAATACCAAAACAATTGAACTCATAGAGATAGAGAGTAGAAGGATTATTACCAGAGGCTGGGAATTGTGGTTGAAGGAGTTGGTGGGCAGTGGGGATGTTTAATGGGTACAAAAAAAGGAACAGAATGAAGAAGTCCTAGTATTTGATAGCACAACAGGGTGACTATAGTCAATAATAATTTAACTGTACATTTTAAAATAACTTAAAAGGTGTAATTGGGTTGTTTGTAACACAAATGATAAATGCTTGAAGGAATTGCTACTCCATTTTCCATGATGTGATTATTGTGCATTGCATGCCTGTATCAAAATGCCTCATGTACCTCATAAATATATATACCTACTACGTACCCACAAAAATTTTTTAAGAGAAGAATATACCACTGCTTTTCCATTTGTCAAGTGAAAAACTTCTGGGTTATTTCCAGGTTTTGACTATTATGAATAGAGCTATTAAAAATAATAAAATACCATGGCCAGCATACTGAATGGGGAAAAGTTGAAAGCATTCCTCCTGAGAACTGGAACAAGGCAATGATGCCCTTTCACTTTTTTTTTTTTTCCAGCTATTGTAAAAGGGGTTGGTTGATTTCTGATTTGATTCTCCCCTTGGTGGCTGTTGGTGTATAGAAGAGCTATTAATTTGTGTACATTAATTTTGTATTCGAAAACTTTGCTGAATTATCAGTTCTAGGAGCTTTCTGGAGGAGTCTTTAGGGTTTCCCAGGTAAATGATCATATCATCAGCAAACAGGGACGTTTGAGTCCCTCTTTATTGATTCAGATGCCCTTTATTTCTTTCTCTTGTCTGATTTCTCTGGCTAGGACTTCCAGTACTATGTCAAGGAGTGGTGAAAGTGGGCATCTTTGTCTTGTTTCAGTTCTCAGAGGGAATGCTTTCAACTTTTCCCCATTCAGTATTATGTTGGCTGTGACTTTGTCATAGATGGCTTTTAATATATTGAGGTATATCTCTTATATGCCAATTTGGCTGAGAGTTTTAATAGTAAAGTGACGCTGGATTTTGTCAAATGCTTTTTCTGCATCTATTGAGATGATCACGTGGATTTTGTTTTTAATTCTGTTTATGTGATGTATCACTTTTTTTTTTTTTTAGACGGAGTTTTGCTCTTGTTGCCCAGGCTGGAGTGCAATGGCCCGATCTTGGCTCACCACAACCTCTGCCTCCTGGGTTCAAGCGATTCTCCTGCCTCAGCCTCCCGAGTAGCTGGGATTACAGGCATGTACCACCATGCCTGGCTAATTTTGTAATTTTTTTCTAGTAGAGATGGAGTTTCTCCATGTTGGTCAGGCTGGTCTCGAACTCTCAACCTCAGGTGATCCGCCCATCTCGGCCTCCCAAAGTGCTGGGATTACAGGGGTGAGCCATCGCACCCGGCTGTATCACATTTATTGACTTGCATATGTTAAACCATCCCTGCATCCCTGGTATGAAACCCACTTGGTCATGATGGATTATCTTTTTGATATGTTCTTGAATTTGGTTAGCTAGCATTTTGTTAAGGATTTTAGCATCTAATGTTCATTACGGATATTGGTCTGTAGTTTTCTTTTTGATTATGTCCTTTCCTGGTTTGGGTATTAGGGTAATACTGGGTTCATAGAATGACTTAGGAAGGGTTCCCTCTTTCTCTATCTTGTGGAATAGTGTCAAAAAGATTGTTACCAATTCTTCTTTGAATGTCTGGTAGAATTCTGCTGTGAATCCATCTGGTCCTGGACCTTTTTTTTTGTTGGTAATTTTTAAATTACCATTTCAATCTAACTGCTTGTTATTGGTCTGTTCAGGACATCTATTTTTTCCTGATTTAAGCTAGGAGGGTTGTGTCTTTCCAGGAATTTATTCATCTCTTCTAGGTTTTCTAGTTTACACATGTAAAGGTGTTCATAGTAGCCTTGAATGATCTTTCACATTTCTGTGGTGTCAGTTGTAATCTCTTCCGTTTCGTTTCTTACTGAGCTTATTTGGATTTTCTCTCTTCTTGGTTAATCTTGCTAATGGTATATCAATTTTATTTATTTTTTCAAAGAACTAGCTTTTTGTTTTATTTATCTTTTGTGTTTTTTTGTTTTAATTTCATTTAGTTCTGCTCTGATCTTCATTATTTCCTTCCTTTCTTCTGGGTTTGGGTTTGGTTTGTTCTTGTTTCTCTTGTTCCTTGAGGTGTGACCTTAGATTGTCTGTGCTCTTTCAGACTTTTTGATGTAGGCATTTAGGACTATGAATTTTCCTCTTAGCATCACCTTTGCTGTGTCCCAGAGGTTTTGATAGGTTGTGTCACTATTGTCATTCAGTTCGAAGACTTTTTAAATTTTCATCTTGATTTCATTTTTGACCCAATGCTCATTCAAGAGCAGGTTATTTAATTTCCATAGTTTTGAAGATTCCTTTTCAAGTTTATTTCCAGTTTTATTCCACAGTGGTCTGAGAGAGTGCATGATATAATTTCAATTTTCTTAAATTTATTGAGGCTTATTTTGTGGCTATCATATAGTCTATCTTGGAGAAAGTTCCATGTGCTGTTGAATAGAATGTGTATTCTGCAGTTGTTGAATGGAATGTTCTGTACATATGTGTTAAGTCCATTTGTTCCAGGGTATAGTTTAAATCCATTGTTTCTTTGTTAACTTTCTGTCTTAATGACCTGTCTAGTGCTGTCTGTGGAGTATTGAAGTTCCTCAGTGTTACTTTGTTGCTGTCTATCTCATTTCTTAGATCTATTAGTAATTGTTTCATAAATTTGGGACCTCCAGTGTTAGGTGCATGTATGTCTAGGATTGTGATAGTTTCCTGTTGGACAAAGCCTTTTATCATTATATAATGTCCCTCTTTGTGCTTTTTTTTTATTATTATACTTTAAGTTCTGGGATACAAGTGCAGAATGTGAAGGTTTGTTACATAGGTATACACGTGCCATGGTGGTTTGCTGCACCCATCAACCCATCATCTACACTAGGTATTTCTCCTAATACATCCTTCCCCTAGATCCTCACCCCCTAACAGGCCCCGTTGTGTGATGTTCCCCTCTCTGTGTCCATGTGTTCTCATTGTTCAACTCCCACTTATGAGTGAGAACATGTAGTGTTTGGTTTTCTGTTCCTGTTAGTTTGCTGAGAATGATGGTTTCCAGCTTCATCCATATCCCTGCAAAGGACATGAACTCATCCTTTTTATGGCTGCGTAGTATTCCATGGTGTACATGTGCCACATTTTCTTTATCCAGTCTATCATTGATGGCATTTGGGTTGGTTCTAGGTCTTTGCTATTGTGAACAGTGCTGCAATAAATATACGTGTGCATGTGTCTTTATGGTAGAATAATTTATAATGTTTTGGGTATATACCTAGTAATGGGATTGCTGGGTCAAATGGTATTTCTGGTTCTAGATCCTTGAGGAATCGCCACACTGTCTTCCACAATGGTTGAACTAATTTATGCTCCCATCAATGGTGTGAAAGCATTCCTATTTCTCCACATCCTCTCCAGCATCTGTTGTTTCCTGACTTTTTAATGATCGCCATTCTAACTGGCATGAGGTGGTATCACATTGTGATTTTGATTTTCATTTCTCTAATGACCCAGTGATGATGACCTTTTTTTCATATGTTTGTCAGCTGCATAAATGTCTTCTTTTGAGGAGTGCCTGTTTACATCCTTTGCCCACTTTTTGATGTGGTCTTTTGGTTTTTTCTTGCAAATTTGTCTAAGTTTTTTGTAGATTCTGGATATTAGCCCTTTGTCAGATGGATAGATTGCCAAAATTTTCTCCCATTCTGTAGGTTGCCTGTTCACTCTGATGATAGTTTCTTTTGCTGTGCAGAAGCTCTTTAGTTTAATTAGATCTCATTTGTCAATTTTCGCTTTTGTTGCCATTGGTTTTTTGTGATTTAGTCATGAAGTCTTTGCCCATGCCTGTGTCCTGAATGATATTGCCTAGGTCTTCTTCTAGGGTTTTATGGTTTTAGGTATTGGGTTTAAGTCTTTAATCCATCTTGAGTTACTTTTTGTATAAGGTGTAAGGAAGGGGTCCAGTTTCAGTTTTCTGCATATGGCTAGCCAGTTTTCTCAACACCATTTGTTAAAGAGGGAATCCTTTCCCCATTGCTTGTTTTTGTCAGATTTGTCAAAGATCAGATGGTTGTAGATGTGTGACATTATTTATGAGGCCTCTGTTCTGTTCCATTGGTCTATATATCTGTTTTGGTACCAGTACCATGCTGTTTTGCTTACTGTAGCAATTGTAGTATAGTTTGAAGTTGGGCAGCCTGATGCTTCCAGCTTTGTTCTTTTTGCTTAGGATTGTCTTGGCTATATGGGCTCTTTTTTGGTTCCATATGAAATTTAAAGTAGTTTTTTCTAATTCTGTGAAGAAAGTCAATGGTAGCTTGATGGGGATAGCATTGAAACTATAAATTACTTTGGGCAGTATGGCCATTTTCATGATATTGATTCTTCCTATCCATGAGCATGGAATGTTTTTCCATTTGTTTGTGTCCTCTCTTATTTCCTTGAGCAGTGGTTTGTAGTTCTCCTTGAAGAGGTCCTTCACATCCCTTGTAAGTTATATTCCTAGGTATTTTATTCTCTTTGTAGCAATTGTAATTGGGAGTTCACTCATGATTTTGCTCTCTGTTTGCCTGTTATCAGTGTATAGAAATGCTTGTGATTTCTGCATATTGACTTTGTGTCCTGAGACTTTGCTGAATTTGCTTTTCAGCTTAGGGATATTTTGGGCTGAGACGATGGGTTTTTTGAAATATACAATTATGTCATCTGCAAACAGAAACAATTTGACTCCCTCTCTTCCTATTTGAATACGCTTTATTTCTTTTGCATGATTGCCCTGGCCAGAACTTCCAACACTATGTTGAATAGGGGTGGTGAGAGAGAGCATCCTTGTCTTGTGCCAGTTTTCAAAGGGAATGCTTCCAGCTTTTGCCCATTCAGTATGATATTGGCTGTGGGTTTGTCATAAATAACTCTTATTATTTTGAGATATGTTCCATCAATACCTAGTTTATTGAGAGTTTTTAGCATGAAGAGGTTTTGGATTTTAACGAAGGCTTTTTCTGCATCTATTGAGATAATCATGTGGTTTTTGTCATTGACTCTGTTTATGTGATGGATTATGATTATTGATTTGTGTATGTTGAACCAGCCTTGCATCACAGGTATAAAGCTGACTTGATCGTGGTGGATAAGCTTTTTGATGTGCTGCTGGATTTGGTTGGCCAGTATCTTATTGAGGATTTTAGCCTCAATGTTCATCAGGGATATTGGCCTGACATTTTCTTTTTTTGTTGTGTCTCTGCCGGGTTTTGGTATCAGGATGATGCTGGCCTCATAAAATGAGTTAAGGAGGATTCCTTCTTTCTGTTTTGTTTGGAATAGTTTCAGAAGTAATGGCACCAGCTCCTCTTTGTACCTCTGGTAGAATTCGGCTGTGATCCGTCTGGTCCTGGGCTTTTTTTTTTTTTTGATTGGTAGACTATTAATTACCGCCTCAATTTCAGATCTTGTTACTGGTCTATTCAGAGATTTGACTTCTTCTTGGTTTAGTCTTGGGAGGGTGAATGTGTCCAGCAATTTATCCATTTCTTCTAGATTTTTGAGTTTATTTGCATAGAGGTGTTTATAGTGTTCTCTGATGGTAGTTTGCAGTTCTGTGGGATCAGTGGTGATATCCCCTTTATCATTTTTTATTGTGTCTATTTGATTCTTCTCTCTTTTCTCCTTGATTAGTCTGGCTAGCCATCTATCTATTTTGTTAATTTTTTCAAAAAACCAGCCCTGGAATAATTGACTTTTTGAAGGGTTTTTTTATGTCTCTATCTACCTCAGTTTTACTCTGATCTTAGTTATTTCTTGTCTTCTGCTAGCTTTTGAATTTGTTTGCTCTCACTTCTCTAAAGTTCTACTCTGATCTTAGTTCTTTTAATTGTGATGTTAGGGTGTCTATTTCAGATCTTTCCCGCTTCCTCCTGTGCGCATTTAGTGCTATAAATTTCCCTCTAAACACTGTTTTAACTGTGTCCCAGAGATTCTGGTACATTGTGTCTTTGTTCTCATTGGTTTCAAAGGACTTCTTGATCTCTGCCTTAATTTTGTTATTTACCCAGTAGTCATTCAGGAGCAGGTTGTTCACTGTCCTTGTAGTTGTGCGGTTTTGAATGAGTTTCTTAATCTTGAGTTCTAGTTTGATTGCACTGTGGTGTGACAGACTAATTGTTATGAATTTCATTCTTTTGCATTTGCTGAGTAGTGTTTTACTTCCAATTATGTGGTCAATTTTGGAATAAGTGTGATGTGGTGTTGAGAAGAATGTATATTCTTCTGGTTTGGGGTGGAGATTTCTGTAGATGTCTATTAGGTTCTCTTGGTTCAGAGGTGAGTTCAAGTCCTGAATATTCTCGTAATTTTCTGTCTCATTGATCTGTCTAACATTGACAGTGGGGTGTTAAAGTCTCCCACTATTATTCTGTGGGAGTCTAAGTTTCTTTGTAGGTTTCTAAGAACTTGCTTTATGAATCTGGGTGTCCCTGTATTGGGTGCATATATATTTAGGAGAGTTAGCTCTTCTTGTTGCATTGATCCCTTTACCATTATGTAATGCCCCTCTTTGTCCTTTTTGATTTTTGTTGGTTTAAAGTCTGTTTTATCAGAGACTAGGATTGCAACCCCTGCTTTATTTTTCGCTTTCCATTTGCTTGGTAAATATTCCTCCATCCCTTTATTTTGAACCTATGTGTGTCTTTGCACGCGAGATGGGTCTCTTGAATATAGCACACCAATGGGTCTTGACTCTATCCAATTTGCCAGCCTGTGTCTTTTAATTGGGGTATTTTGCCCATATACATTTAAGGTTAATATTGTTATCTGTGAATTTGATCCTGTCATTATGACACTAGCTGGTTATTTTGCCCATTAGTTGATGCAGTTTCTTCAGAGTGTCGATGGACTTTATAATTTGGTATGTTTTTGCAGCAACTGGTCCTGGTTGTTCCTTTCCATATTTAGTGCTTCCTTCAGGAGCTCTTGTAAGGCAGGCCTGGTGGCGATAAAATCTCTCAGCATTTGCTTGTCTGTAAAGGATTTTATTTCTCCTTTGCTTATGAAACTTAGTTTGGCTGAATATGAAATTCTGGGTTGAAAATTCTTTTCTTTAAGAATATTGAATATTGGCCCCCACTCTCTTCTGACTTGTAGGATTTCTGCAGAGAGATTCGCTGTTAGTCTGATGGGCTTCTCTTTGTGGGTAACCCAACCATTCTCTCTGGTTGCCCTTAACATTTTTTCCTTTAATTCCACCTTGGGGAATCTGATAATTATGTGTCTTAGGGTTGCTCTTCTCAAGGAGCATCTTTGTGGTGTTCTATTTCCTGAATTTGAATGTTGGCCTGTCTTGTTAGGTTGGGGAAGTCCTCCTGGATAATATCCTGAAGTGTGTTTTCCAACTTGGTTCCATTCTCCCTGTCAGTTTCAGGTACACCAATCAAATGTAGGTTTGGACTTTTCACATCGTCCCATATTTCTTGGAGGCTTTGTTCATTCCTTTTTATTCTTTTTTCTCTAATCTTGTCTTCACGCTTTATTTCATTAAGTTGATCTTCAATCTCTCATATCCTTTCTTCTGCTTGATCAATTTGGCTATCAATATTTGTGTATGTTTCACAAAGTTCTCATGCTGTGTTTTTCAGCTACATCAGGTCATTTATGTTCTTCTCTACACTGGTTATTCTAGTTAGCAATTCCTCTAGCATTTTTTCAAGGTTCTTAGCTTCCTTGAATTGGGTTGGAACATGCTCCTTTAGCTTGGAGGAGTTTGTTATTACCCACCTTCTGAAGCCTACTTGTGTCTATTTGTCAAACTCATTCTCCATTCAGTTTTGTTTCCTTGCTGGCGAGTAATTGTGATCCTTTGAAGGAGAAGAGGAATTCTGGTTTTGGGAATTTTCAGCCTTTTTGCGCTGATTTTTCCTCATCTTTGTGGATATATCTAGCTTTGGTCTTTGATGTTGGTGGCCTTCCAATGGGGTTTCTGTGTGGATGTCCTTTTTGTTGATGTTGATGCTTTTCCTTTCTGTTTGTTAGTTTTCCTTCTAACAGTCAGGCCCCTCTGCTGCAGGTCTGCTGGAGTTTGCTGGAGGTCCACTCTAGACCCTGTTTCCCTGGGTATCACCAGCGGAGGCTGCAGAAAAGCAAAGATTGCTACCTGTTCCTTCCTCTGGAAGCTTTGTCCCAGAGGGGCACCTGTCAGATTCCAGCCAGAGCTTTCCTGTATGAAGTATCTGACAACCCCTGCTGGGAGGTGTCTCCCAGTTAGGAGGCATGGTGGGGAGGGTGGTCAGGGACCCACTTGAGGAGGCAGTCTGTCCCTTGGAAGAACTTGAGTGCTTCGCTGGGAGATCTGCTGCTCTCTTCAGAGCTGGCAGGCAGGAACGTTTAAGTCTGTTGAAGCTGCCCACAGCCGCCCCTTCACCCAGGTGCTCTGTCCGAGGGAGATAGGAGTTTTATCTATAAGCCCCTGACAGGAGCTGCTGCCTTTCTTTCAGAGATGTCCTGCCCAGAGAGGAGGAATCTAGAGAGGCAGTCTGGCTACAGTGGCTTTGCTGAGCTGCGGTTGACTCTGCCCAGTTCAAGCTTCCAGGCAGCTTTGTTTACGCTGTGAGGGGAACACCGCCTACTAAGCCTCAGTAATGGAGGATGCCCCTACCCCCCACCAAGCTGTAGCATCCCAGGTGGACTTCAGACTGCTGTGCTAGCAGCAAGAATTTTAAGGCAGTGGATCTTCACTTGCTGGGCTCTGTGGGGGTGGGATCCGCTGAGCTAGACCACTTGGCTCCCTGGCTTCAGCCCCATTTCCAGGAGAGTGTATGGTTCTGTCTAGCTGGCATTTCAGGCACCACTGGGGTATGAAAAAAAATTCCTGCAGCTAGCTCAATGTCTGTCCAAACGGCCGCCCAGTTTTGTGCTTGAAATCCAGGGCCCTGGTGGCATAGGCACCCAAGGGAATCTTTTGATCTGCGGGTTGTGAAGACCTTGGGAAAAGTGTAGTATCAGGGCCAGAGTGCACCGTTCCTCACGGCACAGTCCCTCACGGCTTCCCTTGGCTAGGGGAGGGAGTTCCTCAACCCCTTGTACTTCCCGGGTGAGGCAACACCGCACCCTGCTTCTGCTTGCCCTCCATGGGCTGCACACATTGTCTAACCAGTCCCAGTGAGATGAGCCGGGTACCTCCATTGGAAGTGCAGAAATCACCCACCTTCTGCATTGATCTCCCTGGGAGCTGCAGACCAGAGCTGTTCTCGTTCAGCCATCTTGCCAGTCACCCCCATGTTTGTCTTTTTTAACTGCTGTTGCTTTAAAGTTTGTTTTGTCTGATATAAGAATAGCTACTCCTGCTCACTTTTGCTGTCCGTTAGTGTGAAATGTCTTTTTCCATCTTTTTACCTTAAGTTTTTGTGAGTCCTTATGTGCTAGGTGAGTCTCCCAAAGGCAGCAGATGGTTGGTTGGTGAGTTCTTATCCATCCTTCAGTTCTGTATCTTTTAAGTGGAGCATTTAGGCTATTTACATTCAATGTTAGTATTGAGATGTGAGGTATCATTCCATTCATCGTGCTATTTGTTGCCTGTATACCTTTGTTTTTTGTTTTTTGCTTTTTAAATTGATTGTTTTATAGGTCCTGTGAGATTTATACTTTAAAGAGGTTCTGTTTTGATGTGTTTCTAGGATTTGTTTCAAGATTTAAAGCTCTTTTTAGCAGTTCTTGTGGTGGTGGCTTGGTAGTGGTGAATTCTCTCAGCATTGGTCTGAAAAAGACTGTATCTTTCCTTCATGTATGAAGCTTAGTTTCACTGGATACAAAATTCTTGGGTAATAATTGTTTTGTTCAAGGAAGTTGAAGATAGGGCCCCAATCCCTTCTAGCCTGTAGAGTTTCTGCTGAGAAATCTGCTGTTAATCTGATAGGTTTTCCTTTATAGTTACCTGGTGCTTTTGCCTCACAGTTCTTAAGTTTCTTTCCTTAGTCTTAACTTTAGATAACAATAACCTGATGACAGTGTCCCTAGGCAATGATCTTTCTGCGATGAATTTCCCAGGTGTTCTTTGTGCTTCTTGTATTTGGATGTCTAGGTCTCTAGCATGGTCAGGAAGTTTTTCTTGATTATTCCCCCAAACATGTTTTCTAAACTTTTAGATTTCTCTTTTTCCTCAGGAACACCAATTATTCTTAGGTTTGGTCACTTAACATAATCCTAGACTTCTTGGAGGCTTTGTTCATATTTTCTTTTTTTGTCTTTGTTGGGTTGGGTTAATTGAAAGACCTTGTATTGGAGCTCTGAATTTCTTTCTTCCACTTGTTCAATTCTATTGCTGAGAGTTTCCAGAGCATTTTGCATTTCTAGAAGTGTTTCAGGAACATTGTTTCCTGAAGTTTTTATTGTTTTTTATTTATGTTATTTCCTTAAATATTTCTCCCTTTGCTTCTTGTATTATTTTCTGGATTTCCTTGCATTGGGCTTTGCCTTTTTCTGATGCCTCCCTGATTAGCTTAATAACTAACCTTCTGAATTCTTTTTCAGATACATCAGGTATTACTTCTTGGTTTGGGTCCATTGCTGGTGAGCCAGTGTGATTTTTTCAAGGTGTTAAAGAAACTCGTTCTTAAATGAGAATAAAAAAGAAATTTATTAATCGCAAAAAGCAAATTGTAACTGCATAGTGGGGAAACCTGGCAGATGTCACTTTATCCAAATGATCAGAGTTAACATCATCAGGAATGGAACTAATCACTATCAAGTGCCTTCTAATACCATGAACTGAGAACCATAACAGCCCTTCTATGGTATTCGTGCCAAAAATGCATAACCTGAATCTAATCATGAGAACACACGGAATGACCCAAAATCATAGATACTCTGCAAAATAATAGGCCAATCCTCTTCAATAGTGTCAAAGATAAGACAAAGACTGATTAACATCTCCAGATTAAATGAGACTTAAAAGAAAGGAAAGCTCAATACAATGCATGATCTTAGATCAAATCCTAGACCAGAATTATTTCTCATTTGCCATAAGACATTTGTGGCACAACTGATAAAATTCAATAAAGTCTGTAGATTAGATAATACTGTCAGGGTTAATTTACTGATTTTGATGATGGTACCATAAATGTCCTTTTAGGAAAACCCACTGAAGTATTTAGAGGTAAATGGGAACCCCGTCTGCTACTTATTTTCAAATATCTCAGGAAGAAAAATGGTAGAAGGAGGCACAGGGACAAGGAGAGAGAAGGCCATCAGGATCATCTGTTGTCAAAGGACTCTGGGCACACTGACATCCAATACCTAATTTTAAACTTTTGATTGTTTTATTATTATTTTGTTAGAGATAGGGTCTTACTCTATTGCCCAGGCTAGGATGCAGTGACACGATTATCGCTCACTACAACCTTGAACTCCTGGAATCAAGTGATCCTCTTGCCTCAGCCACTGGAGTAGCTAGGACTGCAGGAGCACACCACCACACCCAAATAATTTTTTGTTATTGTCTTCTGGAGAGGGGGTATCTATGTTGCCCAGGCTGGCCTCATATGATCCTCCCACCTCAGCCTCCTCCTGCTAATATTATAATTTAAATATTTGCCTTTTGCTATGCTCAAAGTTTTACTTAGCTTTGTTGAAAGTAGGGCCAAGTGTTGACTGTTAATTTGTGAAACAAAAGATATGACTTCTTTCCATGCTTGGGATACAGAGGAGCATAGAGGAACAGAAGCTTAGAAAAATCATTATGTCAAGCCAACTGGAAACTATCAGAGGCCTTGGTACAGCACTTTATTGCAAGAAGTGGCTGGAGACTAGCAGGACAGATCTGTGGAACGTGGAAGCATTCCTGGAATTCTCAGAAATCTTAATAGAAAGAAGCTAGGTTTAAAAAACAAAAACCTTTGTCTATTTACACATAATGAGAGCTCAGACAATATTAGTGGGTACTAAAAATCTCAGTGACACTGATACCTGGAGAATTTAGATACATTCCAATTTCAAATAAATAATTTTTTCTGCTATAAAGTAGAATAAGTTAAACAAATATCTTGACCCTTCCTCCATTGCCCCTTGTGTGAAATCTAGAAGTAAGAGAAAGAGGAAACACAGGTGCTGTGGAGTTGTTGGTCATATAGATTCCCCAAAAAACAAGGAGAACCTCATCCTGGTGTTCAGAAACAAATCACATACATTGTAAATGTGATCAATGTCTTCAACAGGGAAATAGCTAAGAAGTACATTTTGGGGAATGAGGTATTTACAGCCTTATGCAAAAGAAAATAAAAGGCTGTAGGAGGGTGGGGTGTGATAGACGTGGGGATGCACTCTCTAGATCCCCTTTTAAAGGACTTGCTGCCCAGATATGGAGAGGGCACTCAGCAAACATGCAGAGCCACCTTGCCTGGGGTCACAATCCCTTCCCAGAAAGTTCACAACTGGCCCCTGAGCAAGGCTACATTCCTCCTCATGTGGGGATCCAGGCTGACAGAAGTTCCCTGTCTGAGACGTTGTCAGTCTTGAGGCAGAAAGAAACAAGTGTATGGAGAATCTAAATGGTGGCTCTGAAAGTTCTTGTTCAGGGTAGCACACATCATTTCTACTCACATTTATTTGGCCAAAACAAAGCACATGGCCCAGCTTGATTACAATGGAGTGGCAAGTGTAATCCTAAGAGTGTAAGAAAATATTTTGGAAAGGAATACAGTCATCCAGGCATGGTGGCCCATGCCTATAGTCCCAGCTACTCAGAAGACTGAGGCAGGAGGATTGCTTGAGCCCAAGAGTTTAAGTCCAGCCTGGGCAACATGTCTCTTAAGAAAAAAGAAAAACCTATCAAAAATATTTGCTCACAAATATTCACTTTTATTCCTTTTATATACCTTTCCTTCCTTAGAGAAATAACAAAAATTCCATTCCAATGAGATGCCCCATCACAGACAAAATCCAGATCATTTGATGGTCTTTATATCAGGCCCGGGTATGACTCCTTTGGAGATGTATGAATTAAAAATACAAGTTATCACACATACACACACATTACACAACAGTGAAATAAATAGTAACAGAATAACATTTAATAATCCTCTCATTTGATAGGCTAGGAGTGGTGGCTTATGCCTATAATCTCAGCACTTTGGGAGGCCAAGGCAGATGGATCCCTTGAGTATGGGAGGTTGAGACCGGCCTGGGCGACATGGTGAAACCTCATCTCTAAAAAAAAATTACAAAAAGTATCAGGCATGGTTGTGTATGCCTGTGATCGCAGCTACTCAGGAAGCTGAGGTGGGATGGCTATTGCACAATGGCAATCCAGCCTGGGCGACAGAGTGAGACCCTGTCTCAAAAAAAAAAAAAAATCACCTCTCATTTGGGAAGGGGAAGAATGGGAGGCACAGAAGAGTCCCTGGTCCACAGAAATTTTGAAATGCTGTTGAGCAGACACTGTGAGGCACTGTTACCCAGGGGTGGGGACTGTTCCTTGTGGTTCTGATTCTAGTCAGTGGTTGCCCATGGCTTTTTCCTCCATTTCACTCCAGCCTTACTGAGGTATGACTGACAAATTGTATATATTTACAGCATACAACATGATGTTTTGATACATTTATACATTGTGGAATGATTAAACTCAGCTAATTAACATATCTGTCACCTCACATAGGTATGTTTTTTGATAAGAACAATTAAGTTCTACTCTCTTGGGAATTTTTAAATATATAATACATTATTATTCCTTGTAGTTGCCATGCTGTGCAATAGATCTCCAGAACTTATTCATTTTGTCTAACTGAAACTTTTTACCATTTGACCAACATTTCCCCATGCTCCGACCTCTGCCCACCATCCAGCCCCGGCATTCTTTCTTTGCTTCTATGAATTCGACTTTTTTAGATTCCACATATAAGTGGAATCATGTAGTAGTTGTCTTTCTGTGGCTGGCTTATTTCCCTTAGCATAATGTCCTCCAGGTTCATCCACATTGTTGCAGATGACAGAATTTTCTTCTTTTCTAAGGCTGAAGAGTATTCCTGCACACGCGTGCGCGTGTGTGTGTGTGTGTGTGTCTGTGTGTCATACTTTCTTTAACCACTCATGCATCAATGGACAGTTTTGGTTAATTCCATATCTTGGCAATTATTAATAATGCTACAACAAACATGAGATTGTAGATACCTCATTGACCTACTGATTTCATATCTTTCAGACATATACCCAGAAATAGGATTGCTTCATCATATGATAGTTATGTTTATTTTTAATATTTTTAAGAAATTGGATTTCACTCTGTTGCTCAGGCTAGAGTACAGTGGTGGCATCCTAGATCACTGCAGCCTCAACCTCCTGAGCCCAAGTGATCCTCCTGCCTCAGCCTACAGAGCAGCTGGGAACACAGGCTCATGCCACCATGCCCAGGTAATTTTTAAAAATGTTTTGTAGAGATAAGGTCTTGTTATGTTGCCCAGGCTGGTCTCAGATTCCTGGCTTCAAGTGGTCTTCCTGCCTTAGCCTCCGAAAGTGCTGGGATTACAGGTGTGAATCACTTAGCCTGGCCTATTTTTAATTTTTTGAGGAACCGCCATATTGTTTTCTCTAATGGCTGCACTAATTTAAGTTCCCACCAGCAGTGTGCAGATACTCCCTTTTCTCCACATCCTTGCCAACACTTACCTTTTGTCTTTTTAGTAAAGCTACAAGAGTATGAGATGATACCTCTTTGTGCTTTTAATTAATATTTCCTTCATTATTAGTAATATTGAACACTTTTTCATATACCTACTGGCCATTGAAATGTCTTCTTGCTATTGAATTGTTTGAGTTCCTTTTATATTTTAGATACTAACCCCTTATTAGATGTATGGTTTGCAAATATTTTTCTCTCCTTCTGTAGGTTGTCTCCATTCTGTTGATAATTTCCTTTGCTGTGCAAACGTTTTTTAGTTTCATGTCATTCATTTGTCTTTTTTTGCTTTTGTTGCCTGTACTTTTGGGGTCATATTCCAAATATTCATTGCCAAGACCAACATCAATAAATTATCCTTTGGGTTTTTTGCCAGTGGTTTTATAGTTTCAGCTTTTACATGTAAGTCTTTAATCAATTTTGAGTTTATTTTTATGTGGTATGAGATAAGGACCCAATTTCATTCTTCTTCATTGGATATCCAGTTTTCCTAACACTATTTATTGAAAAGAGTATCCTTTCACCATGTATGTTCAAGGTAACTTTCTCAAGGTTGCTTGGCCTATGAATGTGTATATTTATCTCTGGGATCTCTATTCTGTTCCATTAGTCTGTATGACTCTCTTTATGCCAGTACCATGCTGTTTTGATTACTATAGCTTTGTGCTACATTTTGAAATCAGGTAGTGTAAAGTCTCCTGCTTTGTTCTTCTTACTCAAGATTGTTTAGGCTATTTGGGGTCTTTTGTGGTTCTACAGAAATTTTAAGACTGTTTTTCTATTTCTGTGGAAAATGTCCTTGGAATTTTGATAGAAGTTGTAGTGAATCTGTAGTTCACTTTGGGTAGAATAAAATTTCAACAATATTAATTCTTCCAATCCATGAACGTGGGATATCATTTCATTTATTAGTGTCATCTTCAATTTCTTTCATCAATGTTTTATAATTTTTAATATACAGATCTTTCACTCCCTTTGTTCAACTTATTGCTAAGTATTATTTTTTTGTAGCTATTGTAAATGGCATTGGTTTTCTTGATTTCTTTTCTTTCCTTTTTTTTTTTTTTTTTTTTGAGACAGAGTCTCACTTTGTCACCCAATCTGGAGTGCAGTGGCTTGATCTTGGCTCACTGCAACCTCCACCTGTTGGGTTCAAGTGATTCTCCCACCTCAACCTCCCAAGTAGGTGGGATTACAGGTGTCTACCACCATGCCTAGCAAATTTTTGTATTTTTAGTAGAGACAGCGTTGTACCATGTTGGCCAGGCTGGTCTCAAACTCCTGACCTCAAGTAATCCACCCTCCACAGCCTCCCAAAGTGCTGGAATTATAGGTGTGAGCCACCATGCCTGGCTGATTTCTATTTTTCATAGTTGTTATTGGACAGAAACACTGCTGATTTTTGCATTACTGGTTTTCTGGTTTTGTACCTTGCAACTTTACTGAATGTGTTAATTAGTTCTAACAGTTCCTGTGGAGTTTTTAGGGTTTTCTTGTAGGGAGATTCCCCTGAAACTATTGCTACAGAATAAAAGATGAAATGCTCCTGATTATTATAAATACAAAATTGCATGCAGGATTGTGTAAAGACAATGCAAGGTTGGGCTGCCAGAATGAGCCAACAGCGCATGATGTGCTTCCCCCTGCAGAGAGCCTATAAATGGACATGAAGTCAGGGAGGTTTCACATCACCAATATTCCTATCCCAGAAAAGCAGATGTTCATAGCTCTGGGAATGGAATGCCACCCTTGTGGAGAGCCTATAAACGGACGCATGAGGGGCGGCTGTTCATACAGATAAGATACAGTTATAAACGCCCTTATCTTGCCACGGTGCTTCTAGGTCTCTTTAGGGTTAAGGCATATTCCCTTCTGAGACTTTGTGGTCTAACCGGTTGTCTAGTTTCACGTCCTGTTTCTATTGATTGTTTGCAACCAGCTTTTGCTGCAACTGTTACTGCTGATTAATATCTTGCTAAACATAGGTTATGGATAGACTGTGTTTCTGTTTTAAGGCTCTGTTAAAAATCACTGCCGCACACACTATATTGTAAATTCTTATCTCTGTATTCTGCACTTCTGCATACCGATGTTATGTTAAAGAATTACTTCATCCCCATGTGACCATCTCACCTCATAATCAAACGACCTTAAATCCCTCACTAACCTACCCCCACCCTCACTAAACTTAGTAATAAATGCTGGTCTATCCAGTGCATTCGCAACATTGCAAAACCAGAAGGCAGTGACCCCGCTGGACCCAGCTTTCACTGTCCCATGTGTGTCCTTTATTTCTCAACCTGCCAATCCACCTGGGAACAAAGAAAGAACCCCGTTGCATTGCAGGCTGCTGGCCAGATCCCACAATATTTTCTATATATAATATCATGACATCTGCAAACACAGATAATTTTATTCTGTCCTTTCCAATTTGGGTGCCTTTTATTTCTTTTTCTTGCCTAATTGCTCTGGCTAAGAATTCAGTATCTCTTGAATAGAACCCATGGTTCCTGATTTCACTCTCAAGAGGGTGTCATTATCTTTTTCCACTTTTTTTTTTATATGGAGTCTCGCTCTGTCACCCTTCTTCCACTTTTAAAGTGGAAAGTTTCCCTTTTCTATTGTTTTCTTCAACCACATTTAAAGCAGGAACTGGGGACTGTACCTTCCTTTAGAACTGACCAGCTTTCTCAACCTACTACTTGCCCAAAGAATGTTGGAGTCCAAGTGTTGTGTTAAGTCTCAAAGCATCACAGTTTTTGCTTTCTGGATTTTAAAAATCTAGGTATGGCTCCTTGGCAATTTAACTTTCTCAAAAACATCTTGTTGTTGTTTTTCCAAATCTATATGGTCCCAGTTAACTCTGTGTGCTAATACAATTCAATATTTTTGAGATGTGCTTCTCTCTTTAGATTTAATTATATTACCTTGAATTAGCAGACTTTCATCAGAAAGCAATGCACTCAAGCTCTTTTCTCTGAGCAATTTTGTCCACTGAAAGGATTTATTGGCTGACATCTTAGTTGATTGAGAGGTTTCCACCATAGGTTTAATAGCTACTTATTAACTGCCTCTTTGCCAAAGACTGAGTTTGAATTTCTGTCTTTGTTACCCAAAGACATTCTTAGATTTTTTTTTAGTTGAAGAAGAGAAATATTTGCAACTTCTTATTCTAAAAGTCCAAAAATGTGTAGACCATTTTCTTCCCTTCCTGCTTGCAGAGAGTTTAGTATTTTTCCAAGCACATTGTTCCTCCCACCTTTTGTATTACCCTACCTAGTAGCGATCAAACTATATTACTAGCATCTGTTTCCTTACTTCTTCACTCAAATCCACAGGCTCATTTAATACATTATCTTCATTCTAAATTATTAAAGGTGACTGTTTTGTCCAGTCTTTCACTGCTACAAAACAGGGGTTGCCATCTTCCCAGCCTCCAATAATATTTTCCTCATTGCCCACCACTCAGCCCTAGAACCAAAGCCACAGTTTAAGTTATTTTGTTATGCAGCATCCCACTCTAAGCACCAATTTCTGTATAAATCAGAACTAGCCAGATTTTGCCGTGGTAACACATTATCCACGAAGTTTCCATGACGGTTTAAAAATAACAAATGTTAATTTCTTTCTTAAACTACATGTTTGTTGTGGATCCCATTTGGCTCTACTCTTCATTGTTTTCATTCTGGGACCCAGACAAAGCAGCCAAATCTGGGTCATTGCCTATCTTATACCAGAAGGAAAAAAGAACATGACAGAAACACTCAATGACTCTTCAGAATTCTTCTTGGAAGTAACACATATTATGCCTGCTTATATTTCATTGATCATAACAAGTCACATTGCCAAGCCTGACACCAATGGGGCACAGAATATGATCTACTTCTGGGTAGGGACATCAACCTTATCAAACAGTATTTCAATTTACCACACCATCTTTTGCTCCAAGATGACTGTACCAGATTCTGGCATCTTGTCCACATTTCAGCCAGCAGAAAAGAATTCACACTCTTTTCAAGGACACAATATGAAAATTACACACATTACCTTCCAATATTCCATTGACCAGGCCTTGGGAACAAGCCATATCTATCTGCTTTGGAGCATGGGAAATAGAGTTTGTGGTTTTTTGTTTTGGGGTATTTTTTTGTGTGTCTATCTTCCCCACTACCCCCAAAACCACACAGTTCTTACCTGGGCATCCCTATAGTGGGTTTTTTGTTTTGTTCTGTTTTTCTTTTTAATCTGGTCCAATAATTGTGTCTTACCTGGAATTTAGTCTCAACACTATTGAATAAATAACAACAATCCAGTCTCCACTATAGGCTCTGCACAGCTGCCAATGCTAACGTGGAAGATGGCAAGGAGCCCTGTGCCTTGTCCTCTCACTCTGGGAGCACAGGCTGCAAGTTGGAAGGGCAACAAAAATGTTCTCTTTCCAGGTGTGAAACACAGTGGGCATGTAGAGGTGGGACATGGAGTGCCATACAACTGCCATCTGCAGGGTCCAGGTGATGGATGCCTTTCTTGGGTGTCAAGCTGAAAACAAACAAGAGAACTGTGTTGTCATCTGAGGAGAATGTAATCACTCCTTCCACAACTGTTGCATGTCCCTGTGGGTACAACAGAGCAATCACTGACCTCTCTGCCAGCAAGACTGGATGGTCTAAAGAATCAGAGACAGAGAGTAGTAGAAGGCTTTCTTAGTGCACTTGTCCTAACCCTTGGTGGATCTTGTTATCAAGTGTCCAACAAAGGCTGGAACATTCCAGGGGATTAATTCTTCAAATAGGACACCATGAATCTGTCCTTTGGAACTCATCAAGGCAGAATTTACCATTTCATCAGTTTTATTTTCAGGAATTCTCTACAATTAAGAAGATAATTTACTAAAAACAGTCTTTCCTACCTCTGAGGCGTGTGTCACACACACTGATTAGAAGCTCTATAAAAAAGAAAATTCCAAATCGAATGACCTTCAAAATTTGCGTGTTAATATCCAGTGTGTTGTGGAAACAGTTCCATTCATTCAGAGAACTTTTGCATGCTTGTGGTTGATCAGTTTAAAAAAAAGAGAATAGTAATAAATAAAGTACAGTTTAAAACCCAGAAATGGCAGGGTATGGTGGCTCATGCCTGTAATCCCAACAGGTGTGACTAGGGTGAGAGGAGTGACACAGGGCCCCGCAAATGCAAAGTTGGATCCTCTCTTCATTTAGCATTTTTATATTTTATTCATCAGAAATGTTTGCATTAATTTTGATTTTAAAATATTGTTTATCTTGGTCACTGAGAGGTGGTGTTTCTTTGGTGCCCCCTTCAATTTTGCACTAGCAAGTGCCTCACTCTCCTCACCCAGCCCTCCTCATAGGCTCATTGTCTTAAGTGCGGTGATGATTTCAAGGGATTCTACATAGGCCGATATCCATCATTTTGTACACTTTAAACAAGTGCAATTTCATGTATGTCGATTATAGCTCAATACAGTTATTTTTATAGTAATATATAAAGCAATAGAGCACAGGCTCTGTGTACTGGTCGCCTTTCCCTGCAGCTGCGGTCTCCGTCCTAGTTTCTCGCATCCCCAGAACCCAGAGGCCAAGACAATCCCCCAGGGTAATGCTGTTGGCGCGGGACCCGAGACTCCTGCTGCAGGCATCTTCTTTGGCTCCTCCGGAGGTGGGGTGCTGCGCTCAGAAGCTTAGGCCCGCACCCACCTCCCTACCCCACGCCCCTCCCCAGCCGCCTGCTGCTCGCGCGCTGCAGAGATTGATGCCCACCCACCCCTTTTCCAGGCAGGCGAGGATTAGACGGGGTCCAACCGCAGGGGAAGCTGGCCTTCACGCCCACCAACAACTGGTCAGGGTGAGGATCCCCAGACCCGCCGGGATGAGGGGAGAATCTGAAGTTCGCAGGGTCTGCAAAAGAGGCTGAAGAAAGCTCATTTGCAAAGAAAAAAAAAAGACGCGGAAGTGTCTTCAGGGCCCTCAGAAGTGGTTTAAATTCTCCGCAAGGAAACCGAGGCGGGTACTGAGGTCGGTCTCGCCTTTTCCAGGGCGCGAAGTGAGGTCACCCCGGGAATGGCTGTCACCGCGGGAGAAGAGCAGCCCAGGGAACTAAAGACGCGTCCAGTTACCAGGGAAACGTCCTGGACACGTGTGGTCATCCCTGCGGGAATGAGGTTGAGTGATTCCTTAGGTCAGGCACTGCGGTTAAGTCCTGCAATCCCAGCAAATTCACAGGCAGAGGCAGAGGCGGGAGGAATTTTTTTTTTTTTTTAGCCAAGCCTGGTGGCCCTAACCTGTAGTGCTAACTACTCAGGAAGCTAAGGCAGGAGGATCCCTTCAGCTCAGGAGGCTGAAGTGAGCCGTGATTGCGCCACTGCACTCCAGCCTGGGCGACAGAGCTAGTTCCTGTTTCAAAAAAGAAAAAATTCCTCAAATGTTAATTATGAAATATTTCAGACGTACAAAAAAGTGTACCATCACCGGCGCAACCGCTTCCACCTTAGCAAGTGAAGCCCCACTACAATGGAAGCGTCAGGCGTATCCTCCCGGGCCTCTTTCCCTCCCTCTCCGGCCCTTCCCTCTTCCGATTTCCCTCCCGCCCTTTCCCCTCCCTCCCCTCCTGACCTCGACTTCCTTCCCTTCTCTGTCTAAGGGGCAGGGCGGAAGATCGAGCCTCAACGCTGCCCGACACCCGCGCTGGATTTAAAGCCCGAGCTGTAGGCGTCTGTCTCCGCCGTGGCAGCGTTTTCTTGTCCTCTCCAGGGCTGGGAGAGTGCAGCGCTCCTCGTCCCCTTTCCTGGTGCAGGAAAGCGAGACCGCCTTCAGCCTTCTCTCTGCGCCTCCCCAGACCCTCAGCTCTCCAGTGATTCTTATGGCCCTGCACTGGGAGAGGGTCACCCATTCAGCAAAAAGTCACCGAGGGCCCAAAAGGTTTTGCCAGAGAAATAGGACGGCTGAAAATGTTACCCTGATGGTACACACGGAATAACCCGGTAGGCGCACATAATTAGCTGTTTTCTGAGGGTATCAAAAGCCACTATGGGTGGAGTGGCTCACGCCTGTAATGCCAGCACTTTGGGAGGCCAAGGTGAGAGGATCGCTTGAGGGGAGTTCAAGACGAGCGTGGACAATTCTGAGGGACCCCGTAGCTACAAAAAAAAAAAAAAAAAAAAAAAAAATTTAGCCAAATATGGTGAGCACGCCTGTAGTACCAGCTACTGAGGAGCCTGAGGTGAGAAGATCACATGATCCCAGGAGTTTGAGACCAGCTTGGGCAACAAAGGGAGACCGCCTCTCTACAAAAAGAAACAAAATTAGCCAGGCTTGGTGGCCAGCGCCTGTAGTCCTAACTACTCAAAAGGCTGAGGTGGGAGGATCCCTTGAGCCCAGAGTTTCCAGGCTGTAGTGACTGCACTCCAGCCTGGGCAAAAGGGTAAGACCCTGTCTCAAAAAAAAAAGAAAGAAAAGAAAAGAAAAGAAAAGCCAATGCATACTGCTAGTGAGGCAGGATAGGTAGGCAAGGAAGTAATCATGTTCTCCGGAAGCAGCAACCATGGTTATAAAATAACTACCATATGATCCAGCAATCCCATTTCTGGGTATATATCTTGTTTTACGTTAAATTTCAATTGCAAGCACCTTTTTCTGGGTATATATCTAAAAGATATGAAATCAGTATGTCAAAGAGGTATCTACTCCCATGTTCATTGTAGTATTATTAACAATTACCAAGATATGGAATTGAACTGTCCATCGATGCATGAACGGATACAGAAAATGTGTTACATACACACACACACACACACACTCTCAAACACACACCACACAAAATGAAATACTCTTCAACCTTAGAAAAGAAGAAAATCCTGTCATTTGCAACAACATGGATGAACTTGGAGGACATTAAGCTAAGTGAAATAAGCCAGGCACAGAAGGACAAATACTGCATGATTCCAGTTATATGTGGAATCTAAAATAGTTGAACTCACGGAAGCAGAGAGTAGAAGAATGCCAGGGGCCCGCTGGGGGAGAGAGGTCAGGGAACGGGGAGATGTTGGTCAAAAGATACAAGGTTTCAGTTAGGATGAATAAGTTCTGGAGATCAATTGTACAGCATGGTGACTATAGAGAATAATAATGTATTGTATACTTAAGGGTATTAGAAACCAAGATCTGGATCCCCATTGCTATTTATTTGTTTAATTTGTTGATGTTGACTGTTGTGGATTTTTTTTTTTTTTTTTTTTTTGAGACAGTGTCTTGCTTTATCACCCAGGCTGGAGTGCAGTTGTGCAATCTCGGCTCACCGCAACCTTCGCCTCCCAGGTCCAAGCCTTTCTCATGCTTCAGCCTCCTGAGTAGCTGGGACTACAGGCTTGTGCCACCATGCCCGGCTGAATTTTTTTTGAATTTTTAGTAAAGGTGGGGTTTCACTATATTGGCCAGGTTGGTCTCAAACTCCTAGCCTCAAGTGATCTGCCCACCTCAGCCTCCCAAAGTGCTGGGATTACAAGCGTGAGCTACCACACTCTATCTGTTGTGGCTTTTGCCAGATATCCTGTATATGCCTAATACTAAAACAATCTGAGCAACTAAATAAATAATGTAGCATTGGAATATAACACAAAGTATTAAATAAATATCTATAAGTCCATTCTTACAAGTAAAGGAAGAATTCCAAATAATTTCTGTAGATAAATTATTTTGTAGGATATGTAGATATTGGCCCCCTCAAGAAAGTGGAGCTTCAGTCCTCACTCTTTGAGTGTGAGCTGCACTTAGCAACATGGGAGGAAGGAAAAGTAACTTCACTGTAGAGAAACCTGGCAAACACTTCCTCTGTCAGCTGCTCAAGGTTGATATCATGAGTGATAAAGCATGTTGATAGCATATACCCTTGATGTGATGTGATGGGAATAACTCTTCATTCCTGTGGTCTTCCTCTTGAAAACCTATAACCCCAGTCTGAGTAAAAAATCAGACAAATCCAAACTGAAGTACACTTTATTTGTAGATACCTGACCAGTACTCCTCAGAACTGTCCAGGTCACCAAAAATAAAGCATTACAGGTCAGAGGAGGGTAAGGAAACATGACCACTAAATGTAGTATGGTGTCCTGGATGGGATCCTGGAGTAGACAAAGATATTAGAGAAAAACTAGAGAATCCAGGCCAGGCACACTGGTTCATGCCTGTAATCCCAGCACTTTGGGAGGCCGAGGAGGGCGGATCACAAGGTCAGGAGATCGAGACCATCCTGGCTAACACGGTGAAACCCGGTCTGTACTAAAAATATACAAAAAATTAGCCAGGCGTGGTGGCGGGCGCCTGTAGTCCCAGCTACTCGGGAGGCTGAGGCAGGAGAATGGTGTGAACCCAGGAGGCAGAGCTTGCAGTGAGCCGAGATCGCGCCACTGCACTCCAGCCAGGGCGACAGAGCAAGACTCCGTCTCAAAAAAAAAAAAACAAAACAAAAAAACTGGAGAATCCAAATAAAATGTGGGGTTTAGTTAATAGTCATGTACTAAGTAAGGTTGGTTCCATAGTTGTGATGAGTGAATCACAACAATACAGTAATAAAAGAGGGAAATAGCCACTGCAATGGCTCACACTTGTAATCCCAGCACTGTAGGAAGCCCACGCAGGAGGAATGCTTGAGCCTGGGAGTTTGAGACCAGCCTGGGCAACATAATAAGACCCCGTCCTCTACAAAAAAATTTTTAAAAACTAGCCAGGTGTAGTGGCATGCACCTACAGTTCCAGCTTCTCAGCTAGTTGGGATGAGAGGATCACTGGAGTCCAGGAGTTAAAGGCTGCAGTGAGCTGTGATCACCCAACTGTACTCCAGCCTGGGTAAGAGAGCAAGACCTTGTCAAAATAAAATAAAATAAAGAGGAAACTAAATGAAGGGGACACAGGAACTTTCTGTACTATCTTTGTAACTTTTTCTGTAATTCTATAACTACTCTAAAATAAAAAGTTAATTTAAAATATAAAAACATTTTGTTTCATTTTATAATGGCTGGGTAGATTTTCAGATCTTTAGTGAAGTAGGTCCCAGATGTCTAGAGGCAGATTGCAGAGATGGGCAGGAACCCATCCAAACCCAATTGAGCCTAGTGCACTGGCTCACGCCTATAATCCCAGCAATTTGGGAGGCTGAGGCAGGAGGATCACTTGAGCCCAGGAGTTCGAGGCTATAGTAAGCTATGATTGCACTACTGCATTCCAACATGGGCAACATAGTGAGATCTTGTCTCTTAAAAAAAAATTGAAAGTTAATGTTGCTTAATCTTTTACTGGCTCTCACAGAGTCACTGGCCTCAGTCTTCTCCTTTTCCCCCATTTAAGCATTTATTTTACAAGACCATTTTTTTCAGTTTAATGAGACACAAACTCTCAACTTTTTATTTAAAACAGAAATGCAGTAGATCTGTAAGCTAAACCTTTTGCCATTCATACGGAAACAAATATCAGTAATCCTCTTTGGTCTAAACAAAAATTCATAATTATTTATACATTTTAAAATATTATATTGTTTCAAATATTGTTAGTGGGGCAATAAATCATAAAGAGATACAACCAGTCAAAATTAGACTTTTAAAGAATTACTCTCAAAGACATTGCAACAACTCCAAAGTCCAGGGATCTTATAAGACTAATTTATTAGTAACAACATTTACAAAGATAGCTTTTTAATGCTGAGTTGTATCTGATTTAATGCAGTCAGAAAGAAAAAAGAAACATTTATCTCATTTTGCTGATCTATCAGATTTTGCTTAAGTTAGGACAGCCTGCAATTTCAAGCCTAGATAACTGGAATTCCATGAATAAACACAGAAAGACAAGAGAAAGGCAGGGAAGTTCAAAAATCACAGTCTCGGGGGAAATCAGCAGAGTAAGATTACTAATAAGTGAAATATTGGGCATATGATTTCTTAGTTTCCATTAGTTATGCAAATATTTTATTGTTAGTATTTAGATTAGTGTTTTAGAATGTTTTGTAGAGACTGAAAAGCAAATAAATAATTGCATTAGCATTGTTAAGTATCAGTGTTTTCTGTTTGACAAATAATCATACAGCTGTGTTCTCAGGCTGCAATAACAAAACACCAGAGACTGAGCAGCTGAAACAACAGAAATTTGTTTCTCACAGTCTGGAGGCTGGAAGTCCAAGACAGAGTCCAAGACTCTCGCCAGCAGCGAGAGTTTCATTGTGAGGCTTCTCCTCTTGGCTTGTAGGTGGCTGCCATCTCTCTGCGTGCTCCCATGCCCTCTTGTTTGCATGCACAGAAAGGGAGGGAACAAGCTCTCTGGGGTCTCTCCCTATAAGAACACCAACCTTAGCAGACCAGAGCCCCACCATGACTTCATGTAACCTTAATTACTTCCTTAGCAGCCCCAGCTCCACACTGCAGGTTGGGGCTTCAACCCGGGAATTTGGGGGTGAAGGGTGGGACACAAACATTCAGTCCATAACAATGGCCCATCAAACCATGAAAGTAAATAGAAAAAAAATCACAGTTCAAGAATAACATAAAACTTAACTAGGTGTGTTATAGAGCAATGCATAGCACTAAGCTGAGAAGTTAAAACATAAACTCATTGATTTTTAAAGACAATCTTTCCCAAGTTTGGTTCACCTT
This sequence comes from Pongo pygmaeus, assembly GCF_028885625.2. NCBI lineage: Eukaryota > Metazoa > Chordata > Mammalia > Primates > Hominidae > Pongo > Pongo pygmaeus. The sequence continues at coordinate 51,313,805 of NC_072392.2, forward strand.
AGGGCTGATACACACCTTCACAACCAGATTTTGGTCTCTAATGTCATCTTCCACTGAAAGCCAGGGCAAACAGGTTTATGTTCATTTCATCTTGGCCTATAATTTCTCCTTAAAGTGACCATTAATATTCACTATCACAATTAAGGCTTGATCTGGGCCATTCTGAGAACAAGCTCTGGAGATCACAATTTTAAAGGATTAAATAATCATAACGGTATTCTTTGTTCTGACAAAATTATTAATCTGACAGTGACTGAATTATCTTGGGACTCTCCCAAGCCCTAAATGGATACAGCAAAGATAAATGTCAAGAATTCAGGGAACAATTGCTTCTGCTATGGCCAGTAAGCTCCTAACAGACCATGCTTCTGCAGAAACGATTCTGGACAAATTTTTAAAAGCAACAAACTACATGAAGTCACTTAAAAAAATAAGCCCAGCCTTGGAAGAAAGAAAGGCCACAGGCTGAGTTTCTTATTTTTATGGCTTTTACCCAAAATGCAAGACACAGATGTGCATTGTGCAGGACAGCTAAAGTTCCTTTAGAAAACCACCATCTTTCCGGTTGGAAGAGTCAGGAGTCAGAATGGCGGGCAACAACCGCTGCTGAAAAGAGTTGGGGGAGGAACCCCTGAAAGGAGAGCCAGAAATGCGGGAGCTCCAAACTCTTTGTGTCAGCTCCGTCCAAATCTCTAACTGACTTGTGAACTAAAAAGAAAGGTTTCTACCATCAGCAGACTGTCACCCATAGACATTTACATAGCATTTTGATTTGGAGTTCTTCCTAATGGCCACCCCACGGAAAAATATACAGGTGTTGTTTTGCCCTGGAAGCCAGACAGATCAGAATATTGGGTAAGATAGCTGGGTCAGCTGTCCTTGGATGGATCCCAAACACTATGTTCCTTTCCAGGCCTGAGAATCGCCGGACACTGTCCAACACAATGTGATCACCCAACATATCACATGCATCACTGAGCTGCACAACCCTTTTCTTCCTCATTGCTTTCAAGAGCTCATACTTATAGTGCTCCACTTCTTTTGCAGTGCTGACAAGCACAGCAACATCCTTTGGAGAATAGCCCCTTTCAAAGAAGCGCCTGCAGGTGTCTGCCACATAGGTCATTATTTGCTCCACAGTCAAGTGTTTCTTAATTTGTAAGGTTCCCTGAACACCCTGGGACCATTCGGCTTCAAGAAGTACCTCGAGGCACCCAGTGGGGATGTTAAATGAAGGATTATTTCTAACTACTTGCATTTCTTTTTGTAAGTACTTGGCTATTGGATCTGCATTGCGAACTATTCTGGTGAGCTCTTCTATTGAATACTGGTCTGAGAGAGGGGGGAGGCCACTGCAATCCAAGTGGCTGGTCTGAAAGTAGTCCAGAAAGATCCAGAGAATTCCTGGGCCATCCTTTGCTCTCCGAGTGATGGTTTTTGCCTTCCCATACCAGTCCCCATCTTCAGTACGGAAATTCTGAGCTTCGTCAATGACGATGTGTTGAATGTGTTCAAAGTTTTCTCTTAGGAAAGTTTTCCGAGTCTCTGCTTGGCAGATATTTTTATGACTGTAAAAATTAAAAGAACACACTCAGGTTTTATCTAAAAAAAACAAGGGGAGAAAATGATTGTATCATGTTCCTCCGAGCACAGTACATCACCACAGATCATTTTACCACTCAATTCTCAAGAAAGACGGTGACTTAGCAGAAAAAATTAAACCCAGATTAAATAATACTTAAAGACGTAAGATCCAGCTGCTTACCTGATAAAGTTCCTCAGAGGCTGGTTTTCACAAACGTAAAGAATTCTCTTTTCCTCACAGTGAAACACATTCCTGATCTTCTCCATGATATTTATGGCGATGATGGTCTTCCCTGAGCCAGGTAAGCCGTGGACAAACAATTCTCTGTTCTTGCGGAGGCTTCTGGAGAGTATCTCATACTGCTTGGCTGTGAGCAGATTTAAAACCTCACAGCCGAGCTGGTCACTCAAGAGAGACCTGAAGCCGAGCAAGACAATCACAAGGGACTGCAGCAGGGCTTCCATGTGCTCGGTGCCTGCAAGGCTATAGGACGCCGGGTAATCCATCGGAGACACTGAAGCCTCCAAGGCCTCTGCGCTGCTCTCAGGTCTCAGGCAGAGGACCTTGGCCTTCACACACACCTTCCCGGTGTAGCCCCCCATGTTCACTAGCTTCTGCTTCAAAGTAAAGGCGGTGCGAGTGCAGTAGTCTTGGCCCTCTGCATCCTGCTCCCTGAGAATGGTGTAGAGAATGGGGGTGCTGTTCTGTGCTATCAGCAGAGCATCACAGATGACTCCTGGCTTCTCCTGCAAGTTCAGGTCCACAGCCCAGCTTCTAGAGAAGATCAAAATTCCCCGAAAGAAAGGTCGCATTTGCTTATTTATTAACTCCCCTAGTCCTTCGTGCTCTGAGGTCAGGTCCCTCCAGAGTGACTCTGGAGTATATCGCAAATATCCTGGTGGGACTGTATGTGAAAAGAATGATAAATTAGGGGAAGAGAAATAACCCTATTGATTAAGATGACTAATTATAATTAACTAATTGATTAACTAAATGATTACTTATAGAAGTTTCAAATACTATTTTATAAATATTATTGTATTATAGTTATAAAGGAAAAGAACCCTTGGAATATCTGGTATACTTCATCTAAACCCATGTGTTTTTTAAAACTTAGAACCTTGGGAAATTCCTTAGCCTACGACTTTGCTGTCTCATCTGTAAAACAAAACTAAGAATAGCACATTTCCTATGAGGAGGAATAAATGAAATAACATAAAATGTTTGGCTCATTGTAGCTGCTTGAGAAATGTTGGTTCTCTTCCTCCCCTTTCTACTTTCAAAGTACCTGAATCTCAAAATGCCCCATTGCTGGGAGTAGCAGAACCCCCCCCCACCTCCTCCACCGCCACAGGAAGAAGGTAGTCATTAACTTCATTATTTGCAGAGGAGAGGGAGTCATATTAAAGCCTTTATTGGCAGTGAATTTCCTGCAGTCCTGGACTGGAAGATCCTTAAAGCTATCTCTCCTGAAGCAGAATTCTTGCATCACTTAAAGATCAACGTATGGCTCCCCACTATCACAAAAGTCTTCCCTTTGTCACAGGCAAACAAGAAATAATTATGTGACATGAGAATATACTTGCATTGGAGGATTATGAACTTATTTCGATGATCATGGGTTCCAAAGTGGGACGGGGGGAAAGATAATTGTTGTCCTGTTGTGGTAGTGTTAGAGTACAAACCCAAATCAAGATTTGTAGTGGTAATTTCAAATGAAATTACCCAGATTTTATTGGTAATTGTTTCTTGTTCATTGTTGCTGGAGCTTTCTCATTCGTACGAGGTGCTCACACAACTTGATTATGCCGGCAACCTGGATGACAGTGAGTAGGAGATGGCATCTATTATGAGACACATCCAGATTTTAGAGATATTAAAATATAGGGGGAAACACACATCTTAGAATGGATAAAATAAGATAATTGAGGATATGTTTAAAATGAAGCTTTGGAAACCAAAGAAATGTAAAATAAGAAAACACATCATTTGTTGATTGTACCAGGGAATATGCACATATCTCTGGTCTTCACAAATTTTCCAAGGAAGACATATTTATTCCCATCTTCATATGAGTAGATAAGGACTCAAAAGAGGTCAAGTGAGAGCTGCGTGCAGTGCTATGGGCCTGTAGTTCCAGCTTACTCAGGAGGCTGAGGTGGGAGGATTGCTTGAGCCAGGGAATTTAAGGCTGCAGTGAGCTATGACTGCACCACCGCACTCCATCCTGGGCGACAGAGCAAGATACTGTCTCAAAAAATAAAAAATAAAAGAGATCAAGTGATTTGCCCAACATCACACCACTAGGAAATGGCAGGGCCAGAGTCTGAACCCAAGTCTCTTGGACATCATATCCTCTACTGTTTTTGCCCTGCCCTGCAAGTCACAGACTACTCCTGCCTGATAAATGGTAAAAGTCACTAAAACACTTGATGTTTATTTACCTCATCATTGCAAAGGTCTTCTTTTTCTTTAATTGTATAATGGAACATGCTTCTGAAGGAAATTATAGGAAAATAAGAAGTGTCTCTTTCATTTCTTTGATATTCCACATAACAGTAATGATAGGGACCAGACTAGATGTTCAATTAATGCCACCATTCCAGGTGCACCAGAGTAGTCACCACTCCCCATGTGATTTGAGGACTCTGTGCCTTTGCACAGGTGGGCTCTGAAACTCTGAAGACTTCCACCTTGATCACTTGATAAACTCCTCATCCTCCCCAGAACTCCCATATTCATCCTTCTGTCCTCGGAGCTCCCACCTCATATCCATTCTGGGAACTAATTTCACCATGGATCTAGGGAATCTTTAGAAACAGCATTGAAGGGTCCAGGGCAGTTGTTCTCAAACCATAAGAAATCAATCAGGTGAGGGATCCTAAAGGTTTAGGACACCAAGAGGAAGAACACTGGGGCTGGCTGATTCTGACCTACTACACCAGGCTCTGATTATCTTTAGTGCCAGTAACTCCAGTTACAGACAAAATTTCTATTTGAGACAATCATTGCATTTCTCCCAAGAGAAGCACTGACAGCATTGAATCTGAAGCCAAATTATTGTCAATCAATGCTAATAATTAGTGTGCTAAGAACATCTTTATTCTTAATATCTGGATTCTAATTGTAAAACTATAAACATAGTTTGTTTACCACCATTAATGTTCAAAATCTAATAACAATAACAGAGTTCCAGAAATGAAAATTGTCTTTTAAAAAAATAACTTTAGTTAATATATTCCTATACCAAATACCCAAACACTCCTATTCCCATTTTCTTAATTTCCTGCCTTCCCAATCTCACCCTTCTCCCTTATCACAGATACTTTTAAGTTTCTTGCCTATTCTTCTGAAATTGCTTTATGCAAATACAAACAAATATTCTGCCCTTTCTTTCCCAACAGGTAGCAAACCATTCAGCAACTACTTTTCTTCACTTAGCAATGTATGATGGAGATCTTTCCGTATCAATGCACAATTCCTTGTTCTTTTCTTACAGCTGTCTAACACAGTATTTTATGGATGTACCATATCTTGTTTGACCAGTCCATATTGATGTGCCCTTGAGTTTTCCCCCCAATCTCTTGCTATTATGTTAATACTACGGTGAGTAACCTTGTACGTTTGGTATGTATGTAAGCATACGTAGCATACACACACACACATACACACACACACACACATATATATATAATAAAATCCCAAAGGTTAAATACATATGTGATTCCAATATTTTAATATATTGCCAAATTGTCTTCCAATGGAGTTGTACAAATATGGACTCCCACTAGCAATGTACAAGAAGGTGTGTTTCCCCACAATCTAGCAAATAAGAGATAATGTCAGGTTTTTTCATTTTTTAACAATCCAGTAGACAGAAATAATATCTCCTTTTAATTTACATGTCTCTTATTTTGATTAATATTTAGCATCTTTTCAAATGTTTCAGAGCTGTATGAATTTTATTTTCTCTGGACTATCTTTGTTGATTTTTCTGTGCGTGTGTGTGTGTATGTGTGTGTGTGTGTGTGTATGTGTGTGTGTGTGTGTGTGTGTGTCTGTGTCCTTATCAACTTCTGGAAGCTCTTTATATATTAGAGACACTGGCCCTTTGGTGGTGATATGGGTTGCAAATATTTTTTCTACTTGGTCATGGTCATTTGACTTTGTTCTTAGTGGCTTTAGTCATGCACAATACTTATTATTTGTATGCAGTCATATATATATCAGTCTTTACTTTTATGGTTCACAGATTTTGAATCTTGATTTTTTTAAGTCTAACACAAAAATTATAAAGATGTTTGCCTATGTTTTCTTCTAGAACTTTTCTGGCTTTTTGTTTTAAATTCGTGATCCATTTGGAGTTTATGTTAATATATGAAGTAAAGTATGAATTCATCTTTTAAACAGTTAATTGCCACCAAGTTACCCTATATATTTATGAACATGTCTATTTTTCTCTACTTACTTGCAAGGCCAGTTTCATGAAAAACTAAATTTTAATTTGTGTTTCTGTGTATTTCCAGATCATACATTCCATAACTTTGGTCTAATTATATGACAATACAACTCTTTTCATTATTTTTAAATATATAATATATATTTAAATATATATAAATATATAATATATAAATATGAAATAATAAAATAAAATTTTAAAAATAAATAATAAAATAATAAATATATATTTATATATGATGTATAATATATTTATATATCATATATTATAGTTATACAATTATATTATATATTTATATATTTATGTATCTATAAATAATATATATTATTTATAGATAGCCTCTCTTGTTTTTCAGGTTTTAATTTTCCAGCTGTTCTTGCTCATTTAGTTTTTATGTTTAGATTTAAATAATCTCTTTTTAAAACTGTTACATAAAATAACCTCAGAATTGACAACTTTGTTGATTCTTCCTTCAAAGTACATAACATTCCCTGATTCAGTTATGCTTCTGTGTCCTTCAATATTATTTTAACTTTTGCTTTAGATAGGTTTATTGCAGATATTTTAGCTTTTTGTTGCTATTGAAAATTGGGTGTTTTCTTTCATTGTATGTTATATTAAAGATAATGAATTCTTCATATTAATTTTTACAGTTGCTTCTTATAATACTAATATAAGTATTTGTATTCATTCTGAATTCTTTTACTGTTTACAGTAGCTTTTCATTTGATTCTCATGAATTCTCCAGATATATAGTCCTATCTTCTTCCATTTTAATCCCTCTAATTTCTTTCTCTTATCTAACTGTATTGGCCAATTAATATTACATTGTACTTGTTATATGCACATGGTTGTTTTGTTCCTAAATTTAATAGAATGCCTATAATCTCTCCCAATTAATGCGATGTTCTTGGTGGACATATATATATGTAAATATATATATAATGTTAAAGAACTATTTATAGGTTACATTTTATTGAGGACCTTTAAAAAAAAAGCATGTATTGAGCTTTTTCAAATGCCTTTTTGATGTATTAGAAGACAAATATATAATTTATCTGCATAGATACATAGAAATGATGAATTACATTAACTCTGTAAATGTTGATACATCCTTGCATATCTGGAATTCTGTCTTTGCATCCTCATTAATAAGTAAGATTAGTCTGAGTTTTCCTTTTTCTTTTATCCTATCTTTAACAAATTTTACAATTACTGTTATTCACACTTAAAAAATAGCTTAGGGCTGGGCACAGTAGCTCATGCCTATAGTCTTAGCTTCTCAGGAGACTGAGGTGAGAGGATCACTGGAGCCCAGGAGTTCAAGGCTGCAGTGAGCTATGATCATACCACTGCACTCCAAACTGGGTGACAGAGTAAGACCCTGTCTCAAAAAAAAATGACTTGGGAATTGTTGTTATTTTTCTATGAATCTAGAACAATGTAAATAGTGTAAAAAATGCCTATTCTTCAAAAATTTGGTAGAAGTTTTAGAAAATTGATTTTTTTAATACCAGAATAATAGGCTGTTCCTTTATGGGCATATAGCCCATTATTTTGTCTCAGTTAAAATTTATTCCACGGTAATAAGCTCTACTAAAATGGATCTTGTTGAGCTTAAAAAATGATTAGCAGCACTTAATAGGTTTACTCTTAGATTTTACATTGTTTATTGTGGACAGTTTCTAAAATATAAATTTGATATGTAAATGAATGCAAGGACCTCGGATAAAGGAAAAAATGAAATTGTAATGGGGGCAGTCATTATCTATTAATTTAATGATCCTTGACAGATATTTACACATATATAGGACATTTATGTATCAATTATAGTGCCAGATAAGCCACTGACTTACTGCACAGATTTAAGCAAGTGGTTTTCCCTCTCTGGGATTCTACAAAGAAGACAGCAATGGATTCCTAAACAAAGCCTATCTTGGGAGCAAGGGATAAAACCAGAGAAAAGGCGTTGACCTTGGTCCTGAATTATTATGTTTGTGCTGCTGCATGATTGTCCTAAACCCAAAACATGGGAAGAAATGCATAATCCATCTCCATTTTAAATGTTTTATTTTCCATCTTGACCTAGATTTATATTCCTTTCTCATATTTACAACCACCACTCCCCTGGAAAATCTGGCAAGGGTAGGCAGTTTTTGGCTGCTCTCTGGTGCAGTGTATGACTAGTTTGACTAGATAAAAGATTTCCAATCTAGATGAGCATAAAATCATGAGGGTGGTTTGAGAAAAGTGTGTATTGCAAGCCACTCTCCCCATGTATTGCAGTTTGTTATGAGTGGAGTAGGGACTCAGATATGTGTCCTTTTAAAAATGACCAGAAACACTGATGATCAGCCAGATTTGGGAACTACAAGAACAAATAGTCTTTAAGGGAAATAATGTTCCTGGATTCTACGTGTGGTCCTGCCTTAGCCAGTGGGGTCAGTGAGTGTTCATTTCTAAATCACTTATCACCAATAGGATTGTAACATCATCACGTCTTACAAATGGGTTTGCAGAGCACTTTCAGGATTTTACAAAACAAATACAACAGTTTAATCTCCTTTTATCCTAATATAGAAACTTCCTGGTGTTGAGAAGACAAACCATAATTACCTGAAAATAAAAGTTGCTGGAGTTCCTTTTTATGTTCCAGGCCTTTCTTGGAGTACACTGGTCTGCTAAGGGGAGGCCCACTAGATAGACTCAGCTGACATTCAAAATCTTTAGACAACTGTAGAAGATCTTAAGAAAGAAAATTCATGTTATTCTGACATGTTAATCTCTTCATACTGAAAGGGGCTCTATCAGTAGGTGGAATGTGTGACTTTTTAAATAGTGTGACTTGAGAGATAATATCAAAATAACTCTCCTCTCACTCTGTCTAGATAAGTGCCTTTATTGCATATCAAGGTTGCCAAAACCCACCCTGAAAAGCCATTATTTGGAAGTTTAAATGTATTTCTCCATTCAATATAATTCTTCATTCTCTGTATCTGGTTAGCATTTTGTTTGCACACCTGTTACGATACCTAGCACATTCTTTTAGTACTGCTGTCTGTGCATGTATCTTATTTTACATCCCCTCTCCAACCGCCACCACCTCTCCTGAACCTAGCTCTCAACTCTGTTCAATATCATCTCATCACTGATTTGCAATTACCATTACTCACACTTAAAAAATAGCTTAGGGCTTGGGCACAGTAGCTCGTGCCTGTAGTCTCAGCTACTCAAGAGACTGAAGTGAGAGGATCACTTGAGCCCAGGAGTTCAAGGCTGTAGTGGACTATGATCACGCCACTGCACTCCAGCCTGGGTGACATTCTGACACCTATGCTTATTCCTGAAGTTAAAATGAGAAACTGTGTGAAATCAAAGGACATTATAGAGTGCATTAACTTTTTCATGTGCTTTGGAGATTGGAGTCAGCTTTATAACATCTCCTTTCCAAGTACACATCCACTTTACTCAGAAGATTGTGTCCCAATTTTTATGTTCTCTCTGTGTTTCTCCAGGCTTGGGGTGTTCTCAGTTGTTCTAGAGACACTGAGATAGCCCACTAGCCCGCCAAATTATAGCATGATGGGGTAAATATAGAAACATGTTTGGGAATTAGTAGTGATGCAAGGCAAGAAATATTTCAAACTGTTAGGAGCAAAGGGGTAGAGCAGATTATAGCTGCTGTCATAGAGCATAATGGGTACATGGTGATGAGTGGAAGAAAAGGCAAAATATCAACAGGATAAACAGAGACACAGGACAACATGAAACGGTACCGAGGACAAACCTTGAATACACCCTTACCCCCGTGACCCTCATCACCCTGAAATACTTTCTTTTCTTTTGTTTTTGAGACAGGGTCTCACTCTCACCCATGCTGGGGTGCATTGCTGTAATAATGGCTCACTGCAGCCTCAAACTCCAGGGCTCAAGTGATCCTCCCACCACAGCCTCCGAAAGTGCTGGAATTATAGGTGTCAGCCACCATGCTTGGCCCTGAGCCACTTTCAAATTTTCCTGAGCTACAAAATCAACAATGTTCTTAAGGATCAAGAGATAAACCACATCGTAATTTAGGCAAGGTACTATTATAAGGTGATAGCAAACTTCAATGCAAAGGGCTTTTTTTTTGAGACAGAGTCTCACTCTGTCACCCAGACTGGAGTGCAGTGGCACAATCTCGGCTCACTGCAACCTCCTCCTCCAAGGTTCAAGCAATTCTCCTGCTTCAGCCTCCCAAGTAGCTGAGACCACAGGCACGTACCACCACGTCTGACTGATTTTTCTATTTTTAGTAGAGACGGGGTTTCACCATGTTGGTCTTGAACTCCTGCTCAGGTGATCCACCCACCTCAGCCTCCCAAAATGCTGGGATTAGAGACATGAGCCACCAAGCCCAGCCCAAGCAAGCAACCCCAGAAAGCAGTACTATGCTGGTGATGGTTTAATAAACAGATCTAGTTGAGAAGAGATCCCTCGTTCATAGCCAACTGCCAGTTTCTGTGTTATAAATCTTCCCGCCATGGACAATTTCAAGCTCCTAATGGATTATCACTAAATACAGAGTTGGAAAGTGATGCACAGTAGCACTCCATTTTATAGTATTCCCACCACACAGATACAATAGATGTAAATAATCTCTCAAGCAAAGATAATAGTAAAATGTAGCAAATAATTAGGAAGTGGTGAGTTTGAATTTATTACATTTCTTTCTGATATGATTTATTTAGGTGCAAGAATATATAATCTAATTTTTAGTAATAACTATGTTTAACAACTAGCTCAAAAATTCCTGAAAATTTAATAATTGATTCTAAAGCCAGTAAGAGCCATTCCAGTACACCATTGCAAGGGTGGCCATTCTCAAATAATTTTCTGTTCAGTTACTAATGTAGAAAATCAGCCACTTATAGACACGTGAGTTAGGTTTCTAATCACCCAACAAAATTTTCTCATGTATGAAAAGTAGAATACTTGGGGATTCAAAATAAAGTGTTCAGTGGATGTAAGATGTTCAAAGTCATAGGCAGCAAAGGAAAATTTAATATGGGAGGTCCCAAGGATGTAGAAAGGACAGGGAGGGAGGAGCTTTTTCCCTCTTACCTGGATCTGTGTCTGTCATCATGCCTACCCATTTCTCGGTTGTCAGGCTGCAGACGTACTTGTCCTCCACTATCCATGAATTGGGAGCTTCTGAGAACACTGCGCAGCAGAATGGCTTTACTCTGATCATGCAAGCATAGCCATAGAGCTCTCCCCTTTTTAACACATCCACGATTTTGAGTGTGAAGGTTATCGGGCGTTGGGGTTGGCAAAAATGAACACAAGGTAGTTTGTATATTGCTTTTTCTATTTTCCTTCTCAAAGAGTCAGGGTCAACATTTTCTTTTGCACATCCCAGGACTTTCCTACTCTTATCATCCACTCCAATAAAAAGATAGCCTCCTCCAGTGTTTGCAAATGCAGGGACGTATTCTGGAATTATCTTTTTTACATATTCTTGGATGTGTTTTGTAGAGAACTGTTTAAACTCTACTAATTGAGACTCAGGAAAAGGCAGGATTTCACCATATTCAAGATAGTCTTTTTGGAAAATTGGGTCAGCAGGATCCGAGTTTGGGTCAGCAGGATCCGAGTTTGGGTCAGCAGGATCCGAGTTAGGGAGCTCTTGGTGTATGCCCTTGTGAATTTTGTGAAAAGGTCCTTCTTCCAAGATTTTTGCCTTCCTTTTCTTGGCCTTCAGGAAACAGAATGCCTCTCTTGAGTCCATGGAACGCACAGAGGTCTCAGATCTACGGTATAATGAAGAACTGAGGCTGCAAAGGCGGGGCTTGACAGAGCCATCTTCAGGGAAAGGGCCACTGCTCCAAGATTTAACAAAAATGTAAAAACGCCTTCCTTGTTGCTTGGTCTCAAAGAAAGCCTGCAGATCTGAAGACTGAATAAGCTCTCTCAAAGATTGTTCTAAATCCAGTCCCATCTCCACGGGATGCTCAACCTTCTTGGCCATCTGAATCACTCCTCCTCCTGAGTTTAATAAAGCACATGCAGCCTGCATAACTCTCTCCTTCTCGTGGTCTCTCTGAATTTTCTGCAGCTTTTTTCTGTTTTCTTCTCCAAGAGTCACTTCTCCTACATTGATGACCAGGTCTGGGTAAGATGGTTCCACCACCAGGGGGCACTGATTTGCCTCCATGTTGAACTCACAGCTGAAACAATTAGAAGAAATGAATTGTTACATGCATGTGATTCATTTATTAAAAGGGTATTTATTTTGTGTCTAATATGTGCTGAGAGAAGGCAATAGACTAGCAAGCAAGACAGGAGCAATCCCTTCTCTTTAGGAGAAGAATGGCTGGCAAGGAAGTGTGCTAATGAAATTAGCATTTAACATCATATATGATATGGGCTATGAGAGGAAAAATACACTAAAGGGGTATCTAAACTAATCTGGAGATGATGGTTCAACAAGATTTCCAAGGCAAAGGTGACATTTAATCAAGACCTGAAGGATGCATTGGAATTGGCCAGGTGAAGTTATCAGCATTGAAGAATGGAAGCAGTGGAGCGCATGAAGTGCATGTGTACAATGGCATGAGACTATCTCAGTTTAGGTTGTTGATGTTCCCATGAACACCAACTTTAGGGGTTGAGTAAAAGAAAACAACACTGAAAAGGAGACTTCAGAAAGGACTGACTGTGAAAAACCAGAGGTAGGAGAAAAACCAAGGGTATATGGTATTAAGGAAGCCCAGAACAAAGTCACCTGCACAGAGGTCTCAGATCTATGGCATAATGAAAAACTGAGGCTGCAAAGGTGGGGCGTGACAGAGCCAAGGTGTCTAATACTGCTGACAGGTACAGCTAGGTGATGACTCGAAAGTGTTATTAGGTTTAGTAAAATTAAGGTTATTGGTGACTTTGAAAAATGCTGTTCAGACATCTGGGCAGTGGGCACCAGGAGGCAATAAACCAGAAGCTAAGGTCTTACAGACCAGAGTTCATGGAGATGGCTTGAATTCCACTTGTCATTAAAAGTATTATAACATTAACCTAGATATTTAATCTTTCTAACTCTGTTTTCTTATCTATAAAACATGGTGCATCCACCTTAATATGCCTGTTATTATGAGGATTAATTGAGAATAATTCTCAAAAAGTATTTAACACTATATTTTGGTTCACGGGTGTTTAGTAAAGGAATCTGTATTAATTGTCCATTTCACAATGAGTCAACGAATGAATGAGAGGTAAGGAAATAGTATCACCAAATACGCACAACTTGTTCACTATATGAAGCTATAAAGGGGAGAGGTAAAAAGAAATGTAGCTGGAGGAAAACAAGAAGTTAAAGAATTTTATTAAGATGGGAAAGGCCTGAACATATTTAGATGGGAAGAAGCCAGTAGGGCAGTGAAAATTTAAAGAGGTAGAAGGAAGTTGGGATGATTGAGACAGTGAAAGCCCTGAAAAGAGAGGTAAGGAAGGAATGTGATCCCGGATGCAGAAGAAGGACAGGAGGAGGAGAAATGGAGATAACAGGCATGGGCGAAGGTAGGCTTATCGCTTTGGTGGGAGGAAGCTGAAAGAGTCCCCTTCTGATAGCTTCACTTTTCTCTTTGAGGTAGGAAATAAAATCACCCCCTGAGACAGAAGCACTTGGTATAAAAACAGGACAAAAATATTTTGTGTGTGTGAGATGGGGTCTCGCTCTGTCATCCAGGCTAGAGTGCAGTCACAGCTCACTGCAGCCTCAGACTCTGGGGCTCAAGCGATCCTCCCACCTCAGCCTCCTGAGTAGCTGGGACTACAAGCGCACAGCCACTATACCCAGCTAATTCTTTAAAAAAAATTTTTTTTGTAGAGATGGGGTCTCCCCATGTTGCCCAGGCTGGTCTCAAACTCCTGGGCTCAAGCAATCCTCCTGCCTTGGCCTCCCAAAGTGCTAGGGATTATAGGCGTGAGCCACAATGCCCAGCTGACAAAAACATTTTAATAATAGAATGGAGACAGTTTGAAACAGACATTATAAAGAACAAGAAAGATATTTGACATGGGAAACAAACAACTTACAATGGAAGATTAATACAGCAGATAAAATAAGTAAATCATATCTTCAAGTATAAATATAGATAAACTCTCAAAGCATGATGATAAATTTAAAAAGCAGACTTGCAAAAAATAATATACAATACAATCGCATTTAGATTAAAATATTTTAAAAACTGTAATAAATATGTTTATGTTTAGTAAAAGGAGAAAAGCATAGTGAATAAAGATGCACTTATTTTTTACAGAGGTTACAAATAAGGATGGAAAATAATAAGATTGGAGAATTAAGAAGCCTTTAACTGTACATACAATGCTGTAAGTTCAGAAGCAAAAGCACCTGTACCAAATACATCTCAGAGGTGGGTGGGACATAAATTTTTGTTGTTTTCTTGTCTTTGCACTTCTGGAATTCTGAATTATTACAACATTTTTAAAAGCCATCCTCCTTCAAATTAAAAAGGTAGTCGGGGGGAAGGGTAGGATTTTATCACAGAAGTAACTGAAATCTGGACTATGCATTCTAAGACAAACAGGTCAGGGAATGAGGGTGGCAGGGATCGCATTGATAGGAACAAAGTAAAAAGGTGAATGGATTATAGGTCTCAATAAGGGAAATAATGAAGGAGAGTGAACTTTGAAATAAAAATTATGAATAATCAAGATTAAGAATTGTTCAAAAAGATCAATATAATCAACAAATAACTGATATCATTATTTGAAAATTATTATTTAAAATGAAATTGTAAAAATCAGTACAATCAACAAATACTTTGCATCATTATTTGAAAATTATTTTTTTAAAAAATAAAAATTTTAAATACAGTCAACAAATACCTTGCATCATTATTGGAAAATTATTAAAATAAAATAAAATTTAAAACAATCAGTAAATTCATAAACTATTTTGAAGTCATCAAGGATATATACAATATGTAGAAGCAGACTATCACTGCCTTATTTTCCTTTCCTACAAAAATCCATCCTATACTAAAGGCTTGGAATTACAAGTCTCAGTGGGTGCTAGTAACTCTGAACAGATAAGGTGGATGTTATTGCAGGTGACAGAAGGAATGAGATGACTGAGGTGTGAAGACATTTACAAGAAATTTGTTAGATAAAAGTGAAGGCTGGGCCGGGTTCGGTGGCTCATGCCCATAATCCCAGCACTTTGGGAAGCTGAGGCAGGCAGATCACTTGAGCCTAGGAGTTTGAGATGAGTTTGGGCATCATGATGAAATCCCATCTCCTCAAAAAATACAAAAATTAGGCAGGTGTGGTGGTGCTCACCTGTGGTCCCCGCTACTCAGGAGGCTGAGGTGGGAGAATCACCAGAGCCTTCAAGACCAGATTGTGGTGAACCAAGATCGTGCCACTGCACTCCAGCCTGGGTGTCAAAGTAAGAATCTGTCTCAAAAAAAAAAAGAAGGCTGGCACATCCACATTCTTACCACCTTGCCTAGTTTAGACCCTTGCCTACAAATTTCTATTTCTCAAAATTCCATTCTGTATTCCAAGACCACTGAAACATCTTTGTCAAGTTATTTGTAAAATATCCCTTTCGATGTATAGGGATTTCAGAGTTAAATATTTTCTCTGCCCCATAAATTTTACTGTCAAAGCCAATAGATGATAGTTTTTCATTGGCAACTGTATCTAAACAGCAACCCCACCATCTGCTTAGATTCTTTTGCAGGCAAAAAAGGCTTAGGGAGCTCTATCCCAAGCTCTTTCCTTAGGATTAAAGGAATTATAATCAGCATCACTTGCACATTCTTTGTAAGGTAAAGATATTGTCCCATATAAATTTGAAATCCTAAATAAAATTAAACTAAGTCAATAAGAAATTAAGAATTCAGAAAAGAAACTCAGGACACTTACAAAAGCACTTCAGAAACAAAAGCACCTGATTCTAGTCGGTTTACAGGATAACTTTTCCAAATCTTTCAGTGTAACCAGAGTTCCCACCAACACAGTGAATTAGTACCACCTGCTATCTCTTTCCACCAAAAGCAGTCCTGAAGGCTATGTATACGGAAACCTACGTAGACAGAGGTAGCAGAGTTCAAGGATTAAGACTCAGTTTTCCTAGGTTCAAATCCCAGCTCTGCCATTTATTAGCTGTACGGTTTCCATTTATTAGCTGTATGGTTTCCATTTATTAGCTGTCCCCATTTCTCCCCATGCCCCAGGATCTAGTCCTGCAGGACCCCTGATGGAGCAGTGACTCTGACGTGGACATGCAGGGACAACCACCCGCAAGTGGGGGTCTCAGTGGGTAGCATCTGTGCATTTCTTCTCTGCCAGGAAGGCTTACCTAGTTTGTCTAGTAGTGCCCAATTTTCTGTATGCTTCTGGGTGGTTCTTATTTTTTTGTTTTACTTCCCCTTTCCTTCCATCCTCCCACCCATCTCCCCTAGATCACAGGGTATTGGCTAGCCTCAGATAGAAACTGAACAGAAAGGGAAATGGGAGGACAGAATAAGATGGTGTAATAGAAGGCTCCACCTACCATCCTCCTTCTCCAGCAGTGACCACGTGGTGCAGAGAAATCTGTGTGCTTGGGGAAGGGAGGGCACAGCAATTGTGAGACTTTGCATTGAACTCAGTACTGCCCCGTTACAGTGGAAAGCAAAACCACGCTCAATCCAGCTTATACCTGCTGATGGAGGCAGAATTTAGACCAGCCCTAGTGAGACAGAAATTGTCCATCCCGGCAGGTGAAACCTGAGTTCCAGCAAGCCTCGCCACTGTAGCTGAAGTGCTATGGGGCTCTAAATAAACTTGAAAGGCATTCTAGGCCACAAGGACTGAAACTCCTAGGCAAGTCATAGTGCTGAGCTGAGATCAGAGCCAGTAGGCTTGGAGGGCACACAACCTACTGAGATACCAGCTGGGGCGACTAAGAGAGTGCTTGTACCACCCCTCCCCCAACCCCAGACAGTGTGACTCTCAGCTCCAAAAAGATCCCTTCCTTCCACTTGAGGAGAGAAGAGAGAAGACTAAAGAGGACTTCTGTCTTGCATCTTGGATGTCAGCTCAGACACAGTAGGATAGCACACTGGTCAGGGTCATGAGACACCCATTCCAGACCCTATCTCCTGGACAACATTTCTAGACACACTCTGGGCCAGAAGAGAAACTGCTGCCTTAAAGGGAAGGACCCAGTCCTGGCAGGATCTATCACCTGCTGACTAAAGAGCCCTTGGTCCCTGAATAATCAGCAACGATACCCAGGTAATATGCCGTGGGTCTTGGGTGAGACTCTGCTGGCTTCAGGTGAGACTCAGCACAACCCCAGCTGTGGTGCGTACAGGCAGAGACTTTTTCTGCTTGAGAAAAGCAGACGGAAAAGTAAAGGGGACTTTGTCTTGCACCGTAGGTACCAGCTTAGCCACAGGGGTAGAGCACCAAGTAGGCCCTTGGACAGCATTTCTGGACCCGCCCTGGGCCAGAGGGGAGTCCACTGTCCTGAAGAGTGAGTTCCAGACCTGGTAGCATTCACCACAAGTTGACTAAAGAGCCCTTGGGCTTTAAGTAAATATCAGCAATAGCTAACAGTACTCCCTGTGAACCCGTGGTCATGATGGTCACAGGGTGATCTCCTCTGCCTGTGGAAAAAGGAGGGAAGAGTGGGAAGGACTGTGTCTCATGATTTGAGGGCCAGCTCAGCCCCAGTAGAGTGGAACACCAGGTAGACTTCTAAGGTTTTCTTACTCCAGTCCCTGGCTTCTGGATAGCATCTGTGCACTCACCTAGGGCCTGGGGGAACTTGCCACTCTGAAGAAAAGAACACAGCTTGGCTGGCTTCACCACCTGTTGATTGTTTGAAAAGATAAACAAAATTGACAAACCTTTACCAGGCTACCTGAGAAAAAAAGGAGAATACCCAAATAAACGAAATCAGAGATGAAAAAGGAGACAATACAACTGATACTGCAGAAATTCAAAGGATCATTAGTGGCTACTATGAGCAACTGTATGCCAATAAATTGGAAAATCTAGAGGAAATAAATTCTTAGACACATACAACCTACCAAGATTGAACCGTGAAGAAATCCAAAACCTGAACAAACCAATAAGAAGTAATGAGAACAAAGCCATAATAAAAAGTCTCCAGCAAAGAAAAGCCTGGGACCCGATGGCTTCACCACTGAATTCTACCAAACAGTTAAAGAAGAACTAATACCAATCTTACTCAAACTATTCAAAAAATAGAGAAGGAGGGAATACTTCCAAACTCATTCTGTGAGGCCAGTATTACTGATACTAAAACCAAAGACACATCAAAGAAAAAAACTATGGACCAGTATCTCAGCAAAATACTAGCAAACTTAATTCAACAATACATTAAAAAGATCATTTAACATGACTAAGTGCTATTTATTTCAGGGATGCAAGGATGGTTCAACATATGCAAATCAGTCAGTGTGATACATCATATCAACAGAATGAAGGATAAATGCCATATGATCATTTCAACTGATGCTGAGAAAGCACTTAATAAAACTCATTATCCCTTCATGGAAAACTCCTCAAAAAACTGAGTATAGAAGGAACATACCACAACATAATAAAATCCACGTATGACAGACCTACAGCTAGTAGCATACTGAGTGGGGAAACACTGAAAGCCTTTCCTGTAAGATCTGGAACACTATAAGGATTCTCACTTTCACCATTGTTATTCAACATAGAAATCCTAGCTAGAGCAATTAGACAAGAGAAAGAAATAAAGGGCATCTAAATCGGAAAGGAAGAAGTCAAATTATCTTTGTTTGCAGATGATATAATCTTATATTTGGAAAAAACCTAAAGACTACACCAGATAACTATTAGAACTGATAAATTCAGTAAAGTTGCAGGATACAAATCAACATACAAAAATCAATAGCATCTCTATATACCAATAGTGAACAATCTGAAAAAGATATAAAGTAATCCCACTTACGATAGCCACAAATAAAATTAAATACCTAGGAAATAACCAAATAAATGAAAGATCTCTACAATAAAAACTATAAAATCATGATGAAAGAAATTGAAGGCCAAAATACGGAAAGGTAGCCCAAGTTCATGGATTGGAAGAATCAATATTGTTAAAATATCCATACTTCCCAAAGCAATCTACAGATTCACTGCAATCTCTATTAAAATATCAATGACATTCTTCACAGAAATGGAAAAAAAATCCTAAAATTTATATAGAACCACAAAACACCTATAATAGCCAAAGTTATCCTAAGCAAAAAGAACAAAACTGGAGGAATCACATTACCTGACCTCAAATTATACTACAGAGCTGTAGGAACCAAAATAGCATGATACTGACATAAAAACAGACACATAGACCAATGGAACAGAATAGAGAACCCAGACATAAATACACACACCTAGAGTGAACTCATTTTTCACAAAGATGCCAAGAACATACACTAGGGAAAAGACATTCTCTTCAATAAATGGCACTGGGAAAACTGGATAGCTATCTGCAGAACAATGAAACTAGACTCCTAACTCTTGTCACATACAAAAATCAAATCAAAATGGGTTAAAGACTTAAATCTAAGACCTCACACTGTGAAACTACTACAAGTAAACATTGGGGAAGATCTCCAGGACATTGATCTGGGCAAAAATTCATTGAGCAATACCCCACAAGCACAGGCAACCAAAGCAAAAATGGACAAATGGGATCACATTAAGTTAAAAAGCTTCTGCACAGCAAAGAACGCAATCAACAAAGTGAAAAGACAACCCACAAAATGGGAGGAAATATTTGCAAACTACCCATCCAACAAGGGAGTAATAACCAGAACATATCAGGAACTCCAGCAACTCTATAGGAAAAAAAATCTAATAATTCTATTGAAAAATGGGCAAAAGATTTGAATAGATATTTCTCAAAAGAAGACAAATGGCAAACAGGCATGTGAAAAGGTGCTCAACATCACTGATCATCAGAAAAATGCAAATCCAAACTACAATGAGATACCATCTCATCCAAGTTAAAATGGCTTTTATCCAAAAGACAGGCAATAACAAATGCTGGCAAGGATGTGAAGAAAAGGGAACCCTCAAACAGTGTTGATGGGAATGTAAATTAGTACAACTATCATGGAGAACAGTTTGGAAGTTCCTCAGAGAACTAAAAATAAAGCTACCACACAATTCAGCAATTCTACTCCTAAGTATTGACCCAAAAGAAAGGAAATCAGTATATCCAAGAGACATCTGCACTCCTATGTTTCTTGCAGCACTGTTTACAATAGCTAAGATTTGGAAGCACCCTAAGCGTCCATCAACAGATGAATGGATAAAGAAAACGATGTGCATATACACAGTGGAGTACTATTCAGCCATAGAAAAGAATGAGATCCAATCACTTGCAACAACACGAATGGAACTTGAAATCATTATGTTAAGTGAAATAAGCCAGGCACAGAAAGACAAACATCACATATTCTCACTTATTTGTGGCATCTAAAAATCAAAACAATTGCATTCAAGAGCAGAAGGATGACTACCTGAGGAAGGGTGGTAGAAGGGAAGGGGTGAGGTGGGGAGCGTTAATGGGTACAACAAAATTAGAAAGAATGAATAAGACCTACTATTTGATAGCACAACAGTTATTACAGTCAATGATAACTTAATTGTACGTTTTAAAATAACTTAAAGAGTGTAACTGCATTGTTTGCAACTCAAAGGATAAATGCTTGAGGGGATGGATACCCCATTCTCCATGGTGTGCTTATTTCACATTGCATGTCTGTATCAAAACATCTCATGTACCCCATAAATATATACAGCCACTATGTACCTACAAAAATAAAATAAAATAAGATAAAAAACTAAAGAGCATAATTGGATTGTTGGTAACACAAAGGATAAATGCTTGAGATGATGGATACCCCCATTTACCCTGATGTGATTATTAAACATTACATGCCTGTCTTAAAATATCTCATGTAACCCATAAACATATACATCTACTATGTACCCACGGAAATTAAAAATTAATTAAAAAAAAAAAAGAAAGGGAAGTGGGCTGCGACAGACGTGCCCTCTTGGAAAACTAAAATTTAGAGCTCTTTGTCCTTCTCGGGTAGCATTCTACAGATCTTGTCCAGAGGGAGACATTTTTCTCATTTCTCCCCCCTCTAGATTATAAATCTTCCCGCAGGGCAATGGCAATTCTAATTCTGCTTTTTAGTTTCTATATTAAGGAAAATAGTTTAGAGTGTTTGGTCGGTCACATAGACACCTGTAGAGCTAGTTTCTCAAGTTTACAATATCAATAACTCTGAAACCTGGGACCTACAGCCCTGGGAGCCACCAAGGTGCACTCGACTCAGTGGCCTTCCAGGCTTCGGTTCCTGCTCCGCGCCCCGCAGAAACCGCGGCTCGCTGGCCAGGGGCTCTTCCAACTTCCAGCAGGAGCAGGTGCACAGGTCAGGCCCGCCCCGCCCCCAATGCCTTCTACCCTCATTACCTACCCCAGCCCCGCCTCCCAGTCCTCCATAGTCCGCTTTTTAGGGCACTTGCTATGCAAACTAGCTGGGCCCCCAGGCGGGGGAGAAAAGCACAGATACCCCCACTCCACTCCACCCCCAGCCCCTCCGCACCCCTCCAGCCCCTCCCCACAGCCCCCACACCCCACACCCTGGCTGGGGTGGGGTGGGACGGGTGCTGCTGTCTTCTCGAACCTGGCACTCGAGTTACAGCCCGACGCGGATTCGGCTGGACTAGGCCCTGAAGCACGGGTAGAAACGGAACTCCGGAGTCCCAGGCTAGGGGCAAGGACCCTCTCTGGCCTCTCAAGCTCCAGGGCGTCCGAAGCCCCCTTAGCGTTTCCCTGGAGGCGCCCAGGTCGGGTCCTTATATACTAGCGGTTTGGGGCCATCCCACGCACATCCCGCCCAGGGGATGTACGCGCCAATGGGCGGGTCAACTAAGCCCGCGAACTCTTTGTCGCGTTAAATTGCCTAGAAGCTCCCAACTTCCTGACTGTTGCCACATGGTTCTTAGTTTCCGGGAATTTGGGGGTTTTTTCCTCCGCCTTCTTCCCACCCTTCCTCCGTCTCCTCGCTCCCTCCATCCATCTCTCCCTCCCTATCATCTATCTATTCATCTATCTGGATTACAGCAAAACAAAGAATAAAGATTATGAAGAAAGAGAAGAACTTCCCAGGCCCACGCAGCCGTCGCTCCCAACGGGGTGGGCCTCCCAACGGGGTGGGCTCCCAACGGGGTGGGCCGGTTCCTTCCTTGCACCCTCTTCTCTCCCGGTGCCTGCGGTCCCACCTTCCAGATACCCCTCGGAGAGTCCAGCTGAGCTCTCGCCAGAGCTTTCCCCTTCCAACCCGCTCGAATTGCCCAGACCCCAAGCTGGGCTTCTCTCTCCATCGCCCCAGAAAGTGGGTCTTGGAGACCGAGGCAAGAATTTGGGCCTCCGCTTTTGTTCCAGACCTCCGACCCCTTGCCAAAATGCAGCAGGTGTGCAGATTGGGCCGCGCGTGGTTCCTGGCTGGGTTTATGGAGCCTGCGGCCCAGGCAGGCTCCGCAGACCCCGAGCCAGAGTGGGATTTAACGGCGGCCGGTGCGCTGTGCTTGGTCAACCCCGGTAACCGTCACACTGCTAGTGATATGAAAACAACCGGCCAGCGTTCTGCTTTTCTGCCTCGCTGCAGTCTTTAGCACCCGCCAGGGTTCCGTCCGAGTGTTTGGATTTTGTAATCCTCCTCTCTTTGGCCAACTCCCCGTTCTTGGCCGAGAGCTCGCCCTTGGCTGGGCTCAGTCCTGCCAGCCTTGCGGGACCCTAGCCCCGGGCGGCTCTGCCTGAGGCCCAGTTCTCACTGATGCGGAGTGGCCCAAGGGTGGGAGCAGTGGTTAATGCCGGAGTGATTAATACAAGCTCCAGTAAAAGCGAAAGTAAGAAAATAAAACGGACTTCAGTATACATATACAATGTGTATATGGATACATGTACATACATATTACACATATGTGTATGTAACGCACGTTTGTTAAAATGAGGTCATAATGTTCATGCTGTTTCATAACCACTTTCTTTCAATGACCACCTTTTCATTTCAGTAAATCTTCGTATTCTCATGTTGCAGCTTCTCCATTTTTCTTTAACATGTTGTTTACAGAGAGTTTGTGCAAACCTGTACCAAATCCAGAACCATGCATCTATAACGTGCTAAAAGATTGTAAACCTAGGATCCTATAACAACCACAAAAACAAAGGCCTACCTAAATGGAGGCAAAGTAATGACTTCAGACGAAAAAAAAAAAAAAGGAAATCTGAAAATCTGAGGGAATTTGTCACCAGCCGATCTTTCTTATGAAAAAATATTAAAGGAAGTTCTTTAGCTGGAAGGAAAATGATACCTGAATGAAACTCAGATCTACAAAAAAGAATGAAGAGCACAGAAGATAGTAAATATGCAGATAAATATAAAAAAATCTTTTTTACTGTTAAAATTATTCTTTTTTTACAATATAACAAAATGTATTTTCATTGGATATTAATTATGAACCCATAATGCATGTAAACTAAATATAATACTTCAAATCATTCTGCACAAAGAAATTACAGATCACATTTATTTAATAACAAAATGTCTAATTGTTTAATAGAATGTTTTTAGGAACTTACAATATAATTTTCAAAAACAAAGAATAAAAATATTAAATATATCACTTTATGGCAGAGGACAACATAAATTTATTTCTGCAACACAGCAGGCAAACTTTTGTACTAGAAACAGAGTGGAGAAAAAGTTTAAAGCAAAAAGTCAGGAAATGGGTGTTCATAAATTTCTGGTTAACTGAGGCTCAATAGTTATTGTAAGAAACAGGGCCCTTTGAACATCAGATTTTGTTTATAAAAATAAAAACTTCCTCAAACATCAGAGTTTTTCACCTCAGCAAATGTTTTTTCCTTTGATAATTCATAATCCTGCTGTTCATTTGTCACATATATGAATATTTGGTAACTTCATAAACAACTACCAATGGCACGCTTCAAATGCTGAGTCTGTTGAATTTTCTTATATTTTTTTCCTAATGAACCTAGAGCCTATGATAGAGAAGATACTGAAACATGCTAAGATAATAATTGGTCTTAGAGAGACTTCACAGCAAGTATTTAATGAAAGCTACTACATTTCCAGCTCTAAAAAGAGCCAGACAGACACAATCCCTGCTTCCAGAGTTCACCATTCAGACAGAATACAGCAGGGCAAGCACTGAATCTGAATCATTATGAGCTTTGGTTTCATCCTTCAAGATTTACATAGATACTGATTTCTTCTGGAAGGGCAAATAAAATCTTCCCTTACACACATCATTCTTTGGATTCTCATAAGGGGTATTTTGAAGTCTGTATGTTGACAAGGCCAGTAGATACTTAGTTTTCTCTAATTGCCTTCTACTACTTAAGACTATGTCAAGTATTTTGTTTTCCCTTTCAGTTCTCCCCAACCTCTACCTTCTGCAGTGTTGTCTATCCAGTTGGCTTTTCTGTAACACTTTGCTACACCTTTCTGTTCCCCTTCACTGTTTTCCTCTGTTGCTTTCCTTCTTAACAGAAGCCTGGTCATCTGGGTTTCCCCATCTTTCCTTTCCTGGCTTCTTATTCACATGGGTGACTAATCTTAGCACTTCCTTAAAAGTTGGGTCTTCAATAAATATAACTCGTCAGCACTTTGAATCTGCATTTCCTTGAGCTTTTTTTTTTTTTTTTGATCGTCTGATCTGCTGTGCAATACTATTCTCCTCCTGAACGCTATTTAGAAACATTATCCTCAAAACACCAATGGTTTCTTGAAGATACTTGTTTTAAAAGTTGTATCAAAAGAGATTGGTAAAGGAATCTATAACTCAGCAAAGGATGCTTCTACTGTGTTGTGAATTCCCACCATTACAAGTACTGGATTCTGCAAGTCCAACATTAAAACCTGGTATGAGACAACAATTTATACATATAAGAGTCAGATTATAATTTTAATTTTTTGGTGGATACTAAACTGAAATTTATATAATACATGCGGTTTTAATCTTAGAAAAAGTAAATGATAAAAATTTAATATAGTTCATTGTTCACTGATATGTCTATTGACTTCATCATAACCTATATATTTAATTAAAAATCAAACTATGAGTCTGCAAATCAGATGATATCAAGCAAATTGCCATCCATGATCCATAATTCTTTTTATATTTTTAACTCAGATGAATATATAAGATTCAGTAAATTTTAATGCTCCAAATTGTTCTAAAAAAAAAAAATTATCAGAAGCTTGCAGTTAACACAGTTGGCTAATTCATTTCCCCCCCAATGAACTACCTATTTGTGTTGTGAGGTAGCAAAGACTATGATCTCCTGTGACAGTAGTAGCCTTAATTCTTATGCATTCCCTCTTCATATGAAGAGTATGGACAACAAAAAGGGACAGATGAGTCACCTTTCATTATTCATTGACTCAGTGTTTTCATAGTATGTAAAATGCCTGATTTCAATTTTACAACAACAAAAAATACCAATATTTATTCTGAAAGGCAATCGTTATGTTCCAAGTAGCGGATTTTAACAACTTCCCACATGATCTCTAGGAATAATCCGCAGTTCTGAACCTTGTTTTAGAAAAACATTTCCAGCAGTCTGTGCAAGATTTATTCCTATTCCATCATTGGTAATAACTGCACTTGTTGCAGCAGGAACTTTAAATTCTTCGGATGCAAACTTTAAGACTGCTGTAAAAGGTGTACTTTCAGGAAAGTACAAAGTATACTGAATACTTTGTATGGCAGCTGCGTGTCCGATGTCAGCATGATCTTTTTATTATTATTATTGTTATTATTATTATTATACTTTAGGTTTTATGGTACATGTGCGCAATGTGCAGGTAAGTTACATATGTATTCATGTGCCATGCTGGTGCGCTGCACCCACCAACTCGTCATCTAGCATTAGGTATATCTCCCAATGCTATCCCTCCCCCCTCCCCCCACCCCACAACAGTCCCCAAAGTGTGATGTTCCCCTTCCTGTGTCCATGTGTTCTCATTGTTCAATTCCCACCTATGAGTGAGAATATGCGGTGTTTGGTTTTTTGTTCTTGCGATAGTTTACTGAGAATGATGATTTCCAATTTCATCCATGTCCCTACAAAGGACATGAACTCATCATTTTTTATGGCTGCATAGTATTCCATGGTGTATATGTGCCACATTTTCTTAATCCAGTCTATCATTGTTGGACATTTGGGTTGGTTCCAAGTCTTTGCTATTGTGAATAGTGCCAAAATAAACATACGTGTGCATGTGTCTTTATAGCAGCATGATTTATAGTCCTTTGGGTATATACCCAGTAATGGGATGGCTGGGTCGAATGGAATTTCTAGTTCTAGATCCCTGAGGAATCGCCACACTGACTTCCACAAGGGTTGAACTAGTTTACAGTCCCACCAACAGTGTAAAAGTGTTCCTATTTCTCCACATCCTCTCCAGCACCTGTTGTTTCCTGACTTTTTAATGATTGCCATTCTAACTGGTGTGAGATGGTATCTCATTGTGGTTTTGATTTGCATTTCTCTGATGGCCAGTGATGGTGAGCATTTTTTCATGTGTTTTTTGGCTGCATAAATGTCTTCTTTTGAGAAGTGTCTGTTCATGTCCTTCACCCACTTTTTGATGGGATTGTTGTTTTTTTCTTGTAAATTTGTTGGAGTTCATTGTAGATTCTGGATATTAGCCCTTTGTCAGATGAGTAGGTTGCGAAAATTTTCTCCCATTTTGTAGGTTGCCTGTTCACTCTGATGGTAGTTTCTTTTGCTGTGCAGAAGCTCTTTAGTTTAATTAGATCCCATTTGTCAATTTTGGCTTTTGTTGCCATTGCTTTTGGTGTTTTTAGACATGAAGTCCTTGCCCATGCCTATGTCCTGAATGGTAATGCCTAGGTTTTCTTCTAGGGTTTTTATGGTTTTAGGTCTAACGTTTAAGTCTTTAATCCATCTTGAATTGATTTTTGTATAAGGTGTAAGGAAGGGATCCAGTTTCAGCTTTCTACATATGGCTCGCCAGTTTTCCCAGCACCATTTATTAAATAGGGAATCCTTTCCCCATCTTAAAGGAAACCTTCCACATGGTGGTGCCAGGATGAATCTAGAACACACGCCAACTCTGCGGGGTAGCACGACTTTCTGCACTGTGCTGAAAATTATTCTTAAAATAATTAAGTTTTTAAAGGAATAAAACTATGTATTGTGGTGCTTATAATAGAAATATTTTATTTTTAGAAATAGAGGAAATGGGTGTGTATTATTATAAAGCTCTTACATAATTCACAAAGTCATATGCTATGATTAAACTGTGGTAAGTTGAAGGTGCATATTGTAAGCGCTAGAGCTACCACAGAAGAAATGGGAGCAAAAACATATAGATAATAAACCAACAAAGGACTTTTCCTTATGACTCCTATTTTCTTCCTGTTTTTATAAAAATATTATTTTTCCTACCTGGTTTTACTTTATAAACATGCAATGGACTTTTTCCCCATAAGTTATTGGGGTACAGGTGGTATTTGGTTACATGAGTAAGTTCTTTAGCGGTGATTAGTGAGATTTTGGTGCACATATCATCCAGGCAGTATACACTGCACCATATTTGTAGTCTTTTAATCCCTTGTCCCCTTCTCATGCTTTCCGCAGAGTCCCCAAAGTCCACCGCATCATTCTTATGCCTTTGCGTCCTCATAGCTTAGATCCCACTTATCAGTGAGATTATACAATGTTTGGTTTTCCACTCCTGAGTTACTTCACTTAGAATAATAGTCTCCAATCTCATCCGGGTCACTGCAAATGCTATTAATTCATTCCTTTTATGGCTGTGTAGTATATATATATGTATATGATGGAATACTACAGTGGTGTGTGTATATATATATATATCTCACAGTTCCTTTATCCACTCATTGATTGATGGGCATTTGGGTTGGTATCATGATTTTGCAATTGCGAATTGTGCTGCTACAAACATGCGTGTGCAAGTATCTTTTTCAAATAATGACTTCTTCTCTGGATAGATACCCAGTAGTGAGATTGCTGGATCCAATGGTAGTTCCAGTTTTAGTTCTTTAGGGAATCTCCACACTGTTTTCCACAGTGGCTATACTAATTTATATTCTCACCAGCAGTGTAGAAGTGTTCCCTGTTCACTGCATCCATGCCAATATCTACTGTTTTTTGACTTTTTTGTTATGGCAGTTCTTGCAGGAGTAAGGTGGTATCGCATTGTGGTTTTGATTTGCATTTCCCTGATAATTATTGATGTTGAGTATTTTTTCATATGTTCATTCACCACTTGTATATCTTTCTTTGAGAATTGTCTATTCATGTCCTTAGCCCACTTTTTGATGGGACTGTTTTTTTTCTTACTGATTTGTTTGTGTTCATTGTAGATTCTGGATATTAGTCTTTTGTCAAATTTATAGATTGTGAAGATTTTTTCCCACTCTGTGGGTTGTCTGTTTACTCTGCTGACTGTTCCTTCTGCTGTGCAAAAGCTCTTTAGTTTAATTCGGTCCCAGCTATTTATCTTTGTTTTTATTACATTTGCTTTTGAGTTCTTGGTCATGAAATCTTTGGCTAAGCCAATGTCTAGAAGGGTTGTTCCAATGTTAACTTCTAGAATTTTTATACTTTCAGGTCTTAGGTTTAAGTTCTTAATCCATTTTGAATTGATTTTTGTATAAGGTGAGAGCTGAGGATCCAGTTTCATTCTCCTACATTGGACTAGCAAATTATCCCAGCACCATTTGTTGAAAAGGGTGTCCTTTCCCCACTTTATGTTTTTGTTGGCTTTGTCAAAGATCACTTGGCTGTAAGTATTTGGATTTATTTCTGGGTTCTCTATTCTGTTCCATTGGTCTCTGTGCCTACTTTTATACTAGTACCATGCTGTTTTGGTGACTATAGCCTTACAGTATAGTTTGAAATCAGGTAGTGTGATGCCTCCAGATTTGTTCTTTTTACTTAGTCTTACTTTGGCTATGCAGGCTCTTTTTTTGGTTCCATATGAATTTTAGAATTGTTTTGTTCTACTTCTTTGAATAATGATGGTGGTATTTTGATGGAAATTGCATTGAATTTGTAGATTGCTTTTGTCTGTATGGTCATTTTTACAGTATTGATTCTATCCATCCATGAGCATGGGATGTGTTTCCATTTGTTTGTGTTGTTTATGATTTCTTTCAGCAGTATTTTATAGTTTTCTTTATGGAGGTCTTTCGACTCTTTGGTTAGGTATATTTCTAAGTATTTTGTTTATTTATTTATTTATTATTTATTTATTTATTTGTTTTTGCAATTATTGTAAAAACGGGTTGAGTTCTTGATTTGATTCTCTGCTTGGTCACTGTTGGTATATAGAAGTGCTACTAATTTGTGCACATTAATCTTGTATCCAGAAACTTTGCTGAATTCTTTTATCCATTCTAGGAGCTTTCTTGAAGAGTCCTTAGGGTTTTCAAAGTAAATGATCATATCGTCAGCAGTGACAGTTTGACTTCCTCTTTACCAATTTGGATGCCCTTTATTTCTTTCTCTTGTGTGATTGCTCTGGCTAGGACTTCCAGTACTATGTTGAAGAGGAGTAGTGAGAGTGGGCCTCCTAGTCTTGTTCCAGTTCTCAGAGGGAATGCTTTCAACTTTTCCCCATTCAGTATTATATTGGCTGTGTGTTTGTTATACATGGCTTTTATTACATTAAGGTACGTCCCTTGCATGCTGATTTTGCTGAGATTTTTAATCATAAAGTGACACTGGATTGTGTAGAATGCTTTTTCTGCATGTATTGAGATGATCATGTGATTTTTGTTTTTAATTATGTTTATGTGATGTATCACATTTATTGACTTGCATATGTTAAACCATGCCTGCATCCCTGGTATGAAACCCACTTGATCATGGTGGATGAGAATTAGAACAAAACAATTCTAAAATTCATATGGAACCAAAAAGAGAGCCTGCATAGCCAAAGTAAGACTAAGTAAAAAGAACAAATCTGAAGGCATCACACTACCTGACTTCAAACTATACTGTAAGGCTATAGTCACCAAAACAGCATGGTACTAGTATAAAAGTAGGCACAGAGACCAATGGAACAGAATAGAGAACCCAGAAATAAATCCAAATACTTACAGCCAAGTGATCTTTGACAAAGCCAACAAAAACATAAAGTGGGGAAAGGACACCCTTTTCAACAAATGGTGCTGGGATAATTTGCTAGTCCAATGTAGGAGAATGAAACTGGATCCTCAGCTCTCACCTTATACAAAAATCAATTCAAAATGGATTAAGAACTTAAACCTAAGACCTGAAAGTATAAAAATTCTAGAAGTTAACATTGGAACAACCCTTCTAGACATTGGCTTAGCCAAAGATTTCATGACCAAGAACTCAAAAGCAAATGTAATAAAAACAAAGATAAATAGCTGGGACCGAATTAAACTAAAGAGCTTTTGCACAGCAGAAGGAACAGTCAGCAGAGTAAACAGACAACCCACAGAGTGGGAAAAAATCTTCACAATCTATAAATCATTTGATATGTTGTTGGATTTGGTTAGCTAGTATTTTGTTAAGGATTTTAGTATCTATGTTCATCAAGGGTATTGGTCTGTAGCTTTCTTTTTTGGTTATGTCTTTTCCTGGTTTAGGTATTAGGGTGATGCTGGCTTCATAGAATGAATTAAGGAGGATTCCTTCTTTCTCTATCTTGTGGAATAGTGTCAAAAGGATTGGTACCAATTCTTTTTTGAATGTCTGGTAGAATTCTGCTGTGAATCTATCTGGTCTTTGACTTTTTTTGTTGTTGGTAATTTTAAATTACCATTTCAATTTTGCTACTTGTTATTGGTCTGCTTGGGGTATCAAATTCTTCCTGATTTAAGCTAGGAGGCTTGTATTTTTCCAGGAACTTATCCATATCTTCTAGGTTTTCTAGTTTATGTGTGTAAAAGTGTTCATAGTAAGGGAGGAGACCACCCCTCATATTGTCTTATGCCCAATTTCTGCCTCCAAAGAAAGAAGAAGTAAAAACTAAAAGGCAGAAATGAAATCCACAAGCAGACAGCCTGACGCCACACCCTGGGCCTGGTAAAGATCTACCCCTGACCTAATTGATTATGTTAT
Organism: Pongo pygmaeus; assembly: GCF_028885625.2. NCBI lineage: Eukaryota > Metazoa > Chordata > Mammalia > Primates > Hominidae > Pongo > Pongo pygmaeus. Next base: position 51,345,095 of record NC_072392.2, read on the forward strand.
CTATAGATTACAGACATTGTATAGAAAAGCACTGTGAAAATCCCTGTCCTGTTCTATTCCATTCTGATTACTGGTGCATGCAGCCCCCAGTCATGTACCCCATGCTTGCTCAATCAATCACGACCCTCTCACGTGGACCCCCTTAGAGTTGTGAGCCCTTAAAAGGGACAGGAATTGCTCACTCAGGGAGCTCGGTTGTTGGAGATGTGAGTCTTGCCAAAGCTCCTGGCCAAATAAAGCCCTTCCTTCTTTAACTCGGTGTCTGAGGGGTTTTGTCTGCAGCTTGTCCTTCTACAATAGTAGCCTTGAATGATCTTTCATATTTCAGTAGTGTCACTTGTAATATCTCCTGTTTCATTTCTTAATGAGATTATTTATATTTTCTCTTCCTTTCTTGGTTAATCTTGCTGATGGCCTATCAATTTTATTTATCTTTTCAAAGAACCAGCTTTTTGTTTTATTTATCGTTTGTATTTTTTTTGTTTCAATTTCATTTAGTTCTCCTCTGATCTTGGTTATTTCTTTTCTCCTGCTGGGTTTGGGTTTGGTTTGTTCTAGTTTCTCCAGTTCCTTGAGGTGTGACCTTAAATTGTCTGTGCTCTTTCAGACTTTTCCTCTTAGCATCACCTTCGCTGTGTCCCAGAGGTTTTGATAAGTTGTGTCATTATTGTCATTCAGTTCAAAGAATTTTTAAATTTCCATCTTGATTTCATTTTTGACTCAATGCTTATTCAGGAGCAGGTTATTTAATTTCCATGTATTTGCATGGTTTTGAAGGTTCCTTTTGGAGTTGATTTCCAGCTTTATTCCACTGTGGTCTGAGAGAGTGCTTGGTATGATTTCAATTTTCTTAAATTTATTGAGGCTCGTTTTATGGCCTATCATATGTTCTCTTTTGGAGAAAGTTCCATGCAGTGCTGAATAGAATGTATATTCTGTGGTTGTCAGATGAAATGTTCTGTATGTATCTTTTAAGTCTATTTGTTCCAGGGTGTAGTTTAAATCCATTGTTTCTTTGTGGACTTTCTGTCTTGATGACCTGCCTAGTGCTGTCAGTGGAGTATTGAAGTCCCCCACTATTATTGTGTTGCTGTCTATCTCATTTCTTAGGTCTATTAGTAATTGTTTTATAAATTTGGGAGCTCCAGTGTTAGGTGCATATATATTTAGTATTGTGATATTTTCCTGTTGGACATGGCCTTTTACCATTATATAGTGTCTCTCTTTGTCCCTTTTAACTGCTGTTGCTTTAAAGTTTGTTTTGATATAAGAATAGCTACTCCTGCTCGCTTTTGGTGTCCATTTGCATGAAATATCTTTTTCTACCCCTTTACTTTAAGTTTATGTGAGTCCTTATGTGTTAGGTGAGTCTCCTGAAGGCAGCAGGTAGTTGATTGGTGAGTTCTTATCCATTCTATGGTTCTGCGTCTTTTAAGTGGAGCATTTAGGCCATTTACGTTCAATGTTAGTATTGAAATGTGAGGTACCTTTGCAATCATTGTGCTTTGTTGCCTGTGGACTTTTTTTTGTTTTTCTTTTTAACTTGTATATTTGTTTTATAGGTCCTCTGTGATTTATGCTTTAAAGAGGTTCTTTTTTGATGTGTTTCCAGGATTTGTTTCAAGATTTAGAGCTCCTTTTAGCAATTCTGGTAGTGGTGGCTTGGTAATGGCGAATTCTCTCAGCATTTGTTTGTCTGAAAATGACTGTACCTTTCCTTCATATATGATGCTTAGTTTTGCTGGGTACAAAATTCTTGTCTGATAATCGTTTGTTTCAGGAGGCAGAAGATAGGGCCTCAGCCCCTTCTAGCTTGTAGGGTTTCTGCTGAGAAATCTGCTGTTAATCTGATAGGTTTTCCTTTATAGGTTACCTGGTGCTTCTGTCTCGCAGCTCTTAAAATTCTTTCCTTCATCTTAACTTTAGATAACCTGGTGACGATGTGCCTAGGTGAAGATCTTTTTGCAATAAATTTCCCACGTTTTCTTTGTGTTTCTTGTGTTTGGATGTCTAGTTCTCTAGCAAGGCTGGGGAAGTTTTCTTCAATTATTCCCCAATTATTCCCTGAAATACGTTTCCCAAGCTTTTAGAATTCTCTTCTTCCTCAGGAACACCGATTATTCTTAGGTTTGGTCGTTTAACATAATCCCAGACTTCTTGGAGGCTTTGTTTGTATTTTCTTATTCTTCTTTCTTTGTCTTTGTTAGATTGGGTTAATACAAAGACCTTGTCTGTGAGCTCTGAATTTCTTTCATCTACTTGGTCAATTCTATTGCTGAGACTTTTTAGAGCATTCTGCAATTCTAAAAGTGTGTCCAAAATTTCCTGAATTTTTTATTGTTTTTTTCTTTAAGCTATCTATTTCCTTGAGTATTTCTCCCTTCACTTCTTTTAGCATTTTTTGGATTTCCTTGCGCTGGGATTTTCTCTGGTCCCTCCCTGATTAGCTCAATAACTAACCTCCTAATTTTTTTTTTTTTTCAGGTAAATCAGGGATTTCTTCTTGGTTTGGATCCATTGCTGGTGAACTAGTGTGATTTTGGGGGAGTACTGAAGAGCCTTGTTTCATCATATTACTGGGGTTGGTTTTCTGGTTCTTTCTCATTTTGGTAGCCTCTGTCAGAGGGAAGGTCTAGGGCTGAAGGCTGTTCTTCAGATTCTTTTGTCCCACAGGGTGATCCCTTGATGTAGTACTGTCACCATTTTCCTAAGGATGTGGCTTCCTGAGAGCTGAGCTGTAGTGATTGTTATCTCTCTTCTGGGTCCAGCCACCCAGCAAGTCTACCCGGCTCTGAGCTGGTACTGTGGTTTGTCTGCACAGAATCCTGTGATGTGAACCATCTATGGGTCTCTCACCAGTGCCTGTTCTGGTGGAGGTGGCAGAGGGTGCAATAGACTCCATGAGGGTCCTGAGCTTTGGTGGTTTAATGCTCTATTTTTGTGGTGGTTGGCCTCCTGCCAGGAGGCTGCACTTTCCAGAAAGCATCAGCTATAGTAGGCCCCAAGTAGGCCCCAGTGTCTGTTCTTCCCCTCATTGTGTCCATTTGTTCTTATTTAGCTCCCACTTATAGGTGAAAACATGCCATATTTGGTTTTTTGCTCCTGCATTAGTTTGCTAAGGATAATCGTCTTCAGTTTCATTCATGATCCTGCAAAGGACATGATCTCATTCTTTTTTATGGCCACATTGTATTCCATGGTGTACATATATCACATTTTCTTTGTCCAGTCTACCATTCATGAGCATTTAGGTTGATTCCATGTCTTTGCCATTGTGAATAGTGCTTCAAGGAACATACACATCAATGTCTTTATGGTAGAAAGATTTATATTCCTTTGGGTATATACTCAGTAATGGGATTGCTGCGTCAAATGGTAGTTCTGTTTTTAGCTCTTTGAGGAATTGCCACACTGCTTTCCACAATGGCTGAACTAATTTACACTCTCACCAAAAGTGTATAAGTGTTCCCATTTCTCCATAACCTCGTCAGCATCTGTTATTTTTTGATTTTTTAATAATAGCCATTCTGACTGGTGTGAGATGGTATCATGCTGTTTTTGCTTTTGTTTTTTTGAGATGGATCTCCCTCTGTCACCCAGGCTGGAATGTAATGACACGATCTTGGCTTACTGTAACCTCTGCCTCCTGGGTTCAAGCAATTCTCCTGTCTCAGCCTCCAGAGTAGCTGGGACTACAGGCATGCACCACCACGCCCAGCTAATTTTTTGTATTTTTGGTAGAGATGGGGTGTCACCATGTTGGCCAGGCTGGTCTCGAATTCCTGACCTCAAGTGATCCACCCACCTCAGCCTCCCAAAGAGCTGAGATCACAGTGTGAGCCACTGCGCCTGGCCCTCATTGTGGTTTTGATTTGCATTTCTCTAATGACAAATAATATTGAATTTTTTTCATCTGCTCGTTGGCCGAATGTATGTCTTCTTTTCAAAAGTGTCTGTTCATGTCCTCTGCCCACTTTTTAATGGGATTGTTTTTTTCTTGTAAATTTGTTTAAGTTCCTTATAGATGCTAGATATTAGACCTTTGTTAGATGGATAGATTGCAAATGTTTTCTCCCATTCTCTATGTTGTCTGTTCACTCTGTTGATCGTTTCTCTTGCTGTGCAGAAATTCTTTGGTTTAATTGGATCCCCTTTGTCAGTTTTTGCTTTTGTCATGATTGCCTTTGGCATCTTCGTCAGGAAATCTTTGCCAGTTCCTATGTCCAGAATGGTGTTGCCTAGGTTGTATTCCGGGGTTTATATAGTTTTGGTTTTACATTTAAGTCTTTAATCCTTCTTGAGTTTATTTTTGTATGTAGTGTAAGGAAAGGGTCCAGTTTCAATCTTCTATATATGGCTAGCCAGTTATCCCAGGACCATTTACTGAATAGGGAGTTCTTTCCTCATTGCTTATTTTTGTCAGCTTTGTCAAATATCTGATGGTTGTAGGTGTATGGCATTATTTCTGGAATCTATTCTGTTCCATTGGTCTGTGTGTCTGTTTTTGTACCAGTTCCTTGCTGTTTTGGTTACTGTAGCCCTACAGTAGAGTTTGAAGTTGGGTAACGTGATGCCTCCAGCTTTGTTCTTTTTGTTTAGGACTGCTTTGGCCATTTGGGTTCTTTTTTGGTTTGATATGAATTTTAAAGTATTTTTTTTCTAGTTCTGTGAAAAATGTTATTGGTAGTTGGATAGGAATAGCATTGAATCTGTAAATTGCTTTGGGCAGTATGGCCATTTTAATCATACTGATTCTTTCAATTCATGAGCATGGAATGTTTTTCCATTTGTTTGTGTCATCTCTGATTTCTTCAAGCAGTGTTTTGTAATTCTCATTGTAGAGCTCTTTCACCTCCCTGGTTAGGTATATTCGTAGGTATTTTATTTTTTGGTGGCATTTGTGAATGAGATTTCATTCCTGATGTGCCTCTCATCTTGGCTGTTTTTGGTGTATTGAAATGCTAGTGATTTTTGTGCATTGATTTTGTATCCTGAAACTTTGCTGAAGTTGTTTATCAGCTAAGAGAGCTTTTAGGCCAAGACTATGGGGTTTTCTAGGTATAGAATTATGTCATCTGCAAACAGTGATAGTTTGACTTCCTGTCTTGCTATTGGGATGCCCTTTCTTTCTTTCTTTTGCCTGATCGCTCTGGCCAGGACTTCCATCTTGAAGAAGAGTGGTGAGAGGGGGCTTTCTTGTCTTGTGCTAGTTTTCAAAGAGAATGCTTCCAGCTTTTGCCCATTCAGTATGATATTGGCTGTGGCTTTGTCATAGATTGTTTTATGTCTGATTGTGTGGTCAGTTATAGAGTACGTGCCATGTAGCAATGAGAAAAGTGTATAGTCTGTTGTTTTGCAGTGGAGAGTTCTGTGGAGGTCTATCAGATCCATTTGGTCCAATATTGAGTTCAGGTCCTGAATATTTTTGTTATTTTCTGCCTTGATGACCTTCTAATACTGTCAGTGGAATGTTGAAGTCTCCCACTATTATTGTGTGGGAGTCTAAGTCTCTTTGTAGGTCTCTAAGAACTTGCTTTATGAATCTGGATGCTCCTATGTTGGTTGCATATATATTTAGGATGGGTAAGTCTTCTGGTTAAATTGAACCCTTTACCATTATGTAATCCCTTTCTTTGTTTTTTTTTTTTTGTTTATCTTTTTTGGCTTGAAATCTGTTTTGTCTGATATTAGGGCTGCAACTGCTGCTTTTTTCTGATTTCCATTCGCTTGGTAGATTTTCCTCCATTCCTTTTTTTTTTTTTTTTTTTTGAGCCAATGAGTGCTTGAGACATGGTTGTCTTGGAGACAAAATACCATTGGCTCTTGCTTTTTTATCCAGCTTGATATCCTGTGCCTTTTAAATGAGGCATTTAGCCCATTTACATTCAAGGCTAGTATGTTAGCAAGTTGATATGTGTAGATTTGATCCTGTCATTGTGTTGTTAGCTGGTTATTATGCTGGCTTGTTTGTGTGGTTGCTTTATGGAGTCACTAGTCTAAGTACTTACATGTGTTTTTCTGTTTGCTGGTAATGGCCTCTCCTTTCCATATTTAGTGCTCCTTTCAGGATCTCTTTTAAGGCAGGTCTGGTGGTAATGAACTCTCTCAGCATTTGCTTATCTGAAAAGGATCTTACTTCTTTGCTGAGGAAGCTTAGTTTGGCTGGATATTAAACTCTTGGTTGAAGATTTTTTTCTTTAAGAATGTTAAATATGGGCCCCAATCTCTTCTGGCTTGTAGGATTTCTTCTGAGAGGTCCATTGTTAGCCTGGTGGGGTTCCCTTTGGAGGTGACCTGTGCTTTCCCTCTAACTGCCTTTAACATTTTCTTTCATTTCTCTCTTGGGAAACCTGATGATTATGGGTCTTGGGGATAATCTTCTTGTGTAGAATCTTGCAGAGGTTCTCTGTATTTCCTGAATTTGACTGTTGGCCTCCCTAGCAAGGTTAGGGAAGTTTTCTTGGACAATATTCTCAAAAATGTTTTCCAAGTTGTTTGCTTTCTCCCCACCCCTTTCAGGGATGCCAGTGACCCATAGTTTTGGCCTCTTTACATAATCTCATATTTCTGGGAGGTTTATTCATTTCTTTTTATTCTTTTTTCTTTATTTTTATCTGACTGCTTTATTTCAGAGAATCAGTCTTCAAGTTCCAAGACTGTTTCTTCAAGTTGGTCTATTCTGTTGTTAATACTTGCCACCGCATTGTGAAACTTTTTTTTTTTCCGAGATGGAGTCTCGCTGTCCCCCAGGCTGGAGTGCAGTGGCGCGATCTCAACTCACTGCAGGCTCCACACCCCAGGGTTCACGCCATTCTCCTGCCTCAGACTCCCGCATAGCTGGAACTACAGGCGCCCGCCACCTCGCCTGGCTAATTTTTTGTATTTTTAGTAGAGACGGGGTTTCACCATGTTAGCCAGGATGGTCTTGATCTCCTGACCTCGTGATCCACCCGCCTCGGCCTCCCAAAGTGCTGGGATTACAGGCGTGAGCCACCATGCCCGGCCGCATTGTGAAATTATTATTTCAGCTCTGTCAGATCAGTTAGGTTCTTTATTATACTGGCTATTTCATCTGTCAGCTCCTGTTTTATTGTGATTCTTGGTTTCATTAGATTGGGTTTTGCTAGTCTCCTGAATCTCAGTGATCTTTGTTCCTATCATATTCTGAAGTATATTTCTGCCATTTCAGCGTGGTTACAAACCCTTGCTGGAGAACTAAGTATGGTTGATTGGAGGACATAAGATACTCTGGCCATTTGAGTTGCCAGAGTTCTTGTGTTGGTTCTTTCTCATTTTGCATGTGGATGTTCCTTTAACTATGATGTAGATTGAATACACTCAGAAGATTTCTTTTCTGGATGTTTTCACAGGTCAAGGCTTGTGCAGGGTCTTTATGTATAGCTGACTTATCTTTGGTTTGACTGGATTGTATGTTAGCAAGGTATTTTGGTGCTGAAGCTTTGGGGTGTGGTCCAGTTGGTGGTGCTTAGCGTAGTGGCCAGTTAATAGACTCTTGCTCAGTTATGTGGTTTTTGTGTTTCCTCACAGCTGCAGCTGTGCTCTCTCTCAATGCTCTGAAAGTGTGAGCTCCTGTCCCACTTGAGTTCTGGCTGTAGATTGTCTTGGCACTCCCAAGCTGCCCACCACAGCTCTGGGGTGATCTCAGGGTTTATGTTCCCTGCTTAACTTGGAGGCAACAGATGAAGGGACCTTATTTGTAGTGGTTATGGCCAAGGGCCTTTTGCTTGTCTCCTGGAGGCTCCACCCCAGAGAGATGCAGATCAGCAATCACTCAGTGCAATCAGCCCAGAATGGGGGGGTCTGTGCTTTGGGCCCAAGCTGGATTCACATCCCTGCCTAGTGATGAGCAGGTGGGTGGGTGGGGAAGCATGGGAGATGTACTGGCTTCCTCTTCTTGGGTCAACTGCTGCTTGTTGGAGGTGTGAAGAATGTACTTAGGGTCCTTGCTCCTTTGCTAGTCTGAGGGCAGCAGGAAGAGTACCACTGCAGAGGCAGTGGCAGAGGGGCTTTCAGTTTCCCTTGGGGGTTCTACCTCTGAGTAACATGGAGCTGCTGTTACTGGGAATGTTCAGCCAGTAGGGTGAGGTGGCCGCACTGCTGGCATGAGCTCAGGGTCCTGCTTGTTGGGAAGCAGGGGGCTGAGGGTTCACCAGGAGGAGAGACTGGCCTCTTCTCCATATAGTGACTGTGGCATGCTGTAGCTTGGTTGCAGCCCTCAGGCTCCGTTTCTTCCCCAGATTGAGGGCAGCAGGGATAGAACCACTGCTGTGGCAGTGGCAGAGGGGCTGTGTTGGATGCCTCTGCAAGTCTCTCCCCAGGGTAATTCTGGGCCACTACCAGTGAGTATGCTCAGCTGTGGTTACAGCGGCTGTTCTGCAGTAATGAGCTGGGGAACCTGCCTGGCGAAGAGTGGGGAATGGGAGTTCCCAGGGAATAGGGGCTGGACTTATATCCATATGGTGGCTGCAGTGTGCTGGAAGTGCCAGCATAGTGACTAGGTGCTTTTTTCTTTCTCCAGCTTGAGGGCTGTTAGGTCGGTAACACTGCAACTGCAGAGGCAGAGGGATTGCAGGTTGACTCTGGGATTTCCTCCTCAAAAAAATGTTGAGATGCCTCTGATTGAAGTGGCCAGGCAGGGGCAAGGTGGTTGTGCTGGAGTCCCAGGTCAGGTAGCCCTGCCCATTGAGGAGAAGTGAGGACCAGAATCTGCATGGAGAACAATACGGCCACTTTTCCATCAGGTGGGTGCTCTGTGCTGGGAGTCTAGACCAGCCCCTGACCTCCAGGGAGTCTCCAGATCCTGGAGACAGCAAGGGCGAGGGCTGCAAGACAGCAAAGACAGCAACCTACCCCTCCCACTTGGAGCTCTGTCCCAGAGAGTTGCCAAGCTGCTACTAGCTTGATAGCCCCAGTGGGGGATGGCTGTAGAGGTTTTATAAAGGAGAGTGGCTTGTAGGGTTTTATAAATGGCAGTTCCATTTATAATTTGATAGAACCTTCCAAACAGGAACATTTGGACTTAAAACCCTTCCCATCTCCATCAACCCAGTGAGCAATAATGTTCAACTTTTCAGAAGACAATCTTTCCTAGGAATTGTAAAACAAAATGCAAATGTAAATTACAAAATGTAAATTATAAAATGTAAACGTAAACTAAATATATTAGTTTACTAACTCTATGTTTTTCATACCCTCACAACCTCTTTTACTCTCCAGAAAGACTACAAGTTGTAAATTAGGAGTCATTTGTCCTTTATATACATAGATAAATAAAACAAAATGCACAGACATAAGAGACAATGATTAATCTTGCCTCACTATAAGCACCCTGGCATAGAGCTCATACACTTCCTCCTTCTCCCTCCCCACCAAAGTAGTACACAAACACAATGTGTATTACGCAAGATGTGGTTTGGCCATTCCTCTCCAAAACAACATTTCATATGAATTTTAACACCAAAGTACCAAAATGTGTTATTTTACTACCTCTAATTTTAACAAATGTCCGGCACTTCAGAACATCTAGAAAGACTAGATATTAACATTTCAAAAAACTTCTTAGCATTGTCAGCTACATATACAGTAGTGGTGAATAAAACACACACACACATAACAATGGTGAGAGTATGAAAATGTCTTCTAAATATAACCAGTCAGGCATAGAACCTTCTTCTCTTCCTTCTCAGGTCTTCCGCTCCATGTCCTCTAACCTCCTGAATAAATGTGAACTTGTCACTCTTGGTGTCACTTCCAGAGGTGGTCTGACAACTCCATTTCAAAAAGTCATCTACAGAAGACATTTATTTTCTATGATTTCTTTTTAAACAAATGGGAATATACAAGATATGTGATTTTCTAACTCTGTCATACCACGGGAACCTCTTTACATCTAGAAGGGCTAGATTTAGCAAATGTTTTCTTTTAAAGGGTTGGGAGGAAAGTTGAGAACAGCTTTTTCATATTAAATACACAGGCCTTCTATAAACAGCCAGTAAATCTTCCCAAAGTGTGGTGGGCCTTTCAATGGGCCAAATGTGGCATGTTATTCTACCATGTTATTGTACCATTCTTCCAACAACAACTCCTGGTAGGTAGAACCAAGACCAACCCTCACCAATGGGTGCTAACTGTTCCACCCATCATGCTTGGGGGACTCCACTCACCTTCCTGCAGTTAAGGCCTTAGTCCAGTGTCATCAGGACTAGGTAGGTCTCGCCCAACTGGGACAGAGTGGTCACCCCAGGACCCGGATCTGTGTGGCTCCATGGCCTAAACAGGCTGCCGAGCCTGCGTCCGTAGACCTGCCTTCTCAGGCCTACACACCCTATAAACGGCCTCTGCACCGTCCCAGTGGCTACCATATTTCCCACCCCCCCATACCTGCCGCCACCCAGAGGCGCTGCATCCAGGTGGCACTCAGGGCTTCCTCTAGGCCCAGCAGGGTTGGGCCTGAAAACCCCACACATAGCAGAGTCCTGGCAGGGTCATTGCAGGGTTCAGGCTGAGAGACGGCAGCCGCGATCAGGTCATCTCAGAAATAATATTCCATTGGATATACCACAGTTTGTTTATTCATTCACCTATTGAGGGACATCCTGATTGCTTCCAGTTTTTGGCACTTATGAATAAGGCAGCTATAAACATCCACGTGCGGGTTTGCATGTGGATATACGTTTTCAACTCTTTTATGTAAGTACCCAGGAGTGTGATTGCTGAATCATATGGTAAGACTGTGTTTATTTTTGTAAGAAGCTGCCAACCAGCAATGAGTGAGAGTTTCTGTTGCTCCACGTCCTCACCAATGTTTGGTAGTGTCAGGTTTTTTGTGAGGTTTTGTTTATATATTTTTTGGATTTTAGCCATATAGTTGTATAGTGGTAACTCATTGTTTTGATTTAAAATTACCAGCCAGGTGTGTTGGCTCACGCCTGTAATCCCAACAGTTTGGGAGGCTGAGGCAGGTGGATCACCTGAGGTCAGAAGTTCGAGACCAGCCTAGCCAACAAGGTGAAACCCCATCTTTACTAAAAAATACAAAAATTAGCCAGGTGTGGTGGTAGGCGCCTGTAATCTCAGCTACTCGGGAGGCTGAGGCAGGAAAATTCCTGGAACCCAGGAGGCAGAGGTTGCACTGAGCTGAGACCACACCATTGCACTCCAGTCTGGGCTGACAACAGTGGGACTCCATCTCAAAAATAAACAAATAAATAAATAAATAAATAAATAAATAAATAAAATTACCGACATATAATGTTGGTCATTTATTCGTATGCTTAATTGTCATCCATAAATCACTTTGATGAGGTGTCTATTCACATCTTTTGCCCATTTCAGTTGGATTGTTTTCTTGTTATTGAGTTTTTAGAACTCTTTGTATATTTGGGATACAAGTCTTTATTAGATGTGTGTTTACCAAGTACTTTCTCCCAATCTGTGGTTTTTCTTTTCATTATCTTAATAGTGTCTTTCTCAGGGCAGAAAGTTTTAATTTTAATGAAGCCCAATGGCCTATTTTTTTTTCATGAATTATGCTTTTGGTGTTGCATCTGAACAGTAATCACCAAATGCAAGGTCATGTAGATTTTTCTTCTTTAGCCTGGTAATAGATGGTGGATTACATTGATCAATTTTCCAATAATAGAGCCAGCCTTGCATTCCTGGAATAAATCCTGGTATATAAGTCATTTTCTATATTGCTGATACTATTTGCTAGTATTTTATTAAGAGTTTTTGGTCAGGCATGGTGTTTCATGTCTGTAATCCCAGCACTTTGGGAGGCTATGGTGGGAAGCTCACTTGAGCCCAGGAGTTTGAGACCAACCTGGGCAACATAGTGAGATCTTGTATCTACAAAAAAAAAAAAAAAAAAGCCAGGGATGGTGACCCATGCTACTCAGGAGGCTGAGGTGGGAGGATGGCTTGAGTCTGGGAGGTTGAGGCTACAGTGAGCCGTGATCATGTCACTGCATTCCATCCTGGGTGACAGAGTGAGACCCTGCCTCAAAAAAACAACCAAAAAAAGAGTTGTTACATTCATATTTATAAGGGCTATTGGTCTGTGGTTTTCTTTTCTTGTACTGTCTTTGTCTGGTTTTGATATTAGGTAATACCATAAATGAATTTACAAAATGAATTGGGAAGTGTTCTCTCTTCTGTCTTTTGGAAAATAATATGTATAATCGATGTTAACTTTTTTTAAGTGTTTGGCAGACTTCTCTAGTGAAATCACCTGGGCACACATACTTCTTTCTAGGGAGCTTGTAAATGACAAATTCAATTTGAGGAAGCAGTTCGTTCATGTTGTCTTATTTATGAATGCAGAGTTGTTTGTAGTATTCCCTCATTATCCTTTGGATGTCTACATGGTCTGTGTTAGGTTTTGAAAGGAAGGCAAGGGTTAAAGAAAGACACAGGGAATGCGGCGGCTCTACAGCAAATGCAGGCTTTATGTCCAGCATAAGACCTACAGAAGTGGGGAACCAGCTTAATGCCAGTGCCCGCTGCTGCTTACAGGTTGGGTTACTTATAGATATGGGTGGAAGAGGTCTGGGCAGTATGGCTTGCTGCCCTGGAGAACGTTGATAATGTGTTCCCAGGATGAGGTGGTTCTGGCCCTTGTTCTGGCAGAATATGGTGTTCCTTGCACTTGCTCCCAGCAGAATATGAGGCAGGCTGTTTCTCATGGCTCCAACCCCCACGGAATGTTTTACTTTCACCAAGGTCTGCGAAATGGCGGGGGACTTACAAAATGGTGCAGTTTGGACTAACATTCTGTGTTGATATTCCCCCATTTCATTCCTGATATTGGTAGTTTATATGCTATTTTCCTTCGTTGTAAATCTCCCAAGAGATTTGCCAGTCTTATGGGTCTTTTTTCAAATAGCTGGCTGTTTGTTCTATTGATTTTCCCATTTTTCTGTTTCCAGTTTTATTGATTTTTGCTGTTTATTTCCTTCTTTTCTGCTTGTTTTGGGTTTACTCTGCTCTACTTTTTCTATGCTCTTAAAGGGGGAGCATAGCAACTGCTCTTTTTTTTTTTTTTTTTTTTTGACAGAGCCTCACTCTGTTACCCAGGCTGGGAGTGCAGTGGTGCGATCTCGACTCACTGCAACCTCCACCTCCCAGGTTCAAGCCATTCTCCTGCCTCAGCCTTCTGAGTAGCTGGGACTACAGGCATGTGCAACCACACCTGGCTAATTTTTTTGTATTTTTAGTAGAGACAGGGTTTCACCATGTTGGTCAGGCTGGTCTCAAACTCCTGACTTCAAGTGATTTGCCCACCTTGGCCTCCCAAAGTGCTGGGATTACAGGTGTGAGCCACCATGCCCGGCCTCTTCCTTTCTAATTATATTAGTTTCCTATTGCTGCTGTGACAAATTACCACAAATTTAGCAGCTTAAAACAACATGAATTTATCATACAGTTCTGAGTGTCAGAAATCCAAAATCAGTTTCACTGAGCTGAAATCAAGGTGTCGGCTGGCTTGTATTCCTTCTGGAGTTGTAGGGGAAAATCCATTTCCTTGCTTTTTCCAGCTTCTAGAGGCTGATTGCGTGCCTTGGTTTGTAGCCCCTTCCTCCATCTTCAAAGCCAGCAGTGCACAGCACCTTCTCTTGGCTCTATCCTGTGCTTCCATCCTTATATATTTTCTCTTTCTGTGGCTGATTCTCCTGACTCCTTCTTATAAGGACCCTTGTGATAATATTGGATCCACCCGGATAATCCAAGATAATCTCATCACAAAAGTGTTAATTTAGTCACATCTACAAAGTCCCTTTTACTATGTTAAGGCAACACATTCACAGGTACTAGAGATTACGAGATTTACATCATTAGGGGGGCTATAATTCAGCCTACCACACTAATGTGTGCATTTAGTGCTTAAATTTCACTTTCATCACTGAATCTCCTTACTGTCACTACCTATGTCTCACAAATTTTGATATGCTGTATTTCCATTTTCACTCCCTTAAATACATTTTTAAAATTTCCCATGAGACTTCCTCTTTGATCTATGGATTATTTAGAAGTGTGTTTTTAGTTTCTAAGTGTTTGGAGAGTTTCCTGTTATCTTTCTGTTATTGATTTGTAGTTTGATTCCATTTAGGCCATAGAACACTCTTTGAGTTTAATTTTAATCTTTAAAACTTTAATCTTTAAAATTTGTTTAGGTTTCTTTTATGGCTCAGGTTATAGTCTATCTTGGTATATGTTCCATGGCATTTGAAAAGAATGTATATTCTGTTGCTGTTAGGTAGAGTGTTCTGTATATGTCAGTTAGATCGTGTTGACTGCTGTCGACTGGTGGTGTTACGTTCTTCTATATCCTTGTATATTTTCCTTTTTTTTTGTAGAGACAGGTTCTCACTCTGTCACACAGGCTGGAGAGCAGTGGCATAATCATAGCTCACTGCAGCCTCATCCTCTTGGGCTCAAGTGATCCTACTGCTTCAGCCTTCCAAGTAGCCAGGACTGCAGGTGCACACCATCTTCCCCAGCTAATTTTGTTGTTGTAGAGATGGGGCCTTGCTATGTTGCCCAGGCTCCTGTTGCAGATTTTTTGTCTACTTGTTCTAGCAGGTATTAATAGAAGGGTGTTAAAGTGTCCAACTATAATTATAGAGTCTGTTTCTCATTTCAGTTCTAACACTTTTTGTGTCACATATTTTGCAGGTCTGTTGTTTGAAACACATACACATACGATCACTATATCTTCTTGATGGACTGATGTTCATCATTATATAATGTCCCTGTCTGTGTCTGGCAATTTTACTAAAAGTAAAATCTTACTTAAAGTAATATCAGATATTACTTTATCTGATATTCGTATGGCCACTCCTGCTTTCCTTTGCTTGCATAATTCTTTTTCCATCCATTTACTTTCAATTTCCATACATTTGAAGTGAGTTTCTTTAGACAGCATGTGGTTGGGTCATGAAATACTATTCTCTGAGTTACATGGCTCAGATAACTCACAAAACCATTTACACCACATCAAAGTGCAGTTGGGGTACACAAGCAAAGCCTCTACTATCAGCTACAAATTCATAGAGCCTGGAACTTCCAGAAAAATCAAGCAAATATAAAGAATCTGAATTTAAAAGCCAACTAATACAATAAAGTAATTTTTAAAAGCCTGATTAAATTTTCAGTTAAAATACTCACATAATACTACACACTTTGAGAACTTTTAGTAATTAAAATAATGGCTTTTAAAACTTACTTAAAACTGTTTAATGAGAACAGGTGACTAGAGAAGCATTTTATACCACAGATGATTAAATGGACTCACCTTGTAAAGGGGTCATGAAAAAGTAAGTTAAAAACAAGTGAAGTGTGTTAACAGATCAGTAAAATAATTTGGAAAACTATACATACTTCAAGAAAATATTAATACATTTCCAAAAACACTAAACGTTAAGCTTTTTGTCTTGAAAAATACACAAAAATGTTTTATTTAAAAGATGATAAAAGTAGAAATTACTCTTTAAAAATCAACAAAGTAAAATTTTGAGATACAAAATGGTATATTAGGGATGGGGGGAGTTTTCTTTTTAAAAAATAATAATGACTAAACGAAACTCATGAAGTTTAATATCAATGTGAAAAATTACTATAAAATGATTTTTAGCCCCACTTGTTAAGAAACTATATTATACAGTATTATATGCTATTTATTTTCTAGAGCACCAAATAATCATCTGACATTAGGCGTTTTACATTGTAAATGAGCTAATTTGTTTATTTATTTATGGAGATAGGTCTCACTCTGTAACCCAGGCTAGAGTGCAGTGGAATGAACACAGCTCCTTGCAGCCTCGACCTCCTGGGCCCAAGCAATCCTCCTGCCTCAGCCTCCTAAGCAGCTGAGACCACAGGTGCACAGCACCATGTCTGGTTAATTATTAAAAAAAAAATTTGTGTGGAGTTGGGGTCTCACCATGTTGCCCAGGCTGGTCTCAAACTCCTGAGCTCAAGCAATTCTCACATCTCAGCCTCCCAAAGTGCTGGGATTACAGGTGTGAGCTACTGGGCCCAGCCCTAATTTGTTTTTAAATCCAAATATAAATCAACAACAGAAGATAGCACTCTAACTTTTAATATTTTAAAATATTTTCTGCATAGCTTCCCCAAATATTAGCATTCTAATTGTGACCAGCATTATGGTTTTTAATGAGCCTAATCCAAGTAAATAATAAACAAATGAGCATGAAAACTGTGAGAAATAACCATTGGTGTATGCTTATGTTCCATATATAGTTATCAAGTTTACCTTTCAATTGCATGTTTAGTTTTTCCTTACAACTTAACACTAGATACAGGAAACTCTAGAAGTCATAAACAAAGACTAAACAAAATCCCCTCTTCTTGCCAAGATGTGTACATGATTGCAGTAGACTTATGCTGAATATAAATATATGTTACATACATGTCTCTTATTCTATACAAAATCTCAGCAAATATTTTCCCACAGAGGAGAGGAATTTGTTCTCTCAAATTGAAAGTTTTTGCCCATTAAAAAGGTTATTTTAAATAGCCCTAAAGAAATATGTTCTGAAAATAACAGTTGTATCATATTCCACTTACTATTTTCTGTTTGAAAACTTCAATAAAATAAGTTTACCATAGTCAATAAGCCTGTGCAATGAACACTGAAAAATAGGGGAAATTTATCCAGAGTGATTGCAAATGAAAATGTGTGCTATTTCAAAATTACATGTACCTCTTTAAAAATCAGGGCAATTAATAGAACACTTATATCATATTAGCTGAATTCAAATTTAGCCCCAACAATAAAGTTTTCTTATTCCTTTATAGTGTTTTACAAAATAATGAATTACTTAATTATCATAATTTTCTTTTGCTACTTATTTCAAATTATAAAGTTAGGACTGCAAATTGATGTAGGTATCTTATATTATTGGTCTACACCTACTTATTTATAAACATTAATGGAAACAATACTGTTTCAATCTACCACAAGGATTTCCTTCTATTTTACAAGCAAGAACTTCTAACCCAGCTCAACAACAAATCACACTTTAAATTTGGGTTTGAAAACATGTATTATTAGAGGCACATTTTTAAAAACAAGTACAGTATGAAATCTTGCTTTTCAGTGAGCCAGTGAATTTTCATTTGTTTGTTTGTTTCTATGAATATTTGGTTTACTTCCTTCTTCTGGGCAAGATTAGTATGCAATTCTCATTCTTTAGCAAGTCAAAAACCTACAGACCTAAACTATATGAAAACAACTTGGTATTGTTAGATGAAGACAGGTAAGCTAACACCAAAAGAACAACTGTACTAAATTTTAACACTATTCTTTAATAGTTCCATTTTCCTGAGTTTGTGTTTGTTCTTTGGCATTGGTTTAGGATATAATCCATTTTTCAGAAGGTGTTCCTTGCTGAGGCGAATTTGGTCACCATGTTAAACCTGGAAAGAGCATAAAGCTTCAAGAGGGCGGAGCAAAGTCTCTTGTATGTAATTATTTTTCTCCAAGATGGAAAGAGCAACAGGTGCACACTCCAGTGTAGAAAGACATCTATTAATTGGCTGCATCTGAACTACATACTGACTAGAAATGCTAATTTTTAACTGCACCTGTTTGGGGGTGTCAGAACAAGGAATTCTTACAGAAAATGTCTTTAGCCTGGCTCCGTGTACCATCAATGATGATGATTGTAGAGGATAAACAGGAGAATCTAATATAAATTCTTCCAGATTAGCAGCTTCAGCCCCTGGATATAATATTAATGTACCAAACTTCCGGCAAACAGTTGAAAGTTCAGGATCTCTTTCTTCACTGAAGCGACGACCAGTCTTCGCTTTGCACTTGTCTTGGGGGAGGCATGCTGCTGGTAGAGGAACTGTCCGCAACATTTTGTGTTCCTCTGCTGGATGCTGAATTATGTACAAGTGGGTAGAGATATGCAAAGGGTGCGCTGGGAGAAATGGACACAAACACACTTTCTGAGGCCGGCTGCAGCGGCTGCACTCAGGCCTCAGCTCGGCCGGCTCCACCTGCAGCAGCCACAGCGCGTCCACACTAGCGTCGTCCACCTCTGCGCCCAGGGCAGCCGTCGCCAGCACCGCGCCGCCCTCCCGCCGCTCCTTGTATTTTGGCGTCTGAGACCTTGAGGCCCCAGGCGGCCGCGCGATGGGTTCCTGGAGTGTTCGCGCCTCTTTCTGCGACTCCATGGCGGACACTCTAGTCAGGCCTTCGATATAATATTTCAATATAGACATAAGGAATAGATTGTATGTGTACATATAGATGTGGATATAACATATGTAACTAAATTAAAACAAAGGTCCATAATTCGGCCCAATTAGAAATCCAGAATGTATATGCCAAAGAATTTATATTACAAAAAGATAAAAGGACACTGATTAGATTTTTTGTCTCTACAACATAAGGTCTAAATTAACTTCAGCATTTGCTGAAATATACCAGCTGACATACTTCATGGACTCAATCAATACTGGGACTCCAATTATACTTGGAGTGGGCCGCAGTGGCTTACACCTATAATCCAAGCACTTTGGGAAGCCGAGGCGAGTGGATCACCTGAGGTCAGAAGTTCAAAACCAGCCTGGCCGACATGGTGAAACCCTGCCTCTACTAAAAATACAAAAATTAGCCAGGCATGGTGGCAGGTGCCTGTAATCCCAGCTACTTGGGAGGCTGAGTCAGGAGAATCACTTGAACCTGTGAAGCGGAGGTTGCCGTGAGCCGAGATAGCATCATTGCACTCCAGCCCGGGCAACAAGAGCGAAACTCCTTCTCAAAAAAATATATATTATACTTGGGGTTCTCACTAAATTTAAATATTGTACCCCCTCTAATCTTAGAAAGGTAACTAAAGTTAAAAAATATTTTGAATAACTATCCCTCACTTTACTGCTTTGGTTGAATTTCCCATAGTTTTGTACCCATTGCTTTAAAGTATCTCATATTGGACACAGACTCTCTGACACAACAAATAATAAATTAAAGTTAAAATTTTGGCACTTAAAAAATGGCTTGATAAAATGGGACCCTATAAATCCCTCTTTAAAATAGTTAATATGGCACAATTTAAGTTAGAATAGGCCCTTCAAGGATTAAGACTTGTTATACAGAACCTGATTATGAAAGGGGATAATTATCCCCACTGCTTCTCCATTTAACAGCTCAATTTTGCCTATTTGAGCCCTTTGGGAGGCCAAGACAGGAGGATTGCTTAGCCCCAGGAGTTGAGACCAGCCTGAGCAACATAGTGAGACCCTATCTCTACAAAAATTTTAAAAATTAGCCAGGTGAGTTGGTGTGTGTCTGTAGTCCTAGCTACTCAGGAGGCTTAGGTGAGAGAATCTTTTGAGCCCAGGCGTTCAATGCTGCAGTAAGCTATGATCACACCACTGCAATCCAGCCCAGCCGACAGAGCAAGACCTTGTCCCTAAAAAATAAAATAAAATAATAAAAAGTAATGGAGATTATTGCCTTCTCCTAGAGGCAGTTGTTTCCTATTAGTCAACTCCTTGATCCACTCACTCCCCAGCGCCCTCCCCACCACTCCTTCAAGCTTCCGCCCACCGACCTCTTGTCTTATGTCTCTGACCATGACCACCCCTTCCCCTTGGTTATACACACATACACGAATGTACACATATATTATTAATGTATCAGCCATACTGTTCAACAATATGACTGCCAGACCTGCCACTTTGATATATATATAATTCAGACTTTTAACCCACTTTACAACTCCACCAAGATTATATTAAACACCCTCCAAAATTTCAGATCTACTTTCTTGACTAATGATGTACACATGAAAAACTTACTGATGGGCCAGACTGCAATGACTCCTCATATATCCACTTGTGTTCTTCCTTCTTACTCTCATAGTAAAACATTTTCTAGGCTGTTTAGGTGAGCTTATGCCTCACTCTCTAAATACATCCACTATCACTACCCCAGGTTTCTTGCAATGATGCCAAATAAGCACGGGGCCAATGGCTCTTACTGTGTTTTCTTATATTCTGTATTTGTCTATTTGGCATCCAGGCACCTGGAGGCTTCATCAAAGTTTACATTTTCCTTTGCTGATGCTTCAACTCATCCTACAAAACTATGTTCCATGTAGATCTGGCCCATCTTGAGGCTATTGTTCCTGCGTTCATCCTCCCATGGTCACGTTTCTTGGCCAACAGAACCACAGAAACTGGTCTGCCATGAGTTAACGTTTAGTCCAAATCATTTTTCCACTTTGGCTCTGCTTCAAATGGGGCTGGGCTGGTGATACTGAAGACAATCAATGCACCTATAAATTCCAGACAGTGGGCTCTTGTCATTTTCCCAATCTTTCCTCATCGCAATATTCCACAGCTGCAGGTGTGCCAAGGCCTCTGAGTCCCAGTGGAGCTCCTTCAGTGCACAGTTCACACAATGGTGAACTGGCTTGGAGATGCCAAGAGGAGTTCTGGTGCACACAGTGTGTGATGATGATTGTCTTGCCCGTGCCCAGGTCACCCATACCGGCAGCTGGTACAGGCTGACACACTGTGCTGGCCACAGTTCAGGGCTAGAGAGAGACTCCAGGAGTGCAAGTATGCTCTCGTTTTAAGTTCTTCATTTTGATTCATCTCTTCATTGGCTGGATTTCATTGTAACATAGTTTTCAAGAAGGTAGAAGAGAACTACGTTCCGTTCCCTATATCCTTTGATAAGAATGTCTGCCTATTTCCTTTACAGTCAAACATCATCTCGTTTGGCAAAATATGTGTTAGTAAAACTTTTCTCAGAATACTGAATGCGTTGATCGACTTCCTCTGGCATTGGACACAGTGGTGGAAAAGGCTGAGGCCCTGATGGGTAATTTAGGCTCCATTCTCTGTTCCAAGATCCCACTGAAGGTCTTAGGCATGAATTCAGAACACCCAGCCAAGGGTGTATCCCACTCTGCTGAGCTTCATCTTGGTCCCTTAGCTCATCTTAGATGAGTGGGAAATGCCAGACCCTGGTGCTCCTTCCTCTTGTTGATAAAAACTCTCGTCTAAAAGAGTTTCTACTTATACCTTGGCTGCTTTCCTTCAAATCTTAGAGAGGATTTTCCACATTTTGTCATCTCATGCTTCTTTATTCAGAACTGCTTGTAGAAAAATAAAGTAACCATTCTTGTGAGTTCTTTAAAGGTGCTAGCTGACCAGTTAGGAAATCCACAACCCTTCCAAGTAAATAGTGTGAAAGTAGCTCAAGAAGATCCAGAAAATTCCTGGAGTTTTGTTTTGAGGAAATGAGTTTTGCCTTCTTATTCATTCCCACTGTGGAAATTCTGAGTTTCATCAAGCATAATCTTTTGTAAGTTATAATTGTTTTCTAGGTATATGCTGGGAGATTTTCACTGTTGTCATTAAGAATAAAAGTGTTGCAATTTTTCCCAGTTCAAGCATGGAAGAAAATTTATTCAGGAACTACAGACAGAGTAAATAATACTGTGCACAGACGAGTTAACAAATTAATTTTCCTAATATCCCTCAAACAATATCTGTGAAGATTATTTAGGGAGAAGTGAAGATAGGCAAAACCCAATTATCCAACATCACATTAAGTTGCTTAACTTGCAAAGTTTTCACAGAAATATTTTCACAGAATTAGAGAATGTTATCAAATATATAATGAAAAATATCTCAGTAGCCCAGTCCATCTTCCATCAGGTGAGCCTTCGACAAGATTTAAACATCTTTTTATCATTCTTCTGAAAGCAATCTATACCGATTATCTGGTATAGATTTTCTGCAAAGGAAAACTGGTCTCTCAGAGACTTGAGTCTCTTTAAGGCTTCAAAAAGGGCTTTCAGCAAGTATTTCCTTCTTGTAAAATAGTAGGATTCAGGGTAAATTACTTGCGATCTTAAATCATACTGGCAGCTTGTCTTGCCTTCAGGGCTCAAGTAGAAGATCTTTGTCATGACACACACTTTTTTAGTGTAACCACCAATTTTTGCCAGCTTCTGCTTTAAGGTTAGGGCAGTTTGTGTAGAATAGCCTTTAAACTCCTCATCCTGTACCATGTGGAAGGTGTATAGGACTGGAGGCTTGTCCTGGGAAATCAGAAGAGCATCACAGAGGACTTTGTGGTTCTCTTGCAAGCCCAGATCCAAAGACCAGCTCCTAGAGAAGATC
This sequence comes from Pongo pygmaeus, assembly GCF_028885625.2. NCBI lineage: Eukaryota > Metazoa > Chordata > Mammalia > Primates > Hominidae > Pongo > Pongo pygmaeus. The sequence goes on from NC_072392.2 coordinate 51,367,289, forward strand.
AGTGAGCCCTTTCTAACAGAGCCCATTTCTTCACATATTAATTGCTTAAGTCCTTCATGTTGTAAGAATAGTTTTCTGCAAAGGTTTTCTGGAGTATACGTTACCCTTCCTGATAGCCCTGAATAAGGAAATAATAATAATAAATAATAAAACACTAGGAAGTTCCCATTTAAGCCATGGCAAAGTAGCTTGTAAAAGACAAATCCTCCCATCAAAAACACTGTAAAAGTTGTATAAAATATATTAAACAATAATTTAAAGAACTAGAAAGCACCAATAAAAGCAGTATTTGAACTGCCACAGTCTTTGATAGAGGTGAAACACAGAAAGTAGCTTCACATTCACCCCTGCTTTTTCCCTAAGTAGATTTTCCATATCATGGCATAGGTAAATAGAACCCAAGGAGAAATCATCAGTCTTATTAGGCTGAGGAAAAGAAGTAAGAAGAGCTGGAATATGAGAAGTAAAATCTCAGAGAAAATGAAGCTGCAGAGAAGAAGCCAAAGTCTACATACAAATTTCCCTCAACTCATTGGCTAATACAGGTCAGATGCTGGAAACACAGAAGAAAATATCAACTGAGAGACTAAAGAGCTGAATGTAAGTTTCTTCAGCCTCATGGTGCTCAGGAAACACAGACTGGAATTCCAGTCCCAAAAGAGTGGAGGGATCTTGGTAAATACCAGAGACATTATGGCAATAGAAAAGCCATGACCTAATAGTAAGGGCAAAATTAAAAACTATTATACCTAGAAAAGCATAAAAAAAACTTCAAAGGAATAAAAGCAATCTATCTACCTGCCAGAAGTAAATATAGCCCTTTTTGGAGAAACGTAATATCTATCAAAGTCTCTACAATTTGTAATCCATGATACAATAAAAAATTATGAGACAGAATAAAAATCAGAATGAATTACTAGAAAACAGGAGAAAAACCAGATCAGAGAAAAAGACTGACAAGTGCTTCAGATATTGTAGTTATCAAAGAGGGACTTTAAAATAACTGTAATATATTTAAAAACAAAAAATAATAATAAAATAGATGAAAAGATGAAGATGTACTTATTCTCTTACAGGCTTAGAAAAACTAAAATTGATGGATAAAAATTGTGTGGACATTCCTTAACTGAAAAATACAGTATGTGGTATTAGGAACTTATTTGATAATGTTTAACAGCAGACAGAGCATAGCAGAAAACAGGACTAATCAATGGGAAGACAGGATGGTAGCAAAAGTCCGAACTCAAACTCAATGAAAAAAAAAAAAGGTAAAAACAGAAGATAAAAGATATGTCAGAAACCATCAAAAGGTCTAGCAAATTTATAATATGAGTCCCACAAAGAGAAAGGAGAGAAAAATAAGATAAGCAATATTTGAAGAGACAAACATTTATACTTTTTTTTTTTTAAGTTGATTAAAGATATCCCTCACAAATACAAGAGTATACCAATCCTTCTCAAACTCTTCCAAAAAATTGAAGAGGAGGAAATACTTCCAAACTCATTTTATGAGGTCAACATTACCCTGATCATGAAGTCAGGCAAGGACTCTACAAAAAAAAGAAAATTACAGGCCAATATCACTGATGAAACTAGATGCAAAAATTCTCAACAAAATGCTAGCAAACCAAATTCAACAGCACATTAAAAGGATCATTCGGCCTGGTGCAGTGGCTCATGCCTGTAATCCCAGCATTTTGGGAGGCCAAGGTGGGTGGATCACCTGAGGTCAGGGGTTCAAGACCAGCCTGGCCAACATGGTGAAACCCTGTCTCTACTAAAAATACATAAAATTAGCCAGACATGGTGGCAGGTGCCTGTAATCCCAGCTACTCAGGAGGCTGAAGTAAGAGAATCGCTTGAACCCAGGAGGTGGAGGTTGCAGGGTGGCAAGATAGCGCCATTGCACTCTAACCTGGGTAACAAGAGTGAAACCGTGTCTCAAAAAAAAAAAAAAAGAAAAAAAAAGGATCATTCATCGTAATAAGTGGGATTTATCCTTGGGATGCAAGCATGGTATAATGTGAAAATCAATAAATGTGATATACCACATTAATAAAATGAAGGGCAAAAACTATATGCTCATATTAATGGATACAGAAAAAGCATTTGACAAAATTCAACATTCTGTAATTTTAAAAAACCTCTTAACCAATTAGGTATAGAAGGAATGTACCTCAACACAGCAAAGACCACATATAAAAAACCTACAGCTAACTTCATACTCAACAGTGAAACATTGAAAGTTTTCATCTAAGATCAGGAACAAAACAAGGATGCCCATTTCACCACTTCTATTCAATATGGAAGTCCTAGCCAGAGCAATTAGGGAAGAAAAAGAAATAAAAAGGATCCAAATTGGAAAATAAGAAATTAAATTATCACGATTTGCCCACAATGTGAACTTATATATAGAAAACCTTAAAGATGCCACCAGAAAATGATCAGAACAAATAAAAGAATTGGGTAAATTTTCAGAACACAAAAATCAGTAGCATTTCCATACACTAACAACAAATTATCCTAAAAAGAAATCAAGAAAACACTCCCATTTACAATAGCTACAAAAAATACTTGATAATAAATGTTATCAAGGAGATGAAAGATCTCTATATTGATATCTATAAAATGCTGATGAAGGAAATTGGAAAAGACACAAATAAATGGAAAGATAGCTTGTGTTCATGGATTGAAAAAATCATATTGTTAAAATGTCCACACTACCCAAAGTGATCTACAAATTCAACGAAAACCCTATCAAAATTCCCATGTCATTTTTCACAGAAAAATGATTGTATACCTAGAAAACCCTAAAGACTCATCCAAAAAGTGCCTAGATCTGAAAAATGAATTCCATTAAGTTTCAGGATACAAAACCAATGTACACAAATTAGCACTGCTATACAGCAACAGTGACCAAGCTGAGAATCAAATCAAAACCTCAATCCCTCCTACAACAGCTGCAAAATAAAATAAAATACCTAGCAATATACCTAGCCAAGGAAGTGAAAGATCTCTACAAGGAAAACTACAAAACACTGCTGAAAGAAATCATGGATGAAACAAACAAATGGAAACACATCCCATGCTCATGGATAGGTAGAATCAATATTGTGAAAATGACCATACTGACAAAAGCAATTACATCAATGCAATTCCCATCAAAATACCATAATCATTCTTCACAGAACTAGAAAAAACAACCCTAAAATTTATATGGCACCAAAAAAAGAGTCCACATAGCAAAAGCAAGACTAAGCAAAAAGAACAAATCTGGAGGCATCACATTACCTGACCTCAAACTATACTACAAAGCTATAGTTACCAAAACAGCATGGTTCTGGTATAAAAATAGGCATGTAGACGAATGGAATAGAATAGAGAACACTGAAAGAAAGTCTAATGCTTACAGTTCAATTGGATCTTCAACAAAGCAAGCAAAAACAAAGTGGGGAAAGGACACCCCATGCAACAAATGGTGCTGGGATAATTGGCAAGCCACATGTAGAAGAATGAAACCAGATCCTCATCTCTCACCTTATACAAAAACCAACTCAACATGAATCAAAGACTTAAATCTAAGACCTGAAACCATAAAAATTCTACAAGATAACATCAGAAAAACAATTCTAGACATTGGCTTAGGCAAAGAGTTCATAACCAAGAACCCAAAAGCAAATATAACAAAAACAAAAATAAATAGATGAGACGTAATTAAACTAAAAGCTTCTGCACAGCAAAAGAAATAGCAGAGTAAAAAGACAATCCACAGAGTGGGAGAAAATATTTGCAACCTATGCATCTGACAAATGACTGATATCCAGAATCTATGAGGAACTCAAACAAATCAGCAAGAAAAAAACAAAGAATCCCATCAAAAAGTGGGCAAAGGATATAAATAGACAATTCTCAAAAGAAGATATACAAATGGCCAACGAACATGAAAATATGCTCAACATCACTGATGATCAGGGAAATGAAAATTAAGACCACAATACCATCTTACACCTACAAGAATGGCCATAATTAAAAGTCAAAAAATTATAGATGCTGGCATGTATGCACTGAAAAGGGAATTCTTTTATACTGCTGGTGTGAATGTAAACTATTACAACCACTATGGAAAAAAAGTATGGAGATTCATTAAGGAATTAAAAGTAGAACTACCATTTGCTCCAGCAATCCTACTACTGGGTATCTACCCAGAGGAAAATCAGTCATTTCATGAAAAAGACATTTGCACACACATTTATAGCAGCACAATTTGCAATTCCAAAAATATGGAACCCGCCTAAATACCCATCAACCATCAAGTGGTTAAAGAAAATGTGGTATATATACACCATGGAATACTATCAGTCATAAAAAGGAATGAAATAATGGCATTCGCAGCAACCTGAATGGGGTGGGAGACCATTATTCTAAGTGAAGTAACTCAGGAATGGAAAACCAAATATTGTATGTTCTCACTCATAAGTGGGAGCTAGGCCATGAGGACACAAAGACTAAGAATGATACAACGGACTCTGGGGACTCAAGGGGAAGGGTGGGAGCGGAATGAGGGATAAAAGACTACACACTGGGTGCAGTGTACATTACTTGGGTGATAGCTGCACCAAAATCTCAGAAGCCACCAATAAAGAACTTATTCATGTAACCATAAACCACCTGTTCCCCAAAAACTAGTGAAATAAAAATTTTAAAAATTAACATATAGGATACCTAGGAAAAGCATACATTTTAAAAGTGCTTACTACACAAAATAAATAAATTTTTGAAACCAATCTGCTTTGTTCTCACAAGAAAATAAAAATAGACTGAAATAAGGATCTGAAATATAAGTCAGACTAATATTGAGATGCCAGCTATTGAATTTAGGATTCCTTAAAAATATCTTACCAAAATTAACACCAAAGGAAACAGAAAGAGTGGGCAATCCTTTTGTTAAAAAATCAGAAATATGTCAGGCACAGTGGCTCAAGCCTGTAATCCTAGAGCCTTGATAGGCTGAGGCAGGTGGATCACTTGAGCCCAAGAGCTTGAAGCTACAGTGAGCCATGATCACACCACTATACTTCAGCCTGGGTGACAGAGCCAGTTCCTGATTCAAAAAAGAACTAGGAGTCTTCCCACAAAGGGAAGACAAACCATTTTACAGGCAAATTCCACCACAATTTCAAGCATATCATTCTAATCTTATATAAATTTTTTCAAAGGATGGAAAAAGAGGAAACTCATTTTGAGTTCAGCACAATTTTAATACAAATACTAGACAAAGAAAGAGAGAAAACTATTCTTAGGCCTTGTCACTCGTGGATTTAGATGTAGAAATTCTAAATTAAGTATTAGCAGCTGAATAAAAATGTGTAAAAAAGATAATACTGCAAGACGGAACTGAGTTTGTTCCAGGAATGCAAAAATGGCTTAATAGAAAATATTAAACATCATTTGCCAATCAACATATTAAAAAGAAAAGCATATAATCATGTCAACAGAAGTAGAAAGTGTGTTTGATAAAATTCAGTATTCACCCATGATAAAAAAAAAGAAAAAACATTTAGTAAACTAGAAATATCATTAAACTTCCTTAGCCTGATAAGGGTATATTCAAAGTACCTAAGGAAAACCTCAATTTCTTTTTTTGTTTTTATTATACTTTAAGTTCTGGGGTAGATGTGCACAATGTGCAGGTTTGTTACATAGGTATACATGCGCCATGTTAGGCAAACCTCAATTTAAATGGGAAAGCCATAGACACACTCTCTTTAAAATCTGAACTAAGACTATTTGCATTAAGAATTGTCTAAAAGTCTTCATCAGTTCATTAGGACAAGAAAAAAAGACATTAAAGGCATAAAGATTGGAAAGGAAAAGACAAAACATTTTATGATCCGCATATTTGTTTATACAAAATGTAACTAATCCATGGACAAATTATTTAAAATAATAAGGCAACCTAACAATGTGGCCTTATATAAACTCAATATGTAAAAATCAACTGCATTTCTACACATCAGCAGTAAACAAGAAAATGGAACTTTTAAAGAAAAATATCTTTACAGCAACAAAAATAAAAGGAACCTAGACATAAGTGTAATAAAAGATGTACAAAATGTGTACACAGAAATTTATGAAACTATACAGGCATTAAAGAAGATATAAATAAGTAAACAGATTTCCTATGCTCAAGGATACAACTTAATGATATAAATATGCCATTTCTTCCCAAATGTATCTAGAGATGCATTGTAACTGTGAATCAAAATTCCAAAAGCTTTTTGGCACTTAAGCACATTCTAAAATGTGTATAGAAGATTAAATGATTAAAAATTGCCAAGACACTCTCAAAGAAAAACTAAAGGGCTTACGCTACCAGATATCGATACTTAGTATAACATTACAGTGGCAGGGACAGACAACTTGATCAAGGAAACATAATAGCGATTCTAGAAAGAGGATTATCTATAGATATACAGTTGACCCTTGAACAACATGGGTTTGAACTGCATGGGCCCACTTACACCAGGATCTTCTTCCACCTCTGCCACCCCGAGATAGCAAGACCAACCCTTCTCTTCCTCAGCCTACACAACGTCAAGGCAATGAGTATGAAGACCTTTAAATGATCCACTTACACCTAATGAATAGAAAATATATTTCCTCTTCCTTATGACTTTCTTAATAATATTTTCTTTCTCTAGCTTACTTTATTTTAAGAATATAGTATATGATAAATACACAAAATATGTGTTAATTGACTACATTATTGGTAAGGCTTTGGGTCAAAAGTAAGCTATTAGTAGTTAACTTTTTGGAAAGTCAAAAGTTATACACAGATTTTCAACTGCATGCGGGTTTGTTCAAAGGTGAATTGTACTTAGTAATATGCTGAGAGTGGCATGGCAGATCGTGGTGAAAGTGAGACTTTTCAGTGTTACGCCTGGGAAAGTGGTTATCCACATGGAATAAAATGAAATAGCATGCTACATTACTGTCTATTGATATGGATTGTGTATTTACTTATTTATTTGTTTGTTTGTTTATTACTTATTGAGACAAGGTCTCATGCTGTTGCCAAGGCTGGAGTGCAGTGGTGTGATCTCAGCCCACTGCAACCTCCACCTCCTGGATTCAAACGATTCTTGTGCCTCAGTCTCCTGAGTAGCTGGGTCTACAGGTGTGCACCACCACACCTGGCTAATTTTTGTATTTTAGTAGAGACATGGCTTCACCATGTTGGCCAGGCTGATCTCTTGGCCTCAAGTGATCTGCCCACCTCTGGATTGTGTATTTAAATGTTAAATGTTGAGTGCAAAACTTTAAAAAGTTTAGGAGAAAATTAAAAGAAATATCCTTATAATCCTAGTGTATAGAAGGATCTCTTACACAAGGCACAAAGAGCACTAAACCACAACATTTTAAATGACAGTTTTGCCTACATTAAAATTTAAAACTACTACTTATGAGAGTATACCTTAAGAAAAGAGAAAATGCAAGCCACCAGCTTGGAGAAAACATTTGGTAATTGTTAATACCTATGACTAAAAGAGGATTTTATTCTAGAATCTCTAAATTACTCCTATAAATCAATAAGAAAAAGACAAAGCTTATTAGAAAAATGGGCAAAGACAAAATAAACACTGCACAGAAGATGAAATATATATGGCCAGTAAGTATATGGAGAGATGCTCAACCCAATCAATAACCAAGGAAATGCACATTACAAAGAGATACCATTTTATACACAGTTGATTGAGAAGAAGGAGGTCAAGAGAAGGAGAACCATAAACAAGAAAAATTTGACAATTGGAGAAGATGTGGCATTTCTAATATATTGTTGATGGGAGTAACTTGACCTATCTACTTTCAGAACAATTTGGCATTATCTTATTACTTGAATATTCACACACCTCCTGAGCCAACAATTCTACTCCTACTTAGGCACCCAAGAGAAAATCTTGCACATATGCACTAGAAGACTGACTAAGAATGTTCAAGGTAACACTGTTCATGTCGCGGAATGCAGGAAATAACTCAATTGCCCATCATCAACAACAACAACAAAAACAGATAGATCAATCAGAGATCCTGAGTACTGATGGCATTTCTTCAGTAACTGAACATAGCGATGCCTGAAGGTGGGCCTCAATCAAGACTGCTCAGTGACATGATATATATGCTTTCTTTTTTTTGTTTGTTTAAACTAAACTGACTTGGGTTGCTCTTACTTCCAAGTAAACGAATTTGTATTGCACCAAGAAAATTCTAACCCAAATATAAAGAAATAGGATTTGACAGATTCAATGACTTAAAACACCAAAGAATTCCCATAAACACAAGAATGTGCTTTCAGAACAAATTTCAAGACTGAGCTGGTTTGAAGAGAAAGAGATTTGACTACAGTCACATCAACAAATCCAAACAAGCCAGAATGAAACTACCTGGACAGTGATGTCTCTGCCGTTCCCATTCCAAAAGAGGCCAACTGTGAGGAGCAGGTGATGACATATTTATTTGAGAGAACAGCTCTTTATATGACCTGGAAAATTCTTAGAAAACAAAAAAAAATCACATTCTTAATTTCACAGAAGGGAGACCCCAACTAACTAATGCATAGTATTATATATTAAAAGTCTACTTGTAACTGATTCTGTTTTTCAAAAAAAAATTTATGTTAGATATTGTGGTTAGATTCTTAGGTCAGATACAAATTGCAAAATTAACTTTTGATGCCACTGAAACACTATATTTCGAATGAAAATTAACAGTAAAAATGCATTAATAGTAATTTAATGCATTACCATATAATTGGGTTTATTTCTAAAGCAGTTAAAATGAGACGTGATGGCTAGTGAAGGAAAGCTGACTTTTGTGCAGATTCTGAGGAAGAAGCTTACATTTTCAGACATTTTGTAAGTTGCTAGTACTGGTGCAATTGCTAGTACTGGTCCAATTTCATTTGAGGCTTTCTTTTTTCCAAAACCAGATAAAATAACAGCATTATTCCTTCCTTACTGGTACAAATTAGGGCTACAATTTGGCTCACAAATATGAGAAGAAAAAGGAAGCGGTTTTACAGGAATTGAATAGAAAGGGACGCCAGGCATGGTGGCTCACACCTGTAATCCCAGCACTTTGGGAGGCGGGTGGATTGCCTGAGGTCAAGAGTTCGAGACCAGCCTGGCCAACATGGTGAAACCCCGTCTCTAGTAAAAATACAAAAAATTAGCTGGGCGTTGTGGTGGGCACCTGTAATCCCAGCTACTCTGGAGGCTGAGGCAGGAGAATCGCTTGAATCCGGGAGGCGGAGGCCGCAGTAAGCCGAGATCCTGCCATTGCACTCCAGCCTGGGTGACAGAGCAAGACTCCGTCTCAAAATAAATAAATAAATAAATAAATAAATAAATAAATAAATAGAAAGGGGACAAGAAACATGAAGGAGCAAGTAAGTAAAAGAGGCAAATGTTCCTGAAAGAAAGCAATGGTTACTTACTGAAATAGAGCTCAGAAACAAAAAGGAAAAGGATTAAACGGGTTTTCCTTCAACTCTAACAAAGACGTGGTAGGGAGGAAACTTCTGGGTTTAATTGGGTCTTTGCACCAGGTAGGGCTACTAAAAGTAGATCATGTGCTTATTTTATGAAATTCTATCTTCTTCTAAGGGTGTAGAAGAAAACAAGTGGCAGGGAACTTTTTTTTTTTTTTTTTTTTTTTGAGACGGAGTCTCGCTCTGTTGCCCAGGCTGGAGTGCAGTGGTGCTATCTCTGGCCCACTGCAACCTCCGCCACCTGGCTTCAAACGATTCTCCTGCCTCAGCCTCCTGAGTAGCTGGGACCATAGGCATGTGCCATCACACCCGGCTAATTTTTTGTATTTTTAGTAGAAATGGGGTTTCACCATGTTAGCCAGGATGGTCTACCCCAATACCCCTGACCTCGTGATCTGCCCGCCTCGGCCTCCCAAAGTGCTGGGATTACAAGCGTGAGCCACCGCGCCTGGCCGAGGCAGGGAACTATTGATTGTATCCACCAGAGATTAATAGATTAGGTGCTGAAATTTGAGGACTATTGATCTTGCCCCAAATCCCAAAGAGAAAACCTCCCTGCCACCCAAGCCAAATGCATTCCTGTTGCAAATCCCCCCATTCTCAACTTGGTTCAGCCTCCACCATGAACTGGATCCATTCCTTCCTGGTCAACTGCATCACACGGTTATCTTTCACATGCCAGGAATCAGGCTCTTTAGCAAACACTGCACAGCAGAAGCGCTCCACTCTGAGGGCACAGACATATCCACAAAGACTTCCTTTATCATACACTCCAAGGAATTTGCATGAATAATTTATCTTCTTCTTCTCCACACAGAAGTGATGCACAGGCATCTTGCTAATGGAGTTTTCGATTTCTCTTTCTAACTTATCGAGGTCACTCATCTCTGCTTTAAAGCCAATTATTTCTTTATCTTCATTTAAACCAATGAACAAATATCCTCCATCAGTATTTGCAAATGCAGAAACATATTGAGGAAGAATCTCTTTAATTCTTTGTAACAACTTTTCTGTCGAGAAGTTTTTAATTTCAACATGTGTGGATTCAGTAAAGGTCAATTTTTCTTTCCGATCAAGTTCTGTTCTGTCAAAAAAGCCCCCAGCCAAGGCCTTCATGTTACTTTCTTCTTGTATATCAACACGGGGACTCTCTGTCAGCAATTCTGGTCTTAAATACAATCTCCCTCTAGTCTTTTTCATGTCTTTGAGGAACTCCAGTGCAGCAGCGGCATTCATGACTTTTGCAGATGTTATATCTCTTTTGTACAAATTGGAGCTCAAGGTGGTAATCCGCAGACCAGAGGTGTTCAAGCTCCACGACTTCACAAAAATCAGAAAGTAGTTACCATTCTGCATGAAGTCTAAGTACTCAGGAACAAATAACAGAATGTTACTAAAAGAATTTTCCAAATCTAGTCCTATTCCATCTTTTGTATAACTATAGTCTTCATTCTCAATTTCAGCCTTGATCACTCCCCCTCCAGAATTCAGCAGAGCACACATAGCTCGTGAGACACTTTCATTCTGCTTTTTTCTCAGTTTACAATCCTTCATTTTTTTCCTACTCTTCTCTCCAAGAGTGACTCTTCCCACATCTAGAACCAATTCGGCATAATTCGTTTCCAAATCAACACTGATGTTCATTTTCCCAGCAGCTATGCAGTGTTCAAGCAGAAATTCTTTTCTGTAAAATAGGCAGAGCCGTTAGAATAGGACCTGAACTAGAAAGATAGCAAATTCTGTATTATGAGGCAAATGAAAAAAAATCCTGTGCTGTGTGTATTCCACTAGACTGGTAAGTATATGGGTATGAAGAAACTGGCAAATTTTGAGCTAAGACTATAATAATTTATACTCCTACAGAATTTTCAAATTTGTTACTATAGTTTTATATGATGTATTCTAATTATATAATCTCTTTATCTGCCCTTTTTCTCCTTTCTAGTCCCTAATATTGTACAACCTGTTTTCTCTCTCCTTTTCTTAACCCCTGGAGTGAGTCTATGTTTTTATCTTCTCAGTGAACCAGGCTTTACTTATACATATTATTTCTACTTTTCTTTTTATTTTAATAATTTCAGCTTTTACCTTAATTATCTCCATTTATGTGGATAAATCTTTTGGAAGATTTCCAGTTAAGGTCTAATGACATCCAACATGTCATGTTAATTATTTTTCCTTCCTATAAGAATGAATTAGATTTACAAATTTTGGCCATTAATCTTAAGCAAAGTGCGCTAAGTCATTGTGCCCTTTTTAAATCTAATATCCACATATTTTCAATAAGGAAAATTCTTATATACAAATCACCTGTGCTATGGTTTGAATGTTTGTGTTCCTCCAAAATTCATATGTTGAAATTCTAACTCCCAAGGTGATGAGGTTTTTGGGAGGTGATCAGGTTATGAGGGTGAAACCCTCATGAATGAGATTAGTGCTCTCCTAAAAGGGACCCCAGAACACTAGCTCATCCCTTCCACTATGTGAGAACACAGCAAGAAGTAGGCAGTCTGCGACAGGTAAAGGGCCCTCACCAGAACCCAACAGTGCTGGCATCTTAATCTTAAACTTCCCAGCCTCCAGAACTGTGAGTCATAAATTTCTGTTATTTGTAAGCCACCCAGCTTGTGGTATTTTGTTATGGCAGCCTAAACAAACTAAGACAGTGTGCTTTAGTCTATGTATCCCTAATCCATTAGCTCTGTTCCCTTAAAATCTATTAGGATCACTGCTTTGCTCTAAATGGAAACTTTTAAGTTAAGAAGTGTAACTTAAGTTTAACTTTTTTTTAAGTGTAACTTAACTGTAACTTTCAAGTTAAGAACTGTGACTTAAGTTTAACTTTTTTTAAATGTAACTTAAGTGTAACTTTTAAGTTGAGAAATGTGACTTAAGTTTAACTTTTTTTAAGTGTAACTTAAATGTAACTTTTAAGTTAAGAAGTGTGACAAGTTTAACTTTTTTTAAGTGTAATTTAAGTGTAACTTTTAAGTTAAGCGTAACTTAAGTTTAACTTTTTTTTAAGTGTAACTTAAGTGTAACTTTTAAGTTAAGAAGTGTAGGTTTTCCAAGTGGCATAGAGACAATTGAGAATAAAGTCCATCACAGGTAGTAATTACTATACTAGAAAAGGAATGTAAAGGGGGTCAGAATATTCCTGTCCACTGCTGGACCAAGATCATGCAGATACTCAGCTAAGTCTGTGGATACCGCCTGTGTCCATAGAACTTCCTGATCACATGTAAACAATGTTAACATTAGAGCCCCAAACCATTTGGAGAGTTGGGGTTGAATCCTTTAGTTATTTGTCCATGTTTTCTCTTAGCTCTTTGAAGATATTTAAGACAGTGTCTGTTCTTCATTTTATTAATTTATAAATAAAATCCTATATATTGATCATGTACAATGTGTTTTTTTGAAACTTGTATATATTGTGGAATGGCTATATGGAGCTAACTACCATACGCATTACTTCACATACTTATCGTTTTTTGTGGTGAACATTGCTACTATTTTAGCAACTTTCAAGAATACAGGCCCAGCACAGTGGCTCATGCCTATAATCCAAACACTTTGGGAGACTGAGGTGAGAGGATCGCTTGAAGCCAACAGTTCAAGACCAGCCTGGACAACAAAACAAGACCACATCTCTACAGAAAAGTAAAATAAGATAAAATAAAATAAAATAAAATAAGAATTGGCTGGGCACAGTGGTTTGTGCCTACGGTCCCAGCTACTCAAAAGGCTAAGGTGGGAGGATCACTTGAATCCAGGAGTTCAAGGCTGCAGTAAGCTATAATCATGGCACTGCACTCTAGCTTGGGCAACAGAGAAAGACTCTGTCTCCAAATAAATAAATACATAATAAAGAATACAACATATTGTTAACTATAGTCATCATATTGTACAATAGAGCTCTTGAACTTATTCCTCCTATCTGACATTTTGTATCCTTTAACCAACATTTCCCCAAACCCCATCTTCCCCCAGTAACCACTATTCTACTCTATAATTCTATGAGTTTAACTTTGATAGATTCTACAAATAAGCGAAATCATGCAGTATTTGTCTTTCTCTACTTGGCTTATTTCACTTAACATAATGTCCTCCAGATTCATCCATGTTATCAAAAATGACAGGATTTCCTTCTTTTTCTTAAGGCTATAACTAGTATTTTATTATCTACAAGTACCACTTTTTCTTTATCCTTTCATCTGTTGGTGGACACTTAGGTTGCTTCCATATCTTGCCTATTGTGAATAATGCTGCAATAGACATGAGAGTACAGATATCTCTTTGATAGACAATTTCATTCCCTCTGGATATTTATCCAGGAGTGAGGTTGCTGAATCATATGGTGGTTCTTTTTCTTTTTTTTTTCTTTTCTTTTTTTTTTTTTTCAGAAACCTCCATACTATTTTCCATAATAGCTAAGCTAGTTTAAATTCCTACCAATAGTGTGCAAGGGTTCTCTTTTCTCTACATCCTCACCATCTCTTTTTATCTCTTGTCTTTTTTATAATAGCCATTTTAACATGTGCGAGGTGATTTCTCATTGTGGTTTTAATTTGCATTTTCCTGATGATTAGTAATGTTGAGCATTATTTCATATATCTGTTGTCCATTAGAATGTCTTCTCTTGAGAAATGTCTATTCAGATCCTTTGCCCATTTTTTAATCTGTTTTTTTTTCTTACTATTGAGTTGTTTGAGTTTCTTATATATTTTGGATATTAACCTCTTATCAGATGTATGGTTTACAAATATTTTCTTTCGTTCTGTAGCCTATTCTTTTACTCTGTTGATTTTTTTCCTTTACTGTGCAGAAGCTTTTTAGTTTGTTGTAATCCCATTTGTCTACATTTGCTTTCATTGCCTGTCTGCCATTGGGATGACATCCAAAACATCACTGCCCAGGCCAATGTCTTGGATCTTTTTCATATATTTTCTTCTAGTAGTTTTATAATTTCAGCTCTTACATCTAAGTCTTTAATCCATGTTCAGTTGATTTTTGTATTTGGTGTGAGATGAGGGTCTAACTTCATTTTCTGCATGTGGATATCAAGAACGTTGTTTTAAAATCTTTGTCTAATATGTCTGATGTCTGGCCTTCCTCAGAGATGTGTTCTGCCAATTTACTTTCTTCTTTTGAATAGGTCATATTTTTCTGTTGTGTGTATGCTTTATGAATTTTTGTTGGAAATTGGGCATTTGAAAAAACAGCGATCTCTCACAGTCTTTGCAGACAAATGCTATGGCAAGGCAAACCTTCAATGATGGGCTAAGTATACTCTGATCTTAGGGATCAGCTCAAGGAAAAAGCTTAAGCTCTTCTCAGGTCTTTTCTGAGCATTTATCCTGCCTGGATTGAGCAGGGCTTTCTTGATTCCTCTACATACATGGCTGCTTTTGAATGTCTTAATTTCCCAAAGAATCTCACCTCATCTCATCTTCTGAGCCTTAGATGGTTATTCTATGTCTCTAGCTACAATCTCTTGCCTAAGACATCTGGGGGTCTATAGTCTCCTTGCACCTTTCCTGAGCAGTGGCTGTCACTTCTCCTCACCTGAGATCTGAGTTAGGGCATACAGATATGAATCCTTCAGGCAGTCCCCAGATGCAGCCAAAAGACACATGAAAAAATGCTCACCATCACTGGCCATCAGAGAAATGCAAATCAAAACCACAATGAGATACCATGTCACACCAGTTAGAATGGCGATCATTAAAAAGTCAGGAAACAACAGGTGCTGGAGAGGATGTGGAGAAATAGGAACACTTTTACACTGTTGGTGGGACTGTAAACTAGTTCAACCCTTGTGGAAGTCAGTGTGGCGATTCCTCAAGGATCTAGAACTAGAAATTCCATTCGACCCAGCCATCCCATTACTGGGTATATACCCAAAGGACTATAAATCATGCTGCTATAAAGACACATGCACACGTATGTTTATTGCGGCATTATTCACAATAGCAAAGACTTGGAACCAACCCAAATGTCCAACAATGATAGACTGGATTAAGAAAATGTGGCACATCTACACCATGGAATACTATGCAGCCATAAGAAATGATGAGTTCATGTCCTTTGTAGGGACATGGATGAAATTGGAAATCATCATTCTCAGTAAACTATCGCAAGAACAAAAAACCAAACACCGCATATTCTCACTCATAGGTGGGAATTGAACAATGAGAACACATGGACACAGGAAGGGGAACATCACACTTCAGGGACTGTTGTGGGTTGGGGGGAGGGGGGAGGGATAACATTGGGAGATATACCTAATGCTAGATGACGAGTTGGTGGGTGCAGTGCACCAGCATGGCACATGTATACATATGTAACTTACTGCACATTGGGCACATGTACCATAAAACCTAAAGTATAATAATAATAATAATAATAATAATTACAATAAAAGAAAAAAAAAAAAAAAAAAAAGAAAATAAGTTTTACTATGCCCCACCGGTTCCAGGGAGGAAACTAGGAGCAGTGATGCTGCCTCCTCAAGACTAAGACCTTGCCATGCAGGGCAAAAGTTTGGACAAGGGTGAGTAAAAACATCATGAAATTTCCTACAGTTTTGAATGCTGCTTTTTCTTGATTGGGCATTCATTTAGTTGCAACAGATCTTTGTTGTTAGTTCAGACAGTTTTGGGTTGTTTTTGATGTTTCCATGGAGAAACAGAGTTGAAGCTTCCTAATCCACTATTTTTCTGGCATCATTCCTGTCACCATTTTTTTATATTAAATGCAATTCGATAATATTTTTAAGATTTTGCACCCATGATGTCCCTTTCTCCTATTCTTGTTGACAGATAATGCAATCAAGTAGCTTCATAAAATGAGTTGAGGATGTAAGCTGTATTTCTATTATTTCACATTTTACCCAACATGAGGACCTTTTTACAGTGGGAGACCTTTTTGCAATGGTCATGGTTGGCCATACTGCCCAAAACTAAAATATACAATTTGAATCTTGCTTTTCCATGTATCAATATAGTATATACAACCAGTTTTGCAAAATAATAATTAGCTATTCTTTAAAAACCTTATTAACTGCATAATTTCATACATGGTACTAATATACCATTATTTAACTATTACCTTACAACTGAACATTGAATTTGCTTTCAATCATTCGATATAATTATACTAGAATCTTGATTCAGTTATTTCAATGCTTGGGTATGCTAATCACACAGTCTAATTTTCATTGAGTCTAAGAGTGCCCTGGCAAACCACTTCAATTATATATACAGATATGGTTCAGATATATATACAGATGGTTAAATCGAGTATGGGAGGCCAGAACATGTAGACAGAAAAGAAGCCAGATTTCAGGATATAAGAAATGGAACCTTGAAGGGGAAAAATTACGTAAGAGAAGAAAGAGTCTGAATCCGTGGAAATAAAGGTTCACGGTGAAACATAAGGTTATACTTGAACTTGTGCCTTAGGTACATAATTAAGCTGAAATTATATAAGTATATAGAGTGTGTATATATACACACAGAGAGAGACAGAAGTTTGTAAAAGTTAAATTACTGTATCAAGTGACAAAAACTTTAAAGATTTTGATATATATTATCAAATAGTTTCCCAAATAATTGTATCAGATTTTTCTCTAGCAAATTTATCTTAGTGGTGATTACAGCACTTTGCCCTGTACCTTTTTGGGGGAAGAGGATGTGGTATAAAAGCTATTAGAAAGCATTTCAGTAGGGATTACAGAACTTTGCCCTGTACCTTTTGGGGGAAGAGGATGTGTTCTAAAAGCTATTAGAAAGCAGCATCTTTCCCTCAGTGTTTCCTGAAAACTCAGAGGGAACCAAGAGAGGCTGCCTTCTAAGAGATATTGGACCTAGCATTCATTCAAATAGACTCCCTGGGCCTGGGTCCATAGAAGAAAGCATTTGAACATGACCCAGAGAGATTCCAAAAAAAGAGAATCTAAGCAGGGAGGACCTGACTCCTGGTAATTGAACAACAGTGAAGCCAGGTAAGCACAATCATTGAAGTTTAAATTTAAAACTCAATACTAGTCTCAATGCGGCATAATTATGCAAGAAAGCAGAGAAGGATGTTTATCTCTGCCATGCTGAGCTTTCTCCATAGTATTATAGCACAATTAGTGTTCTTTAGACCCAATTTCTTCATATTTCTTACACACAAGGCTGCCCCAAAGGCAAGTCCACCTTCCCTGTTGACCAGAGAGAAGAGATTCTCCATCTCTACCCACAAAGTCTGCAGGAGAATCAGTTCCACTTCTACCCAGGCACACAGCCCCAGCCCTACAATTTTCTGATAATGCCTCACCAAGCAGCCTCTGCTCTGCCCCCGATTCTTTTTGCAGCCTCTGTAACTGGAGTCATGTCCCCTTTCCTCCTAGCCTACCTTTCTGCACTGTCTACATCAGGCCTGGCTCTGTGTGAACTTTTTTGACTAATCCACCATACACAGAAGGGGACAGAAATCACATCTCACCCTCAGATTGATTAAGAAGGATGCCCATACCACTGGGAAACTTGGAACCCATGGGAGCTGCAGTTGAGCCACCTTATAGAGGATCCAGCGCTTGTGAACTAGCCTGGGATCCTGGCCACCCCAGTCCAACACCTGCAGCTGTGTAAAACTTTCCATAGTTCAAAATCACTGCCTTCAAGCATACATCTGGGACATAATCCTTAAAAAATGAGCTGGGGATTGAGCTTACCAAATCCCTAGGGCCTAAAACTTACTGGCCTCCCTTAAACCTTGGGTCTAGGTTTACAGGTTAGATGTTTCCACTGAAATCCTTTATACTTTTGACTATAGGGGAAATTCTATCAGACCTGAACTCACTATTTAGGCTATGTTGTTGGCTATCTTTAATGGGAAAGGAGATGGCATTCAGATCTCCTTAGAGTTATGTCAGAACAGCAGGTTAGTAGGAACTGCCCACAGGGTGGGACAGAAGTTGTAAGAGCTACCTCCTGGGAAACAAAAATCATGCAACACTCTTTGCCCTTCTAGGATGTCACTTTGCATTTCGTTCAGGACAGCACTGCTCTCATCCTTCCTGCCTTCTAGATAATAAACCAGCAGGTCACGAGGGTGCTTGGTTTTTCTTTTAGGATCTAGCAATGCAGTTCATCAGTGCCTGGTCACATTTCACTTAAAGAACCTATTCCCCAACTCCCTGCATGTTCAGGACTCCAGGAGGATGGGTAATCCTGGAAGTTCTGGACACCCACCAAGCCTGGCCTGACCATAGAGCAGTCTGCCCTCCCTGCCTCTCTAGCTCTGCTCGAACACTGCAGATCCCTGGCTCACTGGCCCTACAGCTCTTTAAGGTGCTCCCCAGCCCATGCAGGAGCAAAAGTTCCACCCGACCTATAGCTTCCAAGTCCACCATTCCTAAGTCCTCAACAGCCTGCAGTTTATCAGAAGTTGCTACAGAGACAGGAAAGTGTTACCGGTGGAGGGTGTCCTGGTCACTGAAACATTCTGTTTGCAGGAGAAAAACAAAAACTTGGTCTGTTCTAGGATCTATGTGTTTCCTCAAAGTCTTACAATGAGCAACTCCATTTTGGTTTAGTTTAGTCTGTTTGGTTTAGTTTAGTCTGTTGGGGCTATGAGCTCAGTCCAAAACACCGGCCTCTCATAATTTTGTTTTTTAAAATTCCCCCTTTTTGTTCAGGTTCTCACTTAGGTGAGAGTGTAACCAAAATGTAAGGCCTTAGCGCCGCTCTCAGTTACCATCATTTTGGGTTTCCAGTCTCAGCACATCATTCATAGGTTACAGTGTTCTCATGGTCACATATTTATTTCACTTCTCATCATTCCAGTTGAAGAGAGACCATTTGACATTCTAGAGATGGCTGCATAAAAACATTGAAAACCTTTGAGAGAATACAGCGCACCAGGGAGCCTATTATTATGATGACTATTGGGAGGATAATACCAAGAGTTTGGAGGATGCTCCTTGCCCAGGGTCCCCATAAACCAAACCAGTTAAAATTAAATAGATCAAATAATGAGCTAAATAAAGAATCCACTAACTTAAATAAACAATCTCTTCATTAATCCCCTACAACTGAATCTCTTAATCTTCATTTAATATATTTCTCCATAGACTCCAAGTGCCAGCAGCTGCACAGATAACTTCTCTGTTCAGCCAATTCTATCATAACTTTCACAAAAGAATTTAAAGTCTGTTGTGTAACTATGGCCTTTACAGTAGATGTTCTGAGAACATCTAACCTATGGGTTCTAGATTGTGAAGGGGCTGATTGTTCTCAGTGAACTATAAAAAGCTTTCTTTACCTGGTGAAAATACACTGTAGCATAATCATGGGAAAAGCTTTTATACAACAAGAAAACGTGCATTGAAAATGACATTGAATAAAATCCCTTCGTAAATGTTTAAATGGCCCATCGGGTAGCCAAATGTACCTGAATCTTTGATTGTCTTCTCAGGAATATGGATTTGAAAAACAAAACATTGGTTATAAACTACTTTAGCAATTTATAAGTCAGCAGTTTCCATGGCAGTTTGATTTTTAAAGGTCAAACTTCCTCGGACTTCAAAGAACACTGGGGCCAAACAGCACCAAAGGAGAACATCACACTTTAACCCGACCCAACCCTGCGTAGGACAGCAGCACAAGAGCCTGCATACATGCAACTCCATCCCACTTTCCCATTCAACAGCAAACTCCAGATTCCGAACAATATTGGGGCCAAACAGTATTGCAACTGCAAGAGAAAATTCTAAGGAGGGCTTAGTACTAGGCCTAAGAACCTCTACCAGAGGAATTCCCCTTGGAGAAGCTGAGGTCCAGAGGATCCTCCAGAGCATCTCCCTTTAGGGTCCAATTTTAGAGCGTCAGACATCTCTGACCTTAGGTGGTCACCAGTGCCACTTTACACGTTTTCCTTCCAGAGGCGATGGCCTACTATGAGCTTTCCTTCTGTCTCTGGATGAAGGCCTTGACTTCTAGCATCCTTATAATTTGATAAGGCCATGCTTTCCCACGGTTCCCATTCCACTAGAGTGATAGTCATGAACTGCAATGATATGAACTGGAGGCTAGGTGGGTTTCTTTTGTCCTTAACCAGTAGAGTAGGGGAAGGGAATAATTTAACATAAGGAAAGAAGGCTTAAGTCACCTGAAACACGTGTGAGTTCGCCCTGGAGAAGCTGCGTCACACATAGGGATCAGGGACCACAACCAGAAAAGACAGAAAAGAGTCCTTCCCGTTTCTGGGCAGGGCAACTATCCCCATTCACTCCTTGGCCTTCAAGGCAGCACTGGAGAATAACCCCCGGCCAGGAACCTGCAGTCGCCTCCGTGTCTAGGCGCTACCCACCAAGGATCCCACGTTGGAAAGGAAAAGAGAAAGAGAGAGATTTCCCTGTATGGAGCAGAAAGGAAAAGGGGAAGGAGAAAAATAAATCCCAGACTTTGGGCTTACCTCCTGGCAGGCTTGCCAAAATACGTTGCCAGGGAAGAGTGTCCAGGTTCTTGGCGTATTGAACAAAGAATTGGACAAACACACAAACAAAGCAAGGAAAGAATGAAGCAACAAAAGCAGAGATTTATTGAAAACGAAAGTGCACTCCACAGGGTGGGAGCAGGCCCGAGGACAGGGGCTCAAGAGCCCGGTTTCTGAATTTTCTGGGGTTTAAATAACCTCTAAAGTTTTCCCACTGGTTACTTGGTGTGCACACAATGTAAATGAAGTAGGAGCCCAAGATCAGTCTGAACAGTTGCAGAAAGCGATCAATGGGAGGCTGAAGTGAAGTTACAAATTTATGCCCTATGCAAACATCTGATTGGTTGCAGAAAGCGAAGTTACAAAGTTACACTCCTATGCAAATGAAGACTTGGCCCTGGAGACCAGCCTGATTGGTTGCTGGAGGGGACCAATCAGAGGTATTTTCAGTTTTTCATCTGCCACGTAGAAAAGGAGGGGTTGCAAAGGAAGTAGCCTCTGGTCCTTTTGTTACTTGGGTGTGGAAAGTTGGGGTTTTCCTCCAGACCCTTATTCTCCTGCTTCAGAAGGGAGAAAAAGCAGCCCAGGATGTGGGTAGGGGGTCTTCCCGGGAGTGGTGGGGTTGTGTTACCAGTGCCCCACCTCCTCCCGAGCCAGCAGACGCCCCAGAAATGAAAAACTAAGTCTGGAAGGTTTAGCGATGCAGCAGGACCAACTTACCAGCTCGCGCTGCTCCCTAGAAGCTGGACTTTGCAGGTGCGAGTACACCCCAGAAGCCAGCACGGGCCCTTGAGCAACTGGAAGTTAAAAACCCATGAGAACAGCTCTGAGTGATCTCTAGGGAGCTCTCGTTTCATTTTCACCCATGTGTATTTTCTAAGACAAAAAGAAAAAAGGTAATTTAAAGAAAACAAAGAACAAAGGAACTTGGCGAGGCCCAGGCTACAGTCCGTCGACTCACTCTCCGCAGAGTATAAAGAACGTGAATCCTTTTCTGTTTTCCAGCCCTCCCGTCCTGCACTGCGGCTCCACACTTCCCCAGCGTGGCATGCATTTCTATTGGGCAGTTGGCGCTCCGGAAGTGTCCGCATTCTTTATTATCGACTCTGCGCCTTTGCGCAATTGTCACTATTTTGGTTTATCAAAATTGAAGAAATGCCAGGCATTCTTACCACGCCCCTAAAGGGGTGACTCAACCTTTCCAGCTTTACTCGCATTCCCAGAGCAGCACTGCTGCCCCCTTGCTTAAAAGCACGGTTGCCACCAGGAACCAGGCCAGAGCAGCTGTGGAAGGACAGGAGAGGACAAAGGTGCAAGAAGCGGATTGCTCCAGGAGAGACAGATTCAAATACCTACCCCTGGCAGTGTAGGGAGCATCTTGGGGGCATTTGGGAGATTCGTTAGTTGGCATGCTCCAAGTGCTAGCCTCGCTGGATAGAGCCCTCCTGCCACTTTGCTTTCCTTTAGCCCCCTTATTATGGTAATTATGGTAATACATGTTTTCCTGCTCACTTGTCTAAGAATTGGTGTCTCAGTACACAGCTTTTGAAATGCACACAGGCCACAATGACTCATTACAGGGGAATGTGCAAGTCTGAGTTGCTCCTTCTCCGGAAGCTCCACCTACCCCACTCTGGACTGCATTAACTGCCTACTGCCTATTCTAAAATCTTAAGGTACCTAGGAAGAGTATCTTTTCACATTAAATAATGTATACATTGAAAGCACATAGCTGTGCTTTTCTTCTTCTCATCTGATCCAGACGCCAGCTCTATGGATACAGTCTCACCGAAGTTAAAAAACTATTCTTCAGTCATTGGCTTACAAAATGCTAGTGCCGGCTGGGAACAGTGGCTCATGCCCATAATTCCAGGACTTTGGGAGGCCGAGGTGGGTGGATCACCTGAAGTCAAGAGTTTGAGACCAGCCCAGCCAACATAGTGAAACCCCCATCTCTACTAAAAATACAAAAAAATTAGCCGGGTGTGGTGGCAGACCCCTGTAATCCCAGCTACTAGGGAGGCTGAGGCAGGAGAATAAGTTGAACCCGGGAGGCGGAGGTTGCAGTGAGCTGAGATCACGCCATTGCACTGCAGCCTGGGCAACAAGAGCAAAACTCTGTCTCAGGGTGAAAAAAAAAAAAGGAAAGAAGGAAAGAAGGAAAGAAGGAAGGAAGGAAGGAAAGAAAGAAAGAAAGAGGAAGAAAGAAAGAAAAAGAAAGAAAGAAAGAAAAAGAAAGAAAGAAAGAAAAAGAAAGAAAGAAAGAAAGAAAGAGAAAGAAAGAAAGAAGGAAGGAAAGAAAAAGAGAGAGAAAGAAAGAAAAGAAAAAGCTAGTGCAGGCCGGGTGCGGTGGCTCACGTCTATAATCCCAGCACTTTGGGAGGCCGAAGTGGGTGGATTGCCTGAGCTCAGGAGTTGGAGACCAGCCAGGGCAATATGGTGAGAGGGCGTAGTGGTGCACGCCTTGGTAGTCCCAACTACTGTGGTGGATTGGGGAAGGGGTGGGGGCGCTGAGACATGAGAATCGCTTGGACCCGGGAGGCAGAGGTTGCAGTGAGCCAAGATCACATGGCTGCACTCCATCCTGAAAGACAGAGCAAGGGATTCTATCTCAAAAAAAAAAGAAAAGAAAAGAAAAGAAAAGAAAATGCTAGTGCAGGGATTTTCCCAGAGCACCAGGATGGCTTCCAAGGCAGAAACAAAAAAGATTAAGCAGTTGTTGCTGTGGGAATGTGTGTGGCAAGCATGACATATCAGATCAACTTGGAATGGAAAATGCATATCCCAAAAGGCCCCTCAAAAGTGAGCAGAGTAAAAACATTCACAGAACTTTTAAATTATGTTTTTATTAACTATTGAGTAGAAACAAGATAATATTTATAGAATACATATAAGGTATAAAGAACAAACGTATGAACATCTGCGAAACCCTTACACGGCTAAAGAATATTAACAATAAGCCTCTCCTCAGAGGTAAAACACCATATCAAAGTTTACATTGAATATTGTGTTGCTATTCTTTACAGTTTTTGAGGGGTGGGGGTCGGGGGGTTGTTTTGCTTTTTTTTAGCCCACTGCAGCCTTCACCTCCTGGGCTCCAGTGATCCTATCACCTCAGCCTCCCAGTAGCTGGGACTACAGGAACACACCACCAAACCCAGCTAATTTTTAAATTTTATTTTATTTTATTTTATTTTATTTTATTTTATTTTATTTTATTTTTTTGTAGAGCCAGGATCTTGCTATGTTGCCAAGGCTTGTCTCTAACCCCTGGGCTCAAGTGATTCTCCTGCCTTGGCCTCTGGAAGTGCTGAGATTACAGGTATGAGCCATCGTGCTGGCTCGCTGTTTGTTTATGCTGTAAATTCCCTTTGTTGATTTCCAAAAGTGTTTTTATACTTCTAATTTGCTGAGAGTCTTTATTATGAATGGATGTTGAACTTTATCAAAAGCTTTTTCCTCTATTCAGATGATCATGTGATTTTTCTCTTTTGAACTCTTAATCTGTGGTAAATTACACTGATTAATTTTTTTTCTTGGAGACAGGGTCTCTAACTGGCACCCAGGCTGGAGTGCGGTGATACAGTCATAGCTCAGTGCAGACTCAAACTTCTGGCCTGAAAGATCTTTCCTCCTTCAGCTTCCAGAAAGTCTGGGATTACAGGAGTGAGCCACCTCACTGGGGCTGATGATTGATTTTTTAACGCCAAAATCAATGTTGAATTCCTGACTTGAACCGCCTTGGTCATGATGTATTATCACTTTTACAAATTGTTGGATTTCGTTTGCTAAAATTTTGTTTAGAACTTTTCATGTAGATATTTGAGTGATAATGACCTGCAATTTTCCTTTCATACTTGACCTATCAGACTTGTTATCAAGATTATGCCAGCCTCATGAAATTAGTTAGGAACTGTTTCCTGTTTCTAGGAAAGCATTTGAGTAAGACTGAAATTCTCTCCTCCTTAAACTTGCTTGTTAGAACTTGCTGTGACAATGGTTACAGAATTTCTGTTTTGATCCATGAGTTAAACACTTTTTTAATTCCAAAAGACATGAACATTTTTCCAGTTACCGTGTTATTACTAGTTTATAATGTACTTGCATGTGGGGTCAAAGAATGTGATCAGTATCAGTTCTTTGAACTCTTTGAATAATTACTTTTTAATTAGAAAAAAATCTCAAATATTATGCGTTCAGAAGCAAAAACACCCCGCCCCCCCCACACACACACAATTTATTAATTACAAAAAGCAAATTGTAACTGCACAGTAGGGAAACCTGGCAGACGCCACTTTATCCAAATGATCAGAGTTAACATCATCAGGAATGGAACTAATCACTATCAAGTGCCTTCTAATATCATGAACTGAGAACCATAATAGCCCTTCTATGGAATTCGTGCCAAAAATGCATAACCTGAATCTAATCATGAGAACACATGAAATGACCCAAAATCAGATGCTCTGCAAAATAATAGGCCAATCCTCTTCAATAGTGTCACAGAAAAGACAAAGACTGATTAACATCTCCAGATTAAATGAGACTTAAAAGAAAGGAAAGCTCAATACAATGCATGATCTTAGATCAAATCCTGGACCAGAATTTTTTCTCTTTTGAGAAAAAAACATAAAGACACTTGTGGCACAACTGATATAATTCAATAAAGTCTATAGATTAGATAATAGTGTCAGGGTTAATTTACTGATTTTGATGATGGTACTATAAATGTCCTTTTAGGAAACACCCACTGAAGTATTTAGAGGTAAGTGGGAACACTGTCTGCTACTTACTTTCGAATATCTCAGGAAGAAAAATGGTAGAAGGAGGCACAGGGACAAGGCGAGAGAAGGCCATCAGGATCATCTGTGGTCAAAGGACTCTGGGCACACTGACATTTAATAACTAATTTTAAACTTTTGATTCTTTTATTATTATTTTGTTAGACGTGGGGTCTTATTCTGTTGCCCAGGCTAGGATGCAGTGACACGATTATCGCTCACTACAGCCTTGAACTCCTGGAATCAAGCGATCCTCTCGCCTCAGCCTCTGGAATAGCTAGGACTGCAGGAGCACAACACCACACCCAGATAATTTTTTGTTGTTGTCTTCTCAAGGGGGGGTCATGCTATGCTGCCCAGGCTGGCCTCATATGATCCTCCCACCTCAGCTTCCTGCTAATATATAATTTAAATATTTGTCTTTCACTATGCTCAAGGCTTTACTAAGTTTTGTTGAAAGTAGGGCCAGGTGTTGACTGTTAATTTGTGAAACAAAAGATGTGACCGCTTTCCATGCTTGAGATTCAGAGGAGCAGAAGTTTAGGAAAGTCATTATGTCAAGCCAACTAGAAACTAGCAGAGGCCTTGGTACAGCACTCCATAGCAAGAAGTGGCAGGAGACTACAAGGACAGATCTGTGAGAATTCCTGGAATTCTCAGAAATCTTAATGGAAATAAGCTAGGTTTAAAAAAATTTTAAAAAGGAGGGCACTAAGTGAGGTGTACAGGAACTTTCTGTACTATGCTTGCAACTTTTCTATATGTCTGAACTAAAATAAAAGGCTAATTTAAATTTTAAAAGCATTTTGTTTCATTTTACAATGGCTGGATAGATTTTCAGATCTTTATTGAAGCAGGTCCTATATGACTAGAGCCAAATTACAGAGATAGGCAGGTACCCATCAAAACCCAGTTAAGCTTGACACAGTGGCTCATGCCTATAATCCCAGCAATGGGAGGCTGAGGCAAGAGGATCACTTGAGCCCAGGAGTTCAGGGCTATAGTGAACTATGATTACACCACTACCCTCCAGCCTGGGCAACATAGTAAGACCTTTTCTCTTTAAAAAAAATAAAAAAAAATTTAAAGTTAATCTTGCTTAACCTTTTACTGGCTCATTTTTGGCTGTATCATGGAGTTGCTGGCCTCAGTCTTCTCCTTTTCCTCCATTTAATCATTTATTTTACAGAACCTTTTGTTTTAACTTTAATGAAACACAAACTCTCAATTTTTTATTTAAAACAGAAATGCAATAAATATATAAGCTAAACATTTCCTCATTAATATGGAAAAAGAAAAAAGCATCAGTAATCCTCTTTGGTCTAAACAAAATTCATAAATATTTATATATTTTAAAATATGATACTGTTTCAAATATTACTAGGGCAATAAATCATATAGAGAGATTCAACCAGTCAGAATTAGACTTTTAAAGAATTACTCTCAAAGGCTGAAATAACTCCAAAGACCAGGGATTTTACTAAGAACATTTACAAAGATAGCTTTTTGGTGCTGAACTGTATCTCATTTAATGCAGCCAGAAAGAAAGAAGAAACATTTTTCTCCTTATTTTGCTGATCTGTCAGATTTTGCTCAAGTTAGAAGAGTCTACAATTTCAAGGCTAGACAACTGGAATTCCATGAGTTAACACAAATAGGAGAAAGACTGGCAGAAAAGTTCAAAACTTACAATATGGAGGGAAATCAGCCAAATAGGATTACTTATAAATGGAATATTGAGCATGTAGTTTCTTAATTTTCATTAGTCATGCAAATATTTTATTGTTAGTATTTAGATTAGTGTTTTAGAATGTTTTGTAGAGACTGAAAAGCAAATAAGTAATTGTATTAACATTGTTAAGTATCAGTGTTTTTAGTTTGATGAATGATCATACAGCTGTGTTCTCAGGCTGCAATAACAAAACACTAGAGACTGGATGGCTGAACCAACAGAAATTTATTTCTCACAGTCTGGGGGCTGGAAGTCGAAAACATAGGTGCCAGCGGGGTGGGGGGGGTTCATTGTGAGGCTTCTCCTCTTGGCTTGTAGGTGGCTGCCATCTCTCTGTGTGCTCCCATGCCCTCTTGTTTGTGTGCACAGGGAGGAAGGGAACAAGCTCTGTGGGGTCTCTCCCTATAAGGACACCAGTCCTAGCAGATCAGATTCTCCACTGTGACTTCGTGTAACCTTAATTACTTCCTTAGCAACCCCAGCTTCACAGTGAAGGTTGAGGCTTCAACATGGGAATTTAGGGGTGAGGGTGGGACACAAACATTCAGTCCATAACAATGGCCCACCAAACTATGAAAACAAATAGAAAAAAAAATCACAGTTCAAGAATGACATAAAACTTAAGTAGGTATGCTATAGAGTAATGCACACAGCTACCCTGAGATGTTACAATGTAACAACATAAACTCACTGCATTTTTTTTCTTCTTCTTTTTAAGACAGTCTCACTCTGTTGCCCAGGCTGGAATACAGTGGCATGATCTCAGCTCACTGCCACCTCTGCCTCCAGGATTCAAGTGATTCTCCTGCTTCAGCCTCCCAAGTAGCTGGGATACAGGCATGCACCACCATGCCCTGCTAATTTTTGTATTTTTAGTAGAGACAGGGTTTCTCCATGTTGGCCACCAGGCTGGTCTTGAACTCCTGACCTCAGGTAATCCACCTGCCTCAGCCTCTCAAAGAGCTGGGATTACAGGTGTGAGCCACCGTGCCTTGCCAACACTCATTGATTTTTAAAGACAATCTTTCCCAAGTTTGTTCACCTTACGTCTGACACACACCTTCAGAACGAGATTTGGGTCTCTAATATTAACTTCTACTGAAAGCCAGCATTTTCTCTTGGCCTATAATTTCTCTGTAAAGGTACCATTAATGTTCACTATTACAATTAAGCCTTGGTCTGGGCTATTCTGAGAACAAGCTCTGGAGATCACAATTTTAAGGATTAAATAATCACAACAGTATTGTTTGTTCTGCCAAAATGATTAATCTGACAGTGACTGAATTATCTTGGGACTCTTCCAAGCCCTAAATGAATACAGCAAAGATAAATTCAGGAAACAATTGCTTCTCCTATGGCCTGTAAGCTCCTAACAGACCATGCTTCTGCAGAAAACGATTCTGGACAAATTTTTTAAAGCAACAAACTACATGAAGTCACATAAAAGAGAACTCCAGCCTTGGAAGACAGGCCACAGGCTGAGTTTCTTATTTTATGGCCTTTACCCAGAGAGCAAGACATAGATCTGCATTGTGCAGGACAGCTAAAGTTCCTTTAGAAAACCACCATCTTTCTGGCTGGAAGAGTCAGGGGTCAGAATGGGGGACAGCCACCGCTGCTGAAAAGAGTTGGGGGAGGAACCCCTGAAAGGAGAACCAGAAATGGGGGAGCTCCAAACC
The DNA here is from genome assembly GCF_028885625.2 of Pongo pygmaeus. Lineage (NCBI taxonomy): Eukaryota > Metazoa > Chordata > Mammalia > Primates > Hominidae > Pongo > Pongo pygmaeus. The sequence continues at coordinate 51,396,512 of NC_072392.2, forward strand.
CTTTGTGTCAGCTCCGTCCAAATCTCTAACTGACTTGTGAACTAAAAAGAAAGGTTTCTACCATCAGCAGACTGTCACTCATAGATATTTACATAGTATTTTGGTTTGGAGTTCTTCCTAATAGTCACTTCACAGAAAAATATATAGGTGCTGTTTTGCCCTGGAAGCCAGACAGATCAGAATATTGGGTAAGATAGCTGGGTCTGTTGTCCTTGGATGGATCCCAAACACTATGCTCCTTTCCAGGCCTGAGAATCGCCGGACACTGTCCAACACAATGTGATCACCCAACATATCACACGCATCACTGAGGTGCACAACCATTTTCTTCCTCATTGCTTTCAAGAGCTTAGACTGATACTGCTCCACTTCTGTCGTGGTGCTGACAAGCACAGCAACATCCTTCGGAGAATAGCCCCTTTCAAAGAAGAGCCTGCAGGTGTCTGCCACATAGGTCACTATTTGCTCCAAAGTAAAGTTTTTAATAATTTTTTTGTTGCCTGAAACACCTGGAACCCATTTAGCTTCACTGAGAATTGCCAGATACCCATGGGGGATATTAATTGGAGGATTTTCTATAATTAGTTGCATTTCTTGTTGTACATACTCGGCTATTTCATCTGCATTGCGAACTACTGTGGTGAGCTCTTCTCTTGGATACTGTGCTGAGAGAGGGGGAAGGCCACTGTGACCCAAGTGACTAGTCTGAAAGTAGTCCAGAAAGATCCAGAGAACTCCTGGACAATCCTTTTCTCTCTGAGTGATGGTTTTTGCCTTCCCATACCAGTCCCCATCTTCAGTGGAGAAATTCTGAGCTTCGTCAATGATGATGTGTTGAATGTCAACAAAGTCTTCTCTCATTAAAGTTTTCCGGGTCCCTGCTCGGCAGATATTTCTATCACTATAAAAATTAAAAGAACACACTCAGGTTTCCTCTAAAAAAACAAGGGGAGAAAATGATTGTATCATGTTCCTCTGAGCGCAGTACATTATCACAGATCATTTTACCACTCAATTCTCAAGAAAGACGGTGACTTAGCAGAAAAAATTAAACCCAGATTAAACAATACTTAAAGACGTAAGATCCAACTGCTTACCTGATAAAGTTCCTCAGAGGCTGGTTTTCACAAACATAGAGAATTCTGTGTGCCTCACAGTGAAACACATTCCTGATCTTCTCCATGATCTTTATGGCGATGATGGTCTTCCCTGAGCCAGGTAAGCCGTGGACAAACAATTCTCTGTTCTTGCGGAGGCTTCTGGAGAGTATCTCATACTGCTGGGCTGTGAGCAGATTTAAAACCTCACAGCCGAGCTGGTCACTCAAGAGAGACCTGAAGCCGAGCAAGACAATCACGAGGGACTGCAGCAGGGCTTCCATGTGCTGGGTGCCTGCAAGGCTATAGGACGCAGGGTAATCCATCGGAGACACTGCAGCCTCCAAGGCCTCTGCGCTGCTCTCAGGTCTCAGGCAGAGGACCTTGGCCTTAACACATACCTTCCCGGTGTAGCCCCCCATGTTCACCAGCTTCTGCTTCAAAGTAAAGGCGGTGCGAGTGCAGTAGTCCTGGCCCTCTGCATCTTGCTCCCTGAGAATGGTGTAGAGAATGGGGGTGCTGTTCTGTGCTATCAGCAGAGCATCACAGATGACTCCTGGCTTCTCCTGCAAGTTCAGGTCCACAGCCCAGCTTCTAGAGAGGATCACAATTCCCTGGGAGAAAGGTTGCATTTGCTTGTGTATTAACTGCTTTAGTCCTTCATGCTGTAAAGACAGCTCCTTCCAGAGGGACTCTGGAGTACATTGCAAATGTCCTGGTGGGACTAGACAGGAAGAAAATAGAAAGATGTTTTCACTGTGTTTGTGTGATTTTGTATGAATCACATGTTATGTTTAAAAGAGAGAGGAAAGCCCCCCAAAGAATTGTACAATTTAACAGAAATTCCTTCTGGTACATCTCTTTTTTTTTTTTTCTTTCTTTTTTTTTTGGGGGGACAGAGTCTTGCTCTGTCGCCCAGGCTGGAGTGCAGTGAGTGGTACGATCTTGGCTCACTGCAAGCTCCGCCTCCCAGGTTCACGCCATTCTCCTGCCTCAGCCTCCCAAGTAGCTGGGACTACAGGCTCCCACCACCACGGCCGGGTATTTTTTTGTATTTTTAGTAGAGACGGGGTTTCCCCATGTTGGCCAGGATGGTCTCGATCTCCTGACCTCATGATCTGCCTGCCTCGGCCTCCCAAAGTGCTGGGATTACAGGCGTGAGCCACCACGCCTGGCCTGGTGCATCTCTCTTTAACCCACAACCTACAAATCTGGTAAAATGAATGATGTCACCCTTCTAGGTATCTCATGGACAGTGGAGCATGTCAACTGAAATGTAATTTACTGAGCCTGAGAAAGTGAAAGCCATGTATTCAATTACTCTTGCATCTTGGATTCTTAATGTGGAATGTTTAAAAACCTTTCTGATAAGCTAATGACTATAAAGATCTCAGGTAAGTAAAGAAACTATTTGGTGGTAAACAGACCTAAGGCAGGCCTAATACATGAATTATCTTGCCCTTGATAAATGTTTGGACATATGTAGGATATTTGTGTATCATATTCTTTTGTCAAATTTCATACTTAATATGTTCAATGTATGAAGTTAAGCCATTTCCCTCCTTGAGAAATCTAGGTTTCATTTTGTAAGTAGGAACTCCGAGAAAAAAACCTTGCTAAAAAATGTTTGGGCAGCAGGGAGAGGGGTTACCTAACATTGTCTATGGGCTTGAATTATTGTTTGGTGCCACCTCTGAAGCATTAGCGAGTCGTTCCCTCTAGCCTCTTCCAAAGAGAAATTATTTGTGGTTTTTCTATATTCTTATATTCTACCAGGTGAACGTTTTTATTCCTTTTACAGACATAATTCCTCCATCCTTGAAAAGTAGACCAGAAGTGGCTAGTTATTCCATTGTGCCCCTTGTAGTTGTACTAGATCACTGGTTTCCAAACCCAGCAGGGCATCAGAATAATTTGGGAGGCTTGCCCAAATGCATATGGCTAGGCCTTTCCCCTGGAAATTAAGCGTTCATAAGTTCTTGGTGTGGGCCTGGAGATCTGCATGTTTAACTACCTCTTATGGCGTTTCTAATAATCAGCCAGATGTGGCAACCAATGGCCAGATGATTTCTAAAGGTACCTGAAACTCATCCCCAAGAGGCTTGTGGCATTGTCACTGTATACACCTGGATCTGCAGGACACAATCTTTCATGGATTTGTTTTCCACGAAATGTATTAAATGACTTCCCTCTCTCCTGATGTAAAAACTGGCAGTTAGTACCTGGAAATAAATGTTGTTGTAGATCTGCTTTGTGTTCCAGACCTTTCTTAGAATGCACTGGTCTGCAAAGTGAAGGACTGTCAGATAGACTCAACTGAGACTCAAAGGCCTCAGCAAAGTCTGGAGGAAACTCTGAAAGAAAGAACATTTTAATTTACACTATATGATTTCATGTCTCACTATTGGAATAGGCTGTACAAGGCTGTGTCTAAATTTCATCTAACATGGTACAAGTCAGGCCACAAAGTCAGATGCTTTACCCTTTCTTGACTCTATGTCCAGGTTCCCAAAGACTCATCATTAAAAGCCCTTTTCCTGATCCTTGAATGGTGTTTCCCCACGCAACATAATGCCCCCTCTTCCATGTTTGAATAGTTCTTTGCTTGAATTGCAGTGAAAAAAACTCTCTTTAAGCTATAATCATCAGGTTTTTATATCCCTGTGCACGCACCTCCACTAACCTCAATTTAAGCAAACCTCAACCAACACTAGCTCTTGTCTCCCAGAGTTGATTTTATGCTAAACTGAGGTACAAGCTAATCATTATTATGAGGCTCCAACAGATTACAATTCAATGGTTTTATTAAAGGAACCAATTTCCAAGGTTTTCCTTTGCTTCTTCTTTTGTGGGAAATCACCATTCACAAAATATCTCATTTTGGCTTTTTCTCACCCAATAAAACTTCCCATCTATGAAAAGCATGGAGATTTAGAGAAAGTAAATTTCAGTGGGTGTGAGAAGGTCAAGCTTAGAGATTAAAGAAGGAAGTGGTATTGGGAAAGAGGTAGAAAGTTCAGGAAGGGAGAATCTGGTTCCCTCTTACCTGGATCTGCATCCATCATTTTCTCTACCCATTCCTCAGTTGTCAAGGGGCGGATGTACTTCTCCCCCACCATCCATGACTTGGGAGCTTCCGAGAACACCACACAACAGAATGCCTTCACTTTAATCACACAGAGATAACCATACAACTCTTTCCCACAAAACACTTCTATGATTTTGGTGCTGTACTCTACCCGAGGTTTTGAAGAGCAAAAATGGACAATGGGCAACTTAGAAATTGCTCTTGCAATTACATTTTTCAAAGAGTCAGGGTCAACCTTTTCTTTGGCACATCCCAGGACTTTCCTACTCTTATCATCCACTCCAATAAAAAGATAGCCTCCCTCAGTGTTTGCAAATGCAGAGATGTACTCTGGAATTATATTTTCTACATATTGTTGGATGTGTTTTGTAGAGAACTGTTTAAACTCTACGGATGGAGACTCAGGAAAAGATAGGATTTCACCATATTCAATAGTGTCAGTTTGGAAAACTTCATATGCAGGATTTGACTCAGATGTGTTCTGGTATACAGCTTTCATAATTTTACTAGGTGGAGACCCCTCATTAATCGGATTATATTTGGACTGTCTTTCCTTGGTCTTCAGGAAATCGAATGCCTGTCCAGAATTGATGTGAAGCACAGAGGTGCCAGATCTACAGTATAATGAAGAACTAAGGCTGCAAATGCGGGAATTGAAAGAACCACCTTTAAGGAAAGGATCACCACTCCAAGATTTAACAAAAATGTAAAAACACCTTCCGTGTTGCTTAGTCTCAAAGAAGGCCTGCAAATATTGATACTGAATAAGCTTTCTCAAGGATTCTTCTAAATCCAGCCCCATCTCTGTGGGACGCTCATCCTTGTTGGCCATTTCCATCCGAATCACTCCTCCTCCTGAGTTTAGTAAAGCACATGCAGCCCGTATAACTCTCGCCCTCTCTTGGTCTCTCTGAGTTTTCTGCAGCTTTTTTCTGTTTTCTTCTCCAAGAGTCACTTCTCCGACATCGATGACCAGGTCTGGGTAAGATGGATCCACACCCAGGGAGCAGTGATTTGCCTCCATGTTGAACTTGCACCTTAAAGTATTAGAACATTTGTTTCATTTTTGATTAAAAAATTGTTACAGGCCTGCAATTCATTTACTAGAAAATATTTAAAACGTGTCTAATATGTGCTGGGATAAGACAATAGCAAGAAAGACAGGTATAGTCTCTTTAGGAGCTGACTGGCTGGCAGGGAAGGGAACTAATGAAATTAGCCTTTACCATCATGTGTCATATGGGCTCTAAGAGGGAAAACACATTGAAGGGGGTATCTGAACTAATCTGGAGACCATGGTTCCATAAGACTTCCAGGAGTAGGTTCCATTTAAGCCAAGACTTAAAGGATGCACCAGAACTGGCCAGGTGAAGTCATTAGCATTGATTCATAGAGGTAGTGGATCAGCTGAGGGGCATGTGTACCATGGCATGAGAACATTTAGGTTTAGAACAGATTCTCCATGAATATCAACTTTAGAAGATAAGTAATGGAAGACCACATTGAAAAGGAGACTGTAGAAAGGTCTGAGTATGAGAAATCAAAGAAGTAAGAGAAAAATCAAGGGTATTTGGTATTAACAAAGCCTGGAACAAAGTTACCTGCCAAGGTTTTAAGATGTCTAATACTGCTGACAGATATAGCTAGGTAATGACTGGAAAGTGTTATTAGGTTTAGTAAAATTAAGGTTAACTGTGACTTTGAAAAATGCTCTTCAGACACCTGGGAAATGGGCATCAGGAGGCAATAAACCAGGGGCTAAGGTCTTGGAGAATAGAGTCAATGAAGATGGCTTGAATTCCAGTTCTGTCATTTAGTACTGTTATATTAGTCTAGATATTTACTCTTTCTAACTCTATTTTCTTACTATAAAACATGGTGCAGCCACCTGTGACTGTTATTATGAAGATTAACTCAGATAGTTTACAACAAGCATTTAAAACTACGCTTTGGTTCACAGATGTTCAGTAAAGGAACCTATATTAATTGACATTATTTTACAATGGGTTGAGGAATGAATGAGAGGTAAGGAAATAGCATCATCAAGTGTACACCTACTGTCTTCTTACACCAAAATCAGTCCCGAAGTACCTGTATGCAGAAACATGTGTAGAGAGAGGCAGCAGAGTTCAGAGGTCAAGATTCAGAAATAAAGGCTGGGACATTCACAATCTTACCAGCTTGCCTAATTTAGACCCTTGCCCAGAAATTTCTACCGTCAGGATTCTGTCTTGCATTCCGAGACCACTGAAACATCTTTGTCAAGTTACTTGTAAAATATTCTTTTTGATATATGGGGACTTCAAAGTTAAATCTTTTCTCTTTACCCCCATGAACTTTATTGTTAAAGCCTAGATAAGCTGATAGTTTTTCATTGGTAACTGTATTCAAATGGCAACCCTACCCATATCTTTTGCAGGCAGAAAAGTCTTAGGGAGCTCTATCCCAGCTCTTCCTTTGGGTATAAAGGTATTATAATCAGTGCTACTTGCAAATTCTTTGTAAGGTAGAGGTATTGTTTCCTAAATAAAATTGAAACCCTAAATAAAACTGAACTATTCAATAACAAATTGAGAATTCAGGGGGAAAAAATCAGGAAGCTTACCAATATATTTAACAAAAGCAACTGATTCTGTTGTATTTACAGAATAACTTTGCTAGAATCCCTTTCTTAGTGTAACCAGACTTCCCACCAGCACAGTGAATGCCCACCGCCTGCTGTCTTCTTCCACCAAAATCAGTCCTGAAGGACCTGTATGCAGAAACATGTAGAGAGAGGCAGTAGAGTTCAGGGGTCAAGATTCAGACTTCTTTGAACCCCCCCCCCCCAAAACACACACACACACACACATGCATGGGAATAATTAGAGATAATTCTTGCCCTTGCTTCTTTGCGGAAATTGATGGAAATAGTTTCGCCTCTACACAGGTATACTGTAGGTAAAATCAGAACAACACAAATCCTCCCATCCACTCCCAAGCTCCCCACCCCACTGAGGAAAACTGGTGGGGACTGGCTAGTCTCAGGCAGAAACAGAAGGAAACAGCTGCGACAGAAGCTCCCGCTTGGGAAACTAAAACACAGAGCTCTTTGTCCTTCTCAGATAGCATCTCTGTATTTTACAGACGTTGTTGGGAGGGACACATTTTTCTCATTTCTCCCCTTTCTAGATTACAGGGTAATCAGGAGAATGGGTACTGGCAATTCTAATTGCCAATGGTACAGGTTAATGGCAATTCTAATTCTGTTTTGTTTTGTTTTGTTTCATTTTTGTTTTGATACAATGTCTTCCTGAGTTGTCCAGGCTGGAGTGCAGTGGCGCGATCACAGTCTCAGGCGATTTTTGCCTCAGCCTCCGGAGAAGCTGGAACCACAGGTGCGCGCCACCAGGCCCGGTTAATTTATTAATGTTGTTGTTGTTGTTATTATTATTATTATTATTATTACTATTATTCATAGCGATAGGGTCTCCCTACATTGCCCAGGCTGGTCTCGAAATCCTGGGCTCAAGTAATCCTCCCACTTGGCCTTTCAAAGCGCTGAGGCTACAGGCATGAGCCACCGCACCCAGCCTAATTCTGCTTTTTAACTCTTAGATTAAGAACAATAATTTACAGTGGTTAGTGAGTCAATGCTAAGAACCCTGAAACAAGGGGCCCAACCTTCGCAACCGGCGAAGCCTCCAGGACGCACTTGACTCTGCCTGTTTGTTCCGCCCCCGCGGAAACCGCTGCTCGCTGGGCAGGGGCTTTCTGTTTTGCAGCCGGAACAGGAACATAGATACGCCCGCCAAGCCGCCGGCGACACCTTCCAACCCCTTTAGCTCTCCGCACCGTCCCTCCCCACCGCCCCGCCTCCGCCCGCGCCGCGATCAAGTCCTCATAGTCTGCCTTTTAGGGAATTTGCTCAGCAAACTAGCTGAACCCGGAAGGCAGGGGAGAAGCACACAAATGCCCCTACTCCACCAGCTGGCCGGAGCTGGGGGGCGGGGGTGGCTCTCCTAGCTTGCTCCCCATCCGAGTCAACGCCAGTCCAGGGTCGTGCCGGACTAGACCCTAGGGCGTGGGTACAAACGGGAGCTCCGCAGTCCCCGTAGGAGCAGGGACCGTCTCTTACTTCTCAAGCTCCAGCGCGTCGGAAGGCCACTCTGCGTTTCCCTGGAGGCGCCAAGGTCAGGTTCTTATAACCAATGGTTGGCGCCTATCTGGGCAGGTCCACGCAGGGGATGAACGAACCAATGGGTCCCAGGCAGGGCATGGACGCGCAAATGGGAGTGTCTACAAAGCCCGGGAACACTTTGCCACGCTGTCTAGAAGGCCTGGCGGGAGGCTCCCGCCTATGAAATCCCAGCACTTTGGGAGGCCTAAGCGGGTTCATCGCTTGAGCCAAGAAGTTCGAGACCAGCCTGGACAGCATAGTGGGACCCCTGTCTCTACAACAACAACAACAACAACAACAACAACAAAAATTACTCGGGCTTAGTGGCGCGCGCCTGTAGACTCAAACGTAGTCTCAGACGCCCGGGAGGCTGAGGCGGGAGGATCACTTGAGCCCGAGAAAGTCAAGGATAAAGTGAATCGAGATCGCACCACTGCACTCCAGCTTGGGCGACAGAGTGAGAGCCTGTTCCCCTCACACACACGCACACACACACACACACACACACACACACACACAAATTGTCTGAAAGGGCCAAGTTTTCTGATTGCTTTCGGGTGGTTCTTAGTTCTTTGTTACTCCCCCTCCGCCCCCCTCCGTCCCTGTCTCTCTCTCCTTTCCCGGAGCCTGCGGTCCCGCCTTCCCCGGACCTCTCCTCTGAGGGTCTAGCCAAGCTCTCGCCGAGCTTTCCCCTTCCACCGCACTGGAATTGCCCATACCCCAACTTGGGCTTCTCTCCCCACTGCCTGCCCCAGAAAGTGGGCCTTGAGACCCGGGAACCCCAGGTCAAAATGTGACGGATGCTCGGATCGGGCGGCGCTCGGTTCCTGGCTGGATTTGTGGCTCCGCAGACCCCGCGCCAGAGTGGGATGTGGCGGCGGCCGGTGCGCTGTGCTCAGAGAACCCCTTGGAGGGGAGGACTACGAAACCCATATACTCGGACAGAACCCTGGCAGGTGCTAAAGGCTGCGGCGGAACAGAAAAGCAGAACCCTGGCTGGTTTTCTTGTAACACGAGCAGTGTGACGGTTACCGGGGTTGACCAAGCACCACGCATCGGCCAAGTTCTCACTGATGCGGAGTGGCCCAAGGGTGGGAGCGGCGGTTAACACAGGGGTGATTAATATACGCTCCAGTGGAGGCTAAAGTGAGAAAATAAAACGTACTCCAATACCACCCCCCCTCCGCCCCAGAGATTACCACTGACCACTATTAACACCCTATTGTATATATCTTTACGGATCATACATATATATTACACAAATGTATATGTAATACTTTTTTATTAACACAAAGTCACACTGTATGTACTATTCTTAACCTGCTTTTTTCAATGACTTCCACCTTTCCATTTCAGTAAATCTTCATATAATCATATTCCAGTTTTTCCATTTTTCTTTAAAATGCGGTTTATAGATTGTGCAAACCTGTACTGAATCCAGAACTATACATCTGTAAAGCGCTGAAAAAAAAAAAAAAGCCTGTCAATCTAGAATTCTATAACCACCAAAAACAAAACAAAACAAGTCCTCCAAAATGGAGGCAAAATAACGACCCATTCAGACCAAAAAAAAAAAAAAAAAAAAACTTAGGAAATTTGTCACCAGCAGATCTTTACAAAACTATTAACGTGTTTTTTTGATTTTTTTGTTTGTTTGTTTGTTTGTTTGTTTGTTTCTGAGACGGAGTCTCGCTCTTGTTGCCCAGGCTGGAGTGCAAAGGCGCGATCTCACCTCACTGCAACCTCCGCCTCCCAGGTTCAAGCGATTCTCCTCCCTCAGCCTCCCGAGTAGCTGGGATTACAGGCGACCGCTACCAGGCCCTGCTAATTTTTGCCTTTTTAGTAGAGACGGGGATTCACCATGTTGGTCAGGCTGATCTCGAACTCCTGACCTCAGGTGATCCACCCGCCTCGACCTCCCAAAGTGCTAGGATTACAGACATGAGCTACCGCGCCCGGCCTAACAAAGTTCTTCATATTGAAGGAACATGATACCAGAATGAAACTCAGATCTACACAAACGAATGAGGAGCATGGAAGATAATAAACGCTTAGGTAACTATAAAAGATTCTCTTTTTCATTGTTAAAAATTATTCATAAAATAATTGATCTTTAAAGAAAAAACTGTATTGTGGTGCTTATGACAATGAAGACACGAAAATTGTGATAATTGCAACGCAAAGGAAGGAAGGGGAAAATGAGTGTGTATTGTTTTAAGGTTCTTATATCACACATGAAGTCATATACTATGACTTAACTGTATTAAGTTGAAGGTGCATATTTTAAGCCCTAGAGCTACCACTAAAAAAAAGAGAACAAAATCATATAGACTATAAGTCAACAAAGGAGTTTTCCTTGTGACTCTTATTTTCTTGCTGTTTTTATAAAAACTTTACTTTTACCTCTTTTTGTTTTATAAACATGCAATTGACTTTGTATGCTTTTTTTTTTTTTTTTACCAACTTTGCTAAACTTTGTAGTTAATTTTGACGATAAATCTCTATGTTCTTTTAGGTCATCTAAGAAAACAATAATATCAAATGTGCATAATGAGAGTTTTATTTCTTCCTTTGTAATCTGCATACTTTTCTTGTTTCCTTTTCTTGTATAATGCATTGGCCAGGACTTTCAGCACAATGCTAAATGAACGAACTAGTACCTAAAGACACAACCTAACCATACTAAAATTCCATCTTTGGGTATCTGTTTCCTGGGATCGCCTTAAAGAACAGTTTCTGTGTTAGTCAGGGTCCTGTCAGAAGACCAGTTATTTTGAACAGAGATGTTTTAAAATGAAGAACTATTCACTAGACAGAAAGACTTTTTAACTCAATCATGGAAAACTCAAAAAAGTAACACCACGGTATTATGGCGGTAACTATGGAAAAGAGCCATCACCCCTGAGGCTAGGAGAACAAATGGAAGAGATCTTTGAGGGAGCATAAGGCAGCCACTGTGAGTGTTGGGAAAATTTTTTTAAAAACATCTGAAAGGTGTTTATGGGAAAGTTTATAAAAACTTATTGGAAAATAATAAATATATAAATAGGTTAAATCATATACCATGTCCGTGGGTTGGAAAACCCAATACATTAAAGACCACTTTGGGAGGCTGAGGCGGGCGGATCACCTGAGGTCGGGAGTTCAAGACCAGCCTGACCAACATGAAGAAACCCTGTCTCTACTAAAAATACAAAAAATTAGCCGGGCATGGTGGCGCACGCCTGTAATCCCGGCTACTCAGGAGGCTGAGAGGCTGAGGCAGGAGAATTGCTTGAACCCGGGAGACAGACGTTGTGGTGAATGAAAATCATGCCATTGCACTCCAGCCTGGGCAACAAGAGAGAAATGCCATCTCAAAAACAAAAAAAAATCATAATTCTCACCAAACTGATGAGTAGATCCATTGAGATTCCAGTTTAAATCCCAGCAGTATTTTCCTAGAACATTAAATACTGATTATAGATTTATATACAAGACCCGAAACACTCTTTAAAAGAAAAAGCACGTTGTGAGCAGACATCAAATTTTCTTATATAGCAATAATAATTAGAAAAAATAGAGCATGGACTAAATGACAGAGCCCAGAACTCACATATTGATGGAAAAATCTATGACAGAAGTAGTATTGCAGTTAAGTGGGGAAAGGAGAGACTATTTTATAAATTGTGTTGAGATATCTGGTATCCCTAGAGAAAAAATATTAATTTGCACCCTGTCCTCCAAAATCTATTCTGCTAAAATAAAAACATAAATACAAAAAAACAAAATCAGTAAATTTTTAAAGATAATATAGGGGCCAGGTGCAGTGGCTCATGCCTGTAATCCCAGCACTTTGTGGGGGGGTCAAGGTGGACTGATCACTTGAGTCCAAGAGTTCGAGACCAGGCTGGGAAACATAGTGAAGCCCCATCTCTACCAAAAATACAAAAATTAACCAGGCATGGTGGTGTACGCCTGTGGTCCCAGCTACTCGGGAGGCTGAGGCAGGAGGATCACTTGAACTCAGGAGCTGGAGGTTGCTGTGAGCCGAGATCACACCACTGCACTCCAGCCTGGGTAACAGAGCAAGACCCTGTCTTCCAAAAAAAAAAAAAGGCAAAACCATGATGTTCCCACCTGTTATGGCTGTTAACAAATCTCTTCCTTACAGACAGCTGGAAAATGACTAGGCAGTGGTGATATAACCAATATATCCAAGGCCTGACCAATTACATGGGAACCCTTCTTAAGTACAGATTCCATAAGTAGAAATTGTGCCTTTGCAAATTAGGTTACTCACTTTCTTTTTTTATCTTATATGAGATGCCTTCTTTTTCTCAGCTCACATTTCACATTCACATGCCTTTTTCAGTCTTTACATAAATACAGAATTTACTTTTTCATGTACAGTAAAATTTACCTTTTATGTATAGTTCTATTAACACATGTTTAGAATCATGTAACCACCACAAAACAGAACAGAGCCACCACCACACACACACACACACACACACACACACACACTAATGCTTTCCCCCAATTCCAGTCCCTGCAAAGCACATATTTGTTCTCTATCCCTAGTTTCGTCTTTTCCAGGATGGTGTATAACTGTAATCAAATAGTATGTAACCATTTGGGATTGGCTTCTTTGCATAATATCTTTGAGTTTTTTCCCTGCTGTGTCTGTTAATTTTTCATTCCTTTTGACTGCTGAGTGGTATTCCGTTGTTTGGATGTACCACTTTTTGTTTAACCATTAACTCATTGAAAGACATTCAGGTTGTTTCCTGGGTTTGTTAATTATGAATAGAACTGCTACAAATAGCCATGTATAGCTGTGATGGTTAATACTGAGTGTCAATTTGATTGGATTAAAGGATACAAAGTATTTCTCCTGGGTGTGTCTGTGAGGGTGTTGCCAAAAGATACTTGCTTTTGAGTCAGTGGGCTGGGTAAGGCAGATCCACTCTTAATCTGGTGGGCACACTGTAACCAGCTTTCAGTGAATATAAAGCAGGCAGAAAAACATGAAAAGGAGAGATGGGCCTATCCTCCCAGCCTACATCTTTCTCCTGTCCTGGATGCTTCCTGCCCTTGAACATCGGACTCCAAGTTCTTCAGTTTTGGGACTTGGACTAGCTCTCCTTGCTCCTCAGCTTGCAGACAGCCTATTGTGGGACCTTGTGATAGTGTAAGTTAATACTTAATAAACTTCCCTTTATATATATATATCTCCTATTAGTTCTGTCCCTCTAAGAGAACCCTAACTGATACAGATTTTGGTACCAGGAGTGGTTCTAAAGGAACAGATATTAAGGATGGAGTTTTTTTCATTGGTTTAGGGGTTTCTGGAGTTGGCTGCTTAATAGGATTGACCCAAAAATGCTAAGGACTCTACTTCTAATAGTATGGAGAACACTGATAGTCCTTCACATGAACTGTTTAGAGAGTTGTGCAAAATAAATGCATTTGGCACTCCTTATTCACTGCTCATGAGAGGCAAGGAGTTTAGTGACACTATGCCTAATACCTTTGACCATATGTGGAGAACTAAGGAACATAATGAAGCTGGTTGGTTGCTCCTAAGTTCAGTAGGCAAAGTGACGAAAGAAAATGATGAGCTCAGGGATTCTGTGTCCCGGCTTCAGAAGCAGATACTGAGCCTCAAATCTGCTAAGATTACCCTGAGTGAGAGCCTTATCTCCTGTAGAGAAAGAGCTGAAATTGTGGAAAAACAGACACAAGCTCTTATGTGAGTGGCTGACCTGCAACAAAAGGTGCATGCATAGCCTCGCCAGGTGTCTACTGTTAAAGTGGGGGCATTGATTGGAAAAGAATGGGACCCTGCAACTTGGAATGGGGAAATGTTGAAGGACCCTGATGAAGCTGGGGACACTGAGTTTGTAAACTCTGATGAGCTCTGTGAGAAGGAAGAGCTTCCCCACCCAAGTAGTGGCAACATCCCCTCCTTGACTCATGCTGCCATCAGCCTTTCCTCCTTGACTCATGCTGCCATCAGCCTTTCCTTCTTCGTCTGAGGAGATGAACCCTGCACTGCCTGAGGTAACAGTGGTGGCCTCCTCTGAGGCAGTTGCCAGGCGAGATAATGTTAATTCTCCTCAGGAGCCGCCCCCAACACCCTGTTTGCTTCTAGACCTATAACTAGACTAAAGTCCCAGCAGGCCCCTGGAGGTGAGGTTGAGAGTGTGACCCATGAGGAGTGCAATACACTCAAAAAGAACTGTTTGAGTTCCCTAATTTGTATAAACAGCAATCTGGAGAACAGGCATGGGAATGGATATTAAGGGTATCGGATAATGGTGGAAGGAACATAGAGTTGGATCAGGTTGAATTTATTGATCTGGGCAACCAAAGTTGCCATGGTGGCAGGGATGGAGGTTATGCATGGGCTCAGGAACATGGACTTCCACTCACCAAGGCTGACCTGGCTATGGCCACTGCTGAGTGCCCAATTTGCCAGCAGCAGAGACCAACACCGAGCACTCGATATGGTACCATTCCTCAGGGTGATCAGCCACCTGGTGGCAAGTTGATTATATTGGACCTCCTCCATCATGGAAAGGGCAGAGGTTTGTCCTCACTGGAATAGACACTTACTCTGGATATAGGTTTGCCTATCCTGCACGCAATGCTTCTGCCAAGACTACCATCGATGGGCTCACAGAATGCCTTATCCACCATCATAGTATTCCACACAGCATTGCCTCTCACCAAGGCACTCACTTTACAGCTAAAGAAGTGTGGCAGTAGGCTCATGCTCATGGAATTCACTGGTCTTAACATGTTCCCCATCGTCCTGAAGCAGCTGGATTGATGAAATGGTGGAATGGCCTTTTAAAGTCACAATTAAAATGCCAACTAGGTGACAATACTTTGTAGCGCTGGGGCAAAGTTCTCCAAAAGGCTGTGTATGCTCTGAATCAGCATCCAATATATGGTACTGTTTCTCCTATAGCCAGGATTCATGGGTCCAGGAATCGAGGGGTGAAAGTGGAAGTGGCAGCACTCACCATAACCCCTAGTGAGCCACTAGCAAAATTTTTGCTTCCTGTTCCCGTGACATTAGGTTATGCTGGCCTAGAGGTCTTAGCTGCAGAGGGAGGAATGCTGCCACCAGGAGACACAACAATGATTCCATTAAACTGGAAGTTAAGATTGCCACCTGGACAGTATGGGCTCCTCCTACCTTTGAGTCAGACTAAGAAGGGACTTGCAGTGTTGGCTGGGGTGATTGTCCCAAACTATCAAGATGAAATCAGTCTACCACTCCACAATGGAGGTAAGGAAGAGTGCTCAGGGAATACAGGAGATCCACTAGGGAGTCTCTTAGTATTACCATGCCCTGTGATTAGGGTCAATGGAAAACTACAACAGCCCAATCCAGGCAGGACTACAAATGGTCCAGACCCTTCAGGAATGAAGGTTTTGTCACTCCATCGGGGGAAAAAAAAAAAAACCATGACCTGCTGAGGTGCTTGCTGAAGACAAAGAGAATACAGAATGGGTAGTAGAAGAAAGTAGTCATCAATACCAGCTATGGCCACGACCAGCTGCAGAAACGAAGACTGCAATTGTCATGAGTACTTTCTCCTTCTTTTGTTAAAAACATGTTTGTGCGTGTATACACTTGTACTAAGAAAATATCTTCATTTTATTTCCTTTTCCTTTATCATGTGACATAAGATTTATTGACTTCATATCAGCATTTAAGTATTGTTAACTTTATGTAATAGTATTTGGGTTAGGGATTGGTGCATTTCTAGCTGTATGAAGGATAGTTGTATTATGCTAAGCATAATCATGACTTCATTATTGTCTTTATTTGAAGATTATGTATAATCTCAAATGGAGATGTTTATGGGTTCAAGTTGACAAGGAGGGGACTTGTGATGGTTAATACTGAGTGTCAACTTGATTGGCTTGAGGGATACAAAGTATTAATCCTGGGTGTGTCTGTGTGGGTGTTGCCAAAAGAGATTAAAATTTGAGTCAGTGGGCTGCGGAAGGCAGATCCACCCTTAATCTGGCGGGCACAATCTAATCAGCTTCCAGTGAATATAAAGCAGGCAGGAAAATGTGAAAAGGACAGACAGGCCTAGCCTCCCAGCCTACATCTTCAGATTCTTCAGTTTGGGAACTCCAACTGTCTCTCCTTGCTCCTCAGCTTGCAGACAGTCTATTGTGGGACGCTGTGATTGTGAAAGTTAATACTTAATAAACTCATATATATATATATGAGTTATATATATTAGGATATATAATAAGACATATATTATATATAATAGTTCTGTCCCTATTAGTTCTGTCCCTCTAAGAGAACTCTAATACAAGCTGTGTCCTAGAGATTCTGGTATTTTATCTCTTTGTTCTCATTAGTTTCAGAGAACTTCTTGATTCCTGCCTTAATTTCATTACTTACTCAGGAGTCATTCAGGAGCAGGTTGTTCAATTTCCATGTAGTTGTGTGATTTTTAAATTAGTTTCTTAATCTTGAGTTCTAATTTGATTGCACTGTGATCTGAGAGACTGTTATGATTTCAGTTGTTTTGCGCTTGCTGAGGAGTGTTTTACTTCCAATTATGTGATCAATTTTAGAGTGAGTGCCATGTGGTGATGAGAAGAATGTATATTCTGTTGTTTTTGGATGGAGAGTTCTGTAGATATCTGTCAGATCCTCTTGATCCAGAGCTAAGTTCCAGTCCTGAATATCTTTGTTAATTTTCTGTCTCAATGTTCTGTCTAATATTGTCAGTGGGGTGTTAAAGTTTCCTACTATTATTGTGTGGGTGTCTAAGTCTCTTTGCAGGTCTCTAAGAACTTGCTTTATGAATCTGGGTGCTCCTGTATTGGATGCATATATACTTAGGATAGTTAGCTCTTCTTGTTACATTGATCCCTTTACCATTATGTAATGGCCTTCTTTGTCTTTTTTTATCTTTGTTGGTTTAAAGTCTGTTTTATCAGAGACTAGGATTGCAACCCCTGCTTTTTTTCTGCTTTCCATCTACTTGGTAAATCTTCCTCCATCTTTTTATTTTGAGCCTACGTTTGTCTGTACATGAGTTGGGTCTCCTGAATACAGCATACCGATGAGTCTTGACTCTATCCAGCTTGCCATTCTGTGTCTTTTAATTGGGGCATTTAGCCCATTTACGTTTAAGGTTAATATTCTTATGTGTGAATTTGATCCTGTCATCATGATGCTAGCTGGTTATTTTGCAGATTTGTTTATATGGTTGTTTCATAGTGTTACTGGTCTGAGTACTTCAGTGTGTTTTTGCAGTGGCTGGTAATGGTTTTTCCTTTCCATATTTAGTGCTTCCTTCAGGAGCTCTTGCGAAGGCAGGCCTGGTGGTTGTGAATTCCCTCAGCTTTTGCTTATCTAAAAAGGATCTTATTTCTCCTTCGCTTATGAAACTTAGTTTGCCCAGAAATGAAATTCTGGGCTGGAAATTCTTTTCTTAAGAATGTTGAATATTGGCCCCCAATCTCTTCTGGTTTGTAGGGTTTCTGTTGAGAGGTCTGCTGCTAGTCTCATGGGCTTCTTTTTGTAGGTGACCTGGCATTTCTCTCTGGCTGCCCTTAACATTTTTTCTTTCATTTCAACCTTGGAGACTCTGAATGATTATGTGTCTTGGGGTTGATCTTCTCATGGAGTATCTTACTGGGGTTCACTGCATTTCCTGAATTTGAATGTTGGCCTGTCTTGCTAGAATGGGGAAGTTCTCCTGGATGATATCCTAAAGTATGTTTTCCAACTTGGTTCCATTCTCCCCACCTCTTTCAGGTACCCCAGTCAGTTGTAGGTTTGGTCTTTTTACATAATCCCGTATTTCTTGGAGGTTTTGCTCATTCTTTTTACTTCTTTTTTCCTCTAATCTTGTTTGCCTGACTTATTTCAGAAAGATAGTCTTCAAACTCTGAGATTCTTTCCTCCACTTAGTCTATGTGGTTATTGATACTTGTGATGGCATTGTGAAGTTCTCGTGTGTTTTTCAGCTCCATCAGGTCATTTATGTTCCTCTCTAAACTGGCTACTATAGTCACCAGCTCCTGCAATGTTTTATCATGATTCTTAGCTTCTTTGCATTGGGTTAGAACATGATCCTTTACTTCAGTGAAGTTTATTGCTACCCACCTTCTGAAGCCTACTTCTGTCAATTCATCCATCTCAGCCTCCGCTCAGTTCTATGCTCTTGCTGGAAAAATGTTGTGATCATTTGGAGGAGAAGAGACCCTCTGGCTTTTTAAGTTTTCAGAGTTTCTGCATGGATTCTTTCTCATTTTTGTGGGCTTATATACCATCAATCTTTGAGGCTGCCGACTTTCAAATTTTGCAATGGTCTCAGCAGAAAATAAAGAGTCCACAATTTAAACAGAACTCATAGCATTACAAAAGTTTACAGAACCCCTATGTTTTCATCATTTGTTTCTAACAACAAAGATTACAAGGACAGAATTGAATGATCAGAATGTAAAAATATTTGTGCAAAACTGCATTAATTGTTCTTACCATCTAATAGCGGTAAAACTTAAGAACACACAATGACAATAATGAAGAAAAACTACATTAAAAGTAATTCTACTTTAGATTTCAAACATGAATTATACTATTACTAAACATTAAACAAAAAGTGGCACCATGAGAGCAGCAGGAGCCACAAATGATTCGGCAATTATGCCAGCTAAGGAAAGCCGACACTGGAATATGCCAAAGTTAATCTCCACAATAGGTATCCATCTGAAAAGACTGGAAACAACTGTAGGGCCTAAAACTCACTTCGATTTCTTTATTCTTGAATTTGCAGGTCATAAACGAAATATTTAAGAAAGTCTTTTCCCCTCCCTCTCAAGGAGTGTTTCTTGCTTTACTGTCAATCACTCAAAGAGTTGAATCATAGACTCTGGATTTACCAACACCAATCCATTTAACTGGAATTTGAAGCTCATCTTCAATAAATCAAACACAGTTTTGTGCATTAACAGGTAGTTCTTTAAATGCCCTTGCATTTGATATGTCTGTGTTCCATTCTCATGGAGTCTTATATTGAACTTCAACTTTAAGACTTCTTGATTTGCTGGAATATGAGGTATGGTTTGAGCATCTAACTTGTAAGCAACTCCAACTTTGATTTCCATAAACACGTCCAAAATATTCAACTTGGTAACTTCCAGCACAGTAAATCCATTGATAACATGAGCATATTTGAGCAAAACGAGGTCCAACCAGCCACATCTTCTTTTCCTTCCAGTAGTTACACCAAACTCTCTACCCCTTGTTTGTAATAATTCTCCAATTTCCTTGAGGTTTTGTAATTCACCTTCAATGTCTATTTCCAAAGTGGGATGTATAAATTTGTATTGTTTAGCTGGAACTTTAAACATCTCAGAGAAGCTATCAAGGTCAGAAACAAGATCGCACATCCTAAGTCCACTCCGAGCAGCTTTGGAAGAATAAACTGGGCCAGTGCCCTTTTTTGTTGTACCCAAATTTTTTCATGCTTGTTCTTGTCTCTGTTGTTCCTGGACACCATCAGCGGCTTGATGAAAATCAAATACAATATGAGCTCTGTCAGATAAAATAAGCTTTTTTCCCAGCCTTCTAGTCCTTTTCCTTTTTGAACATTTTTCTCTGCTTCTTCAAACAATCCAGGTAGATGAATTAGCACACCATTTCCACTGAATGCAGTAACATTTGGAATAATTATTTCACTGGGTAAGAGATGAAAATCATACTCCACAGAATCCACAACAACTGTATGGCCAGCATTATTTCCTCCCTGGCAGCGGCACACGGCGTCCTACGCCAGCAGATCCGCCACCTCCCCTTTGCCTTCGTCGCCCCACTGCACACCGAGCACCACCGTCACCCGGTTTCCTCCGGGCCGCGCCCTGGGGCGGCCGCAATCGCCGCTGGGCAGGGAGGATGCCTCCAGGTAGTTCTTGGCGAACGCCGCAGCTCCAGTGACGCGAGGAGAGCCGGAAGGAGACACGGCCGGCGAGGGGTGAGCGAACTGAGTTGCTCTGCGGCCGCCAGCCACCTGCGGAAGAAGAAGAGGGAGCCAGAGGCCGGCCCCGCCCCCGCCGCCGGCCCCGCCCCCGCCGCCGGCCCCGCCCCCGCCCCCGCCGCCGGCCCCGCCCCCGCCGCCGGCCCCGCCCCCGCCCCCGCCCCGCCGGGCTGCCACACTCCAGCCAATCCCTGCCCCGCTCTCCGCCACAACCCGCTCAAGGCGGGGGGACTCTGACTGCCCCGCGCAGGCCTGCCTTGGCAGCACCGCCCGCGGGAAGTGGCGGCCTGGCGCGCTACTCGGAGAAGGCTATAATTTAGCCTACCACACCAATATGTGCACTTAAATTTTACTCTCATCACTGAATCTCCTCACTCTCATTATCTATGTCTCACAAATTTTGATATGTTTTCATTTTCACTCGACTGCATTTTTAAAATTTACCCTGAGACAACCTCTTTGACCTATGGATTACTTAGAAGTATGTTTTAACTTTCTAAGTGTTTGGAAATTTTCCTGTTACCTTTCTGCCATTGATTTGTAGTTTGGTTCCATTTTGGTCATAGAACACACTCTGAGCATAATTTCAATTCTTTAACATTTGTTTAGGTTTGTTTTATGGCTCAGGTTCTGGTCTGCCTTGATATATGTTCCATAGGCATTTGAGAAGAATGTATGTTTTGCTGTTGTTGAGTAGCATGTTGACTGGTGGTGTTAAGTTCTTCTATACCCTTGCAGATTTTCTTTAAGACGGGGTTTCGCTCTGTCACTGAGGCTGGAGGGCAGTGGCATGATCATAGTTCACTGCAACCTCATTTCCTGGACTCAAGCAAGCCTCCCACTTCAGCTTCTCAAGTAGCTAGAACTACAGGCATGCACCAACATGCCCCCCCAAAATTTTTTTTTAAGAATGGAGTCTTGCTGTGTTGTGCAGACTGCTCTCAAATCTGCCTTATAGATTTTTTGGTCTACTTGTACTACGACGTACAAGGGTGATGACGTCCCTAACTACAATTGTGAAGTCTATTTCTCCTTTCAGTGCTATCACTTTTTGTGTCACATATTTTGCAGCTCTGTTGTTTGATATACATACATTTAGATGGCCATATCTTCTTGGTTAACTGATCTTTTCATCATTATTATAATGTCCCTATGTGTCTCTGGTAATTTTCTTTACTTTATCTGATATTAGTATAGCCGCACCTGCTCTCCTTTGTTTGCATAATATGTCTTTTTTGTTGTTTGTTTTTAGACGAAGCCTTGCTCTGTCACCCAGGCTGGAGTGCAGTGGCACAATCTTGGCTCACTGCAGTCTCAGCATCCCAGGTTCAAGTGATCCTCCCACCTCAGCCTGCCAAGTAGCTGAGATTACAGGCACCCACCACCAAGTCCACCTAATTTTTGTATTTTTAGTAAAGATGGGGTTTCACCATGTTGGCCAGTCTGGTCTTGAACTCTTGGCCTCAATTGATCCACCACCTTGGCCTCCCAGAGTGCTGGAATTACAGGTGTGAGCCACCACGCCTAGCCCTACATGATATGTCTTTTTCCATCATTTTATTTTCAACTTTCATACATTTGAAGTGAGTTCCTTATAGACAGCACACACTGGGTCATTATTTTTAATCCACTCTGCCAAATGGTTCTTTAATTGGTATATTTAGACCCTTTATATATTATATAATTATTGATATGTTTGGGCTTAAGTATGCCATTTTATTTTTTGATTTCTATTTCTTCTCTGTGTTCTTAATATTTTTTTCTTTTCCCTGCCTTCCTATGGGTTATGAATATTGGGCAGAATTCTGAGTTATCTATTATGTTTTTAGTGTATCTCGTTGTATAGCTTTTATAGTAATTGCTGTAGGTATTACATTATGTATACATAATTTTTCACAGTGACCTGGTGTCATCATTTTACTAGTTCTAGTGAAATATAGAAATTTTACCTCCAGTCATGTCTCTTTAACGACCGTTCTTTGTTTATAATAAAATTGTATTAAATATTTCCTCTACAAACATGTAGAACCACATCAGAGAATGTTATAATTTTTACTCCAACTCTCAAACATAATTTAGAAGACTCAAGCAGAGAAAGAAAACCTATTGCATTTACCCATATTTTTACTTACCATGTTCTTTCTTCCTTTCTGATGTTCCATAACTCCTTTTTTTTTTTCATTGCCTCTCTGTTTAGATAACTTCTTTTAGCTGTTCTGTTAGAGTAGGTCTTTTGGTGATGGCAATGAATTCTCTTATTTTTCTTTCATCTGAGAATGCCTTGGTTTTCCTTTCATTCCTAAAGAATACATTCTCTGTGCATAGGATTCTGAGTTGAGAGTTCTTTTTATTCAGTACTTGAAAAATGTTAAGACACTTTCTTCTGTTCTCCATGATTCCACTGTCATACAAATTGTTATTCTCTATAAAGAAGGTGTTTTCACTGGCTGCTTTAAATATATTTTATGCCCTTAGTTTTCAGAAATTTAATTAAAATTTGTCTTGTCACAATTTTCTTTGAGTTTATCTTGTTTGGGAATTGCTTAGCTCCTTGAATCTGTGTTTACCTCAGTTATCAGGTTAAATATCCAAGAGAACAAAAGAGGAAAAAAATGATTGGGACAAAGAGACCAAAAGAAGTGAAAGAGAGAAGGAAAATTTTAGCCTAGAGATACAAGCCACTCTAAAATATTTTGTTTAATGAAAAAGTGGGAGAAAGGGGACTGCTGGGGCTTGTCCAGGGAAAGGCTACTGCCAAGAAGCACTGTGTCCCTTTCTCCTCCATTCTTTCCTCTTATCAGTCGGAGATAGAAATTAAAACAGCCTAAAACTGGGGGGTGTAGTGTGACAGATCCCCGACCAGGTTACTTAAGGGTTTATATCTGCTGCTTGCACCCTGAAGGCTGAGCACTGAGCAAAGGCCATGATGTCTACCTGAGGAGCAGGTGTCCCTGACAACCCAAGCATCCCAGAATGTGTCTGGGAACATACCAAGGAAAACAGTCTCATTGCAAACAGTAGGCAAAGAGCCAGAATATTCGCTTAAAAGAAGCTTAGGGCTGGGTGATGGGGCAGATCTCTGGAGCTATCCTGCTGCCATCAGAAATACCTTGTATGTAAGTCCTGATAAATTCATCTACTCACAAACCTAGATTTGTCTGAGCCATTCTTTGGTTTCTTGGCTCCTTCTCAGTTTGGGAGTATGTTGCAGTCCCAGTTTTTCTTGTAACAGCATGAGGGAGAGGAATAGAAAAAAAAAAAAAACCTGAATTCAGGTTGCCTTAGTCTATTTTGTGTTATAAGGAATTCCTGAGGCTGTGTAATTTATAAAGAAAAAGGATGCATTTGGCTCACAATTCTGATGTCTAGGAAAGTTCAAGATTGGGCATCTGCATCCGGTTATGTCCTCAGGCTGCTTGCACTCATGGCAGGAGGCAAAGAGAAGCCAGTGTGTGCACAGATCACAAGGCAAGAGAGGAAACAAGAGTAGGGAGAGGTGCCAGGGTCTTTTTAACAACCAGCTCTTATGGGAACTAATAAAGTCAGAACTCACTCACCCCCAAGAAAGGGCATTAATCTATTCATGAGACATGCTCCCCCATGACCCAAACACCTTCCATTGGGCTCCCTCTCCAACACTGAGGATCAAATTTCAACATGAGGTTTGGAGGGGACCAAACATCCAAACTATACCACAGGGAGAGAAAAAAAATAACCAACTGAATTATATATAGATATAATTTTTGTTAATTTTTATTTTAGGTTTGGAGGCACATGTGAAAGCTCATTACACAGGTAAACATGTGTCATGGGGTTTTGTTATACATATTATTTCATCACCCAGGTATTAAGCCCGTACCCAATAGTTAACTTTTCTGCTCTTCCCGCTCCTCCCACCCTCCCCCCCCTCAAATAGGCCCCAGTGTCTGTTGTTTCCTTCTTTGAGTTCATAAGTTCTTTCATTTAGCTCCCACTTATCAGTGAGAAGATGCCGGACTTGGTTTTCTGTTCCTGAGTTAGTTTGCTAAGGGTAATGGCCTCCAGTTCCATCCATGTTCCTGCAAAATATGTGATCTTGTTCTTTTTTATGGCTGCATGGTAGTCCATGGTGTATATGTACCACATTTTCTTTATCTAATCTGTCATTGATGAGCATTTAGGTTAATATAGACATAACGAATAGATTGTACATGTACATAGATATAGATATCAAACATATATCTAAATTAAAACAAACATCCATAATTTCACCCAATTGGGAACCCAAAATTTATATACCAAAGAATTTATATAACAAAAAGATAGATAAGGTTATGATTGGGTTTAGAACTGTAAGGTTTTTTGTTTGTTTTTTGTTTGTTTGTTTTTTGTTTTTGTGTTTTTTTGTTTTTTTACAGATAGAGTGTTGCTCTGTCACCCAGGCTGGAGTGCAGTGGTGCAATCTCGGCTCACTGCAACCTCCGCCTCCTGGGTTCAAGTGATTCTCCTGCCTCAGCTTCCCAAGTAGCTGGGACTACAGGAGAGCACCACCACATCCAGCTAATTTTTGTATTTTTTAGTAGAGACAAGGTTTCACTATATGTTGGCCAGGCTGGTCTCGAACTCTTGGCCTCAAGTGATCCACCTGTCTCGGCCTCCCAAAGTGCTGGGATTACAGGCGTGAGCCACCACGCCTGGCCAGAACTGAAAGCTCTAAATTAACTTTAACATTTGCCAAAATGCACCAATTGAGAAACCTCATGGACTTAATAAATACTCAAATTATATTTATGCCTGAAGTTCCAACAAATTTAAACATTGTACCCCATATAAATTTAAAAGGTAGCTAAATAGGTTTTTAAAAATAGCTATGCCTTATTTTATATATCTTGATTGAATTGCTCATAGTTGTTGTACTCAGTGCTTTAAAGTATCTCATATTGAACATAGATTCCATGTCACAATAAATAACAAATTAAAATTAAATTTTTGGCACTCAAAAATTGGCTTGATAAAATAGGATCATGTAAATCCCGTTAAAATAGTTAATATGGTTCAATGTAAGTTAAAATAGTCCCTTGAAGGATTGAAAGTTGTTGCATAAAACCTCATTTATATAACATAAAAGGGATAAAGGGGATAATTATTCCCTGCTGCTTGTCCATTTAACAGCCCAGTGTTGCCTGTTCTTAAACCTGGAAAATAATAAGCAGCAGGCACCTCACGGTGGAGGACTACAACGTTAATGTTCTGGTCTTATCGACTAGGGCCTCATACCCAGTATCTAATATGATTAACATTACTAACTCTATCCAATCAATAACTGCTAGATACCCTGTTCTTACAGACTTGGCTAATATGTTCAGTAGGTTCAATTCCATGCCTGTTTCAACAGACTCCACTGTAGTTTGCCTCCATTGCTGAAGAGACGCAATATACCTCTTGCAGGCTACACTTCAGTACCTTCACAATTTTGCCATCATGCACACATCTCACAGACAAGGTCTTTTTTAATACTTAATTTTTCTACAGCAGATTCACAGCAAATTGAGCGGAAAGTACAAAGATTTTCCATTTACCCACTGACCACACTTATGCATAGCCTCACCCATTAACATCTCCCATTAGTGTGGTACATTTGTTACAATTGATTAATCTAAATTAAACATCATAATCACTCAAAATCCATTGGGACTTTTACATTAGCGTTCATTCTTCTTGTACATTTTATGGGTTCAGACAAATGTACAATGACATATACCCACTATATAGTATCAAATACAGGATTTTCATTGCCTTAAGAATCCTCTGTGGTTCAACTATTAATTCCTCCCACTCCCTTAATCCTTGGAAACCACTGATCATTTTACTCTCTCCATTATCTTGCCTTTTACAGAATGTCATGTAGTTGGAATCATACAGTATATAGCCTTTTCAGATGGCCTTCTTTTTAAAGAGACAGGGACAGACAAGATCTTAACTGCATGCACCTTCCTCTGGGAGCACAGATGTGATATTACATTAGTAACCTCCTCCAAGGAGATGTCATTTAATCTACTCATATGGATATAAAAGTCCAACATCTTTTCATCCTTTTTGGGTTTTCATGGCAAAATATTCTTCACTTACAAATTTTACTTAATCTCATTGATGCTGTAACTTACAAATGAACCCACTTTAAATGTGGCACCCTCAAACAAAAAGGCTCTAAAAGCTATCCAAATTAATACCAACAGACAGACCCATTGGTGCCTGCATTGATTCCTTTACTAAAGAGACTTTAACAAGCTCTACTCATGCCTCCTAAAGTCTAGACCACCTGTGATGGCTATGAATTGCCTGAGGGCTCTCAGCCTCATGCTATATGCCATTAAAACCACAAATGACTGGCTCCATACTGGGCTCTCCTGGACATAGAGGCTCTCACAGATTCTGAGTCTGTGACCCTCCATACCTGGCTACCTGTTATGCTTTCGGTCATAGAAACAGCACCCTGCAAGCTCAGCCTCTCAGAGGGCCCAGGTTTGTCTCTAACCTGTCCCAAGAAGGCTACCAAGTCCTGGGCTCTCTAGCATATTCACACACAGAAGGGAGTGACGTCCCCAGTCTTTGGTCCCTTGCCAGATGCCATAGTGCTGGAGGAGGTCACCTCTCCCCCAGACCCCTTGGTTACCTGGAAAGCTCCTTTGGATTGACTGAGTGAACAGCAATAGAAGTTCACAGACTATATGAATGGCACTGCCAACCACCATACGTGATGGAGCTAGGTGGAATATTACTGAATGCTGGATACCCTGGCCAACAAATGGCCCCATCTCCACATTCCTTATGAACAATTGAGCCATTGCCTAATGAATTGTCCCTTTCAGATTAAGGAACACTAAAAACCTCTTTCCTCTTAGATACCCCAAATCATGTGTCTATGTATATTAAGGCCACCATATGAGGCCTTACAATTACCAAGGTAATAACCAAGACACAAATTTCACATTGCAAAATACACACTGAATGGGCTCCCGAAACAGGCATTCAATAAAACTTTCATGACCCTAATAGGTCCCAAATAGCCAGTTTAACTGAGAGACATAAGAGTCTCCCCAAACAACTTCTTTTAAAGTTCCAGTCCAACAAATGGACCTCTCAATGAGTCTTTATCTTGCCCCAGGCCTTAACCTATTTTTATAGATTTTCAATATCAAACCCCTCCCATCAGGAGGCCACAACAGGTGTGTATATTCTCTGGGGACAAATTAATAGTGATTGTCCAATGGGCTAGGCAGCTGCTTATCTGATATGGGACCCATTTAAGCCTAAACTTCAACCATGAAGCAAGCAAGCCAGCAAAAACCAAAACTCTGTCAAATGCAGCTGCACACCATTCTGTTTTCTGTTTATCTTTTTTGTTTTGTTTGTTTGTTTTTGCTTTTTGTTTTGGTCTGAGACAAGGTGTCACTCTGTTACCCAGGCTGGAGTGCAGTGGCGTGATCACGATTCACTCCCCACTCTACTTCCTGGGTTCAGGCAATCCTCTCACCTCAGCCTCCCGAGTAGCTGCGACCACAGGCACACACCACCACACCCAGCTAATTTTTTATGTTTTTTGTAGAGACAGGGTTTTACCATGTTGCCCAGGCTCGTCTTGAACGCCTGAGCTCAAGCAATCCACCTGCCTTGGCCTCCCAAAGTGCTGGGATTACAGGCATGAGCTGCCATGCTCAGCCTGCTGATCTTACTACTGGTATGGGTGTTTTTGTTGTTTTACCATCTGGAGGCACCAACCCTCCATACAAGCCATTGTTTTAATCAATCATGGCAAATGCTAAGACCCACATCAACCTGAGTCTGTATTTACTTAAAAGAAATACTCAAGACCCATATCCTAAATGACATTTTCCTGGATAGGCACTCACTGCTGGAGATTATGCTGCCTCAGATGACATCGATCCAGCTTACCATCAGAGACGAATTTACCCCTGCACCAGACATGGCGTCACCCTAAACACAAAAACCTTCACCCCAGTGACACCCATGGACTGTCTCTTCTCAGGCACAAACTGCACACAGAATATTTGGCCTTTTTTCCTTTGATATCAGGGATTCTATTATGTTTCTGAGTGTGCTGTCTGCTTAGCCTATCATCCTGGCATACTCCTTGCTCTCTGCCAAAACATACACCCCACACTCCTATGCCTGAAGGAAAATTTAATAGTAGTTACCACTACCTATGCCATTCTAAGAATTAATGGAGGGCCAAGCACAGTGACTCATGCCTATAATTCCAGCACTTTGGGAGGCTGAGGCAGGACTGCTTAATCCCAGGAGTTCAAACCAGCCTGGGCAACATGCGGAAACCCCGTCTCTACAAAACATATAAAAGTTAGCTGGGCATGGTGGTGTACGCCTGTAGTCCCAGCTACTCAAGAGTCTGAGGCAGGAGAATCTCTTGATGTCGGGAGGTCAAGGCTGCAATGAGCTATGACCACACCACTGCACTCCAGCCTCGGTGACAAGGGCAAGACCCTGTGTCTAAAAAGACAACAAAAATTAATGGATAGTATTGCCTTTCTCTGGAGGCCATTGCCTCCTGAGTCAATCCCTCAACCTACTGGGAAGAGGACCACTAACTCCCCAGTGCCTACCCCTGCCGCCCCCTCAAGCTTTCCCCCGTGACTTCCTGCCCTGTGTCTCTGACCATGGCCACTCCTTCCCCTTGGTTATACACACACGCTAATCTACACATGCATTATTAATGTATTAGTTCCTGTCCCCCAACAACCTGACTGCAGGACCTGTTTTTTATATGTATATATGTATTTCAAACTTTTAACCCACTTTAAAACTCCAAGATAATAGTAAAAACCTCCAAAAATTTCAGATCTACTTTCTTGACTAATGACATACAAATGAATGACTTAGTTATGGACCAGCCTACAAGGGCTCTTTATACTTCCACATGTGTTCTTCTATCTTACTCTTACAATAAAATATTTTCTAGGCTATTTAGGGCAACTTGTACCCCATTCTTTAAATAAGTCTACTATTACCACCCCAGGTTTCTTACAATGATGCCAAATAGGCCCAGGGGCAATGGGTCTTACTGTGTTTTCCTAGGTTCTGTATTTGTCTATTTGGCATCCATTAATCACAGGGCCAAACTAATGGCCAACATTCTTTACATCTCCGCTGTGATCCAGAGCTCATACTCTAAGCTACTCACACATTGAGCCAATATTTTCCCTACCCTACATAAACCCAGGGCCATGTAACGGACAACTAGGGACAGTCCCTAGGCCCCAAAGCCCATCAGAATTATTCAAACTATCGAGTCCTAAGCTGTTTCCCCTGCCCAGCTGGACCTTTCCCACAGAAACCCTAATAATAAAGGTTGTGAATTAGATTTTCCCCTCACTTCTGCTCCTCTCTCCTTAACCACCTGGATGCTTTACCACGTGACCCTGCATTACAGAGCATGTCCCCTTCTCTTGGAACTATAAGTAATTAAGTCTTTTTTCAATGGCGCTAGTCCGTCTGTGTTGACACTCAGTCACCTCCATAAATCAAAACTCCAAGAGTACATTTTAATATAATATTTTATCAGGCATCTGAAGGTTTCACCGAAGTTTATATTTTCCTACTGCAAAACTATGTTCCATGTAGATATGGTCCATCTTGAGGCTGTTGTTCCTGCGTTCATCCTCCCATGGTCACATTTCTTGGCCAACAGAACCACAGAAATAGGTCTGCCATGAGTTAACGTGTAGTCCAAATCATTTTTCCACTTTAGCTCTGCTTCAAATGGGGTTGGCCTGGTGATACTGGAGACAATAAATGCACCTGTAAGTTCCAGATAACAGGCTCTTGTCATTATCCCAATCTTTCCTCATTGCAATGTTCCACAGCTGTAGGTGTGCCAAGGCCTCTGGGTCCCAGTGTAGCACCTTGAATGCACAGTTCACACAATGGTGGCTTCAGGGTGCCAGCCAGGAGGAGTTCTGGTGCACTCACTGTTTGATGATAGTGGTCTTCCCCATGCCCAGGTCACCCATCACCAGCAGCTGATACAGGCTGCCCGAGGTTCAGGGCTGGAAAGACTCCAAGACTGCGAACATGCTCCCACTGTTTTAAGTTCTTTTTTTTTTTTTTTTTTTTAATTTTTATTTTACTTTAAGTTCTGGGATACATGTGCAGAATGTGCAGGTTTGTTACATACGTATACTTGTGCCATGGTGGTTTGCTGCACCTGTTGACCCATCCTCTGAGTTCCCTCCCCTCACTCTCCCCACCCTGCAACAGGCCCTGGTGTGTGTTAATCCTTTCCCTGTGTCCATGTGTTCTCATTGTTCAGCTCCCACTTATGAGTGAGAACATGTAGTGTTTGATTTTCTGTTCCCATGTTAGTTTGCTGAGGATGATGGCTTCCAGCTTCACTCATGTCCCTGCAAAGGTCATGATCTCATTCCTTTTTATGGCTGCATAGTATTCCATGGTGTATATGTACCACATTTTCTTTATCCAGTCTATCATTGATTGGCATTTGGGTTTGTTCCATGCCTTTGCTATTGTAAATAGTGCTGCAATAAACATATGTGTCCATGTGTCTTCTTTTTTTTTTTTCTGAGACAGAGTTTTGCTCTTGTCACCCAGGCTGGAGCACAATGGGGTGATCTTGGCTCACTGCGACCTCTGCCTCCCGGGTTCAAGCAATTCTCGTGTCTCAGCCTCCCAAGTAGCTGGGATTACAGACGCCTACCACCACGCCCGCTAATTCTTGTATTTTT
Organism: Pongo pygmaeus; assembly: GCF_028885625.2. Classification (NCBI taxonomy): domain Eukaryota; kingdom Metazoa; phylum Chordata; class Mammalia; order Primates; family Hominidae; genus Pongo; species Pongo pygmaeus. Next base: position 51,427,624 of record NC_072392.2, read on the forward strand.
AGTAGAAACGGGGTTTCACCATGTTTGTCTCAGCCTCCCAAGTAGTTGGGATTACAGACGCCTACCACCACGCCCGGCTAATTCTTGTATTTTTAGTAGAAACGGGGTTTCACCATGTTGGCCAGGCTGGTCTCAAACTCCTGGCCTCAGGTGATCCGCCCGCCTTAGCCTCCCAAAGTGCTGGGATTACAGGCATGAGCCACCACGCCCAGCCTGCATGTATCTTTATAGTAGAATGATTTATATTCCTTTGGGTATATACCCAGTAATGGGATTGCTGGGTCAAATGGTATTTCTGGTTCTAGATCCTTGAGGAATTGCCACACCGTCTTCCACAATGGTTGAACTAATTTACATTCCCACCAACAGTGTAAAAGCATTCCTATTTCTCTACAGCCTCACCATGCAGTGGAGACTTTTTAATAATCTTTCTTTTATCTTGACTTTTTAATAATCACCATTTGACTTGTGTGAGATGGTGTCTCATTGTGGTTTTGATTTGCATTTCTCTAATGATAAGTGATGTTGAGTTTTTTTTCATATGTTTGTTGGCTGTATAAATGTCTTCTTTTGAGAAATGTCTATTCATATCCTTTATCCACTTTTTAATGGGGTTGTTTTTTCCTTGTAAATTTGTTTAAGTTCTTTGTACATTCTGGATATTAGACCTTTGTCAGATGGGTAGATTGCAAAAATTTTCTCCCATTCTGTAGGTTGTCCGTTCACTCTGATGGTGGTTTCTTTCCCTGTACAGAAGCTCTTTAGTTTGATTAGATCCCATTTGTCAATTTTGGCTTTTGTTGCAATTGCTTTCGGTGTTTTTGTCATGAAGTCTTTGCCCATGCCTATGTCCTGAATGGTATTGCCTAGGTTTTCTTCTAGAGTTTTTATGGTTTTGAGTTTTGCGTTTAAGTCTTTAATCTATCTTGAGTTAATTTTTGTATAAGGTGTAAGGAAGGGATCCAGTTTCAGTTTTCAGTTTGAGTCTTTAGTCAATCTTGGGTTAATTTTTGTATAAGGTGTAAGGAAGGGATCCAGTTTCAGTTTTCTGCATATGGCTAGCCAGTTCTCCCAGCACCATTTGTTGAGTAGAAGATCCTTTCCCCATTGCTTGTTTTTGTCAGGTTTGTAGAAGATCAGATGGTTATATATGTGTAGTGTTATTTCTGAGGTCTCTGTTCTGTTCCATTGGTCTATATGTCTCTTTTTATACCAGTACCATGCTGTTTTGGTTACTGTAGCCATGTAGTATAGTTTGAAGTCAGGTAGCATAATGCCTCCAGCTTTGTTCTTTTTGTTTAGGATTATCTTAGCTATACAAGGTCTTCTTTGATTCCATATGAAATTTAATTTCATTTAATTCTCGTTTGATTCCATATGAAATTCTGTGAAGAATGTCAATGGTAGTTTGATGGAAATAACATTGAATCTATAAATTACTTTGGGCAATATGGCCATTTTCATGATGTTGACTCTTCCTATTTATGAGGATGGAATGTTTTTCCATTTGTTTGTGTCTTCTCTTATTTCCTTGAGCAGTGGTTTGTAGTTTTCCTTGAAGAGGTCCTTCACATCCCTTGTTAGCTGTATTTCTAGGTATTTTATTCTCTTTTTAGCAATTGTGAATGTGAGTTCACTCATGATTTGGCTCTCTGCTTGTCTATTGTTGGTGTAATGGAATGCCTGTGACTTTTGCACATTGATTTTGTATCCTGAGACTTTGCTGAAGTTGCTTATCAGCTTAAGGAATTTGGGGGCTGAGATGATGGGATTTCCTAGATATAAAATCATGTCATCTACAAATAAAGACAATTTGACTTCCTCTCTTCCTATTCAAATACCTTTATTTCTTTCTCTTGCCTGATTGCCCTGGCCAGAACTTCCAATACTATGTTGAATAGGAGTGGTGAGAGAGGGCATTCTTGTCTTGTGCCAGTTTTCAAAGGGAATGCTTCCAGCTTTTGCCCATTCAGTATGATATTGGCTGTGGGTTTGTCATAAATAGCTCTTACTGTTTTGAGATATGTTTCATCAATACCCAGTTTATTGAGAGTTTTTAACATAAAGGGATTCATTGGTTGAATGTTGTCAGAGTCTTTTTCTGCATCTATTGAGATAATCATATGGTTTTTGTCATCGTTTCCGTTTATGTGATGAATTACATTTATTGATTTGTGTATGTTGAATCAGCCTTGCATCCCAGGGATGAAGCCAACTTGATCGTGGTGGATAAGCTTTTCTGACATGCCACTGGATTCGGTTTGCCGGTATTTTATTGATGATTTTTGCAATGATGTTCATCAGTGATATTGGCCTGAAGTTTTCCTTTTTTTATTGTGTCCCTACCAGGTTTTGGTATCAGGGATGATACTGGCTTCATAAAATGAGTTAGGCAGGAGTCTTTCCTTTTTTATTGTTTGGAATAGTTTCAGTGGAAATGGTACCAGCTCCTCTTTGTACCTCTGGTAGAATTCAGCTGTGAATCTGTCTGGTCCTGGGCTTTTTTTGGTTATTAATTACTGCCTCAATTTCAGAACTTGTTATTGATCTGTTCAGGGATTTGACTTCTCCCTGGCTCAGTCTTGGGAGGTTGTATGTGTTCAGTGATTTATCCATTTATTCTAGATTTTCTAGTTTATTTGCACAGAGATGACAGAGTCTTGCTCTCTTGCCCAGGCTGGAGTGCAGTGGTGTGGTCTTGGCTCACTGTAACCTCCACTTCCTGGGTTCAAGCAATTCTCATGCCTCAGCCTCCCAAGTAGCTGGGACTACATGTGTGTGCCACCACACTTGGCTAATTTTTATATTTTTAGTAGAGACTGGGTTTCACCATGTTGCCCAGGCTGGTCTTCAACTCCTGACCTCAAGTGATCCACCCAACTCGGCAAGTTCTCCATTTTGATTAATCTCTTCATTGGCTGAATTTCATTGCAATGTAGTTTTCAAGAAGGTATTAGAGAACTATGTTTTCCATGTCCATTGGATAAGAATGTCTGATATTTCCTTTATAGTCAAATGACATCTTGGTATGGCAAAACATGTGTAGGTAATTAATTTTCCTAATATCCCTTAAGGAATATCTATAAAGAACTTAGGAAGAAGTGAACATAGGCTAATCCCAGTTTTCCAACATCACGTCAAGTTGCTTAACTTGTAAAGTTTTCAAAGACGTATTTTTAGAGAATTAGAGAATGTTATCGAATATATAATGAAAAGTATCTCTGTAGCCCAGTCCATCTTCCATGATTCAAGTGAGCATTGGACAAGATTTAAACATCCTTATCTATACTGATTATCTGGGAGATGCTGGAAATGTCAAAGGCTTATTGGTCTGTAAAAGAATTGATTCTCCAGCCGGGTGCGGTGGCTCATGTCTGTACTCCTAGCACTTTGGGAGACTGAGGGGGGTGGATCATGAGGTCAGGAGTTCAAGACCAGCCTGGCCAAGATGGTGAAACCCCGTCTCTGCTAAAAATACAAAAAAAAAAATTAGCCAGGTGTGGTGGCAGGCACATGTAATCCCAGCTACTCGGGAAGCTGAGGCAGGGAATTGCTTGAACCCAGGAGGCAGAAGTTGCAGTGAGTCGAGATCGTGCCACTACACTCCAGTCTGGGCGACAGAGTGAGACTCATCTCAAGAAAAAAACAAACAAACAAACAAACAAACAAAAACGAAACAAACAAACAAACAAAAAGATTTGATTCTCCTTAGGTAAGATATTTGAAAGGGCCTTTTCCAAGTCTTTCATTGTTTGAGCTGTTGTCCAATAGTAGGATTCAGGGTAAATTACTTGCGAGTTTAAATCATACTGGCAGCTTGTCTTGCCTTCAGGGCTCAAGTAGAAGATCTTTGTCATGACACACACTTTTTTAGTGTAACCACCAATTTTTGCCAGCTTCTGTTTTAAAGTTTGGGCAGTTTGTGTAGAATAGCCTTTAAACTCCTCATCCTGTACCATGTGGAAGGTGTATAGGACTGGAGGCTTGTCCTGGGAAATCAGAAGAGCATCACAGAGGACTTTGTGGTTCTCTTGCAAGCCCAGATCCAGAGACCAGCTCCTAGAGAAGATCAGTGAGCCCTTACTGACAGAGCCCATTTCTTCACATATTAATTGCTTAAGTCCTTCATGTTGTGAGAACAGATTTCTGCAGAGGGTTTTTGGAGCAAAAGTTATCTTTTCTGATAGCCCTAGATGGAGAAATAATGATAAATTGTAAAAGACTGAGAACTTCCAACTTAAGACATGGATACAAAGCAGCTTGTATTCGATTAATTCTCTCACCAAAAGCAACTATAAAAGCTATGTAAAAGTGTATCAGGGCCAGGCATGGTGGCTCACACCTGTAATAACAACACTTTGGGAGGCAGAGGCAGGAGGATCACTTGTGCCTAGGTGTTCAAGACCAGTCTAGGCAACATTGTAAGACCTCTTCTCTACAAAAAGGTTAAAAAGTTAGCCAAGCATGGTAGTGCATGCTGGTAGTCCCAGCTAATTGGGAGGCTGAGGTGGAAGGATCACTTGAGCCCAGGAAGTTGAGGCTGCAGTGGGCTGAGATTGTGCCACTGCACTCCAGCCTGGGCAACAGTATGAGATTCTGTCTCAAAAAAATTCTACATATATATATATTTTTTTAATTTATTTATATGTGTATATGTATATCATAAAACTATAATTTAAAGGACTAGAGAGCAACCAATACAAGCAGGACTTAAAGGGCTACAATCTTTAATACAGAAGAATCACAGGAAGCAGCTTCACATTCACCTCCGCTTTTTCCCTAAGGAGATTTTCCATATCACAGCATGGGTAAATAGAGCCCATGCAGAAATCAGCAGTTTTACTGGGCTAAAGAAAAAAGAGGTCAGACTTCAGGACTGCCAGAGGAGCTGGGATTTCAGAAACAAAATCCCAGAGAAGATGAAACTGAAGAGAAGAAACCAAAATCTACCTACAAATTTCCCTCAACTCACTGGCTAATACAGGTGAGATGCTAGAAACAGAAGAAAATATCAACTAGGGCTGGGTGCGGTGGCTTATGCCTGTAATCCCAGCAGTTTAGGAGGCCGAGGCCGGTGGATTGCTTGAGCCCAGGAGTTTGAGACCAGCCTGGGCAACATGGTGAAACCCTGTCACAAAAAGAAAGAAAAGCAAGCAAGCAAGCAAGGAAGGAAGGAAGGAAGGAAGGAAGGAAGGAAGGAAGGAAGGAGAAAATATCAACTGATCAACTGGGAGATTAAAGAGCTGAACATCACTTTCATCAGCCTCACGGTGCTCAGGAGACACAAATTGTAATTCAACTCCCAGCCAAGTAGAAGGGTCTTGGTAAATACCTCAGACTTTAAGACCCCAGAAGAGCCATGACCTAGTAATTAGTGCAAAATTAAAAGCTACTATACCTAGAAAAGCATAAAACAAAACTTCAAAAGAGTAAAAGTTATCACTGGTGCTCTATCTGTCTGCCAAAAAAAAAAATGTGTAACCCTATCTGAAGAAATGTAACATCTACTAAAGTCTCTACAATTTGTAATCCATGATACTATACAAAATTAAGAGACAGGATAAAAATCAGAACAAATTACTAGAAAATAAGAGAAAAACTGGATTAGAGAAGAAGACTGGCAAGTGCTTCAGATATTGGAGTCATCAAAGAGGGACTTTAAAATAACAGTTATATCTTTTTTAAAACCCCCCAAAAATAAAATAGATGAAAAGATGAAGATGTCCTGATTCTCTTACAGGCTCAGAAAATTGAAATCAATGGATAAAAATCATCAGGGGTTTGGTGCCCTTAAGCCCCGGTCTGTTCAAGGGTCAGTTGTATGTAGTAATATCCCAGAGGTGGCGATCAGAGGGTGAAACTGTGAGTTTTCGGTAACTGGATCTAGGAAAAGTGGTTATCCACATGGGATAAAATGAGATAGCCCCCTACATCACCATTTATGGATGTGGATTACATATTTAAATGTTAAACGTTAAGTGCAAAACTTTAAAATTTTTAAAAGAAAATAAACAGAAATATCTTTATAACCCCGGGGTAGGGAAGGATCTCTTACACAAGGCACAAAGAGCACTAAACCACAAAATTTTTAAATGGCAAGTTTGACTATATCCAATTTAAAACTGCTAAGGAAAATATGCCTTGGGAAAAGAGAAAATGCAAGTCATGAACTTGGAGAAGACGTCTGAAATCTGTACTATCTGTGACTAAACAAGGATTTTACGTTAGAATCTGTGAGTTGCTCCTAGAAATCAGTAAGGAAAAGATAAAGCCTATTACAAAAATGAGCAAAAGACAGAATCGCCACTTCATAGAAGATAAAATATCTTCTATGGGAGATATTTTCTTCCATGTATATACCCAAATAAATACCGATTTGACTGAGGAAGAGAAGAAGTTCAAGAGAAAAGAAGTTCAAGCAGAAAGATGAAGAGAGAAGTCTGGCATTGGAAAAGTTGCGGCATTTCCAACATATTGCTGGTGGGAGTAAAGTGAGCCATCTACTTTGGAAATAATTTGGCATTATCTTATTACTTAAATATTCACACACTGCCTGAACCAACAATACTACCCCTACTTAGGCACCTAAAGAAATAGAATTTGACAAATTCAATGACTAAAAACACCAAAGAATTTCCATAAACACAAGAATGTGCTTCCATAACAAATGTCAAGACAGAGCTGGTTTGAAGAGAAGGAGATTTGAACACAGTCACACCAACAACTCCACAGAAGCCAGAATTAAATTACCTGGAAGGTGATATCTCAGTGGCTGAATTTTGAAGTTAATATATTCACAAAGAGGACAGCTCTGGGAGACAGGTGATGATGTACTTGCTGGAGAGGGCAGTTCTTCACATACTATGGAATAATGTTAGAAAACAAAAATCACACTCTTAATTTGGCACAAGAGAGACTCAAACCAACTAATGCACAGTATACCAAAAGTCTACTTAGAACTGATCCTGCGTTCCCAATACAAAACGTTAGATATTGTGGTTACGTATTGTGGTTAGATTCCTAGGTCAGATATAAATTGTAAAATTAACTCTTGATGCTGCTGAAACACTCTATACTTGGAATGAAAATTAACAGTAAAAATGCATTGATAGTAATTTAATACACTGCCATATAACTGAGTTTATTTTAAAAGAAGTTAAAATTAGAAGAATGTGATGGCTAGTGAAGGAAAACTGGGTTTTATGCAGATTCTGAGGAACAAGTTTGCATTTTCAGAGATTTTGTAAGTTGCTAGTTCTGGTCTAATCTCACTGGAGGCTTTCCTTTTCCAAAACCAGATAAAATATCAGCATTATTCTTCTCTTATTGGTACAATTAGGGTTACTCTTTGGCTCATAAATGTGAGAGGAAGAGGGAAAAGTCTTTACAGGAAATAAATGGAAAGTGGGTAAAGAAAGATGAAAGAGCAAGTAAGTAAAAGAGTAAGTGTTCCCAAAAGAAAGCAATGGTTAGTTACAGAAACTGAACCCTGAAATAAAAAGGAAAAGAATTGAACAGGCTTTCCTTGAAAGTGAGTAAAGACGTGGTAGAGAAGAAACATCTAGAATCTTTGCATCAGATAAGGCTACTAAGAGTAGATATTTAGTTATTGTATGGAATATCTATCTTCTAAGTGGGTAGAAGAAAATAAGAGGCAGGGAAGTATTGGTTGTATCCACCAGAGATGTTGAAATTTGAAGACTTAATCTTGTCCCTAATCCCAAAGATACAATAGAACCTTCCTGCCACCCAAGCCAAATGTATCCTTATTGCCAATCCTCCTTCCTCAACCTGATTCTGAATCCACCATGAACTGGATCCATTCCTTCTCAGTCAACTGCTTAACTCTGTTATCTTTCACGTGCCAGGAATCAGGCTTTTTAGCAAACACTGCACAGCAGAAGCGTTCCACTCTGAGTGCATACACATATCCACAAAGCCTTCCTTTATCATATACTCCAAGGGATTTGCATAAGTAATTTATCGTCCCCTTCTCCACACAAAAGTGATGCACAGGCAGTTTCCCAATGGAATTTTTTGTTACTTCTTCTAACTTAGTAAGATAACTCTTCTCTGCTTTAAAGCCAATTATTTCTTTATCTTCATTTAGACCAACGAATAAATATCCTCCATCAGTATTTGCAAATGCAGAAACATATTGAGGAAGAATCTCTGTAATTCGTTGTAACAACTTTTCTGTCGCGAAGTTTTTTATTTCAACGTGTGTGGATTCAGTAAAGGTCAGTTTTTCTTTATAATTAAGTTCTGTTCTGTTAAAAAAATCAGCAGCCAAGGCTTCCATGTTACTTTCTTCTTGTACATCAACACAGGCCCTCTTTGCAGGCGATTCTGGTCTTAAATATGCTCTCCCTCCAGTTTTTTCCATGTCTTTGAGGAACTCCAGTGCAGCAGAGGCATTCATGACTTTTGCAGACGTTACATCTCTCTTGTACAAACTGGAGCTCAACGTGGCAATCTGCGGACCAGAGGTTTCCAAGCTCCATGATTTCACAAAAATGTGAAAGTAGTTACCATTCTGCATGAAGTCCAGGAAATTAGGAACAAATGGCAGCATGTTACTAAAAGAATTTTCCAAATCCAGTCCTATTCCATCTTTTTTATAACTATAGTCTTCATTCTCAACTTCAGCCTTGATAAATCCCCCTCCAGAATTCAGCAGAGCACACACAGCTCGTGAGACATTTTCATTCTGCTGTTTTCTCAGTTGACTATCCTTCATTTTTCTTCTATTGTTCTCTCCAAGAGTGACTCTTCCCACATTTAGAACCAGCTCAGCATAGTTTGTGTCTAAATCAATACTGATGTTCATTTTTCCGGCAGCTAAGCCATTTCCAAGCAGAAATTCTTTTCTGTAAAATAGACAGAGCCGTTAGAATAGGAGCTAAGCCAGAGATACAGCAAATTCTGCATTATGAGGCAAACGGAGAAAAATCCTTTACTGTATATTTTCCACTAGACTGGTAAGTATATGGGTCTGAGATAACTAATTTCTAACAAATTTTGAGCTAAGGCTATGATAATTTATACTCCTAACTGAATTTTCAAATTTGTTACAACTGTTTTATATGATCTTATTCTAATAATTTTAATCTTGTCTTTATGTGTTCGTTGTGTCCTTTCTCATCACTAATATTGTACAATTCGTTTTCTCTCTTCTTTCTTTAAATAAATCCCTGGAGGGATTCTATGCTTTTATCTTCTCAGTGGACAAGGTTTTAGTCATACATATTATTTCTTCTTTACTTTTTATTTTAATAATTTCAACTTTTACCTTCATTAATTATCTCCTTTTATGGGAAATCCTTTTGGAAAACTGCCAGATAGGGTCTAAGAGGGTCCAGCAATAATAATCTTAATTATTTTTTATTCCTATAAGAATGAATTAGATTCACAAATTTTGGGCATTGATCGCAAGCAAAACAGACTAACTCATTGTGCCCTTTCCCTATCAAACATCCACATTTACAATGAGGTAACTGTGGGTGGCAAGCCACCCAGGTGCCAAGGCAAGAGACTGAGGGCACAAGCTGTTCCAGTATAATAAAGAAAATATATAGAATAAGAATAGTTATACTAAAAATAGATTATAGATATGATTATATATGATTATCGCTAATAATTAGTTTGTGGTATTATTATTCCAATATTATAATAATCTTTGTTCTACAATTATAACCTAGAAAAAACCTGGCCATACAGAGATAGGAGCTGAAGGGACATGATGAAAAGTGACCAGAAAACAAGTGTGAGCCCTTTATTACGCCCGGACAGGGCTTCTAGAGGGCTCCCTGGCCTAGCAGTAACGCCAGTGCCTGGGAAGGCACGCATCACCTAGCAGACCTTGGTCTAACAGTAGCATCAGTGCCTGGGGAAGGCACCCGTTACTTAGCAGAACGGGAAGGAGAGTCTCCCTTTCCCCGGGGGAGTTAGAGAAGACTCTGCTCCACCACCTCTTGTGGAAGGCCTGACATTAGTCAGGCCCACCTGCAACCATCTGGAGGCCTAACCGTCTCCCTGTGATGCTGTGCTTCAGTGGTCATGCTCCTGGTCCACTTTCATGTTCCACCCTGTACACCTGGCTCTGCCTTCTAGATAGCAGTAGCAGAAATAGTGAAAGTACTAAAAGTCTTTGAAATGCGTAGAAGAAATAATGGCATAAGCCGTACTCTCTCTCTCCACCTCGGCTGCCAAACAGGGAAGGGCCCCCTGTCCAGCGGACACATGACTCGAGTGACCTTACCTATCATTGGAGATGGCTCACACTCCTTACCCTGCCCCATTGTCTTGTATCCAATAAATAACAGCGCAGCCTGGCATTCGGGGCCACTACCAGTCTCCGCACCTTGGTGGTAGTGGCCCCCCAGCCCAGCTGTTTTTCTTCTATCTCTTTGTCCTGTGTCTTTATTTCTGCAATCTCTCATCTCCGCACACGAGGAGAAAAACTCACAGACCCTGTAGGGCTGGACCCTACAGATAATATTGGTTTTTTTTGTTTGTTTGTTTTGTTTTTTGTTTTTTGTTTTTGTTTTTGTTTTTGAGATGGAGTTTCACTCTTGTTGCCCAGGCTGGAGTGCAATGGCACAATCTCAGGTCCCTGCAACCTCCACCTCCCGAGTTCAAGGGATTCTCCTGCCTCAGCCTCCCAAGTAGCTGGGATTACAGGCACCTGCCACCACGCCTGCCTAATTTTTTTGTATTTTTAGTAGAGACGGGGTTTTACCATGTTGGCCAGGCTGGTCTTGATGATGATCCTGACCTCAGATGATCCACCTGCCTTGGCCTCCCAAAGTTCTGGGATTACAGGCGTGAGCCACAATGCTCAGTCAAGGTAATATTCTTATATACAAAACACCGGTGCTCTATCTTGAATGTTTGCATCCTCCCAAAACTCATATGTTGAAATTCTAACGGCCAACATGATGGGCGTTTGGGAGGTGATTAGGTTAAAGGGTGAATCCCTCATGAATGAGATTAGTGCTCTTCCAAAAGCGACCTCAGAAAGCTAGTGATGGCAGCCTGCCATCACAAAGGCTGCAGCAGGGAGGGGCAGCTAGGGCTGCACACTTTCTGGAGCCCGTGGGAGCCCTGCCTCTTCCAAGTTGGGACATGAGCTCCCCAGGTGCTGCTGCAGCCACCCAAACCACCACTGTAGACCCAGGCCTCCCGCTCTCTGCAGCATGCTAGAATCCTGCCCCACAACCCTGCCCCGTGCAGCTGCAGCCACCCAAGTCGAGATTGCAGATTCAGGCATCTCTGCACTCTTGGGGCCTGAGAAGGTCCCCCTGCCCTCGCAGGCTCAGAAGTGCCTGCTCCCATTGCCTGGCTTCTCCTTCTCCCTGCTGTCGGTGCCCACTCTGATCTGGGAGCAAAGGCTGGCCAAACTCCGGAGACATAAATGGCAGTGGGAGGCAGACAGATTCCTGGGTCAAAGGCGGCGGGTCCCCAGTAGGGCCACACCTTCATGCCAGGGAAGGCCTGAAGCCTGGGGACTGGGCTGCCAGTCCTGTAGACTGTGGGGACTTGTGGTGCCTCTTCTGGGGCTGCATGTGGACCAATGGCACACACTTCCTCCCCTCTGAGGTCCATAAAAGCCCTGGGCTCAGCCAGAGCAGGGGCAGAGGAGGAAGAGATGAAGACAGGACCAACTTCAGAGAGGAACTACCCTCTCTGCTGATAGCAGGAGAGGACAGAACTACCAGCTGCAGAGTGGAACTACCCTCTCTGCGGAGAGCTTCAGAGACCTGCAGAGACATTGGCTGCAGAGAGAAGCAACGGTCCCCAGGTCCTCCTCTCTGCTGAGAGCAGCAAACGTAGGAAGGACCAGTAGCAGATAGAAGCTACCCTCCCCAGGGCCTCCCCTCTGCTGAGAGCTGAATATTCCATGGGATGACCTGCCTGCAGAGAGGAGTTACTCACTGCAGGTCTCCTCTGAGCTGTCCTAACATTTAATAAAGCTCATCTTCGTCTTGTTCACCCTTCACTTGTCTGCATACCTCATTCTTCCTGGACACAGGACAAGAACTCTGGCAAAGGTGCCGCCAGCCACACAGGTTTCTGGCCAGAAAATCGACAACCTGAAGATCCTGTAACACAAGCTCACCCCTTCTGCCATATGAAAAACGCAGAAGAAGTTGACAGTCTGCAATGGGAAGAAGGTCCTCACCAGAATCCAATGATGCTGGTATCTTGATCTTGGACTTCCCAGCCTCCAGAACTGAGTAATAAATTTCTGTTCTGTATAAGCCACCCAGTTTACGGTATTTTGTGTGGCAGGCCGAACAGACTGAGACAGTGTGCTTTAGTCTATGTATACATAATCCATTAGCTCTTTTCCTTTAAAATCTATTGGGATCACTGTTTTGCTATAGATGAAAACCTAAAGATTGTAGGTTTGCCAAGTGGCCTAGAGACAGTTGAGAGTAAAGTCCATCATGGGTAGTAATCACTACACTAGGAAAGGGCTATAAAGGGGTCAGAATATTCCTGTCCACTGCTAGACCACTATCATGCAGATACTCAGCTAAGGTTGTGGATACCACCTGTGTCTCTATAAATTTCTGATCATGTGTAAACAATAAAATTGAGGCCCCAGATCATTTGGACAATTGGGGTTACATCAAGAGAATTCATATGCAAATCATGGTGGTAACATACAGAGGAAAAAGAACCATCTATTCCATATAACACTTAACAATTTACAGGGACCAGACTAGATGTTCAATAAATGACACAACTCCTTGTGCACCAGAGTAGTCACCACTCCCCATGTGACTTGGGGACTCTGTGCTTTTGCAGAGGTGTGCTCTGAGACTCTAATGTTTTCCTCCACCTTTGTCACCTGATGAACTATCATCCATCCCAGAATTCCCATATTTGTCCTTCACTCTCTGCTACTCCCACAGAACTTTGTACCTATACTTGGCACTAATTTCATCATAGATGTAGGGAAATATTTAGAAACAAAGGAGTGAAGCGGCCAGAGCAGTTGTTTTCAAACTGCAGGAAATCAAGCAATGACTCCCAATCATTTAAGGCACCAGAAGGAAAAGCTTTGGTTCAGTTCCTACCTTAGACACTGAACCTCAGGGGGTTCAAAGCACGTTCCATGTTCTGGAATGCCCTCCTTGAAATTATCTAAACCATTTCCAGTGCCAGGTACCAATCAGCACCAGCAGTGTTATCCTGGCGGGGTGCCCCAGACTGGACATAACTACTCGCATCCCCATTCCTTCCATTTGGGAAACTCAGTGGCCCTTCACCCAAGAAACCCTGGGACTCATACCTGTGGGGTTGTCCTAGGCCCTCATGGCTAGGTCCTATTCCAGGAGAATAGCCTGGCAAGTGCATTGCTCTCACTACCTGGAGCAGGATTTCTTTCACAGGATCAAGTCAGATTGGATTGCCAGGATGGTGCTGATAATGCTGATTTGGGTTGATTCAAATTGTTTATATTGACAGAGGCTCACACAAAAAAAAATTTACTCGGGTAGAATTTATTACTGAAGCCATCTGGTCCATGGCTTTTCTTAGTTGGGTTTTAGATTACTGATTCCATCTCCTTACTAGACATAGGTCTATTCAGATTTTCTGTTTTTTCCTGACTCAGTGTTAGTAGGTGATGTGTTTCTAGGAATTTGTCCATTTCATCTAGGTTATTTGATTTGTTGGCATACAATTTTTTACAGTACACTCTTATAATCCTTTTGATTTCTATAAGATCAATAGTAATGTCCCTTCTTTCTTTTCTGATTTTAGTTGAGTTTTTCCTTTCATCAATCTAGCTAAAGGTTTGTCAATCTTGATCTTTTCAAAAAACCAACTCTTGATTTTTCATTAATTTTTTCCTACATATATTTTGACTTTTTAGTATAGTCATTTTGACTAGTATGAGATGGTATTTCATTGTGATTTCGCTTTGCAGCTCTCTGATGATTAGTGATGTTGACCTTTTAAATGTTTGTGAGCAGCTTGCATGTCTTCTTTTGAGAAGTTGCTGTTCATGCCCTTTGCACATTTTTTAAATGGAGTTGTTTGTTTTTTTCTTGATTCATTTAAGTTCCTTATAGAGTCTGGATATTAGTCTTTTGTTGGATGCATGATTTGCAAACATTTTCTCCCATTCTCTAGGTTGTCTGTTTACTCTGTTGAGACTTTTGCTGTGCAGAAGCTGTTTCGTTTAATTAAGTCCCATTTGTCTATCTTTGATTTTGTGGCATTTGCCTTTGAGATCTTTATTATAATTTATTTGCCTAGGGCAATGTCTAGAAGAGTATTTCCTAGGTTTTCTTCTAGAACTTTTATAGTTCATAGTCTTACATTTCAGTCTTAATTTTGAGTTAATTTTTGCATATGGTGAGAGACAGGGATCCAGTTTCATTCTTCTGCATATGGTTAGCCATTTATTGAATAGGGTGTCCTTTCTCCATTGGTTATTTTGGTGGACTTTATCAAAGATGAGTTGGTTGTAGGTGTGAAGCTTTATTTCAGGGGTCTTTATTCTGTTCCATTGGCCTACGTGTCTATTTTTGTATCAGTACTATGTTTTGGTTACTGTAGCCTTGAAGTATAGTTTGAAATGCAATAATGTGTTGTAAGGCTCCCTATCCTGTTTTGTTCTTTTTGTTTAGGATTGCCTTGGCTATTCAGGCTCTTTTTTGGTTGCATACAAATTTTAAAATCATTTTTTCTAATTCTGTGAAAAAGACATTGGTAATTTCATAGGAATAGCATTGAATCTGTAGATTGTTTTGGGGAGTGTGAACATTTTAATGATATTGTTCTTCCAACCCATGAGCATGGAATGCTTTTGCATTTGTTTGTGTCATCTATGATTTCTTTCAGCAGTGTTTCATAGTTCTCCTCGTAAAGTTCTTTCCCCTCCTTGATTAGCCCCTGCTCTCCAATTCTTCTTGCAGCCTCTGTAACTGGAGTCCTGTCCCCTTTCCTCCCAGTCCACCTTCCTGCACTGTCTGTATCAGGCCTTGCTCTGGATGAACCCTTTTGGTTCACCCACCATACACAGAAGGGGACAGAAATCACATCTCATCCTCAGATTGCTTAAGGAGGGTACCCATACCACTGGGAAACTTGGAACCCATGGGAGCTGCAGTTGAGCCACCTTACAGAGGACCGAGCACTTGTGGACTAGCCTGGGATCCTGGCCACCCCAGTCCAACACCTGCAGCTGTGTTAAACTTTCCGTGGTTCAAAACCTCTGGCTTCAGGCATACATCTTGAACACAATGCTAAAATTAAATAAATAAATAAATAAATAAATAAATAAATAAATAAATAAAAACGAGCTGAGGACTGAGCCGACCAAATCTCTAGGGCCTAAAACTCACTGGCCTCCCTTAAACCTTGGGTCTAGGTTTACAGGTTAGATGTTTCCACTGAAATCCTTTATACTTTTGACTATAGGGGAAATTCTATCAGACCTGAACTCATGATTTAGGCTATGTTGTTGGCTATCTTTAATGGGAATGGGGGTGGCATTCATATCTCCTTAGAGTTATGCCAGAACAACAGGTTAGTAAGAACTGCAACCCACAAGGGTGGGACAGGAAGCAGAAGAGCTACCTCCTGGGGAGCAAAAAGCATAGAGCGTGATTTGCTGTCTTCGGATACCATTTTGCATTTAGTTCGAGACAGCACTGCTTTCACCCTTCCCCTCTTCTAGATGATAAACCAGCAGCGCAACAGGGTGCTTGGTTTTTCTTTCAGGATCTAGGGCGCAGTTCGTCAGTGCCTGGTCACATTTCACCTAAATAACCCATTCCCCAACTCCCTGAATGCTCAGGACTCCAGGAGGATGGGCAACCCTCATCCGATGGACGCCTGCGAAGTCTGGCCTGTCCATACAGCACTCCCCACTTCTCTAGCTCTGCACCAACACCGCAGATCCTCGCGACTCCCCCTGCGGCTTTTTTTTTTTTTTTCTGAGACGGAGTCTCGCTCTGTCGCCCAGGCTGGAGTGCACTGGCGCGATCTTGGCTCACTGCAAGCTCCACCTCTCGGGTTCACGCCATTCTCCTGCCTCAGCCTCCCAAGCAGCTGGGACTACAGGCGCCTGCCACCTCGCCCGGCTAATTTTTTGTATTTTTTTAGTAGAGATGGGGTTTCACTCTGTTAGCCAGGATGGTCTCTATCTGCTGACCTCGTGATCGGCCCACCTCGGCCTCCCAAAGTGCTGGGATTACAGGCGTGAGCCACCGCGCCCGGCCGCCCTGCGGCTTTTTAAGGCGCTCCTCAGCCCACGCAGGGGCGGAAGTTTTGTCATCTACAGCTTTCAAGTCCGCCATTGCTAAGTCTACAACAGCCTGCGGTTTTGACAGACGTTGCTACAGAGACAGGAGCCAAATTTCTCAGAAGGGAGAGAAAGCAGCTTCGGGTCTCCCCGGGATCGGTGGGGTTGCTCTGGCAGCGCCCCACCTCGTCCCGGAGCCAACAGACCCCCCCCCCGAACCCCGGGAATAAGAAACGGAGGCTGGAAGGTTTGGCAGTGGAGCAGGACGAATTTATCTGCCAGCAATTCCCTGGAAACAGGATTCCTTGCAGGCGCGGTGCCAGCGCGGGCCCTTCAGCAACTGAAAGTTAAACGCCCACGTGAATAGCTCTGAGGGATCACGGAGAAGTTCTCGTTTCGTCTGTACCTATTTGTATTTTCTAAGGCGAAAAAAAAAGTTATTTTAAAAAAACAAAGAAAGAACGAACCTGGCGAGGTCCATGTCTGCGCACTCTTCACCGAGTAGGGGGACCTGAGTTCTTTTCCACTTTCCTGCTCTCCGCGTCCCGTGTGCGGCTAGCCCCTCGCTCAGCTGCATTTCTATCCGGCAGTCGACGCCCCGGAAGTGGTGGCACCGCACGCGCTTTTATCGACTCTGAGCATTTGCGAAATTGTGTTCCTCAAAATTGACGAACGCCGGGCGCGGTGGCTCACGCCTGTAATCCCAGCACTTTGGGAGGCCGAGGCGGGTGGATCACGAGGTCAGGAGGTTGAGACCATCCTGGCTAACATGGTGAAACCCCGTCTCTACTAAAAATACAAAACATTAGCCGGGCATGGTAGCGGGCGCCTGTAGTCCCAGCTACTCGGGAGGCTGAGGCAGGAGAATGGCGTGAACCCGGGAGGCGGAGCTTGCAGTGAGCTGAGATCGCGCCACTGCACTCCAGCCTGGGCGACAGAGCAAGACTCCGTCTCAAAAAAAAAAAAAAAAATTGACGAACGACCAAACCCCTAAAGGGGTGACATTCCAGCTTGACTCGTATCCCAGAGCAGCCCTGCTGTCCCCTTGCTTGAAAGCGCAGTTGACGCCAGAAACCGGGGGAGAGCAGCTACTAATGCACAGGGGAGGAGGGAGGTGAGGCGGGTTGCTCCCAGAGAGACAGATTTGAACACCTACCCCTTGCGGTGTAGGAAGTATCTTGCGGCCTTCTAGGCCATTAGTTGGCTTCGGACACTCCAGTGGCGCCTCTAACTGGATACAGCCCTCCTGTCACATTGCTTTCTTGGGGCCCTTATTATGGTAATTACGATAATACAGGTTTCTCCAGCCCACAAGTCTAAGAATTGTTGCGAGAACCCATACCTTTTGAAATGCACACAGGCCAAAATGACTCACTAACTGAGGAGTTCACCAGTCTGAATTGCCCTTTCTCCCTAGCTCCATCCCACTCCAGACTCAATTAAGGTCCTGCCGTTGGAAGTCCCATCTAGAATCTTAAGGCAGAGTACTTCTTCACACTGAATGAGCACATACATTGAAAGTATATAGCTGGCCGCGCGCGGTGGCTCAGGACTGTAATCCCAGCACTTTGGGAGGCAGAGGCGGGCAGATCACCTGAGATCAGGAGTTTGAGACCAGCCTGGCCAACATGAAGAAATCCCGTCTCTATTAAAAATACAAAAATTAGCCGGGCGTGGTGGCACGCGCCTGTAATCCCAGCTACTCGGGAGGCTGAGGCAAGAGAATCTCTTGAACCTGGGAGGCGGAAGTTGCAGTGAGCCCAGATCCCGCCACTGCACTCCAGCCCGGGCGACAGAGCAAGACTTTGTCTCAAAAACAAAACAAAACAAAAGTACACAGCCGTGCTTTTCTTCATTTCATCTGATTCTCATGCCAGCTCTAAGGAAACAGTTTCACTGAAGTGAGGAAACTCTTCTTCAGTCACTGACTTACAAAATGGTAGTGCAGGGATTTTCCCAGACCACCAAGAAGGCATCCAAGAAGTAAGCAAAAAAGATTACGATGTTGTTCCTATGCCGTGGCAGTGACTCAGGCCTATTATCCCAGCACTTTGAGCGGAGGAGACAGGAAGGTCGCTTGACCCCAGGAATTCAGGGTCAGCCTGGTAATATAAGGAGACGTCATCTCTACAAATAATTTTTAAAAATAACCGGGCGTGGTGGCAGTGCACTTGTGGTCCCAGCTACTAAGGAGGCTATGGTGGGAGGATCACTTGGGCTGTTGAGGCTGCAGTAGCTGTGATCAGGCTACTGCACTCCAGCCTGAGCGACAGAGTGAAACCCTGTCCGTGTATATATGTACATATATATATGTAAAATTAATGCAGCAATATACCCCCCAAAATTATATTAAGACCAACAGAAGTTTACTCCAGGTATCGAAGAGTGATTTAGATGTGAAAATCAATCGGCCTATTCACTGCATTAATGAAAAAAGGAACACCACATGATCATTTCAATAAATACCGAAAAAGCATTTGACTCTTGAAAGTTATGCTCAGAAAGAATACATATGACGTCTACACTTATTCCATAGGTCAAAACAAGCCACCTTGCCAAGCCTAATATCAATGGGGCAGAAAACTGTCGTCTACTTCCGGAGAGGAACACCAACCTTGTGGAACATTATTACAGTTTATACAGCACAGCATCTTATGCTCCAAGTGGGACAAAAATCCCACAACCAGTCATGATTTTTAAAAAGAACCCTTAGCAAATTAGGAATAGAAAGAAATATCCGACATCCAGATCCTCACCACGAACACTTCCACCACCTCCTGTTCCTCCTCCCTCCAAAGCGGCGCCGTAGCCACCGGCCCCCTCCCCCCCAGTGCCCCAGGCGCGGAGCAGATCGCCGGCAGCCTCCTCTACACCACGCCCCACGGACCCTCCAGCAGAGCAGGGCTGCTGCAGCTACCAGCGCTGGGACGCAGCGGCAGCGGCCCTCTGGCAAAGCGAAGACTGGAGCTAGGAGAAAGCGGTCATCGGTACCTCTCAGATGGTTTAAAAACCCCCAAGGGCAAAGGAAGAGCTGCACTAAGAAGTCCAGATACTCCAAAAACTCCAAAATCTACCTCAGAAAAAACGCGGTACGATAGTCTCTTGATCTGCTCACCAAGAAGTTCATTCAGCTCCTGAGCCAGTCACCCGATGGGGTCTTGGTTTTGAACAAGGCAGCGGAAGTGCTAAAAGTGCAAAATAGAAGGATTTATGATATCACCAACGCTCTGGAAGGCATCCACCTCATTAAGAAGAAGTCTAAAAATAACGTCCAGTGGATGGGTTGCAGTCTGTCTGCGGATAGGGGCGTGCTGGCCCAGTGTCAAGGCCTGTCAAAAGAAATGACCGAGCTCAGTCAGGAAGAGAAGAAATTAGATGAACTGATCCAAAGCTGCACCCTGGACCTCAAACTATTAACCGAGGATTCAGATCGTCAAAGGTTAGCTTACGTTACATATCAACATATTCGAAAAATTAGTGGCCTTAAAGACCAAACTGTTACAGTTGTGAAAGCCCCTCCAGAAATAAGACTTGAAGTGCCTGACTCAATAAGAGCCTACAAATATATTTGGCAGGTACCCAAGGGCCCACTGAGGTTTACTTATGTCCAGAAGAGACTGAAACACAGTCCAATGACAACAAACAACCAAGACCACAATGGGAATATTCTTAAACCCACCTTGTTGGCTTCAACCAACTCAGGACATAGCGATTGTTCAATTTCTATGGGAAACCTTTCTCCTCTGGCTTCCCCAGCCAACCTCTTACAGCAGACTGAGGACCAAATTCCTTCTAACCTAGGATGACCATTTGTGAACTTACTGCCTCCCCTGCTCCTCCTCCTGAGCCTTGGGGAGGAAGAAGGCATCAGCCATCTCTTTGATGCTTATGATTTGGAAAAGCTCCCACTGGTGGAAGACTTCATGTGTAGTTGATTATGCTTCATGTGAACTCTCCTTAAAAACCAATATTTTTTTTATCATGGAACCAGAACATATGTCATGCAGTGTTGTCCCTTCTTACTTTCTTCCTCCAAGAGAGTATCATGAGGTAAACTACAAACTTCAGAAGAAAGCTGACATTTTAATGAATTTTTTAAAAATTAATAAACAAATTGTCTAAACGCACAGTTGCAGGCTCCCTTGGGAAAGTCCTTCTTTGCTACAGGCTCCAAGATCTCCTGGCTAGGTCAGCAAGTGAGAAAATGTACAATCAGGTGTTTCTCACCCGGACTTTTCCTTCCTCCTTCCTCCCTGGATTGGCTTGCTGTGCCTGAGGGATGGGCTGCAGAATGGGGTCTGGCCACCTGGCCTGCTGGGAAACAGCAATCTTCCTTAATAGCATTTCGAGCCATGCCTTCTCCGCAGAATGCATGTCTTTGAGTCTGCTGATATGGAATGGAACTGCAGCAAATGCAAACTTGAAGTCACGCAAAAGCATGAAATGATGTTTCTTCAGCTCTTCTTAGGAATATTTAAATTACTGTCATAATTCAGTTTAAGCTATGAACTGTGCGTCCCAGTAGGAGGTCAAGAAAACCTCCACAGCCTTCTGGATGAAGAACCTGTTTTCAAATATACTTGTTGCAGATACAGAAGACTAGTAGAGTTCTGCCACTCTAAGCTGTTGTGGATTTTCCTGTCTCCATGAACCACTCCCATTCCCCTGTCCCCAAAGTGTTTGTGAGTTTCTAGTTGATTTGTAGCAAATGCCTACTTAGTTCTTTGTGGATTGTTTTAGGCTTTTTATTTTTTAGCTGCCATTTAAGCATTCCTGTGGCACCCATCACCATTTCGATTTAATTGTTAATTTGAAGCGGTTTTTGCAAATTCATGTTACTTAAGCAGAGGGAGAGAACCTCTACTGATCAGAGCATCTAAACCTGTATGATCTAAGGTTTATCAGCCTCTGCAAGGAGCTTTGTCCCATCGTGCTTCCATTCCCAGAAGGAGGAGCTTGGAACAAGTCAGTCCTGGGGCTTGCTAACATGGGTGGCCCATTGGAACGGAGAACCAGGTCAGGTGACTTAACAGCCCCAGGGAGCAGCAGGCATGGGTCCCTCCATCCTTGGGCTTCCCGGGCCCCTGTGACGAGAAAGGGCTCTCTTATACCAAACTCAAGGAGACCACTTCTCAGGATGGAGTCAGATGGAGAGACCTCTAGGGAGAAAGACATCGCCGTTGTGTGAGTGGCATTTCCTTAAGCTGGCAGGAACAGGGAGCTCCCACTGTGTCGGGGGCTGGAATAGTTCTGGCCAGACCCCATTCCCGTTCCTCTATGAAGGAATAAGTTGGACCAAGGGAAGTCGAGGACATAGAAAATGAAGCAAAACAATGCCAGGGCATCTCCTGCTTTACTCTTCAGAAATGGTGTCCCAAGTTGGAGGCTTTGTGTCAGCTGCAAATCTTACCAGTTATGTCCAAGAATGGCTTTCCCTGGGGCAGGTGGCAGCGGCCATCTCCCACTGGGAATATGGCGTAGTATCTCTGGTCCATTCCTTGGATGCTAAGGACTGCGGGAATGAGGGGGTCAGATAAAGAACAAACCTCAAAACGAACAATTAAATTGAAATGCTATGTGCCTGACCCAACGGTAGGCACGTAGTAGGCACTCAACTCTTATGTTTAATTGAATTGAAAACACCCCTTAGGAAAAAAAAACACACACACAAACAAAAAACCACAAGAGCACCAGCCAGTTTACTCCAGGTAGATTTCCACAATATGCAAAGTGGTGGTGGGGTCAAGACAGATGACACCAGCACTTTAAACTCTTTGTGTGGGTATGCGTGGGTGTATGTTTGGGAAGAAAAACAAAGGTGCAGACTATCTTCCTTTTTTCTTCTTCAGCCTCCACCCCTGGCCTCCTCCCCTCATACGCACTGGACTTGGTACAAAATGTTGGTGTGGTCCTAGATGAAGCACTGGGGTGGGGGAGGGAGAGGGAGCTTTGTGTAAAGTGCCTGCTGGAAATGCACTGCGGGGTTTTTTCCTCTATGGGAAACCATTTATGCCAAGCTTTTCCCCATTTCCCAAATTTATATCATCTGGTTAGCTGCCTCTGCTTCCAGCTTTGTGTAATTCTCTTTGCCAGCTGCACAAAACTGATTTTTTCCAAAGTCTAAAGACAGAGCTCACCTGGCTAGATTGTTGTGTGTTTTGATGAAATTTTTCATAATGTAACGCCGTATTTATTGTTTTAAAAATGAAAGGAATGCTAATAAGTCTTAAAAGTTCCTTCATGCCTAAGATTTTTTTCCAGTTACTGGGCTTAAGTGGTGTACATTAATTAGATGTCCATACTGTATTTTGTTTGCATTAAGTAATTTTCTTTTTGACTTAGTCTCCAGCACACAAAGTGGGTTAGTACTACAGTATTTACATTACTTTAAGTACAAAGTTAGGTATGTGTTTATATGTACAGAGTTGTGCATAGCAATCGTTTTATTTAAGTTCATATGTAGTCTACTCACATTTTCATTATTTAGCAATTTTGTACAAAAATAGCAATTAATTTATAAACACCACCAGAATACTTTCTAGCTGGTTTGTAATTTTTTAAGAGTGTTATTTTGTTTTTGTTTTTGTTCTTTGTTGTGGTTCTTGTTTTCATTTTTGTTGTACGTGTAGATCTGTAAATAAAATTGCAGTATTTAAAGCTTAAGCTCTCAGGAAAAAGAAAATAAGAATTCAGTGTGTGCATGACAACTCCTGTGTATGAGAAGGAGGGATTTGAAGGAAGATGGCTTGCGGAGTAAGTCGGGTAGCAGTTGCCAGGGTGTGGAAATTTATTTTCCTACGGGGTACGTGATTTTGTAAAAAGGAAGTATTTCTCCCAAAATTGGGAGTAGGCAAACTATTAATCAGTTTAGCTTTGTGTTGTATGCTAGTTTAAAAAAGAAAATGTGTAATATAATGTAAAAAACAACAAAAAAGCTTTTATGATGCATTTTGTAAATAGATTTGTTACAGGGTGACCTGTTCTCTAGCTGTGATCTTACCACTTCAAATGGGTGTAATTTGAATAAATTGTGTATGGTAAAGGATCAATAAAATGATTTTTTAAGAAAAAAAGAAATATCCTTAATCTGTTAAAGATTATTTATAAAATAAAAACTTTTAAAAATCACACTCAGTGAGGAAATATTAAAAACTCTCCCAGGAGTTTTAGGAATGAGGCAAGGACACTCTTTACTTTCACTTCCATTGCAGCTTGTGCTGGAGGCCTTGGGCAGTGCACTAAGGCACACATAACTGAACAACCCTGAAAAACAATAAAGCTCTAATACGACAGCAATGTGCCAGGGCACACAAATAGACCAGCAGACCAATGGGACAGCAGAGAGTATCCAGAAGCAGGCAATGAATAGTCACCTGATTTAGGGTGCAGGAAGGCAGCAAGCCGGAGCAGGGGACAGAGGGCTTCTATGGTGGGAGGAGGACTGGTTCAGGGCCAGGACTGGGGTGAGGAGAGTGACACAGGGCCAGGCAAAGGCAGGGTCGGATCCTGTCTTTATTCAACATTTTTATGTTTTATTCATCACCGATTTTTCCGTTAATTTTGATTTATTTATTTAATTTTTTTATTTATTTTTATTTTTTGAGACAGGGTCTCCCTTTGTCACCCAGGCTGGAGTGCAGCGGCTGGATCTCTGCTCAAGGCAACCTCCACCTCCCAGGCTCAGATGATCCTGACACTGGAGTAGCTGGGACTACCGGGGCGCCCCACCACACTGGCTCATTTTTGTTTGTTTTCTGTAGAGACGGGATTTTGCTATGTTACCCAGGTTGGTCTCAAACTCCTGGGCTCATGTGATCTGCCAGCCTTGGCCTCCCAAAGTGATGGGATTACAGGCACGAGCCACCACGCCTGGCCACATTAATTTTGATTTTTTAAATATTGTTTATCTTGTTCACTGAGAGGTGATGTATCTTTGGTGTCCCCTTCAATTTTGCACTAGCAAGTGCTTCACTCTCTTTACCCAGCCCTCCCCATAGGTTCATTGTCTTAAGTGCCGTGATGGTCTCAAGGGTTTCTAAGTAGGTCAATATCCTTCATATTGTACAGTTTAAATACGTGCAGTTTCATGTATGTCGATTATATCTCAATATAGCTATTTTTACAATAACATATAAAGTAATAGAGTGCAGGCTCTGTGCACTAGCCGCCTTTTCCTGCAGCTGTGGTCTCCGGCCCAGTTTGTGGCATCTCCAGAACACAGGCCAAAACAATCCCCCAGGGCAACGGAGTTGGACCTGAGACTCCTGCTGCAGGTGTCTCCACTCCCCACGCCGTCGCTCTGCCTGGGGTAGGTTGCGGCGCTCAGAAGCTTAGGCCCGCGCCCACCTCCCTACCCCACCCCATCCCCACAAGTCCGCTTCTGCTCGCGAGCGGCGGAGATTGGTGCCCACTCAACCCTTTTCGGGGCAGGCAAGGATTAGACCGGGATCTGACACCAACGGGCGCTGTCCTTCGCGCCCACTAACAACTGGTCAGGGTGAGGACCCCCAGACTCGCTGGGATGAGGGCAGAATTTGAACCGCGCAGCATGAGAGGCTGGAGAAAGCTGATTCGAGAAAAAAAAAAAAAAAAAGACAAGACGTGGCATTGTCTACAGCACCTTCTGGAGCATTTAAATTCCCCACCAGGAAACCGAGACCGATGCTGAGGTCTCGCCTATTCCTGGGTGCGCAGTGAGGTCTCCCCCACCCCCGGAATGGCTGTCACAGCAAGCAGGAGAGCAGCCCTGGGAACTAAGGACGTGACCAGTTATCAGGGAAACATCCTGGAGACACCACCTGTGGTCATCCGTGGGGAATGAGGTTCAGAACTATTCCTTAGTCCGGGCACAGTGGCTCACGACTGTAATCCCGACACTTTAGGAGGCCGAGGTGGGCGAATCTTATGAGCCCAGGAAACCAAGGCTACATCAGCCGTGATCGCGCCACTGCACTCCAGCTTTGGCGACTAGAATGAGACCCACTCAAAAAAAAAAATGATTTCTTAAATGTTAATTATGAAATATTTCAGACATACAAAAAAGTGTACCACCACCAGCGCAACCACTACCACCTTAGAAAATGAAGCCCCGCTTTTCCTCCTGGACCTGTTTCCCTCCCTCCCGACCCTTCTTTCGACTTCCCCCCGCCCCACCGTCCCTCTCCAGGCCCTCCTTTCCCTTGTCTCCCCTCGTGACCTCGACTCCCTTCCCTTCTCCCTGGAAAGAGAGGGGCGGAAGGTCGAGCCCCAGCGCTGCCCCACAACCAGGCTGAATTTAAAGCCTACGCAGTAGGCGTCTGTCTAAGTGGTGGCAGCATTTTCCTGTCCTCCCCAGGACTGGGAGAGTGCAGCGCTCCTCTTTCCCTTTGCAGGTGTATGAAAGCGAGATAGCCTTCTCAGCCTTCTCTTTGCGCCTCCCCAGACCCTCAGCTCTCCAGTGATTCTTATGGCTTTGTGCAGGGAGCGGGTCACCCATTCAGCAAAAAGTCACTGAGGGCCCAAAATGTTTTGCCAGAGAAATAGGATGGCTGAGAATGTTACCCTGATGGTATAAATGGAATAACTCTGTAGGCGCACATAATTAGCTGTGTTTTCCCAGGGTATCAAAAGCCACTGTAGGCTGGGCACGGTGGCTCACGCCTGTAATCCCAACAATTTGGGAGGCCAAAGCGGGAGGATTGCTTGAGCCTAGGCAGCCTGGGCAACAAAGCTAGACTCCTGTCTCTACAAAAAACAAAACTAGGCCGGGCGCTGTGGCTCAAGCCTGTAATCCCAGCACTTTGGGAGGCCGAGGCGGGCGGATCACCTGAGGTCAGGAGTTCGAGACCAGCCTGGCCAACATAGCGAAACCCCGTCTGTACCAAAAATACAAACATTAGCTAGGTGTGGTGGCACACACCTATAATCCCAGCTACTGCGGAGGCTGGGGCAGGAGAATCGCTTGAACCCGGGAGGCGGAGGTTGCAGTGAGCCGAGATCGTACCACTGCACTCCAGCCTGGGCAACAGGAACGAAACTCCATCTAAAAAAATAATAATAATAAATAAAATAAAAATAAAAATTTAAAAAGTTAAAAAAAAACAAAAACAACTAGCCACTTAGGCTTAGTAGCACTGTCTGTAGTCCTAGCTACTCAGGAGGCTGAGCAGGGAAGATTGCATGCTAATATTTATTACCATTATAACCCAATTTAGTAGAAGGCCACGTTTACGCTCTCATACTGTTCTATTTAGTGCAATGAATACACTCATCTGACTTGGTAATTAAGTGTAGTTATTTTAGAAGTTCCAAAGCAATCCGACAGTCTTGAAAATGCCTTCTTTGCATTTTCAAAGAAAATGTTTATTTCACACCAGGGAGAATCCATGAGAAGATTCATAAGCATTGTGTAAACCTTGGATTCGTGAAACAATTTTAACAAAGGGTATAACTTTAGAAGCTTTAAATTTGATTCTCTTGTATTTTTGTTACTAAATAATACTAAAACCCTCTAAATCTTCATGAAAAGTCTTAGTAAAGAAAGGATTCTTGGGCCAGGCGAGGTGGCTCATGCCTGTAATCCCAGCACTTTGCGAAGCCAAGGTGAAAAGATCGCTTGAGCCAGGAGTTTGAGACCAGCCTGTACAACATAGCGAGACCCTGGCTCCAAAAAATAATAATAATTAAAATAAAGAGTCATGGAGCGGCCGCCCAGAGCGGCGGCGGGGGCGGCGGGGCGCGGGGATCGGGGGCGCAGCTGAGCCGGCGGTAGGAGCGAGACCTGAAGCAGAGACGACGGAAACGGAAGCAACTCCGGGAGGCGGCGGAGGCGTGGGGAGCCGGAGCCGCCTGGGATGTTCAGTCATGAAATGAGTGCGTACCGAGCAGATCCAGATGGCAGTGTCCTGCTACCTCAAACGCTGGCAGTACGTGGACTCAGATGGTCCCCTGAAGCAAGGACTGAGGCTGCCACAGACTGCTGAAGAGTTGGCGGCCAATCTCACAGTACACTGAGAATCTCATTGTGCCTACATAGTGTCTGCAGCCTCTTGCCAGGCAGAACCCCAGCAATATGAAGTGCAGTTTGGACGACTGCGGAATTTTCTCATCGATTCTGATTCTCCGCATAGCCACGAAGTGATGCCTCTCCTTTATCCTCTCTTTGTCTGCCTCCATCTCAGCCTGGTCGAGAACAGTCCAAAGAGCACAGTGGAAAGTTTTTACAGCCGCTTCCATGGAATGTTTCTGCAGAACGCTAGTCGGAAGGACGTCACTGAGCAGCTACAGACCACTTAAACCATCCAGGACATCCTATCTAACTTCAAGCTTCGAGCATTCCTAGATAACAAGTACGTGGTCCATCTCCAAGAAGACAGCTAAAACTACCTTATCCACTACCTCCAAAGTGACAGCTATACTGCCCTGTGCAAAATCCTCACCTTACATATTCATCTTGATGTGCAGCCTGCCAAGACAACAGACTACCAGCTGTATGCAAGTGGCAGCTCCTCCCGCAGTGAGAACAATGACTTGGAGGCCCCTGACATGCCCAGCCCTATTCTGCAGAACGATGCTGCCCTGGAGGTCTTACAGGAGAGCATTAAGCAAGTCAAGGATGGGTTTCCCTCCCTCACTACGATCTGCTTCTATAACACCTAGCAGCTGTTGAACACTGCAGAAATCTCCCCCGATAGCAAGCTGCTTGCTGCTGGGTTTGACAACTCCTGCATAAAACTTTGGAGCTTACAATCCAAGAAGTTAAAATCAGAGTCCTGTCAAGTAGACATGTCCCACATCCATTTGGCTTGTGATATTCTGGAGGAGGATGTGTGAATACCATTTTTTCTTCCTTTTACCTGCCTTCCTAATTTGCTTAGAATGTCCTTACCAAACACGACATATCTTAGAATGGACTTCCTAATTTTCCTCATCATATAGCTAAAGCCAGAATAATGCCATGTAACCTGTAGCTATTGAATTCCTGCACATGCCTAACCTAAGGTGTAAAAACAACTTTTAGCAACATAACTTAAAATTATTAATGAATGGTAGTATTTATACTATCTGAAATTGGATAACAACCCTAAGCCTAATTAAAGACCTTTAGCTAATAATGACTT
Organism: Pongo pygmaeus; assembly: GCF_028885625.2. Taxonomy (NCBI): domain Eukaryota; kingdom Metazoa; phylum Chordata; class Mammalia; order Primates; family Hominidae; genus Pongo; species Pongo pygmaeus. The sequence continues at coordinate 51,455,989 of NC_072392.2, forward strand.
TAGCTGAGATTTGCAGTAAATATGCACTTATGTGTGCGTACATTTGCTCAGGTATAAATAGTTAGAAGTAAGATTACTGAGTCGAAGGGCCTACATTGTAAACTGTAATGAATATTACTTTTCCCACAGAAGGTTGTGCCATTTAACAGTCTCAGCAGCAATAGTGAGAACACTGCCGTCCCTGCACCCTCACCACACTGGATGGTATTGCCTTTCTGAGGCCAGTCCGTATCCTGTGGATCCATGTACCCCAGGGTGTTCCCAGATCCCACTTTGAGAAGTAACACAGGAAGTAGAGTTGCTAGCTCTCCCCTGTCAGTCAGTGTTCAATCTTTTTTGGTTTGTAACCATTTAGTCATTGAAAAGGGCAGGCGCAGCTTGGGTTTCAGGTCACCGAAAATCACTACCTTAGAAAAAAATGTAGGCCAAGGAAGATAGAAATTAAACTTCATAGAGTTAACTTTCCTTCAGAGTGGTCCTGCGAAAGCTGTGGGCCAAAATATTTTTGTCTTATCACCACTGAAATTCAGGTAGCTCTGCCTCACGTTACTTTGGATGGAAAATTCTTTATACAATGTTGAAAAATTAAGGATCAAAAATATCACCCTAATTAAATTACAGTTAATGATAAGGATATCAAGAATATTCGGTGTACTAAATTAAGCCATTGTTTTCCTGTTTCTGTTTTCTGAGTCTGCTTCCAGTTAGTATGGCCTTTTAATTTTTGATTATTGCAACCGAGACAGTATAATTCAAGGATTTCCTTATGATGAGTAAAGAGTCTGATTCCTACGTAGAAGCTTTAATTTCTAGTATTTTTTTTAAACTAAGGGAGGAGACCACCCCTCATGTTGTCTTATGCCAATTTCTGCCTCTAAAGAAAGAAGAAGTAAAAACTAAAAGGCAGAAATGAAATCCACAGGCAGATAGCCCGGCGCCATGCCCCAGGCCTGATTAAAGATCCACCCCTGACCTGGCCAGGAGCAGTAGCTCATGCCTGTAATCCCAACACTTTGGGAGGCCGAGGCAGGTGGATCATGAGGTCAGGAGATCTAGACCATCCTGGTTAACATGGTGAAACCCCGTCTGTACTAAAAACACAAAACATTAGCCGGGCATGGTGGCAAGCACCTGTAGTCTCAGATACTCAGGAGGCTGAGGCAGGAGAATGGCATGAACCCAGGAGGCAGAGCTTGCGGTGAGCCGAGATTGTGCCACTGCACTCCAGCCTGGGTGACAGAGTGAGACTCTGTCTCAAAAAAAAAAAAAAGATCGACCCCTGACCTAACTGGTTATTTTATCTATAGATTCCAGACATTGCATAGAAAAGCACTGTGAAAATCCCTGTGCTGTTGTGCTCCATTCTGATTACCGGTGCATGCAACCTCCAGTCATGTACCCCACTGCTTGCTCAATCAATCACAACCCTTTCATGCAGACTCCCTTAGAGTTGTAAGCCCTTAAAAGGGACAGGAATTGCTTACTCAGGGAGCTCGGTTTTTGGAGACATGAGTCTGCCAATGCTCCCAGCTGAATAAAGCCCTTCCTTCTACAACTCAGTGTCTGAGGGGTTTTGTCTGCAGCTTGTCCTGCTACATTTCTTGGTATCCTGACCAGGAAGCGAGGTGATTAACAGACACATGGTCTAGGCAGCCCCTTAGGCAGCTTAGGCCTGCCCTGTGGAGCATCCCTGCAGGGGACTTCAGACAGCTTGAGCAACGTGGATCCTGAGAGCACTCCTGGGTAGGCATTTTCCCTGGTGGAACGCCTCGTCAGAGCAGAGCACAGCAGGCCCCTGCGGAGGATCAATACGGTGGCTGAACACCGGGGAGGAACTGGCACTTGGAGTCCGGACATCTGAAACTTGGTAAGACCGGTCTTTAGACCTTGCCCACTCCATTTGAATGGAAGTGCAGCCTGATCACCCACGGCGTGCCTGTACAGGCCCTTTGGTTTTTGTTTTTGACTTGACTTGAATTGCTTGATACTTTGGTTTTGGTTTTGACCTGGCTTGGATTTTTTGATACTCTGATTTTGGTTTTGATTCTGGTTTGGTGTAAACTGTAAAAGTGTGTGTGTGCCCTTTTACCTGTTCTTTGTTTTGTGGTGTGCATGAGGTGTGAGCGTGGTGTTTTGTCACAAGGAAGCATGGGTCAGGCACAAAGTAAGCCCACCCCACTAGGAAATATGTGGAAAAATTTCAAGAAAAGATTTAAGGGAGACTATGGAGTACTATGACACCAGGAAAACTTAAAACTTTGTGTAAGGTAGACTGGCCAGCATTAGAGGTGGCCATCAGAAGGAAGCCTGGACAGGTCCCTTGTTTCAAAGGTATGGCACAAGGTAACCTGTAAGCCAGGGCACCGAGACCAGTTCCTATACAAAGACACTTGGTTACAGCTGGTTTTAGACCACCCCCTACAGTGGTTGAGAGAACAGCAGAAGTGGCTGGCAGAGGCAAGGAAAGACCAGCAGAGAGAGAGAGAGGAAGAGACAGAGAGACAAAGAGGGAGTCAAGGAGGGAGAGAGAAAGAGAGGCAGAGAGAGAGGAAGAGACAGAGGCAAAAGGAAAGTCAGAGAGAGAGAGAGAGACAGAAAGTCAAAGAGAGAAAGAGAGAAATATACAAGTAGTTAAGAAAAAAAAACAGTGTACCCTATTCCTTTAAAAGCCAAGGTAAATTTAAAACCTATAATTGATAATTAAAGGTATTCTCCATAACCCTATAACACTCCAATACCACTTTGTTGTCAGTGTAAACAAGGGCGTATCCCAAAAGCACTGAGGCCTTCCTATCAAAAATCCTTAACCCTGTAACCCGCGGATGGCCCAAATGCATTCAATCTGTAGCAGCAACTGCTCTGCTAACAGAAGAAAGTTAAAAAATAACTTTTAGAGGAAACCTCATTGTGAGCACACCTCACCAGTTCAGAAGTATCCTAAGGAAAAAAAAATGATTTAACATTAACTACTGAAAATTCCCTTAACCCAGCAGATTTCCTAACAGGGGATCTAAATCTTGATTACCATACAAAGGTCCAACCAGACCTAGGAGGAACTCCCTTCAGGACAGGATAATTGAAGGAACAAAAAAAAGAAAAGCCATCTATACCAATCCTAAATTAATTTGGACTAAACAAGATCTTATTAATAGCAAAGGATAATTGAAATCCCAAACTATACCAGCCTGGGAAGGACCCTACCTTGTGCTGCTAACCACCGAGACTGCTGTTTGTACAGTTAAAAAGGGAATGGACTCATCACACCCAAGTCAAGAAAGTGCCACCCCGTCGAGAGTCATAGGCCATAGTCCCAGGAGAAAACCCCACCAAACTAAAGCTAAGAAAAATTTAACTCCTTCATCTATTCTATTACTCTTTCTTTTTTCCTCGCTGTATTGCTGACCATCTAGTTATTAACATAACTAAGTCAATTTCGAGTCAAACTATCGCATTTAATGCTTGCCTTGTTATACCCTGTGGGGACTTGCCAAGTCAAAGACAGCTCTCTACTTCAGAAAAGTACCTCCGTCCCTCCTGACTCTCCTCAGACTGGGCATTAGTAAATTGGGACCATTTAATCCAGGGAGATTTCAATAAAAACCCCAGTGTCAACCAGGAGTCTTGCCCCCCAGTGTAGAGCTTTTAGGCTATAGTTGGTCCAACGTTCTGTGGACCACTAAAGAGCAAGGACAGACTGCCCCAACCGGTTTTTGTAATTTCCTAAAATCATACATTCATTTTACTAGAGGATCATAGAAGTTAAAGACTTAAACTTTGGCAATTAAGCAGGATACCAAGATGCAAATGCCTGATTGGAATGGATCAAATATTCCATCTGCACATTAAACAAAAGCAATTGTTATGCTTGTGCACATGGCAGGCCAGAGGCCCAGATTGTCCCCTTTCCACTAAGATGGTCCTCCAGTCGACCAGGCATGGGCTGCATGGTAGTTGTTTTCCAGGATTCTACAGCCTGGAGTAGTAAGTCGTGCCAAGCTCTCTCTGCTATATCCCAAAGTCCAGCACCCTGCAGGTCAGCTCCCAAAGGCCATCCAGCTTCTGTCTCCCAACACTAAGTTCACTTCTTATCTCTCACGACAGGGAGGAAACTTAGCATTCCTTGGAGACCTGAAGGGATGCAGTGAGCTTAAGAATTTTCAGGAGCTTATCAATCAGTCAGCCATTGTTCATCCCCAAGCAGATATATGGTGGTATTGTGGTGGACCTTTACTGGGCACTCTGCCGAATAACTGGACTGGCACTTGTGCTTTAGTCCATTTGGCTATCCCTTTCACCCTGGCATTTCATCAACCAGAGGGAGAAAAAATAAAACATCGTAAAGCGAGAGAAGCCCCTTATGGGTCTTTCGACTCTCACATCTATTTAAATGCAATTGAAATCCCACGGGGAATACCAGATCAATTTAAAGCCCAAAATCAAATAGCTGCAGGATTTGAGTCAATATTTTGGTGAGTGACAGTTAATAAAAATGTAGATTGGATAAACTACATCTATTACAACCAACAGCAATGAGCTTTTCATGAGTTAAAAGAAAAATTCATGTTGGCCCCAGCCTTTGGGCTACCTGACCTGACAAAACCTTTTACACTACATGTGTCAGAGAGAAAAAAAAAAGTGGCAGTTGGAGTTTTGACCCAGACTGTGGGGCCCTGGCCGAGGCCAGTAGCCTACCTCTCCAAACAGCTAGATGGAGTTTCTAAGGGTTGGCCCCTGTACTTCAGAGCCTTGGCAGCAACAGCCCTGCTAGCACAAGAGGCAGATAACTAACTCTTGGGCAAAACTTAAACTTAAAGGTCCCCCATGTTGCGGTGACTTTAATGAATACATCATTGGCTAACAAATGCTAGATTAACCAAGTACTAAAGCTTGCTATGTGAAAATCCCCACATAACCATTGAAGTTTGCAACACCCTAAACCCTGCCACCTTGCTCCCAGTATCAGAAAGCCCAGTTGAACATAACTGTGTAGAGGTATTGGACTCAATTTATTCTAGTGGGCCCAACATCCAAGACCATCCTTGAATATCAGTAGACTGTGAGCTGTATGTGGACAGGAGCAGCTTCGCCAACCCCAGCAAAGTGACTCTGAAGAAGACGACAAGCCCTGCTCCAGTCACACCTGGAAGCTAACTGGTCCACACAAGGCTAAAGCATGAGAAAACTCATCGCAGCACTCATTTTCCTTAAAATTTGAACTTGTACAGTAAGGACTTCAACTGACCTTCCTCAGACTGAGGGCTGCTCCCAGTGTATACATCAAGTCACTGAGGTGGGACAAAAAGTTGCTACAGTCCTATTATTTTATGGTTATTATAAGTGTACCGGGACTGTAAAAAGAACTTGTTTGTATAATGCTATTCTATGCAAGGTAGGTAGCCCAGGAAATGACCAACCTGATGTGTGTTATGACCCATCTGAGCCTCCCATGACCACAGTTTTTAAAATAAGATTAAGTGCTGAGGACTGGTGGGGGCTCCTAAATGATATGAGTAAAGTGTTAGCCAAAACAGAAAAAAAGGGATTCTCAAACAAGTCACCTTGAAATTTGATGCCTGTTCTGTCATTAATAGTAATAAGTTAGAAATAGGACGTGGTTCTCTTAATTAGGAAAGAGGCTATATGGCAGAAAATAAGTACATTTGTCATGAATTAGGACTATGTGGAAATGAATGTGGACACTGATCTTGTGTCATTTAGGCTACTTGGATAAAAAATAAAAAGAATCCTGTCCACCTTCAGAAAGGAAAAAGTGGCCCTTCCTGTACCAGTGGTCAGTGTAACCCCTTAGAACTAGTAATAACCAACCCCTTGATCCTTGCTGAAAAAAAAGGAGAGCTTGTAGCCCTAGAAATTGATGGGGCTGAACTGGATCCTCAAGTAAGTATCGTGGTTTGAGGACAAGTTTATAAATGCTGTCTTGAGCCAGTATTTCAAACCTCCTATGATGAACTAAATGTGCCAGTACCAGAAATTCCAGGAAAAACAAGAAATTTGTTTTTGCAATTAGCCGAGCATGTAGCCCAGTCTCTCAATGTCACTTCATGTTATGTATGTGGAGGAACTGTAATGGGCGATCAATAGCCATGAGAAGCCCGAGAATTGGTACCTACAGACCCAGTTCCTGATGAATTCCTGGCTCAAAAGAATCACCCTGATAATTTCTGGGTCCTAAAAGCCTCAATCATTAGACAATACTATATAGCAAGAGTGGGGCAGGACTTCACCCTTCCTGTGGGAAGACTCAGCTGCCTTGAGCAAAAACTGCATAATAGTACTACAAAAACAGCCACCTAGTGGAGTTCAAACCACACTATGAAAAATCCATTTAGTAAATTCCCAAAGTTGCAAACCGTGTGGACCCACCCAGCGTCCCACCAGGACTGGACAGCCCCCACTGGATTATACTGGATATGTGGACATAGAGCTTATGCCAAATTACCCAACCAGTGGGCAGTGTGTTACTGGCACTATTTAACAATCTTTCTTCCTACCACCAATAAAGAAAAGCTAACTCCTGGGCTTCCCTGTCTATGCTTCCCACCAAAAGAGAAGCATAGCTATAGGAAATTGGAAAGATGATGAATGGCCCCCTGAAAGATCATACAATATTGTGGGCCTGCTACTTGGGCACAAGATGGCTCGTGGGGATACTGGACCCCCATTTACATGCTCAACTGAATCATACAGTTACAAGCTATCTTAGAAATAATCACTAATAGACTGGCAGAGCCTTGACTATTCTGGCCAGGCAAGAAACTCAGATGAGAAATGCTATCTATCAAAATAGATTGGCTCTTGACTACTTGCTAGCAGCTGAAGAAGGGGTCTGTAAGAAATTTAACCTTAATAATTGCTGTCTACACATAGATGATCAAGGGCAAGTAGTTGAAGACATAGTTAGAAATATAACAAAACTGGCACATGTGCCCATGCAAGTGTGGCATGGATGTGATCCTGGGGCCATGTTTGGGAAATGGTTCCCAGTGCTAAGAAGATTTAAAACTCTTACAATAGGAGTTATAATAGTAATAGAAAACTGCTTACTGCTCCCTTGTTTGCTACCTGTACTTCTTCAAATGATAAAAAGCTTCATTGCTACCTTAGTTCACCAAAATGCTTCAGCACCAAAATGCTTCAGCGTACTATATGAATCACTATCGATCTGTCTTGCAAGAAGACATGGGTAGTGAGAATGAAAGTGAGAACTCCCACTAATGAGTGAGGTTCTCAAAGGGGGGGGGGGGGGGGGATTAAGGGAGGAGACTACCCCTCATATTGTCTTATGCCCAATTTCTGCCTCCAAAGAAAGAAGAAGTAAAAACTAAAAGGCAGAAATGAAATCCACAGGCAGATAGCGTGGCACCGCGCCCTGAGCCTGGTTAAAGATCGACCCCTGACCTAATTGGTTATGTTATCTATAGATTCCAGACATTGTACGGAAAAGCATTGTGAAAATCCCTGTCCTGTTCTGTTCCGTTATGATTACTGGTGCATGCAGCCCCCGGTCACGTACCCCCTGCTTGCTCAATCAATCACGACCCTTTCATGTGGACCCTCTTAGAGTTGTAGGCCCTTAAAAGGGACAGGAATTGCTCACTCTGGGAGCTCGGTTTTTGGAGACATGAGTCTGCAAATGCTCCCAGCTAAATAAAGCCCTTCCTTCTACAACTCGGTGTCTGAGGGGTTTTGTCTGCGGCTTGTCCTGCTACAAGATGGAGTCTCACTCTGTCACCCAGGCTGGAGTGCAGTGGCACGATCTCAGCTCACTGCAAGCTCCACCTCCCAGGTTCATGCCATTCTCCTGCCTCAGCCTCCTGAGTAGCTGGGACTACAGACACCTGCCACCACGCCAGGCTAATTTTTTTGTATATTTAGTAGAGACGAGGTTTCACTGTGTTAGCCAGGATGGTCTTGATGTCCTGACCTTGTGATCCAGTCACCTCAGCCTCCCAAAGTGCTGGGATTACAGGCATGAGCCACCATGCCCAGCCTAATTTCTAGAATTTTATAGTACTCTTCAAAATACTTTTATTACATTTGTATTTGAATTTTCAAACTTCTCTTTTCCTTGGAGACAGTTCTGTCTTTGGGAGTTCTTCTGATAAAACTGAGGAATACTGCCTGCATTTGCTTTCAATTTTCTGTAAATACAAAAAAATAATATTTATACTGACCTTATTAGCTTTGATGATACAGAGTTTGGGATTATTCTGGGCATTAAAAATTAATATTAAGGAAGATAGCATTATGACATCTTGTAACAGTAGACCAAAATAAAACATTTTAAGACTCTGGCCACTACTGAAAACTAGCTCTGTGATTTGTCCTATATATATTTCCAGGTATTATCTGAAGACTCAGAAGTGAGGAACAGCGTGAGGAATCCCAGGAACTGAAAGAAATTAAGTATGGCTGGAGTTAAGAGAAGGGCTAAGGAAGAGATGTGATGACAGTGTCTTATATGAGCAATTATGACAGCCAAACTAAGGTAGTGGCAGTGGAAAAGGAGGCATGGATGCACTAGAGAAGAGCTCAGTTATTAGATTACTGTAGGGGATGAGGGAGAGGAAGCACCAAGGGTGACATTTGTGTCTCAGGCTTAAACAGTTTGATGTCCATCAAGAAAAGAGCAAAAGACATCATTGGAATGGTGGTTTTGTTTAAGTATTTCTGGCTTTCCATCATTGTTCATATTGAAAGTACTGTAGATGCTAGCCAGCCTATGCCCTTTTTAAGAATAAATTTTTTTTAAACTAAAGAACTAAAGCTGAGATTCTCCTATTCTGTTGTTGATGGGCTTCCTGTGTGGGATTTCTGCATGCCCATCCATTTAGTCACAGCAATTTGGGAAGTTTTCTCTCTGGTTTCTGACAACGAGCATTTGGGGGGAAAGCCAGGCATAAATTAGTTACGATAGTTGGTGTTTAATGTTTCTCCAGTGAAAACTTGGACTTTTATTTTTTCCTTGTAGAATGCATAATTAAAACTGAGACTATTATTTTGAAATGAAATATTGAATATTAAAAAAATAGAGACTTTTAACGCAGAAGCCATAAACTCACATACCTATAGAAGCCAAACAGGTAAAAGCAAGTAGTGGAAACACATGGATTAATGAGATGATAGGAAGTACAAAACAACCATGTAAGTCAAATTAAAAAGCCAGCTTCCACTTTCTGCTTTAATCTTTTCAAAGCAATAACTATCACATAAATCAGTGAATACAATATTTCAGCAGTATTTGAAATGGTGTTCACACCCAGCAATTCCACTTCTAGACATAAATCCAAGAGAATTGAAAACATAGGTGCACACGGGCACTTGTACATGAATATTCACGGAAGCATTATCCACAACAGCCAAAAAGTGGAAACAGTCTAAATGTCTATCAAGATGAATGAATAAATAAAATGTAGTGTATGCATGCAGTGGAATATTATTTGGCCATAAAAAGAAATGAAGCACTGATGCAGGCTGCAACATGGATGAACTTGAAAACTTTATGCCACGTGAAAGAAGCCAGTCATAAAAGGTCACACACTGTTATCCCTATTATAGGAAATATCCAGATAGGCATGTCCATAGAGACAGAGAGGATAGGAGTGGTTGCCAGGGGCTGGACAAGGAGAATGAGTGTGACCACTAATGGATGTTGCATTTCTTTGTGAGGTGGATAGTGGTGATCATTGCACAACTCTGTGAATGTACTAAAAATTATTGAATTGTACACTTTGAAAGAATTAATTATATAGTATGCAATTATATCTCAGTTTTAAAAAAAGGAAAACAGTAACCAAAATCTCCTATGTAAGCATAAAATTTTCTCTGTTAATTATGCCAAATAAAACTGAATTCACAGCACAAAAAAAAAAAAGAAAGAAAGGATTCTTAAGTTCTTTAATTACTACTAATATCCGACCTGAAGTTACTTTGAATGTCTTGCTTCTTTATCAGCACTGACCATAGTTCTAGTCAGATTTTCCTATTTTTTTAACTCAAACTGTTGAGAGAGAGAAATGGCATATATTAGAAAGATGCAATATTGTTTAAACTTTACTACTCTTTTGTTTTTACATTGATTTTCATGTTTATCTTATTCTATTTAGACTGTAATGTATACATTTAACTAAAGATTGTATTTCTCAATTGTAATTTTTTTCCAGTAGAAAACATTTTAAGATTCAGAGTTCTTTTCTTTTTCTCCAATCCCTTTAATATTCGCTTAAACAATTAAGGTTGAAGCAATACTAAAACTGCATTTCTTACATTACAAGATTTTGTATATTTGTAGCATATACCAATTTTCTCATAATCTCTTCTGCAATAACATTTCATTAATACTCTGGTCTTCAGCTTGTTTCAACAAGGTCAGAAAGATAGGCAAGAAGATGGTAAAATAAACTTACTCATGGGTAAAAGGAATCAAATATTTACTATGTACACTATGTACACTATTCTAGGTTTTACACACTTTACATAACTTAAGTGTGACATAAGTTGTAGTTGTCTGTTAATAGAAAAGCATCTCTTTGAGAGGCTGAAGCAGGAGGATCCCTTAAGCCCAGGAGTTAGAGACCAGCCTGGGCAAGATGGTGAGACCTCATCTCTACACACACACACATACACACACACACACACACACACACACACACACACAGCCCCTATAGTCCTAGCTACTATAGGGGCACACACAGAGCCCCTATAGTCCTAGCTACTCAGGAGCAGGAGGCTGAGGTGGAAGGATCCCTTGAGCCCAAGTATTTGAGGTGGCAGTGAGCTATGATTGTGCCACTGTACTCCAGCCTGGGCAACAAAGCAAGACCTCATCTCTAAATAAAATGAAATAAAATAAAATAAAATAAATAAAAAACATAGCAGCAGTTCCAGGGCCAGCTAAGTCTATGTTTTACATGTGCTTTCACTTTAAGTACAAACTGTGGAAACAAACAATGTATCCTTGCCTAAAGATACATTATCAACATGCACTAATACATATTTTCCACTTCCAAAGTTCTTTTTATAAGTGTACAACATTAGCACATGGAAACATTCAAGCTGTTTATCATTCCACTGAAATCTGGGTTTTGTTTTGTTTTGTTTTTCTGCTCTCACCTGCTGAGCAGCATTTGGCCAGCATCACCACAAGGACTTGGTTGTATCACCCGGTAAACTTAAGACGGGAACAGAAAGTGGCAATTATGTTTCTGGGAGAGAATTTAAAAAAGAGCTGAGTTGGTTTTTTTGTTGTTGTTGTTTTTTTTGAGACAGAGTCTCGCTCTTTCACCCAGGCTGGAGTGCAGTGGAGTGGTCTCAGCTCACTGCAAGCTCCGCCTCCCGGGTTCACACCATTCTCCTACCTCAGCCTCCCGAGTAGCTGGGACCACAGGTGCCTGCCACCACGCCCGGCTAATTTTTTTGTATTTTTAGTACAGACGGAGTTTCACTGTGTTAGCCAGGATGGCCTGGATCTCCTGACCTTGTGATCCGCCTGCCTCGGCCTCCCAAAGTGCCAGGATTACAGGCGTGAGCCACCGTGCCCAGCCTTTTTTCTTTAACTTAACACTGCTAGCTTTAAAAGGTAGTATCTAATTTTAAAGCACTGAAGTTGTCATTTAAATAAGAAAATGTACTTGGCTTAATCAACTGTGAAATGAAGATGATATCACTGTCTTTTCAAGCATTAGACCAAAGTCAATTATTTTCAGAGAGCCAAGTGATACCCAATTTATATTTCACTACAGTTTTCAAGGACATAGTGTTTCTACCCTCTCCGAACCTAAGTTGCCCCCTCACTCCTCCAGCCAACCCCCCTTTCTCTGGGCCCGTTCTTTCCCTGCTGAGCTATTTGCCCCTTGCTCCCTTTCCCTCCTCTATTTGCCCTTTGACTGTCCCTCTATCTATATCTGAGCTAGTGCAAATGGTTTCTTCACTGCTTGGTCAGTCACTGACCAATCACCACTACACTGCTGTGCATTTGGGATCCTATTAGTAAAACTGACTATCTGGCATGTTTGTGCTGGTCATCTCCCCTGAAAATGATATTGTGCATCATCATCAAAAAAGTACTATTTAAGGGATAAGGATGGCAAACCCACAAGGTATCTGAGAAAATCCTCAAATGTGTGAGTCACCTAGTCAAATGTTCTCTTATATATACTAGAGGTAAGTTCAGAGATGAACTGTGACTTGCCCAAGGCTATGCAGCTAACCAGAGGGAGACACTGGAACTGTATTTCTCTTTCCACTATAACATAAAAAAAAAAAAACAAGGTTAATGACACTTAAAAAGAGTTTGTAAGTAAACGAAAATGAAATGCCTACTACATAGGAAAAGTCTTTGGAATCTCTCCACAGATTTTTAGGCAGAATGAAAGCTATCTGTACAATGAGAAATGCTGCCCAGTTCAACAGATGCCACCAAGTACCAACAGATGCCACCAAGTATCCTTACTGTCGTTTTGAAACTGAATATGTGACTGCAGATAATATGTCACTATTTGGGAATAAGAGGTCCCACCCTCCATTCTTTTCAGGTCTTCAGTCACAAGGTCACATCTTATTTTCATTGTTTAACAGGATAAATTAATCAGGTCGAAGTAGGACTTAGGAGGTACACTGAAGATAAAAGCAAAAGGCAGCAAACATTTTTACAAGTAGATCATCACGGTTACCTTAAAACTTAAGTTTCAGATTAATTTACAGAGTAGTGACAGAATAATATAATTTCAGTGAAAATCAACAAAATAGTTATATCATTGAAAAAAGATCAATTTGGAAATACTTAAGTCAGGCAAGCATGCAAAATTCAGAATATTAAAAAAGGCAAGGCCTGGTTGCCAATATACGTTCCTCAGGTGAAGGTGGGTCTGAAGATGCTAAACAGAACCAAATGAATGAGAAGATGAAAGGGACACTTCGCAGATCAGCAAATGGACTCCCTCATTCAATACATTGAGGAAAGTGAGCTCACGAAGCTTGATTAGGGGTATACATAAATCTAATTCCTGGTGCTGTTTGCAACTACTTATATTTTAAATGCAAGGAGATAAGTGCTTAGAACACATTAAGCTCATTGATTTAAACAAAACATTTCAAGACTGACACACTGGAAGGTGGTAATGTTAACACAGCACAATAGCACGCCTCGCAGATTTATGTCTAAGAGATTAAATGGAATCATCACCTCAAAATTTTAATCCTTGAGTTTTCACAAACACAATCAAGTCTCTATCAAATTTTCTGATTTATAGCATAATGCACATAAAAATGTGCATTCTTCAGTTTCTCCTACACTTTTTTGTCTATCTTTCAACACTGAGCCCTGGGTGTTTTTAACATAAGCAAGGCCATACGCACATTTTAATCGCATGTTTTAGAAATGAACAAAATCTGTGATATCTCAGTAACTCATAGTGTACTTATAAAGTGAAAAGATCTCTATCAAAATATGCTTTTCACTGGGAAAAATAAATGAACCAAATGGATTTACACAAAGTAAACATTAACTTTGGTAGATTTCAATGTACAATAGTTCATAACAAGCATATTTGCCCTTATGCTCAACTACCAAGTTAAGAATTTTTAAAGTATTTTAACTGAGATTTTATTATGTTGACATTTGTTTCTCATTCCACATCGTCTTCGGCCAAGCTCCAGCACTTACAAGTCTCTGATTAACTGGTAGGGGCTTTGTCAGAAGCATCTGGATCACTGGTAGTGGAAGAGTTTGTTGTAATACTTGCAGTAACCGCTGTGGCTGTCCACACACAGCACTTGGATTTGTCAGGTGGTCTACACCTTTAGCTAGGATCTCTTCACCAAAGCTATATCTCTTCCAGGAAGAATTTCTGAACAGCTTCAGTATCTTTAAGGTCAGCTAACTTGGAAAGCTCAACTCACTCCTCGGCCAGCTTCTGTTTCTTTCTTTATTCTGGAAGCTTGTTCTTTAAGCTGGGGTCACTTCAGTCTTTTGCAGTCGAAGTAGATGCAGTACCCGATGAAAAGGGCCCCGAATACCCCAGCGGCGATGGCTCTGTTCCGACCCAGCCTCTTCCCCAGAACGCGGAGTGTGGACTGCGGCGGTGGGGGAAAGGAGCGGTTGCCTACGAACCATCCGAGCACAGGGAGCCGCTCAGACCCGACGCCGGAGGGACAGGCACTTGGAAAGCAAGATCCAGGGTTCTGAAGATTAAAATCTTTAATGCATTTACTATATTTGTGAAAGTTTGAGAGAGAGTCATGTGTATAGGATTACCACTGAGTTTATATTATTTTCTCCATGCCTGGAGAGTGTTTCTTTTGTTTTAGTTTATTCGTTTGTTTTGATTTTTTGCTTGTTTGTTTTTGAGAACTATTCTCCTTCTGTCACCCCAGGTTGGAGTGCAGTGGCGTGATCTCAGCTCACTGCCACCTGCGCCTCCCAGACTCAAGCGATCCTTTCGCCTCAGCCTTCTGCGTAGCTGGGATTACAGGCGCGGCCACTACGCCCGGCAATTTTTTTTTTTTTTTTTTTTTTTTTTTGAGAGACGGAGTTTTGCTCTTTGTTGCCCAGGCTGGAGTGCAGTGGCATGATCTTGGCTCACTGCAACCACCATCTCCCAGGTTCAAGCGATTCTCCTGACCCAGCCTCACGAGTAACTGGGATTACAGGCGTGCACCACACCCGGCTAATTTTTGTATTTTTAGTAGAGATGGGGTTTCACCATGTTGGCCAGGCTGGTCTCGAACTCCTGACCTCGTGATCTACCCGCCTCTGCCTCCCAAAGTGCTGGCATTACAGGCGTGAGCCACCATACCCCGCCAGTGTTTCTTAAAGAGTTAGCATATTTAAAGAATTAGATGTTTTGGGCTTAATTTCTTATTTTTTCCCTGGGATTCTTAGAGACCCCCTCTACTAGATTTATATAAACACTTAGTAACATCCTGAAACTGATCAATATAGGACCATAGAATTTGAGAGACATTAATATCCCTATTTTCTAATTATCCACTGAAGATAGTCTATCTTTCTGAGGAAACTACTTCCCTTAGTTGTCCTTGACATATCACTACCACTTCACAAGAACAAACAGTTTTTGCAACTCTATTACTTCAGCATCAGAAAGGTTGGGGTCCCTACTGAGGGCATGGAATCCTCTAAGATTCTTCCTTCCATTTTCCAGCTCCCCAGCGTATAGGAACCTCAGTGCACCAGGCATTAATTGTCCTAAAGCAAAACATTCAGTCACTTCGATCAGATTAAAACTCTAACCAGTTCTGCCCTTCCATTCTGGAATACGTATTTAAGAAGGATAGAACTATACTCCTTCTTCTTGTAGTACAGGATTTGTCAGCCTTGACACTATTGAGACTTGCGGCTGGAAAATTCTTTGTTGTGGGGTGCTATCCTGTACCTTCTAGGATGTTCAGCAGTACCCCTGGCCTCTATCCACCAGGTACCATTAACACACTCCCCTCAAGGGGTGACAACCGGAAATATCTCCAGATATTATGTCCCTTGGAGGGCAAAATCCGCCACCCCCTCCACTCTTTTGAGAGCCACTGGTCTAGTCTAATGATGAGCAGATTAATTTTAACAATGAGCAGACCTATTTTAATGATCCATATACCAGTGCCATCCAACAGAAATATAATGCAATACATAAATGTGATTTTAATATAGTAAGCATATTTTTAAAAGATAAAAATAAATAAGCAGCTTTACTTTTAATAAAATATTTTATTCAACTAAATATTTCTAAAATATTATCATTTTGACACGTAATCCATTTAAAAATGATTCATGTAATTTTTCATTCTTTGTCATACAAGTTTTTGAATCCCAGTGTCTATTTTACACTTACTTGTCATCTCAATTTGGACCAGCCACATAGCAAGCACTAATTTTCTACACATGGCTAATGTGTGCCATGGGCACTGCAGCCATATACAGTGACATCTCGCAAAAGCCAGAATAGTCAACATCAACAAATTAAGAAAACAAACAAATAGCAGTGAGGGCACAGATCTTGGTTTTTGCCATTCTTCAGTAAAAGGAACCAGAGCTTCTTGGAGAAATGGCTGATTTTAGGGCTGGGGCAGAGAAAAAAAAATCACAAGCATTCCTATACACCAACAATAGACAAGCACAGAGCCAAATCATGAGTGAACTCATTCACAATTGCTACAAAGAGAATAAAATACCTAGGAACACAACTTACAAGGGACGTGAAGGACCTCTTCAAGAACTACAAACCACTGCTTAAGGAAATAAGAGAGGACACAAATAAATGGAAAAACATTCCAAGCTCATGGATAGGAAGAATCAATATTGTGAAAATGGCCATACTGCCCAAAGTAATTTATAGATTCAATGCTATTCCCATCAAGCTACCAGTGACTTTCTTTGCAGAATTAGAAAAAACTACTGTAAATTTCATATGGAACCAAAAAAGAGCCCATATAGCCAAGACAATCCTAAGCAAAAAGAACAAAGCTGGAGGCATCACACTACCTAACTTCAAACTATACTACAAGCCTACAGTAACCAAAACAGCATAGTACTGGTACCAAAACAGATACATCAACCAATGAAACAGAACAGAGACCTAAGAAATAACACCACACATCTACAACCATCTGATCTTTGACAAAACTGACAAAACAAACAATGGGGAAAGGATTCCCTGTTTAATAAATCATGCTGGGAAAACTGGCTAGCCATATGCAGAAAACAGAAACTGTACTCCTTCCTTACACCTTATACAAAAATTAACTCATGATGGATTAAAGACTTAAATGGAAAACTCAAAACCATAAAAATGCTAGAAGAAAACCTAGGCAATATCCTTCAGGACATAGGCATGGGCAAAGACTTCATGACTAAAACAAAAGCAATTGCAACAAAAGCTAAAATTGACAAATGGGATCTAATCAAACTAAAGAGCTTCTGCACAGCAAAAGAAACTATCATCAGAGTGAACAGGCAACCTACAGAATGGGAGAAAATTTTTGCAATCTACCCATCTGACAAAGGTCTAATATCCAGGATCTACAAGGAACTTAAACAAATTTACAAGAGAAAAACAAACAACCCCATCAAAAAGTGGGCAAAGGATATCAACAGACACTTCTTAAAAGAAGACATCTATGACCAGGTGCGGTGGCCCACGCCTGTAATCCCAGCACTTTGGGATGTTGAGGCGGGTGGATCACTTGAGGTCAGGAGTTTGAGACCACCTTGGCCAACATGGTGAAACCCCATCTCTACAAAAATACAAAAATTAGCTGGGCATTGTGGCAGGTGCCTATAATCCCAGCTACTCGGGAGGCTGAGGGAGGAGAATTGCTTGAAGCCAGGAGGCAGAGGTTGCAGTAAGCCGAAATCGTGCCACTGCACTCCAGCCTGGGCGACAGAGTGAGACTGTATTAAAAAAAAAAAAAAAAGACATTTATGCACCGAACAAACATATGAAAAAAAGCTTATCATCACAGGTCATTAGAGAAAAGCAAATCAAAACCACAATGAGATAGCATCTCACGCCAGTTAGAATGACGATTATTAAAAAGTCAGAAAACAACAGATGCTGGAGAGGATGTGGAGAAATAGGAACACTTTTATATTGTTGGTGGGAGTGAAAATTAATTCAACCATTGTGGAAGACAGTGTGGCAATTCCTCAAGGATCTAACACCAGAAATACCATTTAACCAAGCAATCCCATTACTGTGTATATACCCAAAGGATTATAAATCATTCTACTATAAAGACACATGCACACATATGTTTACTGCAGCACTATTTACAATAGCAAAGACTTGGAACCAACCCAAATGCCCATAAATGATAGACTGGATAAAGAAAATGTGGCACATACACACTATGCAGCCATAAAAAAGAATGAGTTCATGTCCTTTGCAAAGACGTGGATGAAGCTGGAAGCCATCATTCTCAGCAAACTAACACAGAAACAGAAAACCAAACACCACATGTTCTCACTCATGAGTGGGAGCTGAACAATGAGAACACACGGACACACAAAGGGGAACATCACACACTGGGGCCTGTCAGAGGGTAGTGGGGCAAGGAGAGGGAGAGCATTAGGACAAATACTTAATGCATGCACAGCTTAAAATCTAGATGACAGGTTGATTGGTGCAGCAAACCACCATGGCACATGTATACCTATGTAACAAACCTGCACGTTCTGCACACGTATCCCAGAACTTAAAGCAAAATAAAATAAATAAAAAAGAAAGAGTTTCCAATGGCTAATACTAGAACAATTTGAGGAACTAAATAATGTAGTATTGAAATATAACCCAAAATATTAAATAAGTACCTATAAGTTCATTCATACAAGTAAAGGATTGAATGAATGAGTAAATGGAGAAAAGACAAGTCTCCTATACAGAAGAATTCCAAATAACTTATGTATAATAGCTACATCCTCTCTACCCACATCAAGGAAGTGGCACTTCAATCCCCACCCTTTGAGTGTGAACTGCACTTATGACATCTGAGGGAGGAAAAGTAAATACAGTGGATCAACCTGGCAAACACTTCCTGACTCATACGGTCAAGGTTAATATCAACATGATAAAACATGTCGATCGCATACACCCTTGATATGATATGATGACAATTACAGTTCACCCCTGTGGTCTTCGTCTTTTAAATCTTGAGTATGAAAAATAAAATCCTAAGCCCCCCAACCACTGAACAGACCCTCTCTTGGCCAAGGGGACCCCAGAAAAACCTTAAAAACTGAATTTGCAAGCATGATGGAATGGCAGGTCAGCCGCACCTCATTATAACCGCTCTCTTTTGCAATTTAGGCACTTCAACTGACCAGCACTCAGGTTAAAATAAACATCATAAGACCGATGAAACAGTCTCTTTGTGGCAATAAGATACCAAGTTGTAAATAGGACCTAAAGCCTTGACAGGCAAGAGTTAAGTCACGCGTCCCTATACTTAAAGAATAAACTATGTTCTAATGGCCACGAGCTTTTTCTTTTCTTCTATCAGCTAAACAAGCACTGGCCTGGAGATAAGCAATATTAAAACAACTGCAGCACATCCACTGCCAGACATGAACCAACTGACCTCCTGATCCACCAGCCCTAACTACAGCTTTGACTGGACAAGAGACTGATTTTAGTAACTTTCTTCTGATAACAAGACCACCAACCATGGACTGGTTCTGGCTGGTTTCGAGTCTGAGCATTTGAGTGCCTTCTTCTCCTGAAAAGACTTTTGATGTGTAAGGTCTAATTGTAATAGATAGAAAAGTTAAAACATATAGGGTCTAATTGTAATAATTATAAAAGTTAAGTCTCTACTGGCTGGGCGTGATGACTCATGCCTGTAATCCCAACACTTTGGGAGGCCGAGACGGGTGGATCACCTGAGGTCAGGAGTTCAAGACCAGCCTGGCCAACATGGCAAAACCCCGTCTCTATTAAAAACACAAAAATCAGACAGGGGTGGTGATGCATGCCTGTAGTCCCAGCTACTTGGGAGGTTGAGGCAGGAGAATTTGCTTGAACCCAGGAGGCAGCAGTTGCAGTGAGCCAAGATCATACCACTGCACTCCAGCCTGGGTGACAGAGCAAAACTCGGTCTCAAAAAAAAGAAAAAGTTGTCTCTACTAAAAAGTGAACATGGGACAATACACACAATAAGCATGTTTACTCTTCATGCATATGCACAACCCCCTCTCAGGAGTATTCATATCTCCTCCTATAACCTGCTGAATATATATACTGCCCAAGTCATTCAGCACAAATCCCTGTTCCATCCTCCCTTCTCTCAAAGTGCTGCCTTTCTCTCTAAGCTTCCCCCCAATCAGGATGGACAGCCTGCAGGTTGTAACACTTTATAATAAATAAAATCTCCTTTCTAAACTTATAAATTGTGTGATTTTTAAGTTGACAACCTATAACTCCAGCCTAACTATGAGAAAAACATCAGACAGACCCAAAAGGGACATTCTACAAAGTGCCTGAACTGTGCTTCTCAAAACTATCCAGGTCTTCAAAAATAAAGTCTGAAAAATTATCACAGATCCAAGGAAGCTAAGGAGACATAACTACTAAATGTCATATGGTGTCCTGGATGGGATCCTGGAACAGACAAAGCACAGTAGGAGAAAACTGGGAAATCCAGATAAATTGTGGAGTTTAGTTCACAGCAATGTACTACGGTTGTGAAAAGTGAACCACGGTAATGTAGTAATGAAAGAGGGAACTGAGTGAAGAGTACACAGAAACTTTCTGTACTATCTTTGCAACTTTTCTGTAAGTCTATGAATATTTTAAAATAAAAAGTTAACTTAAATTTTAAAAGCATTTTGTTTTATTTTACCATGGCTGGGTGGATTTTCAGATCTTTAATGAAGTAAGTCCCAGCTAGCTAAAGCCAGATTGCAGAGATAGGCAGGCACCATCAAAACCCAATTGAGCCTGGCACAGTGACTCATGCCTACAATCCCAGCAATTGGGGAGGCTGAGGCAGGAGGATCACTTCAGCCCAGGAGTTCAGGGATATGGTGAACTATGATCACTCCAGCCTGAGCTACATAGCTGTTTTTACAAAAATATTTTTAAATTATCCAGACATGATGGCAGGCAACTGGGTCCTAGCTACTCAGGAAGCTGAGATGGAAGGATTGCTTGAGCTCAGGAGGTTGAGGCTGCAGTGAGTCATGATGGTGCCACTGTACTCCAGCCTGGGTGACAGAGCAAGACTCTGTCTCAAGAAAATGAAAAATGACCTAAGTCGGTTTTCTTTAGCTAAAAAAGGTAGAAAATGGACACAGGAAGGGGAACATCACACACCGGGGCCTGTTGTGGGGTGGGGGGAGGGGGGAGGGATAGCATTAGGAGATATACCTAATGTTAAATGACAAGTTAATGGGTGCAGCACACCAACATGGCACATGTATACCTATGTAACTAACCTGCACGTTGTGCACATGTACCCTAAAACTTAAAGTATAATTTAAAAAAGGTAGAAAAAATTACCCCATTGTGCTCTCCTAAACACAGTTTGTTGTCACAGATAATTTTACCACTTAATTTTCAAGGAACAAGGTTACTTAGCAGAGAAAATTAAACCCAGATTAAATAATACTTAGAGACATAAGGTCCAGCTGCTTACCTGATAAAGTTCCTCAGAGGCTGGTTTTCACAAACGTAAAGAATTCTCTTTTCCTCACAGTGAAACACATTCCTGATCTTCTCCATGATCTTTATGGCGATGATGGTCTTCCCTGAGCCAGGTAAGCCGTGGACAAACAATTCTCTGTTTTTGTGGAAGCTTCTGGAGAGTGTCTCATACTGCTGGGCTGTGAGCAGATTTAAAACCTCACAGCTGAGCAGGTTACTCAAGAGAGACCTGAAGCCGAGCAAGATAATCACAAGGGACTGCAGCAGGGCTTCCAATGTGCTGGGTGCCTGCAAAACTATAGGACGCGGGGTAATCCATCGGAGACACTGCAGCCTCCAAGGCCTCTGCGTTGCTCTCAGGACTCAGGCAGAGGACCTTGGCCCTGACACACATCTTCCCAGTGTAGCCCCCCATGTTCAACAGGTTCTGCTTCAAAGTAAGGGCAGTGCAAGTGCAGTAGTCCTGGCCCTGTCAGGGCTGTTCTATGCTATCAGCAGAGCATCACAGATGACTCCTGGCTTCTCCTGCAAATTCAGGTCCACAGGCCAGCTTCTAGAGAGGACCACAATTCCTCAGGAGAAAGGTTGGGTTTGCTTATTTATTAACTCCTCTAATCCTCCAGGCTGTGAGGACAGCTCCTTCCAGAGGGATTCCAGAGTACATCACAAATGTCCTGGTAGCACTAGATGTGAAAAGAATGAGAAATTAGGGGAAGGAGAAGAATCATACTGATTATGACAATTAGTTATAATTAACTGATTAATATATTTGATTATTAATTACAGATATTTCAAATATTCTTCTATAAACATTATATTACAATTATAAAGGAAAAGAAGCTTTGAAATATCTGATAAACCTCATCTAAACCCATGTGTTTATTATGCCTTTGACCTTGGGAAATTCCCTAACCTCTCTGAGACTTTGCTCTCTCATTTGTAAAACAAAACTAAGAATAGCACACTTCCTATGGAGAGGAATAAATGAAGTAACATAAAGAGTCTGGCTCATTGCGGCTGCTTGAAAAAGATGAGTCCTATTCCCCATCCCACTCTCAAAGTGCATGAATCTCAAAATGTCCCTGAACAGTCCCCACTAATGGGGGTAGCAGGAGCCTTCCCAGGAAGGAGGTACTCATTAGCACAATATTTGGGGAGAAGAGGGAGTTACGTAAAAGCTTTTATTGGCAGTTAATTTTCTTCAGTCCTCGACTGGGAGACCCTTGAAGCTATCTCTCCTGAAGCAGAATTGTTGCATCACATACAGATCAATCTGAGGCTCCCCCCATTACAAAAGTCTTTTTGTCACAGGCAAACAAGGAACAACTACATGACATGAGAATATACTTGTGCTACAGAGTTATAAACTTATTTTAGGCTGGGTGCGGTGGCTCACTCCTGTAATCCTAGCACTTTGGGAGGCCAAGATGGGTGATCACTTGAGCCCAGGAGTGCGAGACCAGCCTGGGCGTAATGGTGAAACCCTGTTTCTACAAAAAATATAAAAATGATCTAGGCATAATGGTGCATGCCTGTAGTCCCATCTCCTCAGGAGGCTGAGGTGGGAGAATTGCTTGAGCCCAGGAGGCGGAGGTTGCAGTGAGCTGAGATTGTGCCACTGCACTCCAGCCTAGGCAATAGAGTCAGAACTTGTCTTAAAAAAAAAATTATTTCAAAGATCATGGGGTCCAAAGGGAGAAAAACAAGAATGTTTTTGCCCTGTTGTGGCAGTGGCAGAATACAAACCAGAATCAAGATTTGTAAGTGGTAATTTGAAATTGAAATTACCCAAACTTTATTGGTAATTGTTTATTGTTCATTTTTGCTTGTGCTTTCTCATTCATACCAGGCGTTCACACAACTTGATTATGCCTGCAACGTGGATGTTAGTGAGTAGGAAATGGCATCTATTATGACACACATCTAGATTTTAGAGATGTTAAGAAGTTGGAGGAGATAAATAAAACCCCCATCTCCCTGGGACAGAGCACCTGGGAGAAGGGCCGGCTGCGGGTGCAGTGTCAGCAGACTTAAGTGTACCTGCCTGACAGCTTTGAAGAGAGCAGTGGATCTCCTAGCACAGCGTTCGAGCTTGCTAAGGGTCAGATGGCCTCCTCAAGTGGGTCCCTGGCCCATGTGTATCCCGACTGGGAGACACCTCCCAGTAGGGGCCAACAAACACCTCATACAAGAGAGCTCTGGCTGGCATCTGGTGGGTGCCCCTCTGGCACGAAGCTTCCAAAGGAAAGAACAGGCAGCAATCTTTGCTGTTCTGCAGCCCCCACGGGTGATACCCAGGCAAACGGGGTCTGCAGTAGACCTCCAGCAAACTCCAGCAGACCCGCAGCAGAGGGGCCTGACTGTTGGAAGGAAAACTAACAAACAGAAAGGAATAGCACATCCACTCAGAGACCCCATCTGAAGGTCACCAACATCAAAGACAAAAGGTAGATAAATCCACAAAGATGGGGAGAAACCAACGCAAAAAGGCTGAAAATTCAAAAAACCAGAACACCTCTTCTCCTCCAAAGGTTCACAACTCCTTGCCAGCAAGGGAACAAAACTGGACGGAGAACGAGTTTGACAAATTGACAGACGTAGGCTTCATAAGGTGGGTAATAACAAACTCCTCTGAGCTGAAGGAGCATGTTCTAACCCAACACAGGGAAGCTAAGAACCTTGTAAAAAGGTTAGACAAATTGCTAACTAGAATAACCAGTTTAGAGAAGAACATAAATGACCTGATGGAGCTGAAAAACACAGCACGAGAACTTCGTGAAACATACACAAGTATCAATAGCCAAATCGATCAAGCAGAAGAAAAGATATCAGAGATTGAAGATCAACTTAATAAAATAAAACAAGAAGACAATAATAGAGAAAAAAGAATGAAAAGGAATGAACAAAGCCTCCAAGAAATATGAGACTATGTGAAAAGATCATATCTATGTTTGATTGGTGTACCTGAAAGTGATGAGGAGAATGGAACCAATTTGGAAAACACTCTTCAGGATATTATCCAAGAGAACTTCCCCAACCTAACAAGACAGGCCAACATTCAAATTCAGGAAATACAGAGAACACCACAGAGATATTCCTTGAGAAGAGCAACCCTAAGACACATAATCGTCAGATTCACCAAGGTTGAAATGAAGGAAAAAAATGTTAAGGGCAGCCAGAGAGAAAGGTTGGGTTACCCACAAAGGGAAGGCCATCAAACTAACAGCAGATCTCTCTGCAGAAACCCTACAAGCCAGAAGAGAGTGGGGGCCAATATTCAACATTCTTAAAGAAAAGAATCTTCAACCCAGAATTTCATATCCAGCCAAACTAAGTTTCATAAGTGAAAGAGAAATAAAATCCTTTACAGACAAGAACATGCTGAGAGATTTTGTCACCACCAGGCCTGCCTTACAAGAGCTCCTGAAGGAAGCACTAAACATGGAAAGGAACAACCGGTACCAGCCACTGCAAAAACATATCAAATTGTAAAGACCATCGACACTATGAAGAAACCATCAACTATGGGCAAAATAACCAGCTAGCATCATAGTAACAGGATCAAATTCACACATAACCATATTAACCTTAAATGTAAATGGGCTAAATGCCCCAATTAAAAGACACAGACTGGCAAATTGGATAAAAGAGTCAAGACTCATCAGTGTGCTGTATTCAGGAGACCCACCTCACGTGCAAAGACACAC
This sequence comes from Pongo pygmaeus, assembly GCF_028885625.2. Lineage (NCBI taxonomy): Eukaryota > Metazoa > Chordata > Mammalia > Primates > Hominidae > Pongo > Pongo pygmaeus. The sequence goes on from NC_072392.2 coordinate 51,480,866, forward strand.
ATAGGCTCAAAATAAAGGGACGGAGGAATGTTTACCAAGCAAACAGAAAGCAAAAAAAAAGCAGGGGTTTCAATCTTAGTCTTTGATAAAACAGACTTTAAACCAACAAAGATCAAAAAAGACAAAGAAGGGCATTACATAATGGTAAAGGGATCAATGCAACAAAAAGAGCTAACTATCCTAAATATATATATACCCAATACAGGAGCACCCAGATTCATAAAGCAAATTCTTAGAGACCTGCAAAGAGACTTAGACTCCCACACAGTAATAGTGGGAGACTTTAACACTCTATAGTCAATATTAGACAGATCAACGAGACAGAAAATTAACAAGGATTTTCAGGACTTCAACTCAGCTCTGAACCAAGTGGATCTAATAGACATCTACAGAACTTTCCACTGCAAATCAGCAGAATATACATTCTTCTCAGCACCTCATGGCACTTATTCTAAAATTGACCACATAATTAGAAGTAAAACACTCCTCAGCAAATGCAAAATAAAAGAAATCATAACAAAAATCCTCTCAGACCACAGTGCAATCAAATTAGAACTCAGGATTAAGAAACTCACTCAAAACCACATAACTACATGGAAACTGAACAACCTGCTCCTGAATGACTACTCGGTAAATAACGAAATGAAGGCAGAAATAAAGATGTTCTTCATAACCAACGAAAACAAAGACACAACATACCAGAATCTCTGGGAAACATTTAAAGCAGTGTGTAGAGGGAAATTTATATCACTAAATGCCCGCAAGAGAAAGCAGGAAAGATCTAAAATCGACACCCTAACATCCCAATTAAAAAAACTAGAGAAGCGACAGCAAACAAATTCAAAAGCTAGCAGAAAACAAGAAATAACTAAGATCAGAGCAGAAATGAAGGACATAGAGACACAAAAACCCCTTCAAAAAATCAATGAATCCAGGAGTTGGTTTTTTGAAAAGATCAACAAGATAGATAGACCACTACCCAGACTAATAAAGAAGAAAAGAGAGAAGAATCAAATAGATGCAATAAAAAAATCATAAAGGGGATTTCACCACCAATCCCACAGAAATACAAACTACCATCAGAGAATACTATAAACACCTCTAGGCAAATAAACTAGAAAATCTAGAAGAAATGGATAAATTCCTGGACGCATACACCCTCCCAAGTCTAAACCAGGAAGAAGTCGAATCCCTGAATAGACCAATAACAGGTTCTGAAGTTGAGGCAGTAATTAATACCCTACCAACCAAAAAAACTCCAGGACCAGACAGATTCACAGCCGAATTCTACCAGTGGTACGAAGAGGAGCTGGTACCGTTCCTTCTGAAATTATTCTAAACAATAGAAAAAGAGGGAATCCTCCCTAACTCATTTTATGAGGCCAGCATTATCCTGATACCAAAACCTGGCAGAGATACAACAAAAAAAAGAAAATTTTTTTGATAAACATCAATGCAAAAAATCCTCAATAAAATACTGGCAAATCCAGCAGCACATCAAAAAGCTTATCCACCACAACCAAGTCAGCTTCATCCCTGAGATGCAAGGCTGGTTGAACATATGCAAATCAATAAACATAATCCATCACATAAACAGAACCAATGACAAAAGCCACATGATTATCTCAATAGATGCAGAAAAGGCCTTCGACAAAATTCAACACCCGTCCATGCTAAAAACTCTCAATAAACTAGGTATCGATGGAACGTACCTCAAAATAATAAGAGCTATTTATCACAAACCCACAACCAATATACTGAATGGGCAGAAGCTGGATACATTCCCTTTGAAAACCAGCACAAGACAAGGATGCCCTCTCTCACCACTCCTATTCAACATAGTATTGGAAGTTCTGGCCAGGGAAATGAGGCAAGAGAAAGAAATAAAGGGTATTCAAGTAGGAAAACAGGAAGTTAAATTGTCGCTGTTTGCAGATGACATGTTGTATATTTAGAAAACCCCACTGTCTCAGCCCAAAAATCTCCTTAAGCTTACAAGCAACTTCAGCAAAGTCTCAGGATACAAAATCAATGTGCTAAAATCACAAGCATTCCTATGCACCGATAACAGACAGAGAGCCAAATCATGAGTGAACTCCCATTCACAATTGCTACAAAGAGAATAAAATACCTAGGAATACAACTTACAAGGGATGTGAAGGACCTCTTCAAGGAGAACTACAAACCACTGCTCAAGGAAATAAGAGAGGACACAAATAAATGGAAAAACATTCCATGCTCATGGATAGGAAGAATCAATATTGTGAAAATGGCCATACTGCCCAAAGTAATTTACAGATTCAATGCTATCCCCATCAAGCTACCAGTGACTTTATTCACAGAACTGGAAAAAACTACTTTAAACTTCATATGGAACCAAAAAATAGCCTGCATAGCCAAGACAATCCTAAGCAAAAAGAACAAAGCTAGAGGCATCAAGCTACCTTACTTCAAACTATATTACAAGGCTACAATAACCAAAACAGCATGGTACTGGTACCAAAACAGATACATAGACCAATGGAACAGAACAGAGGCCTCAGAAATAACACCACACATCCACAACCATCTGATCTGACAAACCTAACAAAAACAAGCAATGGGGAAAGGATTCCCTATTCTATAAGTGGTGTTGGGAAAACTGGCTAGCCACAGGCAGAAAACTGAAAGTGGACCCCTTCCTTATGACTTACACAAAAATTAACTCAAGATGGATTAAAGACTTAAATGTAAGACCTAAACATAAAAATCCTAGAAGGAAACCTAGGCAATAACATTCAGGACATAGGCATTGTCAAAGACTTCATGACTAAAACACCAAAAGCAATGACAACAAAAGCCAAAATTGACAAATGGGATCTAATTAAACTAAAGAGCTTCTGCACAGCAAAAGAAACTATCATCAGAGTGAACAGGCAATCTACAGAATGGGAAAAAATTTTTGCAATCTATCCATGTGACAAAGGGCTAATATCCAGAATCTACAAGGAACTTAAACAAATTCACAAGAAAAAAACAAACAACCCCATCAAAAAGTGGGCAAAGGATATGAACAGACAGTTCTCAGAAAGAAGACATTTATGCACCCAACAAACATATGAAAAAAAGCCATCATCACTGGTCATTAGAGAAAAGCAAATCAAAACCACAATGAGATACCATCTCACGCCAGTTAGAATGGTGATCATTAAAAAGTCAGGAAACAACAGATGCTGGAGAGGAAGTGGAGAAATAGGAACACTTTTACACTGTTGATGGGAGTGTAAATTAGTTCCACCATTGTGGAAGACAGTGTGGCAATTCCTCAAGGATCTAGAACCAGAAATACCATTTGACCCAGCAATCCCATTACTGGGTATATACCCAAAGGATTATAAATTATTCTGCTATAAAGACACATACACACATGTGTTTATTGTGGCACTATTCACAATAGCAAAGACTTGGAACCAACCCAAATGTCCATCAATGATAGACTGGATAAAGAAAATGTGGCACATATACACCATGGAATACTATCCAGCCATTAAAAAGGATGAGTGCATTGCTTTGCAGGGACATGGATGAAGCTGGAAACCATCATTCTCAGCAAGCTAACACAAGAACAGAAAACCAAATACCACATGTTCTCTCTCATAAGTGGGAGTTGAACAATGAGAACACACAGACACATAAAGGGGAACATCACACACTGGGGCATATCTGGGGGTGGGGGGCTAGGGGAGGGACAACATTAGGAGAAATACCTAATGTGGGTGACGGGTTGGTGGGTGCAGCAAACCACCATGGAACATGAATACCTATGTAACTAACCCGCACGTTCTGCACATGTACCCCAGAACTTAAAGTATAATAAAAAAAGAACTTGTCCATATAACAAAATACCACCTGTTCCCCTAAAACTATTGAAATAATAAAAATAATAATAGTAAATAAAAAATAAAATAGATTAGAAAAGAAAAAAAAGTTGAAGAGATGGAAGCTCAGAAACATTAATTAACTTTCTCAAAGTCACTCAAACCCATACTGAAAGAGAAACCCATACTCTTCCGACTAACATTATAACCTCATAAATGTCATCCGTCATGTTTTTTGGTGCCGTGGCTAGCCTCCTGGGTGACTGCTTTGTCTTTTTTTTTTTTTTTTTTTTTGAGATTGAGACCACCCTGGCCAACATGGTGAAACCCCGTCTCTACGAAAAATACAAAAACTTAGCCAGGCATGGTGGCAGGCGCCTGTAGTCCTAGCTACTCAGGAGGCTGAGGCAGGAGAATCACTTGAACCCGGGAGGCGGAGGTTGCAGTGAGCCAAGATTGCACCACTGCACTCCAGTCTGGTGACACAGTGAGACTCTGTCAAAAAAAAAAAAAAGGAAAGAAAGAAGAAAAGAAAGAAAGAAAGAGAGAGAGAGAAAGAAAGAAAAAGAAAGAAAGAAAGAAAGAAAGAAAGAAAGAAAGAAAGAAAGAAAGAAAGGAAGGAAGGAAGGAAGAAAGAGAAAGGGAGAGAAGTTAAACTTTTGGACTATACATTCTTAGGTGGATAGTGGGGGAAATGAAGATGGCCAAGGGAGGTGGTAAATCTGACAAATGGGGTAAAAGGAAGATCCATGATTCTTAGTCTTTTATTTCAAAGAACTTGTATTTGAGAGTGATTGTGCAAATCAATAAAACTTAACTGTGCTATGGTGAGAAGGGGGCTCTTAAGACTCTCAGAATTGTGCCACAACCTGCACAATCACTTTTTTCTTTTGCTTGACTGTGCATTCGTGCATGCCTTGAAAATGTTTCATTATTTGATTCAGTAGCTCAGGAAACACTCAGTGAAAGCTCACACTGAACACAGTGCTGTCAGAGATACAAAGAATCTGTCTGCTGGGGACATATGGTTTAGGTCACATCAAATTGCCATAACGTGGCATAAACATACGTGGAGAAAAATCCATAGCCCCAAATGCCTATATTGGTTAAAGAGAAAGATAAAAGTAGAGTGAATTTACAGAACTTAGAAAAAGAACTAGATCACAAAGGAACACAAAATAAAGGGAATAATAAATGTAAGGGCAGGAGGAAATTGAAAAATTAAAAAGCAATTTATTTGATTAATTAACAAGATTAAAAGTTTTGTTTTTCCTTGTTTTGCTTTTTTGTCTGGTTTTCCATCTTTTTAGACAACCCACTAGCACTTTTATTTTTTTCACTAGCATCTTTATTATTTTAAAGAAATGAACAAATAAAATGGTGGTTGATGCAGGTGTGAAAAGGAAATAGACTTCTGAGCAGGAAATTATGTAGAAGGCCAGATCTTTCACAATCTTACTCATATGTCTGATATGCACCTTGTAATAAAGCTTACAACTGTCTTCTTCTGTATTTTATGACCATCAAAACAACCTTGTCAGATTATTTATACAAAGTGCCATTTGTGACATATAAGCTTTAAAGTTTCAATGTTTATTCCTATGGACATGTTATTTCAAGTATAGCATGCCATTGGTTTCCGTGGATAAAATTTTCATATTGGCAACTCTCTTCTTTTATTATATTTACTTATTTATTTATTTATTTTTGAGACGGAGTTTCACTCTTGTTGCCCAGGCTGGAGTGCGGTGGCATGATCTCGGTTCACTGCAACCTCCATCTCGCAGGTTCGAGTGAGTCTCCTGCCTCAGCCTCCCAAGTAGCTGGAATTACAGGTGCCTGCCACCACGCCTGGCTAACTTTTTAAAATTTTTTTTATTATTATTTTTTTAATAGAGATGGGGTTTCATCATGTTGGCCAAGATGGTCGTGAAATCCTGACCTCAGGTGATCCACCCACCTCGGCCTCCCAAAGTGCTGGGATTATAGGTGTGAGCCACCCGGCCCGGCCTGACAACTCTCTTCTACATCTAAAAGTGCGAATTATTTTGTATGAAATAGAAACCTCAAGAACTGCTAATCTTTTCTTCTCCCTTTAAGACCCAAAGAAAAAAATCAATACACAGAAAACTCTAGTAGATTTCTTCCTCTAAAATCATACCTGAGAAAGATTTGTTTCCATCAAAATATGTATTAAGAAATTTGAAAACATAAATGAATGGTTTTAAAAATAGGCACAGGCCGTGCATGGTGGCTCACGCCTGTAATCCTAACACTTTGGGAGGCCGAGGCGAGTGGATCACCTGAGGTCAGGAGTTTGAGACCAGCCTGGCCAACATAGCGAAACCCTGACTCTACTAAAAATACAAAAATTAGCTGGGCGTGGTGGCACATGCCTCTTATCCCAGCTACTTGGGAGGCTGAGGAAGCAGAATCGCTTGGACCCAGGAGGTGGAGGTTGCAGTGAGCCGAGATTACACCACTGCACTCCAGCCTGTGCAAAAGGGAGTGAGACTCCATCTCAAAAAAAAAAAAAAAAAAAAAAGGCACAAAAGCCAAACTTGTTTAATAAAAAATTGATAATGCAGATAAATCAATAACAGAATAAAAAGCCTCAGGGACGTTATCAAGAAAAATTTTATAAAGTACCTGGCTCCGTTGGGATTACTGGAAAACTTTTTTTAAAACTTCAAAATCAGGCCAGGCACCGTGGCTCTCACCTATAATCCTTACACTTCGGGAGGCCAAGGCAGTCATATCACTTGAGGCCAAGAGTTCAAGACCAGCCTGGCTAACACAGTGAAATCCTCACCCCTACTGAAAATACAAAAATTAGCCAGGCATGATGGCAGGTGTCTGTAATCCCAGCTACTCGGGAGGCTGAGGCAGGAGAATCGCTAGAACCCAGGAGGCAGAGGTTGCAGTGAACCAAAATCATGCCACTGCACTCCAGCCTGGTGAGACCCTGTCTCAAAAACAAAAACCAAAAGACAAAAACAAAAAAACTTCAAAATCATATAATTATCACATTATTAAATATATATTGTTTGACACACAAAAAATGGCAGGCTACAACATTCAGTTTTATATATTTCATAAACAATATTATGGCGATCAATAATATTTTCAGCCTTATCTCTTATCATCTTAATAATATTACATTGTTTTATAATTTGTAAACATCAAATAAACAGAATTTTATATTCTGCTTTTATCACATAACACCTCTACAACTCTTTCAAGTTGTTACGCTTTTAGTTATATGTTACATTTCATCAAGAAGATGCTTAATACAATGTTGCATGTAGAAACTATTTTTAAAAGATGCATATTAATGAACTGGGCACTTCTCGATTGTTAAAATTGAAATTGCTCTCAACTCATACTTAATCATAAATAATAGTCATAAATCATTTACTCAACAAATATTTATTGGAAATCTATTATTTGCCTAACACTGTGCTAAATCCAGAAAAGACAGTGGTGAACAAAACAAACCTGGTCCTTGTTCTTGAGGAGGTTGACAGTAAACAAGTGACTTCTACGGACAAAAGTTTAGAACGTCAGGGGAGCTTAGAATGGAAACACTGCCCTCACCTGGCAGTTGGAGGGGGAATGGGTTCAGAGAAGGATTTCCAGAAAAAGTAACATTTGAGTTAAGATCTGAAGAATGCAAATGAGGTGAAGAGTTAATTTGGTGAAGAAGGGTGGGAAGAATTTTCTAGACAGAAGTAAGAAGGAGTATGTCAAGTTCAAAAGACTGACAGCACAGAGCTGGAAGGATAGAGGCAGGAGATGAGGTTGGAACCATGCTCAGGTGTCCGACTGTGCATTGTCTGGTAAGCCACTTTAAGGGTTCCTGGCTTTACCCTAAGAGTAATGGGAAGCCGGCCAGACACCGTAGCTCACGCCTGTAATCCCAGCACTTTGGGAGGCCGAGGCGGGCAGATCACCTGAGGTCAGGAGTTCGAGACCAGCCTGGCCAACATAGTGAAACCCCATCTCTACTAAAAATACAAAAATTAACCAGGCTGCACCTGTAGTCCCAGCTACTTGGGAGGCTGAGGCACGAGAATCACTTTAACCTGGGAGGCAAAGGTTGCAGTGAGTCAAAATCACACCACTGCACGCCAGGCTGGGCAACAGAAGGAGACTGTGTCTCAAAAGAAAGGCCTGGACACGGTGTCTCATGCCTGTGATCCCAGCACTTTGGGAGGCCCAGGTGGGCGGATCATGAGGTCAAGAGGTGGAGACCATCCTGGCTAACACGGTGAAACCCCATCTCTACTAAAAATACAAAAAATTAGCCGGGCATGGTGGCACATGCCTGCAGTCCCAGCTACTCGGGAGGCTGAGGCAGGAGAATCTCTTGAACCCGGGAAGCGGAGGATGCAGTGAGCTGAGATCGTCCCACTGCACTCCAGCCTGGCGACAGAGCAAGACTCCATCTCAAAAAAACAAAAAGTAATGGGAAGTCATTGGAGGATGTTAAGCAGGAAGACACGGCATCAGATGAACATTTTTCAAAGTCCTTTCTAGCTGAAGCAGGCTAGAGCAGTCATGGAAAAAACCTTTCAGGATATGGTTTCAGCAGCCCAAATGAGAACAGATGGTGATGTGGACTAAGGTGGGGACAGTGGAGAAATAGGCAGAGTTGAGAGAGATTTAGAATTAAGCCAGCAGAGTTGAGAGAGATTTAGAATTAAGCCAGCAGAGTTGAGAGAGATTTAGAAGTAAGCCGAGGGACCTGACAATTGATGGGAATTCGTGTCTATTATTTCAATTGCTCCTCTTCCATCTCAATCCAATGGATAAGAACCAGAATGGGCCCAGTCACTGGTGGGAGCTGTTTATGAGATACTGCTTCTCACCCCAGATTAAAAACCATAGCTTAGCCAAACATTGAAAGGAAGAAAGGATCCAAATGTGGAGAGAGAACCTGGATATATGCCAAAGCTTAAGCAGCCAGAAGCAGAAATCTCTATCAAGGCCTGGGATCAAGAGTTCTGATACAGGAACTGCAAATCAATCAAGAGCAAATAAAAACAAAGGGCATAGTAGGAAGGTTAACACTTGTGCTCCTCATGAGCTGAAAGAGCTAACATTTATTGAGCCAGGAACTATACCAAAAACTTTACATACTTTATCTCATTGCTTTCTCACAACAAATACTATTATCTTTATTTTACCAATGAGGAAACTGAGGTTGGGGGACATATTCAGAGTCATATGGGTGAGGCTCAAATCCAGGAGTATTTGATTCTAAATGCTAGTGCTTCTAATTAAAACCTAGACTCTCTCTTTCTCCTTTTTTTTTAGATGGAGTTTCACTCTTGTTGCCCAGGCTGGAGTGTGATGGCGCGATCTCGGCTCACCGCAACCTCCGCCTCCCAGGTTCAAGCAATTCTCCTGCCTCAGCCTCCCTAGTAGCTGGGATTACAGACATGCGCCACCTTGCCCGGCTAATTTTTTTTTTTTATTTTTAGTAGTGACGGGGTTTCTCCACATTGGTCAGGCTGGTCTTGAACTCCCGACCTCAGGTGATCCGCCTGCCTCGGCCTCCCAAGATGCTGGGATTACAACACCGTGCCCAGCCTTTTTTTTTTTTTTTTTTTTTTTTAAAGCAACAGGGTCTTGCTCTGTCATCCAGGCTGGAGTGCAGTGGTGCATAGATCACTGCAGCCTTCACCTCCTGAACTCAAGCAGTCCTCCCACCTCAGCCTCCCAAGTAGCTGGGACTACAGGTGTACGCCACCATGCCTGGCTAGCTTTTTTTGTTTTTGTTTTTGAGATGGATTCTTGCTCTGCCACCAAGGCTCGAAGGCAGTGGCAGGATCTTGGCTAACCGCACCCTCCACCGCCTGGGTTCAAGTGATCCTTCCACCTCAGCCTCCTGAGTAGCTGAATGACAGGCACGCACCACCACTCCCAGGTAATTTTTGTATTTTTAGTAGAGACAGGGTTTTACCATGTTGGCCAGGCTGGTCTTGAACTCCTGACCTCAAATGATCCACCTTCCTTGGCCTCCCAAAGTGCTGGGATTACAGACGTGAGCCACCACACCCGGCCCTGGCTAGTTTGTTTGTTTGTTTGTTTTGTAGAGATGGGGTCTTGCTATGTTATCCAGGCTGTTCTCAAACTTCTGGGCTCAAGCGATCTTCCCGCCTTGGTCTCTCAAAGTGCTGGAATTACAGGCATGAGCAACCACATCCAGCCCAAAATCTAGGCTCTTAATCATTGTGCAAACTGGTCTCCCAAATTATTAGGCCTCTTGGAAGACAAGAGAGTTTTCATTACTCTGGTAAGAATAACCATTCTGGAATAATCTCCCTGGTATTTGTGATAGCATTTATTTTATAAAACACATTTGATAACAAGAAAATCATGGGTCTATTTCTGTTAAACACAGGCAAGCAAAAGTCATATGTAAAAACACAGCTAGACAGAACATCTAGGGCCTTCACAAGTATCTGCTTTAATTAATGTTGGTAAACAAAATGACCCAATGCAGTGACACATTTGCAAAAATTATATCTAAATCCAACTAAATCACAGTTTCCCAGTCAATATAGCTTAAGTTTCTCTGAAAACAAAACAGTTTATATATTGTGAAAAGCAAAAAAACACAGCTGGGCTCAGTGGCTCATGCCTGTATTCCCAGCACTTTGGGAGGCTAAGGTGGGCAGATTGCTTAAGCCCAGGAGTTTGAGACCAGTCTGAGCAAGGAAACCAAGTCTCTACAAAATACAAAAAAATTAGCTGGGTGTTGTGGTGCATGGTCTATAGTCCCAGCTCCTCGAGAGTCTGAGATGGGAGGATCACTTGAGCCTAGGGAGGTCGAGACTGCAGTGAGCCACGATTGCATCACTGCACTCCAGCCTGGGTGACAGAGTGAGATCCTGTCTCAAAAAAAAAAAAGAAAAAGAAAAATAAGAAACCCCTTTTCACAGTGATGAAACAATCAGCTAACTGCTAAAGAATCTTCACAGGCGCGGCTGGGTACGGTGGCTAATGCCTGTAATCCCAGCACATTGGGAGGCCAAGGCAGTACGATTGCTTGAGGTCAGGAGTTTGAAACCAGCCTGGTCAATCTAGCAAAACTTCCTCTCTACAGAAAAGAAAAAAATTAGCCAGGCATCTTCACGCTCAGTGCCTGTAGTCCCCGCACTTTCAAAGCCTGAAGCAGGACGATCCTTTGAGCCCTGGAAGGTCGAAGCTGCAGTGAGTTGTGATCGCACCACTGCATGCCAGCCTGGGTGAAAGAGTGAGACCCTGTCTCAAAAAAAAAAGAGAATCTTCACAGGCATCCCTTCCTCCCAAGTCTCCTCCCTTGTCTTATCTGAAGGTTTGTTCCCCAGAACTATAAGAACCCTCTACATCTCTTTCTCTCAGCCCAGCCAAGTTCCTCTGGGCTGGAGTCCTACATCCCTGGCCTCAGCTACAAGGTGAGTCCAGTCTAAGGGTCAGCTCCTCTCATTGTCTATTTCATTTATTTATTAGAAGTGTAGACCTAAAGTGTCTACTTCATCCTGTCTTGCCTAAAGTGGGTATATCTGGAAGAGTCTAGCCACAGACGAGATTTTCATCTTAGAGTTATGAGGTCTCTTTGAGAGACTCTCCATTCCATTGAATAAGCATGGCTTAGATCTCTCTGGACAATCTGTACTTACCTTGAGAATTAAAAGATTCCACAGGGTTGAGATGCTGAAAAGATGAGAAAGTTCCAGGAGCTCTGATCTACTTAGGAGTCCCCGCAGTTTGGCTGAGGACAGTGGTAATCCTCAAAGGCTAGAAATGGCTTTCAAATCTGAGCGCTCTGCAGAACAAGTCCAGGAAAAATGCTGCTTTGGTATTTCTGAGAATGAAACTAGAAGGTTGCCGCCTTTTTAAAGTTTCCTTTTCTCAGAATGCTCCTACTCATTTTAGGCCTGCCATTCTAGCCTCAAGGGGGGAAAATGTGCTATTTCCTGTTTATCAATAGACTAAGTGGGCCAAAGACTAGTTCTGGCTAAAGACTAAAGAAACTTTATCAGAAGAAATGCTTCAACACTTTGGAGAATAATGCTACAAAAAAGTTTTTTTGGATACACACCAAACTGTTATTAAGGATTACTTTCTCAGAAGTAGAACTGGAGAGGAAGAAGATGGAAAGGGAGGAGAGAACTGTTATTTTGTACAGTAGGCCTGAGTTACTCAACAAATATTTTTTATTGGCAAGGAAAAGGGAAAAAACAAAACAAAAAGAAACAGTGAAAGAGCCAGAAAGGAAATTAAACAGTGCATCTCACTGACTTTCTCATTTAATTTTTATAGTAGCCTCCATAATCCTAATAGTTGTTGTAATTAGATGCCGAGATGAAATTCCTGCTGGATTCACTATTATTAATTTAGCTGCTAATACTGTTGCTATTGTTCTGATCAAGTTTCTGCTACTTTTTGACCTGCTGTCTCCCTCAACAGCCGTAGGAGTCACAATTCCCTTGAGCTCCTGTTGGTTTCTTGTTCCATTTCTTTTGGGTGTCTATGCTTATACACTGAAAAAATTATTACAGTGTGGATTTAGCAATCATTTTTAGCTATAAGAAAAGGTGCTGTGCACTAGAGGGAATTGAATTAGAGATGTCATTCATTAATCAGATAATTAGTTCCCAATCTTGGCTGCTTGTTCAAATCTTTTGGCATGCTTTTTAAAAATTCAGATGCTAAGGTCCTTCCCCAGACGTTCTGAATTAGACTATCAAGTAGTGGTGCAATATCAGGAGGTAGAGACATATCACATATACACAACACACACATATAGGCATAAACATAGAGACAGACACAAACAGATCTTATAATTTTCATTTAAAATCTTAGCCATGATTAGGTATACATAAACACAAAATTTAATAATTTTGATAAAAATTGATTCTCATCTTTGCCTATTAATATTTTCTTTCTATCTCAACTTTCCAAAGACATTTGTTTAGGATGACAGCTTTCTTTTAAAAAAAATCCTTTTAGATATAAAAGTTCAAATCTTCAAAGGTATACCAATCTTCATTGTGACTCAAAACCAGTAAATTTTTATGGCTTAAAACCTATAAGCCTTTTATCACTTAACCATGGATGTAAGAGGCGTCCCCAAGGAGGATGCAAACCATGCAGCCCTTTTGCCAGGCGCGGTGGCTCACACCTGTAATTTCAGTATTTTGGGAGGCTGCGGCGGGCAGATCACTTGAGGTCAGGAGTTCGAGACCAGCCTGGCTAATATGGTGAAACCCTGTCTCTACAAAAAATACAAAAATTAGCCGGGCCTGGTGGTGCATGTCTGAAATTTCAGATACTCGCGAGACTGAGGCGGGAGAATCAGTTGAGCCCGGGAGGCAGAGGTTACAGTGACCAAGATCACGCCACTGCACTCCAATGTGGGCGACAGAGTGAAACCCTGTACTCAAAAAAAAAAAAGAAAGAAAGAAAGAAAAGAAAAATGAAGGTTCAGATGACAAACGCCTCTTATGGACTGGGGCCTTTTATTAAGACAAACTTCTCTGAGAGCTGGCACAGTCGGACGAAAATGCTGCTTATCTTAGATCTTCGGTTCCAGGCTAGTGGCCTAATGCAAACCGGCAACACTTGCGCCCCCTGGCGGCGAGGACCAGAGAGACTATTTTAAAGCCAAGCTCTCGGGACATAAAACGAAAGAAGAATCGAATCTCATGATTTTCTTCCTTATGACAAACAACACAAACGACAGAGACAAGGACTTTTTATTATTCCTGGGAGGCTGCGGATCATACCCAGACCAAATTTATAAAGGTTACAATTCAAAGAACTCATTCTTACAAATGTTTTTCTCCTGCCAATCTGAATTTGGAAAGGAAGAGACAAGGAAAATTTACGTTCTCCTCTCTACAGGGCACTGCAGATAGATATGTCGTGGGGGCTGACTTTGGTAAGAATTCTTACCTTCTGCAGGTTCTGTCAGCTCTTCCGGGATCCTACCCACAGGCTCTGAAGTGAGTGGCGCATCCCAACCTTCTAGGGTCCCATTTTCATTGCCAGAAACCACAGGGGAGGCAAAATTTTACCTCTGTTCTCTTAGGGATTTTGGCTAAGCCTGAGAATTAAATTGACCTATGACAGATTAACAAGAGAAAAACATACAGATTTTTACATATAGGAGCCCCTATAGAAAATTCAAGACCTAAAGAAGTGCCGAAACCTAAATGCTTGTATGGTAGGGTGAGTAAAGACTGCAACTGTAGAAAAGTAATTACATTAAAGTATGTGTGAAGGCAAAGTAAGATAAGGGTTATTTTAGCAGGCTCTGTTTGTACAGAATTATCCTGGGTATGACCCCTGTCAAAGAATGTTTTTTATTCTCCTGGTACAGGGAGGGCATCTTTCACGTGGGACTTTTATCTCCTGTTTTCAGGAAGAAAAAAAGATTAAGATTCACTTTTTGCATCTGCTATTTTCTTTTTATTATTATTAGTATTTCAGCAGTTTTGGGGGGGAACAGGGGTGTTTGGTTACATGGATAAATTCTTCAGCAGTAATTTCTGAGATTTTGGTGCACCCATCACCCGAGCGGTGTACACTGCACCCAGCGTGCAGCCTTTTATCCCTCATCCTCTTCCCACCCTTCCCCCGAGTCCTCAGAGTCTATTATTTTTATGCCTTTGCGTCCTCATATGCATCTGCTATTTTCAAGTGCCTTTAGCTCCAAATAATCCTTATGCCAAAACGGCATATTTGGGGGCAACACATTCTGCCACTCTTCAGTACCTTTGGCCAAACAGAGGTTTGCTTTCCAGACCTCCTGCGTTCTGTGCCTGGCAACTGCACAAGCAGGGCACACCCACATGCCATCTTCCCACAGTGACCTGTGGGGAAGTGACGAAAGAAGGCTGCTTCTGTCCTAATTGTGTTGCTCTGTTGTACAGTTCCCTAAAATGTCTGCCCCCACCCCACCCCACCCTACCCCATATTTTATGGAATTAGGTGAAGAGCTTTTTCCTCCTTTACTTGCCCATCGTCCTCTTCTTCCCTGTAGGCATGAGTTCCTGCTGTTCATGAAACCAATTGGAAAGTAAGGGGCACTACTGCACTGATAATCTTGGCTCCTTGCTCAAAGGCACGGAGAACCACCTCTCCCTAACCTGCAATGTGGGAAATGTCTCACATACTATATGGGAGACTGCAGAGAAGAAAGGGGTCACCAGAACAATCAACCCAAATAGGATATACAATGGAATGTATGCTATGATTACAACTCTGCTAAAACATATCTGCTGGTGGACTAGCCAAGGAAATGAACAAGAAAAAGTGAAAGCAACCGCATGATTCAGCGGTGATAATAGGGATTGAATTTTCTTCTGTGGTTCTGTATTTTCTAATCTTTCTATAATGTAATTATATAGAACTTGTAATGACAGGTATATCTTTTATGTTTCTTCGTATACAAAATGCTCTCCTCTGAACATTTCTTATTATGTAAGTCATTTAAGTAATCATATTGATTTTGTAGAAAAATTTTAGAGGCTAAAAATACCATCAGTATTCTAAGTGTATTTGATCCAAGCCTCAGCATAAAATCAAATGAATTACTGTCAGCATGGAAGGAGACTTATGCCTTTAACTTTGATATACAAACAGAAGAACATAGAAGCTAACATGGACTTTGGAGTCAGACAGACATGGGTTCAGATCTCAGATTCAGAACTTACTAGTTCTGTGATCTTGGGTAAGGTATTGTTATTTATTTATTTATTTACTTATTTATTTATTTTTAGAGACAGAGTCCTGTGGTGTTGTCCAGGCTGGAGTGTAATGGTATGATCATGGCTCACTGTAACCTTGAACTCCTGGGCCTAGGTAATCTTTCCACCTCAGTCTCCCAAGTAGCTGGACTACAGGTGTGTGCCACCACGCTTGGCTAATTTAGAAAAAAAATTTATAGCAACAGGATCTCTCTATATTGCCCAGGCTGATCTCAAACTCCTGGCTTCAAGCAGTCCTCCAGCTTTGGCCTCCTAAGGTGCTGGGATCGCAGGTGTGAGCCGTCGAAACTGGCCCTAAGTATTTATCTTTTAAGTCACAGCCTCCTCAGCTGTAAATTTGAACTAGTAAGATCTAAAATTTATTGAGAGCTTTCCACATATTATGCTTTATTTAAGTGTCTTATTTATTTATTTATTTATTTGTTTGTTTATTTTTTGAGACAGAGTCTCACTCTGTCATCCAGGCTGGAGTGCAGTGGCGCGATCTTGGCTCACTGCAACCTCTGCCTCCTGGGCTCAAGTGATTCTTCTGCCTCAGCCTCCCAAGTAGCTGGGATTACAGGTGTGTGCCACCACACCCAGCTAATTGTTTTGTATTTTTAGTAGACATGGAGTTTCACCATGTTGGCCAGGCTGGTCTTGAACTCCCAACCTCAAGTGATCTGCCCGCCTCGGCCTCCCAAAGTGCTGGAATTTCAGGCGTGAGCCACTGTGCCTGACCAGTGTCATATTTATTTATTATTTTTAATTTTTTAGACAGTATCATGCCCTGTTCCCCAAGCTGCAGTGTAGTGGCCCCATCATGGCTTTCTGTAGCCTCGACCTCCTGGGTTCAAGTGATCCTCCCACCTCAGCCCCCAAAGTAGCTGAGACTAGTGGCACGCACCACCATGCCTGACTAATTTTGGGGGTTTGTTTTGTGGAGATGGGGTTTCACCGTGTTACCCAGGCTGGTCTCGAACTCTTGGGCTCAAGTGATCCAACTGCCTCGGCTTCTCAAATTGCTGGGTTTACAGCTGTGAGTCACAGTGGTCGGCCTGAACATAGTATTAACTTTCAATCTTCATCTTTACCTTAAGACATAGGTATGAATTTTACCTCTATTTTATAGATGAGAAAACTGAATCTTGAAGAGGTAAAGTAACTTGCTCAAGGTCATCCAGCCAATTAAGGAATAGAGTTGGAATTCAAGGCCAGAGTTGATCCGGCCCCTGGACTCAAGCTCTTAACACTGCCTTATCCTACCTTACTGCTATACATAATTCAAAGACTGGTTGGGGGGTTAAAAGATATATTTTTAAAACAATTTGCACCATGTCTAGTACATACTAAGCACTTAATATATGTTTGTTGTAACTGTACATATCAGAGGAGACATCAATGGGACTGTAAAGGTATTTTGATGTATTAGCTGTTGACTGGTGGGGTTTGTCATATTTGGCTGGCTAGGAAGGAAGCACCTGCTTCCTTCACTGTCTCCCCCTCTACCACATGCCTCTTTCAAGCTGTACAACTGGGCAAAGACAGCCTTCCTTGATTAAAGCAGGGATAAGGGACTTTATCTGCAATTGGCCCAAGAGAACTCTGAAGTAGTAAACAATAACAAGAGGAAATACATACTTGCTATGTCTTAATTTCTCATATTCACACCCATTTTAGATCGAGAATGAAAGAAGAAACAAAAGTGAAAACTGATCCCATTTCTTTCAAAATCGTGTTTGCCTTCTGTTAACTGAAGATATTGAATGGGGCAGCTAAGGCCTCTCCTTCCCCTAGTGAATGAGGTAGATTCAGAGAAAACACTGTCCCTGGAACTTTCTAAATGCCCGTTTCCTTTGATAATCAGCAATATCTGCTCTGACGTTGTACCTGTATTTGTCAGGGATTTTAAGGGAAGGAAGGTGGGGACATCATAATTCTACATCACCAGAAAATGCCTGCAAGGTTGCAATGGGAGAAGGTAAGATGCAGCAGCCTTAGGGGATCTGGCAGTTCATGTCAGGAGGGCCTGACCTTGGATGGGTCAGGAATATGACCAGAGTCTGATCCTGAGCTTTGTAGATCAAGAAATACAGATTTTTCCAGAACGGTCAAGAGGCTCTGTGATGACTGCAGATGTTAACTGTAGGAAACAGAATAGGCTAGTCAGCTGTCTGCTTACAATAGAGGCTAATACTTTCCAGGGACAAGAGCTTGACAGAAGACCCTGATGGCAAACATAAGTATTCTTGTTCCCTCTGAATATTCCAGCATACGCTGGAGAGTATTTTCAGAGTATTTATAACTTCTCAGAGTTGGGATTATGAGAAAAAGGATTCTATTTAAATGTTACATTTAACAAGCTTGGCCACTTACTTGATATGTGACTTTGAGAAAGTGAAATTCTCTATGCTTCAGTTGTATCATTTACAAAGTGGAGATAATGTGTAGATACTTCATAAAGTTGTTGTGAGAATGTATGCAAAGCATTCAGCAAATCGTAGCTGGTTATAGTAAGATTTCAATAAATAGTAGCATGCAGTTATTATAAACTTTGTATTTATTTCAGATTGAAGCTTCTTGAAAATAATTTTATGTTCATCCTGCCCAAAACCTTGGGGAAACAGAGGCAATTCAGCTTCACCAAAGATCTAGTTGACCTCTACACTTTCTCCTCTTTTCTCAAATGAGTTTCTCCATGTCAGAGTTTCTCTTTTTAAAAAGTCCTGTTTGGGCTGGGCGCGGTGGCTCACGCCTGTAATCCCAACACTTTGGGAGGCTGAGGCAGGTGGATCGCTTGAGCTCAGGAGTTTGAGACCGGCCTGGGCAAGATGGCAAAATCCTGTCTCTACAAAAAGTACCAAAATTAGCCGGGCATGGTGGCGCACACCTGTAGTCCCAGCTACTCAGAAGCTGAGGTGGGAGAATCGCCTGATCCTGGGAAGTCGAGGCTGCAGTGAGCTGTGATTGTGCTACTACACTCCAATGTGAGCAACAAGAATGAGACCTTGTCTCAAAAAACATTTTTTTAATTAAAAAAATTAAAAGGTCCTGTTCATGGTCAGAGGCATCTTTTCTTTTCTCTTTGTACCTTATGTCAGTTTTAAGTGACCACAGATTTTTTTTTTATATACAGTGTCAAGGTTATATAATTCATGTTTCTACCCATAGTTCTCCAAGTTAAGTTCTTCTCTGCAGCTCCAGGTTAGGGTGGTGAGCCTTAGTTTCACTCTCTGTGCTCCCTTGCAGCCCTTTTAGAGTCACCTGTTTCCAAGATATCATTGCCTCTTTTTTGTCATCAGAACCTGATGTCAGCATTTTGTTCTCTTAGTTAATGCAACAAAATTTATATGTTATCAGATGCAGTGACTAGGGTTTTCTATTCACTTCCCATCAGAACTAATCTGAATAAAGTGATTCTTTCATCCAGGTCACCTTTTCATCCAGTAAGCCCATCTCCAGGGATTTATAAACATACCAGAAAAAGAAAAGGTTGTATGCCTGAGTATGTGCCTGGCTTAATTTAATTGGTGTAAAATTGCTAGTGACACAAATAACAGGGGAATGACCATTGAAATTTCATATGATCTGGCTAGGATGCAGTGCACCCATTAAAAATGATTATATTGAAGACTGTGCTACAACATGAGGAAATGCCTGCATTAGTCGGCTAAAGCTACAAAACAAACAACCTTGAAATCTCAGTCATTAAATAATAAGCTTTTATTTCTCATTCATGCACTTTCAGATCAGCTGGATTTTGGCTGAGCTAGTTAGGACTGGTGGAACTTGGCTCCAGGCCATGAGTTGAGTTCAAGTTGGATTCACATATCTCAGTGGCTGGTGGGCCACCCAGGGTACATTCTTTGTATGGAAATAGCAGAAACCCGAGAGAGTAAACCCCATCCTGAAAGTCCACGTACGGCCTCTGTGCACATCACAACTACTAACATTCCAAGTCACATGACCAAGGCCACATTATAGCGGTGGAAAATATCTCTACCTCTAATGTTAGTAACTACAAAGGGTATAGATATAGAGAGGTAGGAAATATTGGGAACAATAATGTAGTCTATAGCAATATCTCACAAAACAATTAAATGGAAAAAGCACACATATAGGATATAAAGTTGACAGCACAACTTGATCATAACTGCGTGAAAATATTTTTCCATATCAACAAAGAATAGAAATAAATAAGCAAAAATGAAAAAATGTTACACCCAGATAACAAGATGATTTAAGAACTTTTTTTTTTTTTTTTTGAGACAGAGTTTCATTCTTGTTGCCCAGGCTGAAGTGCAGTGGCGTGATCTCAGCTCACGGCAACCTCCACCTCCCAGGTTAAGCAATTCTCCTGCCTCAGCCTCCCAAGTAGCTGGGATTACAGGCATGCGCCACCACACCCAGCTAATTTTGTATTTTTAGTGGAGACAGGGTTTCTCCATGTTGGTCAAGCTGGTCTTGAACTCCTGACCTCAGGTGATTCACCCGCCTCAGCCTTCCAAAGTGCTAGGATTACCAGCATGAGCCACTGCGCCCAGCTTGATTTAAGAACTTTTAATTTTGCCTTTCTCCATTTCCGAAGCTTCCATGATAATATTATATTACCCTTCTTTTTAAAAGTAAGTTTTAGAAGCTTCTCACAGCCTCTAAAGCTTCTCTTTTATCTTAGTTATTTCATTTAGTTAATTGCTTTATCCGTCATATTAAGACTTTGTAGAAAACATTGAGAATTCTAAGAACAACCAAGTTAGTCCATTATTCTTAGTCCCCACCAGTTCCTAATCTTAAATTTGAATCTAATGAACTATCATCATAGATCCTTAATTTGACCTGTTGCCTAAAAACAATTGAGTTGCCTTTATTGTTCCCTTATTCTTCATTATTACAGTGTTAAAGATTATTCTCCACATTGACTTCTTTGAAATCTCTAACATTAGAAATTCATACTATTGAATTGAATCATTGTAGATTCTAGTTTTCTAAAAGCTACAAGTACAATTCAGCAAATATTTACTGAGCACCTGCCCTGTGTAAGGCACTGTACTAGTTGCTCTAGGGGAAATAAAGATGTGTAAGTGACTCATCCTCTTACTCTCAAGGAGCTCACAGTCTTAATAGGAAGATAAATGTGCACACATTTTTTGAGGACAGAAAGAATAGACTAGGAGAAGGGTTCAATGGTTCTCAACCCTTGTGACATATTAGAATCATTTGGATTTTTTTTTTAAGAGATAGAGTCTTGCTCTGTAACCCAGGCTGGAGTGCAGTGGAGTAATCATAGGTCACTGTAGCCTCAAACTCCTGGGCTCAAGTGATCCTCCCACCTTGGCCTCTGGAGTAGCTAGGACTAAAAGCATGCACCACCATGCCCAGCTAAGTTTTTAAAAAAATTTTTTTTGTAGAGATGGGGTCTTCTTATGCTGTCCAGGCTGGTCTCCAACTCCTGGCTTCAAGTGATTCCCTCAGACCTCAGCCTCTCAAAGTTCTGGTATTACAGGCACCAGTCACTGCACCCTGCCTGGACAACATATAATAAATACCGATGCCCAAGCCTGTGTTCAGACCTGCTGAGGTTAATTAGTCTGGTGTCCGGCCTGATCACTGATTTTTTTTAAGTCCCCCAGGAAATTATAATGAGCATCCAGGGTTGAGAATCACTGAGTTAGTTATTCTACTTTCATCCTGATTGAGTTGTTTCACTAGACTAAGAACTAACAAAGACTCTCAAATTCTATATTTAAAACAATTCTTTACAAAACAATTCTTTCATTAAACATTATATGATGCATGCATATATTTTAAAAAGTCAAATGGTACTAAGGCTTATGACTAAAATATAGCAATTCCTTGTCCCACTCATACTCCTTCATACCCTGTTGACTTTGACTCTTTAAATTATTTTTAAAGAATTCATACATCTCCCTACATCAGAATGTCAATGCACTGGCATCTTTTGCAAAACCGATTGCTGAACTTCATTTCCTCCTACCCAAAACTACCCTAAAGCCCCCAAGGAAAGGTAAAAAGGAAGAAACACCAGGTAATTAGAGCCATGGGAAGCAAGGGAGAGGTTTGTCTTTTCAATCCGTGCCTAGGTACAGACTAGCCCTTCTGATGGGCCTAAGCAATTCAGAAAGGCAGCTAAGAGAGCTTCTCGAAACCCTGCCTGCTCTTCCACCTCTTGGAAGCCTGAGGGGCTTTATCTAAAATCATAACCAAAATTTCCACATGTTCTTCTGGATTCAAGCCTCCCCAGAGTCAATCAAGTTATCCTAAACTTTTCTAGAAGTTAAAAACAGTTTGGAAATACAAATACCTCCAAAGCAATTTAAAAATCCTTGCAAAAGCAAGAGTAATTTGAAGAGCACAGAATTGGCTCAGCCATTTGGGGAGCTGACTAGAAAAGGGGAACTTTGATTTCATTTCTAATATGTATCATATACATTGGAAAGTTTCACTTAGGGAGATAGTAAAAGTTTAATTGAGGTAGTACGCATTTGAACAAGGATGTGATTGACAAGTAAGGATTTCAAAGGTGGAGGGGACAGAAAAGGGTTTAAAGACTGAGAAAATGGCACAGGCACAGACCAGAAGTCAGAGATGTGTGTGGGTGGTGTTGGTGGTAAAGTTGCCACCAAGGATCCCCATAAACTCTAAGAGTTGGATTTAAAAATTAGCACCAAGTCATAATGGAAGAGATCAGAGATGTGCAAAGGCCCCTTGTAGGAAGACTACAAGGGCCAGTGGCAGAGTATAAGGCATTTCTAGCCTACATGAGTGTATTCACATACATAGAGGATAAATATAGGCAAAATTTGTATATGTTGGGGGCAGTAAGGAGAGGGTTCGTGGTGAACCTGGGAATTTTAGAAACCAAGACAGAGAAAAAAAAAATTCATCTGATGGCAAAGAATAATGAAAAACTAGTCATCCTTAGCATTCTAAATTTGCTTTAGCTTGTAAACCTGTAAACTAATTTGTCTAGTCCTCGTGATAGAAATATCTTTATTTTAGAAATTATTGCAATCTTATTTTATATTAAGTTGGTGCAAAAGTAATTGCGGTTTTTACGCTTTTGCACCAACCTAATAGATATTGCAATAGTCTAATATAGCCTGAAGATTTTTAATATTTGAATCAAATTACCAGCTTCCCTTACTGTAAGGCTATGTTCATATAATTTGGTTTCCTATATTACTGTTGAGGGCACTGATTAGCAAAAGCATTTGACCCACTTATGACTATGGTCCTCACTATAAATTAACAGAGTAACATTTTCATTTATGCATTGGTCCTTTGTGAGCTTGATTAGCATAAAGCATCCCCAAGAGACTGATCTAGACTTGGTACTAAAAGGCAATCAAGTTCTGGACCTTGAAAGCTTGAGACCCATAGCCAGTATGAGGTGCCAGTCAATTGGCTACTTTTGAGACCTATGCAGTCAAAGTAACCAGCCTGGAGGGCACCATACCACCACCCAAAAATTATGCCAGGTGGGCTGGGGTGCATGAGAAACACGGGGAGATGGAGATACAATAAAGGATGTGGTTGAGAGAGCAAGTCAGGGCATATTAATGAAAGCCTTGAAAATTGGTTAGGTTTGAAGGCTGTGGGGACTCATTGAAGATATGTTAGCAAGGTATTACATAAAATCAGTTCTCTATTTGAGGAAAACTTATCTGATGGATGACAGCTGGATTGAGTGTGAAAGCTGGAGACAGGGGACTAATTAAGTCTATTGTAATTGTATAGGTAGGAGGTGAAGGAGATTGTGAAAAGGCCTGTGGCATTGAAATAGAGTGGAAGGCTCAGCTCCAAGAGACATTTCTGTGGCTCCAGGCCATACTGATGTGCCTTGATTTCCTCACTTGTAAAATTAAAATGGAGTCACTGCTACCCGTCTAGGAGAAAGGACTCTGCTCTTCCTGTCTTCCTCTATTATTTGTAATAATTTTCAGAAGGCTGCCCTCTTTTCATAAAGCAGGTAGAGGTGTTTAATGGCTCTTGAAGCAAAGCAGAGCTTATGAAATTCCTCTGATTGGTCACATTCTGGACTAAGCCCAAACACGATAGTCCTCTCCAGGCCTGAAAATTGCTGAATACTATCTAAAACAATGTGACTTCCCCAAACACCAGTGGCCGGGCTAAACACAACCTCTGATGGTCTGTGGGTCTCAATTAATTCCATTGCTTTGAGCAGTGCAAGCTTATAGCGTCCTCTGTCCTCCCCTCTCCTGCACAGAATTGCTATATCTTTGGGCAGATAGCCACACTGGAACAGGCTGTGACATTTTCTTGCCACATAGTTAGCTATTTGTTCTGTTGTCAGATTAGTCTTTGTCTCACACACCCCAGGCAGAGCCTGGGCACACATTGCTTCCTCATAGGCAGTCTCCCTGAACAATGCTAATGTGTCTGGAGACATGTTGGAGGGAGGATTTTCTTTGATCCTTTTCATTTCTTCTTTCATAACCTTTGCTATTTCCAGAGCACAGTGGATCCCACTGGTGATTGTTTTTCGAGGAAACTGAGCAGAGGGAGGGGGAAGGCCATTGACATCTGCGTGATGGATTTGAAAAGGGTCAAGAAAAAGCCAGAGAATCCCATGGTGAAGGTTTTCACTTCCAGCCCCCTTCGCCTTTGGATGGGTGATGTTCTTAGCCTTCATGTACCAATTGCCATATTTGCTGCAGAAATTCTCAGTCTCATCCATCACTATGTGTTTAATCTTTAGAAACTCCCCTTGCATGAAAGTTTTCCGGGTCACAGCTTGGCAGGTGGTTTGTTGGCTGTAAGGATGGAAAAAACAGGGCTTGAGGTATATCAATAAAGAGAACACCAGCAGTCATTACTCTCTCGAGTGGAATCAGGGGCTGATTCTCATCTGCAGGCTGAGTCATTGATTCAGTAGTGCGAATACCACAAAACTGTTCTAATTACAAGTTACCTGACAGATAGAATGCATAATTTTACACCTTGCTCTTTGGGGTTATCCAGTTAAACCTGCATGTGAGACTTCTGAAATGAACCCAGGTAACAGATTGTATTATTTCTATTAGTAATCCATTCCTACTGTTTGGCAATCCTGAAGACAAGTTCATTACATCTAAAGGAAATCTCAAAGTTAACTTGTACTTCTTACTACCATTTCTTTACTTTCTATCCTCTTTAGAGCTGGAAAAGAGTTACCTCAATGCATATCATAATTTTTATGTGCAAAAAAAGCATGGACTAGTTCAAATTCCTCTAAAGCTTCTTTAGATTTTGGTAAGAGAAACATCAGGAGGATGCTGAGTTCCACAGCACATCAAGTAGGGCACCAAATCTATGGGGCTATGCCTCTTTGGAGCTACCTCATTTACTTAGATCAATTTTCCTTTATAGTATGCTTTAGCATATATGTATTTTTTCTTAACAAATTTGGTTATTTTTTGCCTCCTTTAATTTGGATCCAAGTAACATCACTCATCCCTACGGATTCCATGATTTTACATATGCAGTTCCTAAGGCCTTTACTCCCTATGCCTTGAATCATAACCATGTCCTCCTCTGATTTGGACTGTGTGGACTCAAGTAAAAGCACTGATTCTTAGCCATCTTTGTATCCCTCTCACATTAAGGGTTTAATAGATATTTGTTGAGTTAGCCTTTTGACTGGAGTATTTTCAAACTTAGCTATAAATCTTAATAAAGAATGTAGTCCTCAGCACAGTCTATAGGATCCCTCATAATCTGGCATCTGCCTCCTTTTCAACATCACCACCTGCTGTATACCCACAGTCTGCATGGCTCTAGTCAAACCTACCATTCTGGTTCTCTAGTGTCTCCATGTCTTTGAACTTGCTGTGCCCTTTGCCCAGAAAGCCCTCCCCTATTTGATTCACTTCTCCTGCTGACTTCTTAACAGTGTGCCCAATGGTCTCCTTCACTGGGGAATATTTACCAACCAACCTCTAGCCTGTTAAAATGGGCATGAAGCCAGGTGCAGTGGCTCACACCTGTAATCCCAGCACTTTGCAAGAAGGCGGTGGGCAGATCACTTGAGGTCAGGAGTTTGAGACCAGCCTGGCCAACATGGTGAAACCCCGTCTCTACTAAAAATACAAAAATTAGCTAGGCGTGGTGATGCATACTTGTAATCCCAGCTACTCGGGAGGCTGAGGCAGGAGAATCACTTGAACCCTGGAGACAGAGGTTGCAGTGAGCTGAGATAGTGCCACTGCACTCCAACCTGGGCGACACAGCAAGACTCCATCTCAAAAATAAATAAATTAATTAATTAATTAAAATGAGCATGTCTTTATTATTATACAATACTCACATTTTTTTTTATGGCAAGGTCTTCAATATGTTTTCTCCTCTAACACTGAATGTAGCACAGTAGATACCATATCAACAGTGCTCAAAAAGATTTATTGAATAACAAAACCAAACCAAAAATCATAATGATTTTGCCCTCATTTGCTGAATTCTGTAATGACCAATTCATTTTACTAAATTGAAAGTTAGAGATTTAAATCAGAAGTGAATTTGCATATTTTCTAAAATTACTGATGCAGAACAAGTCAAAAATGAAAATATTTTATGAACAAAATCAAACTGTATTTAAATTCAAGTTTCACTAGGTACAATGTCTAATTAGCAGAAATACCCTATGACTTTAAAACATTACGTATCAAACAAAAAGTCTACTTAAAGCAGAATGGGTTCATTTCTACTTCTCTTAAATTTAAGGCCATGGATTGTGGGGAAAAGTTTCTGGTTCTATAAATTTAAGTTATGCACATGTGCATATTTATAATGAGATGTTTAAGGTTGAACATTATAAATTACCTGTTTACAGCTCAATTCCATGATTATTTGGAAATGTGTATATAGTTTGGGCTCTTGCACTTATGCAGCTAAGGCACTGCAAAAACTTAAACTAAAAACACAAATTACTTTTGTGACACCCCTGAAAAGACTGACTAAATATATTTTTGTGTGTGTGCAACCAACTCCCAATACATCAGGTGGGTAACTACTCCCACACGAATAGTCTGCCTACCCTCAGGAATATTTTTTGTCTCTGGTACCTCAGCCTATCATTGTTTGAATGGCTCTTCAGAATCTATGTGCTTCCTCTCATTCTTACTGCCCCCTATGACCATCTACACTGAACAAGATTTATACAATCATGTCGTACCTAAGCCCTGCAACAAAAGAGTACCCATTCTTCCTTTTGTTGTCGGAGCAGGAGTGCTAGGTGGACTAGATACTGGCACTGGCAGTATCACAACCTCTATTCAGTTCTACTACAAATTATCTCAAGAACTAAATGGTGACATGGAACGGTTCACCGACTACCTGGTCACCTTGCAAGATCAACTTAACTCCCTAGCAGCAGTAGTCCTTCAAAATCGAAGAGCTTTAGACTTGCTAGCCGCCGAAAGAGGGGGAACCCGTTTATTTTTAGGGGAAGAATGCTGTTATTATGTTAATCAATCCAGAATCGTCACCAAAAAAGTTAAAGAAATTCGAGATCGAATACAACGTAGAGCAGAGGAGCTTCAAAACACTGGACCCTGAGGCCTCCTCAGCCAATGGATGCCCTGGATTCTCCCCTTCTTAGGACCTCTAGCAGCTATAATATTGTTACTCCTCTTTGGATCCTGTATCTTTAACCTCCTTGTTAAGTTTGTCCCTTCCAGAATCGAAGCTGTAAAGCTACAAATGGTTCTTCAAATGGAGCCCCAGATGCAGTCCATGAGTAAAATCTACCACGGACCCCTGGACCAGCCTGCTAGCCCATGCTCCGATGTTAATGACATCAAAGGCACCTCTCCTGAGGAAATCTCAACTGCACAACCCCTACTACGCCCCAATTCAGCAGGAAGCAGAGCGGTGGTCGGCCAACTTCCCCAACAGCACTTGGGTTTTCCTGTTGACGGGGGCACTGAGAGACAGGACTAGCTGGATTTCCTAGGCTGAATAAGAATCCCTAAGCCTAGCTGGGAAGGTGATCACTTCCACCTTTAAACACGGGGCTTGCAACTTAGCTCACACCCGACCAATCAGATAGGAAAGAGAGCTCACTAAAATGCTAATTAGGCAAAAACAGGAGGTGAAGAAATAGCCAATCATCTATTGCCTGATAGCACAGCAGGAGGGACAATGATCGGGATATAAACTCAGGCATTCAAGCCGGCAACGGCTACCCTCTTTGGGTCCCCTCCCTTTGTATGGGAGCTCTGTTTTCACTCTATTAAATCGTGCAACTGCAAAAAGAATATATGTGTATGTATATATATATATATATATATATATATATATATATATTTGTGTGTGTGTGTAGTTGGTAAAACTCTCACGTCACAAAATCCTTTAGGGAGTCGCTTTCACAAACATAGAGGATCTCTTTTGGTTTGCAGTGAAACAAGTCATTAATTTTCTCCACAATCTTTATGGCTAGGGCTGTCTTCCTGACTCCTGGAAAGCAGTAGATGAATAATTCACGCGTCTTCTGAAGACTCTCAGAAAGTAACTGGCTCTGCTCCATTATGAGCAAGTTGAAAAATTCACAGCCCAGCTGGTCACTCAGAAGAGATCTGGAGGACAGGGAGACCACCACCAGAGCCTGCAGCAAGTCTTCCATTTCCTCCTCATCAGCAAGCCTGTAGGACCTGGGGTAACGCAGGGGGATCTCACCAGGTCTACTCTGTGTGCTGGTCAGGTGTATCAGCCTTGGAATGATGCACACTTTCCCTGTGTAACCACCAACAGTTTGCAGTTTCTGCTTTAACTGATGAGCTGTGTTTCGGGCATATTCAAGTCCTCCAGGCCAATCGGGGTCTATTAAGATTGTATAGAGTACCACGGGGCTGTTAACTGCTATTAGGAGAGCATCACACAGGACATTCTGTTCTTTCCTGAAGCCAACATCACCAGCCCAGCTTCTAGAAAATATCACAATCCCCTGAGAACAAGGATGTATCAGGGTCTTCATTAAACCCTCCAGTTCTTTATGATCTGAGAACAGCTTCTTACAGAGAGATTCTGGTTTAAATTGTATCTCTTCCTGTGTCACTGAAAATTCAAGGAATAGATGTTACCAAAACTTACAAAAGCATGTGGTAAGTATTCCTGCAACGCTGCAGAAAAAAATGATACCTGGTGCATTTGGGAAAATAAGAGCTTTCCTTTAGAATTGTGATTCTTAATCAGGAGCAGTTTTGCTCCCCGGCTCTCCCTCATCCCCAAGGACATTTGGCAATGTCTGGAGAATTTTTTCTTTTTTTTTTGAGACGGAGTCTCGCTGTCACCCAGACTGGAGTGCAGTGGTGTGATCTTGGCTCACTGCAGCCTCTGCCTCTCTGGTTCCAGCGATTCGTCTGCCTCAGCCTCTGGAGTAGCTGAGATTACAGTCACATGCCGCCACACCTGGCTAATTTTTGTATTTTTAGTAGAGACAGGGTTTCACCATGTTGGCTAGGCTGGTCTCAAACTCCTGACCTCAGGTGAGGTCACCCGCCTCGGCCTCCCAAAGTGCTGGGATTACAGGCATGAGCCACCATGCCCGGCCTGAGAATTTTTTATTGTCACAATTGGAGGGGAGCTACTGGTATACAGTAGGTACCAGATAGGAATGCTGCTAAGTATTCTACAATTCACAGGGCTCTCCCTCCCCCAGCAAAGAGCTATCTGACTCAAATGACAATAGTGCTAAGATTGAGAAACCCTGCTTTAGAAGAAGTTCAGATAACCCAATGGCTCCTTCTGCATTGGAAAGCTAGGGGCAGTTTTTTGATGGTTGAGACCTGAGAAATTCCCTGCACTCTCAAATTTGGAAAACAAAAGCCATATGTTATGAGAAGTTGGAAGGCACACAGAAATAGTAATAGTGGGAATCAGATGACTGGAAACAAGGGTCAGATATATAGATATATAAATATTATATATAATTATATATTATATAATTATATAAATAATTGTATAATAAATTAATAATAATAAATATTTAATAATTATTATTAAATAAGTATATGTATGACCCTTGTTTCCAGTCATATATATTATATATATAATATATATATGTAAAATTTCAGGATCATTATGTCGCTAAGTCCTTCATTTGACCTTCCCTAAGGAGAAACACCTGAACTCATTACTACCAATACCTCCCAACTCAATTTTAGAAAACAAATAGTCCCCTAAGTTGAAACCAAGAGGGAATACCTGGAAACAAATGTCGTTGCAGAGCCTCCTTAAACTCGTGGACTTTTATGGGATATCCGGGACTTTTTCGTGCAGATGAAGCTGATGAAATCAGGCAAGAGTTGTAGTCTGTGACCAAACTGGAAGGAGCTAGACAATTACATGGAAAGTTGTTTCAGACAAAAAATAAAAAGTAAAAAAAAAAAAAAGCCTCTTTTTTTGGCTTTTCTTACTGGAGACCTGTGATGTGCGTGCGTGCCTGAGCAGTCGTACTTACTATGCCTCAGACAGCTCACATATGTCAGGAAAGGAAGTCTGGGGATTCCTGCAGGGGACATATCACACATATTCTAAGTCACTGTGTGACTCGGCTTGAGCAAGTCATTTCACCTCTCTCTCATGCAGGAGTGAAGTAATAATCCCTAAGCTTCCTTTCAATTATAGTATTCTGACTCCAGGTTATCTCTAAGAAGAAAAGGCATCTAGTGGGGATCAGCAAGGATTAAAGCACAGTATTTTAAAAATGGTGTTGGCCAGATGGGACGGCTCATGCCTGTAATCCCAGCACTTTGGGAGGCTGAGGTGGGTGGATCACCTGAGGTCAGGAGTTCAAGACCAGCCTGGCCAACATGGTGAAACCCCATCCCTACTAAAAATAGAAAAATTAGGCTGGGCGCGGTGGCTCACACCTGTAATCCCAGCACTTTGGGAGGCTGAGGCAGGCGGATCACGAGGTCAGGAGATCAAGACCATCCTGGCTAACACGGTGAAACCCCGTCACTACTAAAAACACAAAAAAATTAGCCAAGAATGGTGGCGGGTGCCTGTAGTCCCAGCTATTCGGGAGGCTGAGGCAGGAGAATGGCGTGAACCCAGGAGACGGAGCTTGCAGTGAGCCGAGATCGCGCCACTGCACTCCAGCCTGGGTGACAGAGCAAGACTCCGTCTCAAAAAAAAAAATAAAATAAAATAAAATTAGCTGGGCGTGGTGGTATGCCTGTAATCCCAGCTACTCGGGAGGCTGAGGTGGGAGAATTGCTTGAACCTGGGAGGCAGAGGCTGCAGTGCGCTGAGATCGTGCCACTGCACTCCAGCCTAGGCGACAAAGCAAGACCCTGTCTCAAAAAAATAAAAATGTTGTTACAGTTGTTTATGTCCCCATCTAAGGTTAGATGGAATCAAAAGTGGTAGGATCTTTAGGGGAGAGGAGGAGAGAAGTGAACTCAAACAAATTAAGAGAAAGAATGACCCAATAAAATTCTCTAATCACTCAAGTCTTGATGAAATTTGGAACATACTGGCCATGAAGGCAAGCAGATAGGCGTAGTTCAGCCTATAGTCCTTCATGGATTGATTAGGAATCACCAAGGCTGATTCCAAGCAAAACTGAAAGGTAAGTGAGAACACCGGGGTCCTGCTCCCCCAGCACCCCCTTGCCCTAGCATCTCCTTTTGCATCATTTTCCCCCAGTTGGTGGTGCCCTAAGCCCAGTGGCTTAAGGTTATTAGCTCCTAATGTTACTGAAACAATTCAAATTTGTCAACAATGTTTTGCTTGAAAGAATTAGTGGAGGAGTCATTTATTTTTATTTTTTTATTTTCATTTATTTATTTTTTTGAGACGGGGTCTCACTCTGTTGCTTAGTCTGGAGTACAGTGGGGTGATCTCGGCTGACTGCAACCTCCACCTCCCAGGCTCAAGCAATCCTCCCACCTCAGCCTCTCATGTAGCTGGGACTGCAGGCATACACCACCACGCCTGGCTAATTTTTATATTTGGGGGAGAGATAGGGCTTCGCTATATTGGCCAGGCTGGTCTCAAACTCCTGGGCTCCGTCAATCTGCCCACCTTGGCCTCCCAAAGTGCTAGGACTGTGCCCGGCCTCAGAGTTATTCTTAAACAGTGTTTCTCTAGAATATCATCTCTAAAATGAGGCTATTCCAATTTTGACTGGGATGATCAGCCTGCACAATTTTTTCAACAGGTTTATAGAGAATAAAAGGAGACCTTTCCTAACTCATGGCTGATGGCATACTGTAACTTTCCTTTAAAAGTTGCTTAGACTGGCCAGGAGTGGTGGCTCACACCTGTAATCCCAGCACTTTGGGAGGCTGAGGTGAGTTGATCACTTGAGGTTAGAAGTTCAAGACCAGCCTGGGAAACCTGGCGAAACCCCATCTCTATTAAAAATACAAAAATTAGCCGACATGGTGGTGTGTGCCTGTAATCCCAGCTACTTGGGAGGCTGAAGCACGAGAATCACTTGCACCTGGGAGGTGGAGGTTGCAGTGAGCCGAGGTCACACCACTGCACTCCAGCCTGGGTGACAGAGTCTAAAGAAAAAAAAGTTGTTTAGGCCATAGAATCCAAACATTTCTTGACCTCAGTTTATATTCTGAGTCTTTGGAACTAAAACTGTTAGATAAGGAACACTGTAAAGGGAGAACACTTACAAGCAAAAATAAATTTCTATTTTTTAACTAACATATATGATCAAATATACACAAAAGGCAGAGAAAGGGGATCCTCCCTGCTGATGGGGACAATGATTTCACTTCCCTTTACCTGACTGAGTATCCAGCATCATGACCACCCACTGCTCAGCTGTCAGCCGTGTGACAGAATTGTCTTTCATGATCCAGGAATCTGGGGCCTCTGCAAACACCACACAACAGAAGGGCTCCACTTGAATCACACAGACATAACCATCCAGGACATCTTTTTGGTACACATTCAGGATTTTTGTAGTGAAATTTACCTTTGGCTTCTCACAGCAGAAATGGAATGTAGGCAATTTTTCTATGCAGTTTTCGATTTCTTTTTTTAATAAGTCAGGATTCACTTTTTCCCACTTACATCCAACCACTTCTTTGCTCTTATCATCCACCCCAATGAGGACATATCCCCCTTGAGTGTTGGCAAATGCAGATACATAATGAGGCAGCATTTCCTTAATCCGAGGTATGACTTTTTTGGTGGTGAACCTTTTAAATTCGACATGTGTTGACTCAGTAAAGTTGAGTTTCTCCTTATACATGAGTTTGTCTTTTTTAAAAAATTCTGAAGCCAATATCCTCATATCTTCCTCTTCCTGAATGTATCTATTGAGAACCTCCTGAGGATGCAACTTCTTCACCCTTGGTCTTCCTCTTTGGGCTCTAAACCCCTTCTCTCTGAGAAGCTCCAGGGCACTGCTAGCACTCAAGTTGATAGCGGAAGTCACATCTCTCTGATACAAATTGGAGCGCAAGCTGCAAATCCTTAGTGGAAGGCTGAAAACATCTGGGCTCCATGACTTCACAAAAATCAGGAGATTGTGCCCCTGCTGCATGTAGTCAAGGTATTTCTGTGAACCTGAAGGAAGGAGCTTTTGAAAAGAAGTTTCCAAATCCTGTCCCAGCCCATGGCATTGGTAACTATAGGTTTTATCATCAATCTCTGCTTTGATCACACCACCTCCAGAATTTAACAGTGCACATATAGCCCGGATAATTCTAGAATTCTCAGATCTTTTCAAACAGCTGTTGGTCATCTTCTTCCTGTTTTCTTCTCCAAAAATCACTCTACCCACATCTACTATTACCTCAGGATACGGCATTTCAGTATCAGTCTTGAGACTCTCCATTTCAGCAGCCGCTCTGTGCTCCAAACAATAAAAGAAAGGAGTTCCTATAATCAGGACAGAAATATTGTTTCTATATTAACAAGAATTCCAAAGATTACAATATTTTCTTCAAAACTATCAATTACTGGAGATACATTTTAATGTTGGAAGTCATCTCTCTATATATGTATATTTGTTGTTGTTGTTGTTTGTTTTGGGTTTTTTAGTTTTGTTTGTTTGTTTTTGAGATAGGATCTTGCTCTGTTGTGCAGGTTGGAGTGCAGTGGCACAATAATAGTTCTCTGCAACCTCAACCTCCCAGCTCAAGTGATTCTCCAACTTCAGTCTCCCTAGTAGCTGAGACTACAGACACGTGCCACCATGCCTGGCTAATTTTTCTTTTCCTTTTTCTTTTTCTTTTTCTTTTTTTTTTTTTTTTTTTTAAGAGATGGAGTCTTGCTATGTTGCAATCCTCCTGCCTGGGCCTCCCTCCCAAAGTGCTGGGATTACAGATGTGAGCCACTGCACCCAACTGGAAATTATCTTTGATACTGCTGTTTTCTAATCACTTTGCCAAATATCCTTAGCCTTGCCAGAATAAGTAGGCATGGATAAAGGTGAATGCTTAATATTTGTCATAATGGAAAAATTAAATTGCTAACATTTTCAGCCATTTTGCATTTCAAATCAGGAAACGCCAACTCTGAGCCTGGATATAAAGGGCATGGGTTGGCACAGGAGCCCAGGAAGGTATTAGAGAATACGCAGAAATAGAAGTTGAAGTGAGAAGATGCTCTTATTTATAATTCAAAAGGGGAAGAAAGGAAGGCACTAGAGAACTAAGGAAGTATCATTTTATAGTATATATACTATAGAAGATCTTGCTATAAACACAAACATAGGCTGGGTGTGGTAGCTCACATGTGTAATCTCAGCACTTTGGGAGGTGGATGTGAGAGGATTGCTTTCGATCAGGAGTTGAGACCAGCGTGGACAACATAGCAAGACCCCATCTCTACAAAAGATAAAAAAAAAAAAATGTTAAACATTAGGCAGATATGGTGGTGCACACCTGCAGTCCCAGCTACCTAGGAGGCTGAGGTGGGAGGATCTCTTGAGCCCAGGAGTTTGAGGCTGCAGTGAACCATGATTGCACCACTGCACTCCAGCCTGGGCAGCAGAGTGGGAACCTGTCTAAAAAATAAAAATAAAAGTACATAAATAAAATTCGATATTTTACGTATTATTTCCTACACTTTGAAAAGCTTTATTTTACTCCTGAAAGAATGTCAGTTGATACCAAATGCAGAAACCTTTTTAACTCTTCATATGTTCTAAATCTCAAAAGTACGTTGCCTCGTATATAGTGTGATGTGACAGCAGCATTTTCCTTCCCTTCTAATAGTTCTGCCCTGTGCTGTGGAAACCTCTAAGACTTGGAAAAGAACACAAGCTTTTGGGGCATGGTAGCTAAACCATTGTCACCCTTCTTTTGCTTCCTAGACCAGAAAACAGCCACCTAAACTGAAATTTGAGCTCTGAAACAAATATTTCAGAAAAGATCTGCTTACCTTTAGTCAATCGCAAAACAAAATATTTGCTAACTCAACCAAAATTCTTCCTCTAGGAGAAGAGAACCCATCTTTCTGTGTGATCTTTGCAAAGCAGGGGCCCTGTGGGTGTTGTATATACTCACCAAGAGGAAGAAAGCAGGCATCCGGCAAGACATGTGCACTCCCCTGATATCAATTTGTTCTTGGTTGCCTTCTCACTTCCTTCAGGAAAACCAGAATCAACCTGGGGAATCCTTTTTAGAATGTGAGCCTCTTCTACAGGTACATGTAAATGTAGTATTTTATGGCTCCTTAGGGAAATTTCTCATAACATTCTATTTACATCATAGAATCACAGAAGTGTTGGAAAGGACTTTAAAGATCCTCCAGTCCAACAATCTATCGGATTCTAAAATTTCCTCTATAATATTCCCAACTCCCAACAAGTTGCTATGCAAACCTCCAGCAATGAGTAACCCACTACCTGTCAAATAGTCCCTCTAGTCCCTTCTATTTTCTGACGTCTGTGTTAGAAATTGTCTCCTTACTTTAAGCTGCAATTTGTCTCCCCATAACTTCCACTGATGGGACCCACAAAACAAATCTGATTGATTTTGAACAGCAGACCCTATGGTCCCGTGACTCCTAAGTCTCATCAATGTTATTTGAATGCTGATAACAATTATGATAAATACAACATTTACTGAGATTCTAGCTCCAGATGAATATCCTTTCCACATTTCCCAGAACTTTTTTTTCTTTTTTTGAGACAGAGTTTTGCTCTGTGCCCAGGCTGGAGTGCAGTGGCGCGATCTCTCGGCTCACTGCAACCTCCGTCCCCCAGGTTCAAGCAACTCTCCTGCCTCAGCCTCCAGAGTAGCTGGGACTGCAGGCAAGAGCCACCACTCTCGATAAATTTTTGTATTTTTAGTAGAGATGGGGTTTCACCATGTTGGCCAGACTGGTCTCGAACTGTTGACCTCAGGTGATCCACCTACCTGAGCCTCCCAAAGTGCTGGGATTACAGGGATGGGCTACCACGCCAGGCCTTCCCAGAATTTTTTACTCATTTTCCTTTACAAATTTTCCCTAAATACTATTTTACTAATCCCTCATGCCCTCAGATGTAGACTGCACTTAAAATTAGATAAATGAGTTTTTTAAAAGAATTTTTTTTTTTTTTTTTTTTTTTTTACCTATGCTCTTGTGTTTCCTCTTGCTGCTTCAGTTTCACATCTGGCTGTAGTCTGAACGTTTGCTTCTGTCACAGCCCCTATTGCCCTTTGATATTAGCCTGGGAGGAGCAGACTTCCCACTTCTTCATAACACTGACATACTGAGGAAGGCCGATAAGGACTCATGAAGAGCCTGTGACAGGGCAGATTAGCAGGCCAGGGTCTGACCTCAGGGAATGAATGAGGTCGTAATGAGAAAATACAGGGGTGAATGGAAAAAGTTAAACTTAGCACTTCTAAGAGACTGAGCTTCATTTCCACATATCATATATGTACCTTCAGCGCTAGAAAATTTTGTGTGCAAAGCTCTATTTTTATTTTAAATTAGGCTTCCTGTACGTATTCATTGTGGGCAATTTTAACCTATTTCATTACCTCCTAAATGGCTTGTTCTATTTACTTTTATTCTTTTTCCTACTTTTCATCTTTGTTAAACACAAGACCCAGCCTAGAAAAATCCTCATAGATTAGGAGCTGGCTATCCCTGGGTAGGAGGATTAAAGGTAATTTTTCAATTAATTTATTTTTCTTCCCTTTATTATCTTTAACTGATCTGTATTTTTAATGGTTTACAATGAGTATAAATTGTTTTTCATAATTAAAAAACAAATGGTAAAAACCAACAGATGGGCTGGGTGTGGTGGCTCATGCCTATAATCCCAGCACTTTGGGAGGCCTAGGTGGGTGGATCATCTGAGGTCAGGAGTTCGAGACCAGCCTGACCAATATGGTGAAACCCTGTCTCTGCTAAAAATACAAAAATTAGCCTGGTGTGGTGGTGTGTGCCTGTAATCCCAGCTACTGGGGAGGCTGAGACAGGAGAATTGCTTGAACCTGGGAGGCAGAGGTTTCAGTGAGCCGAGATCATGCCATTGCATTCCAGCCTGGGCAACAGAGGGAGACTCCATCTCAAAAAAAAAAAAAAAAAAGAAAGAAAGAAAAAGAAAACCCAACAGATGCTGGGGGCAGTGGCTCATGCCTGTAATCCCAGCATTTTGGGAGGCCAAGGCAGGCAGATCACCTGAGGTCAGCAGCCTGGCCAACATGGTGAAAACCCCATCTCTACTAGAAATACAAAAATTAGCTGGGCATGGTGGTGGGCACCTGTAATCCCAGCTACTGGGGAGGCTGGGACAGGAGAATTGCTTGAACCTGGGAGGCAGAGGTTTCAGTGAGCCGAGATCATGCCATTGCATTCCAGCCTGGGCAATAGAGGGAGACTCCATCTCAAAAAAAAAAAAAAAAGAAAGAAAAAGAAAACCCAACAGATGCTGGGGGCAGTGGCTTATGCCTGTAATCCCAGCATTTTGGGAGGCCAAGGCAGGCAGATCACCTGAGGTCAGGAGTTCAAGACCAGCCTGGCCAACATGGTGAAAACCCTGTCTCTACTAGAAATACAAAAATTAGCTGGGCATGGTGGTGGGCACCTGTAATCCCACCTACTGGGGAGGCTGGGACAGGAGAATTGCTTGAACCTGGGAGGCAAAGGTTGCAGTGAGCCGAGATCGTGCCACTGCATTCCAGCCTGTGTGACAAAGCGAGACTCCATCTCAAAAAAAAAAAAAAAAAAAACAGATGCCGGGCACAATGGCTCATGCCTGTAATCCCAGCATTTTGGGAGGCCGAGGCAGGTGGATCATGAGGTCAGGAGTTCAAGACCAGCCTGGCCAACATGGTGAAACCCCATCTCTACTAAAAAATACAAAAATTAGCAGGGCACAATGGCAGGCACCTGTAATGCCAGCTACTCAGGAGGCTGAGGTAGGAGAATCACTTGAATCTGGGAGGCAGAGGTTGCAGTGAGCCGAGATTGCACCACTGCACTCCAGCCTCCAGCCTGGGAGACAAAGCGAGACTCCATCTCAAAAAAGAAAAAACAACCTGGGGGGAAGGGGGAGGGATAGCTTTAGGAGATATACCTAATGCTAAATGACGAGTTAATGGGTGCAGCACACCAGCATGGCACATGTATACATATGTAACTAACCTGCACATTGTGCACATGTACCCTAAAACTTAAAGTATAATAATAATAAAATAAAAAATAATAATAATAAATAAATAAATAAATAAATAAATAAATAAATTGGAATGATCAAAAAAAAGAAAAGAAAGGAAAAAACAACCAACAGATGGGAGGCAGTTAGTTATCTTATTTGAGGGTGGTGGCTAACCTGGGTCAAGCTTTGATACACACGAAAGGGGAGGAGGCAATGTGATCACAGAAGCAGAGATGGAGTGATGCAGCTATAAGGAAAGGAACGCCAGCAGCTACCAGAAGCTGGAAGAGTCTCCCCTGGAGCTTCTGGAGACAGCAGGTCCACGGCAACACTTTTTTTTTTTTCTTTTTGACGGAGTCTTGCTCTGTTGCTCAGGCTGGAGTGCAGTGGTGCGATCTTGGCTTACTGCAAACTCTGCCTCCCAGGTTCGAGCAATTCTCCCACCTCAGCCTCCAGCGTAGCTAGGATTACAGGTGCGCACCACCATGCCTGGCTGATTTACATATTTTTAATAGAGGTGGGGTTTTGCCATGTTGGCCAGGATGGTCTCGAACCCCTGACCTCATGTGATCTGCCTGCCTCAGACTCCCAAAGTGCTGGGCTTACAGGCGTGAGCTACCGTGCCCAGCCCATGCCAACACTTTGACTTCAACTCAGTGAAACTGATGTTGAACTTCTAGCTGTAAAAAAAATAAAAAATAAAAACGCAAAAACAAAAATAACCAAATGAATGGAGCTGGAGGCCATTATCCTTAGCAAACTAATACAGGAACAGAAAACCAAATACTGCATGTTCTCACTTATAAGTGGAAGCTCAGTGATGAGAACACATGGACACAAAGAGGGGAACAACAGACACTGGGACCCACCTGAGGTGGGAGGAGGGAGAGGAGCAGAAGAAATAACTATTGTGTAGCAGGCTTAATACCTGGGTAATGAAATGATCTATACAACAAACCCCCGTGACATGAGTTTACCCATATAATAAACCTGCACATGTACTCCTGAACCTAAAATAAGTTTTCATAAAAGAATATGTTTCTGGGCCAGGCACGGTGACTGACACCTGTAATCCCAGCACTTTGGGAGGCTGAGGAAGGCGGATCACGAGGTCAGGAGATCGAGACCATCCTGGCTAACGCGGTGAAACTCCGTCTCTACTAAAAATACAAAAAATTAGCCGGGCGTAGTGGCGGGTGCCTGTAGTCCCAGCTACTCAGGAGTCTGAGGCAGGAGAATGGCGTGAACCCGGGAGGCAGAGCTTGCAGTGAGCCGAGATTGCGCTACTGCACTCCAGCCTGGGCAACAGAGCGAGACTCCGTCTCAAAAAAAAAAAAAAAAAAATACGTTTCTGTTGTTTTAAGCCACCAAATTTGTGGTGATTTGTTGCAGCAGCCACAGAATACTAATACACCTCTCTCCCTCTAAATCAAACCAGCAAACTACGCTGTGTCTCTACTTCAATTCGTTTATGATGAAATGACATTCTTAAATAAGTCTCTGGACATCCCTATTTTTGTCGTTGTTGTTAGCTGACGCCACTGCCCAACAAAGTTCTGCTCTGCTGGCATCACTCTTTGTATGTGTTTGGCTAAAAGGAGTTTCCAGGAGAGGAGGCAGAATGGGTACTATGATATATAATTCACACAGCAACATAATAAGCTCCAAAGGCCTGCTCTCAGCTTTGACTTTAACTCATTTTTCATTCGTGTCACTTCTGAATCCAGTCTCACTTTTAGTTCTCCTGTCTACCTTAATTCTCGGCCTCACTTTCATATTGAAATCCCTCTGATATTACTTACGTTTCAAAGGCAAAAAATGACCACCATTTACTGAAAATGTGCTTACCAGATGCAAGGACCATGCTGGGAGCACTACACATCACACAAAAACTGAGACTATATGGCCAGAGAGTGGAAGAGTGAAGATCCCAAACTAGGTCTGTCTAATTCAAAGACTTGTATTCTTTCACTCTTTCAAGTTTGGGATTCTGGATTGCTTGAAAGCCTTCAAAATCAGAAGTCTAAGTACCTCCACATTTTCTTCCCAATCAAGAG
Organism: Pongo pygmaeus; assembly: GCF_028885625.2. Lineage (NCBI taxonomy): Eukaryota > Metazoa > Chordata > Mammalia > Primates > Hominidae > Pongo > Pongo pygmaeus. The sequence continues at coordinate 51,521,115 of NC_072392.2, forward strand.
GAATAACATCATTTGGTCAGGAGAACTAGGAACTAGATTGCTGTTTTCTTCTTGTTCTTCCGCAGGGTAGTACTGGGGATCAAATCAGGAGAAGTGGAAAATGAGCAATGGGAACTTCTTTTCCTTCTTCAAAGCTCCTTAGTCAAGTCCCTTGGATATGAATAGTTAGGTTGTCAGGCCAGGGAGGACTTCACATCTTGGCTTTGATAGCTCCCAAGCAAATGTTCCTGATACAAAACAACTTGAAATCAGTAACTTAGATCATGCTTTTTCCTGTCTCAGGAAAATTCATCTGGCCATGCTATTGATGATTGCTAAGAACGAGAACCCCGAATTTATTTAAGATGTGTTTATTCACTAAGCATTTCTGTTTATCCACAGTTGTACTTATGTTCACCAGACGCAAGCCTGCATGTTCACCAGACATAAACTGTCAAATAGCAACTAAAGGGGAAAAGTTGGTCTCTTTACCCCCAGATGCCTCCATCTCACCCTCAATTCTTTCATAGAGATGATCCAATGAGTGTAAATAGAATAGTGGCCAAGGGCTCCATTACGCCACTACCTGACTCCGTGTAAGTTTCCTCACTTTCATTCATTCTTTCATTTGATCAGCTATTTTGGGGCTCCTAAAGTGTTCAAATCTCAGCTCTGCCACATTCGAGCTATGAAAACTTTGTTAAACTAACCTAAGCCTCTGATTTCTTCTGTGTAAACTGGAGATAATAACAGAGCCTCCTCCACAGAGTATTTGTCAGAATGAAGTGAGATGATACACATAAAGAGTAAATGTGTATTAACATGTGCTCTTTGCCACATATGGTGCCTGGCATGTAATGCCATTTTCATTCAATAATCAATTGTCGGCTAAGTGCAGTGGCTCACGCCTGTAATCCCAACACTTTGGGAGGCCAAGGCAGGCGGATCACTTGAGATCAGGAGTTCAAGACTAGCCTAACCAACATGGCAAAACCTCATCTCTGCTAAAAATACAAACATTAGTTGGGCATGGTGGCATGCGCCTGTAATCCCAGCTACTTGGGAGGCTGAGGCATGAGAATCACTTGAACCCAGGAGGCAGAGGTTGCAGTGAGCCGAGATCGCACCACTGCATTCTAGCCTGGGTGACAGAGTGAGACTCTGTCTCAAATAATAATAATGATAATCAATTGTTGAGCGCTTACAATGTTCTAAACATGGTGCTACAATCTGGGGCTACCCATCAAAATAAAAGCTCTCATTTAGTAACTGCCTTCCTTAAGCCAAATATGCGACTTTCATTCTCAAATATAATCCTCAGAATAACTTGCAAGACATGTGTTATTTTCACATTACATAAATGAAACAAACTGAGTTCATGAGGTAAAGCACAAAGTTACACATCTAGTAAGTGGCAGAGCTGAGAGTTGAACACTGACCTATCTGAATCCAAAGCCCAGTTACTCTCATCCTGCCAGAAAGCCTTACTATTAGCTGAAAGAATAAGACACACGTCCCTGCTGGGCTCGGTGGCTCACGACTGTAATCCCAGCACTTTCGGAGGCCAAGATGGGTGGGTGGATCACTTGAGGTCAAGAGTTCGAGACCAGCCTGGCCAACATGGCGAAACCCCATCTCTACTAAAAATACAAGAGTCAGCCGGGTGTGGTAGTGCATGCCTGTAATCCCACCTATTTGGGAGGCTGAGCCAGGAGAATTGCTTGAGCCCAGGAGGCAGGGGTTGCAGTGAGCTGAGATCAATCTAAAGAGGGAAAACATGTACTAAACAACTCAGTACAACATACACAATAACATCAACTGAGCACTCTATGTATTAGGCATTGTTGTCATTGATCTTGTAACAGTTCTATTAGGTAGATGCTATTATTAGCCTCCTTTTTACAAACAGTGATACTGAAGAACGAAGAATTCAAGTTACTCGCCAAAATAGTCCACATACATGACCACTACGCTCTAGTGCCACTCTAAAGAGTTTGCAATGTATAAGCAGTGTTCTCTAGGTGTTCTGAGGAGTGACAATAACTATGAGTGAGCAACAGAAAAGATTTCCTAAATGAGATGATTTGTGAGCTGGAACCTGTAAGTAAGAAAGCAACAAGTTTCCCCCTCTCTTCCTTTCTCCACCATCGTGGTATGTGCTTGACTCTGCTTCTTGCCATGTCTTCTCACAAGACTTTTAGGATTAAGCGATTCCTGGCCAAGAAACAAAAGCAAAATCGTCCCATTCCCCAGTGGATTCAGACGAAAATTGGTAATAAAATCAGGTACAACTCCAAAAGGAGACATTGGAGAAGAACCAAGCTGGGTCTATAAGGAATTGCACATGAGATGGCACACGTATTTATGATGTCTGAAGGTCACAATCACGTTATCATATCAAGCTGAAAATGTCACCACTATCTGGAGATTTGGACATGTTTTATTGGGAACATAGTTTTTCTCTCTGAATCTGTTATGAATGCTTTGGTTGGCTGAGTTCAGTAATAAATATGTGAGACCTTTCATTTCAAAAAGAAAGAAAGCAACAAGTTGAGAGAAAGGGAGATGGATGGGAGAAAGATAAACCAGGTAGAGGAAATAGCACACGCAAAGGCACATTGTCTTCACTGTCTAATGTCTCCAATCCTTAACGAACGAAAGAGGCCTTGAGTGGGTCTGGTACAGAAGACTCTCCATTTTACTTTTTCATGTCCTTCTACCCATCCCTATCTAACATTCATCACAATCCTCATTCGCCTTTCATATGCCACTCCTCTATTTCCACTGCCAGTCTAATTTAAGCTCCTATTAGCTCTCACCTGGACCATTGCAATAGCTTTCCCTGCTTTCGCTCTCTGCCCCCCACCAATCTAAACACAGTTGAGGCCGGGCACGGTGGCTCACGCCTGTAATTCCAGCACTGTGGGAGGCCGAGGCGGTAGGATCACCTGAGGTCAGGAGTTCAAGACCAGCCTGGCCAACACGTTGAAACCCCGTCTCTACAAAAGTACAAAAATTAGCCCGGCATGATGGTGGGTGCCTGTAATCCCAGCTACTCGGGAGGCTGAGGCACGAGAACCGCTTGAACCTGGGAGGCGGAGGTGGCAGTGAGCCTAGATCGCGCCACTAGAGTGAAACTCCATCTCAGGAAAATAAATAAATAAATAAATAAAACTAGCCAGGCGTGGTGACGCCTGCCTGTAATCCAAGCTACACAGAAGGCCGAAGCAGGAGAATCGCCTGAGCCTGGGATGCGGAAGTGGCAGTGAGCCGAGATCGCGCCACTGCACTCCAGCCTGGGCGACTTGAGTGAGACCGTGTCACAAAAAAAAAACAACAAAAAAAACCAAAACTATTTCTTCCCGCAATCCTAGGGCACACACACTATAATCCTGCCTCAAATGCTCATTCCCAGTTATGAAACAGGGTACAAGCGAAACCACTCTGGCTAACAGTCGCCCCGACGGCCGACGGCGGGGAATTGTGGAGGGGGCGGAGGAGAATTGCTCAGAACTTGGAAAGTGACTGGTTTCTCAGGATAGAGACCGCGACGCAAAAAGGTGACGGAAAAGATGCGTCCGCCATCCCTTCTGCTCCACCCCTGACCTTCGCCTCGGCCTTCGATTGGCTGCTCCTCGCACCAGCCCCGCCTCAGGGACGTCCACGTGACCCGATGGCCGCCGTGGGATTGGTTGTTCGGCAACAGCCGCGCTAGGCTGTAAGACCTGAGCCGGGCGAAGAAGCAGAGGAGAGGGAGGCTGGAAGCACGTTTGGCCCGGGACAGAAATCTGGAGAGCTTGGCTACCTCCATCCTCCTCAGGCCGGAGCAGGCTTCCTGAGAGAGTCCAGGTCGTAGGAGTTTTACGACTTAGAAAAGCGGGCTACAGATTCCTTCCTGGGTGTTTGGTTCAAGCCTTGGCTCCGGCCTTATTCTCAGTCTTCCCGGGAGTTCGTGGGATTTGGACCTTAGATTATTAGCATTATTTTGAGGGCCTCCTGTGTGTAAGCACTGGTTGTGCGCAGATGGCTGTGCAGAGCGCCAGGAGGTAGAGGCTGGGGAAATGAGGGCTCGGAGGTGCTTGAGGTGTAGTCTTTACCTACGTGAAATGTTGGAGGTAAGTCGGAGTTATAACTTGTGTTGATGCTTTTATAATCTAGGAGCTTAGGGTTTAGTAGGAAGAGTCGCTCATTCAATGAATTAAACGCTTATTCCTATGTACTAGGCACCATTCCGAGTGCAGTGGCTACAAAGACCAGTAGAACATAGTCCTGGTTCTTTACGAACTCTGTGATTGGGCAAGTGGGAGAGAGGGCGGAAAACGAGAACTGGTGAGTAGTTGGCGTGTGATGCGTGCCGTAGTGGAAGAAAGTGCTGTGAGAGTTAGAAGAGGGGCATGATTGAAGGAATTAAGGACATTTAACAGAAAGTGATATTTGAGTAAAGTTTATTTTTGTTTTGTTTTTTGTTTTTTTTGAGACGGGAGTTTCGCTCTGCCTCCCAGGTTGGAGTCCAGTGGCGCTATCACGGCTCACTGCAACCTCCGCCTCCCGGGTTCAAGCAGTTCTCAGCCTCAGCCTCCCAAGTAGCTGGGATTACAGGCGCACACCACCACGCCCGGCTAATTTTTACGTTTTTAGTAGAGATAGGGTTTCACCATGTTGGCCAGGCTGGTCTTGAACTCCTGACCTCGTGATCCACCCGCCTCGGCCTCCCAAAGTGCTGGGATTACAGGCCAAAGCCACCGTGCCCGGCCTTGAGTAAAGTTTAAAAAGTATACTTAGGGTGGGTATTTATCCCTCCATGAAAGCGCCTTTTACTCAGCCAGCACAGAGCCATCCCTTTGCCCTTCCAGATGCCTGACTGGGACCTTGCTTATCGATGTGTGAGCTTTTAATCTCTGGCTGTAATCTTACCCACTTCAACCTAAACTTGGGATGATTTCTCTTGACCCTTTTTTTGAGTGATAAGGCAAATCTCCCCACACCTGGGCATTTTAAAGTTATATAATGTATGTTTAAATATCCCCCTTAAAAAGCCTGAGCTATATAACAATCTAGATGTGCCTATCTTACTCTTTTCCCACAAACTAAGAATCCAAATAATGTTAAAAATCTTAATTAAAAAAAAAAGTATACTTAGGTTTTCTCCCCATCGAAAGGGGTGGAGAAAGCACTCCAGGAACTAGGAAAGCGTACCTGCCGCATGTGGCTGGAGCACATGGGAGGTTTGCCCAGCTGACGATGAAGCAGATAGGGAGGGATTCAACTTGTAAAGATCTTGAATTACATTGTAGGCTGGCTGTCTGGATCTTAAGATACAAAGTGAAATAGGCACCACAAAACAGGTATTAACATGCTTTCATAATTCATAAGGAGGACAGATACTTCCTGTTGGATTGATGAAAAAAGGCTTCATGCAAAAGATAGCATTTTGAAGGGTTGCAAACTGCAGGGATAGGATTTTGAAATACAGGAAGGATTTCTACAGAGGGGGAAAGACTTTCTAGATGGAGGGCATAAGGTCAAATAGAGCCAATATGAGGACTAAGGAATAATCTGGGTTGATTAGACTGTAAGATATGTTTGGGGGCCAGGCACGGTGGCTCACACCTATAATCCCAGCACCTGGGAGGCCAAGGCAGGTGGATCACTTGAGGTCAGGAGTTTAAGACCAGCCTGGCCAACATGGCGAAACCCTGTCTCTACTAAAAATACAAAAATTAGTTGGGCATGGTGGCTCATGCCTGTAATCCCACCTACTTGGGAAGCTGAGGCAGGAGAATCGCTTGAACCCAGGAGGCTGAGGTTGCAGTGAGCTGAGACTGCACCACTGCACTGCAGCCTGGGCGACAGAGCGAGACTCCATTTCAAACAAACAAACAAACAAACAAAAGACATGTTTGGGTTATTTATGGTGTATTTAAGGATAAATTTGGGTCTGTTTTGAAACATCTTGATTGCTAAACAAAGTCGTTAGGACTTTATTTCCTAGACTATGGGGAGCAACTGAATGCTTGTGAGTAATCACACCTCCATATATAAGGGTTAGTATGTGTGTAAGATTCAAAGTACATTGGATGGGAGAGAAACTGGAGGCAGGAGGCCCATTGAGATAGCAGTATTGTCTGCCAGAAGGAATGTGGGTTTTAGAGCCAAGGACTCATTGGTTCAGAGCTTGGCTTTGCTCACAAGTTTCATTATTTTGGGCAGATTTATTTAAGTTATTAAGCTCTGATCTGTGTCTCAAAAGAGGGAAAGTAACTTATGAAGTGCCTGTTACACAAGGGTTATGCTCGAAGGCTTAAACAGAGGCTGAAGCCTCTGTTTTCTTTCTTTTTTTTTTTTTTTTGAGACAGGATCTCGCTCTTGTCGCCCAGGCTGGAGTGCAGTGGTGCAATCTCAGCTCACTGTAACCTCCGCCTCCCAGGTTCAAGCTATTGTCCTGCCTCAGCCTCTTGAGTAGCTGGCATTACAGGTGACTGCCACCATGCCCGGCTAATTTTTGTACTTTTAATAGAGACGAGGTTTCGCCATGTTGGCCAGGCTGGTCTCGAACTCCTGACCTCAGGTGATCTGCCCGCCTTGGCCTCCCAAAGTGCTGGGATTACAGGCATGAGCCACCGTGCCCAAGCTCTTATTTCTAATGTGTACCCATTTCACCCGTAGATGATGAGCTAAAAGGTCAAGCATAACCCTTGTGTAACAGGCACTTCATAAGTTACTTTCCCTCTTTTGAGACAGAGATCAGTCTATCGCCCAGGCTGGAGTGCAGTGGCGCAGTCTCAGCGCACTGCAACCTCTGCCTCCCTGGTTCAAGTGATTCTTGTGCCTCAGCCTCCCAAGTAGCTGGGATTACAGGCACCCACCACCACGCCCAGCTAACTTTTGTATTTTTAATAGAGACGGGGTTTCGCCACGTTGGCCAGGCTGGTCTGGAACTCCTGGCCTCAGGTGACCTGCCTGCTTCGGCCTCCCAAAGTGCTGGGATTAGAGGTGCGAACCACTGCGCCCGGCCTAGTTTTCCTCTTTATGGAGCTTAGTTGCTGAATGGTGAACACAGACCAACAGCTGTCAGTTTTAACTAGGGAATATCAGTCTATTGATGTTTATAGATGGCTGAAGGCAGTATATGGTGGCCCCAGAATTTTAGATACCGACAATATCATTTTGAAAGTCTGGAGAGGCCAGGTGCGGTGGCTCACGCCTGTAATCCCAGCACTTTCTCGGAGGCCGAGGTGGGCAGATCACTTGAAGTCAGGAGTTCAAGACCAGCCTAGCCAACATGGCAAAACCCCATTTCTACTGAAAATGCAAAAATTAGCTAGGCCTGGTTGTGCATACCTGTAATCCCAGCTACCTGGGAGGCTGAGGTGGGAGCACTGCTTGAACTCAGGAGGCAGAGGCTAAAGTGAGCTGAGATAGTGCCACTGCACTCCAGCCTGGGTGACAGAGTGAGAATCTGTCTCAAAAAATAAAATAAAGAGGCCAGGTGCGGTGGCTCACGCCCATAATCCCAGCACTTTGGGAGGTTGAGGTGGGCGGATCACAAGGTCAGGAGTTCAAGACCAGCCTGGCCAATATGGGGAAAGCCCATCTCTGCTAAAAAGTACAAAAATTAGCTGGGCGTGGTGGTGCGTGCCTGTAGTCTCAGCTACTCGGGAGGCTGAGGCAGGAGAATCACTTGAACCCGGGAGGCAGAGGTTGCAGTGAGCCGAGATTGCGCCACTGCACTCTAGCCTGGGTGACAGAGTGAGGGAGTAGAGTGGAGTGGAGGTCAGGTTTCTCATTCACAAATTGATTTTTCAGATTGTGAATTACCCATGCTTTGCCTTGCTTTCTTTATCTTCCATGTCCTTCCTCATTAGTAAATCTAAAGGTAGGACCCTAGAGAAAAATGAAATTGAACCTTTTATTTAGTTGTTACTGAAAAAATATAAATCTGGTAATCATAACTCAAGTTCTCTTTCCAGCTCTGCAGTTAGTTTCCTATGGATCTTCGGCAAATCATAGCCTCTCTGGGTTCTTGGACTCTTCAGATAAAAGATTCTAATTTAAAAACTTTTATGACTATAATTTTAATCTTTGTTGGCAGAAGAATTATAAATCAAATTGCATATTAAATGAACTGGAGTTTATAAAGAAATTTAGTAGAAATCTTTTCTAGGCCCGGCGTGGTGGCTCACACCTGTAATCCCAGCACTTTGGGAGGCCAAGGCTGGCAGATCACTTGAGGTCAGGAGTTCAAGACCAGCCTGGCCAACATGGTGAAACCCCATCTCTACTAAAAATACAAAAATTAGCTGGGTGTGGTGGCACATGCCTGTAGTCCCAGCTATTTGGGAGGCTGAGGCAGGAGAATTGCTTGAGCCCAGGAGGCAGAGGCTGCAGTGAGCCGAGATTGCGCCACTGCACTCCAGCCTGGGCGACACAGTGAGACTCCATTTCAAAAAAAAAAAAAAAAAAATATTTTCTAGGCCAGGTACAGTAGCTCACACCTGTAATCCAGCACTTTGGAAGGCCAAAGAGGGAGGATCACTTGAGCCCAGCAGTTTGAGACCAGCCTGGGCAACATGGCAAGACTCTGGGCGTGGTGGTGCTCACCTGGGATGTCAGCTACTCAGAAGGCTAGGGTGGGAGGATTGCTTGAGCCCAGCAGTTTGAGGCCACAGTGAGCCATGATCGTGCCACTGCACTCCAGCCTAGGTGACAGGGCAAGACCCTGTCTCCAGAAAAAAGAAAGAAATTTTTAAAAAGAAAATATATTTTCTAAAGCTTTTGCTTTTGAACTAGGCTAACGGCAGGCTTATGGGCTCAAGCCTGTGATCCCAGGGTTTTGGGAGGCCAAGGCAGGAGGATCACTTGAAGCCAGGAGTTTGAGACCAGCCTGGGAAACATACCGAGACTCTGTCTCTACAAAAATTTAAAAAGAATTAGCCAGGGATGGTGACGTGCACCTGTAGTCCTAGCTACCTGGGAGGATCACCTGAGCCCAGGAGTTTGAGGCTACAGTGAGCCATGATCATACCACTGCACTCCAGCCTGGTTGACAAAAGTGAAACCTTGTCTCAAAATAAAAATATATATATATATTAATTGAAAACAGGCCAGGCATGGTGGCTCACGCCTGTAATCCACGCACTTTGGGAGGCTGGAGAAGGTGGATTGCTTGAGTCCAGGAGTTTGAGAACAGCCTGGACAACATGGTAAAACCCTGTCTCTACAAAAAGTACAAAAGTTAGCCAGGTGTGGTGGCCTGTGACTGTAGTCCCAGCTACTTGGGAGGCTGAGGTGGGATGATCACCTGAGCCTGGGGAGGTTGAGACTGCAGTGAGCCATGATCAGGCCATTGCACTCCAGCCTGGGTGACAGAGTAAGACCCTGTCTTAAAAAAAAAAAAGAAAGAAAGAAATATTAATTAGAAACCCATGGTTGAAACTTACCTGAATAGAAGGCTTTATTTTTTTCATAGGTAAGCCTATGTTTTCTTGGATGTGAAACTAGGGCACTGGGTTGCTCTTGGGTAATACAAGGAGATGAAATGCAGCGATGCGATGATGAGTGAGTAGAGTCTGACCTGGTATTGCCATTGCTTCACTATTGGCTTTGACCAGGGTATGATCTCTTAATCTTCTCTCTGAGCTGATTCTGATTGTGGTTTTTCCACACAGGTGTGTTGTATCCTGTTTGGACACTGGTTTTATTATGTTTAAGATGTTTCTTTTATATTCTTTTGAATTACTGATATTCTCATGTTTTCCTCCTTAGGTTGAGATGAGAACTCTTGCTTTGAATTCTTCATGGAGGACTACATCATTTCAATCCTGAATCTGGCTCAATTCTATTATTCACTTATTACTGTATTAAAAACGTTTAATTGGCCGGGCACAGTGGTTCACGCCTGTAATCCCAGCACTTTGGGAGGCCAAGGCAGGCGGATCACTTGAGGTCAGGAGTTTGAGACCAGCCTGGCCAACATGGCAAAACCCCACCTCTACTAAAAATACAAAAATTAGCTGGGCGTGGCGGCACGCACCTGTAATCACAGCTACTTGTGAGGCTGAGGTGGCAGAATTGTTTGAACCCAGGAGGTGGAGGTTGCAGTGAGCCGAGATCACGCCACTGCACTCAAGCCTTGGCATCAGAGTGAGACTCTGTCTCAGTAAAAAAATAAATAAAATAAAAATGTTTAATTAACCGTGATATTTGCTTTGGTAAAACCTTTGAGGTTTAACGAGAATTTTAAAATTCATTATACTTTTCTTATAGCATATAAAAGTTTTAGTATTTTTTTATTGTCTCAACTAACATCATAAATGTCTTAATGTTAAAATCCATGGGATATTCTATTTAAAATTTTAGCTTTATCACCTTTGTGCTATCAGAGAATGTGCTTTGAACTGGTAAAATGAGTTAAAGTATTGGAAAACACTTATGTCAGTAGAGGCTCTTAAAAATCATTTTCATCCTTCCTCTTCTAGTGATGATTTTTTTTTAACCCATGTTTTCACCAGTCTGCCAATCCAATGGCATAAATGCTCCTACACAGGCAACTTAAGTGTTTCTTAAGTTGATGCAAGGTATTTTGCATGAGGCTGAATTCTTGTTGTTGGAGCAGAGGATTTTTGTTCCAACTACTGAATTGGCAAAATGTTAATATAAAAACACCTCAAAAAGTCAAAGGTAGCCTGAATGAAAAATTTATTTTAAACACCTCAAGTAATCTTTACATTTCTACAAAATCATAACATAGAAGTTCTTTTCCAGAAACATTTATTCTTAAAATCTACTTGTTTCACAGAAACTTTAGTAATAACCAGAATAATTCATGACAGTTTAGCAAACTCTTAGCAGCAAGCAGAAAGAACTTATTAAAATATCCTTTCTTTACACAATTAGATTAGTATTTTGCTTCATCTCTTCATTGCTTGTTAGCTTTGCTTTTACACAGGAATCTTCAGACTACTCTCTCTAACACTCAATCCCTATTCCTTTTTTAGCCAGTTTCTCAAGAAAGATATGGAGAGCTCATAAAGGAATATCCTGAAATATCCTAAATATCCAACTTTTAAAATATCCTTTTTTATCCTTAAAAGCTGATAAACGATAGATGTCACTTAACAAATGTCTCACAGCATATGGAAGGAGATTTTTTTCCCCCCAAAGTGTTTCTAAGCATTTCTATCAAGAGCAGGTTTACATTTCTTATCGTTTGCAAACTGATGAAATTTCCACCTTACAGACAGGCAGGTAAATGCTTTCTTTTCTAAAAAGAAGGCTTGCTACCACCTCACTGTTCACTTTATTTTTTATGCGGTCTAACCTGGGTTTTTCCTAAGAGCTTCTGTATTTCTTATATTTTAAGGAAAGGGATAGGCAAAAACTTGTGTACTCATTATTCTGTTTAATCTCTACACTGGCCCTCATATCCCCTGCCAGTCCTGATTCTTCTACTTTAAGCAGCTTGGTCAACTGTAAGTAGGGTTCTAGAAAGCAGGCTAAAAGGTTAGGATCAAACGGGCATATCCTTTTAAAGAAATCCATATAGTCATTTAAAGTTCATATAGTTATGAATTGAGGCTGAGAAGTGTCAACTCAATACCATGCTGAAACCAGCTCTGTGACATTACAGCGCAATACTTTTGTTGTGAGGATAAGACATGATTCCCTTTCAGTTCTCAGGGGAGTAGAGTTTAATCAGATGTTGTACTTCTGTTGGATAACCTGTGATAGGACAAGCTTGGTGACTCCTCACATAATGAAACACACAGCGGTAACAAAACACATAGCCAGAGGTGGCAAGAACAGTATCATTCACCCGGGTTTTACGACACAGTGGGCACACAGTCTTCATTTTGGGTAAGAGGGGAGAATCAGAGTTATAGTCTAGGTGTACAGGTGGTGGTGGAGTAGGCAGGGCAGTCAATGACTTGATGGTTTCTTGATTTTCAGATGAGTACCACCAGTCAAGGAACTGCAAGAAGAATACACCCACAGAAAGGCCAGTAGACAGGGATAAGGCAACACCCCCAACAGCTTTCTTCAGAGCTGACTTTATCTTCTCACTAACACTGTTGGGAGAAAAGAACAAGGAGGCAAAGAGAGAAACTTTATTTAGGTATAATTACAAAGTGACTAACATAAATGCAGTTCTTACATTTTTCATCAGAATCACTGGGGGACTGAATGGTTGGTAGACTGGTACTATCTCCTTAAGCATCTATTCTAAGTGATTCTTTCTAACTTACAGTATTTTAGAAGCATAGGAGCCAAGCTTTGTTTTTAGTAACATGATTAGGGTTTGGTTTTGTGTTTTGAAAGATAAATCAGTAGAGAATTTGATTATATAAACCTCCTCCCTTTTTTTAGTAGAAGATAGTGATCCAGAAAAAAAAAAAAAAAAACCCAATTCACTTAACAAAAAACTTAGCAGTATTGAGGAATGTATACATTTGAACTTGTAGGAGAACACAAATATGAACTAGAAGGAGCACAGCATCATGATTAAGAGCACAGTCTTAGGCTGGGTGCAGTGGCTCACAGAGCACAATCTTTAGAATTGTATCAATTTGGTTTGAATCCCAGCTCTGCCACCTTCTAACTATGTACCTACGTGACTTTGGCAAGGTACTTAACTGCTTGGGTTTAGTTTTGTCAACTGTGAGCTAATACATTTACTTCATTGGGTTGTGTTGAGGATTGAGATAATGTATGTAAATCAAGCACCTAGTACAGGACCTGGGACATAGCAAGTATGCACTAAAGTATACCTAGTATGGTGAAGGTTACCAGGATGACAGTCCTTGTTTTATGGACACAAGGAATAGCTTTTCTATGACTATGAAATACCACAAAGTTAACAGGGAGGTGAACTTCACAAAACTGGGATAAGATTTTCGAATTTACTAACTAAAGATATTTTGGAAATGTTAAGGCCTTACCTCCTGGCTGGTTGCTGCATCATGCTGGCCTTAGCTGGTTTGTGCTCCAGAGCTTGTATATCCTGAACTGTCAGTCGACCTAGCTGAACTCCAGCCAGCCTCAGCAGTGGTGAGTGATGCTGAGCTTTTCCTAGGATGTATCGAAGTTGTTGTACAAGAAACCATCCTTCCCAGGCCATGTTCACAAATGGGTAGGCTGCCAGGAAGGCTCTGTAAAATCGTTTCCAGCGGGAAGAAGGGGGATGAATAGAATATTCATCCTCTTCTCTCAGGCTAGAAACCAGCTTCTCCAGCTTCACTTTCAGATAGGGAAGAAGAACCAGGAACATAATAGATTTCCAAAGCTGCTGCTTTGGGAGACCAGCACTAGCCAATCTCTGAGACTTGTGAGTGTCCCCCATTACAATTCTCTTTAAGCCATAAAAGTTTTCAGAAAATGAGGCACTGGTTCTAGACAGATAATGCTGCTGAAGCAGAAGATCTAGCAGAGTAAAGATTTCATCAAACCACCTCCACAAGAAGCCATAGTGGGTGGGATTTGATTCTGCAAGAACCTAAAGCAAAATAAAGCAATAAGTGAAATTCATTCCATTACACAAGTTCTACACCTATTTATATTCCCCCTTTTCCTCTAAAGTCTACACATTTTGTCTTAAATAAGTCACTTTTGGACCCTGAAATGCTGCGTATTCAGTACAGGTCTCTACATATAACAGAGACTCAATAACTCTTAAGTCATGGGACACAAGTTATTTGCCAATTGGCTATTTCAAAAGCTAGGCTACCAAATAAGCACAAATTATTCGTTTGTTTTTTACCCAGTTGTCCCTAAAACCTTTCCAAGAATTAATACCTTACCTTGACCACATGCTGAAGAGCGGGTCTCACTGCTGTCATTAAACTGTCCTGTGCTACCACCTCAAAGATGGATGGCTGGTCATCGGTCACAGAAGCAGTTGTGATGTGAGCCCCGTGCTCAGCCATAGTTTCCTGTGTGTACTGGCTTTCACTTTTCCCACAAACTCTCTCGTGAGCATGAACTTTTTCGGGAGGAAGAGTATCAGATGGGTGCTCAGTCTTAAAGGTAAACTTTCTGCATGATATCTGAAACTCGAAACTCAATCTTATGGGCAAAAATGAACTGGGAAAAAAAGACCTGGAGGCGAAGGGGAGTCTCAAGAAGGTTAAGAACAAAGTTAACTCGGACGTGGGTGGAAGTAGTACGTGGCGAGGGGGTAACTTGTCAAATGCTGCACGTCAGGGCAGAGCGTGACTGTGGGGGACAGGTATGGGGGAAGGAACGCGATTCTCTGGAGCTGCGAACCAGAAACCCCCCCGCCCCGTCCCCAGTCGTGAGAGCTCAAAAGCCAGCCGACTCTGAGGATTCAGTCGTGCCACTGTGAGCCCGGGACACGAAGGCTGACTCCAGCTGTTGGTTTTGAGTATCCCCGCCCGCGCCCGTCCTTGCTCGCTGACCCCAGGCGAGGCGCAAACAACCCACGACGCCACGTTTGAAGGAAGGTCTCCGCTTTATGACAGAAGCCGCACCCGGAAATGAAACCACCAGGACCTCAGGGATGCCTGGCGGAAGAGAGGCGCTCTAGTTCCGAATGCGGTCCGGAAACCAGAACTAGAGAACTCTATGACCCACCTGAACTTCCGCTCCCGCCCCGCTGAAATAGAAGAGGGCCGTTGTGGGCTGGTTTTGGCTATGAATTCTCCGCTAGTTTGGTTTACTTTTCGTAGCTGGGTCTGCATGGTAGCCTCGCTGGAAAGCTACAGCTCTGAACCTCTCTCTGCGAGGTCTTTTTGACAAGCTGTTTGGGGCACCGCGCAGACGTCTGGCGCTGGGAGCCAGAGCTCGGGCCGGTTGCTGAGCCCTGTGTTCTGCAGGCGATGGAGCTAGGGCGGAGGGAGGAAGGGAATCTGGAGATGGAAAGGACTTTGCTGTACACGCGCGGCAGGGATGGTGGTTAATTTATATGTCTTAGCCTTCCAGAAATGATTTAAAGCGACATAGCAGGAGATAGGAGCCTTAGATTTATTGCCGCCAATTATAAGGAAAGATGATTGGCTTGAGAAAGGTTCATGCTTGTTCCTCAGTACTTGAGACGGTTAATCTTCATCCAAGCTGGTAGTTTAACGTCTTCCAGGTTTTGGCTATATTCAAGCATAACTGCATGCACTTGCTATACTGGATGAAAATGGTCTCCATCCTTGAACACAGTTGTATGTGTCACCACCAGCTATATGAATACAGTGCTAACGCAGAGGGAGCTTTATGAATTGTAACTAGCATGCACTAGGGACACTTGACAGAAAGTTTCCTTTCATGCCGTTTTTATACCAAAATGAATGTGATTTACCTTAAGATTTGTAAAGTGCTTTTATGTTATGTACAGCTTTGTCTTCCTGAAGTTGGCTGACACAGCCTTATTGAATTTGGATGAGAGTTCCACCTCTCCTCCCTTCCTCTGGGAAGTACCACCTCTGGGCTAAATAGCTGGGAATGGAAGGTATTGCTTACTGCCCTAGAGGCCCTTATGTTATAAAAATAATTGGTTTGCGTAATGAGAACCCTCAAAAACAAGGTTTGGATTTAGTTATTCCAATAGGAGAGAAAACCTTACAAATTGTCCTTAATTATAGTTATAAAAAGTGTTTTTTACTCTACCAAAATACATTATATTGATACATGATTTTTACCTTACAGAGTTTTAAGACTAGACGTAGTTTATCCATATAAAGCACCTGGATACATATTGGGTGCTTGTTTAATAGTAACTGTTATGTACAAGTTTTTCTTAAGTGAATAGCAAAAATACAAAGTTGAGAAGTAGCATCAACTAAATCAAGCAGGAAATTAAACATTTTTGTCACTTAGGGATCTTTGGTTACAAGCAACAGAAACAAACAGGCTAATTTAAAACGGAATTTATTAGAAGTGTATGGAATAGCTCACAAAATAAGTAAAGCCAGCCCTGAAAGAACAAGAACTTAACAATACTATTGGGACTGTCTAACAGGAATTAGAAGTTCTTATCCAGGCAACGTTGTTGCAGTGAACAAGCTTCCACCAATTTCTGTTTATGACTCTGCTCATGATACAAATTTCAACTGACCTCTCTTGGTTCAAGTTCCCTCTCCACCCTGTCTTTCACTCTTAGCCAGGGGAAGGCAAGATGTCTTGATTGATAGTCCCATGGAAGTACTCCAAAAGTTAACTAAATGTATGGCATAAGAACGCCTATAATCCCAGCACTTTGGGAGGCCGAGGCGGGTGGATCACCTGAGGTCAAGAGGTCGTGACCAGCCTGACCAACATGGAGAAACCCCGTCTGTACTAGAAATACAAAAAATTAGCTGGGCGGGGTGGTACATACCTGTAATCCCAGCTACTCGGGAGGCTGAGGCAGGAGAATTGCTTGAACCCTGGAAGTGGAGGTTGTGGTGAGCTGAGATTGCACCATTGCACTCCAGCCTGGGTAACTGAGCGAGACTCCATCTCCAGAAAAAAGAAAAGAAAAAGGAAAGGTAGGGCCAGGTATGGTGGCTCATACCTGTAATCCCAGCACTTTGGGAGGCTGAGACGGGTGGATCACTTGAAGTCAGGAGTTTGAGACCAGCCTAGCCAACATGGCGAAAACCCATCTCTACTAAAAATACAAAAATTAGCTTGGAGTGGTGGTGCATGGTGGCGGATGCCTGTTATCCCAGCTACTCTGGAGGCTGAGGCAGGAGAATCACTTGAACCCGGGAGGCAGAGGTTGCAGTGAGCCGAGGTCACACCACTGCACTCCAGCCTGGGGGACAGAGTGAGACTCTGTCTCAAAAAAAAAAAAAAAAAGAAAGAAAGAAAGAAATTTGCAACTCGAATAAGAGGTCTGGGAGGCCCAAATCTTTTAGACGTGATAATCGGAATGCCCTTCTGAGGACATAACAAAGACCTAAATTATGAGGAGCCAGCCATATGAGGAGTTGGGGAAAAGAATATTAGGCAGAAGGAAGAGTATTGTGAAGACCCTAAGGTGAGAAAGAGCTTGGTGTGTTTGAGGGCTATTATAGCTGGCAAAAGGTGAAATGATGAGGAAATGAGCAGTGACTGAAAGGCACAAAATGATGTTAGAGAGGTAGACAGGCCAAACCATGCAGGGACTCACAGGCCATGGGAACGACCCTGGATTTTAGCCCAAGTGCAATGGGAAGCCAATGAAGGATTCACACACCAAAGATGTGATCAGGTATACATATATATTTTTATATATATATAAAATATATATATACACAAATATATATAAAATATATATAATTATATATTATATATAAAATATAAATAAATATATATTATATATAAATATAAATAAATATATATTATATATAAATATAAATATATATATTATATATAAAATATAAATATATATAAAATATATATATACTTTTTTTTTTTGAAACAGAGTTTTACTCTTGTTGCTCAGGCTGGAGTGCAATGGCATGATGGCTCACTGCAACCACCGCCTCCTGGGTTCAAGCGATTCTCCTGCCACAGCCTCCCAAGTAGCTGGGATTACCGGCGCCCGCCAACATGCCCGGCTAATTTTTGTATTTTTAGTAGAGATGGGGTTTCACCATGTTGGCCAGGCTGGTCTTGAACTCCTGGCCTTGTGATCTGCCCACTTTGGCCTCCCAAAGTGCTAGGATTACAGGCGTGAGCCACCGTGCCTGGCCAGGTTTATATTTTTTAAAGATATCTCTGATGGTTTTGTGGGTATGCAGTATTTATATCAAGCTTTACATTTATGATATATGCACACTGTTGTTTTTGTTTTTGTTTTCTTGAGATAGAGCCTTGCTCTGTAGCCCAGGCTGGAGTGCAGTGGCACAATCTCGGCTCACTGCAACCGCCGCCTCCCAGGTTCAAGTTATTCTCCCACCTCAGACCCCCCCGAATAGCTGGGACTACATGCATGTGCCACCACACCCGGCTAATTTTTGTATTTTTAGTAGAGACAGGGTTTTGCCATGTTGGCTAGGCTGGTCTCAAACTCCTGGCCTCAAGTGATCCCCCTGCCTCAGCCTCCCAAAGTGCTGGGATTACGGGTGTGAGCCACCACATCAGGCCAGATATGCACATTTTTAAATGTATGTTATACATCCAAGAAAGTTAAACAACCTGGCCACTACGTGGAGAATGGTAGAGAGAAGACTTATAGGCTTCTAATAGTCCAGGCAAAAGGTGATGGTGGCTTGGATTTATGAGATTGAATAGAGAGAGTTGGATGGCTTGGAGTTTTTTTTTTTTTTTTTTGAGACAGAGTCTTGCTCTGTTGCCCAGGCTGGAGTGCAGTGGCGCAATCTCGTCTCACTGCAACCTTCGCCTCCCGGGTTCAAGCAGTTCTGTACCTCAGCCTCCCGAGTAGCTGAGATTACAGGCGCCCACCACAACGCCCGGCTAATTTTAGTAGAGACGGGGTTTCACCATCTTGGCCAGGCTGGTCACGAACTCCTGACCTTGTGATCCACCTGCCTTGGCCTCCCAAAGTGCTGGGATTACAGGTGTGAGCCACAGCACCCAGCCACGGCTTTGAGATTTTAAAGGTAGAATTGACAACTGGAGATGGATTGGATGTGGCAGTTGAAGGAAAGGGAAATCAGGAATGACCCTTAGGTTTCTGGCTTGAGCAGCTCAGTGCAATTTATTAAAATAATCACAATTACAGGAAATAGTTCCATAGTCCATGCTATGTGCCAGCCATAGTTCTAAGTGCTTTACATGTAATTTATTTCATTGTTCAATATTATGATTAGATGTTACTATCTTCCTCCATTTTATAGATGAGAAAACCAAAGAAAGGAGCACATAGATGGAGGAAACTGGGAGAAGAATAGCTTTCAAACATGTTAGGCAATGAGAAGTTGATGAAAGTTTTTGAACAGCAGAGAGGTATGAATCAAAGCTCTTAAATACTTTTCTTTTTCTTTTTTTTTTTTTTTTTTTTGAGATGGAGTCTTACTTTATTGCCCAGGCTGGAGTGTAGTGGCGCGATTTCAGCTCACTGCAACCTCCTCCTCTCAGGTTCAAGTAATTCTTCTGCCTCAGCTTCCCTAGTACCTGAGACTACAGGCATGTGCCACCATGCCTGGCTAATTTTTGTATTTTTAGTAGAGTCAGAATTTCACCATGTTGGCCAGGCTGGGCTCAAAGTCCTGGCCTCAGGTGATCCACCTGCCTTGGCCTCCCAAAGTGCTGTGATCACAGGCATGAGCCACCACAGCCAGCCTCTTGAAGATTTTTCTAATGACATCTTTACGAAATCTACCTCTGTCTGCTAGGAGTTGTACCTTGAATGAGTTTTTTTCTCTCTCTCTTTCTTTTTAGAGACGGTCTCACTCTGTCACCCAGGCTGGAGTGCAGTGGCATGATCATGGCTCACTACAGCCTCAAACTCTTGGGCTCAAGTGATCCTCCCACATCAGCCTCCCAAAGTGCTGGGATCATAGGTGTAAACTGCTGCGCCCAACTCTGTAACCAGGTTTTTCTAACCTCCTTCATTCCTTATGATTTAACCCAGCAGTATAGTTATCGATTTGGTGATGAAATTTGGGGAATAGGTCTAGGCTAGAGATAAGAGATTTTGGAGCCATATATGTAAGAAAGATAATTAAACCCATGGTATGCTAAAGGGTTAGTGTAGAGAAAATGTATGAGTATAGAACTAAACTTGAAAAAATTGGCTGAGTTTGGTGGCTCACGCCTATAATCCCAGCATTTGGGGAGGCCAAGGCAGGAGGATCACTTGAGCCCAGGAGTTCCAGACCAGCCTGGGCAAAATGGCAAGACCACCTCTCTACAAAAAAAAAAAAAAAAAAGAAAGAAAATTAGCTAGGCATGGTGACACATGCCCGTAGTCGCAGCTACTTGGGAAGCTAGGTGGGAGGATTGCTTGAGCCTGGGAGGTCAAGGCTGCAGTGAATTGTAATGGCACCACTGCATTCCAGCCTGGGCAATAGTGCAACACCCTGCCTCAAGAAAGAAAAAATCCTTGCCATGCTTTTCCTCAGATACCATCTCTGCTTTCTTTGGTCATACTTTCTTATGAGTTATCTGCAATTCCTGTTTTTATTTCCTCACTTCTAATCCATCCTCAAACATCTGCAGTATGACTTTTGCCTTCATATCTCTACTGATTTCTCAGCAATAACATCAAATACCTCCATGTTGCTAAATCCTGTAGACACTTTTTAGCCCTTCTCCTGTCTATAGCAACTAATATTGTTGATCACTTATTTATGCATTAAGTCAACATATATTAATTTGTGTGTGATGGGGCTAGCCTCACGTGTGCCAGAGTGAACAGATTGGTATAGTCCCTACTTTCATGAAACTCTGAAAACATCCTAAAATATACAATTCTGCTTTTCCTCCTACTCTCTGACTACTCCTTCTCAGTCCTCTTTGCATTCTTGGGTTTATCTGTTTCTGCTCCAAGCACTCACTCTCCACATTCTTCACGAATAATGTTCATGCCCACAGATTGAATTATCATCTGTATGCTCACAGTTCACAAATTTAACTCCAGATCATTCCTTATCTTCAGACACATATAATCAAGTACCTCTTGGATACAGATCTTCACTCTAACCTAACATATAACATGAACTCATCACCTCGCTATCCTTCCCCAAACTTCTGCCATTTATTATATTTTCCTATTTTCAGTGACTAGTACCACCATTCATCCCTTGCCCTAACCTAAAACATAAGCCTTATCAGCCCTAGTGTCAGACTTCCTGGGTTCAAATCTTAATTCTACCTGTGTGTGTGTGTGTGTGTGTGTGTGTGTGTGTGTGACTGCAAGCTCCGCCTTCCAGGTTCACGCCATTCTCCTGCCTCAGCCTCCTGAATAGCTGGGACTATAGGCGCCCGCCACCACGCCTGGCTACTTTTTTTTGTATTTTTAGTAGAGACGGGGTTTCACCATGTTAGCCAGGATGGTCTTGATCTCCTGACCTTGTGATCCGCCCACCTCAGCCTCCCAAAGTGTTGGGATTACAAGCGTGAGCCACCGCGCCCGGCCATCTTAATTCTACCTTTTAACTTCTCTGTATCTCTTAAAATAGAGGAAGTAATAGTACCTACCTGGTTATCAGGTGGTGAGGATGTAAAAATGTACTTAGCAGAAATCATAATAAATATCAAAATCATATTTTGACACGAAATCATAATAAATATCAACAGTTATTTGTTTAAACCACCATCATCGTGTGGCTGGATCATTTCAACAGTTTCCTGAGTGGTCTCCCATTAGATTATGAGCCCGTGATGGTCCCAAAAGGTGAAAAGAAGGGAGATTGGTCCATACTTTCACCCAAAAGTGGAAGAGAATGAAGCTGGAAAAGCTTTCGGATTGATGCTTTATTTTGAAAATAGTATTGGTTCATTTTTCCTTAAAATATATGCATTTTTCAGAGAAAGGAATGGAAAATAAAACAAATATAAAGAAGATAACATTTGTAATCAGCACCCAGAGGGAACCACTAATAGGTATATATACTCCTCTGGATTTAGAGTTTTGTATCTTTTTTTTTTTTTCTTATTTCAAAGCATTTTTCTGTATCATATTTTTCAACAATATGATTTAAAAGGCACATCCCAATTGTAGAAATAAATACATGTTCATTGTAGAACACTTTGAAAAGTACAGAAAAATATTAGGAAGAAAAGTAAAACTCTCACTATCCTGCAATAACCACTTTTAACGTTCTGCTGAATATCCAAGCTTTTTTTTTTTCTTTTGAGATGGATCTGGCTTTGTTACCCAGGCTGGAGTGCAGTGGCGAGATCTTGGCTCACTGCAACCTCCACCTCCTGGGATCAAGCCATTCTCTTGCCTCAGCCTCCCGAGTAGCCGGGATTATAGGCGTGTGCCACCACCCCCAGCTAATTTTTGTTTTTTCAGTGGAGACGGGGTTTCACCACATTGGCCAGGCTGGTCTCAAACTCCCAACATCAGGTGATCCACCCACCTCAGCCTCCTAAAGGGCTGGGATTGCAGGTGTGAGCCACCACGCCTGGCGTATCCTAGCCTTTTTTTTCTACACATATATAGTCATACTGTATACTATATTGTTTGGTGTCCTTTTTTTGCTTAACACTTTATGAATTTTCTGTCATAAAATATTCTATAACATTATGCAGCTATCTGATTTACCGTGTTTGCATTCTCTCACTTTATACCTGGCTTTCTAATTTCCCCTATTCCCCTATTTTAATAACAGAGGAAATAATAATACATGAGTATGTTATACAAAATTTTAATGTACTTCTGATCACTTTTTTAAGAATGAAGTTTTAAAATACTGAAACACTTTTTGACTCACAGAGTTCATGGGCAAAATGTGAGAAAAATCACTTTGCTCTCCATCCTTCCTTACACCCTGAAATTAACCTTAGGGACAGCTAGTTCATTTAACATCATCAATCTTGTTCTCCAGTTCCAGGTCCTGGAATCTAGCTCTTAGTGTCCGAAAGAAACTTACTTTTGTGTAAGCACACCTATTATATACTAGGCACTTTACCTAATTTATCTGGTTTAAGCTTCACATGCCCGAGAGAGATACTATCATTGTCTTCATTTCTTTTTTTTTTTCTCATTGTCTTCATTTCACAGATAAGAAAGTTGATGAGACATTAACTGTCCCAGTCACATTCAGGGTAGGGATTCAAACTCACATCCAATGCCTCCTCAACCTCTTTTACGTGCAGCACTATCCTCTAGCCCCACTGCCCGTATATAGGCCTGGGTTATATCACCATTGTCTGCTCTTGAGCCTGGAAGGAAAATGAGCTGAGGGGTTTTGTTTTTTCAGAAAGGAACAGGATATTTCCTCATCTCTATGTTTACGTTTTTCAGAGAATTTCTGTGCGAGGAAACAAATCCATTGTCAGCTTTTTAAATATATCCCTTCGGAGTAGCCACTTAACATCCTCTGAGGCCCAGATGGGTTAGCTTGCCGGGACCAAAGGAAATCTTTGGGTCTGGAAAGCGACAAGAGATCACCGCCTTTCTAGGTCTCCCGCGCACCCCGATGACGTCACGCGGCGACGTTATCTGACGTCAGAGTTTCCTGCCCACCATCTTTGTCCCTGGCGAAGTGGGTTTTGCGCAGTGGCTTAGACCTAGAAAAGAATCGTGACGGGCAGGAAACCATCACACCACCACCCGGGCTGTGCTCTCCGGCTCCCGCCGCCACCCCCGCCCTCGCCTTCGCCTCCGCCTCCGGTGAGTTCAGGGCGGTTGCCTTTGGGGTATGTCCCTAACTGACGGGGTGGGGGACGGAGAAAAGGGTAACCCCAGGCTGGGTCGGAGACCGGCGGAGGCGAGGAAATCCTAAGAGCGTGACCGTTGATGATGCAGGGAACCGTCGGGTGTGACCATTGAGAGGGAAAAGGTTGGAGAAAGGGTCTCTACCATGATGCCTGTGGTGCGGTGAGGGAATCCTCGGGTGTGGCAGCAGGTAGTTGGGGGCAGGAGGGGAAGATGTGTTTCGGAATTGAGGGTTTAGGAGGACCAGAGGCCAGGGGTGTGGCTGATAGAGCCTGGAGGCCGTGGGGGGAACCTTCTTTCTTCCCCGCTGGGCGTCGTTTACTGAGAGGCTGAGACGTGTCCAGTAAGCGAAAGGGAAAAGGGATTCCCTCAAAGGTTTGCTCATTGATGGGCGAACGTCGTCTCTCCGGTAACTTGAGGGTAAGAGACAACCTCTTCCCTGCTCCGTAATGGAGGAGCATATCGCTAGAATCTTGACCACCTGGGGAAAGAAGAGGCATTCCTGACTCTTGGAGGAAGGAAAGAGTAACTTCCAGAATTGACCCGATGTAAGAGAGGGGGGAAGCAAATGGGGGCAAATCTTAACCCAGCATTTTTTTTTTTTTTTTTTCTGGGTTCTGCAGGAATGGTCTGGTTTGGGAAAGGCTGTAGATTAAGCCGAAAGTAAAGAAACTGGAACTTCCTGTTATTTCCTTATCATTTGAATCCAAATCATTTGTTCATGCTGCTTGTTTTCTATTGGAGGGGTGGGGTGGGGGGGGGACAGGCTTTTATTGAACTCACGCGGATGCTTCATTAAACTTTTGACTTTTATTTTATTTTATTTTTGTATTTTTAGTGACAGGGTGTTACTGTGTAGCCCAGTCTGGTCTCGAACTCCTGGGCCCAAGCGATCCTCCCGCTTCGGCCTCCTAAAGTTTTGTGATTACAGGCGTGAGCCAGCGCGCCCAGCCAAACTTGACTTTTAAGAAGAAAAAATGTTTTGAAAACTGCCAAAGACTTATCATAACCATTGTGGTTTAAAAGAAGGTAAATGCATTAAGCTTAGAAAGGCAGAATGACTAAGAAAGAAGGTGGTCTCAATGAGAATCAATTTAAATGATTAGTTACCTTCCTTGTATACTTCAATTGCTTAGCCTCAGGGTACACTTACAAAGTAGTAATAGAAAGCAGCAGATGAAGGAGGTGCAGCTCTATAAGAAAACCTATTAACATATTCCAGTGATGACTAAGCGTGCTGGTAAGGTGAGAACTGTTTGCAGGTATCTTAGCTGTTGAAACTTTCAAGGAAGCAGAAAGGATGATGTATAATGCAAGCATCCTCACTAAAAGCTGGGTGGTAAAATCAATATAAATCTAATATTCTGACTGTGTATGAAGAAACTCAAGGAAGTCCAGTTCTTTCATTCTTTCTTTCCTTAAAAGATCCATATTTTGAAATACTAACTTTTTAGGCACAGGTTTCAACCAAGCTGAGCAAGGAATATATTAAATAGGTCACGTTCTCCTTTCTCTTGTCCTTTCTTCTAGGCTTAGGTTTTCCGGAGTTTAATGTTATTTTGGTTAAGAATTAGATGTAAAACTTTTGAACTCCTTTGCTTCTGTATAATATTAAGAAGCTACTTTGTAGTCTGTTATGTTTAAATAGAAATCACAGGTGATTTTAGCTTTTGTGTCTCATAATTTCTTATGAGCAAGATAATACCTGATGATGCTATTGTCTTTGCATTATTACTGAATATTTGATTAGAAATGAATTTGGCACCTCTCACCCTTATAATAAAAGATTACTGGAATGACATTTCTGCTTTATAATTTGGTTAACTTTGGCCAGTTTTTCACTATGAGCACTGAGCTTTGTAAAGTCCAACTTTGTGAAAAGAAGGGTTTAGTGACTTAACAAACTAATTTAGCTTCCCAGAGAGCCACTTGAATTAAGACCCTATTAATTTTTTTCTGACCTTATTCTACCCAAGGTATTAATCTTATTTTGCTGCTCAGTTTCTCTTTTGGGGAACTGGAGGGAGGTATAGGAGAGGAGGGACTTTGACAACCTATATTTGGTAGAAACTAGGTTATGTTAAATCTGGATATATAATCCTGTGCAGGGAGGCCTTCTCCGAAATGCAGTGACATCACACTCTGGTCGAGGGCAAGTAAGAGTGATTATGTGCTTTGATTCTGGCAGCTTTGTTGTTTAACAGTGGCCTTAGGCCATACCGTAAATCCTCAGAACAGCCGTGACTTGTCTGGTTTGATCTGGTAGAAAGGTAGTGTGAGTTCAAATTCCATCATGGCTTTGCTTATTTCTCTGGCTCTTCTGAAGGAACGTTTTCTCCCCCATAGGAGCAGCTTGATTTTTGAGGCACTTCAGCAAATACTTGATTTTTTTTTCTTTAGCTCTATTTTGTGTACTTTTTCTGTAACTTCTTTTTTTTTTGAGACGGAGTCTCACTCTTTCGCCCAGGCTGGAGTGCAGCGGCGCGATCTCGGCTCACTGCAAGCTCCGCCTCCTGGGTTCACACCATTCTCCTGTCTCAGCCTCCCGAGTCGCTGGGACTACAGGCGTCCGCCACACGCCCGGCTAATTTTTTGTATTTTTAGTAGAGACGGGGTTTCACCGTGTTAGCCAGGATGGTCTCCATCTCCTGCCCTCGTGATCTGCCCACCTCCCAAAGTGCTGGGATTACAGGCGTGAGCCACCGCGCCCGGCTGTAACTTCTAATGAAGACGTCAGTTTTTGCCATCCTGTATTTTGGAGACTCTGGCTATGTCCATATCTAGCATGTGATTAAGGGTATCTCTCATTATATGAGGTGAGAACTCATTATATGAGAGATACACTTCATCATATATATATGTGATTTTTTTTTTTTGAGGTGAAATTCACGTACCATAAAATTAACCAGGTTAAGGCATACAGTTCAGTGGCATTTGGTACACTGACAGTGTTATGCAACAATCATGTCTTCTGATTTGTTTTTATTTACACTATTTTCATTTTTCTTGGAGTTTCTTTTGGCTTAAGGCAAGAACCAGCTTGGCACCATGTTTCTCTGCCAGTATGGTTAGGGAATATTTTGTTACTATTGTTTACAATAGTGTTGGTTACTAGAGTGATATCCCTTCTCTTTAGAGCAGCAAGGACTCTTAATTTAGAATCTATGTTATAGGCTTCTAAAGATACTTGACCCTCCTGTCTTCCCTGAAATTTTGTGGGTGGGTGCATTATTTTCTAGTTAAGACAAGAACACTTAATGCTCACAGTGAACAGGACAGTAATATATTCCTTGACATTGAAATTGTTAGGGGAGATAATGAAATATGTGAGCTACTGATAAAGGTATGACTTAAGACTTAGGTTAATTTATTGTTTAATAGAATGTAGTGAAAATTCCTGTTAAGAATTTACTCATGCCTGTAATCCCAGCACTTTGGGAGGCTGAGGTGGATGGATAACTTGATGTCAGGAGTTCCAGACCAGCCTGGCTAACAAGGAAAAACCCTGTCTGTACTAAAATACAAAAATTAGCTGGGCGTGGTAGTGGGTGCCTGTAGTCCCAGCTACTCTGAAGGCTAAGGCAGGAGAATCACTTGAACCTGGGAGGCAAAGGTTGCAGTGAGCCCAAATCGAACCACTGCACTGGAGCCTGGGCCACAGTGAGACTTTGTCTCAAAAAACAGAAAAAAGAATTTAATGGGCTGAGCACGGTGATCCCAACATGTAGTCCCAGCTACTCGGGAGGCTGAGGCGGGAGGATCGCTTGAGCCCAAAAGGCAGATGTTGCAGTGAGTCCCAGCTGGGACTACAGGCATGTGCTACCATGTGCGGCTAATTTTTGTATTTTTATCAGAGACGGAGTTTCGCCATGTTCCCCAGAGTGGTCTCGATCTCCTGAGCTCAAGCCATCCGCACGCCTCGTCCTCCCAAAGTGTTGGGATTACAGGCGTGAGCCACCGTGCCTGGCCCAAAAAAATTTAATGTGTGTGTGTATAAGAGGCTTTTCAGAGAAATTGGGTGACAAATTCTAAGGAGGTTTTGTTTTAAAATCTTAAACAAGTTTTAAAGGACATAGCATAGCATAGTAAACATCCTAGACGGATTATAATGGATTTGAGCTATAGTCCTTCTTTGAGGCTCAAGTAATCGTTTCTGTTTACTGGTTTTTCTGTTTGTATATATACATTCATAAATAACTTCAGATTTATTCCAGGTCTTTTATGTGAAGAATTCGTTTCTTCATTTGCCCACTTCACATTTAGTTTACATTATGAATGGACTAAATGATTATAACATTCTTTGAATTTTTGCTAGAAACGCATTTTAAAAACATTGCATAAGGCAAGCTTCAGTATAATTTTTAATTATAACAAGTATTAAAGGAGAAATTTCTATATTCTGTAATGATATTTGTGAGTCCTGGCTCACTTCTTTTAACAAGATCATTCTGTGAATTTCTGGTACAATCTAAAGAGCTATTAGGATCAAGACTATAAATAGTAATTAGCTGGTTGGAAAGATAGCAAATGAGTCTAATTTCCATTAAACTGTATAAGTAGCACGTTTTAGAGATCAGATTTGAACCAGAAGTTTTTCATTATTTTATGTTTATCTGGCTCTTTTTTCTTTTCTTTAATTACATTGATTTGTTTGGTGCTTAGGTCTTTTCTCCTAGATCCATATTTACTATTGTTTGCCAAATATATTATGTCATATTGACCTGATGATAATTAGCAGGTGCCAGGATGTCTTGTCCTGAAGTTGGTGATAAGTATTATTAGTGATGGTGATAAGGAAAAAGATACTCATTTTGAGTACAGAAGGAATATTATTAAAAAATATATGTATATTTATATATTATTTTCCCCTTGAGACAAGGTCTCTGTCGCTGAGGCTGGAGTGCAGTGGTGAGATCATAGCTCCCTGTAGCCTTGATCTCCTAGGCTCAAGCGATCCACACACCTCAGCCTCCCAAGTAGCTGGGACTACAGGTACATGCCACCATGCCTGAGCCACTGCGCCTGGCCCAAATTCCTATTTATTTATTTATTTATTTGGGATGGACTTTTGCTCTGTTGCCCAGGCTGGAGTGCAGTGGCGTGATCTCGGCTTACCGCAACCTCCGCCTCCCAGGTCCAAGCGATTCTCCTGCCTCAGCCTCCCAAGTAGCTGGGATTAAAGGCACGTGCCACCACGCCCAGCTAATTTTTGTATTTTTAGCAGAGACAGGGTTTCACCATGTTGGCCAGGCTGGTCTTGAACTCCTGACCTCAAGTGATCCACCCGGTGGCCTCCCAAAGTGCTGGGATTACAGGCGTGAGCTACTGTGCCTGGCCCCAAAATTTTAATATATTTAAAGAAGTCTGGTACATTGGACAAAGTCTTATAGTTTCTCAAATCAGAAAAAGTAGTCTTATTATTTAGTAAAAATGTGACCAGACTGTGCCGTTTTTGTTAGTAGGGCCATTTGTTATCTGGATTACTTCTTCTGGAAATTGGGATGGAAGAGTTAAGGTTGAGGTTGAGATCCGCGTTCTTTTGTTTCAACACCAGTTTGATTCTCGTGCCTGAACAGATGTCTCAGTCTTTTGCCTTGTTTTTAACTATAAACTAGCATTATTTGGGAATACTCTTGGGCTAAATCTAGACTGTTGGAAGTAAGAAAGCCACTTTTTTTTTAAATCCAAAAATATAGTTAGATACAATGAATAAGATCTAGTATTTGATAGCACAAAAGGGTGACTACAGTCAACAATAATTTACTGGACATTTAAAAATAACTAAAAGAGTATAATTGAATTGTTTATAATACAAAGAAAGGATAAATGCTTGAGGTGATGGATACCCCATTTACCCTAATGTAATTGTTATGCATTGTCTGCCTGTTATCAAAATATCTCATGTACCTATACACACCTACTACATACCCACAAAACTAAAAATTAAAAAAAAATTCCATGCATAAGTCATGGTTGCCTCTCTAGACGTTTGTTGTGAAAGAATATTGTCCTACTAATTTTGAATTTTTTTTTTTCTGAAAGAGATTCTTTTTATTGAAAGTTTCATGTCGTAGATCGGCAAAATTGTTTTTTCTTTTGACCTTACACTGCTTCAGAATATATGCTTTGGAGTGATTCCAGCTTGAGGCAAGGAAGTTACCAGATTTTCCTGAACGGAAAGTAATTGCAGATATATTTATAAAAAGGTCCAGCTTTAGCTCTTGAAAGCTTTGAGGAGTTACTGTGGATAAAATCACAAAGCCATAATAGGTTCATATTTTTACCCAGTTGCATTTGGCCTTTAGATTTTTGCCCCATTAGCTTGAGGAGTTACATTCTTAGTTTTTCTTGAACCATCAACAGTGGTGATAAAGGAAGATGATACTCATTTTTAGAAATTCTTAAATATAAGTGTTCCTAAAATTAATTGGATGTTCTTAAAATTAATTGGATGCCTTGTTGGATATCTATAACCTGAATGAAGGAATTCTTTTCTCTTGCTATAGGTGCACATTAAAGATCCAAAGTCATGACTGACTCCAAGTATTTCACAACCAATAAAAAAGGTAAGTATGAGAATACAATCAAATCTTTGGAAATTTTCAAAAGTTGTAGTGTAAGATTGCCCCAAGCAGAATGTTGCTGACCTCTTCCTTCAGACATACATGTAATTGACAATCTCACTGGACATCTACTACTTGTACAGATGAATGTATTCAAGTAAGTTATTAAAGAGTAGGTTTTAAAAGAGAGGGCTGTGATGCACATTATTATGACTTGAAGGTTCTGTTTAGTGAAAGAGGCTCCTCTTTGCTGTTTGAGATGATCCATTGGAGATTGGTTAAGTGTGAGGAGGACAAAAGAAGCAGCGTACTTTTTCCCTTTTATTAAATAATTTTTACTTGGAAATAAACATTTTATAACAAAGAATACAATTAAAGCAATACAGATATGTATGTAAAAGGTAAAAATGAAAGTTCTCCCTTCCTATTCCTATTCCCAAGGGAACTTGGTGTATATCCTCAAGTCTTTTTCTCTGCATATAAGTGCATATATTAATACATATGATTTAAAATTTTTTTATCTTTAATGAAAAAGCAATCTTGCAAAACAATGAATAGAAATGGGTTATTTTCATATCCGTCCGTATACATCTACCTTGTTCTTCGTCTAGATGTGTATTTAAAATGGGGAATCTCTAGAGCCATCTATGGTTTTTAGGTCATAGACTGAATTACTTGAGGGACTTTGCACTTATTAGTCTCATCATCTTTGTTATCAGTAATATAATGCTTGTTTTTACATATGAGTTTGGGTCTAGGAACAAAAGATTCTTCTGGGGAAAGTCCAACCTTTCATCTTTTGTAAAATTGTTCCTAAATAAAATAGATCATTTCTAGAAATGTGGAGGGTCTTCCCATCAAAGACAAACATTTTAGCCCATCTCAGCTTATTGTGCCTGTAGCTTAGCTTGCTTTATTTGTTGCTTAGGATCAGAATTCTGTGCTTTTGTGTTCAGGAGTCCTTATATTTACCAAAGTATTCCAGACATGACACCAACTACCATTCTTCTTTTTCTCTTGTTGCAGTGACTTGCTTAATTATGTCAGTTTGTTGTCTGTAGCTTTCAATCTTGGCAACACATTAGAATTGCTCAGGCAGGGAACTTTGAAATAATACTGATGCCTGGGTCTCAACCTCAGCCTGATTTCAGTTGTCCTGGATATGGTCTGGGTGTGAGGATTTTAAAGGTTCTCCAGGTGGCCAGGCATGGTGGCTCATGCCTGTAATCCCAGCACGTTGGGAGGCCGAGACGGGAGGATTTTTTGAGTGCGGGAGTTTGAGACCAGCCTGGGCAACATGGTAAGACCCTATCTCTATGAAAAAAAACTAAAAAATTAGCCCTGTATGGTGGTGCACACCTGTAGTCCCAGCTATTTGGGAGGCTGAGGTGGGAGGATCACTTGAGCTCAGGAGGTTGAGGCTGCAGTGAGCCGTGATTGTGCCGCTGTACCCCGGCCTGGGCAACAGAGAGAGACCCTGTCTCAAAAGAAAAAAATTAAAAAGAAAGCTCCCCAGATTATTTTAATGTGCAGCCATGATTGAGAACTACTGCTAGCTGCTAACAGTGCTTGGTAGGTTTGATTGGGGGGAGGAGGAGGGAGAAAAGATAGGAATTTAATAAAGTTGTAGAATATATGACTTTGCCTCTTTTAGTACCCCTCTTTGGTCCTGCCCAACTTTTTCCTCCTTATTTTTATTACTTACACCTCACAAAAGCCATTAGCCACTTGTCATTCATTCTCAGCTTTTTCTGATTTTCTTTTGGAAATATGTTTATTTCTTCTGTTAGCGTTTTGTGTGCTTTGATGAACAAAATGTCTATAATTATATAAAGGGATATAATTACAATTAAATAGTTATAATTTTAAAACTCTCCTAACTCTTCAAACCTACTCTTGAAAAGGGTCCTGGTGACCTTTTTTTAATTCAGGCATTTGTAAAAGTTTGAGACTGCTGATTGAATCACTGCTAATAAACATCATACTTAAAAAAATTGATAGATTGTGTTCCCTGTACTTCCTGCAACACCCACCAGAACTGCCACTGAAACATATTCTTTAAATTTATGCTTTTGGAATTGGAATAATTTCTGTTACATCCTGCTTTGATTCTATAACACCTGCTGCTGTTTACAATTCAGACTTTCTGAAACCCCGCGGTTTGTCCTTCACTGTTCCCAGAAGTGAATGAGAGGAACTCTAAGAGCTGAATTTGGCAGGATGGGACATGGTGAAGAGTCCTATGAAGAATGACTCTTTAAAGGGCCCAGCTTTTCTTGCTATGCTACTTTTGTAGCTGTTTATTAAATAGAAATTTTGGAACAATTTTTTTGCCTTATTGGCCATGGATATTGAAACGAAAAAGTGCTCTACTTCTGTGTCTTACTAATTTCATCCTTTCCACATAAGGGTTTCAGGCAAATCACGTAGTGTTCTGTCCCCACTATTTGTTTCTTTTTTTTTTTTGGAGGAGGGGAGGTCAGGTTTTAATGTCCCAGTCCTCGGGCGCCGTCATCCAGCGCCTGCCAGGCCCGGCGGCCATGTCACTCACTCGGGTGGCGGCCGGCCTGCCTCATCAGGGCCTTCCGCGGAGGCCGCCCCGTCGCCCTCGAGCACCAGCTCCACGTCCAGCTCCAGCTGCCCCATGTAGAAGCCCACGGCGCACACCCAGAGCGGGCTGGCGGCGAGTACAGCGCCCGCAGCTGCGCCCCCTAGCGTCAGCTGCATGGGCCCCCGCAGCGCTGCCAGGCCCACCACGTACGAGGCGCTGCCCCACACCGCACACAGGCCTCCCAGCAGGAAGAAGCCATATGCTGCTTCGCGATCCATGTCACTCTGCATGAAGGAGATAACCCCCGATGCCCGATGCCAGGAGGCCATTGTGGAAGCAGGAGAAGAAAGCTGTCTCGTGCGCCTTTCGGAGGAGCCTGGCGCCTGCACGGTCCAGCTCGGACACAGGTGGCGGCGAAGCCTCGTTGCGGGGGCCGTGGCCGGGGGCGAAGGACCCCTGGGCGCCCCCGCTGCGGGGCCACTGAGGCGGCAGTAGCGACCTCCGGAAGCGGAGACTGTCCCCACTGTTTCTGTGCTGGTAAATGAGATCTGGTTGAAAGGAACGACAGGAACAGTCTTGACGGTGGAGGAAGGTCTTTTGAGGCAATATGGTAGATGAGCTGGAGGATGTAGATGGAAAGTTGAAGTGGGAGTAGTCAACCTCTTTTTCATGGACTTAGTGTTTTTTTTCCGTTTCTTTTAAACAATATTAGGGTTGTTACTTTCTTTTTTATTTTGGTTCCGGCTTCTTGCAGATAGATGAGCCTGGAGACCAGGCCTTAAAATAGTGGTTACAGTCCCTGACAGTTTACAGTGCGGAGCCTAAGCAGTCATTCAAGATTGTACCTTTGGAAATGACTCCATTGTGTACCATTCTTGGTTTCAAGATTATTCTTGTTTGATTGAATAGGAAGGGCCTTAAAGCCCACTGATTTATTAAAGTACTGATTAAAATAGTGATTCTCAACATTGGGTGTGCGTTAGAGTCACTTGGTGGAGCTCCTAAAGGTATAAATATGAGTTCTCTTTGACATTATGATTTATTTGGCCCAGAGTGGAGCCTGCACTTTGTTATATTTAGTATTTCTCAGGTAATATTAGTGTGTGGCCAGGGCTGAGAACCTTTGAATTCAAGAGTTAGGAGACGCAGTGCTAAGCCCAACTTTGTCACTCACTCTGTGAACTTTGAGCCTCATTTCTTAATCTGTAAAGCCGAGCGTGGGTAAATGAGATAATACGTGCCTGCTCCCTACCTACATTTATGTTCTTCTCCAGACTTTAACATTCTGATGGAAGATCATCCTTTGTATATACTGTTCTCTCCCCACTGTAGCTAGATATAATGAGATTTGGTTTTTCCTACTCTTGTGGTTCTTGAAGATCTGGATTGCACCTTCCTCTCTGGCCATAATTTAAAAGATTTTTAAAACTTACTGATGTCTTCCTTATCAGTGAGTCAGGTAATATTCTAGGGCTTTGAATTTTATATATTCTATAATTTTAAAATCTTATTTTAGTTGCTGCCCTGCTATCCTGGTATTGGTTATTACATAGTGCAGTATTCTGCTCTAAATCTGTGGTCCTGGGACCTCACCAGTTTGCTCTTATCTCTTGCAGGAGAAATATTTGAACTAAAAGCTGAACTCAACAATGAAAAGAAAGAAAAGAGAAAGGAGGCTGTGAAGAAAGTGATTGCTGCTATGACCGTGGGGAAGGATGTTAGGTAAGAGTAATCACCCTTGCCATTGATCACTTCAGAGGTCCATACCCCATCTTATGGCCTTTACTGCTTTTCCTTTAAAACTATCATAATCATAGAACCTCTAAGAATGGGTTTGTCCCACTAAAAACATCATTAGGAAGTGCAGTTGCCTTTGTATTAATGCTCTACTTTTTGTTTGTTTGTTTGTTTTGGGATGTGTGTGTGTTTGTGTTAGAACAGTGAAACGAGTTTGATTTCATTGCATTCAGATCTAGCATAACAACTTCTGAGAGCTGGCACAGTTACAAATTTTTTTGCTGAGGTAGTTTTAGAAGATGATAAAAATACACTGAGAGCATAAGTTCCCATGATCTTTAATTGGCTCAAGCCACTGCCCTCAGCTTTACAACTGTACATTCAATTGCTGAATTCAAGGTGAAAATCAATGTTAACCAAATCCATGTAGTCTTATTTTTTATTTCTGTAATTAAGACCATTTGGAAATAAGTAAGGATTATATGCAGGCCCCTAAGGATTATCCTAAGACCCTTTCAGGGGGTCCGTAAGCTGTTTTCATAATAATACTTAGATGTTACTTGCCTTTTTCACTATTTGGATGTTTACAGTGATGGTGCAAAGCAGTGGTGGGTAAAACTGCTGGTGCCTCAGCATGAATGAAGGCAGTGGTGCCAACCATAATGGTAGTCATTGTATTCCTTACCACCATGTGCTAAAAAAGAGCAGTTTCACTTAGGAATGTCCTTCATGAGCAGTAAAAATTTGTTTTATTAAAACTTGAACCTTTTTAATATTGTGTTTGATGAAATAGGAATTACCCATAAATCTCTTCTGCTGCATAGCAGTGTAATGGTCGACTTGAGAAAAAGCTCTTGTGCAGTTGTTTGAACTGCAAACACCATTTTTATGTGAAAGAATGATTGACAAACTATATTTAATCAGACTTTGGTATTTGGGAGATATTTTATCAAAAATGAACAAAGTGAACCTGTCACTTCAAGGGAAAAAAATTGACAATAGATATGTTTCAGGTTTTAAAGTAAAAAATTAGAATTTTGGAAAACCTGTATCTCCTATCATAAGCTTGACAGCTTCCTAATGCTTAAAGACTTTTCTGAGGAGATTGGTGGTGAAATTAATGATTGTGATTATTTGCTGTTTTATAATGAAATGTGTCAGCATAGCTCAGTGAACCAATATTTTTCCAAATGACCAGAGCATATGTATATCACAAAATTATGCATGGATAAAAGATTTATTCAAAATAAAGTGTGGAGGCCAGGCGTAGTGGCTCACGGTTGTGATCCCAGTATTTTGGGAGGCCGAGGCAGGCGGATCACTTGAGGGCAGGAGTTCGAGACTAGGCTGGCCAACATGGTGAAATTCTGTCTCTACTAAAAAAAATACAAAAAAATTAGCCGGGCATGGTGGCATGTGCGTGTAATCCCAGCTACTCTAGAGGCTGAGGCAGTAGAATTGCTTGAACACAGGAGGCGGAGGTTGCAGTGAGCCAGGATTGCGCCACTGCACTCCAGCCTGGACAAGAGAGTAAGACTCTGTCTCAAAAAACAAAAAACGAAAAAACAAAATAGTATGTAAATGAATGGATTTTAATACAATCAAGTACAAAAAGTTTATTGATATGGTTTCAGATTCTATATTGCAACTAACTTTTAAGAAACTACAATGTGTGGACTCAGAAAGAGGAAAACAACCATTTGTCTAGTTTATTTATCATTATTTTTTTTGAGACAGGGTCTTACTCTGTCACCCATACTGGAGTGTAGTGACGCTATCTTGGCTCACTGCAACCTCCGCCTCTCAGGCTCAAGCGATTCTCCTGCCTCAGCCACCCAAGTAGCTGGGATTACAGGCGTGCACCACTACCACCCAGCTAATTTTTGTATTTTTAGTAGAGATGGGGTTTCACCATGTTGGCCAGGCTGGTCTCGAACTCCTGACCTCAAATGATCTACCTGCCTTGGCCTCACAAAACTGCTGGGATTACAGGCATGAGCCACTGTGCCCGGGCTGTCTAGTTTTAGTGTAACATCAAGAATTTCTAGTTATAACAAAAAAAATAGAAAATAAGGAATATCTAGTTATATGAAAAAGCTATTAAAATATTATTTCCTTTTCCAAGTTATATACATGTATGAAGCTGGATTTTCTTCTTATATTTCAAAACAACATTCTACAAAAGGTTGAATGCAGGAACATATGAGAATCCAGCTGTTTTTATTTAAAGTAGATATTAAAGAGAGTTGCAAAAAGAAAAGCAGCGTCACCATCTCATTAATTTAAAAACAGTACATTTTACCTTTAAAATGTTATGAAATGGGTTTATTCTTATTTTAATGGATTAACTTTTTAAAAATTTCTCAATTTTAATTCCTGACATGGTAAAATATCAATAGGTGTATAACCCACATGAACAAAAACTCTTTGGGATCTCAGTAATTTTTAAGAGTATGAAGGGATCCCGAGACCAAAAAGGTGAGGGCTGCTTCCTTAACCAGACGGGGAACCCAGATAGAAATGGCAGCATAGGGAATGACTCTGTATCTTCTCTTGCTCCAGGTGCTGCTCTTCTGAGGTGAATTTTTGTTATTTTTCTTTTGTTTGTTAGCACATAAAGCACATTTGGTTTTTAAATTGCTGTCCTGTGACCATGTATCTAAGGAGTTGGCAAACTTTTTTGTAAAGGACAGAATAGTAAGTACATCAGGCTGGCATAGTAAGTACTCTTTGCTTAGCAGGCAAAGAGGCAAAATTGAGTTTGTTAGGTAGGTACTTACATAACAAGAGAGAAGACAAATTTCCAAAAATTTTTTATTGAGGATATTCAAAATAAAATAATAGTTAAGTATAGTGTTTTGTACCACAGGTCTACTATTAAGTGGGATTCTTTTTGGAGGATGATAACATTTTGCTTAATTAGGATTCATAGTATTTTTCATCATCAGATTTGTTTTATTTATTTATTGTTTTGAAATGGAGTCTTGCTCCATCGCTCAGGCTGGAGTGCAGTGGCGCAATCTCGGCCCACTGCAGCCTCTGCCTCCCGGGTTCAAGGGATTCTCCTGCCTCAGCCTCCTGAGTAGCTGGTACTGTATATGTGCCTGCCATCACTCCTGGCTGACGCCGAGTGATCTGCCTGCCTTGGCCTCCCGAAGTGTTGGGATTACAGGCATGAGCCACCATGCCCGGCCAAGATTCATATAGATGAACACTTAGTTCATCTATAAAAACCACTTTTAGCTCATGGATTGTACAAAAATCCAGCATTGGGCTAGATTTAACCCACAGGCGGTAGTTGCCTATCTGTGATCTGTCTAGTCACTGAAGGGCTGTTTTTGCCAAAGAATAAATCTGGATTGAAAGCATTAGTACAAACGAATTGGTAAAAATTGTCATAACTTTTTTTTTTTTTTTTTTTTTGAGACGAAGTTTTGCTCTTGTTGCCCAGGCTGCAGTGCAATGGCGTGATCTTGGCTCACTGCAACCTCCGCCTCCCGGGTTCAAGCGATTATCCTGCCTCTGTCTCCCGAGTAGCTGGGATTACAGGCATGCGCTACCATGCCCAGCTAATTTTGTATTTTTAGTAGAGATGGGGTTTCTCCATGTTGGTCAGGCTGGTCTCAAACTCCTGAAAAATTGTCATAACTCTACAGGGGCTGTTGTGGTTTTGCCAAGCTTATTTCTGTATCCTGCAGAAAAGTTAAAACTCTTGATTTTTTTTTTATATGCTTGCTATTGCTGATACTCTATTATATACTTAGCACTATACCACTTATCATTATTCAAACAAAAGGGTATTGGATGTCTGTTTGCCTTCATGACTTTTACTGTCTAGTTGATGAAACCCAAAACTTGAAAAATTAGGGAAAAATAAAATATATTTACATAATTAGGCACTAAAGTGTATATTTTAAAGTCAATACGAGTTCTACCAAAGAGAGATACAGGTTAACAGGAATAGTTGAAGAACCCTTCTTGGAGATGAAATATGAGCTGTGCCTAGAAAGATAGTGCAAAGAAGTAAAATGGAGATTAGCTATTTGTAGATTGTGATATTTCAGCCTTCCCTGCAATTAACCTCAAGTGCAGCACTGTCCAGTAGAAATACAGTGTGAACCACATATGTAATTTTAAATTTTCTAATAGCCATTTTGAAAAAATGAAAAGAAACAGATGAATTAATTTTAGTAATACATTTTATTTGACCCAGTATATCTAAAATATCCTTTCAGCATGTAATCAATATAAAAATTATTAATGAGATATTTTACATTATATTTTTCATGCTAAGTCTTCAAAATCCAGTGTGTGTTTTACATTTACGTCACATCTCAGTTCACACTCGCCACATTGTGTTTAGTAGTCACATGTGACTAGTGGCCACCATATTGGAAAGTTCAGGTTTCTAGTTTATAGGTTGGCACTTAACACTTTTTACTTCTTGCTTGGTCTTTGGCTATTAAGTCTTCTTGACCTCGTGTAGATTGCTAGAATTAAACTATTTAGGATCTTGAATTTATTATTGGTTAATGTTTAACATTCACTGGTTATCGTTGTTTTGTGCATGAGCTAGTCTAGGAAATAGAAAACACATTTTTGGAGAGTGTTTACTAAATATCTACAGGTGCATGAAACTACTGTAGGTACCATGCATACAAGTGAAACACATAGTTTGCTTTCTAGGACAGAAGTTACTGGTTCACTGGAGATATGGTGGATTCTTTGACCTGAGTCCAGCTTCCTTTCTGTGAATAATTTCTACTTCTGTACCCTTTTGTGTATATAGGACCATTGTATATACCATGTGACCAGCTATTTCATTCCCTTTTTTCCCCTTACTTCCTTGTGGAAATATACCTACATTTGTTTTTTCTTTCTTCTATGCTAGTAGCAAGATGTTTAGCAGTATTAAAAATTTATAAGGTACTTTGATAAAGCATTGTGGGGAAGATTAATTGCTAACTTCCCATAAAGTTACAGTTATCCTATATTTTAAAGATACAGCTTACACTTTAGAATCTGACAAGCTCAACCCTTCCAAGCTAATGATGCTCCTTTAAATTTATTTCCTGTGGCTTATAGGAGAATGGTAAATCATGAAATAACTAGAACTTAGGAAAGGTATAAACTCCTTTTATATTTGATTACTCTCAAATTTTCATTTGTCTGAATATGTAATGTTAAAAAAATAATTTCACTAAAAGGGAATCAGGACATCTTGGAGGATGACTGATTCTAGGTCTGGAATTAGAAATGTACAAAATGAGCCTGGATGGAACATCTTGTCATAAAGGAAAGTATGGAAAATACCAGGTCATATCACAAGGATTCAGGAGCTAAGTTCTTACTGGTCAAGAATGGAAGAATATGAACATTAAAAAGTGTAACTGAAGTGCTTTGAAACTGTAGTAGATTGATATGAAGAATTATTGTTCCTTTTGCCCTGTCGCACTCCTAAAAGCAAGATGATTCACCAGCAGCTCTACTGGAGCCACCCGTGAAAAGTCAGCCAGGGTTCTTGCTATTGTGTCTGCTGAAACTGGGCACAGTCTGATCTGGAAATTCGGCCTCGTTATATGCCACCAGTGTTTCCATCATACGTGAAGGATATAGATTTCATTAAGTTGGACTAAGTGGTCTTCCATGAATGGATTATCTAAGGCACCCACCCAATGAGAGAAACCATGTTACCTTTTTGTACATAAAATAAATATTTTAAAATAATTATTGTTATTTTTTATTTTATTTTTTATTTTTACTTTTGAGATGGGGTCTCGTTCTGTTCCTCAGGCTGGAGTGCAGTGGCATGTTCGTGGCTCACTGCAGCCACTGCATCCCAGGCTCAAGTGATCCTCCCACCTCAGCTTCCTGAGTAGCTGGGACCACAGGCGCACACCACCATGCCTGGCTAATTTTTAAAATTATTAATAGAGACGAGGTCTCACTATGTTGCCCAGGCTGGTCTCACACTCCTAGGCTCAAGCAGTCCTCCCACCACGGCCTCCCAAAGTGCTTGGATTACAGATGTGAGCCACTGGGCCTGGCTTTTTTGTTTTTGTTTTTGTTTTTTTTTTGGATGTAATAAAGGTAGTGGAAAAAAAAAAAGACACTTGCCTGGGCGTGGTGGCTCACATCTGTAATCCCAGCACTTTGGGAGGCCAAGGCAGGTGGATCACCTGAGGTCAGGAGTTCGGGACTAGCCTGGCTAACATGGTGAAACCCCATCTCTGCTAAAAATACAAAAATTAGCCGGGAGTGGTGGTGCACGCCTGTAATCTCAGCTACTCGGGAGGCTGACACATTAGAATTGCTTGAACCAGGGAAGCGGTGGTTGCAGGAAGCAAAGATTGTGCCACTGAACTCCAGCCTGGGCGACAGAGTGAGACTCTGTCTCAAAAAGAAAAAAAAGGATTCTTAAGATACACATTAAAATATTATAGGTGAAGCTGGGCACAGTGGCTTATGCATGTAATCCCAGCACTGGGATTAACATTTTTCATAATAAAAAGCTTTTTCTAAAACTATATAGAGACCTTGTTGAGAACAGCACTACAATTTTTTTCTTGTTTTTTTTGGATGGGGACAAGGTCTCACTCTGTCATCCAGGCTAGAGTGCAGTGATGTGATCATGGCTCACTGCAGTCTCGACCTCCTGCTTCAGCCTCCTGAGTAGCTAAGACTACAGGTGTGCACCACCAAACCTAGCTTTTTAAAAAAAATTTTTGTAGAGAGGATCTCGCCATGTTGTCCAGGCTGGCCTTGAACACCTGGTCTCAAGTGATCCTTACACCCCAGCCTCCCAAAGTTCTGGGATTACATACATGAGTCACCATGTCTGGCCTACAGTTTCTTTTCTTCTCTTTTCTTTTTTTTTTTTTCTTTTTTTTTGAGACACAGGAGTCTCGCTCTTGTTGCCCAGGCTGGAGTGCAATGGTGTGATCTCAGCTCACCGCAAACTCTGCCTCCCAGGTTCAAGTGATTCTCCTGTCTCAGCCTCCTGAGTAGCTGGGATTACAGGCATGCACCACCATGCCTGGCTAATTTTTTGTATTTTTAGTAGAGACGGGGTTTCTCCATGTTGGTTAGGCTAGTCTCAAACTCCCAACCTCAGGTGATCCGCCTGCCTTGGCCTCCCAGAGTGCTGGGATTATAGCCGTGAGCCACCGTGCCCAGCCAGTTTCTTTAGTAATTCATTTCTGTGACAGTTACCACTGTGGGGACATTTGTTCTTGCATCTAATCACTGTTAGTTAAGGCTGCTCATGTTCTGTCCAACAGCTTGGCACCAACACCTGCTTACTTTCCTTTTCTCTTTTACCCTCTCTTCTCAGTTCTCTCTTTCCAGACGTAGTGAACTGTATGCAGACTGACAATCTGGAACTAAAGAAGCTTGTGTATCTCTACTTGATGAACTATGCCAAGAGTCAGCCAGACATGGCCATCATGGCTGTAAACAGCTTTGTGAAGGTAACTTTTCCCAAGGCCTCAATAACAGAGTCTGAATTGCAAATAAGTAATCTCTGTTCACAAGGAAGGAGTGTAGGGAAGTGTTGGCAATGACTAGGAATGTTCATGTTTTAAGCATTCTGTATACCAGTGCGTGTCATCCAGGGAAATTCAAACCATGTGCTGAGCTTTCTGTTAGTGGGGCTTGGTGCATCCTTGCCAGATGGGTAGAAGAAAACCTGGTGAAACATCACTGTTTTACCTTCTGAGGCTGACAAAGGTGGGCATATCATTGTACTATCAGTAATTGGGGGCTTTACCTATTTTATCTTTGTAGAAATTATGCTTATGAGTCAGCGGTAGTGGAGACTGCCGGAGTTTCTACTTTTGTTTCATTTAATACGTCTTACATCATTTGATTAATTTTTTTTTTTTTTTTTTTTTTTGATACAGAGTCTCACTCTGTCACCGAGGCTGGAGTGCAGTGGCACGATCTTGGCTCACTGCAACCTCTGCCTCCCAGGTTCAAGTGATTCTCCTGCCTCAGTCTCCCAAGTAGCTGGGATTGCAGGTGACCATCACCATGCCCAGCTTATTTTTGTATTTTTAGTAGAGACAGGGTTTCACCATGTTGGTCAGGCTGATCTCGTACTCCTAACTTCAAGTGATCCACCCACCTCAGCCTCACAAAGTGCTGGAGTTATGGACACAAGCCACCACTCCCGGCCTGATTAATTTTTTTTAATGGAAAATTTTAAACATATTCAAGAAAAAGGACTAGTATAATAAATTCCTAAATATCCATCTTGCAGTTTTAACAGTTACCAACACATAACCACTTTTGTTTATAATCCTCATACGTATTTCCTGACCTCCAACCCCCTCTCCTGCTGGATAATTTTAAAGAAATCCTAAACATCATATATTAAATAGTTTTGTCCTTATATTTGTCAAGATAAGATCTTTTATTTAAACATAACCACGATATCATCATGTCTTTAAAAATGGACAAAAAATTTTCTTATTATCGAATATCCAGTCAAATCTTTCCTATCATAGATTTAAATAAAATAATAATGGGATCATTCCCATTAATTTTTTTTTTTTTTTTTTCTGTGACAGAATTTCACTCTTGTTGCCTAGGCTGGAGTGCAATGGCGCAATCTCAGCTCACCACAACCTCCGCCTCCCGGGCTCAAGTGATTTTCCTGCCTCATCCTCCCTAGTAGCTGGGATTACAGGCATGCGCCACCACACCTGGCTAATTTTGTATTTTTAGTAGAGATGGGGTTTCACCATATTGGCCAGGCTGGTCTCGAACTCCTGACCTCAGGTGATCCACCCACCTTGGCCTCTCAAAATGCTGGGATTACAGGCGTGAGCCACCGTATCCAGCCTAATATTTTTTTAATAGTTGTTTTTTCTCTGTTTGGAACTTAGTGTACATTAAAAAAAAAACAGACAGCATTTCTAAAATTAGCTTCTGTTTAAAATGTTTTGAAAAATAAGCAATATGCTTTCTTCTTTCTCATGAATTTTTGTTCTTTTCCTGTGTTTAGCTACATTATAGAGTCAGAACATAACAGTTTGTTCTCCGTGACTGGTGGTTCATAGATGGAATATATCATTGGGAAGAATTTAGTTTACATTTTTTGGAAGTTAGAGTTGTGCATAGATTTACATGGGCTTAAAGACATTTTTTAGTGTAAGGAAGTTTAAAAGAGTGTTCTTTCTCCATATTCTATTTACTATATTTGGAAGCACTTGCTAGTAAAAGAGAACGTGTTAGCCAAGAGCTCAGAGGGCCTTCTCTGCTGCTTAACTCCAGGTACTTATTTCAAGCCCAGACCAGCTCCTGTGCTCCCCTTTGTTTTCTTGGCTGCAGGCCACAGAAATCTAGCTCTCTTTTCTCTCTATTTGATGTTTAGGAACTCACTGTGGAGTAGGGCACGGTCTTTACAGTTCCTCTTTTTTTTTTTTTCCTGTGCCGGAATACAAGCCCAAAAGCTTTTCCTGTTTTTAGGGTAGATCCTAATGGCTGTGGGATGGTACGAACTCCCTAAGCCTCTGCCTGGCACTGGAATGAATCCTGCTGAGCTGTTTCTCATTTTGTATTTAAAACAGTTAAATGATTTCTTCACCTAAACTCTTAAATAGGGCAGCTAAGATTTGTACTTAGGAAAGGAATAGCATGGAAGATTGGAGCTCATGTAGAATGTATCTGGAAGCTTAAATTAATGAGGTAATTCTTTTGCAGCTTACATAAACTGGACTGTTTACCTTTAGCCACCATGTATAGTTACAGTTGTTGGTGATTGTTTTCTGCAGGACTGTGAAGATCCTAATCCTTTGATTCGAGCCTTGGCAGTCAGAACCATGGGGTGCATCCGGGTAGATAAAATTACAGAATATCTCTGTGAGCCGCTCCGCAAGTGCTTGAAGGATGAGGATCCCTATGTTCGGAAAACAGCAGCAGTCTGTGTGGCAAAACTCCATGATATCAATGCCCAAATGGTGGAAGATCAGGGATTTCTGGATTCTCTACGGGATCTCATAGCAGATTCAAATCCAATGGTAATAAGCTTCTGCTTTTATAAAGAGAGCAGTATTTAAAATGAGTCCCTTGTTAAAGCGTGTTTAATATGAACCTTGTCTTTGGAATACTGGGTTATAGGGTAGCTATGGGAAGCATGACTTAGTGTGTCTCACAGATCGTATATTTCATATCCTAGGTGTTTTTTAGGTGAGAACCAAGTACTAAAATGCAGGGATCTTAAAGCAAATCTTTGTATTGTACTTATGCT
This sequence comes from Pongo pygmaeus, assembly GCF_028885625.2. NCBI lineage: Eukaryota > Metazoa > Chordata > Mammalia > Primates > Hominidae > Pongo > Pongo pygmaeus. Next base: position 51,565,460 of record NC_072392.2, read on the forward strand.
CATATTTGCCCATATTGCCCATGATGAAAACTTTCATCATTTTCTTTAGGAGGTTTGGCCTTAAATTTATATATATTTAAGATTATTTTCTTCAGATCAGTATTTGTGGTATTTTCTGGTGGTGTGGGACTAGAAACTGAATGAAAATGATCTTTATTACCTAATTATTATCATGCATTTCTCTGTAGGGGAATTTCTAGGACAAGATTATTTTTAGCCAACTTGGTTATGTTCTAAATGTTTAGCAGCCAGAATGTAGCTTAACACCTTAAAGTTTTGGGACCTTTTCCTTATTGACATTTTAAACTTTGCTTATATAATGAACAAGGTCAAGTCCCAAGTGATATGTTTGACTCCAGTAATAACTAAAGCTCATTTGAATTGGGTACTAATTGAATATATTGGATGGGTCATTAAATATTGTTGCCAAGAAGATGGAGGAAAATAGCCACTTTCTTTAAAGTGCTACCTTTTTGGTTTAATGCAATGTTTACTGAAAGGTGCATAACACTAAGAGTTAATCAGTGGATAACCTTTGACTATTCCCTTTTAAAAATTATTTATCTATCTATTTATTTATTTTTTACAGACAGGATCTTGCTCTGTGGCCAAGCTGGAGTGCAGTGGTGCAGTCGTAGCTCCCTGTAACTTTGAGCTCCTGGGTTCAAGCACTCCTTCCACCTCAGCCTCCTGAGTAGCTAGGACTGCAGGCACATGCCACCACATCCAGCTAATTTTTTTTTTTTTTTTGAGACAGAGTCTTGCCTTGTCGCCCAGGCTGGAGTGCAGTGGCGTGATCTCAGCTCACTGCAAGCTCCGCCTTCCAGGTTCATGCCATTCTCCTGCCTCAGCCTTTTGAGTAGCTGGAACTACAGGCGTCTGCCCCCACGCCTGGCTAATTTTTTGTATTTTTTAGTAGAGACGGGGTTTCACCGTGTTAGCCAGGATGGTCTCGATCTCCTGACCTCGTGATCCACCTGACATGGCCTCCCAAAGTGCTGGGATTACATGTGTGAGCCACCGCACCCGGCCTTATTTTTTATATTTTTTGTGGAGATGGGGTCTTGCTATGTTGCCCAGGTTGGTCATGAATTCCTGGCCTCGAGCAATCCTCCCACCTTGGCCTTCCTCAGTGAATTACTGTGCTTGGCCTGAATATTTTCTTAGTGAACTTTAAATGGAGAATTGGAATTTGTCTGGGCATATATACTGTCTCTCATTTGTAAATTACCTGTTCACATCTCTGCTTTGACATTTTGTTTGGTTCATTTTATTTTACAGGTAGCCTTGGCTTCTGTTTATTATCCTTCAAGATTTCTATTAAATCCACAGGATGAAGCAAGTCATAATTTTTTAAGGTTTTTATGGTACTGACTACCATTAGAAATCTTTCAACCTAGGCATAAGGATGGGCGTTGGTGTGGATGTGGAAGTGCAGATGCTTTAACCATGACTTCTGACAGAGTATCACCACCAGTACTAGAAGAGTCAACCCTGCCTTTTATTTCCCCTAAGTAACACCATATGGTACCTTTTTTTTTTTTTTTTGAGATGGAGTGTCACTCTGTCGCCCAATCTGGAGTGCAGTGGCATGATCTCGGCTCACTGCAACCTCTACCTTCTGGGTTCAAGCAATTCTCCTCCAGCCTCAGCCTCCCGAGTAACTGGGATTACAGGCGCCCACTACCATGCCCGGCTAATTTTTGTGTTTTTAGTAGAGACGACGTTGCACCATGTTGGCCAGGCTGGTCTCAAACTCTTGACTCAGGTGATGCACCTGCCTTGACCTCCCAAAATGCTGGGATTACAGGCGTGAGCCATCACACCCAGCCCCCTTTTTAAAAATTACATAAAGAAATTAGTTGGCTAGGCATGTTGGCTCATGCCTATAATCCTAGCTTTTTGGGAGGCTGAGGCAGAAGGATCACTTGAAGCCAAGAGTTTGAGACCAGCCTGGGCAACAAAGTGAGACCCTGTCTCTACAAAAATTTTTTTAAAAAATTCATTGGGGCCGGGCGCAGTAGCTCATGCCTGTAATCCCAGCACTTTGGGAGGCCGATGTGGGTGGATCACGAGGTCGGGAGATCGAGACCATCCTGGCTAACACGGTGAAACCCCGTCTCTACTAAAAATACAAAAAATTAGCCGGACGTGGTGGCAGGTGCCTATAGTCCGAGCTACTCGGGAGGCCGAGGCAGGAGAATGGTGTGAACCCGGGAGGTGGAGCTTGCAGTGAGCCGAGATCGTGCCACTGCATTCCAGCCTGGGTGACGGAGCGAGACTCTGTCTCAAAAAAAAAAAAAAAAAAAAAAATTTTGTTGGACGTGGTGGTGCATGCCTGTAATTCCAGCTACTTGGGAGGCTGAGGTGGGAGAATCCCTTGAGCCCAGGAGTTTAAGGCTGGAGTGAGCTGTGATTGCACCACTGCATTATAGCCTGAGTGACAGAGAGAGCCTGCCTCAAAAATATAAAAAAATAAATATTTTCTAAAGTTGGTAGTATCTACTTTATAGAATGTTTAGCTGGCACCAACTTGTGTTTTTGGCATTGCTTTTGATTCACTGTTATTCTGAGCAACTATCTATAATTCTCTACCTGAGGACAGATGAGATGAAAAATGTTTGTGCTGCAACCATCAACCAGGTGGGCAGAATATCATGTACCCTGTGGAAACTTATTAAATATTCAGTGGTGCTAAGAATATGGAATGGCTCAAAGGGAAAATGAGTTCTAACTTACAGGCGACTCCAGTTTGAGACAGCATCTCTATGCTAATGTAAATTCTTTAATGCAGAACCTATACAGTTAGATGGTCAGGGATAAGGCCTAAGGGATGTTTAGCAGTAAAGTCATTTGTGTGTGTATGTGTGTGTGTGTGCGTGCGTGCGCACACATGCTCAAGTAGCACATTTAGAGATCTTTATCCAGATAAACCGAGAGGAATAAAATGATTCTGGAACAAGCTTAGGTTGTCCGATTTATTCAAAGTTTACATTGCAGAGGAGAGAGCTAGTTTTCATCTAGTCCATAAGATCAGGTGGCATATGTATGCTATTTATGTATTTGTGTTTTTTATTGTGGGAATCTTCAAACATTCAAAATTAGGACAAATAAATGAATACAATAAATAAAATGAATTCGTTTATCATCACTAGATTCACTAGTCATCAATACATGCCAATCTTGTTTTATTTATTTTCTTTCCCCATCCCCTAGCTATATAAAATTTAAGCAGGCAGCACATGAATAGGTCTCTATTTGAATTTAGTATATCATAATATTACAGTAAACTGTATAATGTTCCTAATTTTTAACCTGTTTTTACTACAACAAATCAAAACGTGACTTGGGGAGATTTTCATAAATATTTTTGAGGAGACTTTTAGAGAAAATTTAAAGCTACTTGGTATATTTTTGAGAAACCGTTTCAGGAATACCTCATGTTTTGTTGTCTCTTTATTTATAGATTTTCCTAGAGCAGGGTGTCAACATTAGATAGCAAATTATTGGACCAACTGCTCTCTAAATAGATCTTTGCTGTTTTGTCACAACTCAGTAGCAGAACTTTTCTGATATTGTTTGACTTAGCCTAAAGAGGTGCCTGGAGTGTAAAATTTAAGAAGACACTCATTCTCAGGTGCGAACTCTGTACCTCACAAGCCTGAGAACAGAGTGCCTCCTTAGTTTTGTGCCTGGAGTGCCTCACTTGCCTTACTCTTGTCCTGGCTCTGTTACACATACCCATATTAAAATCATTTTTTGAGCTCTTCATTCTTGTTTTAGTGAAGAACTGAAAAGCTTAGGCTTAAGAGGTAGCCAACACACATAGATACATACCTATTTTTGATTTTGAATTTATACTTTTCATCTCAACTGTATTCCCTACTTATTACCTTAGAGTATTAGAACTGTCATTAGAACACTTAAATTTAAGTGCCTTCTATGCCATGCACAATGGTAGATACTTTTACTTATAATGTTTCACTTAGTTCTCACATCTGTCCTTGAAGCAGAGGTTATTCCATGTTACAGGTCAAGAAATGTTTACTCAGACTGAAGAACTCTTCCTAAAGTCATGCAGCTAGTAGTAATGCAGCTAGGATCCCAACCTAGTTCTGAGTCCCAAACTCCATTGCTGGTTACTACCTTCATGGATGAATGTATACCATAGAATTTAGGCCAGGTGTGGTGGCTCACGCCTGTCATCCCAGCAGTTTGGGAGGCTGAGGAGGGTGGATCACCTGAGGTCAGGAGTTTATGACTAGCCTGACCAACCTAGCAAAACCCCATCTCTACTAAAAATACAAAATTAGCTGGGCCTGGTGGTGCATGCCTATAATTCCAGCTACTTGGGAGGCTGAGGTAGGAGAATCACTTGAACCCAGGAGGCGGAGGTTGCAGTGAGCTGAGATCTCACACCTTTGCACTCCAGCCTGGTGACAAGCAAAACTCCGTCTCAAAAAAAATAAAAAGTAAAAGAATTTAAATGTGTATGTGCACACACACACACACACACACACTCAGAACTGCTTCATTTTCTCAAAGTGTTTACATTTTTTAATACATAAAGACTGAGTTATCTGAACACTGCTTCATTATAGAAATCTCAAAAAAGAAAAAAACGAAAGATAAAAAAAAAAAAGAAATCTCAATCCTCTTATTCCAGTGATGGATATGAGTCCTTATTTTACTGCTCTTGAGGAGTGATTTTGTTCCACTTTTTCAGAGGCTGCTCCACATGGTGGCAGCACTGCACCAGCACAGATTAGATTCTCTTAGAAAAAAGAATGAATGCTTCCAGGGGGGTGTGCCTTAGTAGTTTTCTTGTAGCTCACTTCAGAAGGGCATCCTAGATTTGAAGTCACTAGAATATCTGCAGAAATGACTTTGAAATCTTCTAATATGAGAGATAAATGTTGATCGAGAGCTGAAAATTCTTGGTGTTATGTTGACCTCAAATCTGGTTCTTAGTGACACTGTGCCTTGCTGCAGGTAACAAAGCTTTACCATAGTTTTGTTTCCTGTCTTTTGCGGAGAATCACATACATCTTACTTTCCTGCAGTTGTTTTACCATTTATAGTTTAGTTGAAGCTAACTTTTGATGAAATACTAGTTAAGAGAGAAAAGATGAATTTAGAAGTAAAAAAATCTCACTCTATTAAGTCATAGCTTTATGTTCATGTTGTTTAACTTACCCAAGTCTGTTTCCTTTCCTGGAAGATGAAGGCTACTATCTTAGAGAGTTGTTTGGATTATTAATTGAGCTTTTGCATGAAAAGCGCCCTGTAAAGTGCTTGGCTTATGGGAGCTCATAAGTGGTGGCTGCTACTGTAATTATGAAGTAGGTATTAGGCAGAGGTTAACATTATTGCTACAATATTAATTTAAAAGGTTCTGATTCCTTTACTATTTGTACAGACTATCTGTTCCGAGGGAATTAGAGTTAAACTTGTCGTCAGATGTGGACTTTATTAGTTCATTATTTTGAAGGTAAACCTCCATCCAGAATAAGGAAACATTTTAGAGCTATAGGGAAATAGCTTTTGTGGTTTTTTTACAAATGTCACAAGTATATATTTGCAAGAAAATGTGTATCTTTTTGGTATGTGACTTGTTTTATTGAGATATGCACTTTTGAATGACAGTATTCTCTAGCTTCCTTACTATGGTTTTCTTTTTTGCTCTCAGAGGCATATAGGGGTATTCAAACCTCAGTTAACTTACGTATATTAGAATTTGCAACTCCAGAGATGCCCTTGACAGCCCCACCACATGTGCTTTGCTTTTTGTTTTTGTTTATTTTTAAAATTTACTTTTTATTTTTTGAGAGACCTGGTCTTGCTCTGTCACCCAGGCTGGTGTGCAATGGCTTGATCATAGCTCAGTGCAGCCTCAAACTCCTTGGCTCAAACAGTCTTCCCAAGCAACTGGAACTACAGGCATATGCTACCATGCCCAGCTAATTTATTTTATTTTATTTTTTGTAGAGATGGGTCTTGTTTTGTTGCCCACGTTGGTCTCAATCTCCTAGCTTAAAGCAGGCCTCCTGCCTCAGACTCTCAAAGTACTGAGATTATAGGCGTGAGCCACCATGCCTGGCCTGCTTTTTGTCTTTTTCGGTTCAGTCCTCGTAAGTCCCTTTGGCTTACTGCCTAGCCCCTTTGATCTTCCTCTTCCAGACCGTCTATCACTCTCACAGCTGCCCATGAGAATACCTATGCTTCATTGTTCTGTCCTCTCTGCAAAATTACAAACTGTTGAATTAGTTAAAAAAAAAAAAAAAAATTCTCATTTGTTAAGTGTTCTTCTGCATAAGCAGCATGCTCTCAGAATAGCCTCAATTCAGGCCAAATACAATCTTTAGCAAAAGTTGTAGTTAAACTTCCAGCTTCTTTTAATTTGAACTTTTGCTTGAAAACCATTTTTCTTCTCCGAAAGCAGTATGTAATTTGACTATGTGCTAGCCAGCACGTAGACAGAGCATGGGATTATGATGGTGGTTCTCAACCAGGAGTGATTCTACTCTCCAGGGGACATTTGGCAATGTCTAGTAACATTTTTTTGGTTGTCAAACCTGATGGGAGGAGTGCTACTGGCATATATTGGGTAGAGTCCAGGGAAGTTTTCAACATCCTTCGGTGTACAGGACAGTCCCCCCAAAACAAAAAATTATCCAGCAGTAAATGTCAGTAATGCCAAGGTTGTGAAACCCTGGATTATGGAAATAGCATTGAGGCTTCAGAGCCAGAGTGGCTGCTATTTGAGTCCTGGCTTGGCTGCTTACTAGAAATGTGGCTTTGAACAAGTTATTTAAAATGAGCTTCAGTTGTCTTATATGTAAAACTGAGGTAATAATGCCTATTTTAGTGAATTATTTTGAAGATGAAAGAATAATGTATTTAAAATTTTAAACTTTGCCTGATATATGGTAAACGCTTAATAAACTGCAGCTATTCTTGAGGAAATGTCCTAACATTATGCACCTTCCGGTTGTTATAATCTTCATTTAGGCATTAGGAAGTTTACTTGTGTGGTGATTTGTTGTCAACCTAAGATGATAAAATATTGAAAAATGCCATCTGTCTAGATCTCTTTCTAAGCTCAAGGAAGATTTTCGTCAGGATATATTTGGTATTCATGTAAGCTATGTTAAACTGTCTATTAAAGGTAGGCCCAGAATGCATAGAAAAACTTCATGACTTCACTTAATTTAGTAGGTTAATTATAGGATTGTTGTTATCTTAAATATATATTAGTAAGTAACAATTACAAAATTAAAATATTATACATAAATGAAATTTAAAATGTATAATACTTTTCATATCAAATGTCCATGAAGGAGTTAGAGCTGGTAGAATTTTAGGCACATATGATAATGTCAGTATGTGGTGAGCACTTGATAAGAGTAACATTGAAGGTAATACATTCAGTCTGTATCTGAGTTCCTCAAATTGTGTTTCATATTAAAAAAGGAGCTGCTGTTAATTTTTGCAGGATTGAAGTTTGGGTAAGTGGAATCACTGGGGGCTGCTTTGGTATGAGGCCAACTTCCCAGCTCTTGAATTTCCCACCAGTTGGTCTGAGTGTATTTCTGTCTCTACTTATAGAGAAAGCAAACACTTTTTGTTTTCCTTTTATAGTGTGCTTTGTGGAAATTTTCTGTGTATTTTCACTTTTAAAAAATAATTTCATCGTTTTATATTATTATGAACTTAGGTTTTAAAAAATATCTCTTCTTTTTCTTTTTTTTGGAGACGGAGTCTCGCTCAGTCGCCCAGGCTGGAGTGCAGTGGCGCCATCTCGGCTCACTGCAAGCTCCGCCTCCTGGGTTCACGCCAGCCATTCTCCTGCCTCAGACTCCTGAGTAGCTGGGACTACAGGCGCCGGCCACTGCGCCTGGCTAATTTTTTTTGTATTTTTAGTAGAGATGGGGGGTTTCACCATGTTAGCCAGGATGGTCTCGATCTCGTGACCTCATGATCTGCCCGCCTCAGCCTCCCAAAGTGCTGGGATTACAGGCATGAGCCACTGCGCCCTGCCAAAATACCTCATTTTTTAGAGGAACAATTTTAAATTTACAGAAAAGTTACAAAGACAGTACAGAAAGTTTTCATATACCCTTCAGTCAGTTTCACCTAATGTTAACATCTTACTTAACCGTGGTACATTTGCCAAAACTAGGAAATTAGCATTGGGATGTTACTATTAACCAAAGTAGAATTTCACCAGTTTCAACACTAATGTCCTTTTGCTATTCCAGGATTCAGTCCGGAATACCAAATTGCGTTTAGTCACTTCCTTTTATAATGCATCAGTCTACTCTGTTTGAAGGTAGCTTGAAAACAGAAAAGTGCTTTACAACCATGAAATGGCATTTTTCATCCAGTCACCATAGCATAGTGGTTGAAACTCAGGCTCTAGAACCAAATAGACTTGGGTTTGTATCCTGGTTCTGCTATTTCTTAAACGTGTGGTGTCTCTAAATTTTAGTATCCTCATCTACAAAGTGGAGATTACAAATAGTGCTACTATCGTAGGATTGTTGTGAATATTAAAGGACAGAGGGCTTGCAAAGCACTTAATACTGGTCCTCATATGGAGTAAGCCCCTAATAATAACAAACACATATTCTTTTTTTTTTTTTTTTTTAAGAGACAAAATCTCGCTCTGTCATGTAGGCTGGAGTGCAGTGGCACAATCTTAGCTCATGCAACCTCCATCTCTTGGGCTCAAATAATTCTCACACTTCAGCCTTCTGAGTAGCTGAGAGCACAGGCACATGCCATCATGCCTGGCTAAGTTTTGTATTTTTAGTAGAGACAGGGTTTCACCATGTTGGCCAGGCTGGTCTCGAATTCCTGACCTCAAGTGATCCGCCTGCCTCAGCCTCCCAAAGTGCTGGGATTACAGGCGTGAGCCACCATGCCCAGCAGAAACATATATTCTATATTGTGCAGTGATTGTAGTGCCGGATATTAATAATTTTAGAAGGGTTAGTATTTCAGTGGCAAAATTTACTTTTTAATTTTATAAGATTAAAATTTTAAGGTTAAGATTAAAACTTTTAGGATGAAGAATTTTAAAGATTAAATTTTTTAAAGCTCTGAGGGCAACTTACCCACAAATGAAGCTAAATCTACTAAGAGTACTACTTACTACTTTAACAAGGTAATTATTCAACGGTGTACGTTTAAAGTAGTTCTCAACAGCAACTTCCTGAAAGCTGGATCTGTTGTGTGTTGTTTTGGTGGTTTACCAGTAGATCAAGGCTCATTTGTCACTTTAAGATGACCTCAAGGCTGTAATTTGGCTGGGGAATATACTTTACTCTCAGAAATGGGGAGATCATAAGTGGTGTGATAATAAGTGTTTTGTTCAAGTTGCAGCTTGCTTTAATGAATTTTAGGGGCTATGGTCCAAATAACTGTGATGGTTACAGGCATGCCTTTTATTTGTTTATCGATATTTATTTGTAGTGTTTTGGCTTTGAGAGTACTTGAATTTTGTTAAATCGTATCTTAAACCACTTAAGTAATGAATTTTATTTTTTGTAAACCTTGTTACCATGTAATCAGACTTTCTTTTCATAATGAGATGTGTTGGCTCACTAGGTAGTTTTACTTCTCATTCTAAGGAAGAAGATGGGGAAAAAATTGAATATTCTAGATTGTAATGTAGCACGCATATTAACAGTTGGCATTCTAGACAGTGTTTTGGATTAAAGTATAAGCCCTACGTTTTACTTGTTTGACTGGTACTGCAGTCATTATCTCCTTGAGGAGATAATAATGACTGAAACTCTGAGAACAAATATGTTGTCCTGTGCCTCACATGTCATTTGAGGTCATTCTGTAAAGGAGATAGCAATATTCTAAACCATTGCTAATTTAGAAGAGAGCAAAAATATGTAAACCACCTGTGTATTTCCTCATAATAGTTTTGGTCAGTTACTCTACTGCTTTCACTTTATTCAAGTCTTCAGGGATACCAGCCAAAATAATTGTAAATTGAGAAGAAAAAATGAAGCATAAATTTGTTTATAGTGTGTGACCTTGAAGGTCATTGCTGGAAATCAAAATCCTGTAAATAGTAATTTACTTAACAGGAAGAAGTCACTGAACTGGAAAGTGGTAAGTTTCTTAGGTTCCAAGGCCATGAAAATGAGTGAAATTAGAGTGCAGGGTGAAAATCATCTTAAGGGACAGGGAAATGGGTGAGAGGTTCCTCATAAGTGAGCTTATGTGTGTGATATTCCACTCCCAGTTTATATCTAGATTTCCTTGGAGAGTCCTTTTTTTTACAGGGTCGTTTTTATTCTAACCATACCTACTGTACCAGCTCACTCCTTTTTTAGCAAAATGAGGTCAAATTTATTATCCTCAGCTGCTGCATGTAAGACAGGTATAGATCATAAATCATATTTTATAGCTAGGTAGTAAATCTTTCCTTCTTTAAGTACTGTCAGGATATGATTATCTCTGAAATGTATAAAGTAGAAGAATACATTTTTCTCCTTGTATATAAATCTACATGTCACCTTTGCTGGAAATAATGTTTGGATTATATTATCCTCCCCTACTCTGAATCTTCTTTCCCTTCCCTTAGTTGAAGTTCACAAGTCTTGGAAGCTCTATAAATGCTGGAGACCAAGTATTAGTACTCAGACACTGGAATCAGGTGTAGACCTTGAGTTCAGATTCAAGCAGGAATCCCTTTCTGGCTGTGTTGACCCTAAGCAAGTCACTGAACTTCTCTAAGTCAGTTTTGTTATCTGTAATAGGTGGCTTTTAGTAGCAGCTACTTCAGAGTTGTTGTGAGGATTAATAGCACAAAGTAAATGTTCAATACATTTTAGCTATTCCAGTCTTTTATCTCTGTAAAACTCATTCTATTAGTATAATGTAAGTAAAAATACAAATTGCTTATCATCAAAAATTCAGGCTGGATATGGTGGTTCACACCTGTAATATTAGAACTTTGGGAGGCCAAGGCAGGAAGATTGCCTGAGGCCAGGAGTTTGAGAGAAGCCTGGGCAACATAGTGAGACCCTGTTTCTATTTAAAAAAAAAAAAAATCAGCAGACTCCACAGATCCATAAGGAAATATCATATTGAAGAGAAGTCTGTAATTAAGGCAGAGAAAGATTGTCTAGGATTGAGTATGATTTTACACATCTACATATGCTGCTTTTATATATATATGTTTGTGTTTAATATCTATATCTGTAAAGTATACATAATTGGGTTAGCTCTTTGAGGGGATGTGAGGGGTGGGGAATGTTTAGTTGCAGTCTCCCCAAGAATAGAATTTACCGTAATTGGGAGGCAAGATGAATAAAGGATTTTTTTTAGTTTTTTATTTTACTTTTATTTTTTTGGAGACAGAGTCTCATTCTGTTGTCCAGGCTAGAGTGCCATGGTGTGATCTTGGCTTACTGCAACCTCTGCCTCCCATGTTCAAGTGACTCTCGTGCCTCAGCCTCCTGAGTAGCTGGGATTACAGGTATGCACCACCATGCCTGGCTAATTTTTGGTATTTTAATTAGAGACAGGGTTTCACCATGTTGGCCAGGCTGATCCCAAGCTTCTGGCCTCAAGTGATCCACCTGTTTCAGCCTCCCAAAGTGCTGGGATTACAGGCGTGAACCACCGTGCTCGGCCAAGGATTTATTTTTTTAATGCTGCAGATGTGTCCCTTTGTAACCTAGATGCCAGCTTTTTATAAATCAACTTGTGCTGAGGAAGCTCTCTTAGGGTTTCTTAACCCTATTTGTAGGCCAGGTACCTTATGGTGGCTCACACCTGTAATCTCAGCACCTTAGGAGGCCAAGATGGGAGGACTGCATGAGGCCAGGAATTTGAGACCAGCCTGGACAACATAGTGAGACCCCTGTCTCTACCAAAAAAAATAATTAGCCAGGCATGGTGGCATGCACTGTGGTCCCATCTGATAGTTCAAGATTACAGTGAACTATATGATTATGCCACTACACTGTAGCCTGGGTGACAGGCAAGACCCTGTCTCTTAAAACCAACCAACCAAACAAACCCCAAGGAAATCCTATTTAAAAATTCATTTTTAAAGCGAAACTTTCTCTAGAAACCCCCCTTTTTGGCTGGGTATGGTGGCTCACATCTGTAATCCCAGCACTTTAGGAGGCCAAACTGGGAGGATTACTTGAGACCAGGAGTTCAAGACCAGCCTGGGCAATATAGCCAGCCCCATCTCTAAAAATATAATTAAGAAACTTGACTGGGTGTGATGGTACAAGCCTGTAGTCCTGGCTACTCAGGAGGCTGAGGTGGAAGGATCACTTGAGTCCAGGAGTTTGAGATTACAGTGAGCTGTGATCAGTGCCACTGCATTCCAGCCTGGGCGACAGAGTGAGACCGTGTCTCTTTAAAAAAATGCAATTTTTTTTCTTGGAAATCTAATTTTTCTGAAATGGTAGCTAAAAGACCATTGTTCTCTTTGTGTCAGTATTTCCTAAGAGAAATGCCAATTTTTTGACAGGAGAAGTGTTACACATAGTTGTGTTAACAGTTCTAAATCAAAGTAATAGTTCAAATGAAAGAAGCACACCTTTATCTTAGTATACAGGTGAGTCAAGGCAGTTATTGTAAGGGTTGGATTTGTTCTTTTGTGATATTATTGTCTAGAGAAGACTCTGGAGGAAGAGGAAGTAAATCTTAAGTTTCAATCTATTATTTTTAAAGTTTATTTTAAAAACTAAACAATATATATTCATAGTACAGAATTCCAAAGAAACAGTATAAACATTGACAAGTGAGTTCTGTCCTGTACACTCTAGCCACCCAGTTGCTGTCTCAAAGTCCATCTTTTTCTTTAAGATACTTTAGATTCAGTGCGACTGATTTATTTTAAGTTTTCATTGAAGAGTGAGAGAAACTCGGCTTACGGACCAGGAAAACTGAGAGTGCTGCCTGGTGAGCCTGCCTCAGTGTGTTGCTAAAAATGTAACAGTCTGACTGTGGAGATTAGGAGATGAAAGTGTAGAGATAGGATGGAAGGAACTTCAAGAAATTTTAGAGAAACATTAGAGTTTTGGTATAGAGGGGTAGGATAGCATCTCCTCTGGACGGTCACCATTTGGCAGTGATCTCTCTTATTTGTGCAGGCTTTGCTAAACAATCCTCTAATCTGATCTTTCTGGATCCTTAAATTAGACTTACTTTTCTCCATTTCGTTTCTTGTTTTAATGTCATGATAAGTGGCAATTGCCTATTTAAACATCAGACCATACACTTCATTAGGTGCATTATACACTTGGTTTAATTTCCAGTTGCCTATAATAACAGAGGATTTCTAATTGTTCATTCTGTTTAGCATCCTTCTGTTCTTTTTCTCCCCATTGCTGTTTTTAATTCTCCCCATTCTCTCGTTTTCTTTGTCTATATTTCCTATTACTAGACCTTATATTTAATCTTTTTGTTTTTTTTAAACATGAAAAGGGTTTCACTGACAGAAGTGGTAATTTATTTCAGACAACTGGTAACCAAGACTGGGCATGTGTTGGCAGCAATAAATCAAAACAGGCCTTCTGATATGATACTTTGATTCTTTAGACTATAATAAGGTCAACTAAGTACGTTGTGCAAGGGAAATAAAATATCTTTCTTGCATGTGAAGGACATGGAAAGGATTATTATTTCTCTCTTTATGGCTTTTCTCATGCTTGATGATAGAGTTAGCAAACAAAAATTAAGTCAGAAAAGAGCCTCATACATGTTACCATCCAGTAGGTGGGCTAGATAAGTTTTCCTGATTTGTCTTAACAAGAATAAAATAGTATATCTGTAACCATATTTACCAAGTGAGTCTCTGATTTTTCATCTTAGCATCTTTGTTCTGATCACCAAAGTATAGCTTGAGATGATTGCATTTGTGGCATCATTATCCTTTACATAATAATGGATATTGTTGTAAGTATATTATTTGTTAAATAAATCACATTCTCTAGACATTTATCTAAAATCAATAGCTAGATTGTAGTCATTATGTTTCTTCCCTTGCTAGCAAAATGATAATCATACAATTCTTAATTTCTCAAGTTTTTATTAAGGGACTTCAGTAAGAACTAACAATGGTTTTACATTTTTGAAAATATTTCCGATATATATAATTGCTGAAGCTGTCTCCTATCACATTTCATTTATACTTGGAGAATATTTATTTATTTATTTATTTATGAGATGGAGTCTCACTCTGTCGCCCAAGCTGGAGTGCAGTGGCATGATCTTGGCTCACTGCAACCTTCACCTCCCGGGTTCAAGCAGTTCTCCTGCCTCAGCCTCCTGAGTAGCTGGGATTACAGGCACGCACCACCATGCCTGGGTAATTTTTTATATTTTTAGTAGAGACAGGGTTTCACCATGTTGGCCAGGCTGGTCTCGAACTCCTGACCTAAGTGATCTGCCCATCTCAGCCTCCCAAAGTGTTGGGTTTACAGGCGTGAGCCACCACGCCCAGCCAACTTATACTTGGAGAGTATTTATATTCAGCCTCACTTTGCTAATCTTTCGTCAGCATCTGGGAGCCTCACTGCAAAACATGGTCTTAAATTTACTTGTACAAGGCCACAATATATAGTATTTTGTATGTATGCATTTTTTTTTTTTTTTAGTATTTTTGCAACTTTTAAATGACTTTAGATGTTCTTCCGTTGTAGATTTCTTAGAATTAATTTGTAATTTTGATAAAGTGTTGACTTTTCTTCCTGCAGCTAAATGGATTCCCAGGTCTGTGAGTCAGGATACAAGTGTACTTTCGAATATAAGATAGCAATTTTTCAGCCGGGCATGGTGGCTCACGCCTGTAATCCCAACACTTTGGGAGGCTGAGGCAGGCAGATCACCTGAGGTCAGGGGTTCGAGACCAGCCTGGCCAACATGGCAAAACCCCATTTCTACTAAAAATACAAAAATTAGCTGGACATGGTGGCGTGCACCTGTAGTCCCAGCTACTTGGGAGGCTGAGGTAGGAAAATCCCTTGAACCCAGTAGATGAAGGTTACAGTGAGCCGAGATGTTTGCCTACTCGGAAAGGATACATTTGAAATACTGTATTTTGTTGAATCTTTAATGCCACTGATTATAAGATGTATTATTATTTTCTGTATTACTAAGGAAGAAAAATGCTTCCTATTGAACTGACAGGCCATTGATTATAAAATGCAACCCAGTTTCAAAGGTGTTAATGTGAAAAACTGTAGCTTACACTTGATGAATTATGGTAATATAACCAGCCACCTTAAATTTACATAAGGCTTTGTAGAAAGCACTTACACATATGTCATCTGATCTTATCCTTAAACTGAAACTGATCTGTGAGGTGGATTAAATTATCTCATTTTCAGATGAAGAAACTGAATTTCACAGAGATTAGATATTCTCTCAGCATTGTATACTAGTGAACTAGGGTCTCAGGCCCACATATTCTTAATTCTAAGACTCGTAGTATGATTAATGGTGTCACCTCCCCCAAACCCATACATATACAGCTACACAACTATAAGATTATTTGGCCTAGATTTTTCTCTCTGTTGCCTAATGTACGTATTTCATATTCAGACTGTCATTTTTCATATGCTGTTCATATGTCTTGATTTTGAAAGTTTTGAGTGCTGTTAACATGGTTAATGTATGTTTTACCATTAAATAACGTGTGACTCTGCTAATATATGAATTGTTTTAATTTTGGGTTGCCTTACCACTATATATAATATCATTGGTGGTTTAATATATGTTTTGAAGTGATTTATTTGTTTCTGTCTGACTAGGTAAAATGTTCAGGAATGGTTATGAATTGAGATCCGTGAAATGATCCAGAGAAGGCTGATTAAGTGTTTGTCTATAGCTGTACTGTTCTTGGTGAATCAAGGTCATATCCCCTTCTTTTCCAGGTGGTGGCTAATGCCGTAGCAGCATTATCTGAAATCAGTGAGTCTCACCCAAACAGCAACTTACTTGATCTGAACCCACAGAACATTAATAAGCTGTTGACAGCCCTGAATGAATGCACTGAATGGGGCCAGATTTTCATCCTGGACTGCCTGTCTAATTACAACCCTAAAGATGATCGGGAGGCTCAGAGGTCAGTCTGTTTTCCTGGCTACTTTCTGGTAGTCTTGCCTGATTCAGTAAGTTCTGGAGTCTGCTATTAGAATAAATCTGTTGAGGAAGGTCAGTGGTTTCTGGGATAGGTGTTGCTATCTCCAAGGTATTTTCTCACTGGATTTAGGAATATTTTAGGTGGTAGAATAAACTATGCAAAACTGTTTCTAAGAAATGTATGTTTTTCATACAGTTACTTCTGCTAAAATCTCTCTTATCGTCTTACGTCTCCCATGCACAGTTCTTGGCCATTTGGTCAGCAAAGATTATTGAGTGTCTGTCTTTGGGGTAACAGATTTTTCATTCTATTAGATATATAGAAATTGTCTTCATATTAGTTATTGAGCTGACCTGTATATATAATTCAGTATGAGAGAATGTTAAAGTCAGCAAAATATATCCTGCTTTCCAGTAGATATGGAAACCATGTCAGTCTGAATTTGAAGACTTTAGAAGGCACACCTAGATTGTTCTGCTCAGCCTATTACCATGTAATGTTGCAAATTTTCTTTGGTTATTAGAAATTGACTACTAAATTTCATCTACACATACATACATTTTAGTTTACAAAGTTGGAATTATCCCTAATTTTTATTGAGCATTTTGTATATGCAGGCACTGTACTAGGCAAAGTACTTCTGAAGAAATGTTGGCTCTTCATTAAAGTTGGTATATTTTAATTATGGTATATAAGAACTGGTCTGGCTGAAGCTGATTTCCAAGCTACTAGAATGTAAGTGATCTTCACTTATCTGGGAAGTTGTCCCTCTAGACTGAACTAAAGCTCACTCTGATAGTTTGTTTCCATCATTGAAAGTACAAATATAGTCTGGAAATAACTTTACTGAGAATTTTATTTTCTTCTGTTGGCCATTGACATCACATTCATTCATTCACTCAGCAAATATTTATTAAGCACATACTGTGTGCCAGGCAGTGTTCCAGGCCCTGAGGATACAGCAGTGAACAAAGTCATGGCCCTCTGGGATCACTTATTCTGAAGGATGGGGGTAGGAATATATATAATATGTATAGATAATATAATATATAATATGTATAGATAGTATAATATGTGAGATGGTGATAAGTACTAACAAGAAAGTAAAGTAGAGAAGAAATCTAAGAAATGCCGGGCATTTGGGGGTGAGGGGTTGTATTTTCTTTTTAAAGGATGGCCAGGGAAGACCTCACTGAGAAGGAGGCATTCATAAAAAGACCCAAAGGAAGTCAGGAATAGGAGGAAGAGAGAAGCACAGCCTATTTATCTTGTTTCTTTAATACAGTAAGTTAGCTACTCGTGTTGCCCAAGCTACCAAAATTGGATTAATTTCTAAAGAACCCTCAACAGATAATTAAATATCTACCATTTTATGAGGCATGTAAGTGTAGGTGGCAGGGGCTAGGAGAGGGGGGAGACAGGAAAATATAGTAGTGGTGTCCTGCTATTTAAAAAACAAACCCTTTTCAGAGAGTCCCTTATTCTCATTATCCTTAAGAGAGGAGGTTGGATTGTTTTCCCTACCAACCTGCCTCCTTCTGTATCTTACAATGAAATCTTCAGCCACAACTGGGTTGCTATCTCTTCCTATGAAATAACTCTCAGAATGCTTAATTTGACTTCCTGTAGGATGAGTAGAAATGGGCTGAGAGGCAGGGAGCCCTAACATAATATTGGGAGACAAAGAGGACTATAAAACAAGAAGGTAAATGGTGTGAGCTCAAGTGTCTTGGGTATTGCTAGTTTCTTTCCAGTTTGAACATCCCTTATTGCTGGTTTCCTGAAGTCTTCTGATGTCCCTGCTCTGCCTGTAGTTTGCTGAGAATGAGGCTTCTGCATTGTTGGATCCCAGTTTTACCTAAGCATGGAGCTTTGATTTTCTAACTAATTCTTTAATTTTTTGATACTTGGCCATTAGACTCTGACATATTACCTTATAGAATGAATTCAGCAAAGAAATTATAATTCATGATATTAATTTTCATTCTCCGCCCTCAGCATCTGTGAGCGGGTAACTCCCCGGCTATCCCATGCCAACTCAGCAGTGGTGCTTTCAGCGGTAAAAGTCCTAATGAAGTTTCTAGAATTGTTACCTAAGGATTCTGACTACTACAATATGCTGCTGAAGAAGTTAGCCCCTCCACTTGTCACTTTGCTGTCTGGGGAGCCAGAAGTGCAGTATGTCGCCCTGAGGAACATCAACTTAATTGTCCAGAAAAGGTTGGGAAATAGTGAAGTGTTGATTAAAGTGTTTGTAATTTTGCATTAAGCTTAATAATGTCAATGTTAATTAGGTTAGTGTTAATCTCTTTTTAATATATGGAAATGAAAATGTTATATGGCAGAAAAACTTGCTTGCCTAGCACCAGGAGGCTAACAGTTGATATCACAGTGTTTCTATAATAAATGCCATGCGTTGCTCCACAATCCAGTTTGTTTTCTGAAGGGTCTCTTTCTGATATACTGTCTAGTGCCTGGTTGATATGGTTCAGGCTGTAGTTTAGAGCCACATTGTTGTTGTTCTAGCAGTTCTTCATGGCAACATGTGCCCTGATGCTTAAAAAGGATAAAAATAATCTGCCAAGTGGAACTGATAAGAATAGATGCGTATAGAGGAAGTTTATGCATTTTTTTTTTTTTTTTTTTTTTTGCCTGAGTGGAGCGAGAGGAGAGCAGAGAGGCACAGATTAGGTATTAATACAGTCTCAGAAGGGTATATCAGTATATGCCTTCACCTTCCTTTCTTCTGTTTCTGTGTACCCTAGGCCTGAAATCTTGAAGCAGGAAATCAAAGTCTTTTTTGTGAAGTACAATGATCCCATCTATGTTAAACTAGAGAAGTTGGACATCATGATTCGTTTGGCATCTCAAGCCAACATTGCTCAGGTCAGACTTCATGCAGACTCAAGTTGATGATGATTTAGCTCTTTTTTTTTTTTTTAATTTATTTTTTTTATTTATGAAATATTTATTGATCATTCTTGGGTGTTTCTCGGAGAGGGGGATATGGCAGGGTCATAGGATAATAGTGGAGAGAAGGTCAGGAGATAAACACATGAACAAAGGTCTCTGGTTTTCCTAGGCAGAGGACCCTGCGGCCTTCTGCAGTGTTTGTGCCCCTGGGTACTTGAGATTAGGGAGTGGTGATGACTCTTAAAGAGCATGCTGCCTTCAAGCATCCGTTTAACAAAGCACATCTTGCACCGCCCTTAATCCATTTAACCCTGAGTTGACACAGCACATGTTTCAGAGAGCACGGGGCTGGGGGAAAGTCCATAGATCAACAGCATCCCAAGGCAGAAGAATTTCTCCTAGTCAGAACAAAATGGAGTCTCCTATGCCCACCTCTTTCTACACAGACACAGCAACAATCTGATCTCTCCTTCCTTTCCCCACACTTCCTCCCCTTCTCTTCAACAAAACCGCCATCGTCCTCATGGCCCGCTCCGGATGGTCGCTGTCTCTTCGGAGCTGTTGGGTACGCCTCCCAGACAGGGCGGCCGGGCAGAGGCGCTCTTTACCTCCCAGACGGGGCGGCCGGGCAGAGGCGCTCCTCACTTCCCAGACGGGGCGGCCGGGCAGAGGCGCTCCTCACCTCCCAGACGGGGCGGCCGGGCAGAGGCGCTCTTCACTTCCCAGAAGGGGCGGCCGGGCAGAGGCGCTCCTCACTTCCCAGACTGGGCGGCCGGGCAGAGGCGCTCCTCACTTCCCAGACGGGGCGGCCGGGCAGAGACGCTCCTCACTTCCTCCCAGACGGGGTGGCAGCCAGGCAGAGGCGCTCCTCACTTCCCAGACTGGGCATCCGGGCAGAGGCGCTCCTCACCTCCCAGACGGGGTGGCCAGGCAGAGGCGCTCCTCACTTCCCAGATGGGGCGGCTGGGCAGAGGTGCTCCTCACTTCCTCCCAGATGGGGTGGCGGCCGGGCAGAAGCGCTCCTCACCTCCCAGACGGGACGGCCGGGCAAAGGCGCTCCTCACCTCCCAGACGGGGTGGCCAGGCAGAGGCGCTCCTCACTTCCCATATGGGGTGGCGGCCGGGCAGAGGCGCTCCTCACTTCCCAGATGGGGCAGCCGGGCAGAGGCGCTCCTCACTTCCTCCCAGACGGGGTGGCGGCCAGGCAGAGGCGCTCCTCACCTCCCAGACGGGGCGGCCGGGCAGAGGTGCTCCTCATCTCTCAGACGGGGCAGCCGGGCAGAGGTGCTCCTCACTTCCTCCCAGACGGGGTGGCAGCCAGGCAGAGGCACTCCTCACCTCCCAGACGGGGCAGCCGGGCAGAGGCGCTCCTCACTTCCCAGACGGGGCAGCCGGGCAGAGGCTCTCCTCACATCCCAGACGATGGGCGGCCGGGCAGAGGCGCTCCTCACTTCCCAGATGGGGCGGCTGGGCAGAGGGGCTCCTCACATCCCAGACGATGGGCGGCCGGCCAGGCAGAGACGCTCCTCACTTCCTAGACGGGGTGGCGGTGGGGCAGAGGCTGTAATCTTAGCACTTTAAGAGGCCAAGGCAGGAGGCTGGTAGGTGGAGGTTGTAGCGAGCCGAGATCACGCCACTGCACTCCAGCCTGAGCACCATTGAGCATTGAGTGAGCGAGACTCCGTCCGCAATCCCAGCACCTCGGGAGGCCGAGGCAGGCAGATCACTCGAGGCCAGGAGCTGGAGACCAGCCTGGTCAACACGGCGAAACCCCGTCTCCACCAAAAACACAAAAACCTTTCAGGCGTGGCAGCACGCGCCTGCAATCCCAGGCACTCGGTAGGCCGAGGCAGGAGAGTCACAGGAGCCCGAGGCAGGGAGGTTGCAGTGAGCCGAGATCACCGCAGCACAGTCCAGCTTCGCCAACAGACGGAGACCGAAAAAAGAAGGAGAGGGAGACCGAAGAAAGGGGAGAGGGAGAGGGAGACGGAGAGGGGGAGGGGGCGGGGGAGGGGGAGCTGTTTGTTTGTTTTTTGAGACAAAGTCTCACTCTGTCCGATGATTTAGCTCTTAAGGTCTGGCCTTTAAAGAAGCTAGGCTGTGAGATTGCTATTTGAGAATCCTTAATGATTAACCACTTCCTGGGTTTAACAGGTTCTGGCAGAACTGAAAGAATATGCTACAGAGGTGGATGTTGACTTTGTTCGAAAAGCTGTGCGGGCCATTGGACGGTGTGCCATCAAGGTGGAGGCAAGTGTCTGATGGTCGTTAGGATCACATATTGGGGATTCTGAGAGTTCTCTTCACCTTTTTCTTTAAAATAATTTTTAAGTTTATCAAAATAATAAAGCACACAGTTTAAATGTTAAAGAATTTTTAATGGAAAGCAGCTGTCTCTGGTTCCTCCCTTCCCTACCTAGACTTTCTTCTCAGAGGGAATAATTTTTAACTCTGATTTTGCTGTTAGTTATTCTTTTGATTAAAATAGGTCCTCCATGTCCATGAGTTCCACATCTGTGGATTCAGCTAACTGCGGATCAGAAATATTCAGGGGAAAAGAAAAAGGATGGTTTTGTCTGTACTGAACATGTACAGACTTTTTTTTGTCTATATTCCTTAAACAATATAACAATTATTTACATAATATTTACATTGCATTAGGTATTATAAATAATCTAGAGATGGTTTAAAGTATACAAGAGGATGTGTATAAATGCAAATACTATACCATTTTATGTAAGGCACTTAAGCATCCATGGATTTTGGTATCCACAGGGGCCCAGGAACCAATCTCCCATGGATTTGGAGACATGACTGGGCTGCCATATCTCTAAATAATATTCTTGGCTGGGTGCAGTGGCTCACACCTGTAATCCCAGCACTTTAGGAGGCCAAGGCGAGAGGACTGCTTGAGCCCAGCAGTTTGAGACCACCGTAGGCAACATAGTAAGGCTCTATTTCTACAAAAACTTTTTTAAGTTAGCTGGGTATGGTGGCACACACCTGTAGTCCCAGCTACTTGGAGGCTGAGGCAGGAAGATTGCTTGAGTCTGGGAGGTTGAGGCTGTAGTAAGCTGTTATTGTGCCACTGCACTCCAGCCTGAAACCTTTTCACTCTGGGTGACAGAGCAAGACCCTGTCTCCAAAAAAGAACAATAATATTCTTATGCTATTATTTATTAATTTACCTATCATAGACTTTTTCTGTTAACTATCTGCTATAAGAAGTTTCGTTCATACACCCACCATTCCCACTTCTGTCTCCTATTTTCCAGTGTAGTTACATAATGAAGGTTTTTGTTCCTATATCCATTATCATGGTAGATTGAAATAATATGCCTTTGTTTCTTATTCTATCAACTGTTGGCTTGTAAAATTTATGCATATTATGACTGTGTAAATATTTAGGGCCAATATAATGCAAATGATTACATTTTCTTTCTTATAGTGTCTTTTCTTTTTCTGGAGGTTTTTTGTTTTGTTTTGATTTTTGAGACGGAGTCTCACTCTGTTGCCCAGGCTGGAGTGCAGTGGTATGATCTCGGCTCACTGCAACCTCTGCCTCCCGGGCTCAAGCAACTCTTATGCCTCAGCCTCCTGAGTAGCTGGGATTACAGGCGTACGCTACTACACCTAGCTAATTTTTGTATTTTTAGTAGAGACGAGGTTTCGCCATGTTGGCCGGGCTGGTCTTGAACTCCTAGCTTCAAGTGATCCGCCTGCGTAGCCTCCTAAAGTGTTGAGATTATAGGTGTGAGTTACCACACCTGGCCCTGGAGTTTCTTTAATTGCCTTTTTTTTTTTCTTGCATGTGTGTCTTTATCATGCCCCTATATTATTCCTGTTCCTTAAGCATAATATCAAATCTGTAAACTTTATTTTGTCTTAGACCCTTCTCTTTTGCAGTCCTCTGTCTTCTTGTTTGTTCTACTCTGACTGATTGCTTTTCTGGCTTCTGCACGTCATTCCATACAGCCTCCCTATTTCTTGTTATTGGTATATTTTTCCTTGCATTCCTCTTTTTGTGGTTGCAATAGCTTCTTGAATCTCTGAGGATATGAATGATTCGTTTTTTGTTTCTGCACTTTGAATTTAATTATCGGATATTTTTTGGTGATGATTGCATATCTATACATATAATTTTTTAATTGAGATGTTTGCCATGCATACAGTAAAGTGCAGCTCGTTTCTATTTAAGAAAGAGGTAACAGAAAAGTTGATTAGGACTTCTGTATACATAGGCAGGGCTGTTGACTATCAGGTTTCTGCTTTAGGGAAGGGGATTTATCTTTACATGGAAGACCTCTTGAAGAGCCTATGTGTTCTTAGAGGGCAGATTGGTTTCTAGCTTGGCTGCAGCCTTCTGGTAAGTATTATGGGCTGTAATTTATATTGCCCTGCTTCATCAGTCAGCAGTCCTCCATTTGTTTGTCCTCATTCAGAAATTTGTTGAAATTAACAGTGGCTTCTGTTCACTGTTTTTATGGGTTCAGAGCCCCATGGTTGTTCTTGCTACTTGATTATATGCAGTTCTGCCTAGAGTCAGAGGGTTGGACCATATGATTTCTCAGGCATACGAAAACAATTTGTACAGTATGACCAGTACTTTACAGGAACAAAAGGAGGGAGATGTGTGTCAGAGACTCTTCTTTGAAATACCTGTTCCTAATTGGCCTTCCTTGTTTTTTTTCAATTTAGTGCTGCTTCATGTAGTTTCTGTTGATAAATAATTTAATAGAATGGCTGTTACAGCAAGAAGTTAGCTAGTCCTGGGTTCTATTCCTGGTTCTGCTAGCTCACTCGATTCAGATATTTAATGTTTCTCTTCATTGGAGAAATGGGAAAGTCTTTTTGTTGGATCTTGATACGTTAACATCGTTTTTATTACCACTATCACCACACATCACAACTTGTTTTTCTTTTCTTTTTACATTAACATATCTTACTAGCCGTCTACTTAGTATTAATGTAGATAATTTTCAGAGAGATTTTGGTAGCATAAGAGTAAGGTGGTTTTGTTCTCTTCACTAGTGTACATAGCCATCTTTTCCACGAGACTGCCATTGTCTTATGACCTACCTCTCTGACAAAGCTGTAAACAGTAATACAAAAATTATATCTTATTCTGAAGTTCAGAGACTTTCTAGCCCTGGAATTACTAGAAAGTGTTCTCAAAGCATCTAGATTCCTCAAGGCTGTTAGTCATGTATTGTGACTAATGGAAAGGTTCTCCATAATCTTCTGGAAAAGACTTCTGATGGCTTTCACTTCTTCCTTTGACTAAGCGTGCTTTGGTGGGAGTATGACAGGATGTGAGGAATGAACTTTCTCAGGAAACTTAAGGTCACCCTTCAGGAATCCTGTCTTATCTAGTGCTGTCATTTTGGATTACCCAGATTTACCTTAGAACTTTTCCTATAACTGTTTCAGCCATGAAGGTTTTCAGTTTGACAGAGTTGCCAAGCCAGACAGTTAATTGGACCAGGAGAGGCAATGATTGCCTGTTTGCACTAACTCATCCATGGGACAAGAATCAGCAGCATAAGAATTATAATGAACTTTCTGTATAGCTTTGGGAAGCAACAAGCTGTTGAGCAAATAAATAGCACTGAAAAAGCAATCCTATGGTGCTATTTTTTTGTTCAGTAACTTTTGCCTATTTCTTTCAGGAGTAAACAAACTCCTGGTCCTTTTCAGTTTTAAAAAGGAGAGAGGTTAAGGCACTAGGTTAAGACCAGGAGTTCTTCACTTCCTAGTCTTCTGGTTATTTTGTGTTTACTATTTCTAATTTTTATATATTAGAATAAAATAGTGGTTTGTGTGTCATTTCTTAAAGACAAAAACATATTTTTCCTGTTAGGAAAACCATATTTGTTTACTATATATAATTATAGAACAAGTTAAACAAAAAATGGGGTACCCTGCTTCCCCCATCTTCTGTTTCACTCTCTCAGATATGCAGTGAACATAATCTGGTAGACATCATTTTATATCATTGTTTATATAGTGTTCTATACAAAGCTGTATTTTTTTATAAAAATGAAATCATTCCACAAATGCTATTTATTTACTCTGTTTTATCTACTTTTTTTTTTACTTACTAGTAATATCATGGACATTGATCCACATTATAAAGAAAAATTTATGTCATCTTTAGTTTCTGGTTTATAGACACAACGTGTAATTACTTGATAACTTACTGAATTTGTAACTTTATCCCTTATTATAGGACCTTAAAGTTGTTTCTACTCTTTTTCCAAATCGTGGTATAAGGAGTATCCTTGCTACTAAATCTTTGAACTCTAGTTGAAGTGAACATTTTTTCATAACAGTTATGCTTATTAGCCATTTGGGAATTGCTCACTCATGTCCTATGCACCTTTTTCCAATATGTTATCTTTTCCACATTGCTATTTTAAAGTCTTTTGTAATTGAGATGTTAACCCTTCTTTTAGTTAGCATTTATTTTCCTAGTTTGTTGTCCTTTAGACTTCTGCTTTCTTGATGCACAGAAGTTTAGATTTTTGTATCAGCTTTTCTCAGTCAGTGTTTTTCCTCAGTGGCACACTTAGAAAATTGTGCTTCACCTAAAGTTATATAAAATTCACTATTTTTTTTTTTTTTTTTTTACTTCTATGGCAATGATTTTGTTTTATTTGTTTTTTGGGGGGTGGTGGGGAAATGGAGTCTTGACTTGTCGCCCAGGCTGGAGTGCAATGGCGCAATCTCAGCTCACTGCAACCTCCGCCTCCCAGGTTCAAGTGATTCTCCTGCCTCAGCCTCCCAAGTAGCTGGGATTACAGGCATGCACCACCATGCCCGGCTAATTTTTGTATTTTTAGTAGAAACAGGGTTTCACCATGTTGGCTATGCTGGTCTCGAACTCCTGACCTCAGATGATCCACCCGCCTTGGCCTCCCAAAATGCTAGGATTACAGGTATAAGCCACTGCACCCAGCCCTTGTTTTATATGTTTAAGGGTAATTTTAATCAACCAGGAAATAATTTTAGTGAAAGATATGAGTAGAGTGAATCAAACACCAGAACAAATTGTTCTTTCCTTACTGTTATGAAATGTTGTCTTTATCATATACTGAATTTTGTATGTATTTCTGTTTTTGGACTTTTTGTATATACAATGATGGGATGTTTACTTCTGTTCCTCTGCCATACTGCTTTAATGGTAGTTTTTTTTTTTTTAATCGAAAGCAGTATGGCTGAGATGATAATTTTCTTTGAAAATTAATATCCCTGACATAAATGTTTTTCAAATGTTTATACATCGTGAGTAACATCCTTTTATTTGTATTCATTTTAATGATAATACTAAGGATTTACTAAATATGAGCTTTATATCAAGCACTGTGCTAAGCACTTACTTGTATTACTAATTTATGGTAATTCAATGCTTACAGTGGCCCATATTCTACATACTACATAATTTATTAATATAACAATTATAATATTAATAAATATAGCATATTTAAATTTTTCCAACTGTTTTGCTGTTGCAATAACAGCAAAGGAATTAATAGCTGAAAATGAATAAAATAGAGGACATAAATAGAATCAGAAGAAGGACAAAACTACATAAAAGACTGCAGAATCGGCCGGGCGCGGTGGCTCACACCTCTAATCCCAGCGCTTTGGGAGGCTGAGGTGGGTGGATCATGAAGTCAGGAGATCGAGACATCCTGGTCAACATGGTGAAACCCCGTCTGTACTAAAAATACAAAAATTAGCTGGGTGTGGTGGCCCATACTTGTAATCCCAGCTACTCGGGAGGCTGAGGCAGGAGATTCGCTTGAACCAGGGAGTCGGAGGTTGCAATGAGCCGAGATTGTGCCACTGCACTCAGCCTGGTGACAGAGCGAGACTGTGTCTCAAAAAAAAAAAGACTGCAGAATCATTTCATGGTACAACAGAACCATCCTATATATGACCTCATATAAATGATCTCAAGGTGTAATTTTGTTTTTATTAAATTGCTTATAGTGGTTTAGATTGTTATAGTACTTCTAAAGATTTTATTACAGAAATTTTCAGGTATACAATAAAGTAAAACTGAATAATGAGATCTTGTGTAGTCATCATCCATCTTGAGCAAATACTGATATGTTAACTGTTTCCGTTTTATCTTCTCCCTCTTCCTCTTCCTTCAGGTGGGTGGGATGCGAATACAAATCCCATATATCATCTTACTCAAGTAGTCCAGTGTGTATATCTAAGAGATAAGATACTTTAAAAAATATATTGTCACATTACCATGTCCAGCAACTAACAATAATTCTTAATTTTATTGAATATTCAGTCCACGTTCAATTGTCCTTAATTATGTAAAAATGTCTTTTTTACAGTTTGTTTGTGCAAATGAAAATCTAAATATGGTCTGGGCCAGGCGCTGTGGCTCACACCTGTAATACTAGCACTTTGGGAGGCCGAGGCGGGCGGATCAGTTGAGGCCAGGAGTTCGAGACCAGCCTGGCCAACATGGTGAAACCCTGTCTCTACTAAAAATACAAAAATTAGCCGGGCAGGGTGGTGCACGCCTGTAATCCCAGCTACTTGGGAGGCTGAGGCATGAGAAATGCTTGAACCCGGGAGACAAAGGTTGCAGTGAGCCAAGATCATGCCACTGCATTCCAGCCTGGGCAACAGAGTAAGACTCTGTCTCAGGTCTGCACATTGCATTTGAATAATGTGTCTCTTAAGTCTTTTTACTTACTTATTTTGGTGCCAGGTATTGAAGGAACTAGGTCATTAGGCTTATAGAATTTCCCACAGTCTGGATTTGGCTGTTGTATCTTAGTGATGCTGTTTTATCTATTCCTCCATCCTCTTTAGATAATTAAATCTAGAGGCTCGGTAATTTTCTTGTTCAGAATTTTTAGCAAGAATACCTATTGGGTGATTCTCTGTACTTCCTGTTGCATCTTATCAGGAGGCACATAATGGGGTGACCCATTATAGTACATTGTAATATATGATAGGCTGGTCCTTGACTTTTAGGATCTCTGTTCTGGTATCTCTCTCTTTTAAAAATGATCACTTGTAGTTTCTGTACATTTGTTTTTTCACCTGTATTCTCTCATATTCTCTTCATTAATAAAAGACTAACAGATAAAACTCCATTTTATAGATTAAGTATAGGCTATGGAAAATTGTTGTTTATCTAATGCCATAGACTTTTAAGTTTCATAGCCCCAAAATTGGTAAATTGTCGAGCACTACAGTTCTTTGGAGTGTTTTGGATCATGCGTAACTTTGAAAATGTAATGGAAGTTGTAGACCCACTCACTGGAAAATATGCTTGAAAGCTCCTACAAAATTTGGCAATTTCATTTCAGTAGGTTTAAAGACACCCTCTGCTATCTCCACTCATCCATGAACTTCAGTTAAAGACCTCCTACTTTGGCTTATTCTTTAAATCTTATTCTTTCCTCCTACAATGGCTTATTCTTCTTCTGTCTCCTGGCTATCCAAGATGGGTGTGTGTGTTTCTCTGTTTCTGGACTTTTTGAATATACAGTGATTGGATGTCACTCCTACTCCTCTGCCATACTGCTGTAATGGTAGGTTTTTTTGGTGGGGGTGGGGGCATAGTCTCGCTCTGTCGGCCAGGCTGTAGTGCAGTGGCACGATCTCGGCTCACTGCAACCTCTGTCTCCCAGGCTCAAGCAATTCTCCTGCCTTAGCATCCCAAGTAGCTGGGATTACAGGCATGTGTGACCACTCCCGGCTAATTTTTGTATTTTTAGTAGAGATGGGGTTTTACCATGTTGGCCAGGCTGGTCTAGAACTCCTGACTTCAGGTAATCCACCCACCTCTCACCTCCCAAAGTGCTGGGATTACAGGCACGAGCCACTGTACCTGGCCATAATGGTAGTTTTTTTGTTTTGTTTTGTTTTCTGAGACGGAGTCTCGTTCTGTCAACCAGATTGGAATGCAGTGGTGTGATCTTGGCTAACTACAACCTCTGCCTCCTGGATTCAAGCAATTCTCTGCTTCAGCCTCCCGAGTAGCTGAGATTACAGTCGCCTGCCACTACACCCGGCCAATTTGTGTATTTTTAGTAGAAACAGGGTTTCACCATCTTGGCTAGGCTGGTCTTAAACTCCTGACCTCATGATCCAGCTGCCTCAGCCTCCTAAAGTGCTAGTGCTGGGATTACAATCATGAGCCACAGTGCGTGGCCTTTTGTTTGTTTGTGTTTTTTGTTTTGAGACAGAATTTCGCTGTTGTTGCCCAAGCTGGAGTACAATGGCACGATCTCGGCTCATTGTAACCTCCACCTCCCAGGTGCAGGTGATTCTCCTGTCAAAGCCCCCCAAGTAGCTCGGATTACAGGCATGCGCCTGGCTAATTTTTTTGTATTTAGTGGAGACGGGGTTTCACCATGTTAGTCAGGCTGGTCGCAAACTCCTGACCTCAGGTGATCCACCTGCCTCAGCCTCCCAAAATGCTGTGATTACAGGCATGCGCCATCACACCCGGCCTTGGTAGTATTTTTTTTTTTTTTAAATCAGAAGCAGTACGGTTGAGATGATAATTTTCTTTGAAAATTAATATCCCTGACATAAATGTTTTTCAGATGTTTATACATCATGAGGAACATCCTTTTGTTTGTATTCAAAGGATTCATTTGAACTGATTCACCTATCAGTTCAAATAATGAATAAAACTGTATCATATAGCTTGGTATCTAGCCTGTAGTATAGCTTGGTCAAATTAAGTGCCTGATCATTTAGTTTGGTTTAGTTGATGCACCTGCATGTTTCAAAATTTTTATGTTGAGGTGGTATCGCATAGGTCATCTGACTTCTCATTTTTTGCATTTTTCTTCCCAGCAATCTGCAGAGCGCTGTGTAAGCACATTGCTTGATCTAATCCAGACCAAAGTGAATTATGTGGTCCAAGAAGCAATTGTTGTCATCAGGGACATCTTCCGCAAATACCCCAACAAGTATGTCCAAATACCTTTACTCCTCTTTCTCAAATTACTTACGAAATGTTTAAGGCATTTTGAAATTGCCTAGGTAAGAATTACTCTTTTGAATGTTCCTGGTCATAATAGGATACTTTATCAAAAATTGGAAACATAAAATGGTTAGCACAGGGATTAAAACCTGAGTTTTCACCCTGCTTTCTTTCTTTAGGAAGAATTGAAGCTCTGCCTGAATATGCATTGTCTATTGGCATATTTTAAAGTTAACCAGATTCTTTGATGGCAAAGTTACTGTTAAATGGGATATCTATATATTCTAGGTTGTTCAGGCATAATCTCAGTTTATACCTGTTATCCAGACATAATTAATAATTGTGCACCTTTTCCTCTCAGAAATGTATAAGTTTGGATGATATATCATATAGCACCCTACCATAAAAGCCAGGAAGGGAACAGCTGTGCTATTTACTTTGCATGTTACCTACTACATTGTGGAGAATTACAGAACATATAACAGATTATCAGTCTCATGCCTTTTCTGAAGTATTGTAGTTATTCTCATACAGATATAAAAAAAAATCTACATTTTCACTTCACAAGTTTTTCAGATTGAGGCCTCTTAGTATATGAAGCAAAAATATTTTTCTAGATTTGATTTTTGAAAACAAGTAATTAAAGAATCTGAAAATGAAATAAAAGCAGGGTTTAAAAGCATCTTAAATCTCATTTTGCCTGACACTCATAGAGCTTCTGATTGTCTTTTTTGTGAGACGGAGTCTCATTCTGTTGCCCAGGTGAGTGCGGTGGTGTGATAGCAGCTCACTGCAACCTCCGCCTCCTGGGTTCAAGTGATTCTTCTGCCTCAGCTTCCCAAGTAGCTATGATTACAGGTGCGTGCCACCATGTCTGGCTAATTTTTGTATTTTTAGTAGAGACGGGGTTTCACTAGCCAGGCCAGTCTCGAACTCCTGACCTCAGGTGATCCATCCACCTCAGCCTCCCAAAGTGCTGGGATTACAGGCATGAGCCACCATGCCCGGCCCACTTCTGATTGTCTTTAAAGATAATGTTAAATGAAGCAGCTTGTAGTAAGTTAGCTTAGTGGTGGGCTCAAGAATTAGTAGATATATTTTGGCAAGGTAGTGGTTTATTAAGCATTGTGTATATTTTTACAATTTTAGAAATAGTTATTTTGGAAAGAGAACCACATACTTTGACTACTCTCCCAATAAAGAAGAGGGTCAGTTTCTAATTTTTTTTTTTTTTTGAGACAGTCTCACTCTGTTGCCCAGGCTGGAGTGCAGTAGCGTGGTCTCAGCTCACTGCAACCTCTGCCTCCCGGGTTCAACGATTCTCCTGCCTCAATCTTCCGAGTAGCTGGGATTACAGGTGCCTGCCACCACACCCGGCTAATTTTTGTATTTTTAGTAGAGACAGGGTTTCACCGTATTGGCCAGGCTGGTCTCGAACTTCTGACCTCAGGTGATCCCCCCACCTCAGCCTCCCAAAGTGCTAGGATTATGGGCATGAGCCACTGTGCCCAGCCCAAACTTTTTTTAATTAACTCTTTTTTTGTTTGTTTTCAGACAGGATCTCACTGTGTTGCCCAGGCTGGACACATACTCCTGGGCTTAAGTGATCCTCTTGCCTCAGCCTCTCCAGTAGCTAGGACTACAGGCCTGTGCCACTGTGCCCGACATTTAAACTTATTAAAGGTGAAGATGTGTATCTGAATGTGATTGGTAGAGAAATGTGTCCATTTCTGGTTTATGGTTAATAAGGAGTTAGGACGGTTTACGTTTACGAAAGCAATCAAGAGCCTAGTTTAATCAGTAGAAGTAGGCAGATACTTAGTTAAGTGTGCTGTTTAGTTGTCCACGTCTAATTTATTATACAAGGTCATTCTAATCGTTAAAACTACATTAGCCAAGGAGATGGATTCAACATGGTAAGCCTGAGAGAGCTATAGATATGTAAAAATAAATATTTGAATTACTTCTTTCTTTGGAGAAATAAGTCAGTGCAGGTACCTTTAGAGGAACTAACATAAAGAAAGATCTCTTTGGGGCCGGGCGCGGTGGCTCACGCCTGTAATCCCAGCACTTTGGGAGGCCAAGGTGGGCGGATCACGAGGTCAGGAGATGGAGACCATCCTGGCTAACATGGTGAAACCCCGTCTCTACTAAAAATATAAAAAAAATTAGCCGGACGTGGTGGTGGGCACCTGTAGTCCCAGCAACTCAGGAGGCTGAGGCAGGAGAATGGTGTGAACCCGGGAGACAGAGCTTGCAGTGAGCCAGGATCGCACCACTGCACTCCAGCCTGGGCGACAGAGCAACACTCCGTCTCAAAGAAAAAAGAAAAAAAAAAAAAAAAGATCTCTTTTATAAAAAGGAGAGATAAGTGTATTAAGGGACAGATTTACCATTTCTTGTCTGGACGCTGTTGTTGTCTAACTTCAATTGCCTAAAAAGTGGAATTTCTGTTCCTCTCTACCATGAAGGCAAAATGGAACAATAGGAAAATTTTCTAATCTACTTGTATGAAAGATTGTTACAAATACAAGGTAGTGGTGTTATCTTACACCACAGCTTAATTTTTCCTTGTAAAAATGGCAGTGTGGCTCGCACCTGTAATTTCATCACTTTGGGAGACCAAGGCGAGAGGATCACTTGAGGCCACAAGTTTGAGACCAGCCTGTCAACATAGCAAGACCCCCATCTCGACAAAAAAAAAATTTTTTTAATTTAGCTGAGTGCAGTGGCACTCAATTGTAGTCCTAGCTACTCAGGAGACTGAGGAGGGAGGATCGCTTGAGCCCAGGAGTTTGAGGTTATAGTGAGCTGTGATCATGCCAATGCACTCTAGCCTGGGTGACAGAGTGAGACCCTGTCTCCCTGTCTCAAAAAACAAAACAAAAGAACATCTGATGAATTTTTATAAAGGTTTTAAGGTCTAGGTCTTAAAAAATAATTGAAGGGAAATTTTAGTCATTAAAATCTTCTGACTTAAAACCTATTCATTCTCTTGACTAAAAGCTTTTACAGTCTGGTGGTTTGGTTTAGGGTCCCTTGTTTGTGGTTTTGCCTTTAGCCTTCACTATTAAATACAGTTCTTAGTTTTGCCCTCAGTAACCATAGTTCATTTTTGTTCATCAGGTATGAAAGTATCATTGCCACTCTATGTGAGAACTTAGACTCGCTGGATGAGCCAGATGCTCGAGCAGCTATGATTTGGATTGTGGGAGAATATGCTGAAAGAATTGACAATGCAGATGAGTTACTAGAAAGCTTCCTGGAGGGTTTTCACGATGAAAGCACCCAGGTAAGTTCTTGTCTCTTGTCTATCCTAGTAGTTTAGATGTCTTTGGGGAGATTTCAGAGTAAGCAAAGGTTATAGGCAGTTTCTTTTGTGTCTGTATTTACATATAGTATGTTCATTTTTCTCCCAACAGGGATGTGTCTTCTCAGTTTTACTGATTTTTTGTTTTTGTTTTCGAGACAGAGTCTCACTTTGTTGTCCAGGCTGGAGTGCAGTGGCAGGATCTTGGCTCACTGCGACCTCTGCCTCCTGGGTTCAAGTGATTCTCCTGCTTCAGCCTCCCGAGTAGCTGGGATTATAGGTGTGCACCACCACACTCAGCTAATTTTTATGTTTTTAGTGGAGACAGAGTTTCACCATGTTGGCCAGGCTGGTCTTGAACTCCTGAGCTTAGGTGATCCACCCACCTCAGCCTCCCAAAGTGCTGGGATTACAGGCATGAGCCACTGTGCCTGGCCAGTTTTACTGATTTTTTTTTTTTTTTTTTGAGACAGTTTCACTCTTGTTGCCAAGGCTGGAGTGTAGTGGCAGGATCTTGGCTCACTGCAACCTCTGCCTCCTAGGTTCAGGTGATTCTCCCGCCTCAGCCTCTCGAGTAGCTGGGATTACAGGCATCCACCATCACTCCCAACCAATTTTTTGTATTTTTAGTAGAGACAGGGTTTCACCATGTTGGCCAGGCTGGTGTCGAACTCCTGACCTTAGGCGATCCACCCACCTCGGCTTCCCAAAGTGCTGGGATCACAGGTATGAGCCACCTTGCCTGGCCAGTTTTACTGATTTCTAATGTTAAAAACCTACATAACTGAGACCAGTAGTTCTCAAACTTCAGTGAGCATTATTGAAAAAGCTGGGGGGCTTTTTAAAGCACATGTTGCTGGGCTTCACCCTGAGAGTATCTGACTCAGTAGGTCTGAGATGTGCCTAAGTATTTGCCTGTCTTACAAGGTTCAGGGTGAGGTTGCTGCTGGCAATCCAGAACCACACTTTGACAACCACTGGCTTAGAGCAGTAGTTACCACTACTTTTTTATTTTCTGTCATTCTTAGAAATGACTACATTTCTGTTAAGAAATGACTACACATTTCTGTTAGTAATGGCTGTGGCTCACTACAGCAGGGATTTTCGCTAGAGGCTGTGGTGAGGTTTGAAAAGATTATCTTTGGGTGAAAATTCTGAGACTGCTTCTCACCTTCCCTTACCAAAATGAGAGCCACGGGACCAGGAAGCCAATAAATTATTAAGCCCTTTTTTCTTGGCATTTGTACTCAAAGCAAATAGAAAATCATGTATGTAATCTACTATAGCAATTTTAATAGACCTAATTTAAGGAGTGTGTACAAGTCAATAGCTTTGTGGTTTAGCAGCCAACTCCTAATAGGCTGTAATCTGACATAATTCTACTTCTTGGCTCTTGCCCCAGTATGACAGATGATTCCATAATTCCCCCCAAATTGTAGCTTTTGGTAGAAGTAAATAATGAAAGACTTGCTCAGGAGCCAATTTTATCACCATCAGTATGTTCACATATACTTTAAGAAATACAAGCCAGGCTCAGTTACTCATGCCTGTAATCCCAGCACTTTGGAAGGCTGATACAGGAGAATCGCTTCAAGCCAGGGGTATGAGACCAGCTCTGGCAACATTGCAAGACTGCATCTCTACAAACAATACAAAAATGTTAAAAATTAGTTGTAGTGGCTTGCATCTGTAGTCCCAGCTACTTGGGAAGCTGAGGCAGGAGGATTGTTTGAGTCCAGGAGTTTGAGGCTACAATGAGCTATGAATGTGCAGCCTGGGCAATAGAGGGAGACCTTGTCTCAAAATAATAATAGTAATAATAATAATAATAATAAACACAGGTAACTATCTAGCTTAGAAACAAGCAATATTTTGTGCTAAAAATGCATTTCGAGGTTAAAAGGTTAGAGTTTTCGGTTGAATACCTTTGTATTTCCCACGAATGCTTTTGACTGCTATTGTTGATATTGAGTTTCAGCCTTTTGTCTCTTAACCAAAATCAGAAAGGCTCCATAGTAATTCATAGTTAGGGAAACACCACTTTGGAGATGATGGCAGGGAATACTGCCAGTGCCATTCTTTCACTCTATCACAAATTATGTCTGTTTAGGTGCAGCTCACTCTGCTTACTGCCATAGTGAAGCTGTTTCTCAAGAAACCATCAGAAACACAGGAGCTAGTCCAGCAGGTCTTGAGTTTGGCAACACAGGTAAGAAATCTGGAAAAAGCAAGATGTTGATTTGTCTTGTTTCAAATTGTAGGAAATTATGAAACTCTTCCTAGGGGATTCATTTGGGGAAGCTTTATTTGAAGGAAGTATGGCCTTTAGATCCTGTTAAAATATTAAAACAATGCCTTTTTACGTGTTCAACTGAATTGTAGCTAATTCTGTGGCTTTTAAATGAGCTGACTGACTCCAGTTTTCATAATTCATGAAAATTGAACCTAGACTCTTAGTTTAGTGAAGGACATACTTAGATGAAAATGACATGGTCTGATAGTACCTGCTTCACTGTGACTTCATTTCAGCTTTCAAATCAAAGTACCGTGTGTAGATAATAGATACCTCAGCAAAGTTTCATGCATTGTTCTGCCTTCCAGAGTAGTTGCCTTTCTCACAGAAATTAAGTGTTTGTGCTGCTTCCTTGTATTATTTGATATATTTGGATCTCCTTGGAATTATTTGATTTTTTTGGTCAGAAGAAAAGAAGTTTAGATGGATTCTGATCTCAGGAAAGTGGCAGCTGGCTTTAAATATCAGGTCATTATATTAGATCCACAGAAATCAAAATAATTAGATTTTCCAGTGTAACTAGTATAATGATCATCAGTCCATTGATGATTTAGTTATGTTCTTAAATGGATTTGCTAACATGCTGGCTTTTTAGCAGGCTGTCAGGGTTACGATGTGTGTCTGCAAATGGAATATGATTCAGATATCCAGTTTACCATTTTTTTGTCTTTGTCATCCCTTTATACTGGTGTGTAATCAAAAATTAAAACCCTTTCACAGTACTTTGCCTAGTTCTGAGCCATAATTTTTCCTGTTATTACAACTTAAAAAAATTTATTTGTATGAGCTTTTTGAAGTATTTTAAAAACTTTCTTAAGCATCTTCCTCTGCCTGAAGCAAAGCAATTATAAACATCAATGGTTAATATTATCTGTATTGAATTGAGCATTCTAATTTCCTATGTCTGGATCCCATTTGAATCTCTAAGATGAATTCAAAACAATTTCTTTATTCCTCCCACCACCCGGCCTTTTTTTTTGTACTCTGTTTCATGTTTTAATTTTAAACTCCTAAGTCAGGAGTGTCCAGTCTTTTGGCTTCCCTGGGCCACATTGGGAGGAGAATTGAGAATTGTCTTGGGCCACACATAAAATACACTCACAATAGCTGATGAGCTAAAAAAAAAAAATCGCAAAAGAATCTCAAAATGTTTTAAGAAGGTTTACGAATTTGTATTGGGTCACGTGTGGCCCCAGGTTGGACAAACTTACTGTAAGTGGTCACATAGAATGACAGAATTAGAGCAGCTCACATTCTGTCAAAACAATCTCTAAAGAGAATTTTGGCCTTTCTTCCTAGCTGCTTACTGTAAATATTCAAGCAAGTATGTTTAGTAGTTTCCTCTGTTTTCACAAGTTCTCAACCTTATCATCATTGTCTGTTAAGGCCTATGTGTTTGTATTTAACAGGCACCATAGGAGAGCTGTATTACGGATTCTGGCCAGACTTCAAACTCAGTCTCATTACCTCTTAAGTATTTATCAAAATTTGACTGAGATAAAGTATTTAGGAAGGATTGCTTAAAGGATACAAGGTAGTGCTGTTCTTACAGATAGTCTGAAATTCACCTCTGAATCAAGCTTTGTTAATAGACATCTGGATACCTGGACTGCATTGTTTTTGACTCCTAATAAAATTGCTTTTACTAAATTACGCAAATACTATCAGTCTGTAGTAATAACAGTCGTCATGGGAAACTACCCTATTTGGATCTGTTGTTAGCTTGTTATCAGAGTCATTACTTACTTCATTATGTTTTCTTCTTTATGAAGCCCCATCAAATTCCTAACAAGTTTTGGATTTTTCTGTGTATCATTGTAGCATGCCTGATCAGCTTTCTTTTCCATATTGGTTGTTTGAAACCTTAGAATCACATTTAACAATCTCCCATGGAAACTGTGTAGGCCGTTGTGGCATGCAGTTTCCTGACTCTGGTTTTAATTAATGCTGTTTAGCCTTAGATGCATTTTTCACAAGCTTCCTAGAACAGGACAGGCTAGAAACTCACTTAATCCTAGTAAGGCTTAGTAAACGATTTCTGTTTTATAGATGAGGAAACTCAGAGAGGCCTAATTATTATGGGGCAGAACCAGGACTCAGACTCAGATAGTCTGGCTCTAGGTCTTGTCCATGGTCTTGTCCACTGTGCTATGCTTCCTCTCTAGTCTGAAGGTTAAGAATGACTTGGAGAATACATATTCCCTGCCTGAAGCAATATTGAGTATAAGCCCATATGTATATGTGTGTTTGCTAGTTTTAAGGTCTTTGTGGATGATTATTTCATACTATAAATAATAAGCAACTTCTTGAGGCTTGTCTTTTTTCAAGACTGAGTCTAGCTCTGTCACCCAGGCTGGAGTGCAGTGGCGTGATCTCGCCTCACTGCAACCTCCGCCTCCCGGGTTCAAACAATTCTCCTACCTCAGCTTCTTGAGTAGCTGGGATTATAGGTGCATGCCACCACGCCCGGCTAATTTTTTTTTTTTTTTCCAGTAGAGGTGAGGTTTCACCATGTTGGCCAGGCTGGTCTTGAACTCCTGACCTGATGTGATCCTCCTGCCTTGGCCTCCCAAAGCACTGGGATTACAGGTGTGAGCCACAGAGCCCGGCTGAGGCTTGATTTTTCTGTCCAATTAATTAATGAAGTCTGAGAAGTTATCATAAAACAGTAAGTATGCTGCTGGGTGCTGTGGCTCACACCTGTAATTTCAGCACTTTGGGAGGCCAAGGCAGGCGGATCACTTGAACTCAGGAGTTCAGCCAGCCCGTGCAACATGGCAAAATCCCGTCTCTACAAAAAATACAAAAATTAGCTGAGCATAATGGCACACACCTGTAATCCCAGCTACTTGGGAGGTCGAGGTGGTAGGATCGCTTGAGCCCAGGAGGCAGAGGTTGCAGTGAGCTGAGATCATGCCACTGCACTCCAGGCTGGGTAATACAGTGAGACTCTGTCTTGGAAAAAAAAAGAAAGAAAAAAAGAATAAGTATGCCTATGTAAGTCTTTTTACCTGGAAGTTTTCTCTTTTTTCCCCAAGTTTGTGAAATAAGAACCTAAATATTTATGGCTAGTGAGTACCAATTTAAGTTTAGGATGCAATGTGGTCGGCTGAATTGTGTTAACTTAAATTGGGTAGTGAGGTTCTGATGATGCTACTTCCACTGATTCTGGACATGACTGAGCAAATTTCTTTCATACTGCTTTTCTTCTGTCTCTATAGTAGAGTTAATTAATACTGTTCTTTACCTGTGCTAAGAATTAAGTGAAGTATATGTGAAATCTTAGTGCTTTTAAGTAAAATGGGAGTATAATTAAAAATATTATTAGTTGGGGGGAAAACCCAACCCTTGAATCTGAGGCTTCATTTCAAAAATTTATATTTTTCTCTTACCTGTTACACAGAAATTTAATACAGTATTCAGTTCAACTCAGTAAAGAATACAAATAAAGCCCGGGCACGGTGGCTTACGCCTGTAATCCCAGCACTTTGGGAGGCCGAGGCAGGCAGATCATCTGAGGTCAGGAGTTCGAGACCAGCCTGACCAAAATGGAGAAACCCCGTCTCTACTAAAAATACAAAATTAGCCGACCGTGGTGGCATGCGCCTGTAATCCCAATTACTCAGGAGGCTGAGGCAGGAGAATCACTTGAACCCGGGAGGCAGAGATTGCAGTGAGCCAAGATCGTGCCATTACACTCCAGCCTGAGCAACAAGACCTAGACTCTGTCTCAAAAAACAAAACAAAACAAAAAAATGTCTAGACGTTAGTAATTATTCTTTGTGATACATGGAAGAGAAGTCTTCATGTTTTTCTGTCTATGAACTAGGAGCCACCATCATCAGAATCACGTGGGCTGCTTGTTAAAAATACTAATTACTAGGCCCTACTTCTGATGTAATGAATCAGAATCTCTGAAGTATGGCCCCTGGGTTCTGCACTTTCAGTGACATTCCTGGTATGTTAAAATGTTGATGCACATTATAGTTTAAGAATTACTGTTTTAGTGCTCCCTGGTAAGTATTGTTTTGGGACCTTTTCCCTTGAGGAAGGCCTATGGGTCTAGCAGTACAGTAGATCCAAAGCCAAATTATCTGAGTCACCAAACATTTAATGGCAACTTAAGATCACAAAAAGGTCTTATATTTTTATTTATCTCGGTCTTGACGGTCTGAATTACTGTGGCTTCCATGTAAAATGTGAGGCACTTGGTGAGGACTGGCTTACAGTAGGCCTAACAGGTCATCCCTCAGAACGACAGATTTTGAGCAGTAGGAGATTCTTCCCTACTCCTGACTTTTCAGCCTTGGGAGATTTGCACTCATTTCTCATAGGATTGTATTTTTCAAGTTAGCGTCTATTTAGACTTTGATCCAGTAACTCTATCTCCAGCAATTTGCCATATTGCAGCATTTTGAATAATTTGTGGAGGAACTCTCAAATTTTTTTCACATGTGTGTATATATATATATATATATATATATTATTTTTTTGAGATGGAGTCTCACTCTATTACCCAGGCTGGAGTGCGGTGGTGCAATCTCAGCTCACTGCAGCCTCCTCCGCCTCCTGGGTTCAAGTGATTCTCCCTCCTTAGCCTCCCAAGTAGCTGGGATTACAGGCATCTGCCACCACACCTGGCTAATTTTTGTACCTTTTGTAGAGATAGGATTTTGCCATCTTGGCCAGGCTGGTCTCAAACCCCTGGCCTCAGGTGATCAGCCCACCTCGGCCTCCCAAAGTGCTAGGATTACTGAGCCACCATGCCTGGCTGAGATTCTTGAATTTTGTGAATCCCTATAGGAATTTTTCTTTCTGGTCATTTGGTTAAATTGTTTACATTACATATGGGAGAAATAATTTGAAGAAAAAGCATTTTATTTTGATGAGTATATTATTAAACTGTGTATTATAAAGTTGAATACCTTTAAGATATTACTAGTCCATAAAGACAAACTGAATTTTCTAATAAGATAAATGCAGTGTTTAATTGTGTAATAAAAACCATACTTTACAAATTCTAAAGTACATGTGCTTTAAGGACTGCATATATAGCTTAAAATTTAACATTTAAGTTACGTATGAAAAAATGTGGGAGAGAGGAGTTGCTTCCCTGACCTGGTATTTTGAGAAACTTGTATTCTGCTCTTTTAAAAAAATCAACTTGTTTTTGTTTTATAATGTTCAAGCTTTGTTTTCAAATGAAGATCTAAATGAGGAGGTTTCAGGCTGCTATTTATAAACACTTAGGAGCAAGTTAGTCCCTCAGCGCCCCCCCTCCCCACACACACACACACAAACAAAATCAACTAAATTAGATATAGTTATCACTGTTTCCTTTTTTTAACCCGGGCATTTCAAACACTAGAGACATTTTGACAAGACATTCATATATATACATATACATATACACATACACACATTTCTATTAGAATAATGCAAGTTATAAATGTAAAGATTATCTTGAGATAAAATTTACTGTTTTAATATTTTATTAATTTGCTGTATTGCAATGTTCTATATGCTTTTTGTCTTTAACCAACAATCCATTATGAGTGCAATTTAAACAATCCGTGACTGAGAAAAACCATTTGAATCCATATAGTCAAAAACATCAGGGTAACTACTGCTATTGAACTGGATGATAAGGGCCTTAAGTGGCTAAATCATGAATCAATTCATCTGCTCGCTTAGAAACTAAAATGGAAGCCCTCAGATTGTCCTGTTTTGAAGAAAATGGTTTTTGTTTGGTTATGAGTTTTTTGGGTTTTGGGTTTTTTTTTTTTTTTGAGACAGAGTCTCACTCTGTCGCCCAGGCTGGAGTGCAGTGACTTGATCTCAGCTCACTGCAGCCTCCACCTCCTGGGTTCAAATGATTCTTCTGCCTCAGCCTCCCGAGTAGCTGGGACTACAGGCATGAGCCACTGTACCCGGTCTGGTTATGAGTTTGAAATACAGAAATTGAAACAGGGACTTATTGTTGCCTTTAATAAGTTGCTGTTGGAACAACTCGTGCATAAATAAATGCCATCATATAGACATACTTTTGAGGTAGGTACCAGGATATTTATTGCCACTTTATAATTATGACAAAAACAATAAAGAAAACAATAGGCCAGACACGGTGGCTTA
This sequence comes from Pongo pygmaeus, assembly GCF_028885625.2. Lineage (NCBI taxonomy): Eukaryota > Metazoa > Chordata > Mammalia > Primates > Hominidae > Pongo > Pongo pygmaeus. Next base: position 51,607,218 of record NC_072392.2, read on the forward strand.
TGCCTGTAATCCTAGCACTTTGGAAGGCTGAGGTGGGCGGATGACTTAAAGTCAGGAGTTCAAGACCAGCCTGGCCAACATAGAGAAACCCTGTTTCTACTAAAAATACAAAAATTAGCAGGGTGTGGTGGTACGTACCAATAATCCCAGCTACTTGGGAGACAGAGGCAGGAGAATCACTTGAACCCAAGAGGCAGAGGTTGCAGTGAGCCGAGATTATGCCACTGTACTCCAGCCTGGGTGACAGAGCAACACTCTGTCTCAAAATACATACATACATACGTACATACATACATACATACATACATACATACAAATACAATAATAAAGGTAGAAAGGGAAAAATGGGCAACAGTGAAAATGTCCCTCAATAGTGGACTAAATTAATGGTGCAGTGGGCATTACAGTGGAAAAGTGCAGTCGTATACATCAACATGGAGAGCAACTTCAGAATAGTATATATAATATGAAACTGGTTTTATATGAAATAAGTGTGTGTGTGTGTGAGACCCATCTGGACAGATATATACCATATTACTAATCATGGCTATTTGGGGGATTGGGAGTTGAGATGGAGAAGGGTTGGATAATTGGGGGAGATTTTTTTTGTATGTCACATACTTAAAAATTGTGATGTGGTGTGTTTGGTAATAATTTCTTTTTAGCCATGAACATGTATACAATTATTTAAAAACCACCATAGCACAAAACAAGACCACCAAATTCAAGTGTTACTCCTTTTGGAAGCAGTTATGTCCTCTCTTTAGCAGTTTTTGAGTATTTAGATAATAGTACCTTTCATACTCTATTGAAATAGTTAATATTACGTGAGCTCCTTAAAGCAGGCAGTGTATTGTTACCTATTTATTTCCAGGGCCTAGCCAGTGTCTCAATAGGAGATACTTAATAAATATTTGAATGAAGGAAGAAGGTATGGGTACAATATATGGAAGATATAATATATGTTATTAATAAGCCTGCTAATATTTAAAGCAGTTAAAAAAACTTTTTTTTTTTTTTTTTGAGACAGAATTTTGTTCTTATTGCCCAGGCTGGAGTGCAGTGAAACAATCTCGGCTCACTACAACCTCCGCCTCCCGGGTTCGAGTGATTCTCCTGCCTCAGCCTCTTGAGTAGCTGGGATTATAGGCATGTGCCACCTTTGCCTGGTTAATTTTTTGTATTTGTAGTAGATACGGGGTTTCACTGTGTTAGCCAGGATGGTCCCAATCTCCTGGCCTCAGGTGATCCTCCCACCTCGGCCTCCCAAAGTGCTGGGATTACAGGCGTAAGCCACCGCGCCAGGCCCTAGTTCAAAAAATTTTTATGTCCTAAGGCCATCTCAACCAGTTAACTTTTGCCAGATTAAACATTATTTTTCTATTCCTTATTTCTGTTTGAATTTGAATCTTAGGATTAACCCATCTTAATTTATAGTTACATCCCTTGAAACATTAGAGATTACGGAATTATGACTATATTAGAACCATATTGAGTTAACATGTTTGTTTACTTTTTGAGACAGAGTCTCACTCTGTTGCCCAGTCTGGAGTGCAGCGGTGCAGTCATGGCTCACTGCAGCCTCAACCTCCTGGGCTCAAGTGATCCTCCTCCCTCAGTTTCCTGAGTAGATGGGACTACAGGTACATGTGGCTCTACACCCCGCCCTGATAATTTTTTTATTTTTATTATTATTATTTTTTGAGACCGAGTTTTACTCTGTTGCCCAGGATGGAGTGCAGTAGCGTGATCTCGGCTCACTGCAACCTCTGCCTCCTGGGTTCAAGCTATTCTCCTGCATCAGCCTCCTGAGTAGCTGGGATTACAGGCACGCGCCACCAGGCCCAGGTAATTTTTTTATTTTTAATAGAGGTGGGGTTTCACTATGTTGGCCAGGCTGGTCTCAAACTCCTGATCTCAAGCGATCCGCCCACCTTGGCCTCCCAAAGTGCTGGGATTACAGGCATGAGCCACCGCGCCCGGCCGGCCCTGCTGATTTTTTATATTTTTTGTAGAGGCAAGGTTTTGCCACGTTGCCCAGGCTGATCTCAAACTCTTGGGTCGAAGTGATCCGCCTGTTTCAGCCTCCCAAAGTGTTAGGATTACAGGCATGAGCTACGAGCTACCACATCCAGCCTGAAGTATCTTCTTAATACCTGGTCTGCATAAATCACTACCGCATTGGTTGATGACAAATCCAGCAGTTTGGGTTTCTGTATGGAAAACAGTTTCATCTCCACCTCCTTGCCTTTGCCTTTTCTTTAGGATTCTGATAATCCTGACCTTCGAGACCGGGGCTATATTTATTGGCGCCTTCTCTCAACTGACCCTGTCACAGCTAAAGAAGTAGTCTTGTCTGAGAAGCCACTGATCTCTGAGGAGACGGACCTTATTGAGCCAACTCTGCTGGATGAGCTAATCTGCCACATTGGTTCTTTGGCCTCTGTGTATCATAAGCCTCCCAATGCTTTTGTGGAAGGAAGTCATGGAATTCATCGTAAACACTTGCCAATTCATCATGGGAGGTGAGAAGGTGTGAACTGTCTCTGAGTGAGAAATGACTCTGTTTAGACAGAGTTGGTATTCTTTGTGCTTTTATAGTCTGGAAAAGAACTGCTGTACATTTTTGCACACCTACTACTATACAACCCCAGGGAGCTCCATCTGAATACCAGTGACCACACATAAAAGGGGTGAAAGACTCCTCTGTGTTCCAATCTAGGAGTACATTATGGCTTTAGAAAATTGTGGTGAAGACCTTCTAAATTGATAAAGTCTGAAAGTTGCTTAAGTCTGCAGTAAGAAGAGACTAGAAATAACCCCATAGTTGAAAACTTGGAAAAAAGCCTGTGTATACATTTAGCCATCTTGATCCTTTACTGTCGCTTTTGTTGAGCCTTCTGGATAGTTAGCAGGTATAACTTATGCTGTAAAGCTGTTAATGAAATAATATTTCAGTATTGTTTTATTTAAAAAAAAAAAAAAAAGCCTGACTCTGTGGACTTAGTTTTCCAGTTACCTGTACCTTTTTAAATTGGCCATATCAGCAAGGAAATTGTTATGAGAAGGCTCTTGGGTAACATGGAGCTCTTGTTTTGTAGCTATCTTAAAATTCTAATTAGGGAGAAGAAACACTCTAATAAACTCTTATAATGGGTATCTCAGAATCTTTTCAGAATCTGATTCCTTCATCAATCATAATAGACCTTGATTGAAGTAGGATTTCCTCCCACAGTAGTTAGAATAATTGGGCTTCTATTAATGAATGTCTTGTACCATTGTCTAATATATATTATTGTTTAAGTGGTTTTTGTGAATGGCCAAAGTGTAGGATTTATTGCCTTACAAATTGGCGTGGTCAGCATTTTGGGCTCTATGTAAATAGACTGTGGATACAGATAAAGGAAAAAGAAACAGCAACACCCAAGGAGATTATTAATCTTTCATAATTGAGTTGAATCTTTGGGTTTACAGCAGGTGCTATAATTTTAATCCAGAGGAGATGTGAGCTTCGTAAGGATTAGTCCTTATAGTAAGTTAGGGTGTTTCTCCTTGTAGGCAAGCATGTTTAACATTCTATAGATGAGACTATTTAACTTCTAAGAATTTCTCCCAGTCTGTGCTTCAAGTTTCGATGTAGATACGGATTTTCTGTTGTAACTTCCCTCTGTAACCGTGTTTATATCTAGCCTCCTGATAACTTTTAACCCTCACATGGAAGTGGGGAAATGAATCAACAAACAAAAACAACGCTTTCTTAAACACAGGGAGAGAACCAACATTTAAACGATCTAAAAAGAAAGTGTCTTACATAAGGCCTTTATCTGATTAATAGCCTTTAAGTTCTTATCTTCACAATTTCTTTTGTGGTTCCTTTTTGGATAACCTCCTTTTTGTCATTTTTGCGTGTTTTGTGTTTTTAAAGAAAATGCAAATACAGGGAAAATCTGTTTTCATATAAATGAGAATGATACGTTGCTGCAAATGACATGTCTGTAATAGTATTGACATTACCTAGCTCTCTTCTGCAATGTAAGGTTAATAAGTGATACACCTCTCATAGGAAACAAAGCAACACTTTAAAACCTTATTCTGCATCTTCTAGAGGTTTAAAAATACTCACTTCACTAGGTCTTTTAAAATCGTCTGGGAAAGAAGAGAAGTGATTTTTACTTGGATATTGCTTACTATGCTTATACTTGTCAGCTGCTCTATAGGGGTAAGGTAGTAAATAGTTGTCTAATTCAGAAAAATCTCACCTTTAAAAAATATTGCTTTAATGACAGTTATGCAGTTATTTCCCTTAAAATTGGAAATGTCTTTATATTAATTTTCTTATATTTTCCATTGAGAAAGATGTATAATAATGATGTATCATATTCTTGTAGAATCTATAGGATCATTTATATCTTTTCATTGAACTCACTTTATCTTCTCATATTATTCATTCCTTTCCATTAGAGTGAAGAAAAATATGTGCATGATACTTATTCTACCTTCTTTTTAGACATACTGATAGAACCATGTGTTCTGTCACATTTTCTAAATGGTATATGTCAGAAGATGACAGAATTTCATGTGTAGAGAATACTTTGTGAAAGATTTTATGTATTTCTTGCCAGGTGTATGAAATCATTTCCCCTTTTTACTTCTTTCTTAAAGCCTTTTCATCATGGCTTCCTGGACACTTTCCTTGTAAATTAGCTTTCCTAGATTGTATTTCTGTCTTTAATCTTTGCAGTTCCATGTTTATTCTCTTCTCTGATTAGTTATCTTGGTTGTATCAAAAGGTTCAGTCTGAACCCTTTCTTTCTGTGTTTCTCTACATATTCCCTTAGGGAAATTACCCGCTGACCACTAATATATTACAGAGCTTTACCATTTAGACCATGTTTTCAATTGATCCTTGCTTTTATAAAACCTTATGCTTCAGTGATATTGTTATCATTTTATTGATGAGGAAATTTTGTCTCACAGAGGTTGTCGCTTTCCGAAAATTATGCAGCTAGGAATTAATGGAGCCAACACTTAATCCCCTGTTTCTACCACCATCCTACACTGCCCCACACCCTCATAATTTCACCTGAGATGTGTATGTGAGTTTTTAACCAAGCTTACTTCTCTAGCTCTGACTGCCAGTCCCTTGGTTTTGTTTTTGTTTGTTTGTTTGTTTTGTTTTGTTTTTGAGACGGACTATCACTCTATAGCCCAGGCTGGAGTGCAGTGGCGCAATCTTGGCTCAACTGCAACCTCTACCTCCTAGGTTCAAGAGATTCTCCTGCTACAGTCTTCTGAGTAGCTGGGACTACAGACGTGTGCCACCACATCCAGCTAATTTTTTTGTACCTTTAGTAGAGATGGGGTTTCACCATGTTATCCAGGCTGGTCTCGAACTCTTGACCTCAGGTAATCCACCTGCCTTGGCCTCCCAAAGTGCCAGGATTGCAGACATGAGCCACTGCGCCTGGCTGGAATATGAACAGGTTCTGAATTACCGAGCCCAGTGCTCTACCCTGAGACTCTGGGCATGAGCCACCGTGCCCAGCCCAGTCCCTTGTTTCTGTCAGGCTTCTCTACTTGTTTTTCTTACTTATCTTAACAGAATTGAAACCTGCACATATAATTTTTCCTGTCGTCCTTCTATATTCCCCTGTGATTATTAGCTAATCTTTTGCTCCTTAGTTTTTGTTTGTGTCAAAACTTAACTAGGCTTTTTTAAAGAAAACATTTGTTTTTTAATTAAATTTTTACAATTTTTTTTACTTTTTTTTTTTTGAGATGTAGTCTCGCTCTGTCTCCCAGGCTAGAGTGCAGTGGCACAACCTTGGCTCACTGAAAGCTCCACCCTTGGCTCAAGTGATTCTTGTGCCTCAGCCTCCTGAGTGGCTGCAACTACAGGTGCCTCCCACCACTCCCAGTTAATTTTTTTGTATTTTTAGTAGAGACCAGGTTTCACAGTGTTGGTCAGGCTGGTCTCGAACTCCTGACCTCAGGTGATCAGCCCGCCTTGGCCTCCCAAAGTGCTAGGATTACAGCTGTGAGCCACTGTGCCCGCCTGTTTTTTTTGTTTTGTTTTGTTTTGTTTTACTTTTTATCATATAAATCTTAAAATATGCAAGATAGAATGGTATAACAAACTTGGATATACCTATCACTCAGCTTTAGCAGTTATCAGTATCTAGCCAATCTTATTTCATTTATTGTCCCTACAGTTGTTTTTGAGGTGGCTCAAATATTTTAAATCCAATCCCAGACCTCATATCTTTTCACCCATAAGTACTGTACTTGGTATCTTTAACAGATAAAGACTTGAAATTACAATGTTATCAAGCCTAACAAAATTGGACATAATTACTTAATATCATCCAATAAGCAGGCTAACCTACTTTCAGATTTTCTCAATTGCCGTTCTCTAGTCTCGTTTAGAGTTTATTTAAGATCGGCTTTACTTTTTCCTTAAATGTTTGGAGGAATTCACAGTGAAGCCCTCTGAGCCTGGAATTTTCTTGGTGGGAATTTTACTTTTTAAATTGACATCTAATTTATAATAACCTTAGCATTAAGGTTATTGCCTGACCTTTGCACGGTCAGGATACCATGGCCGTTGAACATATGTCACTGGGCAGGCAGTGCCTCTAATACTGGTAATGCTAGAGGTGATGTTTTTGGTAAACAAGCTGGGTAAGATTTGCCGAGTTCCTTTTACTGTTTGTAATCTTTCCTTAGAGCATACCTGTGTTGGATTAACAGTATAAATAATAGGGTGCTTATTATATTGTTTATTAATATTAGGCTGTCAGTGGATTATTCCGGTCTGATATAAGCTTATGCAGTGGAGAATATCTTCCATGTTACTTATATTAACATTATTGCTTCTATTAAGTAATAGATTAGTCCAATCTGTTAGTAATAGATTAGTTCACTAATCTTAGCATTTAGTGCTCAATGAATTTTTACATATGTATACACTCATATAATCACTACCCTGATCAGATATAGAATATTTTCAGCACCCTAGAAGGTTCCTCGTGTTCCTTTACTGTCAGTGTGCACACTCCAGAGATTACCACTGTTCTGATTTCTATCACTATAGATTCATTTTGTCTGTTCCTGAGTGTGATATAAATGGAACCTACAGTTTTTACTCTTCTGTGTCTTGTATCTTTTGCTCAACATAATGTGAGGTTAATCTGTGTTTTTAGTAGTTTGCTCCTTTTTATTGGTGTGTAGTATTCCATTCCATGAATATACCATTTATATCTTCTATTGCACCTTTGGGTTATTTCTAGTTTGTGGCTGCTGTGAATATCCTTGTATTTGTCTTTTGGTAGACTTATGTACATATTTCTCTTGGGCATATACCTAGGAGTAGAATTGCTGGATCATAGAATAGGTTTCTAATTAGCTGTAGGAGACACTGCCAATTTTCCAAAGCAGTTGTACCAGTGTATACTCCTTCTAGCACTGTATGAGTTCCAGGTGATCTACATTGTCAGCAATGCTTGGTAGTTTAGTTTTAGTTTTAGCCATTCTGGTGAGTGTATAGTGGTGTCTTGTTATAGTTTTAATTTGCATTTTCCTGATGAGTAAAGTTGCTAAGCACATTTTCATGTTACTGTATCCTCTTTTGAGACTTGCCTATTTTTAATGATTTGTCTTTTTCTTAATGATTTGTAGGAATTCCTTATATAATATGGATGCAAGTCCTTTGTTAGTTATATGTGTTGTGAATATCTTCTCTCAGTTTGTAGAGAATATCTTTTCCCAATCTCTTAATGGTGTCATTGGAAGACATGTTCTTAATTTTAATGAAGTTCAGTTTATTACTTTTTTTCTTTTGTGGCTACTACTTTTTGTTGAAACCATTATCTTCCCCAAGCTTATAAAGATGCTACTGTAGGTTTTCAACTAGGTTTTACCTTTCACATTTATGTCTGATTTATCTCAATTTTTGTTTACCTTGTGAACCATAAGGGGCCAAGGTTCATTTTTTCCCCACATAGCTATCCAGTTAACCCAGCACCATTTATTGAAAAGATCATCATTTCTCCTACCTAGTCCTTTTAACATGTCTTGAAACTTACCACTTTCTTTTTATTTTTATAGCTTGTTGAGTTTTTATTATTTCATACATAATTGATTACAGTAGCAGTTTAGATTACTCTTAGCTGATCTTCATGTCCATTCTCCTAACTTCAGTCCATTATACACACAGGTGCTAGAATAATGTTCCTCTAATGTTATTTTTAGTTTCTGTTCTTTGTTCAAGAAATAAAAGTGATTCTGCATTTCTTATCATATAAAAAATCAACTCTTGGCCGGGCGCGGTGGCTCACACCTGTAATCCCAGCACTTTGGGAGGCCAAGGTGGGCGGATCACGAGGTCAGGAGATCGAGACCACAGTGATACCCCGTCTCTACTAAAAATACAAAAAAAATTAGCCAGGCGCGGTGGTGGGCGCCTATAGTCCCAGCTACTCGGGAGGCTGAGGCAGGAGAATGGCGTGAACCCAGGAGGCGGAGCTGAGTGAGCTGAGATGGCGCCACTGCACTCCAGCCTGGGGGACAGAGCCAGACTCCGTCTCAAAAAAAAAAAAAAAAATCAACTCTCCAGACTAGTTTTCAAAGTTTTATTTTCCTTATTCTCTCTTCCTCCAAATTTTACCAATCCCAAACTCTGCTCCTGCTGATATGATTTTTTCACCACCCCTAAAGTCAAATTGTTCATTTCTGTGCCTTTGTACAAACCTTCTCTTCCTCTTTGGAGGTTTCTCTCTGGTAGTTCCTCATAAAACCATTCCGAGAAGCTTTTAGAATCAGCAGCATTGATTTTGTTGTGTTTCTCTCTCATATCCTATCAATTATGTAGACACACAATGCGTGTTTCTGCTGTTACACAGTAAACTTGCTTTTTATTCATTTTGTAAATGCTGATTTTTTTGTTGTTGTGTGTGCCATTCAGGGCAGGAACCATATATTTTACAGTTTCTACAGAGAACCATAGAATTCTCCTTACAGTGTTCCCTCATAGACGTTTAATTAAAATTGACCAATTGTATTATATAACTGACAAGGTTTACATAATATAATTTATTTTCATTTTAGCAACTGTATTTTGATAAAAATAAGAATTGCTATTATCTCTTCATGAACATAAACGAATGGTTATAAAATCAGAGGGTTTTTCCCCCTCGTATTTGATAGTTATATATAGCTGTATGTTTCACTGTTGTTGCCATGTTATGTCCTAGGTGAAGCTGACTTTTCTCTTTTCTCCATTTTATGTGTATGTGACTTTAGCACTGATGCAGGTGACAGCCCTGTTGGCACTACCACTGCAACGAACCTGGAACAGCCTCAGGTTATCCCCTCTCAAGGTGATCTTCTAGGGGATCTTTTAAACCTTGACCTCGGTCCCCCAGTCAATGTGCCACAGGTGTCCTCCATGCAGATGGGAGCAGTGGATCTCCTAGGAGGAGGACTAGATAGTCTGGTAAGCATCTTTCTTCCCTTATTCTTTTGGTTATTTTTAGTTCTTGATATGCTAGAGAGTTTTAAATTATTCAGCTTTTTAGAACTAGACCTTTCCTTCATGAGCAGTAATGTCCTTTGATAAAGGACAGGATTCTTTGTCTTTAGTAAGACAAAATTATAATTAATACTGTTCATCATCGGTAATGGGGTATGTCTGCAAGTGTATGGGATTATTTCATTGTCCTGCCTCTAAATAGAACTTTTGACATTTAACTATCCTATTGTTCAGCAATTTTAATGTTTAGTATCTTTTCCAGAGTTTATTATTGTTCCTAGCTCTTAACACTGGATAGCCCACATAAATTCTCCTTTTGACCTGAACGGCATTAAAGTGACCTCACACAAATCGTCCTATTTTGAGGCTTTCAAACCTTTGCCTTTTTAATATTTTATTTATGCCCTAATTCTGAAAGGTTTTGAGGCAGCCTTTTTTTTTCTTCTTCTTCTTTTTTTTTTTTTCAAGTAAAATGTACCTTTATTACAGTTGGGAAGGGCTGCTTGATTGGTTCTTTTTTTCCCTTCTTCCCCACCTACTCCATTCTATCATACTTCCAATTTAATTAGCTTCCAGGATTCTAATACTAAAAGGCTCCAAAGTCCAGAATACCTGCGAACATTTGCCACCAATGGGAACCAAAATTATTTTTTGTTTCTGTACAAGATAAATGAATTTTAAGGGTGACCATCAATCTATGAAGAGAAGGCCAGAAAAATAACAAGTCTATTACATGACTGCCTACATAGTAGGTACTTAACTGTGGTGGAATTAGAGAGGCTTTCTAGCTAGACCCTTGCAAAAGAGATTTTTGTCAACCCAATGACTATAAAGATGCCCAACAATGATTTATTTACCAATATCATTGGAGGGCTGACATCTTAGATATGAAAATATGTGTTCCCAGAGATGACAGACAAAACAACTGCACTCTCTGCTGCATATACTGGCATCTTCTCTTCTACTTTATGAGCAGTTTTATGTCTGGAGTTTATACCAGCCAGTAAAGGTTCATTTACTTTTTGACTAGCAGAGAGTCTAAGGAAATAGGGTTATAGTCATATCTTTGTGGGTTGTGCATCTTACTAATGGAAAATCACTGCTTCTAGAATTTATGCATTGACCAAGCTGTGGACTCCAGCTTATGTTGACACAAATGAGCACTTCTGTTGTCTTTCTTGGGAATATAAGCAAATACTTTTTATATTCATATCTTTAATGATTGAAACTGACTGATTATATAAACAGAATAGCTTCCTCATATGATCATTCTACTTATATTGCTGTATAGCCTCCTTATAGACTCCGGAGAGTGACAAATATTTAAATGTTCATGGAGGCTCCTAAGAATCCCTTATAAAATTAAAATAGCTCTTCCTTTTCTGTTCACATTCAACCACAAGTTAAATATTGCATCCTCCTCAAGTTTATTACATTCCCTGGTGGGGAAGCTTACTACATGGTGGACTCATTGAACCTAAGAATGAGAAACAAACTAAGTTCAAGGGATAGAGGGGAGAAAGAGGCCCTGGCTTTTAATGTTGCCAGACCCAGGACGCTGCATGACCCACTATAAGCATAGAAAAAAAGAGACATGTTATTTTCATTTGACTTTGTATTAGCTCATGCCAACTCCAAAACCAATGGGTTTTGTCATCATATTTTACATAGCTGCCCAGTCATCTGCATTAGAATTCCTGCAAGTATTATATCAAAGGGAAAAGCTGTTAGAACCTGCTTGGATTGTAGTAGCCAAAGTTGCACACAGGCCTATTTCCTTTTTTTTAATATAAGGGATATTCTTTTGGGGATGGGAAAGTTGTTGTTTTTCTAATTGGATTTCTAAATATGCAACCTTTGCTAGATAGGCCCAGTTATGTTTTTATGTAACTCTAAATTTTAACATTTCCTGACTTTGGGATTTAAAATGGTATCCTTGGTGTTATAGCCCCAGAAATTGTTTACAGTGCAGTTTTCTTCAGCTTATTCTGAGATTGAAAGATATCCCAGAAATCAAGATGAGAAGAAATTAAAGCCCTTATTTTTGCTTTGGATCCGTATATGGTTAAATATATATTCACTCAGAGAATCAAGGTTCCTTTTTCGAGAACATCACAAGGAAGACCTAAATTTGGCTGTGTGGAAGAAGATGAGTTTCTAAGGCAGCAGTGGACTTTTAAAATGCTTTTATTGTTCTTATGCAAATTACCTAAAGAGAAGATTAATCCTCAAAGCCATTTTTTGAATGCATCCTTGCCTTACAGAGTGCTTCTCAAAATAAATTATATACCTTGAATCTCCTGAAGATTTTGTACAAGAGAGGGTTTGTTTTGTTTTGTTTAGTTTGTGGAAATGGGTTCTCACTATGTTGCGTAGGCTTATCTTGAACTCCTGGGCTCAAGCAATCCCCCTGCCTTGGCCTCCCGAAGTGCTGGGATTACAGGTGTGTGAGCCAGCACACTGAGCCTGCGAGAGATGATTTAGTTGGTCTGGAGTGAGACCTAGAGTCTGCATTTCTAACAAGGTGACACTGAAGCTGCTGGTCCATGGGCCACATGTTGCATAGTAAGGACATAGAATATCTTGCGACCACTGTGAACCGCTTCAGTTTAGTGTTTGAACTATAGCTACCTAGATGCTCAGATACCTTTTTCTTTTTTTCCTCTGTCTTTTTTTTTTTTTTTTTGGAGGTGGAGTTTCACTCTTGTTGCCCAGGCTGGAGTGCAGTGGTGTGATCTGGGCTCACTGCAACCTCGCCTCCCAGGTTCAAGCGATTCTCCTGCCTCCGCCTCCCGAGTAGCTGGGATTACAGGTGCCCGCCACCACACCCGGCTAATTTTTTGTATTTTTAGTAGAGACGGAGTTTTACCATGTTGGCCAGGCTGGTCTCGAACTCCTGAACTCAGGTGATCCACGTCCCTCAGCCTCCCAGATTGCTGGGATTACAGGCGTGAGCCACCACGCCTGGCCGTTTTTCTCTTGACTTCAGTAGTCAACAGACTTCTGGAAAGAGGGCTCCTCCTCTCCCTTAAATTAATTCAGAGGGCAAGAAACTTATTAAATTATTTTGTTAAAGCTCTTTCTTTTGCCCTATAGGGAGAATAGTGTAGCTAGGAGTGGTAGAATTCAACCCAAACCCCTGTTTAAAATATGGCCATGGTTAGAATTGTGTGGTGGTTTGGGAAGCAGCATTTAGGTTAGCTCAGTGATCATTTCAGGACCAGGCCACTAGACTGTTGATACTACTTTTATCATGGGTTTCTAACAGAACCTCACCCATAGAGGTCAGTGGTGTACTGCTAACAAAGTATTGCCTAGTTCCTGATGACCATATGGTTCTCAACTCTATCTGCAGAATTGGTCCCACATAATTACCAGTTTAAAAAAAAATACTCTCTAGCCATTGAAACTACAAAGAAAAAAAATACTATCAATACTTGAGTCCAGGAGTAATTAAACAACACCTCTGGGAGGCAGGACCTAGACATTGCTATTTTTAAAAAGTTACCTGTGTTCTTTTAATCTTGCAGCCAGGGTTGAGAACATTAAACCAAATGAAATTCCAAATGAAGTTAGGTGGAGATGTTAAAAACTGATCTCTAAGCCAAGACAGTGACCGCCACAGAAAAATCATATTTTCGAGATCCTCTTTGGCACGTCCTACAAAAACAGATATCTCTGACTTTACCTTTGTTCTTTTCCCCCTGAATATTTTTCTGTTATGATATTCTGTGAGGTTATCCATCGTGTCAGAAGTTGACTGGAAGTTGAATTTGACCAATTTAGATATGGTCGCTCAGTCCCAGGGTCCTTTTTATCCTTGCTTACTTGCCATAATTGGAGACCGAAAATTGAGGGCATTTTATATTTTGGATTTTCTAACCATTTTCTATTCTTCTATCTTAAAACTTGATATTCATGAGAAGATATTTTTATTCTTCCTTTTTCATAGCCTGGTGATCTTCCCTTAGATCTTGTTCTATTTCACCTTCTTTTACTGTCACACTCATAAAATTTGGCCAGCATTAAGATGTAGTGTGTTGTGACCTTTTCTTACTAGGTTGGATAAAAAGTAATTGCGGTTTTTGCCATTAACAGTATTTACTTTTGCTCCAACCTAGTAGAACTGTCATAGTCAGGAAATACTTATCAATTTATTATTTATTTGTTATTATTACTAGTCAGGAATGTTTTGCCACAACATTCCTGAAAGCTGTGGCCTTCTTCCATCAATGATAGTGACTCTCAACATTTGTGATTCTTTAAAGAGGAGTAGGGTGGGCCATTGCTGTGATATAAAGAAAGTAAACATACTGTAGCTCCCCGGGTGATTGATTCTTGTATGCTTTTTTAAAGAAAGCAGTCATCTTTGAATGGAATGCCTCTTCGTCTCAAGACTTGGATAAAAATGGATTTCTACCTATTCTTTTTAGTCTCCTTACTGAAACATCCTTATTTTTTGCCCACATTTCAGCATATTCTCTTTTGCTTGTACTCTACAGGTAGTTTATTCCATCTGTCAGTACAAACTGAACTATCGCTTTGATGTGGAATAAATTCAAGTAATGTAGTTTATGTAGTTGATCTGCTCTACATGTAGAGCATGACAGTTTACTAGTTAGGTATAGGCTTGCAAAGTAGTTATTTGGGCTTTTTTTATTTCCTTTGGAAGCCATATATGTGGAGTCTTTTGGGGTTTGTTTGTTTTTTTTTATGACTCTGGTACTTAATCTAAGAAACTGCTCGTTCTGAGTAGTGTGATTTTTCTCACCGTGCAGATCCTTCTGGTTTGGTGTAGTGTGGGAGGTGACCTGATGCCCATGTGTATAACTCTTGTATATGTGTTATGTGCTCATGAGTCTGACATCTGCGAGGATCACTGAAGTAATAATTGAATCTCAATTATTTTCTTGCCTTTACTTCCAGTCTGTCAGCAGAGGCCTTGGCTAAATTACAGCCTTTTGTTCATCCAAGGTTCTGTGCATTATTCTTTTACATAAACAGTGCTATTGTGTATATCAAAAATGGAAAGGAAGAATTATCCAAAGTGCCCTTTCTCTGTGCTGATGAAGGATTTCATCCTGGAGAAATATGCTGTGTACCCAGCTTGAGTGGTATGGAATTGAGGAGAAACTGCCTTTTCCTGACCCCCAGTCCATGTTTTTCCCACTGTTTCTTTCAGGTTTTTACCTTTCAGATTATTAAGTCATAAGCTATTTATTAATAGTTTTGAGATTTTTTAGCCCACAGGAAGTCCATCATCTATACTAGTTTTGCATCTTTATTTTTCTTCCTTTGGAGGAGCTTTGCAACGACTTAAAAGCTTAGTTTTCAAAGTTTGTGTTATGTGGAAAGATCTTTGTAAGTTGTTGCCCGTTAAATTTCTCAGTGAGGCTTCCATAACCACCATCTTTGTATCAGTGCATATGTTTAGTCAAGACTGGCCTCAGGCAGTTTTGAGAATAATTACTAATTTCTGAGTTCTAGTCCCTGTGCTAGAACTTTTATAATTTCTAATCCTCAGAACAACTCAAGAAGATAATTGGTATTGGGCCCCATTTTACAGAAAACTGAAGGTCATACAGTAAGTTGCAGAGTTGAGATTTGAACCCAGGACTTCTTTAAAACTTCAAAGTTTATACACTTTATACTGTCTTATGATTTTCCAGTTTGTTTGTTATTGTCATCTTGTAGAATAGAATACAGTTTCACCTAACTGGTCCTTCTCAAACTGGAAAGTGCAGTCTCTGGAGTACACAGCAGAGTGCAGGGTGCATTTGAAGCTGCAGAATAAATATGGCTCATTGTCTTGCAGTGTCAGTCTTACTTGATGGTAAATAATGTAAACAGAATATACACTGGTGTGTTACCACTGAGAATGTAAAATTGCATGACTTTAAGATGAAAAATACAGCTTGCTTGCCCTGGGCCTCTTGATGGTGTACATCCCAGGTCCCTGAGTATATGAGTTTGGGTTAATGTGTCACATGAAAGTTGGAGAAGGACTACAGAAGTGTGTTCATTCATGAAGAAAAGAGACTGAATAATGAATAAGTTCATGCACCTTTCTTGCAGCAAGAGGAACAGATTGTTCATCTTATCCTTATTTATTTATTTAAAGACAGGGTCACTGCAACCTTGAGTTCCTGGGCTCAAGTAGTCCTCCCACCTCAGCCTCCCAAAGTGTTAGGATTTACAGGCATGAGCCACTATGCCTGGTCATTTTATTTTCATTTAAGTAAAACCACAAAAATCTCCTTTTCCCATCTCTTCACCAGTGAGCTGTAATAAAGCAGTAGTACTCTGAGGGCAGTTAAATGATGTGCAGGCATTCTTCTTCTGAAAATTTGCTATCAAAACCACTCAGATAATACATTTCCTCCCTAGAATGAGTTTTGGCCCAGCTGGGAGATGTTTGTTTATTTATTTTTTTGAGACAAGGTCTCGCTTTGTCACCCAAGCTACAGTACAGTGGTGTGATCATAGCTCACTGCAGCCTCAAACTCCTGAGCTCAAGTGATCCTCCAACTTCAGCCTCCCAAGTAGCTGGGACTACAGGCACATGCTGCACACATGGCTAATGGGTGTTAATTTTTTTTCCTCAGTTGGTTCTATTCATATGTGTTGGCAATGTTAATGCAGATATTGTGCTCTAGGCCAGTTGGTAAACAATTTTGTCAGGCTTTTGTCCTTTTGGTGATAATTTTCCCTAATAAAATGATTCACTTCAAAACTGTCTCCCAGGAAATACTGCCAGTAGCCGTATATATATTACTGCCAGTAGCCGTAAATATACTTATATATTTACAAAACATTCATTCATTCAATAAATAAATATTTGAGTGCCTAGTATTCAGCCTCTATTCTGTGTACTAGGCATATAGAATGGTCCTTGCAACCTTACGAAACAGTCCTTGGAAGCTTACATTCGCATAGGGGAGACAAGTGATAAAGTAGCAAATGCTGTGAAAGAAAGTGAGACAGAATAAAGAGGTTCTCTTGTTGATTTTTACTATATTCATCATTGAGTTCTGTCTGACCTAAGAGACCTATGGTGACCATTCCAAGGACTTTTTGTCTTACATCAGGAAGTAATCCGTTACATCCCCCTACTTTTCCACTGATAGAAGCCTTTTCCCCCCTCAGGTTATGGAGTCTTCTGATGATTTTTATATGATCTCAATGCATTTATGCTATTCCTTATCAATTCTGCTCTCAGCCATCAGTTTATTAGCTTTTTCATGGTTACAGAGTCTTTCCACCAATTTGATTAATTATATTTTATGATGCTTTTTGGAATAGCCTTTTTTTTTTTTTTTTTTTTTTTGAGACAGGATCTCACTCTGTCACCCAGGCTAGAAAGCAGTGGCACTATCACGACACACTGCAGCCTTGACCTCCCTGGGCCCAGGTGATCCTCCCACCGCAGCCTCTGAACTAGCTGGGTCTATAGGCGCCCACCACTACACCCAGCTAATTTTTGTATTTTTTGTAGTGATAGTTTTGCCATTTTATTCGGGCTGGCCTTGAGCTCCGGGGCCCAGGCAATCCACCTGCCTCAGCTTCCCTAAGGGCTGGGATTACAAGTGTGAGCCACTATGCCCAGCCTTGAATAGCTTTGTGAAGATCATATTAAAATTTGCAGCCTAGTAGCTGAAAAACCATACTTTAACCTACAAGATACTGTGTGCCATCTAAAATTTAAACTCTGTTAGAAAGACACAGGTTTTGATACCAATAGGATTTTGACAATAGTTAAGTTTTATTGTTTGTGATGGGAATGATTGTATACTATTTTTGCACCATTCTGTTGACTCCTGAATAATAGAGCTATTGGTAAGCTATATGGCTTGGAGCATCCTTAGATTCCCTTCAATTCAGTAAGTTCTAGAAAACAGTAAAAGAGACACTGGCTCTAAACAGGAGCATAGAAATGTCTGAGCTTAAGATATACACCTGCAGTTAAGAGAATGTCTTCAGATACCTAGACAGCTCCACAGTTTTAGAAGCAAACAGATGTACTTTGGACTGCCCAGACATAGGTCAAAGGGGCTAACCCAGATCAGTCATTATGATAATTTGTGGGATTTTTTTTTCCAGTCCGCTCAGTGGTTATCTCAGATGATATTCCTTTATAAAATTTAAAAATTCTGTTTCAAATTTTCTTTTCTTGGAGTCAGGCAGATTTATTCCCTTATATAACTTCAATCTTGAGTTCTTTCTCTGTATTTCTGCTGTTGTAGCACATTGCCATTGGACAAGGGTATTTCCTTTTGTTATCTATAGCTGAACTGAGCCTGTATGCAGGCTCAGCTCTGAGACTTTTGGCTCTACCTGGCTCTGCAGAGCTCATGTAACCATGCCGAAATCCCTTTAGCCGATAAGTTACAATAAGTCACCATAAAACCCCTGTTTTCTGTCCGGTTACTGAACATTATTGTGCAATGACACATTATTGTGTAGTTTAACATGAACCAAGTTCCACTCACATTACTTCAGATGTGGTAAAGTGACCACTCTTTGGCAGTAGACAAATGTTAGTATTATTCTCAGTGCCATTTAATGACTACAACAATTATGGGGGACTACTGTGATTGGAGACTGGGGGAACTACACCACTAGCAGAAAATTTGGATTTAGTTATCAGTTACAGACTTTTAATACAGACTGTTCAATTCTCAGTATTTGAAATATTCTTTTCCTGAAGTTGCCATCTTTCGCCCTTCTTTCTGTATCTGATTTAGTTGACCTATAATTGACATCATTTTCTTCATGGAGAAAATGGCAGCCTCAGTAAGGCAATCCTGGGAACAATAGTGAGTGGACACCTCCAAGAGACACTTAAAACACAGTATCTAGACATTTAAGATCAGGATCAAAGCCATACCCTGCACTCCTATTCCTTTTCCCTCCTGTCTCCTACCAGCTCACTGGATAACAGATATCACTCTGAGTTTTACAAGTTCTAGTTTGATTGATTTTGTACCCTACCTGATAAGTATGGGCTTAGAGTATATCCAGACAGATGAACCTGAATCCCAATAATCTCAGGCTGGATGCAATGATTCATACCTGTAATCCCAGCACTTTGTGAGGCTGAGGTGGGAGAATCGCTTGAGCCCAGGAGTTAGAGCCCAGCCTGAACAACGAAGTGAATTTTTTTCTTTAAACAAATAGTGTCCAACTGAACTGAAATGGTTACTGTCTAGTTCAGGCTGATATACAACAACTTTCCTGTGTAGTTGTTCACTTTCTAGCTTTCTTTTTTCTTGAGGAGTATCTCCTTCCTCCTGTTTGTCACTTGTAGATAGGAGAGGCCACTCACTGGGTAATTCGCTTCCATTCGTGCTGACATCTCCCTATTAGTCACTCACACCCATCATCATGCTGTCACCTTGCCATGGTTTCAGAGAGTAGGATAATCTCCATTAGAATCTTTTTCAGTTAAGAGGAAAGTTGCTGAATAGTCTGGATAAGCTGTAGTCTTGCTAGTTAGAAAACATGTACAGTATTGAAATTGTCCTTTCCCTTTGCTCTCTGAACATAGTACAATTAGGTGAACCTTTGTGTCCCTGGCTGTGTCTCTGATATCTTTTGGACCCTGTCTTTGTGTCAGATTAGAGTTCATGTTTCTAGCTGAGTTGTATCTGATATACTGAACATAAACAAAGGAATGTCAAGATTGCTTTTCAGTCCTTCATGATTTTGAATAAAATTGACAAGCAGCACTGGGGGACAGTACTTTCAGATCCTTTCCAGCTAAGATAATATTCATGTATCATTCAAAGATAAAAAGAATGAAATCTAAGAAAATAAGGGCTATGAATGTGCTTTCTTTCCTTTGGTCTAAACACTACCCATGAATCTCTTTTCTCAATGCCTTTTATTGAATTTAGCAAAACTGCTGTTTCCTTTCCAATGTGTTTTTCTTGCTGTTCTGTGCCAAGCAGGTCCATAAAGAATTCTGTCTCTTTCAATCTTGGATTATAAGCCTAGCCAGAAGAGGGGAGAATGAGTTGTGGGGAGAGGGGGTAAGCCCATCAGAAAGTTGAAAACCATCTCAGAGTATCAGGACAAATGAAACATTTTTCGTAGGATCCTTTCCATGGGTTTTCCTCTCTGCTCAAATTTCTTTTTTTTTTTTTTTGAGACGGAATCTTGCTTTGTCGCCCAGGCTGTAGTGTAATGGCATGATCTCGGCTCACTGCAACCTCTACCTCCCGGGTTTAAGCAATTCTCCTATCTCAGCCTCCTGAGTAGCTGGGACTACAGGTTCCCGTCACCAGGCCCAGCTAATTTTTGTATTTTTAGTAGAGATGGGTTTCACCATATTGGTCAGGCTGGTCTTGAACTCCTGACCTCAGGTGATCAACCGACCTCAGCCTCCCAAAGTGCTGGGATTACAGATGTGAGCCACCACGCCCGGCCTCTCTGCTCAAATCCTGACTTCCTTTTTATTCACAAGTTCCAAAGTCATTTCTGAGCAGATGAAATCTTGTCTGACTCTAAATAACTGATTCTCTAACGGCAGTGTTTTCAACCTTGGCTGTACATTAGAATCAACTGGGGAAGCTTTTCAAAATTCTGATGCCCAGGCTACACCCCAGAACAATTAAATTACCATCTCTGGGGGCGAGTACTTTTTAAAGCGCTACTCTCTGTAACCCCCACACACAGATGGTTGATTCCATTGTGTATCCAAGGTTGAAACCATACTACTGAAACATAATTGACATAGTTATTAGTATTCTTAGAAAGCTTAGTCTAAGAAACCTCCAGGTTTTTATGAAGGGGAAATTAAAAAATTAAGAGACAGCCTTTGCAAACTTATTTTGTATGAGTATTTTTTTAAAACACATATCAACCCTGTGTTCCAGTCTAACTGGCCTTTTCATTCTTCCATGCTTTCTCCACCTTTGTTCATGCTATTTGAGAAATGGCCTTCCCCCATTTTTGCTTTTTATAATTCCACACTACTACCACCTTTTTGAAGCTTCTCTTCATTCTTTCAGCCAGAGAGAGGTTCTTCCCTTCAGAACTTCCCTTTTTTGCTTTAGTATATTCTGTATGGTTTTGCATTCATGTTTTATTTCTCCAGCTAGTTTGCAAAGCTTCATTCTTATCTATGTAGTCCCCTCATTGCCAGGCATCTTTATATCCCTTGTAATGCCTTGCATCCAGTAAATGTTATGTAAATGTTTGTTTGAATAAAAGGAATTTCAGATGTCTTGCTGCAGATGTGTGCTATTATAGAACTAGGGAGAAAGCAGATGTGTAATATCTTTTCTATTCCCTTCACACTTTTCTAGTTACTCAAATTCTTGGTTTGGGGATGCCTTTTTTTTTTTTTTTTTTTTTTGAGATGGAGTCTTGCTCTTGTTGCCCAGGATGAAGTGCAATGGCATGATCTCAGCTCACCGCAACCTCCATCTCCCGGGTTCAAGCGATGCTCCTGCCTCAGTCTCCCGAGTAGCTGGGATTACAGGCGCCTGCCACCACAGCCTGCTAATTTTTGTATTTTTAGTAGAGACGGGATTTTACCATGTTGGCCAGGCTGGTCTCAAACTCCTGACCTCATGATCCACCCACCTCGGCCTCCCAAAGTGCTGGGATTACAGGCATGAGCCACCACGCCCAGCCAAGGATGACCTTTTTATTTATTTAAGTATGTGATTTTTATCCCCTGTGCAACCATTAAGTAGTCTTCAGGAATCAGATTCTGGAAATGTTAGCTCTGGTTTGGAATGCTCTATAGTTTACAACAGAGCATGCTTGCTAATGCCAGTTATGAAGCACCTACCAGGGTTATTTTCTGTCATGGTTTAAACAGAACTTTGTTGTAGTCCTCACTATTTTTCAATATTTAAGATTAATTTTTAGATTTTTGAGAATGCCATTTTATGTACTACTTTCTGTTCATTGAGAAGATAAATCCTCTTTCCCCAATCTTAAAGATACAAAATAATTTTTACAGCTCAATGATCTGCAACTTTCTACCACTAAATGACTATAAAGGAGAATGTGCTTAGAGCAGACAAGGCATTTGATGATTCAAGGAAGTGTTTTAGATGCACAGTAAGAACTAGGGAAGAAAAACTGTGGAACTGTAGCAAAAAGTAGATTTTGCTTTTTAAACAGCTCCATTAGTTGTGTTTATGTGTGTTTTACATTGCCTGTATGCCACCTATTTTCAGCTTGAGTTCTTTAATGTTTTTGTCAAGGAAGACCGACTTCAGAGTGAATTATATCTATCAGAATCCTGAGAAAAAAAGCAAGACTAAGACCATGTGGAGTTATTTTCTTGTCAGCTAGGTAATTCAGTTAGTCTAACTCTCTAATGCTTAACATCCTTTTAAATGATCTCCAAATAAATCCACATTTCTCCTTAGTAGAATTGACTGTGAAAGAGATGTGAAGCACTGCATGCTTCCCCACTTCCTCCTTAGATAGTTCAGATATTTTCTTTTTTAGGAACATTCCAAACTCTAAAAATCACTTTTGTTCCACCTATAATTTTTGCAGCTTGAAATTGCAGCTCAATACTAGTTTGGCTCTTACTTTTTCAGTGGGGCAGCAGGTTTTGTAAATTAAAACACATTAATTGTTTTGTTTTTTGGCTTTTCCTTTTCCAACACCTCCCCACCCTCTCCGTCCGCCCCCCACTATAAGTTTCCTTTTAAAGAAAAAATAAAGCATATTCAAAATATTGCCGCTTGGGGATAGAGCTTCTTAGAATATGCAAACTCTTTAAATCTTGTTTGGGTTTGTGCCTGTGTACCCCAGTGGAAAGATTGGATCTGAAACATCCCTGAGATGTCCCAGCTCCGTCTTCTTTCCAAGTTTTCTCCAAACTGATACACCATCACTACCACCACTTAGTTCCCCTAATACATATTTCTTTGTAATCTAGAATTTTTTTAGGCTTTGGGAGACAAGTTGAATGGCATGTATTTCCAGCAACTTGGTAGAGCAATTTACAGATTCTATATGGGCATCTAGTATTTAGCTAAATGAACTCTACCTCTCTCTCCTCTCTCTCCTTTCTCTCTTTCAGCTTGGCAGTGACCTTGGCGGGGGCATTGGAGGAAGTCCGGCAGTAAGTGCCATCTGTTTTTTTCACCATGAGAAGCACTGCCCCCTGTTTGATGCTTTTCCTATGTATACATTATCAGACCAGCCACTGCTGCTGTCTAGCACTGCACACCAAAACCTCTATAAGAGTATATGGGTAGTAGAAAGTAGTATAGGGTTACTTGGAATTGTTGGGGTCATGCACCACATGGTGTAGAGACATCTTTAAGGATTAATGTTCCAGTGCCTATAGAGATCTTTGTCTTTCTGATATTAAAGAGCTAAAGGAAATGGACCCTTCCATCTTGACTGGAGAATGCTTATTCCCTGGTGTCACCTAGAAAGAACTTGAGAGGGTCAGCTGGACTCAGAGTGAGACTCTCCTCATAAATGAGTTAAGTTTCAGGGGTGTGAATGTCCATCTCCCTGAGGAGAGCTTCCTACTAGGTATTTATGTCTAAATGGGAAAGGAAATAAGACTTTGCTGAACCCAGGTGGAAATGGAACTGCTGTTTAAGTTGGATACTTCTCCCTCTTTCTATAAAAACAAACTCCTTTCTTAGGGTACCCATAGGCCTTTTGCACAGAATCATGGAAGCTAAAATTGGAAACAAACACAAAATCTTGGATCACTGTGTTCCTGTATCCTACTGAGTACTCTCTTGATAAAGCTTCTAAAGAATGTGTGTTCTTATCAATGATGAAAAAATAACCGTCATGATTAAAAAGATGAAGAATATACTAATTTGACTCCTAAGAATATTGTAATTATGGTGTTTTCTTATTGATTTATCAAAACTACTAAGATACATAGCAATATTTTAAGGACTGTTAATCTGTTCTTCCCAATCTCCCCTCTCCCTTTTTTTTTACTCCTGCAGGTGGGACAATCCTTCATCCCATCATCGGTGCCTGCAACCTTTGCTCCTTCACCTACACCTGCTGTGGTCAGCAGTGGACTGAATGACCTGTTTGAACTCTCCACAGGGATAGGCATGGCACCCGGTGGATATGTGGCTCCTAAGGCTGTAAGTAAAGAGTTAACATAGCAATACTTTCTTAATGGACAGGACCCAAACTGTTTCACTTTTAACATTTGTGTTACTTCTACTGGTAATAAATCAAAGGTTTGGACCCTTGTTCTGGAGGACTTAGAGGAAGATGAAAGGTGGCTTCAAACTTAGCAGTAGGAAGCACCATTAGCATTCTTGTTAAACATTTTTATAATTAGACTTAAAATTTGACATATTAATTATTTGAGTTTTGTTCTCATGTTTAGAAATATTGTCTAGTTTGTCAACATTGAAGTCAATCTAGTGAAAATCTAGTGGTATGTAGTGCACCAGCAGGAGAAAAAAATGCAGAGAAGTCATTTTTCTTATTCCTCTTTCCCCATTGGTATTATATATGGATTCTAGAATGCCACTGCTTAGATTTGGTTTTCATGGATTTTAGTGTACCTTTTTAGAGTTCCGATTTAGGTTTGTGTCACTGGGGCTCTTCTTGTCTTGTCTTAACCTTACTTGATGTCACTCACATTGAAATTCAAGAGGGGAAACTCCTGGTTAATGAAGCTCATTTAAGCCCTTGGGAAAAGCACCATCCAGGCTAGGCCAGGCTTCATATAGTCTTGCCTTTCTGAGGACCAATTTGGCTGAATTCTCTGCTTTCTAATCTGACTCCTTATGGGGGATCCCTGCTATAGAGATGTAGACCAGTTGTCCATTCCAGGAGTCATAACTGTGATAACTGAGTGTGTATAGTTATTACAGTACATAGCAAAACTGAAGATATTCAAAATTGAGCCGTAGTGTTTTGGCACAACTCGGTAGCTTTGTTGTAAGGTTTACTATATTGGATATTATCTTCAGACTTTTAATTATTAGTTATCTAATGCACTCATTTACTAACATAAAAGTATTGTATACAAATGACCAATGTAAATAATGTAAAAATGTAAGAAGGAAAATTGTCTCCCCCTGCCCCCATTTCCCATGTATAGCCACTGTTAACACATACATCACTCCTCTGTTGATGAACATTGAGGTTATTCCCTGGTCCTCCCCACCACCTGCCACTCTTTTAGTATGGCTGAGTATATTATCGTGATTATTCACCACCCACAGATCCTTTGGTATTCTGTCTTAGGTGGTCAGAACAGCTCATGACTCCTGATTTTTTTATTTTTATTTTTTTAGATGGAGTCTCACTCACTCTGTTGCCCAGGCTGGAGTGCAGTGGCACGATCTTGGCTCACTGCAAGCTCTGCCTCAGCCTCCCCAGTAGCTGGGACTACAGGCACCCGCCACCACTCCTGGCTAATTTCTTTTTGTATTTTTAGTAGAGATGGGGTTTCACTATGTTAGCCAGGATGGTCTCCATCTCCTGATCTCGTGATCTGCCCGCCTCAGCTTCCCAAAGTGCTGGGATTGCAGGCATGAGCCACCGCGCCTGGCCTTAAATTTTTTAATCTTTATTTTTTTAATAGTATAGGCCAGGTGTACCACAGGTTCCAGGACCAAGGGGCGTGTTATGAATTATTTAGGTAGATAAAAAGAATAGGCATTCAGATCATATGAGCAATATCTGAGTATTTACTATTTACCACAAACTATAGCAAGAGTTGAAAATGTATATAAGACATGGTCGATGCCTTTAAGGAAATTACCAATAATGGCTTTGGTTGGAAATGATGAAAAAAAATCTTCAAAGATTACAGGCATGCTATTTTCATTAGTAGATGCAGTTTCTTCCCTTTAAACCATTTTACCAAAACTAACAGAAAAACACATTATGCTCATTGGAATTTTTCTTTTCCTCTTGGTAGCAGTACTTAAAAGTAGTAAAATAACCAAGCTGAACAGAAGATAGAGCAGAAGCCAGGGTCATTTAAAGACTGGTTTTTTAAAATTATTATTATTTGGTTCTTATATAATTGAGAACGATCTCAAAATTCAGAAAATAAGACTCTATCCAGAGTCTTTTGCACTGGCTTGATATTTATGGTATAAAAATTACTATAATTGCCTAAGGAAGTGAATTTGTTCACTTAATTGTTAATCTTAATTTGTTCTTTATTTGTTAAAAAATACATAGCATCAAGATAAATCTTATCTGGTTCTATTGAGCTTTATACTGTGTTTCAGGTCTGGCTACCTGCAGTAAAGGCTAAAGGCTTGGAGATTTCAGGAACATTTACTCACCGCCAAGGGCACATCTATATGGAAATGAACTTCACCAATAAAGCTCTGCAGCATATGACAGATTTTGCAATCCAGTTTAACAAAAATAGGTAAGCAATCTGAGTCCTTAGCTTGATGTTGAGACAACAGTTTGCCTTAGAACCAACAAGAGAACATTCCATTTAGCACTGGTTAAAAACTCACATATTGGGCCGGGTACAGTGGCTCATGCCTATAATCCCAGCATTTGGGAGGCCGAGACGGGCTGATCACCTGAGGTCAGAGGTTCAAAAGACCAGTCTGGCCAACATGGTGAAACCCCGTCTCTACTGAAAATACAAAAATGAGCTGAGCATACTGGCAGGTACCTGTAATCTCAGCTACTCAGGAGGCTGAAGCAGGCAAATCCCTTGAACCTGGGAGGCCCAGGTTGCAGTGAGCCGAGATTGCTCCAATGCATTCCAGCCTGGGCGACAGAGTGAAACTCCATCTCAAAAAGAAAACCAAACCTCACACATTGGCAGATGCTGTACGTAGAGTGAGCCCTGGCTCTTGCAAGCCTTTTCAGTTATCAGCTTCAACTCTGGAGGCACTAGGGAGTTTGTTGGGAAACTCATCCAAATGCGATGAAGAAACCAGAACTTATTTACTATCTTGGATTCTAGGATTAGAACGTTTTTGATAAATTTTTAACTGAAATCCATTTATTCATTCAACAAATCATTGTTTAACATTAGCATGAGCCAGACATTTCTAGGTACTGGGGCTAGAGTGGTGAACCAAACAAAGCTCCTGACTGAAAGTTCACATTTTGGTGGGAAAAATTAGCATATTTGGTTGGTATAAGAAATATGGAAGTATATGTGCTGAACAAATCATCCCATAAACCTTGACAACCTCCTTTTAGCAATGAATTCTCTGCCTTAATAAGGAAGAGAGCATGAAGAAGTAAAATGTTAATGTCTTATTCTTTTTGAAACATCAGTGGGTTTTATTCAGTTTTATGGTTCAGGAAACTGGCTGTTAGACCTTAATGGCATGTCCATTCATTTGTAAATACAGGATATTTAGCCCTGCATATAAAAAGTAGTAATTGGACCCTTAAAGCAGATTTCATAAAATTTGTCAATGACAATTTGCATCAGTGACTGTCTGATTTATTTCTCATCATTTGGAAACACTTTTGTACTCTAGATTTGAGAGCTTGGCATGTTAAAAATCATTTAACTATCTAGAAAGTCTGTGTTTCTTTCTGTCAAGACTACCAATATTTCCAGCCATTTTTGAGGAGCTGGCTCTGTTAAAAGCCAGGGCTGTTGGGAAAATAAATAAATAGGCCAAGGCTATTGGTGGAATCTGTTGTTGTAATAAAGGAAATCTGCAGATGCAGAGTCTACATTCATCTCTAGCCTTTTTTTTTTTTTTCCTTTTTTCGTGTGGGGGGATGGAGTCTTGCTCTGTTGCCCAGGCTGGAGTGCAGTAGCACGATCTCGGCGGCTCACTGCAACCTCTTTTGTTCTGTTCCATTGTTTTGTTTTTGTTTTTCTTCTTTGGGGTTTTCAATTATTCATTTATTGACTCTTTGTTTATCTTTTATATACTGTTTTTCTCTCTAATCATTAAAAAAAATCATCAAATTCTTTTATATCAGCAAATAACCAATTAGTGTCAGATTTTCACAGTTGTCTAATGTTTTTGTACTGTTTCCTTTGTCTGAACAGAGTCCCAATAAGGTCCCATACATTGCAATTGGATGATAAGTGCCTTAAGTCCCTTTAAATCTATAGGTTCCTCCTCCTTCTCTGTTTTGTTCCTTAAAATTTATCTCCTCCTCCTTCTCTGTTTTGTTCCTTAAAATTTATCTGTAGAAGAAATTAAGTCTTTTATGTGTGGAGTTTCCCACAGTCTCAATCTTGCTGATTCTACCTGTAAATTGGAGGCAGATTATAGATTTAATCAGATTTAGGCTGATATTCTGGCAGAAAGACTTCATAATTGGTGGTGATTGCAAATCCTGTTTCTCTTTTAGTTATTTTTTTTTTCTTTTTCTCATTTTATTCTCTGTGTTTCTTACCATGTTTACTATGGTGTCTGTTTCCTTGTTCTTTGTAAGTCAGTCTTTTTGTCACTATAATTGTACCTTTTCTATAATTTTTTATAAATGAAATTACATAATATGGAATCTTGTATCTGGTTTCTATTAGCATAATGCTTTTGAAATATGTATATCAGCAGTTGATTTCCTTTTGTTGTTAAGTAATACTGCATTGATGAATATCCAGTTTGTTGACGTGCGCACGAGTTGGGGGAGTTTGGTTGTTTTCAGTTTCATCTTTATGATAAAGTTGCCATGAACATTTGTGTATACATCTTTGGTTGGACATATGTTTTTGATTTTCCTTGGTAAATAACTGGGAATGTTATTGCTAGGTTATGTGGTAAGCTTGAGAATTCCAGATCTTCCACATCCTCACCAATTTTAGCCATTCTTGTCGCTGTGTAGTAGTGTCTCATTTTAATTTGCATTTCCCTAATGACTACTAATTTTAAGCATTTTTTTAAATAAGCATATTGGTCGTTCTTATATCTTTCACTTAAGTATCAGCTCAAATCTTTACCTTTTGTTGTTTTTGGGGGGAGAGAGAGGATCGTCTTATTATGGGGTTATTAAAGTTCTTTGTGTATTCTGGATACAAATCCTTTGTTGCAAATATTTTTTCCCAGTCCATGGCTTGCCTTTTCTTAATAATGTTTTCAAAAAAAAACAAAAGGGTGTTTTTGTTTGTTTGTTTGAAACAAAGTCTTGCTCTGTCACCCAGGCTGGAGTGCAGTGGCACAATCAAGGCCTACTATTGCCTCGAACTCTTGGGCTTAAGTGATTCTCCCACCTCAGCCTCCTGAGTAGCTGGGACTACACCTGTGCACCACCACACCCAGCTAATTTTTTTATTTGTTGTAGAGATGGGGTCCCACTCTGTTGCCCCAGTTGGTCTCAATTTCTTGGGCTCAAGTAGTCATCCTGCCTTGGCCTCCCAAGGTGTGGGAAATACAGGCATGAGCCACTGCACCCAGTCGAAAGTTTTCAATAAAGTCAGGTTCATCAGTTTTTTTTCTTTTTATGACTTATGCTTTTTGTGTTCTAAGAAATCTTTGCTTAACCCCATGGTTACAAAGATTTTTTTGGCATGTTTTTAAATATAAGCCTTATAGTTTTTGTTCCTACATTTAGTTTTATAATTCATTTTGAGATCGTTTTTAAATATGTTGTAAATTAAGAGTCAATGTAAAAATTTTTTTCCGTAATAGGTCTTGAAATCAGGTGGCGTAAGTCCTGAAACTTTTTTTCTTTTCAAAGCTTGTTTTGGCTATTCTTGGTCTTTTACATTTCCCTGTAAATTTTAGAATCAGCTTGTCAGTTTCTACAAAAAAAAATGCTGAGTTTTTATTGGAATTGCAGTGAATAAGTAGATCAATTTGAGGGAGAATTGACATCTAAACAATATTCAGTCCTCTAATCCATTAGCATAGTAATATCTCTCTGTTTAGGTCTTTAATTTCTTTTTGCAGTGTTTTATAATTTTTTATGCACAAATCTTACCTTTTGTCAGATTTAAGTATTTCAAATTTTTGATGTTATAGTAAATAGTTTTGTTTTTTTTTTGAGACAGAGTTTTTCTCTTGTCACCCAGGCTGGAATGCAATGGTGTGATCTCTGCCCACTGTAACCTCCGCCTCCTGGGTTCAAGCAGTTCTCCAGCCTCAGCCTCCTGAGTAGCTGGGATTAGAGGCACCCGCCACCATGCCCAGCTACTTTTTGTGTATTTAGTAGAGGCAGGGTTTCACCATGTTGGCCAGGCTAATCTTGAACTCCTGACCTCAGGTGATCTGCCTGCCCTTGGCCTCCCAAAGTGCTGGGATTACAGGTGTGAGTCACCGGGCCCAGCAGTAAATAGTATTTTTAATTTTAATTTTTTATTGTTGCTAGTATATAGAAATATAATTGATTTTTATATATTGAACTTGTTTCCTGCAACTTTGTTAAACTTACTTTTTGTTTCTAGTGGCCTTTTTGTAAATTCCTTATAGTTTTCTACATAAATAAATCATGTCATTTATGAACAGAGACAGTTTTATCTTTTCCTATTCAATCTTATGCCTTTTATTTTTTCTTCTTGTCTGATTATACTAACAGGACCTCCAGTAAATGTTGGATAGGAGTGGTAAGAAAAGTGTTCTAATTCATGGGAGAAGCATTCAGTCTTCCATCATTAAGTGTGACATTAGCCATAGGTTTTTCGTGGAGCTTGAGGAAGTTTCATTCTGTTCCTGGTTTTCTGAGTTTTATTATGAATGGGTATTAAATTTTGCCAGATGCCTCTTCTGCATTTACTAAAATGATTATGTGAACTTTTTTAGTCCATTAATATGATGGATTACATCAGTTGATTTTTCAAATGTTAAACCAACCTTGCATTCCTGGGATAAATCCTACTTGGTTAGGATGTGTTGTCTTTTTTTGTGTATTGATGGAATTCATTGGCAAGAACTTTTTTACATCTATGTTCATGATATATTTATTCTTCATTTCTGATATGATTTACTTTTTTTTATTATTTCTTTCCTGAGTTAGACTGGCTCCCTTTACCTTTTCCTGTTGTCTTGCCCTCACCTCACATTATCTGGTCATCCCTTCCCCAGATGTTTTCTTTTACTGTTGTGTGATCTTCCTTGGTAGCTAGCATTGTTTTTTGTTTGTTTGTTTTGTTTTTTCAAGTATGTTTTGTTTGTCATTAAGGAAGTTGTACTGCTGTCTTTCCACTTTTTTATAATAGGGCTTTGAGCAGTTGCTGTGTTTTTTACCATTTTGATACTCATATTTGAATGAGTTGGAATTTGCAGGACTAGCTATTAGTAGATTTCTATAGAAAAGGAAGCTAGGCAGGGTAGTTTTTTAGACTTTGCTCCTCAAGAACATTTCCTTCTTTGCTCTGGTGTAGCCACAGCTTCTTAGCCTCTCTGAATCTAACTTGATTCTAGAGGGCTGATCTTTGCCTTCAAGACCTGTCTTTCAAGGAAGCCCTGTCTTCCAAGGTGTTTGTTTTCTCTTTAGAAGGTGGTGCTTTTTGAGCTCTTTCATCTCCAGGGCCCCCCTTGGTAGAAAGAGACTTGCTACCTTTTTTTTTTTTTTTTTCCAACCTTATTCATATGCTGCTCCTGTTTGATCTTGGTCTACTCTGGGAATGGGGCTCTCTTCTGAGAATGGATATTTGTGGTCAGTCTCTAGGACCTACTACTACTGCTCGTTTCCTCCGAACTCCTTGTGCCTGCCTACTGTATCACCAGAGCATCTCACCAGTTCTGTGGGCTTTCTTTGACTAGTAGTTTTGGAGAAGGTGAAATTACAGCTTTATAGGGACTTTTTCCCCCTTCTTTGTTTCCTCTATTTCATTTCTTAAATGAGCACTTGGAAGATTTGGAACCATGCTGCTGCCATGTTTCCCAATATTGACTTAATGACAGAGTTTTGATGACTGTGAGAGCAAAATCAAAAGAGTAAAATGTTTTTTTGCCTTATAACTATTATCCCTAAATGAGTGATGTGAATTCTCAAGATCATTTCATTATTACAATTTGGTACTCTTAAGATGTAGTTTATCTAGGAAAAGGAAAATATTTCTTTAGCGACTCTAACTCTTGAAAGAGTATCTGTGTAAACTCTTTTTTTGAGACAGAGTTTCGCTCTTGTTGCCCAGGCTGCAGTGTATTGGCATGATCTTGGCTCACTGCAGCTTCCGCCTCCCGGGTTCCAAGTAGCTGGAAATTACAGGCGCCCACCACCACGCCCGACTAATTTTTTAAAATAATTTTTGGTAGAGATGGGGTTTCACCATATTGGCCAGGCTGGTCTCAAACTCCTGACCTCAGGTGATCCACCGGCCTCGGCCTCCCAAAGTACTGGGATTACAGGCGTGAGCCACCACACCAGCCTGTTATAAACTCTTTAGTTAATTTTATAAACGTCGTAGTCCCATCTTCCATCCTGTGGCTATTTAGAATATAAATTCAATATAAATTTGTATCATTTTGTTTGTTATCTTCTAGGCCAATTTTTTTCTTTCTGCTCCATCTTTATAAAATTTCGTTTTCTTCTTTTTTTTTCCACCCGAAACAGGGTCTTGCTCTTTTGCCCAGGCATGGTGCAGTTGAGGCTCACTGCAGCCTCAACCTCCTGGGCTCTCAATCTCCTGGACTCAAGTGATCTTACCACCTCAGCCTCCTGAGTAACTGGGACCACGGGAACACACCACCACACTGACCAATATTTGTAATTTTTTTCCAGAGACAGGGTTTCTCTATGTTGCCCAAGCTGGTCTTGAACTGCTGGGCTCAAGTGATCCAGTCGCCTGGCCTGGGTCTCCCAAAGTGTTGGGATTACAGGCATGAGCCACCGTGCCCAGCCTATGATTTTTTTTTTTTTTTTTTTAGACTTGTTCTGTCGCCCAGCCTGGAGTGCAGTGGCGCAATCTTGGCTCACTGCAACCTCCGCCTCCCAGGTTCAAACAATTCTCCTGCCTCAGCCTCCCGAGTAGCTAGGATTACGGGTGCCTATTACCTGGCTAATTTTTGTTGTATTTTTAGTAGAAATGTCGTTTCACCATGTTGGCCAGCCTGGTCTCGAACTCCTGGCCTTAAGTGATCCGCCCACTGCAGCCTCCCAAAGTGCTGAGACTACAATTGTGAGCCACTGTTCCCACCCCCAGCCTATAAAATTTTATCCTTATGCTTCTCAGACCATCTGTCCTCCCACATATGTATTTGTTTTCTATTTAACTTCAGATTCAGACTGAGTTTCCCATCTCTTTACCATTCTTGTATTATTAAACAAGTTTTCCCGGATAAAACTGGTAGCTATTCATTGCCTGCCTGAAGCTTAGAAAGTGGCTATGTTTGGCTCTACAACTTATCCTAATTGTTTGGAATTTATAAGCCAGTCAATGCCACTTAGACTAGCTCTTTCCCAGTGATTGTGTCCTATGTAAGTGAAAAAAAAAAGAAAGTGAGAATTACCAGTAAATAATCCTCCTTATCAGGCAGGTTATCAAGCCTGTAAAATAATTTATTATACTTCTCTTTACAGAGTAGAAATTGGTTTTTGTTTTTGTTTTTTTAAAGACAGGGTCTTGCTCTGTCATCTAGGCTGGACTGCAGTGATGCAGTCACAATTCACTGCAACCTCTAATGCCTGGGATCAAGCAAGTGATTCTCCTACCTCAGCCTCCAGAGTAGCTAGGACTACAGGCATGTGCCACCGTGCCCAGCTAATTTGTTTTCTTTTATTACTTTTTTTTTGGTGGGGGGTGGGCAGTAAAGACAGGGTCTCATTATATTAAGTGACACTCCTGCCTCAGCCTCACAAAGTGCTGGGATTACAGGCATGAGCCACCACACTTGGCCTCAGGGTGGAAATTCTTAATTCTTCCTTCTCCCAAGAATTATCTAAGGAAAGATTTATTAAAAATGATATTCATCAAACCTGCCCTCTAGTGACGTTTTAAAGAGAAGGAACTTTCAGAGTCATAGCACTAGCAAAGCAGTTCTGCACTTAAGAATATTTTCTTCTTCCTCAAATCCATTTAATGGAAAACAGAAGTTATGATGTAACCAGTGTTATAGCAAATTGGAATTGAGCACCTTGATTCCTGCTATCCCTTTTATTTAATTGTATTAAAAATTTTGTTTCCTCGCCTGTAATCCCAGCACTTTGGGAGGCCAAGGTGACCAAATTGCTTGAGCTCAGGAGTTCGAGACCAGCCTGGCCAACACGGTGAAACCCCATCTCTACATACAAAAGTTAGCATGGCATAATGGTGCATGCCTCTAGTCCCAGCTACTTGGGGGACTCAGTTGCGAGGATCACTTAAACCTGGAAGTTGAGGGCTGTGGTGAGCTGAGCTGAGATCACGCCACTTTGCTCCAGCCTGGGTGACAGAATAAGACCCTATCTCAAAAAAAAAAAAAAAAAAAAGTTTCCTTTAAATGGAGCAAAATGCCATTAAAACCCAAAGATATGGCAAAATCCTGCCTCTTTTTTTTTTCTTTTTTGAGATGGAGTTTCACTCTTATTGCCCAGGCTGGAGTGCAATGGCATGATTTCGGCTCACTACAACCTCTGCCTCCCAAGTTCAGGCGATTCTCCTGCCTCAGCCTCCCAAGTAGCTGGGATTACAGGCACCTGCCACCACGCCCGGCTAATGTTTTGTATTTTTAGTAGAGACAGGGTTTCACCATGTTGGCCAGGCTGGTTTTGAACTCCTGACCTCAGGTGATTCACCCACCTCAGCCTCCCAAAATGCTGGGATTATAGGCGTGAGCCACCATGCCCAGCCTAAATCCTGCGTCTTGATTAAACTCTGTGATTTATGTATCCTCTCTTCTAGCTTTGGTGTCATCCCCAGCACTCCTCTGGCCATCCATACACCACTGATGCCAAACCAGAGCATTGATGTCTCCCTGCCTCTCAATACTTTGGGCCCAGTCATGAAGATGGAACCTCTGAATAACCTCCAGGTCAGAGTTTTACTTCACTCAGGTGGTACAAGTTAATATCTTGACAATTATTATTATTATTCTTTTTAAAGACACAGTCTCGCTCTGTTGCCCAGGCTGGAGTGTAGTGGTGCGATCTCGGCTCACTGCAACCTCCACCTCCTGGGTTCAAGCGGTGCTCCTGCCTCAGCCTCCCAAGTAGCTGGGATTACAGGCACAAGCCACCACGCCTGGCTAATTTCTGTATTTTTAGTAGAGATGGGGTTTCACCATGTTGGCCAGGCTGGTCTTGAACTCCTGACCTCAAGTAATCTGCCCACATGGACCCCCCAAAGTGCTGGGATTACAGGCGTGAGCCACTGCGCCTGGCCCAATTTTTCATTTACATGTAAAAAAGTCCCTCTTTCTTCCTTAGGTTTGAATTAGTCATGGAATCAGATTTGAAATAAATCTTTGTGGACGAGAGTTTTATGTTTTGTTGTTAAGAAAAACAAAAGTCATGCATGACATAGATATTCATTCTTTTACTCAACAAACACTTAGAAACTTTTTTCTTAACTTCTTATTTGTAAACCTTTTTTTCTAAAGACTTTTATAGCAAAATTTGAATGTCATTAATATAAGAAGAGATTTATATGGAGGTTATCATTGAACACTGGACCACAGGTAGCTAGGCTGTTTGGATTTAAATACCCCATTAGCACCTATCTATGAAAAGTATAACAGCATCTCAGAGGAATTTTATGTGGTCTACAAGAGCCTCTTTATCTGGAAAATGTTGAATTTTTTAGAATGCTTGATTATCAGCTTAGAGTTTCATTCAGTTTTCACCTACTTGGAAGTTTCCTTTGAAATATAAACCTTCTGGGCTTCAGGCAACATGAAGGCAGAGCAGTAAGCTCGTAAGTCAGAGCTGTAGCAACCCTGGAGGTTGCTAGCCGTTATGGTTTTAATGTTCGCAAGAACAGGAAGAAAGCCTTGGGCCACCCTGAAATGGGGAACTGTAATCGAACCCTGCATAAAGCAGAGACCCTGGAAGGGCAGCTCCCTCAAAGAAAGGAGAACTAGGAAAATGTTTTCACCATCCCCCAAAAATGACAGGAAAGTTCTGAGCAGGGTTCTGGGTATAGCCCCTTGTGAGAAATTCAAGGCCCAATAAATGCCATAGATGAGTTCTATAGTCCAAATTTACACTACTTATGTAGGTGTAGTAACCTCCAAATCAATAAATTAATATAAAATTGGCCCAGGACTGGTGAAACCTAGAGTCCTGTCAGAAGCAAATACAAAGCAGCCCTTTAACAACAGTTGTAAAATTTAGGGCCTTCAAGACCCCCAACTGAAAAGAAAGTCTCTACTGAAAGTGAGCTCACAATTTAACAGGAGAGAGAAAGAAAAATACACTGTGAAGGATAGTCAAAAGACATTGCAAAGAGGAGGACTGGTACTGTCCCCACCCCCACTAAGAACTTAAGATAGAACAGTCTGAATGAGACTATGAAATATATTTAAAATGACGAAAGAAAAACGTCAGCTTTCCACTTTCCAGTCAAGACAGGTGGGATCCCATTGTTTAATCTTCTAGAAATACCAGTGTGAGATACTAGTACTGACGGTGAGACGTCAAGAGTAAAATATCTTGGAGTTAAAACTAAACATTCTTCAGTCATTTAAATACCAGCACAGCAGGCCTGTTTGCCAGTTCACTAACTACCTTATTGTCACAGTAGTTGACTGCCTTTTTTTCAGCAAAGGGAGTAATGATTTAGAGGGTAGACGAGTGAGTCACAATGTAACTTGGCTCAGACAAGAAGAATAAAGCAAGGATTACTATGCAGATGGAATTGGCTGTTACTATGATGACAGTAATGTGTTAAGGGGCTTTTCCAGCACAGGATCCTGAAGAAACTTAACCCAAATATACATCTGTTCCCTTTT
Source organism: Pongo pygmaeus (assembly GCF_028885625.2). Taxonomy (NCBI): domain Eukaryota; kingdom Metazoa; phylum Chordata; class Mammalia; order Primates; family Hominidae; genus Pongo; species Pongo pygmaeus. The sequence continues at coordinate 51,643,485 of NC_072392.2, forward strand.
CATTGAAATCTAACCTCCCATTGGCCACAGAGCCTCAAGCCTAATATTTGAGGACAGTCAGCATGCACGCAAGAATGCTTTACCTCATAAGTAGGAAAGAGAATTTGGGTCACAAAAAACCAGGACAAATTTTCTGCTCTTAAAATGAAAAGAAAAAAAAGAAACAGTAAACAAATTAATGAATGTCAGTTTACTTTCCTGTTGGCATTTCCATTTGACTAACTCCTGAATAGGAACCCTCACAAGAGAAGTTGAATCTTAGTCCAACCCTTTCCTCAAAAGTATTGATGTGATATTAGAACTAGCAAGTTTTAATTTTCATAAACCTGATATTATAAGAAGCAAACTTTAAATTTTTCCATCTATAGTTAACTACTGATTTTTCAAGTTTCCCGCATGGATTCTCTTCTTTTGGGGATGTCATAATTGTGGCTATTTTCTCATTAATTGGCATTTCCCAATGGAGATGATAAACAAAACTTGAAAAGAGAAAAACTTTTTCCCCCTGTGAGCAGCTCTGCTTAGTGTTTGCTGGTGAGAGTTGGAACTAATGACTAGCTTAGGGATGTGTAGGGTACTTTAGATTTCAGCTTCCATTCTGCCGTTTTCCCCATATGAACAAGAAGAAAATCAAAACATCATTCCAACAAGGTTAAACTATATACATCCAAATAAAGCCAGGTAAAGATTGATCTAGCTTTTAAATATATTTGTATAATGTTTAGATTCAAGAGCTCATGTGGGAAAATTAGTATTTTTCTAGTACTACAGACCATAAAATCGGGAAAAAAAAATGTTGGGGATTGAGGAAATGAAATTTTGAATTCCATGTGGGTTTTAGCTATTTTGGCTAATTTAATATCAATGTGTAGAACAATTAAATCAAGCCCAGCTGCCAGAACTGTAGTATAAAACTTATTATAAAAACTTTTCATCAGAACACTCATTAAACTACTTATTGGCTTATAGACTATTTGAAACACTATTTAAAAGTTAAAAAGATACCATTCATTCTTTTTTTTTTTTCTTTAAGATGGAGTTTCGCTCTTGTCACCCAGGCTCGAGTGCAATGGTGCAATCTTGGCTCACTGCAACCTCCGCCTCCCAGGTTCAAGCGATTCTCCAGCCTTAGCCTCTGAGTAGCTGGGATTACAGGCGCCTGCCACCACACCCAGCTAATTTTTGTATTTTTAGTAGAGACGAGGTTTCACCAATGTTAGCCACGCTGGTTTCGAACTCCTGACCTCAGGTGATCCACCTGCCTCTGCCTCCCAAAGTGCTGGGATTACAGGCGTGAGCTGCCATGCCTTGCCCATTCATTCTTAAAATGTAAAATACATTATGCCTTAAATATGGGAATTAAATACCTAGTTGAGATTTGAACCTGGAAGAATTTTTCTACTATACTGACATCAACTGTAAAAGCTTTTGTGAATCAGCTTATAAACATTATACAAAGTAAAGTTAAGCTTGCTCCTACTGGGAGCCTTTCTTGAGTTTATTTATATCACATAATTATATTCCTTAAAAAGAGAATTGATTCTCTCTGTTTAAATAAAGCAAAAACCTTAATAAGTGTCTAAATGTATTTCCTCTAAATGAGTTTTCTCTGACTCTGATGTCCTTGTTTCTCATTTCATGTGTTAGTTGTGCTTAGAAACATTTTCCCAGTGAACTTCTTCAAACTTGGACTGCTTTTTCAAGTCAGTGTCTGCAAGGAGACAGTGGAATTATGATTTAACATGTGTTCATCTCCAGGGTAATGCTCATGGTCTTTTATGTAGATGCTGCAGAGTTCCCACAGCTGCTTGGCCTCCTTTTTCCAGGGCCATAAACTCTTTTGAGAACATCGATAGCATCATTCTTTCAAGTTTTCAGGATGATAAAGGCACAGTTTAAAGAGCCAACTAATTCTACAATTATTTAAGAAAAACCGGCCGGGCATGGTGGCTCATGCCTGTAATCCCAGCACTTTGGGAGGCTGAGGCGGGCGGATCACAAGGTCAGGAGATCGAGACCATCCTGGCTAACACGGTGAAACCCCGTCTCTACTAAAAATGCAAAAAAAATTAGTCGGGCGTGGTGGCGGGTGCCTGTAGTCCCAGCTACTTGGGAGGCTGAGGCAGGAGAATGGCGTGAACCCGGGAGGCAGAGCTTGCAGTGAGCCAAGATCATGCCACTGCACCCCAGCCTGGGTGACAGAGCGAGACTCCGTCTCAAAAAGAAAAGAAAAGAAAAACCCAGTCCTGAGACTTTTCTCCCTAACAAGACCTCCAATATCTCCTCCCACAAAGCCAATTTCGTTCACCTCTTTTGATTCTTTTGATAATTACCTAAATAACATGCTCATATTGGGACTCCTGGATTTTTATTTATATATTTATTTTTGAGATAGGTTCTCACTCTGTCACCCAGGCTGATGGTGCAGTCATGGGTCACTGCAGCCTTCACCTCCTGGACTCAAGCAGTCGTCCCACCTCAGCCTCCCGAATAGCTGGGACCACAGGAGCACACCACTACACCCAGCTAATTTATATTTTTTAAAATTTTTTGTAGAGACAGGGTCTCTCCATGTTGCCTAGGCTGGTCTCAAATTCCTGGGGTCAAGCAGTCCTCCCACCTTGACCTCCCAAAGCACTGGGATTACAGGCGTGAGCCACCACACCCAGCTGGATTTTTCTGTTTTAAATATTCCTGTGCATGTCCCCACTCACTGCCATCATCTACATACTTTTCATGTTCCCATTTTTTCTGACAGAACTATCTTAAAATTTACTTAAATCAGTGTTCAATGTTTACATCATTTTTTTCTTTTTTTTTTTAAGAGATAAAATCTTGCTCAGACACCCGGGCTGAAGTGCAGTAGTACAATCATGGCTCATTGCAGCCTCAAACTCCTAGGCTCAAGCGATCCTCCTACCTTAGGAGTATCTCAAGTAGCTGGGACTACAGGTGTGTGCCACCACGCCTGGCTAATTTTTTATTTTTATGTAGAGATGGGGTCTCACTATGTTGCCCAGGCTGGTCTGAAATTCCTGGGCTCAAGTGATCCTCCTGCCTCAGCTTCCTAAAGTGCTGGAATTACAAGTATGAGCCACCACATCCTGCCCAGTGTTTACATTATTATGACTGCATATATTCTTTGAAGCTGAGCCATATATTAAAGTGATTTTTCCTCAATAAAACTTTTTGTAGATAATTGCAGTTAATACCCATTTCTGTTGGTGTTTTTAACTGTAATTCAATCCCAAATTCCATTGAGATCAGACCCTTCAAAGTATACTGTTGATTTCCCTTTCTTAAAGTCTCTTCTAGACTTTAAGAATGTACTTGAATGCCTGGAACATAGCTGTCTTCCTGGGACCTCCTTTCATCTTAACCCTGGGGATTCATTCCCTTCATCAGCTCTCTCCTACTCAGGGTCTCCTGTTACAGTGTCCTTTTCTTGGTTCACTCCCTCTTTTGATGAAACACATTTTCCAGTGGATTCCGGAGAATAGGTATGTAGACTATTCCATAGGTTTGAGCCTTTACATGTTTTTAAATGTCTCTTTTAGTCTGTCTTCATACTAGGTTAGGAATCATTTTCCTTCTAATCAGAAGCCGTTCTGATTCTTGATCCTTGCCTTAGCCCTGTTTTTTTCTCAATGAAAGCTTGTACTTTGTCCCCAGTGTTTCAAATTTCAGTGATGTGCCTCATTGTGACTCTGCCTTTTCACGCATCATGCTGGGTACTCATTGGGTTCTTTAAAACCGGAAACTCCTGTCCTTCAATTCTAGGAATTTGTCTTTAACTTCTTTGCTGATGCTCTCCCCTTCATTTTCTCTATTTCTTATCAGACGTCTTGCTATTTGGATGTTGATTCTCCTGGACTGACTCTGTTTTCCCCTTCTATTTTCCATCCCTTTTTCCTTTTGCTCTACTTTTTAAAACATTGTTTATGGAGACAGGCGCGGTGGCTCACACCTGTAACTCCAGCACTTCGGGAGGCCAAGGAGGGCGGATCACTTAAGGCCAGGAGTCCAAGACCAGCCTGGCCAACTTGACGAAACCCTATGTCTACTAAAAATACAAAAATTAGCCAGGCATGGTGGCACACGCCTATAGTCCCAGCTACTCGGGAAGCTGAAGCAGGAGAATTGCTTGAGCCAGGGAGGCAGAGGTTGCAGTGAGTTGAGATCACGCCACTGTACTCCAGCCTGTGTGACAAAATGAGCCACAAGCCTTCATCTCAAAAAGGAAAAAAAAACCACTTTTTTATGAAACATTTTTAACATTGCAGAAATAAACAGAATAGTATAATGAGTCCCTGTGTACCCATCATCCAGCTTCAATAATTATCCATGGTTAATATCGTTTATACCCCTTTCTATAACCCTACTCTATTATTTTGAAACAAATCCCAGACATTTATATCACTTAATCTGTAAATATTTTAGTATGTCTCGTTTTTTGTTTGTTTGCTTGTTTGTTTGAGATGGAGTCTCGCTGTGCTGCCCAGGCTGGAGTGCAGTGGTGCGATCTTGGCTCACTGCAACCTCCGCCTCCTGGGTTCAAGTGATTCTCTTGCTTCGGCCTCCCGAGTAGCTGGGATTACAGGCACGTGCCACCATACCTGGCTAATTTTTGTATTTTTAGTAGAGACGGGGTTTCACCATGTTGGCCAGGCTGGTCTCGGATTCCTGACCTTGGGTGATCCGCCCTTGTGGGATTACAGGTGGGAGCTACCACCCCCAGCTCAGTATGTGTCTTTAAAACAGGTCTCTTTTAAAAAATTTAACTACAATAACTATTCTCACAACTTAAAAAATTAGCAAGAATTCCTTAATATCACATATCAAATCAATGTTCAGATTTTATCGTAATTTTTTTTGTTTTATAATTTGTGTTTGAATCAGTAAAGTGCACATATTATGGTGGGTTGATAGCTCTTAAGTCTCTTTAGCTACACTGTTTAATATGATAGCCACTAGCCACATGTGGCTATGTAAATTGAAGTTAAATCAAACAAATTCAGTTTCATCATTGCATCAGCCACATTTCAAATACATGTGTGGCTAATGGTTACTAGATGGGACAGTGCAGAAGTAGAACATTTACATTACTTTAGAAGGTTCTGTTGGCAGTGCCAATCTGTAGGCTCCTCTTCCATATTTCTTTTACCTTTGGTTTTCAGCAGTTTGGCTATTAGGTATGTAGTTGTTTTTCTTGTATTTCTCTGGCTTGGAGCTCACTGAGCTTGGATCTGCAAGTTGATAGTTTTCCCCAATTTTGGAAATGTTTTATCATTCTTCAGATTTTTTTTCTGCCTCATTATGTCTCTTCTCTCCTTCTAGAACTCCACTTACATATGTGTTAGACCACTTGATATCATCCGTCAGATCACTGAGGCTGCTTTTTTTAATTTAATCTTTTTTTCTCTCTTCTTCAGATTGGATAATTCCTATTGATCTGTCTTCATGTACACTGCTTCTTTCTTCTATAGGCAACAACCTTCTGTTAAACTAATCCAGAGGATTTTCATTTCAGATATTGTACTTTTTAATTCTAGGATTTCCATTTGATTTTTTGCTGAATTTTCCTCACTGGGCTGGCTCAATTCTTTCAAAAGTTATCTTTAAGTCTCTGTCTACAATAGAAAGGCTTTCTGCCAGCCTTGTGGGGAGCTAAATTGGGAAAGAGGGCTGGAGAGTCTTAGCATTCAGTATGCATTAATTCATTTAATTCATCACCCCTCAGCCATGTCTGGCTTTTACTTCTAAGTGCCGTCTATTTTATCCTCTCTAAAAGAATCAATCTTCAGTTTTGTGCAGGGCCTAGAGACCTAAGAGCTGTCCAGCAGTATAGAATCAGGGTTGGTATCTAGAAATCCTATTGACATCTTAATCCTCTCGTTTTTAACACTCCCCTCCTCTCCCCACCGTACAGTTCAGAGGTGCTACCAGTCCTAAGCCTTTGAGAATTCTGTGGTGGTATTGCTAATCCATCTGTTTTCCAGGTACCAGGATTTTGTTGCTGTTATATCTTTTTGTTAGTATCTCTATGAATTTATACCTTGAAAATTTTTTATTTTCCCTTGGTTATGGCAGAACTTTTCCAGGAGAAAGGAAACTTAAATGTGATTTTTCAATCTACTGCCTCTGCCTAGAGGCCTGATAGCACCTTAACATTTTTTCTTTCCTTCCTGCGATACAACTTTATAATTAGGAACCTTAGAGGTGAACCTGTGGAGAAAGAATTGACCCTTTCCCATATATAGTTTTTGTTGTCCCTCTCTTTATTGCCTTTAAATCTCACATAAACATTGTCGAATAAGAGGCTGAATATTAATTAGAGAAAAGAAATAGACACAATGTCTCCTTTTTTTTTTCTTTTCTTTGAATATCTTTCTAAAACAAGGCAATATTCATCAGTCTGTTCATGTAACCTTTGATTAGGGCAGAAAGTGCTGAAGACACTAGCTGCAAAGGACATGATCTTACAGTCCTGTTTATTCATGTCTTAAGATCATTGTCAGCCAAATTTTGCTAGTATATGGCTCTGAGGAAATTCTGTCCCTTGCTACTCCTACATGTAGTTCCAGCCTGTGAGACAGTCAGTTGCAGATGGTGCTTGTCCCTGATATTTCATGTCTTGCATATGTCCATTCACACTCAGAAAGCCCACAGCTGTAGCTATTGTACCAGAAAAACTGGTAGACGCTTCCAAGCGGAAGACCTTTTCAGCAGCTTCCATCAAATGAAGCAAACCAGCTTGGCATTTGCTGACGTTTCTTGACTGTTGTGCAAGCCAAACCAGTCAGTGTTGAAGCCTTCTTTGGTCTTCCAAGATCCACAGTTGAGGACTGCACACTCTGATTGCATTTGTGGGACCACGATGCTCCTTGAATAGACAATGAGTCCTTGAAGTGGTGGATCTTTCGGAAACTATATAGAGATTTCCACGTCAGACAGTTGGATCCAGTGCTGGATCTACTATCCAAATGATCCCTGTAGACCTAAAAATATTCCACCATTCCATAAGCAGTATGTAGGTACTGGAGTCTTCATTATGAAAGATTAAAATATTTTGCTGTCAAAAAATAAAATAGAAAATTACTTACTGTGATTGCTACTTCCAGTTTGACATATTCTTCATGTCCCATCAGGACTATAAACATATTCTTTAATCTCATCTGAGAAATTCAATATATTATGTATTAGATATTCCTTTTTTGCTAGATTGTCCTTAGTGAGAACACTCCTTTATCTTTTTTTATCAAGATAATCAAGAGTCTACTAAGCAGTATCTTTTGTCTTTCTGTAACCAGCACTCAACTACTGGTTTCTGGGATCTTTTAGCAGTATATCTATTAATAATAACTGTCTTGTTTGAACGGCCACACATAAGCAATCGGCAAGAGTTCCATATTCTGATAAGCAAAGGTGTCTGATGGATCAGAAATCTGTCCTCAAAGGCAGGAGACAGTTAAACACCCAAACTTGGGTCAGATTACCCAAGTAATAGAAATCTATGCTGATTTCTTGAGAAAGGATAATGAATTTCACACAGTAGTTCTAAAATAGTAATAAAAGTGATTTGTGGGCTTTTATTTGTTAAATTCACAGCCATCTTTTTATCATGATTATAAGCTAGGAGTTAATGATGGATAATGGCATCAGTTTTATGTTTCTAATTTAATAAATGATTAGAAATAGATTTAACCTTATGGTCTTTAGATTTAAGCTTGTAATGCAGTAGAGGACTTTGAATTCTGGATGTAAAATAGCTACCTCTTTCTAGTCCCAGCTGATAAAAACCTATATTATAGGTTGGAATTACAGAGAACTCACTCAGATTTTTCCTCAGCTGGATTGAATTTGAGAGCCATACCCTGCTCTCATTCATGTTTACTCTCTTATATTTTGCTATAGCATGATGTTTAATGAGATGGGGAAGAAAGTACATTATTCATACTTTTTAATTAAGGGGTTATGCATAGGCTTTGTAGTATTAAGGTCCATACATATTTGAATAAAACTGCAGAAAAGCTTTGAGCCATGTGACCATGTATACATAAGGAATGTAAAATCTCATAGTTGGAAGGGATGGTCTTTAATTTTGTCTATTTCAAACCCTATCTGTTTTTGATGGAATTCACTCTTTCATGGCAGTGATGGGAAAATCAGTGTGTACATGAATACCACCAGTGATTCGCTACCCGAAATGACCCATTCTGTCTTCATAAAACTCTGTTAGGGAGTTGTTTATTTGGCGTTTTTTTATTTTCATTTTCTTTTGGGGGGGGCGGGGGGGGTAAATCGGAGTCTCACTCTGTCGCCCAGCCTGGAGTACAATGGTGTGATCTCAGCTGACTACAACCTCTGCCTCTCAGGTTCAAGTGATCCTCCTCCCTCAGCCTCCTAAGTAGCTGGGATTGCAGGTGCCTGCCACCACGCTCAGCTAATTTTTTGGATTTTTAGTAGAGACGAGGTTTTTTCACCATGTTGGCCAGGAGGGTCTCGAACCCTTGACCTCAAGTGATCCGCCCACCTCAGCCTCCCAGAGTGCTGGGATTACAGGCGTGAGCCACCACACCTAGTTGTTTATATGAAATAAAATGTCTTCCTTTAGGTTCTATCTGTAGATCCTAGTTCTACATTTTGAGATTTTTATAAATTAAGTTTCTGAATCAAGGCACCCAGGGCCTGAAAGTCAATCAGGTGGGCCTGTAATGAAAACATACTCTGTCTGAATTTATTTTCTTTTTTTTTTCTACTTAAGGAAAGCCTCAGTTTATGGAAAGGCATTTATATAATGTCAGTTTTATTCTTGTAATTTTAGAAGAAAATCCATTTAGAAGGAGGGACCCTGGTAAATGTAGTTGGAATCAGTTATAGTTTGGAGACTGAAGGAAAATATTATCTCATCACTTTTGAAAAGTGTGTGAATGAAAGATGATCCTTGACTTGGTAGCAGCCTTCCTTTCCAGGAACCCCTGAAGGAGTTGAAGGGCAAGTACTCAGAACAGGAAAGCACAGAACTTCTCGATTCCATAGCTCCCACTGTGCTCCTGACAGTAATTTATGTCCCTCTATATGACCTTCTTCCCCAGTGGAACTACCCAGAGACAGCATCTGTGTTCAGTGGCCTGCCCATCTGTCCAGTCATCTTGACAGCCACGTGTCCTCCTTTTGTCCACGTAAGGTTGTACTGTCCACCAGGCAGAACATAGGCATAACAGTGAACTCATTTGATTTTTAACTTGCAGCTAACTAATCTGAGGATGTATGCTTAATATCTAGAACCTAGATTTGATTCTGGATCAGTTTTACCCCTGGATTGAAAAATCAGTTATGTTCATTGACACCAATTACTGCCTATTATTACTGAAGTCTGTTCTTTTATTGAATTTCTACTAGGTCTTCTATGACATATTAAATTAGAGTGGAATTTTAATCACTTTAACTGATAGTTTTCTAGTCTTGCCTTCACGATTTTTTGATTCAGTACAGTGTGTATTAAATGTTTTTGTTTGTCTTTTTTTCAGTCAGGGTCTTGCTCAACTTCCCAAGTTGGAGTTCAGGGGCACAAACATAGCTCACTGCATCTTCAACCTCCTGGACTCAAGTGATCTTCCCATCTTAGCCTCCCAAGTAGCTGGGAATACAGGTACATGCCATCACACCCAGCTGATTTTTTTTTTTTTTTTTTTTTAATTTTTTGTAGAGTTGAGGTCTGGCTATGTTTCCCAGGCTGGTCTTGAACTCCTGGGCTCAAGCCATCCACCTGCCTTGGCCTCCCAAAGTGCTGGGATTACAGGCATGAGCCACTGCACCCGGCCTAAATGTATTTTTAAAGTTTAACAGTAAGCCCAGGCTGGGCACCGTGGCTCATGCCTGTAATCCCAGCACTTTGGGAGGTCGAGGCAAGTGGATCACTTGAGGTCAGGAGTTTGAGACCAGCCTGGCCAACATGGCAAAACTCTGTCTCTACAAAAATACAAAAAAGTTAGCTGGGCATGATGGCGCACGCCTGTAGTTCCAGCTACTCAGGAGGCTGAGACAGGAGAATCGCTTGAACCCAGGAGGCGGAGGTTGCAGTGAGCCGAGATTGTGCTATTGCACTCCAGCCTGGGGAACAGAGCAAGACTTCATCTCAAAAACAAAAACAAAACAAAACAAAAACCCAGTAAGCCCTACATAGCAAATAACAGCTCAGGTTGTCCCTCTGCCCCCCTCTTCCCACCCCTGACTATTAACATAAACAATATTCGAAGATGAGACAGCAGCAACCAAGGGCACATCAGCCAGTACATGTAGCTGTGTAGCTATCATTAAAGGGAAAAAGAAAGACTGGTCCCTTTCGGCTTATCTGTCAGGCAGGCTGAAAGGCCTGTGAAATTGTTGCTGACTGTTTCTGGCAACTGGAACTATATAGAGTAATTCTGTTGTAGGCTGCTAGAAGAGGAGAGGATTAGGGGCCAGTAAGATTTCTGAAGAGTAACTGGGTTGATCAATATAGTATCACAGGTGGGTTATACATTGGCAGAAAGCAGTCACATATACATTTGCTATAAGTTCTGGATTTATTTTATTTAACTTATAAAACTTTCAAAATGAGGAAGCTACCCAGGAGTAGAACAGATGCAGTGTATCTTAAGCATGATTTTCCCTTGATCCTGGGTTCCCTGTGAGGCACACAGCTGCCAGTGACATAGGTATATTACTGGCATACCTATGTCAGTGACTTTCACATAGTGGTGAAAGTTGCTTAATTCTTGCTATGCCACTGGCCTGTTCCACTCAAGTAACCCTCAGGTAAGTTACCTGTTATACTCAGGTATCTAACTTTTAGCAAATGTATATGTGACTGCTTTCTGCCAGTGTATAACCTCCCTGTGATACTATTCTGACCAATCTTTTTTATTGGCCCCTAATCCTCTCCTCTTCTAGCAGCCTACAACAGAATTACTCTATATAGTTTCAGTTGCCAGAAACAGCCAGCAACAATTTCACAGGCCTTTCAGCCTGCCTGACAGATAAGCCGAAAGGCACCAGTCTTTCCTTTTCCCTTTAATGGTAGCTACACAGCTACATGTACTGGCTGATGTGGCTTTGGTTGCCGTTGTCTCATCTTTGAATACTATTTATGTTAATAGTGGGGGTGGAGTGGGGCTGAGGGACAACTTGAGCTATTTGTCAAGTAGGGTTTACTGTTAAACTCAGGTAACCATGAGTATAACTGGCCAGTGGTATAGCAAGAATTAAGCAACTTTCATCTGCCCACTCAGAAGAACTTGCATTAATAGTTTGTAAGCAGAAAAGGCAAAATCCTACCAAAGGTCTCCAAGACCTTGGGTGATCTAGCTATGCCTTTCCCTCCTTCCTTTCCTCATTGACTTCATCTGCTACTCCTCCACTTCACTATAGCCATTCTGGTCTCCTCACTTATCTTAGAATAGGGTATGCTGCCACCTCATGACCTTTTAATTGACTATTGTCCTTGTCTAGAATGTGCCTTCTCCCAGTCTCCATATCTGTGTAGCTTACTTACTTACTTTAGGTTTTTACTAAAGTAGTACCCAAAAAAGAGAATAGAATGATAGTTACCAGAGGATGGGAGGTGAGGGGAATGAAGAGAAGTAGGTTAATGGATACAAACATACAGTTAGATAGAAGGTATAAGTTCTTTTTTATTTATTTATTTGTTTTTAAGTTTCACTCTGTTGCCCAGGCTGGAGTGCAGTGGTGCCATCTTGGCTCACTGCAACCTTTGCCTCCCAGGTTCAGCCTCCCGAGTATCTGATTACGGGTGCCCACCACCACGCCCGGCTAATTTTTATATTTTTATTGGAGACAGGAGTTTCGTCACGTTGGCCAGGCTGGTCTCGAACAACTAACCTCAAGTGATCTGCCCACCTCAGCCTTCCAAAGTGCTGGGATTACAGGCCTGAGCCACCGCACGCCTGGCTAAATAGTACCTTGTTAATAAAAGATTTTCTCAATTCACTCCCAGTACTACCAATCTCTCTTATTTTTACCCCATAGCATTTCATTATATTTTAATTACTACTTAATTATTTATTACCACCTCCTGCCCCTCTCCTACTAGAATGCAAATTCCAAAGGAACAGCAGTTTTTGTCTATGTTTTTCCCCCCACTGCTATGTCTCCCAGTGCCTGGAACAATGTCTGGCACACACTAGGTGCTAGATAAATATTTGTTGTTGAATGAGTCTTTTTGCTTTCACTTAAGAAAGTATTAGCCAGCATCAGATTCATCTAGTTCTTGAACCAAACTAAGCAAGGCTATCTCTTCATCTTAACAAACAGAGTATCCCTACACACAGCCTCTGCCTGTTGTTTCTCAGCAGCCTTGCATTCTATCCTCTGACTCTGATACAATACCCTTTTATCTGGATAGATCTGGTCCTGGTCCCAAGTTTAATCTGAAGACTATAATCACAAATTCATTTTCTCTCAAGTAGGCAGAGCAAATATTAGAAGCTGTTGCCTCCTTGATATTAGGAAAGGTAAGATCACAGCACATTAATGGACCCTATTTTCAAAACTGGAGATGACTAGGAACATAGCACGTGTTAACTGTGCTCACATTTTGGGAATCTTTTCTGTTGCTAATTTATGTCTGTATGTCTCTTTAAAATAAAACCAAATTGCCACCATGAGACTATTAAATTATTATCCTAAAGAGCCTTAGACTTTTTTGGTTAATTTAATATTTCTAGAGTAAATTTGGAAGCTCAAAATCAGAGTAAATGAGGAAGTTCAAGGATGCTCTTACAAATGTTTTGGAGCCTCAGGGAAAACTGAAATCATTTAGATGCCCGACAGGAAATGGTGCTGAGCAAGCCCTTTTTACTGTGAAAACAGAAAGAAGCCTGTCTTTTTCCTAATCCTAATAGACACAAAGGTGTAAGGAGGCAAACTTTAAAAGCAAGTGCCTGCCGGGGGCGGTGGCTCCCGCCTGTAATCCCAGCACTTTGGGAGGCTGAGGCAGCAGATCACTTGAGGTCAGGAGTTCAAGACCAGCCTGGCCGACATGGTGAAACCCCATCTCTACCAAAAATACAAAAATTAGCCGGGTGTAGTGGCATGCGCCTGTAGTCCCAGCTACTTGGGAGGCTGAGGCAGGAAAATCACACAAACCCAGGAGGCAGAAGCTGCAGTGAGCCGAGATCCCACCACTGCACTCCAGCCTGGGTGACAGAGCAAGACTCCGTCTCAAAAGCTAGGGCAAAAAAGTTGTCTTTTAGCAATAGATATTCATTATTTCTCTTTGCTTTTAAGAAAACAATTTTTTCAGATACTCAAGACAGTCTTTTGCCTTTAAATGGAAAAAAAAAGTTTTTAAAAAATTTCAATATCAGGTTTTTGTTTACTTGCTATTAGAAAGTTTACTTTGATGGGAAATCGGCATGATAAGGAGTGAAAAGACTGAGACACATAAGCTGAAATTCAACTTTGGAAATGGATTTTTTTCACTCAGTGAGACTTAAAAAATGAACCACCCAGCTGCACTGGATTTTGTGTTGGGACTTTGAGGGTTTTTTTTTTTTTTTTTTTGGAGACAGCATTCTCACACTGTCTCCCAGGCAGGAGTGCAGTGGCGTGATCACAGCTTACTGCAGCCTAAACCTCCCAGACTCAAGCAATTGTCTCACCTCAACCTGACCAGTAGCTGGGACTGTAGGTGTGCACCTACAGGCTAATTTTTTATTTTTGTAAAGATGAAATCTCACCATGTTGCCCAGGCTGGTCTGAAACTCCTGGGCTCAAGCAGTCTTCTGCCTTGGCCTCCCAAATTGCTGGGATCACAGACAGGTGTGAGCCGTGCCTGGCCTCCACAGTTTAGATGGCTGCAGTGATGGCTGTGGGTGAGCTACTTTTTCTACCCTCCACAAAGGTAGTCTTTCATGAAAATTGTGACCTACTCACCCTTTTTCCAAATGGCTTTACAGGGGCAGGGTGGGGGATTCTCTTTTAAAGCAGTACTTGAGAATCTATTTCAGTTGCAAAATAGTTAACAAAATTTGATTTTAGTAGTTCTGACCTTGCTGTGCTGTGGACTTCTCCCATTTGACAGCCCTGAAGGTTCGTCGTTCTAATTTACTCCTGCCCAAATGGTGATTTTGACAGTTTAATCCAAAGTCTTTTAAAGCAATGTCTATTCATACCACTTTACAATCTTTATCTAATCTTTAGTATTCTGAAGATTTAATTTGCTGACATTTCTAATTTATGGTCTAAATTATTTGAGAGTTTTTTGAGATTGAGATTAAGCAGATCTCATAGCAGAATGGGTACTACAGGAGAAGTCATAGTATTTCAGTTTCAGTGTCTTTTGGTTTCTGTTGGCTTCCTTTCGAATCAAGGCTTTACTAAGAGAGACTGGCTCTTAGGAGCTCATTGCCTTTTTAAAGCCCAATAATTATATGTGCTACTAGAGGATTTACAATTTTAGAGATCATCTGGAGGCTCTGTTCAAAGCTTTCATTTCTGGTTCTGAGAACTGTTTAAATATGGAAACTTCAAACGCTGAAGTGCATATTAGGGACATGGAACCACTGCCTAATCTGTCAAATTTTCCCTATAAAGAGTTCCACTGTCCACATACTCTTAACGAACAATGTCCTAATGTCTCCTGAGAATAAATCAGTATGGCTTTATACTCAGGATGAACAGCAGTTTGGTACCATTTGAGGCCTCCTCAGCTATCATGTAATCCCCCTGATCTATTGGGTGGACTAAGAAAGAATATGGGAAGAGAGTTCTTGTTTGAATCCTAGCCTTGGAAGTGAACTAAAGACGCTGTCCAGTTTAAAATGGAATTAGCACTGGAAGGAAAGTCAATTGACATTTCCTGTGGTTCATTACTCTTTCTGCTCTGTTTTTAACTCTATCAGATACTGTCTAATATCATAAATAGACCTTTCTGTTTTGTCAGGGTCTCTGAGAATTCCCAGATAATTCATTGGTCAATAGAGTTTGAAATGCTATTTAAACTTTGGATCACCAAACATAGTGGCTCATGCCTGTGTAATCCCAGCACTTTGGGAGGTCAAGGTGGGAGGATCGCTTGGGGTCCAGGAGTTTGAGACTAGCCTGGGCAACATAGTAAGACTAGTATGTCTAGTCTATTCCAGTATGTAGACTAGTGTCTACAAAAATAACAGAGTTAGCCAAGCATGGTGGCACATGCGTGTAGTTTCAGCTACTCACGAGGCTGAGATGGGAGGATCACTTGAGCCCAGGAGGTCAAGCCTGCAGTGAGCTGTGATCATGCCTCCACACTCCAGCCTGGGTGACAGAGCAAGACCCTGTATCAAAAAAGAAATTAAAATAAATAAAATAAACTTAAGATGGTAGATACCTTTTGGCGTTGATTAGAAATGCAGAACTACATGTGAATTTAACTCCAGCACCTAGCAGAAAGGGCCACTTCTGCTTGAGTCTCAGATGATATATATCACATAGTTGGAGTAAGTACCACTAAAAACCTGTCACTCAGAGCCATTCCCCTAGGATCTATTGACTAGGTTGTGTGGTACTTAAAACACATCTGAATCATCATTCCTCAGAGAACTGGAGATGGTTGACGTCACTGCCTGGTCCTAGCTTGGACCAGCCTGCATATAATCATTCCAAAAGCTAAAAGGAGAAGAGGAATAAAAGAAAAAAATAATTCTTCAGAAATGTGGAAAGGTCACAAGTGACGTTATGGAAGAGCAGATGATATAATCTCAAAGGCGAGCCCTGTACTATTTCACTTGGTTTCCCTTGTGGCAGTGCCTCCTTTGGTTACCTGTGGTGAGAGGTGGGGTAAGAGGCCTCATTTGCCAGAGTTCAGACTGAGTTCATGTTGTACCTTTTTATAGTACTTTTGAGTATACTGGTACAAGGTTAGAATATTAATTTAGCCTGTTCATCTCCAGCTGTCCCACCATAAAGAGATTGTAGCTCCTGCAGCAGGCTTCCTGTACTATGGAAAGAAACTAATTGCTGGTTACAGGCTGAAGCTGACAGGTTGCTCTTTCCTTGGCAGCCTCTTAAAGTAACTTTAAACAATCATTGTTATTATTAAGCATTTATAGCCTGCTTTTATGTTTTCAAAGTGCCTTATAATTTCTGTTTGCTTTCCTATTGATGTCCCTAAAAAGCAAGTTAATATGGTTATGGTCACATGTTGCACATGACATACCAAAGAAACAGAGGGTTAGGTAATCTTCTTGGTACCATCTGTGATCTGCTTTGGGCATTCTCAAAGCAGAAGCTGAGGTGTGCATTCTCTTCCTTCACTCATTGAACCCATTTTCTCACTGCTTGCTTTGGTGTGTGTGTATTGTGGCTTTTATACTTTTTTGACTGCAACTTACAGTAAGAAATGTATTTTACATAGTGTACACACACACACAATACGTAAAACTGAACAGTTTCAGGAAACATTACTTACTCTTCATGAGATGCACTGTGATATTTTTCATTTTATTTTTTTAATGCCAGTTTGAACCCACTTAGTTAATTTTAAGAACTACCGGTTGGTCATGACCCACCAAGCTAGGGATACTTGAACCTAAAGAATACACAATAGCACATTTTCCTAGAGCATCAGTTTTATTCAAAGGTAAAGAGAGAAACACATATTAAAACATATATGGGTACATTATGGAATTTAGCATGGAACTTCAAAGATATTTTGTTCTTCTGTTAGTCTACTTCATATTATACCCCTAATCTTGATCCATCCCCATGCCTCCTTCCCAGTATGTGTCCATTCTTTCCTCTTCTGTTAAGGGAAATACACTAGAAAAATGTGAGAAGTACTGTGCTTTTGGGACTTTGTTTGTTTGTTTATGAGACAGGATCTCACTCTGTTGCCCAGGCTGGAGTACGGTAGTGCAGTCATAGCTCACTGTAACCTTGAACTCCTGGACCCCTATCCTCCTATCCTCTTATCCTCCTGCTTCAGCCTCCTGAGTAACTGGGACCAAAGGCTCATGCCACTGCACTCGGCTTTTTTTGTTTTGTTTTGTTTTGGTAGAGATAAGGTCTCATTTAGGTTGCCCAAGCTTGTCTCCAACTCCTGGCCTTAGGTGATCCTCCCACCCCCTTTGGCCTCCCATAGTGCTGGGATTACAGGAGTGAGCCACTGTACCAAGCCCCATAGAACTTTTAAGTTCATTAATTGTGTAAACCCAAGTGAGGTCAGAAACTTTGTATAGTTTATTTTACAACTGTTATTCTTACTCAGCACCTATTCTGTGCCAGTCACTATTCTAGAAACTGAGAATATTGTGACAGATAGAAGACAGGAATTCTTTCCCTCATGGAATTTATATTCTACCACAAGTGGGGTATGTGGCATGGGGACAGGCAATAAACCAGCAAATCAGTACAATACATAGTATATCAGATGGTAGGGAGGACAGTGGAAAAATATAAAAGAAGTATTGGGACAGTGGAAAAATATAAATGGAGTTGGAGGTTGGGTGGTACAGTTTTACAAAAATATGTTGGTCATGGAAGACCTATCTGAAAAGATAATATTTGGTTAAAGCAAAGACTCAAAGGAGACAGGGAAAGAATCGTGGATTTCTGGAGGACGAGCACTGTAGACAGAAGAAACAGCAAATGCAAAAAGCCATGAAGTAGGAGTGTACCTGCTATGTTCAAGGAAGGAACAACAGGCTCCTGCAGCTGGAGTAGAGCTAGCAAGGAGGAGAGTATTAGCACGACCTCAGAGAGGTTGGAGGAGTTGGATTATAGGCAATTGCAACTTTGGTTTTTATTCTGAGTGAGATGGAAAGGTTTGAGCAGAGAAATATTTATGAGCTGACCTACATTTTAAGATCACTCTGGCTGCTATGTTGAGCATATACTGGGGAAGCTAGGTGCTGTGAAGGGAAGGTATAGGGGGATGTGGCTGGAAGACTAGTGGAGAGGCAGAGAGACTGTTAAAGGCTTTGCAGAATCCCATAGTAGTTACCGAGTTTGGAAAGACAGCAGGAGGTTGTATTTGGAGGTGGGGAGGGGAGATTAAGAGTTTTATTTTACCACAATGAGATACTATCTCACACCAGTTGGAAAGGCTATTATTAAAAATTTTTTTTTAAATAACAGACGCTGGTGAGGTTGTAGAGAAAAACACAACGCTTATATACTATTGATGAGCATGTAAATTAATTCAACCCTTATGGAAGACAGTGGTGATTCCTCAAAGACCTAAAAATGGGCCGGGCGCGGTGGCTCACGCCTGTAATCCCAGCACTTTGGGAGGCCGAGGCGGGCGGATCACGAGGTCAGGAGATCGAGACCATCCTGGCCAACACGGTGAAACCCCGTCTCTACTAAAAATACGAAAAATTAGCCAGGCGTGGTGGCCAGTGCTTGTAGTCCCAGCTAGGCTGAGGCAGGAGAATGGCGTGAACCTGGGAGGCGGAGCTTGCAGTGAGCCGAGATCGCGCCACTGCATTCCAGCCTGGGTGACAGAGCCAGACTCCGTCTCAAAAAAAAAAAAAAAAAAAAAAAGACCTAAAAATGGAAATAACCGCTCGACCCAGCAATCCCATTACTGGATATATACCCAAAAGAATACAGATCATTCTATCATAAAGACACATGCACACATATGTTCATTGTAGCACTGTTCACAATAGCAAAGACATGGCATCAACCTAAATGCCCATCAGTGATAGACTGGATAAATAAAATGTGGTACATGTATACCATGGAATACTATGCAAACATAAAAAAAGAATGAGATCATGTCCTTTGCAGGAGCATGGATGGAGCTGGAGGCTATTATCCTTAGCAAACTAACACAGGAACGTAAAACCAAATACCACATGTTCTGACTTATAAGTGGGAGCTAAACGATGAGAACACGTGGACACAAAGAGGGGAATAGCACACACTGGGGTCTGCTAGAGGGTGGAGGGTGGGAGAAGGGAGAGGATCAGGAAAAATAACTAATGGGTACTAGGCTTAATAGCTGGGTGATAAAATAAGCTGTACAGCAAACTCTGATGACACAAGTTTACCTGTGTAACAAGCCTGCACATGTACCCCTGAACTTGAAATAAAAGTTAAATTTTTTAAAAAAGAGTTCAGTTTTGGACATATTCCTTTTGAGCAACCTATTATCCAAGTGAAGATATTAAGTAGGCAGTTGGATATATATGTGATCATTGATTTCCCTCAAGCAATCTAGGCATGATGTTACAGCTTTTGGAAAATAGTTTAGAAACTTGTCTGGATTATATCTTCCTACTATCTATACCTGTTGGGATAGTGAATTTTTAAATAAGAAAACAAGAAACTGTCTTTCTCTTTTCCTGTCTCCCTCCAACAACAATATCATGCTCTTTAAGGCTGATTTAGTTATATTTAAGAGCAATCAGAATCAGGATTGGAATTAAACTGGCTTCATACTGTGTTTTTCCTTGGTTCTTTTTTAACACCCAAAATATGATTGGCATATCCTTGGAGGACCTAGCATTCTTTGGGTTGTGATCCACTACCTGTGTTATCCTTTCTTAGCATGTAGATATTATTTAACTCAGTGATTTGAAACCAAAAGAACCCATACGTCATCCCATCCCCCCATTCCTGCCTCATTGAGAATCAGTGTGCCTAATGAGAGATGTTACTGATGGGATGCTGTTAGTGTATGAATGATATGGAGGTAGAAAAAATGTTGAGAAACACAGTGTTTCATTTTTATTTGTTCAACATCTTCCACTTATTTTCATGCAACAAATATTTTTTGAGGTAGTCAATATGCTAGCGAAGATGAGAGACAGACCCTGCACTCAAGGAGCTCATTGTATTATAGGTGAGCTGGAAGTAAGCCATTATTATATGCTATCATAGAATTGTATGTGTTGGGTGCTGTGGGGAGGTGTTAGAGCTTTCTGGGAAGTGTTAATCTTGAACTGAACCTTAAGGTTAAATAGGTATTTTCCAGACAGTACTAAGCTTAAGGAGAAGAAAATATTAAGCAGAAAGAACAACATATAGGCTGGGTGCGGTGGCTCACGCCTGTAATCCCAGCCCTTTGGGAGGCTGAAGTGGGCAGATCATGAGGTCAGGAGTTCGAGACCAGCCTGACCAACATGGTGAAACCCCGTCTCTACTGAAAATACAAAAATTAGCTGGGCGTGGTGGCACACGCCTATAATCCCAGCTACTCAGGAGGCTAAGGCAGGAGAATCGCTTGAACCCGGGGGGCGGAGGTTGCAGTGAGCCGAGATCGTGCCATTGCACTTCAGCTTGGGTGACAGAGCCAGACTCCGTCTCAAAAAAAGAAAAAAGAAAGAACAACATGTAAAAAAGGTACAAAGCTGTGACTTTCAGTGTTTGGGGAATAAGAAGTAATTTTGATGTGGTTGAAGTTAAGCAAATAGGCTGGAGAGGTAGTCTGGAGTCAGATCTGGGGAAGCCTATGTTCTTGAAATGAACCCAGTTCTAGCCTAGAGTGAAAATATGAGAGCTGCAAAATACAGATTTTGAAAAGCTAATGTAAAAGAGATGAACTGCTTCCCCCAATGAATGACCTGTGTAGTTGATCCTATAAAGAGATGATAATTTACCGAGGCAGTAGCAAAAGGAATCATTAAGCTAACAATCTGCCGATAAGCATCTCTTTTTTAACATAATAGTAGTACTACATCTGAGCATATGTGAGATTTCAGATAAATCTAATGTGGTTATCCTTAATTAGGATTCTGAGTAAAAAAGGTAAAACAGGAGATGGTGAAAGCAGAGTGAATTTTTTTTTTTTTTTTTTTTTGAGATGGAGGCTTGCTCTGTTGCCGAGGCTGGAGTGCAGTGGCGCAATCTCAGCTCACTGCAGCGGCGCAATCTCAGCTCACTGCAGCCTCTGCCTCCTGGGTTCAACCGATTCTCCCACTTCAGCCTCCTGAGTAGCTGGGACTACAGGTGCATGCCACCACGCCCAGCTAATTTTTGCATTTTTAGTAGAGATGGAATTTTGCCATGTTGGCCAGGCCGGTCTCGAATTCCTCACCTCAGGTGATCTGCCTGCCTCAGCTTCCCAATGCTCACACGGTGGCTCACGCCTGCTGGGATTACAGCGTGAGCCACTGTGCCCAGCCGAATTGTTCTTTTTTGAACAGACACTTACTACAGTACTTAAGAGTCAAGGCTGTTCACTGTGCTGTGCAAATGTTAACTCATTATCCTCATAACAACCCCATGAATTCAGTACTTTGTGATCTACATTTTACATACAGGAAACTGTCAGAGTCAGAATTTGAAATCAGGTGGCTCCCAAGTCCATACTCTGAACCTCTGTATCTGCCGCTTCTGATGTATGGGTATCCTAGCTCCTCAGAAAATTGTTCTACAGTAGAAGTCCCAGGAAAGCCCTCAGGATGTCCCAAAACTCCTGAAATTCAATGGCAAAATGTTGTGTGTACATTTTTCAGCAAGAGAGTCAGTGGCTTTCCTCTGTTTGTCCAAAGGGTCTACAGTGCAGAACAGTTTAGCACCACTTACCTAGAGGGCCTTTTCATGTCCTTTCCGTTGTTAAAAGGCCCCTGTTGGCATAAGGATTCTTTTGGAAGAACAAGATGTTTACAAACCCATTCAGACTTCTTAGATAACAATGTTCTAAATTAATTGCTTATCCGGTTGATCTTCCTGGGAACTTTTTCTCAAATATTTATGCCAGGTCCCAGATTCAGAGATTATAATTATTTCATATAGGGTAGGGCCTGGCATCTGTTTTGAAAAGCCTTTGCAGATGATTCTGATACAGGTCTTCAGTTAAGAACCACTAATATTATCCTCTAGAGAATGGGGGATACTACTTTATAGTCAAAGATAATCACTTGTATTTCACATGAGACCTTTACATGACCCACCATTAGCCTACCCCCACCACCCCAGTTTTCACTTTTTTTTTTTTTTTGAGACAGTTCGCTCTTGTCACCCAGGCCAGAGTGCAATGGCACAATCTCGGCTCACTGCAACCTCTGCCTCCCAGGTTCAAGTGATTCTCCTGCCTCAGCTTCCCAAGTAGCTGGGATTACAGATGTCTGCCACCACACCCAACTAATTTTTTTTTTTTTTTTTTTTTTTAGTAGAGATGGGGTTTCACCATCTGGCCAGGCTGGTCTCGAACTCCTGACCTCAGGTGATCTGCCTGCCTCAGCTTCCCAAAGTGCTGGGCTTATAGGCATGAGCCATCGCACCCGGCCCCAGTTTTCACTTCTAAATGTTCTTTACAGAGCCTAGTGCTGTCTCAAGGTCTTCTTGGTGCCCTTATTTGAAATAAGAGTTCTCCTCTCTTATCTGCCAAGTACCAGATGAGTTAGAAAATACTCTTTCCTGGAAGCCCACAGCTGGCATAAATCTTTGAAAGTAGTGCTCTAGTACATCCCTTGTTGTTGTTTTGTTTTTTGTTGTTGAGACGGAGTCTTGCTCTGTCACCAGGCTGGAGTGCAGTGACATGATCTTGGCTCACTGCAGCCTTGCCTCCCAGATTCAAGCAATTCTCCTGCCACAGCCTCCTGAGTAGCTGGGACTCCAGGCATGTGCCACCACACCTGGCTAATTTTTTGTATTTTAGTAGAGACAGGGTTTCACCATGTTGGCCAGGATGGTCTCAGTCTCCTGACCTCGTGATCTGCCTGCCTTGGCCTCCCAAAGTGCTGGGATTACAGGCGTGAGCCACCGTGCCCGGCTTCCCTTTTTTTTTTTTTTTTTTTTTTTTTGACAGAGTCTTGCTTTGTCACCCAGGCTGGAGTGCAGTGGTGCTATCTCAGCTCACTGCATCCTCCACCTCCCAAGTTCAAGCTATTCTCCCACCTCAGCCTCCTGAGTAGCTGGGACTATAGCCATGCGCCTCCACGCCCAGCTAATTTTTGTATTTTTGGTAGAGACGGGGTTTCTCCACGTTGGCTAGGCTGATCTTGAACTCCTGACCTCAAGTGGTCTGCCTGCCTCATCCTCCCAAAGTGCTGGGATTACAGGCGTGAGCCACTGCACCCACCCATGCTCTAGTACATCCTAAAGAATGCCTTTAGTTCCTCTTTCCTGACATTACTCTGCTTAAATTCCCCAGATTCAAGCTTTTTGAGAATCCTATCTCAGCATTTTGGGCATCAGGCCATGTTATATATAGGTCACAAACTCCTAGCCTTGTTAGATGACAGGTTAAAAGCAAGGAAAATAATTGGATGGACACTTCTGGGAGAGAGAACACAAATATTATGGAGAAGGGAATACGGGCACCATTTAAAGTAAGGAAGGTAAGTTGATACTAAATGTAGAAGGACTGGAAGTACTTTAGAAAGAGGATATTTGGATCTCATAGCCACAGTTTCAAGAGGTCAGTATGCTGTTGAAGTGTAGACATTTGCCGTAAAAGGCAGAGAGTGAGAATAGTGTACTAGATAAGCACTTTTTAACTTTATGTTTTTAGAGCAAAATGACAAAGAAACAGGTATAGTTACTGATCACAGAACTTGCTCAGATAAATGTTTTCCTACAGCGCTAAGAGCATAGATAGGAAAGTCATTAGTGACAGAAACCAGTGGGAGGTGGTGACTTAGAGCAAGTCTCCTCCTCCTCCCTCTTCTTACAGTATAAGGGCCTTATAATGTGCTGCTGTGCAATCTGCCTGTTCCTGAATATACCAATCAGTGTTGCCCTGAACAAAAGTACTTACCGTAGCTTTAAAAAAAAAAAAAAAAAAAAGCATGCTCTGAATTAAGCAGGCTATGGTAGAATCATAGTCGAGAAGTTTGTATTGTGAGAAGAAAATTTATTTATTTGCTCACTTAAAGGTTTTTTGTTCTTATAGTCATCAGGTTTACCAGTGTTGGGCCAAACAAGCTTTTTCCAGCCATAAGACCTGGGAAATAAGGTTTTATAAAAGAAACAACTTTAAAACTGATATTTAAAAAAATAAAAAATAAGAGGTAGTATGGCACTAGTTATTGTGGGGAGAAATAAAAATCAAGGTTTAGCATCAAGTTTCTGTTTGAATTGTAATTCTTCTGTGTACTAGCTACATGACTCTGGATGTTACTTAGTCTTTCTAAACCTCAGTTTCATTATCTGCGAAATGAGAGGGGAATGGTATCTACTTTAAGATTGTTATAGTGTGAGTTAGAAATAATATCATTAATAGGTAACTTAGTAAGTGGTAGCAGCTACTATTAATCATAGAGAAAAAAAATCACAGACTAGATTATTCCTGGTATACAAGTTGTGCCTTGAAGACAGGCCTTCTGGAAGGAGGTAGAGTTGCAGGTTGTCACAGTTCTATGACAATGGAGTAAGTAAGGGTGTGCTTTGCAGTATATGGGCCAGTTTGTCTTGATTTGGGGAGACCTGCACTGACAGAAAGAAGAAGGAAATAGGGAGGCCTATTTCTAGACACAGCGCTGTTCTTTTCCTCCTACCTGGCTCCCTGCGATGTCCTCATTTTACCTTGTTGCTTTCCTGGCAGGTGGCTGTGAAAAACAATATCGATGTCTTCTACTTCAGCTGCCTCATCCCACTCAATGTGCTTTTTGTAGAAGATGGCAAAATGGGTAAGTACCTTCCTGCCTATCCTGCTGAATATACCTTTGCCCTTCCTCTGCATGTCAGGCAGAGCATAGCCCCAGAAGTTTTGAGTTATTTTGAGGTTAAAAAAAAATGGGGTAAGGATATTCTAAAGCTCTTAATAATTGCTCATTATTTATTCTCCTGTGTCACAATTGTTCTTGCTCTGCCATTGGTCTCTAAATCACAGTGCCCAATATCTGAATAATCCAGTCACCCCAGGATACAGAGTAAGAGGTTTGGGGACCAGGTAAATATGGATTTGAATCTCAGCTCTGCTATTTATTTGCTGTGTGACTGGTCAAGGTGATAAACTTTTCGGAACTTCCGTTTCCAAATTTGCAGTGTAAATAATTTTTATAATTATTTCATGAGATAATACGTGTAAATTTAGCACTTTACTCTGTACTAAGTTCATACTGCCTCAAGCTAAGAATTCAATAATTTGTAATAAACCATCAGAACTCCCGATGTGCCTATTGACATTTCTCTCTTCCCTTATTTATGAATCACAATCTAATAAAACTGGCTTATATTGGTGCATATTAAACTATGTTGGCACTTAATTGATTTGATTCTCACAATAGCTTTTGGAGTAGGCAGGACAGATGTAATTATAGATAAAGAAGTTAAGGCTCAGAAAGGTCATCAGTCACCAAAATAGGAAAACAAGGGAGCCAAAATGAAACCCTAGATATAGACTCTTTTCCAATTATCCTAGTGTTACTAATGACGGATTAATTGATCTGAAGTATAGCACTTTTGTAGAGCTCAGCATTGGCTCCATTCCCAGCCTGCTGCTAGCTGTATTGCAAGAGCCAGCATGCCAAAGGAAAAATGATGCAAGGCATCAAAAATCAGAATACTGACAGCTTATGCACATCCATCCTTCCCCTCTGCTTTCCCATACAGAGCGCCAGGTCTTCCTTGCAACATGGAAGGATATTCCCAATGAAAACGAACTTCAGTTTCAGATTAAGGAATGTCATTTAAATGCTGGTGAGTAATATACTCTAAATTTCAGTTTCATCTTAGTAAATCAAATTAGATATTTGAAATTTTAATCTTTCTTTTGCCTACCCTTTTATCCTCCCCCATATCTACTATGTTTCTAGTGGGTATATATGGTAGATACATTACTTTGCAAACCTCTGTTTAAAAACGTGGTATGTTTTGATGTAGGTACTAGATTACTTACAAGCTAACATTTAAGAAACAAGCTAGAATCGACCCATCTACCCAGTTCTTCACTAAAGATGTGTTAGTTCTGTTACTTAAACATCCTAATAATCAAAAACTGAAGTGGCACTTGAGAACATGCACTCCCTTAGTAATTGAAAGGACCATTTTCTTCTTTTATATCAATTTTTGGTATTGGAGGAAGGTTGACTTTCTTTCTTAGATTCTGTACTTAGAACCCTGTGTTTATAATTAAATAATGTATCATCATTGGTGAAAGCCTCGTTGGGCCAAGCATGGTGGCTCATACCAGTAATCCCAGCACTTTGGGAGGCCAAGATGGAAGGATCTCTTGAGTCCAGTTCAAGACCAGCCTGGACAACATAGTGAGACCCTGTCCCTATAAAAGAAAAAAAAGCCTAGTTGGTAACCTTTTACTACACTGCCCTGTGCCACCTTTCATATGATGATACTAACCTCTTTAACCACCATTAAAGAGCTCCGTACTCTTTCATAGTTAACTTTGTTACTGTAAAGGAACATGAAAGGGGTATCCCAAGAAGAGAAACAATAGCAGCTATTAGTCCTTGGGCTGTGTTTCTCTGAAGGATTTCTCAGGAATGAAAGGAGCCCTAAGTTATTTAGAGTCCTGCCTTTGTTTCACTGTTGCTCTCTCTCTCTCTTTAGAGTTCTTTCTTTCTCTCCTTTTGAAGTTAGTACTAGGCTTTGTGAGTTTGAATGAAAGCGAGCCTTGGTGCTTGAAAGCGAGCCTTGGTGCTTGGTCGGTACCTCCTCTTTCCTCATTTACCCCTCATTTACTCCTGCATACATTGCTGGTTCTCGTAAGGGATTTCCAGCACATTGCCATCCTCCCATTGCAGCTGAAGCATAGCACTGGGGAAAGGAGGCAACACGGCAGTACAGAAAGCAAAAAAAAAGAAAAAAACGCACAAAATAATGCCTTCTCATTCCAGCTTCCCCCACCCCGCTCCCCGGCCCAAGGTGGAGTCTCACTCTGTTGCCCAGGCTGGAGTGCAGTGGCACAATCTCGGCTCACGGCAAGCTCCGCCTCCCGGGTTCACGCCATTCTCCTGCCTCAGCCTCTGGAGTAGCTGGGACTACAGGCGCCCGCCACCACACCTGGCTAATTTTTTTGTATTTTTTTAGTAGAGACGGGGTTTCACCCTGTTAGCCAGGATGGTCTTGATCTCCTGACCTTGTGATCCGCCCGCCTCGGCCTCCCAAAGTGCTGGGATTACAGGCATGAGCCACTGCACCCAGCCCAGCTTTTTGTTTTTAATTTAGTTTTTTATGGCTCTTTGTAATATTCATCTTTTGTGTTCAGATGAATCTTATAGGGCTTTTGAAATCCAAATCATAGTGATCAGCTTCTTCCTGTGATACCTCTTTTAAACGTGTTGCTCCTATAGGCCCTGTCTGAGACATTCAGGAGACTGAAGCCCTCCTGGAACCCTCAGAATAAAAGACATTCAGACAGGGATCTTTGCATATAGAAACTTCAGGCAGATGTTTGCCTCTGATAATTGTTTCACGTCTCTGGAGCTCTTGGAGAGGTGTTTGAAGCATGGTCTTCTGTAATTTCCATCATAATAATTAATTGTTTCAATTAATTCAATAGTAATTGATTTTTTTCATTTTGTGTCATATTTGAAGAAGATGACAGTGTCATCTTTCCCTCACTTTGAGGCTCACTGGTGGATCCTGTTAGAGGAGCTACCTCTGTACCCAGCTAGGAAGAGACCAGGCCCCTGGTTATATTCAGCTTTGTGGGAGTTGGTTCAATGGCAACATTTCAAATAGTATGTTCCTCAGAAAACTTTTCCCTTAAGAAAAAGGGTTTTGGGCCGGGCATGGTGGCTCACGCCTGTAATCCCAGCACTTTGGGAAGGCGAGGTGGGCAGATCACGAGGTCAGGAGATCGAGACTATCCTGGCTAACATGGTGAAACCCTGTCTCTACTAAAAATACAAAAAATTAGCCGGGCGTGGTGGCGGGCACCTGTGGTCTCAGCTACTCAGGAGGCTGAGACAGGAGAATCGGCTTGGATCCAGGAGGCGGAGCTTGCAGTGAGCCAAGATCGCGCCACTGCACTCCAGCCTGGGTGACAGAGCGAGACTCCGTCTCAAAAAAAAAAAAAAAAAGAGAAAGAAAAAAAGCGTTTTGTTATCCATGAAAGTTGAAAAATACAGCATATGCTAGGCTTCACCTGGAAATTGCTATTGCACGTTAGCAGACTAAAAGTTCTGAGAAGTGCTATGTTGAAGAAACCTACTTAACTCAGTGTTAACTGAACTTATTTGGCCTTGGAATTTAAAATCACAAAATACTTATTAGTAACATCATGTGGACCACCACTATTCCTTGAACATGATCTGGAAAACACTCTCCGAGAGAGAGCAGAGATAGACCAGAGTGATTGGAAAGCAGGTTTTGTTTCAGACATGTTCAGTATGAAAGGGACATGGTTGTTCAAAAAAGAAAATAGAAGTTTGGGTGACTGAGGACTTTGGTCTGTCAAAATAACAGAAAGAAAAAGTCCTCCTGCTTTTAGACTGGAGTTTTGAACTCTTATTGCACCTCGGCATGTTTTTGTGATCTTATCAAACAGGAAGTGTCTGGCATTTCTCCTAGTGGGGCTGTGCCCTTTGATGTCGTTTCTCAGAGCAAATTCAGTTTTGATCAATTCTGTCATGGACTCACGCCAATCGCTCCATGCTGTAGGTGCTCCAAATACCAGTGAATCAGATTCCAGTGATACACTGCTCTGTGGCCATGCCGCACATGAAACATAGGGGAAAACAGCCATTTCATTTTCTCCAGGAGTCCAAGGCCAACATTTTCCCACATTAAATTACTGCTAGTCTTGCAAGACCACTTCCTGCAACTAATCCTTTCCAGCTCTTCCTTTGAGTCCACCCCCAGGTCTGGAGTGCCCTGGCCTTTAGATTTTCTTCCAGTCTCGAGGGCTCTATTAACATGAACGTTTTCGGCTTTAGTGCCTTCTGATTCAACACCCTGGGTCTAGCTGAGAGCTAAAAATACCATCCTTTCCAGCTGATCTGCCCTAATCACAATAGCACCAACACTTTAAATAGCTTTTCTGTGCTAGCATAGACATTTGACAGATGGAACTAACACTCTGAGGGCTACAGGAAGTCACAGGCTTAAAGGACTTACCAACTTAGCACTGAGCTTTACTTTGCTCTTTCATGTCTTTCTAGAGAATAAAGAAAGAGACCCTCTTCCCAAGTCTTAATAATTAATCAGATCTTAAGAGAAAAGTGTATGGTGGGAGTGCTTATGATGCTGCTAATTGTATAAGTACTAGAAAATGTTAGATCAGAAAGCTGCTAACAGAAGTCTCTCCTTTCTAGCACCGATCATTTCTGTGGATGTTGGGAGATCTGTATGAATCTGTTTTACATCTTACCATTACAGCTGCATTTGGGGTTAATAGGTATCTGGGACTACTCTCTTAAGTGCACAAGAAGTAGTTGCATCTCCAGCCATATCTGGAAAGGAATCTTTGTGGCGAACAGTTCTACAAACCTGTTTTTTAAATTAAGTGTTTATAATATTAAGAAAAGCTCAGAGACTTAATGTATCTATTTTCATTAGTTAGGTACTGTAATGAGAGACAAATATTTGTTCCAGCATGCGGGCTAGGTAAGGGTGAATTCTGTTTCATTGTTTTGTCGTGGCTCTCCCCATCCTTTGGAATATTTCAAAAATGGAAATACTCTTCCAGCTAGCACCTAACTATAATTTGGTTGCTTAAATGGTAAAAAGCATTCTTTTCAGCAGTCATAGTGGTTTTGAACTTGCTAATAAATACCACAGCAGGGCCCCAGATGTAAATTCCCCCATTCCCACTCTCTAATATGAGTACCTCCTTCACCCTTGTTGCTGTCAGAGGATGTGTGACCTTAGCTAAAGTAGAAAGATGAAGGAAGATCACATTGACACCTTCTAAGAGTTCAGGCCCCAGATTCAAAATGCCAAATTTATGGAAGGATACAAATGAACCATAAGAAATCTTATATTGGCTGGGCTCAGTGGCTCACACCTGTAATCCCACATTTTGGGA
Organism: Pongo pygmaeus; assembly: GCF_028885625.2. Taxonomy (NCBI): domain Eukaryota; kingdom Metazoa; phylum Chordata; class Mammalia; order Primates; family Hominidae; genus Pongo; species Pongo pygmaeus. Next base: position 51,673,351 of record NC_072392.2, read on the forward strand.
GCCTGAGGCAGGAGGATAATGTGAGCCTGGGAGGTCGAGACTGCAGTGAGCCATGATCACGCCACTGCACTCCGGTCTGGGCAACAAAGAAAGACCCTGTCGAGAGAGAGAGAAAACAAGGAAGGAAAAAGAAAAGAAATCATATCTTGAAGGAAGGGTAACTATATTTGACCATCTTTTTTTATTCTATGCTTTGGGATAAATCTCAGTGTCTTATGCCTCAGATGATATCATCAGCACACAGTGAAACAATATTACATTACATTCTCATTATCAAAGTCTCACAACTATAAGATTCCGTCCTGTTTCCCAGAAGGTCAAAATGTGTTTTAAAAAATTAAAAACTATGATATCTTGTCAAGAATTCTATCCCAGACAGACCAGGAAGCCTCCTTATATCTGGCTTCCCTTGCCATTCATCATACATTTAGCAGAATCTGATCATTCTGCAATCTGTAAATCTTCAAACTCAAACCTAATATCTAAAATGTATAAAAATCGAATCACACATACTAATGTTATGGAACCCTCTCTCTAGTCTTCTGATAAAAATCACAGTACAATCATTCATTAGGAACAGAGTCAGGTTGCAGGCCAGAATGCTTCCAAATGTATTAAAGTTACATCCATTCAACTTGCTTATTCTTCCTGGCTGTTTGGCATGTTTTCTAATTCTAGAAGAGTGAGAATAAGAGAGAGAGAGACAGAGAGAGTTTCTTAGCCTGTCATCTCTTACATAGGTGGTGAAATAATTGAGAATATTTCATGATTATTTCTGTAGGAATCTGGCTCTTGCCACATATATATGCTAGAATGTATTTGTGCCTATGCAACAAGGTGGCTGTTCAACAAAGGCTCCTACTTTGTGTGTTTTTGGGTTTCCTGGGAAATGGGCAAGGGCCTGGAAAATTAGGAATGATTTTTACAACTTAAAGCAAGCCCCTCTGTGTTCAAGACAATCCTGTCAAAAGGCATTAGCCAAACCCTAGCTGATGATGTTGCCTAGCAACCCAGTCAAAGCTGCAAGAGCCCTTCATTGTGGGAACCAGGGTGGCAGCCAGAACTGCCTCATCCCCCACAAGGTGATTAAAAGGGCATATTGAGGCCCCTTCTTCCAGCAATATTGCATATAAGTACCCTGAGATACATTTTTTGACTCCTCAAATAGAGCCATTTCTTAACTACTCTGCTTGGTGTTAGTGAAAACCTTGGAAATAAAAGGGGAAAAGCTAAGTAATAACTAAGTGTGGTAAAAATGTCTCATGAAAGGAGTCTTAGTGCCTCCTCTCCTGAGCTGTCAGTGGTTTGAATGTGCGAGAAAGACATCAGGGTGAGAACTACCTGCAAAACTAGTTCACATCTATGTCTATGGTATTATGTAAATATTGGCATCTCCAACACCTGTCAGAGCAGATATTGATGAAAGGTACCTGTTGTATTGTAGATAACATGGGAAACACAGTGATGAAAAACTCCAGGATCCCTTTGTTCAGAGAGCTTACCATTTAGAAGGGTAGAAAGACCATCCATCATGGCAACCTTTTCCCAGAGAGCACAATAGAATATGACAGATTTTTATGTGGGGAGAATTTAGTTCTTGAAGTAGGCATGAGTAATTTGAATGCTCTCTTCAGAAATGAATATAATAAACAGCAAAGAAGCAGTGCTTGTCATCTCTATTCTTAAAGTTTCTCTGATACAGCAACATCTCATAAAGAGAGAAATAACCTTTAATTCTGGAACATTATGTCCTTTTTGAAACTGTAGTCATGAGGAAGAGCCAGAACACCAACCCATTCTTACCCTGAGTTGGTGACTATGAAAACTTCTGTCATGACCAGCAGCAGCAGCTGGGATCTTAGGATCTAGCGCAATCACCTTTGCACAGCTTCAGTCTTTCTCAAAATCTGTGGTTGAGACAGTTTGTTTCCTTATTATTTTCGAGGCATAGTATTCCCTAAGGGCTTAAGAAATCATTTCTGCCTGCTTTGAAAAAAAAAAAAAATCTTAAACATCTAGGTTAATAAATTTGATTTGCAGTTGACTTCTGCAGCTCTGGGCGCTTCCCGATCCTGGCAGTTGAGGCCCGAGTGGCTCACAATGAAGTAGTAGTGACTTGGGAAGTAGCACTATGGATGTGGTCATCAGTCTGTGTGTCCCCATTGATCTGGAACCAGCATGCAGAAACAAATACCAACATGACAGTCACTATGGCATACCCACACACTTATTTCTGTCTTTGTCCTCTTCAGAGTCTCCTTTACCTGTCTAGCACCTAATTTGAGATTGCCAACTCCTTAGGCCCACCAATTTCATAATCTCCAAAGGTAACTCGCACTAATCCATAGGTGTGCCTTATTCTGTTTTCAGTCCGGGAATCTGATAGGCAGACAAGTCATGAACCTGTTCTTCACTTTTTGCTATTGTGTGGGAGAATGGCTTCTGAAATGTACACAGTTCATGTGACAGTACTTGTCAAGGAACTGAACACACATGGCTCATAAGGATGTGAGAAGAGAGTGTACATTTGTTTGAGATTTTAACTGAAGGTGTTGGATTTTGAATCTGTATTTCTAGACACTGTTTCCAGCAAGTTGCAAAACAACAATGTTTATACTATTGCCAAGAGGAATGTGGAAGGGCAGGACATGCTGTACCAATCCCTGAAGCTCACTAATGGCATTTGGATTTTGGCCGAACTACGTATCCAGCCGGGAAACCCCAATTACACGGTAAGGCCTTTCTCAGAATGGGTGAGATGGATTAGAGGAGGGAGGTGAGAGCCCTTTCATGTTTACTTAGCACCCTAGAAAGACCTGGAGGAGGTGCTTCAAACCTGAGATATACAAAATAAGTAGTCAATGAAGAAGCTTCCATTTGCCTCAGTGGAAGACCTCCTCTCTGCAGTGTCTGCCCCATCCAACAGGAATGGTACCTCTGGCAAGTGCCTCAAATCCATCCCTCCCCCCTGGTGTATACAGAGTTGCTCACAAAACTTGGCAGCTTCATCCTCAATATCAGTTAATACATATCTAGTGTATCTGTGCATGTGGTACTATAACAAGCTGCCGAGAGGATTGTTTACAAAGGTAATGTCCAGAAGACCTTTCTTGCTGTTGGAGTTCATGACCTAAGGCTATCAGAGTCATTAACACATGAGCTTTTTTCAGCAGCATTGTATGACCTGAAATGCTTGTTATTAAAGGTAGGGCAAAATGGAACACACCTTTGGAAGCGTATAAGGGGACTTTAGTTTGGGAAACTTCCTTCAGTATCACACTGAACTAAAGTAAAACTTCTGGCAGTAATAAGGCAGAAGCAGTTGCTTTGTTAAACAGCAAAGATTGATACCCAAGCACTAGGCATTTGTTTGCTGTTGTAAAATGCAATTTCCCAATAGGATGTCATCTGCATTTTGAAAAGTAAAGGAAAAACCCTTGGGATGGGAGAAATATCTTATTCCTCTGTTGTGTTTGAGGGTTTTATGGGGATTTATTTAATTCTGAGGAGGCTGAATAGTCAGTAGCTTAAGGGAGCCTTTTAGTCATTTAGCTGAGAAAACTCTGTGACCTGTTCCTTAATTCTGACAGCTAAGTCTGTTTTCACTAGCATATATCAAGGGAATAGTACCATCCGGAACTGAAAATTCTTGGTGTTTTTCCCACTGGTTCCCATCCTTGTAGTAAGTTGGAGTAGCGGGTGTGTGTGTGTGTGTGTGTGTGTGTGTGTGTGTGTGTGTGTGTGTGTGTGTGTGTGTGTGTGTGTGTGTGTGTGTGTGTGTACGTGTGTGGTGTGTGTGTGGTGTGTGTGTGTGTGGTGTGTGTGTGTGTGTGTGTGTGTGTGTGTGTGTGTGTTCGCTCCTGAGGCCTATCAAGTTAGACTTTTGCCCAAGCACTTATGAGCTGAAAAACTTCAGACTTCCCTCATAAAATGTATGCTCCTTTCCCCAACCCCCCACCAGTCTCATCTTTTTTGGAGAGTAACATACACTGTCGTTTATCTTGAGTTTCCCAAGAAAGGAAAACCCCTCTGTGCTGTTTCTGGAGGGACAAGTTTTACTATAAAACCAAGATAGCACGTGCCTGTAATCCCAGCTACTGGAGAGGCTGAGGCAGGAGGATCACTTGAGCCCATGAGTTCAAGACCAGCCTGGGTAACATAGTGAGACCTTGTCTCAATTGGAAGAAAAAAAGGATTAGAGGGAGAATAACTCCATTTACTCTCTAGAAATTTGCCAAAAGTTTATATATTGGTGTGTGTGGTTTTTTTTTTTTTTTTCCTTTTTTTCTTTTTGCTTACTGTCCGTTATTTTATTGTATATAATCTTCCATCTCAGCTAGGTTAAAGAAGCATGATTACTCCCAGGTTGCAGATAAGTAAACCATGGCTAAGAATGATTAGTGACTAGTTCAAGATCATGTAATTTGTTGGTAGGTAAATTTTGTTTAGCATTCAGGTGTTTCTTGACACTCTTCTTACACAATATTCTTGATTTTGAGAAGAGCTTCTTAGTATCACTGTCCTAAACATAGTTTGTTAAAATTTTTTAAAATGTTTTATTTTGAAATAAAGACTTAACAAATTTTTTAAATGGAACAGTAGAGTTTCTACATCTCTTTTACCCAGTTTTCCCCATTAATAATAACATCTTACACACCCATACTACATTTTCAAAACTAGGAAATAAGTATTAGTACAATATGATAAACTAAACTATAGACATTATTCTAATTTCACCAGTTTTTACATTACTTTTGGGGGTGGGGATTGGTAGTGGATAGTACTATGAATTCTTATTACATGTATCAATTTGATAACTGCTGCCAGAGTCCAGACACAGACTTGTTTTGTCACCACAAAAAAAAAAAAAAACTCCCTCTTGCTATCCGTTTATGGTCAGACTCTCACCCCAGCCCTAACCCCGGCAGTCTTTCTCCATTACTATAATTGTGTCATTTTTAGAATGTTGTATAAATTACACATGTAGCATGTAACCTCTTAAGATTGTTTTTTGCACACATAATACTCATAACATTCTTCGAAGTTGTTACATGTATCCATAGCTTGTTCTTTTTTATGGCCAAGTAATAGTTCACTGTGTCCATGCACCACAGTTTCTCCATTCATCCTTTGAAGAATATTTTCTCCTTTATATTTAAACAAAAGTTTTGAAGTAATTGTAAATTCATATACAGTTGTGAGAAATTATACAGCGACCCAGTGTGGTGGCTCATGCCTGTAATGCTAACACTTTGGAAGGCTGTAATGGGAGGATCACTTGAGGACAGGAGTTCAAGACCAGCCTGGTCAACATAGTGGGACCCCATCTTTATTAAAACATATTTTTTTAAAGAAATACAGTGAGCTGTTCCTGTAAGTGACCTGAGATGATCTCTGTTCAGTTGGCCTAGAAAACCCCCAAACTCATACAAAGCAAGAGATTCAAATCTTCATGTTTACTTTAAGAACACCCGTGGAAGTGCCCAGGCCATCAAAGGTGTGCATATCCAAATAGCCACCAAGTACTTGAAAGATGTCACTTTATAGAAGCAATGTGTGTCATTCCATATTATTATAGCGGAGTTGGTATATGTGCCTAAGCCAAACAGAGGGGCTTGGCACAGGATGACAGGTGGCCCAAAAAGAGTGCTAAATTTGTGCTGTACATGCTTAAAAAGGCAAAGAGTAATGCTGACCCTAAGGGTTTAGATGCAGATTCTCTGGTCATTGAGCATGTCCAGGTGAACAAAGCCCCAGGATATGTTGCTGTATTTACAGAGCTCAGGTCACATTAACCCATACATAAACTCCCCTGCCACATATTGAAATGATCCTTACTGAAAAAGAGTAAATTGTTCCTAAACCAGAAGAGAGGGTTGCAGGGAAGAAAAAGATATCCCAGAAGAAATTGAAGAAAACAAAAATTTATAACCTGAGAATAAATTCAGCATGGAATAAATGCAAATAAAAGTTAAAAAAAATAGATTCTGTCCTCGTGGTTTAGCCACATCCACCTTCCTTTGTCCCATATATTTTTATTTTATATATATATATTTTTATAGAGATAGGGTCTTGCTATGTTGTGCAGGCTATCTCAAACTCCTGGCCTCGAGCGATCCTCCCATCTCGGCCTCCCAAAGTGGGGGGATTGCAGGCGTGAGCCACTGCACCTGGCCCACCCCCGCTCCATATTTTTAAATGGTGAATTTGTTTATACTTCCTTGCCCCTTTCCTATTCTTCATCCTATCTGGTGACTAGGCTCTCTCTGCCCACAATACCATCTAAATCTCCCATCATAGCACTTGACAAATAGGTCTAATTTGTTCCCCTAAGTGGCACCCCAGAATCTAAAGTCATTCTGATCCATTCCCTTCATCACCTTAAGTTCCCATTACACTATTAATCTGATCTGAGCCAAGTATTAAGAAAGAAAGAAATCGGGTTGAGCTGGCACTAATGCATGACAGATTGATGGTCCCTTAGTCTCCTAAGAGGGGTTAATAAAACACTTCTCCCCAAACCCCAGTTTTTGTTGTATTTTATTAAGAAGATAGGTTTATCCTATAAGGGTGAGGCTATATCTCTGTAAGTAGGTAAGCCTCACCTGAAAGATAACTTGTCCCACGTGAAGCAGTGTATGTTCCACACCATATGCCAAAAGTGGATGCATAGCCCCTTAACTTTAATTAAGCAGGAAAGAGTGACTCTTCTGCCCTTGGTGTGTCTAGTTTGGACTGGATTCCTGAGTGGCTGATGTTAAAGACATGTCACATAAAGAATTAGCAGTTGGAAAGTTAAGCCCCAAGGAAGGCCTCTTTCTCCCTAGGAGTCATACAAAATGAGAGCCAGAGTCCTAGCTATATGTAATAAACTTGACACTTTGTCAGAGGCTGGGGTGGAGGTAGGGGTGGGGAGGTGTGGATATTAAGAGTCCAGAGACAGGGAAAGTTTCTTCCCCATCCTCCAAAGACCAGTGGTAATGCCCAGGGCCTAGGGTCTGGTCAGTCCATGACTTCCCACCAATGCCAGCCTTGGCAATTTGAGCCGTTGTTGAGGAAGGCAACATTTCCTTACTAGTTGTAAACATAAAAATGAACCTCCAGCTGGAGGAACTTCAAGTATTGTTACAAAGATGTGGAAAAATACAAGATAGTATTTTGGGGGAGTATTTGGGGACTACCTCTCCTTAGTCTGGGAGTTAACTCTCTTAAGCTGTTGTTTCTCTTTTTAGATTCCTCTTCTCTTCCATTTCTGAATCCACATATTCTCCCACTAGAATTTTCCACAACACTGGCAGTAGAGAAGGCTGTAGAGAAGGAGGTACAAGAATTGCTTTAGGTCTGGCGCAGTGGCTCATGCCTGTAATCCCAGCATTTTGGGAGGCCGAGGTGGGTGGATCACCTGAGGTCAAGAGTTCAAGACCAGCCTGGCCAACATGGCAAAACCCCGTCTCTACTAAAAAGACAAAAAAAAAAAAAAAATAGCTGGGTATGGTGGCACGCGTCTGTAATCCTAGCTACTCGTGAGGCTCAGGCAGAGAATTGCTTGAACCCAGGAGGTGGAGGTTGCAGTGTACTGAGATCATGCCACTGCACTCCAGCCTGGGTGACAGAGCAAGACTCTGTCTCAAAAAAAGAATTGCTTCAATAGGGAGTTTGAAAGTCAGGGAAATGCCTAAAGATGCAACTTGGACCAAAATAGGGAGCTGTTTTCTATATATAAGGAACAGCTATATTCTTAAGTTAGTTGTTTTGGTTTTTTTTTACGTTTATCAGAATTGTCTTCCTGACTAATACCAAGCAGCAGTTTTGGGAATGCCTTGGAGACTGAATATTAAAGCTGTAAATCAGTAGAATATCTTCCCATGTTCTTTTGTTTGGTTTGGGGGTTTTTTGCATTTTAAATTTTACTTTAACTTTTTAGGTTGTTAGTTTTTAGGAAATTCACCGTTGACCAAAATCTTCTTGACCTTTTATTCAAAGATGGTCTCACCTTTTGCACTACGTTAAATTGTCCTTAGTCTCTAATAAGAGAATAAAGAGGTAAAATAGTTTAAAATCTCATGGTGCTATATCATTCAAGACAATTTTTGTTGACCTGCCCTAATTAACAAGAGGAATGATGTCAGCAATATAAAATATATAGCTATTAAATTTTCTGGTTCTAGAGTGCATTTTGCATGCTTATATTATTGTTAATAATATTCTGCCTAATCTAATACAATTAGGATTCTAAATCTGGGTTTAAATTTTGTCCTTACTGACTCACAAAGTGAAATTCTCAATATTCACCATTAAGATCTTTTTAATATTGATGTTTAATTTGGTATTCATTAGACTAAAAGAAGAGGTGGTGGTAGAGGGGTATCAGAGGTATCTGATTTGCCTGTCTAAAGAGGCAGAAAATAAAAGATTAAGCTGTTGACATGAATTGAGGTTGGGTTATACTAAGTAAGTGTCTTTTCATGTTCTTGTCTTCCCTCTTAGGGGTGTATACTCTCCTCATTATAATACAGAAAGGACTAATACCTTGGACCTACCTAGTTAATGGTTTTATTTCACTTGATTGTACATCCTCCTGAAGTTGGGACTGAGATATAGCCATCCTCTTGTCAGACTGAGAAACTGAGGCAGGCAGCTGAAAGGACCATCAACAAGTTAAGGGCTTTAGCCCTTCCCTTTTCATTTAATAATAATCCCTATAACTCTTAGCAAAGCATTAGAGCAGCTGTTCCTCTGCAGTCAGTGGCTTTGATGTTTTTAGTATGGATTATTTCCTAATCTTATAGACCCACGTGGAATGGAGGTAGAAGCACAGCACAACCTGATATTGACTAAATTGAAATGCTAAAATCCACAGCACTTATTAACATAATCTCTTTGTTTAGCTACTCCAGTGATAGAAGTTTCTCTCCCACTGTGTCAAAAGTTTTCTTGAACTGAGTGCTTGGATACCTTTAGAGCTAATGCCAACCTCTGTGCTAATCTTCCATCTCCTTTTTCTCCTAACAGCTGTCACTGAAGTGTAGAGCTCCTGAAGTCTCTCAATACATCTATCAGGTCTACGACAGCATTCTGAAAAACTAACAAGACTGGTCTAGTACCCTTCAATCATGCTGTGATCGGTGCAAGTCAAGAACTCTTAACTGGAAGAAATTGTATTGCTGTGTAGAATCTGAACACACTGAGGCCACCTAGCAAGGTAGTAACTAGTCTAACCTGTGCTAACATTAGGGCACAACCTGTTGGATAGTTTTAGCTTCCTGTGAACATTTGTAACCACTGCTTCAGTTACCTCCCACCTCTTGCCACCTGCTGCTGCTATCTGTCCTTACTTGTGGGCTTCTCCATGCTATGCCAATGGCTGGCTTTTTCTACACCCTCTTTTGAGTGTAGTTTGGTATTTTGTAATTGAGAGCTCATTTCAAAAGCAGAAAAAGACAACAAATATTAAAGTAAGGAAAAGTGTTACTGAAACACCGCACTTTATTGTTTTATACTTTTGTACATATGAGAAATCAAGGGATTAGTGCAACCGGTAGAAAGCATTGAAATGACTGTCATTAACCACACAGTCCTGGAGGCAGAGATGCAGTTACCTACCCTAGCTTTTGATGGGTTCTCTTATCTGTGGTAGCCTTATCCCTGGTCATTTGGATTTTCAGTTTGCTTTTTTCTTTTTTTCCCCTCCAAACTCCTTTTCCTTGGCCAAGCCTTCATGCTTCCCCCTTTCCATATTATAATCTCATTTGATTGCTCTGCAATTGGGAACGGTGATCTTCTTGAATGATGTTTCAGTGTGCAAAAACTATAGAGCCTGTCAGCACCAAAGCTGAGAGAAGTTACACCTTACTCCTTTCCTTTCCCCTGAACAAACCTGCTAATCCCACTAATTCAGGAATTTGAGTAGAGATGGGGAACAAGAACCCAGATGCTGTGCCCTGACCCCCTCTCCTGTATTTCTCAGGTCCAGTTCAAATCTAAAATTCTACTTTTAGAGTTGAAACAGAGTAATAACTTATCCAACCCTCTTTTTCTACAAAGGAGAAAGATAAAAGGCACAAAAGTTACCGCCAAGGCCTGTCAGCTGTGTAGTAGCAGAGCTGAGACTGAGTCTCCTAAGTCCCCGTCAGTGTGGTTTTCACCACAGGACTGTCTCTTGTCGTTTTCCCCTAATGCCTTCTCCTGCCTTTTCTGTGCCTACTTTTTGGCTCTTCACATATTCCATATTGATTTTGACGCCCCGTATATTGGCATCAGGTGGCAGCTGAATATCTTTTTAATTACTCGAAGGTAAAGCCAGATGCCAGAATGAAGGCATAGCCAGTGTTTCCCATATGCCCCTGGAGCCCCACTTATTGAGGCCAGCAGAATAGGTGCAGAGATGAAGTGAGCTTAGAAATGCTGCAAATGCTCTTTATCCCTTCAGCTCTCTGATCTGCTCTTTCTTCTTGATACTTAGTCTGCAGGGCATATTAAGATCATCCCAGAGGTTCAGGCAGTTCCTGTTATCTCTGAAAAGACTGGGGGATATGAAATCTTCCCCCTACCCCCCTTAACGCATTGGATATGATTTTTCAAAGAATGCTTCATGCCCAAAATACCAACCTGTTTAGCAGCGTTACACTGTTTGATCTGCAAGTTACACTTGTTGCATTGCCTGGCACCCAATATTCAGGGTCCATGACGAAGACTGGTCTTCTCAGATGCCCTGCTTAAATCAGGGGCACTTCAGGCTCCACAGGCATCATGTTGGACTGAGACCTAACTCACTGGACTCAGAGGAGGAATCATGGAAAACAAGAGCAAAACTACCCCACACCCCTGTTTCATGTCTGAAATAACCCTGCTTCATACCAGTTGCAAAGCTTGTGGGGAGTGGTCCCACAAAGCACTTTCTTAAACCTTGATAATCTCCAAGAGAAAAATATTTGGGGAATGAGGGAGGAAATATGTCCCTTGCACACCACCCCTGAAGCACATGGCAGTAGGAAACAGCATAGGATTGCATGTGGGAGGTGGGTAGGTCGGTGATGTGTGGGGCAGAAAAGCAGGTTGGTAAAGTTCCCTTCTTGGGACTCATTCCTGGAGTCAGTGGATACAAGTAGTGCAGAAGGTTCACACTGCAAATAGTGTTCTCATCTCAAAGCAAACTATCATTCCAGAAGGAAAAGTGTGTCAGGGCAAGCAGACAACACAATTTCCTACCAGAATATGTCCCTCAACCCCCGAAACAAGGCTTCTCTCAGCCTCCCCACCAGTGATGGATAACAGCTCCTATTCTCAGCTGACCTCACTGAGCCAACCCGTGAACTCTTCACTCCTTGGGGAAGCCACCTCCCATCACACCCGAGAGCAGAGTTAGGGAGGAATTCTACTTCCCATAAAAGGACCTCTCCTGAGAGGCAAAACCTGTTGCCTCCACCACAGCTTCCCTCTTGGCTCATTCCAAGCTTGGCCAAATTGGGGAGGTGGGATGGAGGTTGCCCTGCATCCCCCCTCCTCTGCCTGAGTGTGTCTTTGTAATGTCAGCTGGCATCATACAAAGAGCAGGAGAAGCAAACACCCAGAACTCTTTTGCTGGTCAGAGATTCCCTGAGTGTCTGTCCTCACCCAAGCCTGCTCTGTGTGTCTGTGTTGTGAAGCTTGAGACTCTGGAAAGAAATGGGGTGTGGGGGGGGCAGGGGAAATGTTGCCCTAAGAATGCTTCTCATTCCTCTGTTCTTGTTGGGTCCTGTTTTTGGGGAGGGTGGGGGTTGGGGGAAGCTTGACCTTGTGTCTTCGTCAATAAACTCACATTTACACAAAATGAAGTTTGTGGTATGTACTTTTTTTCCCAGAACTGACATTCTAGGAGAAAACACAGCAGGCCAGAGAGGGACAGAACATTCATAGCCACTCTATTAAAACTTTTCTGACTGCCCCAGCCCTCCCAGGGATTCAGCCACATGAAATTAAGAGTGACTTGAGGGAGAATCATATACCTCCTGGAGGCTCCTTTTGACCAAGCCCCAAAGCACCACTGCAACTCCAGGCATCTTTGCAGGCAGGGAGTGCTCAGAGGAGTCAATACTGTCTTTCCTGGAGTTCCCCTGCTGGGGCCCCAGGCAAATGATCCCAGGGGCTGTAGCCGGAGCCACAGGGCCTTTTTCTGACTTGTCAGTTGGCATCCAGCCAGCAGGGCCCAGGGTGAGAGGAATGCAGCAGAGTTTCTCATCGGTTTATTACCCAGGATGTCTCAATCATCTCTCAACTTACAAAAGTCTCTCAAACCCGGCCTCTGGGCCTGCATATTCCCAAGCAAATGGAATTAATCCTGCTTTAAAACAAGCTTCCCAGGGAGTTCCAAGACTAGAGGCCTGCATTTGTGTTGTTGGGGGTATGTGACCCATATGTTGTCAAGACAGGAGGCCACCCCCCCCCAAGCCTAGGTTCTGATAAGCTGACAGCTGCTGAGATCTCCCACTGCGTGGAATGGGGGGAAGAGGCTGGAATGAGGGATCTAACACCAAGATGCCCCTGGATAAGTCCCTGAACCTCTCTCACCGCTAGAGTGAGTGTAGATAAAGCACTCTGCAGCATTTGGGACTTAGTAGGTGCTCAGCAACCGTAGCTGCCTTTATTACTTGGATGTCCAAACCCCATGAGCAAACTGCCTTTTGGCAGCTAGGAACTTTCTGATTGTCTCCATGTTGCCAGGCTGCAGTTAGCTGTAATAGGAAAAACACTTGGTGAGAGGGGTCAAACCAGGGTTGCCAGTTAAGAATGACGTTAATTTGGGCAAAGAAAGTCCTGAAGGAGAGGTTCTCAACTCTTCGGTGCACATTAATGTCACCTGGAGAGCTTTCAAAAAAGACATGGTTCAGTTCAATCAGTCTGGGATGGGACCTGGGGGAATCAGCATGTTTTAAAACCCCCAGGTGTTTTCTAACGTGCAGTCAAGGTCAAGAATCACTGCCAGAGAGAGAGGCTCACACCTGTTCGCCTACTTCCTCTTCTACAGTAATACTCATGTTCTGTGGCAGTTGAAAAATGGTTAAAGCACTTCCATATGTACAATACCTGCCTATTCCCTTACCTATCTCATGAATTTAATTTCATCTCCAGTTTACAGATGAGATGTGGCAGAGCCACGTCTTCTGACTCCCTGTCTGTGTCCTTAGAACTACACTGTAGCTTCCTCCTTCGTCCACTGGAGGTTCTGTAATAGGTTCTCTCCTACCTCTGCTCTCAGCCACATCCCACCTTGCTAAGCCCCTAGGATACCAGTATGTTCAGAGCACACTGGTCCCAGACTTGCACCTGAGACTACACTGTCTTTCTCTGCCTGTAAAGTGACAACTAGGAAACACTGAGATCTCAGGTACATTGTTTCTGAGGTCAGAAAACAGCTAAGGACTCGCAGGTTTGGGCTTTCTACTCCCACTTCATGCATTAATGCTTTTTCTGGTTTTGCTTAGACCCAGATGCTTTTTCCCTGCCACCCCCAGCTCCAGGAGGCAAGAGCCTGTTTATTTTAATACCTGGTATGGCACTTGGAAAAGATCACACCTCCCCCGTTGTTACCCAATTCTATCTCCTGAACACTAATCCTAGAATCCCAACCAGCCCCCAGACATGTTATTAGCAACAAGGGATGTTTCTTGAAAAGTTTCCGAGTTGGCTCCAAACTTACCATCTCAATTTCTCATTTAGCTTTTGCCCTGACATGCTTGATGCTGCCAACAAAGGGAAGGCTAATTTGGGGGTTGGTTAGACCCATATTCTCAGCTGGAAAAGTGCTTGCAATGGCTGTTTCCAGGAGCATCGTTTTGAGACAAGACTGCCATCTTTGGGATCACTTCTCAATGCTCTGGGGCTGAGATTACTCCACTCATCCCACTTCTCCCACCGGGTAGATGTTGGAGGATGATGTTCAAGTCCAGCCTCTGGCTCACCCTCCCTTGTTTCATTTACTCTTCACTTATGGTCGGAGACCCCAGGATCTGGCCTAATAGCCTCTGAAAGCTCAGTAGGATCCTCAGCTATGATGGAGCAGGGGCAGAGGTAGGCAGGTCTGGGTTTTTGACATTTCTGTCCCACTGTCCCACTTCACGTCTGGGCCTCAGCTACTGCAGGCGGTCCCATGTGTCTGCTCCCTGAGTTTGCACCTCAGCCAACAGGCAGGCATCTTCAGCTGAGCCAGACCCACCTGAGGCTCAAGGTCAGACCCAAGTACAGAGTCTTTCACATGTTCCCATCAAAGTGCTCCTAATGACAGGGGAGAGTGAACAGGCCCCTAGGGGTGAATGTTCTTAGGCCAAAGTGACTCTCAGCAAACCAAGATGACAACTGTATCCTAACTTCAGGCAAATCTTCCACTTCACGTAGATAGAATTGCTGTTTGTTTTTTTAAATAAAAATAATCCTTTAAATGAAGGCCAGTATGAGGCCCCATAATTAACCTGCAGCTTTGTGTTTCCCTAGTGTAGTGGCACTATCACGGCTCACTGCAGCCCTGACCTTCAGGCACAAGTGATCCGCCCCAGGTAGCTGAGACTATAGGTGTGCACACCACCATGCCCGGCTGTTGCTGTATGCTTTTTAGAGACGAGGTTTCACCATGTTGCCCAGGCTGGTCTTGAACTCCTTGACTCAAGCATTCTGCCCCCCTTGACCTCCCAAAGTGCTGGGATTATAGACATGAGCCACTGCGCCCAGTGTATTTTAATTTGTTACTTCTAGTCCACCTTCAGAATGGAGGGCCACAGCCTGGGGGAGCAGATATAAAGCCTGGGATCCTCGGGCAGGGTGAGGATTAGAGATTTTCAGATACAGTGGAGGGACAAGTGAGGCCCTTAGCGACCGCATGTGATCCCACAGGGCCAGTTAAAATCTGATTTATTCTCCCCAAAAGTGGTGCTCCAAGAGGAAGCCAAATTCATTCCAGCCCTCCTTGCTTCTAACTGCTGCCCTGGTCCTTTCATACCCCCACCCCAACCCTCTGGGAGCCTACCTAGAATAAATGGAACCGCTGTACCACGGTGTTGCTCATCCTCCCGTAGAATGCCTGCGTGTCCCTAAAAAGGCAAAAAGTAAAGGCCCCATGCTGAGACTTCCTACATCCCAGGCAGGCATTGTGTTAAGGATTTTACGCACCTCAGCTCATTTACACCCTGTCAACAACAGTGAGGAACAATTAATCACACTCCATTTAATA
The DNA here is from genome assembly GCF_028885625.2 of Pongo pygmaeus. NCBI lineage: Eukaryota > Metazoa > Chordata > Mammalia > Primates > Hominidae > Pongo > Pongo pygmaeus. The sequence continues at coordinate 51,688,550 of NC_072392.2, forward strand.
AATGAGACTATAGACTTCAAGTTACTTGCCTCAGTTACAATAGTAAGTGGCAGAGTCAAGATTTAAATCTAGCTCTGTCTGATTCTGAAGCCCAGGCTCATACCCATTCTCCTCTGTGACTGAACAGGAGAGGGAAGGGAGGAATAGGGAAGGTGCCCAAAATGCAGAGGTCAGAGTGTGGAGGAAAACTGAGTTCTGTTTGGGAGCCTGAGAGCCGGAGCACACGGTAACAGGAGGTCACAGTGGAGGATGCAGGGTCCCAGAGGTAAAAACACTTGGGATATCTCTCAAGCTCCTGCTCCTCCTCCTGCCCTGGAGGCTCTAAAATGCAACCTGAGCAGGTGCGTCCCTGCTTTAAAACTCTTCCATAGGGCCGGGTGCAGTGGCTCATGCCTGTAATCCCAACACTTTGGGAGGCTGAGGCAGGTGGACCACCTGAGGTCAAGAGATGGAGACCATCCCGGCCAAGATGGTGAAACCCCGTCTCTACTAAAAATACAAAAATTAGCCGGGTGTGGTGGCGCGTGCCTGTAGTTCCAGCTACTCTGGAGGCTGAGGCAGGAGAACTGTGTGAACCCTGGAGGCAGAGGTTGCAGTGAGCCAAGATCATGCCACTGCACTCCAGCCTGGCAACAGAGCGAGACTCCATCTCAAAAAAAAAAAACAAAACAAAAAAAACAACAACAACAACAAAAAACTCTTCAATGACTTCCCATCCAGCACAGGGCTGGATCCCAACTCCTCATCCTGTCAATCAGGGCCTTTGCGACCAACCTCTCGCCTCTTCACCCACCATGCTTCCTCGTGGGCTCCTGTCTGGTTCCCAGACTCACTTCTCAAGCCTGTGTAATTGCTCTTCGCTTCCGTAGCTTTGTTCTGCTACAATCTCCCTCCACCCAGCCCCCAAAATCTACTTCTTTCAAGGTTGCTTCGTTGAAAGTTGCCTCCTGCGAAGCTTCAGTGACTCCTCTAATGAGTTGTCCCACTTCCCCTGCTCTCCGCCGAACCTTGACTTTGCACACAGCACATTTTAATGTTGTGTGTCTGCTTTTGATCTCACATTGGACTGTGAGCCTCATACCAAACACATCCGTGACTGCTCAGCTAGGGACTCCCAATCTTTGTATTCACATTTTACATCTAAGTGAGACAAGCTTCTCGTCCTCAACTATCTCATCTGTAAAGTGGGGGAAACAATCTACCTCATAGAATTGTGAGGATTCAATCTGAGGATGCATGCAAAGCTCATAGCACACTGGCAAAATAGAGGTTGCCTATCAATGATGACATTGATTATGACGTGACATTGATCATCAAAGGTTAGAGATGATGACTTTTAGAATAAATACATGGGTGATTTTGCCCTCAATCCTGACAAATGCTGGTATCTCCCATTCTGAAGAGAAGAGGCCTATGGCAGTTTTAGGGGTGTGGAGGTCACGCATTGGCAAGGGAGACCTTCTTTGTGCCAGCCAGCTCTGCCTTTCACTGCGGCAGTGAAGGGTGAGAGTGATCACCCTTCGCTCAGCCCTTGAGGAGGGTGGAAGGGCAGAACCTGGATGTCTCTAACACACAGTGCAGGGCACACGGTGCAGGGCACACAGTGGCCTGGTGACAGGCCTGGGCGAGGGGCATATGAGGCCAAGAGTCGGAATGAGCAAAGGCCTTGAGGGCTTTCCCATGCCTTTCTTCAGCTCCTCCAAGTTACAGCTAAATTCCCGCAGGGAGAGTCTGGAGGGGTGTGAAGGTCGAGGCCAGGGATTAAAGAATTCGTCCAGGGCCGCCCAAGCGAATATGTCAGGCTCAGGGACCCAGCGGAATGCCAGCCCGCACCCCCGCCCCCCCTCCTCCTCCCAGCGCGAGCAGGCGGCGCGCTCCGGAGGGAGAGCTGGGGCTGGAGGTTCCTACCCCCTCGGCGGCCCGCATCTGCCCCCGCGCGCCCGCCCTGAGCCCGCCCCGACTGGGCAGGCGGGGGCGCCCCCACTTCTCTCCCCCCGGGCGGGGGAGCCGGGGGGCAGCGCCGGAGCCCGGGGGGAGCTCAGCCCCGCCGACCGGCCGGCCAGGGCAGGGGGCAGCTAGGACGGCCCCGGGTAAGCGGCGGGAGGAGGGGAAGCGGTCAGGGGCGGAGCGGGGCCGGGTCAGGGGCTCGAGGGGTCGGGCCGGGGTCGGGGGAGGAGGAGACGGCCTGGGCGAGGGGCGTCCGGGACTAGGAGGGGGCCGGCGGGCGAGCGGGGAAGCGGTGCGGGGCCGCCACGTGAGAGCTGGAGCTGGGGGTGGGGGTGCCTGCAAGGTGCTGGAGGCGGAGAGCGAGCTGGGCTTCTACATCCCCCCAAACTCCTACCAATCAGGTCATGGGGAGCGCAGCATCCTCTGTCGCCCCCAGCCCACCCCCAGGCAAACGTGGTTGGAACAAACAGCTGGCAGACTTGTGACCCGGCTCTCGGGATCCGCGAAGCCCCCGCTCTCAGCCTTGCGCAGCGACCCAGGTGTCCAGACGCAGGGAAGGGGACGGAACCAGGCTTCGCCCCCTGTGTGTGTCTCTGGTCTCTTGCCTCTCTTTCCGGGCAGTCTCTTGCCAGGCGCTGTCTGCAGACTCACTGCAGAGCGCAGGCCTTGGGGAGAAAGCGCTCAGGGGCCTGGGCCCTGCTTCTTGGGACAGCCCCCTCCCTTCCGCACTCAGCCAAGGGTGTTGGATTAATATACTCTTAGATCCAGGACCTCTGCCTGGAGAGAAGGAAGGGGCACCGATCGCTTCTGAGTTGGGGACAGGGCCACACTTGGGCCTGGTGAGTTCCAGGAGGCTGGCCCTAGCCTAGGGGCCTCCTGCGCCCCCTCCCTAGCTCCTGGGCAGTGCCCCTCTTGCATTTCCCTGCCACTCCCCAGAAAGGGCTGGTTTCTGGGCAGGGAGTGTTGTGTCTGGGACAATCTGCAGGTAGGGTGCATCCTAGAAACCTCTGAGCTGCCACACCCAGAGAGAGGCCAGGACTCTTCTTGGCGTTCCTTGCCCTCTCTTCCTGCCCTAGGACTCCCCACCTGCCTGTGCTGGTTATATAATTAACCCAGCTGAGTCTCTCTGCCATGCTGGTGGCAGTGGTGTCCAGGGATGCCTAAGGGGCTTCGGGACCTGGAGGGACACATGGGGAGGAGGGATAGGTACTTCCCCCTAGTTGGGAGCCCATGTAAGTGTATAAACACCTGTTGGAGAAGGGACACTGCATGGGGCAGGAAGGAGTTCAGGGTCCTAATCTTAGTTAACAACTCAACTGGCTATGAGGTCTTCACTTCCCTAAGTCACTGGGTTTGTTTTTTGGGGAGTTTGTTTGTTTTTTAAACCTTCAATAAAATGAGAAGAATCTCTCACACACACACTGCATGCATGTGAGCTCATGCAACAGTAGATAGCAGCCCCTCCTGGGATTGCTAGGAGGTGCCACTGCTAAGTTTGTGGGAAACTTAGATGAATGAATGACCCCTGCCCATAGCAGTGGTCACTGTTTATTGAACACCTACTCTGGCCTAGGCACTGGGCTTTACATGCACACGTCATAACACTCTATTAAGTTTCTTGCCCAAGGTCACACTTCAGGTGAATGGCAGAGCTAGGAATCAAGCCCTGGCGGTTCTCATTCCACATCCTGACCTGTATTTACTATGCTGTGTGCGCACATACCCCGTGGAGTGAGTCCTCTGAACCAGGACAACCTGGGGGACATTCAGCTGTGGCTTGTGCATACGTGGAAAAAACATGCATCTGCAGAAAAGTATGCACCCATGCGGAAAAGCATGGCCTTGCCAGAATCCGGCGAACCCACCTGCCCTGGACCCAGTTAGCAAGTGCTGATGTCACCCTCCTGGGAATCCAGACAGGAGGTCTCAGGCATGTAACAGCCTCTCTGGTCACCATCACCAACAAAAGAAGAAAGGTTCTCTCCTTTTCCTGGCCAAGAGATTTACTTGGATTTTCTCAGAAGTAGGGGCTGTTGACCTCATTTTACCTATGTGCAGAAGCATGGCTCCAGTTGAGAAGGTGATTTGCCCACTGACCTGCAGCAAGGACACACCAGAGCTGAGAGTTATACCCAGTCCCTAAAGTCACTGAAACTGAGCAAGCAAGGAGCTAATGAATTCATATCAAGGCCCAACCCCCTAGCAGCACTTTTCTGGGCACCTGCTATGTGCTAGGCCCTCTGGGCTCTAGGGGATGCCAGAGAAACAGACCCACACCTTGGCCTATATGCATTCACTGGTTAGAATCACTGAACTTGGCCAGGCACCGTGACTCATGCCTGTAATCCCAGCACTTTGGGAGGCCAAGGTGGGTAGATACCTGAGGTCAGGAGTTCGAGGCCAACATGGCGAAACCCCATCTCTACTAAAAATACCAAAATTATCCAGGTGTGGTGTCAGGTGCCTGTAATCCCAGCTACTCAGGAGGCTGAGGCAGGAAAATGGCTTGAACCCGGGAGGTGAAGGCTGCAGTGAGCCGAGATCATGCCACTGTACTCCAGCCTGGGCGACAGAGTGAGACTCTGTCTCAAAAAAAACAAAACAAAAAAAAGAATCCCTGAACTTGAAAGTTGGAAGAAGTACTGCAGCATCATAGAAAGGAGTAGCTGCCCTTCGGGTTGTGATTGGGCACACTTCTTACTCCTTCTAAGCTTCTCTCTAAAGTGGCAGTAACAGTACTTATCCCTTAGAGATGTCATACTGACCAAGGATAACCATATGGGCATGCCAGCAGAGTAAGTGCTCAGCAGTGTTGCACCCCAGAGGCGACGTGGTCATCTAGTGCAGAATTCTCAACTAGGGGCATTTGGAAATGGGGGCAGGGGGAGTTTTTGGTCATCGTGGTGTCTGGAGGCTGGCAGTTACCTCTTGGGAGCCACGGAAAGCAAATGTCCTACAATGCGTGGGCAGTCCCACACAATCGAGTTCTCTCCCCACAAAATGTCAGGAGTGCCGGCACTGAGACACACCTGCCCAGTCCCACCCATTCAGGAGGACACAGACTCAGAGGTGTTGCCGTCTTGTCCCAGGCTCTGTGGGGAAGCTGGGATCAAACCAAGTCCAGTGCCCTTCCCACTCTGCTCTGCAGCCTGTTTTGGTTGGAGTTGGACCTGGAGAAAAGTCAAGTCATAAGTCAAGAAAGATTGGGCCCTACTACTGGAATGCAGGGAAAAATGGAGGAGGGATGGAGAGGTTTTGGAAAGGCAGCCACAGGGGTTCTGGGAAAGGGAAGGCATTCCAAGTGTCAGTAACAGCTTCAGCAAAGTCCCAAAGGTGGAAAAGTGCAGGACACGTCCAGGGATAAGCCGGTGCACTAAGCCCACCTCTTGTCCCCACAGTCCAGGTGGAGGCCGCAGAGGGCCCAGGGCAAGCAGAGGCAGCAATGGTTGGTCCTGACGGTGGCTGAGCCCCCAGCCCCTGGAATATGCAGCCCGGGGGAGCCCCAGACAGCGGCAAGGACGAGGTGGCGGAGTGGGGCGGGAGGCATGGTCTCCACCTACCGGGTGGCCGTGCTGGGGGCGCGAGGTGTGGGCAAGAGTGCCATCGTGCGCCAGTTCTTGTACAACGAGTTCAGCGAGGTCTGCGTGCCCACCACCGCCCGCCGCCTTTACCTGCCTGCTGTCGTCATGAACGGCCACGTGCACGACCTCCAGATCCTCGACTTTCCACCCATCAGCGCCTTCCCTGTCAATACGCTCCAGGTAGGAGGACCCTGGGGAGCATGGGTTAGTGGGGAAATGGATGGGTAGGGGAGAGGCTGGATTCCAAACTGCTGTAGCTTGGGCCCTATATTGCCAGGGCCCCATCACTGAGTTTGGGAGCTCCACACTGCACCTTGGGCCACTCTGCTTAGAGCCGTTCCAGGAATCCATTCATTGGTGTGCTAGTTTATTCAACAAATATTTGATGACCGTTTAATGTGTGCCAGGCCCTGCAGTGGGCACTGGTGCAGAATGGTGAGCAAAAAAAATATGGAATTTGCTTTCAAGAAACTCATAGTCTGGTGAGAAAAGGCTAACATGGTGTGATAAGTGCTATGATTGGAGGAGCAGGGAGCTGGGGCAGCCCGTAAGGGGGCATCTAGGCCATCCAGATGTGTTGGGGTGGAGTTGGGGGGTCACAGAGGGTGATGTCTCAACTAAGTAGGTTTTAGGCAAGTAAGAGGCAGTAGAGAAAAGGACAGGGAACACTAGGCTGCAGTGAGTATTCGGGGCTTTGCCTACCGTAGCCTCACTCCACGTCCTCTGGAGAAGGGGGATAGCAGCAGAATAGACAGGGCCCTGGGAAAGGTGTGTTCTCGGAGACTCTGGAGACCCCAGTCAGGGCTCTTGCCCAGGGCCCTCTTCTCTTAAGTGATGCTCTGCCCCTAACCTCAGGACCTGCCTGCTGGGCACCCGCCCTGCCAGGTTTGGATTTAAATGCCCCCAGGGTCCTCGCTTATTGTGTTCCTTCCCCACTGCCTGCTGGAACCAGGTCCTCTTGCCCTCTCTCAACCTCCGACTTGAGAGGGAGTGGAGAGAAAAAGGAAGCTGAGCTCTAAGACATGTCTGCTAAGGAAGCCTCTGACCAGAGTGTACAGAGCTTTTCCAGGAAGGACAGGCACAGTGGTGGAGGTCCAGAAGGCAGGGGACAAGGCTCGTCCAGGTGTAACTGAGCAAATCAAGCAGTCTCTCAGGCTGAGACCCTGGGCTGGGAGCTGGCAGGCAGCTCAGCACTCAGTACTCTCAGCAGCACCAGGCAGGAGGGCCCTGGCCTAATCTGCTGGAGACACCTGTTTCACCCATCCCAGGCACCTGGGGTCAGGAGGAAAGATGGAAGCCTGATCCTGCATCTGCCCTGGAAGCAGTGAGGCTGAGCCTGTCAGGGCAGACAGTCTGGGTGCAGGGCCTTCTAGTTCTCTTCTAAAGGAGACTTTAACAATCACCTGATTGGACATTGAAATCTTGCTCCAAGCTTACACACTGAGCTTTGTTTATTTCATCTTGCCTGCTTTACCTTGATTCCTGCCCCACTCTCTATAACCATTCTTATCAAATTTTTCTTTCTTTTTTAAATTTTATTGATTTATTTATTTTAGATGGAGTCTCCCTCTGTCGCCCAGGCCGGAGTGCAGTGGCACGATCTCGGCTCACTGCAATCTTCACCTCCTGGGTTCAAGCGATTCTCCTGCCTCAGCCTCCTGAGTAGCTGGATTACAGGCGCCTGCGACCACACCTAGCTAATTTTTGTATTTTTAGTAGAGACGGGGTTTCACCATGTTGGCCAGGCTGGTCTCAAACTCCTAACCTCAAGTGATCTGCCTGCCTAGGCCTCCCAAAGTGCTGGGATTATAGGCATGAGCCGCCATGCCTGGCCTCTTATCAGATTTTTATCCATACTTTCAGTGTTTCTTTACCCAAGTAAGAAAATGCATTCTTCCCTGCTTCTTACATAAAGAACAAAACAAAAACAAGAACCATACTGTTCTGTACCTTGATTTTATTTTATTTTTAAAATTTTTTGTATAGATGGGTCTTGCTGTGTTACCCAAGCTGGTCTCGAACTACTGGCCTCAAGCGATCCTCCTGCTTTGGCCTCTCAAAGTGCTGGGATTACAAGTGTGAGCCACCGTGCTTGGCGCTGTACCTCAATTTTTTTAACTTGCTATTATAACCTGAAGATTTTTCCAGGCCATTATCTAGAGGACTTCCTCATTCTTTTTTCATGGCCACACCCTACTCCATTGAAGAGCTATACCATGGAGTCCTTTCTTGTTGGACAAGTGGGTGGTATCCAGTCTTGTGCTGTTTCAAACAATGCCACAATGGATACCCTTGTAGATAAGTCATTTTGAACATAAGTAGGTTTATCTGTGGAATCGATTCCCGGAAACATCATTGCTGGAAGTGGCACTGCTGGATCACAATGCCTGGAAATGGCATTGTTAATACAGAGCCAGGTGAGGTGGCCCATGCCTGTAATCCCAACACTTTGAGAGGCTGAGGCAGGCAGATCACTTGAGCTCAGGAGTTCGAGACCAGCCTGGGCAACATGGCAAAACTCCGTCTCTACTAAAAATACAAAAAATTAGCCGGGCGTGGTGCTCCATGCCTGTGTTCCCAGCTGCTTGGGAGGCTGAGGTGGGAGAATCGCCTGAGCCAGGGAGATTGAGGCTGCAGTGAGTTGAGATAGCGCCACTGCACTCCAACTTGGGTGACAGAGTGAGGCCCTGTCTCAAAAAAAAAAAAAAAGTGTGACTGTAACTGGAGTTTGGAGGGGAGGTTATTTCCAGATTGCCCTCTATAGCAGTGGTGTATGCTGTGCTCCTGTGAGCAATGTATATGAGAGCCCGTTTTCCTACAGTCTTGCCATCAGAGTATATTGTCAAACTTTTGACAATATATTTGACAATCTGAGAGATGAGATATGATATTCTCCTTGTAGTCTCCATTTGCATCTCTGATCATGAGTGAAATTGAGCATCTTTTCATGGGTTTAAGGGCCTTTGTGTTTCTTTTTTCAAGAACTATTGATGTCCTTTGCCCATTTTTCTATTGGGTTGTTGGCTTTTTTCTTCTTGACTCACCCTGAGTTTTGGACTCTAAGATATCCAAGATTTCACTCCTGGAGCCCAGTAAGGGACTTTCGGCAGAGAAATACTGTGAAAAAGGCATCCTCAAGGCACCAAAGATTAAGTATAAAACCTAAGAATCCTGATGGCCACCATCTGAAAATAAAATAATACATTCTTCTCCAATGCCAGATGAGATAGAGCCCAGGAGAGTAGTGTTTCCTGGGTGTGAGCCTCAGTGTCTTCTGCAGCCCCTTCTATCAGAGAAGGAAGCTGAGATTATCAGGTGCTTGCAACTCACCAAAGGAATTATCAGCAAATGCATGGTTGAGATGCAGGTGGCTGAGCCTTGGCCCTGAAACTAGACTCCCTTTCTATTGCTCCTTCTCTGTCTTGACAGAGCCCCAAGATGGCCTTTTACAGTTTGGAACCCTGCTTCCTCCCTTCAATCAAGGGGGAAGGGATAAGCTAGCCAATCAGGGGCCTTCCTCCTCTCTCTTTTCGGAGCCCCCAGAGAGGAGTGCGTGGGAGGAAGCCAGGAGTTCCCCTCAAGGAGGCAACATGTTGGGGGAGAGGTGGGGCTGTCACCCTCAAAAGCTGGCAGCTGCTCCCTCTCCCCAGCAGAGAGCTTGAAGAGACTGGGAGCCTCTCATCCCTCCCACTTCTCACTGATCTCCACTGGTCTTGGGGGATCGTGGGAGCATCTGTGTACACAGCTTCCAGGATCCTGGAGATCACTGTGTCCAGCAGAATGGAGTCTTCCCTGGCCTAAGAAACCAGTTTCCTATGGTTTTAGGTTTGTCCTCGGCATCCTCCCGCTGCACCAAAAATTTAAACCTCAGCACAAGGAAAAGATGCCACATCATCTCCCTAGGGAAATCCACTGCAGCATCTTCTAAGCCTTTGAGTTGGGAAGTGCTGTTCTGAAGTTGGACTTAACTCTGCACTACTGCCACCAAAGTCGTTTCCTTTTGATCCTTCTTGGAAGTGGAGAACTGTAGTCCTCCTTTGTGCCTGGCCCCTGCCCCACTCAACTCAGATGCTGCGACAGGAGACATACCTCCACCTTCTTCTAGTCTTTTGCCTGGGCTTTGGTGGGAGAAGACTCTGGTTTCCTTTGTCCTTGGAGGCCTCTATCCCCCCAACTTTAGAGACCCCCTTCTTTCCACACACTGGCTGCCTGAAACCGCTCTTGCAGCTGGCACATTGACTAATGAATCTCTTAAGGAAACTTCTCTATAGTGTACTTGGTCTTTCTAGGAGTCTCTTCAACTTCAACTTGAGCTGTACTCCCCAATCCCTTGAGAAGTTGCCACGAACATTCAGGAAGTTCATCTCCCTGGAGCTGCCCTGGGGCCCTACTCTACATCAGCCCATTATGCATCCATTCCGAATCTTTTTCTGTTTCTCAAGCCTGAGGGCAGAGAGAAGCATACAGAAGGGGCACATCAGGTAGCAGTCTAAGGGCAGTGGCAGAGGCAGGAGTCGCACTGATCCCAGTTTGGGCCATGGAGAGCTCACCAGCCCAGGTAGTGCCATTAAGGAGCACCTGCTTTGAGCCAACAGTGCTAGACACTCAGGGAGGAAGAGGGGGTATATAAAAATGAGGATGGCCTGGCTGTGGCCTTCTCAGGAGCTCATAGCAGAAGTGGGGAACTGGAGATGGAACAGCTCTAATGAAAGTGTAATCGAAGGATTGTTAGAACACAGGAGATGAAGGGAATAGTCCCCTGCTTGCGGGAAGGATGGGAAATCAGGAAGCTTCTTGGAGGTGGCAGCACTTTAGCTGAATCTTGGAAGATAGAATTTTAACAGGTCCAACACCCAGCTCAGAGCTGGACTCTTAGAGGTACTTAATAAATGTACTTGTTGAACAAAGGCCTCGATGGATGGATGAGGGCACAAAATGGAGCAAGGCAGAGCTAAGCTGCTAAGCTCCAGATGTGCACAAGACAGTGCAGTGGCCCTGAAGGTCAAACAATGTGACCTGCTCCATCATGGCTTGGGAATGGGGAGGCTACAGCTCCTCCATTCTCCCTGGGCCTGGTCTCCTGGGGATGGTCGGGTATGGAAGGCTTCAGGTGCAGTGGCAGGTGAGAGCACTGCCCCTCTGATGGGAGGTGTCTGGGGGCTAGGGGAGCCCTCATGGCTACTCTGACCCTGGTACTGGCTGGGGATATTGCAGGAGTGGGCAGACGCCTGCTGCAGGGGACTCCGGAGTGTCCACGCCTACATCCTGGTCTACGACATCTGCTGCTTTGACAGCTTTGAGTACGTCAAGACCATCCGCCAGCAGATCCTGGAGACGAGGTGAGAGGCTGGAACACAGTCCATTGCCACCTCTGTGTATGCCCCAGTGCTAGCCAGTCCCTGTGAAAAGGGCACAGTATAGGGACACAGATAGAGGTATATGTGTTCTAAGATTTCCACACATACACTCAAACATGCATACATTGTGCTGTCCCCATTTCTGTCAACTCATGTTGGGACCCTGGCTGTGGGGGTGGCTAGAGTAGTGCAGTAGTTAAGAACTGGGACTTCTGGAACAAGACTTCCAGGGCCACTCAGCTGCATGACTTGAAGCCAGTAAACATTTAAGCCTATGTCCTCATCTGTAAAATGGGGATAACAGTAGAACCCATCTTTTAGATCAGTTGTGCTGATCAGAGAATATAACACCTCCAGGGCTTAGGGCTGCGCCTGGAGCAGAACATACGGTGGTGGTAGTATTGGCCAGGCACAGCCTGCCCTGCTGGGAGTACAGCGGTTGTGAGGCTGACAGAGTTCTGAGCTTCCTGCCTCGCCCCACAGGGTGATCGGAACCTCAGAGACGCCCATCATCATCGTGGGCAACAAGCGGGACCTGCAGCGCGGACGCGTGATCCCGCGCTGGAACGTGTCTCACCTGGTGCGCAAGACCTGGAAGTGCGGCTACGTGGAATGCTCGGCCAAGTACAACTGGCACATCCTGCTGCTCTTCAGCGAGCTGCTCAAGAGCGTCGGCTGCGCCCGTTGCAAGCACGTGCACGCTGCCCTGCGCTTCCAGGGCGCGCTGCGCCGCAACCGCTGCGCCATCATGTGACGCCTGCGCGCCCCTCGGGCTGCACCGGCACTGGCCGAGCGGAGGGCGGGGCCGTACTGCGGGGCTGGGGCGGGGAGCGGGCGGGAAATGGAACTGTGACGGTCCCGGCCTGAGGCCCCTGCAGCCACGCATCTCCCGGTGAGAAGCAGAGCGCGAGAGGGAGCCCTCCGTAACTGCTCAGCCCTGCCCCTTGCCCCCGTGGCTTCCTGGGACAGCCGCCTTCAGTGCTGTATTTAGTGCAGTGCCCGGCCCGACCCGCGGGGGTCCCACAGCCTTTTGGGATGGGGGGTGAGCGTGCAATGGAGGCTGGGGGTGGCGAGGTGCCGCCTTGGCCGGGCCCCCACCTGTCTTCTCCAGAATGTGTCTGTCTTTGCCTGGTGTCTTCCTTTCCCGTGTCCGCCCACCCCAGCGTCTGTTGGTACTTACCTGTCTCACCTACCCTCCAGTCCCCACCCAGCTCCGCTCACAGGGCTCTCATTTCGCCCATCCCCTTGTCGCAGATCCTGGCAGCTTCTTTGTGAGGCCAGGCCTTCTGACTGTCAGCACCACCGGCACAGGGCAGAGATGCGTGTGGCCCAAGGACCACGATCAAGGGGTCCGGGGGGCTGAGGTCCCAGATCAGTGAGGAGAGAAGGTTGAGCTCTCCGGCTTCCAGGGAGACCTCCCCGCCCAGCAGCCCCCAGAGACACAACAACCTACCTTCCAGCCTTAACTCGATGGTCCGTCCCTGCCAGGTGCCCCTCACTCTTCCTGACCCCAAAGCCAGATCACCCCCTGGGTTAAAACTTTTTTTTTTTTTTTTTTTTTTGGACAGAGTGTGGAAAGGGAGCTTCGCAAAGGATAGCTTCTTTTTCATGATGCCAGGCTCCAGTCCTTTATTCCCTCCTGCATACTGCAATCTGGTCTGTCAGACTGGGAAATGTTGGGTTCTGGGGTCTGGTGGTGGGCAGGATGGTGCCCAGAAGGGGGTCAGGTTGTCCCAATGAAAATTCTGTTGCCCCGTCTCAACCCCATCTGACTACCCCAGACTCTGCCTGCCTCAGATCTCAGACTATCCTGATTAATCTGGGGAAGAACAGAGCCAGGGAAAGAATGGTGGGGACCCCTGTACTTGGGGGAGACACACCTGCATCTTCCTCCTGCCACAGATGGAGGCCCTCAGGATCTGACACCCTCTTGTCCCAACACCAGTCAGCCCTATGCCCTAACTCACTCCACCCCATTTTCTCCGGCTGCCTGGCCGGGTTTCTACCTCTCGTCACCGGAGCTGATCACTGTCAGTTTTGTACCGATTTAGAAATAACAATAATAATGAAGATTCTAGGAATGGCATGAGGGATTGATGGGGGACTTGGAGGGAGGGAGAAGTGGTGCCCTGTCCCCTGCTCCCCTGGCCAAAGAAAGCTGTCCTTGTGGCTGAGCCCTCAGCCCTGGCCTGGTGGGGGGACAGCAAGGTCCCTTGTTATAAGAGGGGCAGAGAGGACAACTCCACTTTGCCAACTTAGCCAAGGCTGCAGCATATAGACCAGGAAATCAGGTAGCCCAGAGTGGTGATGGAGCGGAGTCTGGGGGAAGGGTCGTGGGTGGGGAATTTATCACCAACATCCATTGTAGGGGGAATCTATGATTCTGCTTCCCCAGCGGATTCCCACTCTGTCCACCAAGTCGGGGGGGTAGCACAGCCTCACAGCAACTGCCCTGACCTTGGGCAGTCTAGTGTTCCTGCATTCTAGTCCCTGCTGTGCTGCAGGACTTCGGGCAAGTGACCTGCCCTCTGTGAGCCTCCCTCTGACACAGAGGAGGTGGCTCCCCTTCCCCACACCTTAGAGTGGCTGGGAGGGTAACAAAGAGGGCCTGCCCCTTTAGTCTCCTGCACCCCTGCCTCCTGGTTCACCAGAGGGAGCGGATGAGGGATGGCAGCATCTCACATGCCCCATTACCAACTCTGAGGCACCTGGGATGGGGGGGCGGGGCCCAGGCCTCTGGCTGCTCCCCTGTGGGAGCCATTGGAATGTATCCCCTGAGAGGCCCCCTCTCACCTCCACCTCAACCCGGGTCTTGGATTTCAGCTCCCTCCGCCCCCATTCTGAGTCTCTGTCCTTCTCCTTCCACCCCCTCCCAGGGTTTCCCATCACAGGGTCTGGAAGTGTGTGTGACGCCCATTGAGCTGTTATCCGAAGTCAGATTAAAAATCAGGGAGTGTTTTCCCTTGTTTCTGTACCAAGGTGTTGACTCCATTCCTCATGGTAGGAGGGGAAGGGTCCCCACAGGGCTTGCCTGCTGAGCTCCGTGTGGAAGGAGGGTGAAGGTGGTGAGGTGGCCCCCAGTCCCAAAGCCCAGGTCAACAGGGAGACCACCGGTGAAGAGTTTGGGACTTATCACCTTCCCACCTAACCCCAAACCCTCCAACTAATTCAAACCATTCAGAAGGGAAGCAGAACTTCTCCCCTGCCACTGTCTGGAAAGTTTCCATAATGGGACTCAATGCCAGCTTCTCCGTCTGCGTCTCGTCCTTCCCACTCAAGGCTGAGACTTTGCAGCCTCTCAGTCATAACTTCTTGGATGTAGATGTGGTAGGAACACTTTCAGCCACCCATCTTGTCCCTGAGTGATCTCAGGTCCCACACTCCAGAGCAAAGCTTTGAAGTCTTGGGCAAGGGTGCCTTGTGGGAGCCTGTGTTGAGGGCAGGACTGGTCTCTGTCCGTGGTGCTGACCCACCAGCCACTTCCAGGAAAGATGGGGCTGCCTGGCAAGGTTGGCTGAGCCCCAAAAGAGGAAGCCTCTCTCACCACCAACTCCTTCCTTCTAGTCCCCATCTCCTCCAGTGGGATAACATCTGAAGCTCTACCTCCCCACACCACCACAGTCCTGGAGTGAGGGACTCAAGAAGCTGGGGGGCAGGGGGAGGCGGGCTCAGTGGTTCATATCTTTAATCCCAGTGCTTTGGGAGGCCAAGGCAAGGAGGATCGCTTGAGGCCAGCCTGGACAACATAGTAAGACCCCATCTCTAAAAAATAAAATAAAATAAAATTAGCCAGGTGTCATGGCACCTACCTGTAGTCCCAGCTACTTGGGAAGCTGAGGTGAGAGGATCACTTGAAGCCTGGGAGTTCGAGGCTGCAGTGAGCCATGATAGCGCCACTGCTCTCCAGCCTGGGTGACAGGCAAGACTCTGTTTCTGAAATTTGAAAAAAGAAGCTGGGGCTCAAGGGCAGAATCACATGCATTTAATAACTTATGGGAGTTATGGAAACAGGTGGGCATGACCAGGGGCCAGAGGCCAGGAGTGTGGGTGAGCTGTTCTAGGGGAGAGTAATGAGATATAGGATGGTCCCACTGCCCCTGGCCTACCTCTGGAGTTGGAGTGAGAGCAGTGGGTTGCCCCTTTGCTCAGATGAGCAGATGGAGTCTATATTTGTCTTCTGACCCACTCCTGCCCAAGGCCCTGTGTGGAGGTGAGGGAACATCCCTTCTGTTCCCGCAGCTGTGAATCCAGTGTATACATGGCCATCCTTTTTGCTTCCCTCCTACCCAACATGTTCATGTGCCTCAGACCCAGGACTCCTCCTCAGGTGGAAGTGGAGCTTGATTAAGCCGGTGAGGTTGCAGGCCCTCTGGAGGTTGGGGGCTGCTCTCCAATGGAGCGGCTGGCTCTTTCTCCTCCTTTCCTTCCTCCTCCTCCTCACCTACTGAAGCTCCATCTACCCGGGATGCCTCCCCTCCCTTGCTGCCCAGCACAGCTCTCAACAGCCTGTCCCTGGGGGGCTGCCTGGCTGGACCCAGGAAGACATAGGCCAGTGGCTTGGGGATTCGTGAAGGCTGCTTCTCAGGCCTGTGGTCTCTCCGGGGCCGAATCCTGGGTCTCAGCTTCAGCTTGTAGATGGACGGGACCCTCTTGGGCTTCCGGAGAGTTCTCCTGCCCTTGCTCAGACATGCCTTGGCTTTGTCAGAGTTGGGGTCCAAGGGCAAAGGTGTGGGGGCCTCCGGGCTGGCAGACGCAGTAGAAGCCGAGCAGTCCTGCCCTCCCTGAGGTGGGACCTTCCTCATGTGGGTGCCTTCGGCACTCAGGCTTGCCTTTGTCCTGGGCCCATTCTGTCTGGCTCCCAACTTCCCTTTGAGGCTTCCCGGTCCTGGGGTAACAGCTGGCTTAGGGGAGCCAGTCGGGGCTGGCTTCCAGGCTTCCAGGTCCACTTTAAGGAGGGGTGGGGGACCCTGAGCCAGTTCTTGGATGACTTTGTCATAAGGACCCCCAGGCTCAGGCCACTGCCCAACGAGGCTGGGGACGTAGACCCCACTGCGAGGGATGACCCCAGACCTTGTGCCCTGTGGACAGGCACTCTTGACTTCTAGCAGCTTCATGTTGCCCAAAATCTCCTCTTCAAGGCTACAGTAGATGGCTTGCTCCTTGTTTCTGCCCAGGGGCAGAGGTGTGTACTGCCCCTCCTGCTCCTGTGGGCCCAGGTCCCAGGACTCTCTGGCCTCTGCCATGACCTGGATGTCCAGCTGCTGGTCCTCCTGCCTCACTTCCACAGAGCAGTCCCCACTCGTGGACCCAGCCAGGTCCACGGTGACGGCCCTTAGTGGGATGGGGTCTCTCCCAAGTTCTGTCCTGGGACTTCCACTTGTAGCACCAGGAAAGCTCCTTCCTGGTGTCGGGGGGCAAGCAGGGGGCAGCCGGATGGGGATCTTGGTTAGGCCTTGGACAGAGGTTGGAGAATGGACAGACTCTGGCTCCCTGAACTGGAAGAACGCACCCTTGACCTCATCCCGGAGTGGCAGCCTGAGGCCCAGGCACTCGGCTGGGCTACAGGAACGAGGCAGGGGAGATGGTCCTCTTGCTGATATCCCTTTGGTGGTGGCCTCAATGGCTCGGAGTCTTTGTGGGGTGGGGTTCCTGGCATCGGTTCCCCAGCTGTCTGTTTCTTCATGAACCCAAGATGTGGGAATCCTTCCCCTGGGGAGTTCAGGGGGGTATCTCTCCTCCCTCTTTCCTGACAAGGTACACTGTGGGTCTCGGCCCTTTTGGGTAGATGAGGACTGGGGGCTGGGTGGGCTGTCCCCAGCTGTCGGCTGCCTCCAAGATGGGATGAGAGACCTCTCCTGGCACCTGAAAGAGAGAATCACAAGGCTGCAAAGGGAGACTCATCAGGCCAGCAGGGTCATCTAGTGTGGTCCCTGGCTTTGGGCAGTGACAGTCTTTCCCCAGTGAGAACACCCAGGGGGCTAGACTTCATGCTGAATGAAACCTATGCTCTCTCTCCTCCGTGACTGCCCAGAAATCCTCCTTATGGCAGTCACTGCCTAAGTCTATTCGCCCTTGTTCCCTGTGTAGCAGATAGAAGGAAGCCTGATCCTGGCCTGAGGTGACTTCAGATCCTTCGAGGGATGGCCTCAGACCAGTTGCAGGGCAGTGGAGAGACAGAGGGGAATGCACAGTCTCTGTCTTAGTCTCTGCTCTACCATGCATTGGTAGGAAACCTTCAGTAAGTCTGTTCCATTTCTGAGCTTCAGCCTCCTCATCTGTGAAATGGGAAGGCATATGAAGTAACCACATTATCCCAAAGGTACTGGGTATGCTTCTGGTTCCAAAACCTGTGGTCTCGGGGTAGAGGCACTGCCGAGGATCTGCTCTTTTTATCTTGGAGTGTGGTGGCCTCTGAGAATGTGCACTCCAAAGGAAAAAGAGCCCCATCCCTGTCTCTTCTACATACCTCAGGAATGGTGCCATCTCTCTGGAGTCCCCTGTCCCTGCTCCCCGTTCCCTGTGGGGTCTGGGGGAGGATGGGGTGGGGGGCCTCAGCCTTCGGCCTGAAGAGGTATATGTCTTCCAGTCCACAGGGGGTGGCGGGCTCTGTGAGCGGCTGATGGTCATTGTAGGCTGGGTCTGTGAGGGTCCATCCTGTACCCTTACTTCATGCTGCACTGGTGGGGCCGGGGGCTTCAGGAAGCTGCCTGGCTTGTGTGCTACCAACAGTCCCCCGGAGAAAGGAGAGAAGAGAAGGGTTCAGTTCCTGCCAATGGGGCCCATTGTTCTTCCCCTAGTGGTCCCATGCCCCACATCCCACATTAAAAACAGTGGAACCTACAGTGGCAACACCAGAGTTTCTTTACAGGAGGGGCTTAGGGGACCCAGCTGGGGGATTTATTTAAAGCTATGTTTGTAGTGCCGGTACACAACTTTCCCTTAGAGCATGTGCTTATTTGGAGTGGCTGGAGGCGTTGATGGAGATTATGGAAGAATTAAAGACCTTCCAAGTCACACTTGGTGCCAACACTGTGGATCCCAGAGCCAGACCTAAGCTCTGCTAAAATGCACCGTGGCCAAATGCTGCTCCTGCGTGTGTTGCACACCATCTTGTGGCGACGTTTAGTACTGTACTGTGCCCAACTACTGCCTTCCTTCTTCCAGCCTCCCGCACGCCTCCCCACCTACCTCTCCCCGCCTGGAGATCAGACATACCTCCCACCTCTGCCTCCAGCCTCCCAACCCAGAGCTACGCCTTTTCAACCAACCCCACAGGGAGAGGACCCTCAGGGGACTCACAGAGGGATGTGCAGCGGCAGGGGTCATGTTTGTCCAGATAATGGCCCAGTGTGTCCCAGCCGCCCCCTACACGTACCATCACATGGTTCCGGAGGATCTGAGGGGGCAAGGATGAGGTTAAGGGCAGGGTGGAGGGCAGCCCCTCTTCCTGGACCAGCTTGCGGGCTTCCAGCACCCACTCAGGGATGCTTTCATCCATGTACTCATCCACACGTAGATGTATGTGTGTGTTGTAAAAAGGCAGCCCGAATCTCCTCCTCCATGACTGGCATCAGATAACACATGCAGTCAAGGTGGGAGCCAGGCTGAAAGCTGTCCCACAACTGGTCAAGGGATCCCAAAGGCATTGTATAGCCTGCCCCCAGAGCACTCCTTTTGCTGTAAACGGTTTTGCATCTGTACATGTCTGTACCCAAAACAGGGCCCTAATGCCACTGGCTTTACCCCTGTGGCCTGTGTGAAGAACCCATGGGAGTCCTGGTCCCACTCCACCCTCAGGCAAGTCACATGTCTCTTCAGGCTTCAGCTTCCTGTGTTGGAAAGTGGGGTCGCAAGTTCTTGTCCCTACCTGCATAACAGGGCTATTGCCTCAGGTCTAGGGGAGGGCCCAGAGAGCTGACTCTGCTCCCAGGTGTGGCCTGTGCCCAAGGAAAGGGCTGGGCCATGCTCCAAGTTGCTGGCCACTCACGTGGGTACAGACCGTTTCTGGTGAGGCACAGCCAGGTATTGGGGTAGGAGGCACATTTTCAGACCTGTGCTGCTACTCACTCTGCTGAATGTACCCCCAGGCAAGTGGTAGGGGTGGAACTGTGGGGTCCGTGTGGCTGGGGCCATGCACTGAAACCAAACTTGGGGTTCTCAAGCTGCTTCCTCTAATCAAGTCTGTGGGTGGAGTGGAATGGAAAAGTGTGAGCACCCTTCTCCATACCCCACTCCGCCTGAGAACATGCTCTAGACTAGGCTACGGTGGAGGAAAGGGAGGGTGGTGGCTCTGGCTGCCCTGATGGGAGGAGGAGATAGGCTTGCCACCTTTGCCAGGGATCTCCTGGAATTCTACCAGGGAGAGAAGGAGAGTTCCAAGGCCTGATGGCTTGGGGTGAATGATGATCTACTGTCATTGTCCTCAAGCCTGGACAAAGTCCCATATTCTGGGAGGTGTCATTGTTCCAAGCCTGGGCAAGGTCCCATATTCTGGGAGACTTACTGTCATTGTCCCAAGCCTGGGCAAGAAACCCTATTCTGGGGGTTCCTTGACCCCCAGCCTGGACTTACCCGGATGAAGATGAGGGTGTTGGAGTTGCCCACACGGTACTTCCCCTCAGACACTTTGACCATGGAGAACTGCACTGGGCACGTGCAGTGGCTCACGAGGTTCTGCACCTGCAGGCGGGTGGTGAACTCAGCCCTCTCCTTTGCCCACTCTGGGTCAAAATGTGGGGCCTACCTGCCCCCAGGTCACCCCTGAGGTTTCTGCTGAGGTCAGGGCTGGGGAATGAGAAGCAAGGAGGGAGTAGATAAGGCTGTAAATGACCCAGTGAGAACGAGACCTGGGTGGTCACCCATAGACCTACCTACCATGAGGTCCAGAGCTAATGGAAGCGGCGGAGTGTCACAGGGGGACTGTGGGATCTGACAGGCTCAGGTCAGTGCCCTGTATCCACTGCATCATAGGCTTTTCATTAAGAAACCTGCCTGAGCTCCATTTTCCCCAAGGGTTAACCACACAGAACTGACTGCTGTGAAGTGGCCCTCTGTGCAGACCCTGTTCCAAACACTTCGTATGTGCTGGCTCATTTAATGATCACAGCATTCATAGAAGGTAGGTGCTGTTACTGTCCCCATGCTGCAGATAAGGGAAGCCAGACACAGAGAGGTTAAATAATTTGCCCAAAGTCACACAGCTGCAAAGCAGTGGAACTAAGACTTGAACCAAGGTGTCTCCAAGAGTGCCACAGTCGGTGTTCTTGAAAACTGTCCCAGCAGGGGTTAAATGAGAGGGGCATCCAGTGCTGGTTTGGTAAGAACGCCTGAGAAATGACATGGCCATTAATTACTACGCGTGGTTAGGGTTGAGGCTCAGAGTGGAACCCTGCCTTAAAGCCACACAGTGAATTCGGGGCAGGGTGGACAGTGGAGCTCAAGAAGGGGGTGGGTTAGAGGGGGCTGGAGTGGGACTGGGGAGGGGAGCACGAAGCACAAAGGGAAGGGGGCCCTGAGGGCGTGTGCAGAGCCCCTCACCATCTGGTCCAGGTTGCGGAAGTGGCAGGGCTGGCGCCTGGGGGGCGCTGGCGGCGAGGGGTCGGGCGCGGGCAGGGCCAGCTCCCGCCGCACCTCCTCCTCGATCTCCTCCTCCAGCTGCACGAGTGTGGGCGCCGCAACGCCAAAGCGCCACGCCCGGCGGCCCAGCTCCAGCAAACACAGCACCACGTTCTTCACGTTCTTGCGCAGCACCAAGTCCTCCGTCTCGAACATCAGCACCTCTGGAGTGGAGGCGGGGAGAAAAGGGCAGAGGCAGCGTGAGCCCCCAGAGGACCTGAGCCTCCGGGGCAGGGGCGAGCGGGGAGGAAAGCCCTGGGGTCATCCCCGGTCTGGGGCAGCAGACATGGGGAGTGGTTTCGGTCTCAGAATCTTGGGGTCAAGTCAGCCCCCTAGGAGGGGTCTGGGCGGAATTGCTCAGGTGCTGGGTACAGACACTCGGCCCATCTCACAGGAGAGGCTGCAGGTGGGAAGAGGTGACAGCAAAGCAAAGGGACCTGGAGACTGGCTGTGAGTGTGGATGAGAGAAGGATGAACTCCACCTTCCCCTCTCCCCACTCAGCTTGCCTGGATGGGTCCAGGAGCAGGAAGCGGTTTGTTCCACTTTCCACCCACGCCTCTCCCCTCCGATCTCCGCCAGGCATCTCAAACTCAGCTCCCATCCAGGCCCAACCAGGCATGCTGAGGACATGCTCTGGAGCCAACCATTAAGGCTGGAGTCTTGACTTATTACCAGCTGCATGACCTTGAGTTAGACCCTGAGCCTCAGTTTCCTCTTCTGTAAAATGGGGATGTAGTCTATTTCGTGGGGTTGTTGTGAAGATTGGATATGCTAATAGTTGTTAACCATTCACAATGTCCAGCACATGCAAGCATTCCTTAAAGCACTAGCTTCTATTAACCTTCCAATTCTGCTCCTCAGTGCCCGGCCACCAGCCAGTAGCCCAGGCCTGACCCTTTCCCCAGTCTCACCCCTGCCACCTTTGGCCTGGAGAATGGCACAAATGAAACCAGTCTCATCCCATTCCTGGTTTCAAGGCCAAGGAGATGAAGGATCCTGACATGTCACTCCCTGAGCCCTACAAGCCCCAGCCTGATGGGGCCCCTCGCTGGCGTCATCCCATCTGTCTCCTCCCATGTTCTCTCCTCATCCTAGCCCTGTGCCCTCACCACCAGGCTCTCCCTAGTCATTCACACACCGTGCTTTTTCTGTGCCTTTGCCCCTGTCGTCCCCCCTGCTTAGAATTCCCTTCCCACAAACTTCTATTTATCCCTCAAGACTCAGGCCAGCTGGGTGTGGTGGCTCACACCTGCAATCTCGGCACTTTGGGAGGCCAAGGCGGGTGGATCACTTGAGGTCAGGAGTTCAAGACCAGCCTGGCCAACATGGGGAAACCCCATTTCTATTACAAATACAAAAATTAGCCGGGCGTGGTGGCGGGCGCCTGTAATCCCAGCTACTCAGGAGATGAGGCACATATAATCGCTTGAACCCGGGAGGTGAAGGTTGCAGTGAGCCAAGATCGAACCACTGTACTCCAGCCTGGGTGATAGAGCAAGACTCAGTTTCAAAAAAAAAAAAAAAAGACTCAGGCCAAATTTCCATCCTTTATGATGCAAACTTTCTCAGCCCCATTCCACCTAATCAGGCTGCTATTTCCTCCCCTGGCTCCCAGCACTACACCTCTACATCAAGCCTTTGCCATAGTAGGCTATAATTTACGTATCTATCCCTCTACCTCTCTCTTTTTTTTTTTTTTTTTTGAGACAGACTCTCACTCTGTCACCCAGATTGGAGTGCAGTGGCGCCATCTCAGCTCACTGCAACCTCTGCCTCCTGGGTTCAGGCAATTCTATCTCAGCCTGCCACTATGCCCAGCTAATTTTTGTATTTTTACTAGAGACAGGGTTTTGCTATGTTAGGCTGGGCTGGTCTTGAACTCCTGACCTCAGGTGATCCACCCGCCTCAGCCTGCCAAAGTGTTGGGATTACAGGCGTGAGCCACCGCACCCAGCCTTCTGCTCTCTTGCTAGACCATGAATTTGTTGGGCGCTGGGTCTCTTTCCTCTCTGTCCTTGGTGCCCAGCAAAGTGCTCAGCACAGAAGAGGTGATTGATATATGCTTATTGAAGTAATCATCAACAAACATTTATCAATCATCAATGTATTTATTTATTGAGAATTTACTATGAGGTGGGGAAACTGAGGCATGAAAAAAGAGCTGGCTCAAGGCAAATCTAGAATGAGGATCCAGGCTCCTGCCCCCCAGAGCTAGCCTGTGCATTTGAGAAAGGACCAATACCCCCCAAGATAAGCATCTGGGGTGGGGATGAGGGTGCAGCGTGGTTACCTTGGATGCCCATCTCCTTTCGACACCACTGGATGAAGTTGGAGACATTGTCCCTGGCCTGGAAGGTACCTGGCTGGGCGGCCCCATTACAGGAGACCCCGACCCGGGGCATGGGAATCTTCTGGGCTTGGGCAGGTGCCTCAGCCAGGAAGGCCAGGGCAGAGTCGGTGACAACGTTGGCGTGTTGGCACAGCACCAGACCCGTTTCTAGCACCTGCAGGAAGTTGGCCGCGTTGATGTCCAGCCCATAGAGGTCGCGAAGCCACTCAGCCAGGTCTTCCTTCATGGCCTCCAGGTACTGCTCACTCGACTTGAAAGGCCGGATACTGCACACAGGTGGCCCTAGGGTCCCGGGCCTCCTCCTGCCTCCCGCAGGCTGGGACATGGCTGGACCCCCACAGGGGAGGAGGTGAGCACCTCCCCTCTCCCACTGCCGCCTCTTTCCTCCCACCACTGCTGGGTCTCGGCTGGGTTCTCCCTGATTCTGAGGTTCCCGTATACTCGCTGAGAGCCCGGGACCTCCAGCGCTGCTACTTGCCACTGGCTTCAGCCGCCAGGCCAGGCCCAGCCCCTGCTCCCCCACATTCCTCGGTCCTTGCCAGAGCTTTCCCTGGTGGCCCTGCAGCGACCTTGCTCTCAGGCCGCCCAGTCCACTCAGGGTTCACCCCTCTCAGGCCGGGTGGAGGTGAGGACACTCCTCTCTTTCCCCAGGGCTGGAGAGATCAAGCTGGCTGCGTCCTATCCTCTGCTGAGTGCCTCCTACCCTCTGCTGGCTGCGGCCACAGAGCCTGGGGTGGCTGCCGGCCTCCCCACTCTGCTTTCCTCCCCTCTCCTTGGAGACAGCGGCTGCTACAAACACTCCTTGTTAACCCTGCCCAGCAGGCGAGGACTGCCCTGCAGAACCGAGGGAGAGGGAGGAGAGGCTGGGGCTGGCTTATCTCACGGGGCTGGCCAATCTCACAGGGCTGGCCAAATGGGAACTTTGGGGGAGTGGAGGGAAAGCAGGGGTAGGGGTTGCCATACCCCTTGGTGTTTAGTGAGTACAGGAGAATGGGAATGAAACTGACATAGAAATAGAGCCCAAAACTCATGAGTTTAGCTTAAATCCTGTGTGACCATCATATATTACCTAGCCTCTCTGTGCCTTAGTTTCTCAACTGTAAAATGGGGGTAATAATGTTTACCTTTTTGGTGTGTTGTGAGAGATAAAGAAATAACGTATATGAAAGTATCAGACCACCAGAACTCACCGGCAGGCACAGGTCTGAGTGGGTCCCAGTTCTCCCAGCCGCTGTTAGCAATATGATCCCCACTTTCTCTGAAGAACCTGCCCCACCCCCCACACTAACCATGTGATTGTGCTAGAGCAGGCTGTGGGTCATAACACCCCACCCCCATGGCCACAGCAATGCATTAATTCAACCAACATTTCTTGGTTGGTCACGGTGTAAGTGCTGCCTGTAATCCCAGCACTCTGGAAGGCCAAGGCAGGAGGATCACTTCAGGCCAGGAGTTGGAGACCAGCCTGGGCAACATGATGAAACCCTGTCTCTACAGAAATAATACAAAAAAAATTAGCCAAGCATGGTGGCATGCACCTATAATCCCAGCTACTCAGGAGATCAAGGCTGTACTGAGCCATGATTGCACCACTGCACTCCAGCCTGGGCAACACAACAAGACCCTGTCTTAAAAAAGAAAAAAATCTTGAGCACCGACTATGTGCCAGGCACAACTGCAGGCCTGAGGATACAGCAATAAACAAAAAAGACCAGGTCCCTGACCTTATGGGGGCTACTTCCATGTTACCGAATGGTGAATGACAGATAGACAAATAAATCTAAGGCTGGGCGTGGTAGCTCATGCCTGTAATTCCAACACTTTGGGAGGCTGAGGCAGGTGGATCACTTGAGCCCAGGAGTTCAAGACCAGCCTGGCCAACATGGTGAAACCCCTTCTCTACTAATACAAAAATCAGCCAGGCGTGGTGGTGGGCGCCTGTAATCCCAGCTACCTGGGAGGCTGAGGCAGGAGAATCACTTGAACCTGAGAGGTGGAGGTTGCAGTGAGCTGAGATCGTGCCACTGCACTCCAGCCTCGGCGACAGAGACTCCATCACAAAAATAAATAAATAAATAAATAAATAAATAGTCAGATGGTGATCCATTCCAGGGAGACAAATAAAGGACTAAAGGAGGCGAGAGTGTGCATGGAATTTTCTATAAGATGGTTAAAGTCCTCAGGGATAAGGTGATAATTGAGCAAAGACCTGAAAGAAGATCGGAAGCATGCCCTGCAGCTGTCTGGGGGAAGAGTGTTCAGGCAGAGGGACAGCCAGTGCAAAAGCTCTGAGGACCCCATCTCTACAAAAACTTTTTTTAAAAGTTAGCCAGGCATGGTTGGCACATACCTGTGGTCCCAGCTACATGGGAGGCGAGGCAGGAGGATTACTTGAGCCCAGGAAGTTGAAGTTGTAGTGAGCTATGACTGCACCACAACAGAGTGAGATCCTGTCGAAGAAGAAGAAGAAGGAGAAAAAGAGTAAAAGGAGAAGAAAAGAAGAAGAATCCCAAAGAGAGGTAGGGTATGTAGGATAAGAATCTAGGAAATGAGGTCCTAGATCATGCAGGGCCTTGTAGGTGACTCCGAAGAGTCTGGCTTTTTCTCTGAGTGAAATGAGAAGTGCCCTGGAGTGTTTTGAGAAGTGTAGGGGTGGCCGGGCACGGTGGCTCACGCCTGTAATCCCAGCACTTTGGGAGGCCAAGGCGGGCGGATCACGAAGTCAGGAGATCGAGAAGAGTAGGGACATGCTCTAATTCAGGCTGCTGTGTAAAGAACAACTGCAGGGGCAAGGACAGAATCAGGGGGACAGTTAGGCTACTGCAGTCATCCAGGGCAGAGCAAGGGTATCTTAAACCAAGTGGTGCCTATGGAGGTGATGACAAGTAGTCACATTCCATATAACCCTTGAAAAGTTAATAGGAATTGGTCCAAAACAGGGTTCCTTGACCTTGGCGCTACTAACATCTTAGGTCAGATAATTCTTTTGCTGTGGAGGTTGTCCTGGGCATTGTAGGACATTTAGCAGCATCCCTCCCTGGCCACTACCCACCAAAAGCCAGTAGCACCCCTGCCCCCATTATTTTTTTTATTTTTTATTTTTTGAGACGGAGTCTCGCTCTGTTGCCCAGGCTGGAGTGCAATGGCATGATCTCGGCTCACTGCAACCTCCACCTCCTGGGTTCAAGCGATTCTCCTCTCCCAGACTCCTGAGTAGCTGGGATTACAGGCGTACACCACCACACCCGGCTAATTTTTTGTATTTTAGTTGAGACAGGGTTTCACCATGTTGCCCAGGCTGGTCTCAAACTCCTGAGCTCAGGCAATCCACCCACCTTGGCCTCCTAAAATGCTAGGATTACAGGCATGAGCCACCACACCTGGCCCCTTGCCCCCATTAAAACGACCAAAAATGTCTCCAGACATTAACATTTGGCAATGTCTTCTGGGGGACAATGTCCCTCGGGGGCAAAATCCTCTCCCTCCCCACTGAGAGCCACTAATCTAGGAGGTAAGCATGGGACTCAGCTAGTCCAAACAGCCCTTCCCTGGGCTTTTAAAATTAGAGCTATAGGGCCAGGTTCTTTTCTCAATCAGGTGGCGAAGATTTGGGGGATGCATTCCTATCACACAGAGAAAGCCCTTCTGCAATAGAGGCAGCCACATATCTGCCTTTATTAATTAGGGCCAAGCTAAGCTGCTATATATAACAAAAAGGCCACTGAAAACAGTGGCTCCCACAAAAGAAAAGTTTATTTCTCTCTCTTAGAGACAGATGATCCAAAGTAGGCAAGTGGCTCTGCTCCATGAAGTTCTCTAGGCACTTGGTTCCTTTCTTTCTTGTTGCTTCTTTAGGCCATTGTTGTTACCTACATAGTCAATGCTGGCCTCCCAGAACCTTGTCCTCAGGCTGCAGTAAAGCAGAACAGAGAGGACAGAATGGACCAAGTTCCTCTTTTTTTTTTTTTTTTTGAGACAGAGTCTCGCTCTGTCGTCCAGGCTAGAGGGCTAGAGTGCAGAGGAATGATCTTGGCTCATTGCAACCTCTGCTTCTCAGGTTCAAGTGATTCTCCTGCCTCAGCTTCCCGAGTAGCTGAGATTACAGGTACACCATCATGCCTGGCTAATTTTGTATTTTTAGTAGAGACAGGGTTTCGCCATGTTGGCCAGGGTGGTCTTGAATTCCTGAGCTCAAGTGATCTGCCCACCTCGGCCTCCCAAAGTGCTGAGATTACAGGCGTGAGCCACCATGCCCAGTGGAGAACATCTTAATAGAAAGATAGGCCGGGCGCAGTGGCTCATGCCTGTAATCCCAGCACTTTGGGAGGCCAAGGCAGGCGGATCACTTGAGGTCAGGAGTTTGAGACCAGACTGGCCAACCTGGCAAAACCCCTGTCTCTACTAAAAATACAAAAATTAGCCGGGCGTGGTGGTGGGCACCTATAATCCCAGCTACTCGGGAGGCTGAGGCAGGAGAATCGCTTGAACCCGGGAAGGCGGAGGTTGCAGTGAGCTGAGATCGTGCCATTGCACTCCAGCCTGGGGGACAAGAGCAAAACTCCATCCCAAAACAAACACAAAACATTCAATGGACCCTCCTGGAAGGTGGAACGGCCTCAGTGGATAGGAAGCTGGAAGTGGACCATCATCTGGTTGGTTCCTGATTTAGACTCCTAAGGATTACAGAGGGAATAAGGGTCCCCAGAGTTCAGTGTAGCCTGGATCCAAGGAACTGCATGGATTGGGGCAGGGAAAGACAGAGACCAGTGGTTGGGCAGCTGAGGAGAAAAGAGAGGCAGAGAAAGAGGGTAGAGGGACCATGTCTTCTGCCTCCCACACCATCCTATTTGCAGGTCACTGGCCGTGGCAAGCCTCAGGGTTTTCTATTTCCTAAGAGGACTCAGAATAAGTCATAGGGCCTGTCTGAGTTGTTCTCCAGGGACAAGGGAAGAAGTATTTTCCTCCCTTGAGCATGTTTAAAAAGACTGGGCCAGACGCGGTGGCTCATGCTTGTCATCCCAGCACTTTAGGAAGCCAAGGCGGGCAGATCACTTGAGGTCAGGAGTTCGAGAACAGCCTGGGCAACATGGTGAAATCCTGTCTCTACTAAAAATACAAAAACTAGCTGGGTGTGGTGGCGGGTGCCCATAATCCCAGCTACTCGGAGGAGGCAGAATTAGCCACTGCATTCCAGCCTGGGCAACAGAGGGAGACTCTGTCTCAAAATAAATAAATAAATAAATAAATAAATAAATAAATAATAAAAAGACTGTAGGAGACAAAAATGAAATTGTTTTATAACTTTATTCCATGAGTCCCACTTGATGAAAGTTACCAATTACAACTGGTCTAGGACAATCTTGTCAACCCTCTTTTTGCCATAAGTTGGTTTAGGAATGGGTTTGTGTTCCAGTTCTGGCCAATGAGATTGAAAGAGAAGTCTGTTGGAGAGCTTCTGAGAAGTCTCTGCCATTCCTTTTCTTTCTGCTTCGGTCATAGTTGCATGAAGCCACAATGCCTGGAGCTGCAGCAGCCATTTTGTAACCAAGAGGAGACAAGGAAGGCAAAGAGGAAAGGTGAGAATAAGCAGGGCCCTTAATAACTCCATCAAGACACTGAACCAATCCTGGAGCCCTTTATTAAGTAAATTAATAAATTTTATAAAGTTTGAGCTATTATTAGTTAGGCATTATGGATTTGACTAGCCAGTTACATCTTAATTGACATGATGCTGTAAGTTTAGGAGGCCCCATTCCTTTTCTCTATACAAATGTAAGATGTTGTTACAAATATTCCCAATCAAGTAGCACTTACATACTATCTTACTGGATTATTGTTCTTTGTTTTTCTTAATAAAATTTTTTTTAGAGATGGGGGTCTTGCTATGTTGCCCAGGCTGGAGTGCAGTGGCTATTCACAGGCACAATTATTGTGCACTGCAGCTTCAAACTCCTGGACTCAAGCAATTTTCCCATCTCAGCCTCCTGAATTGCCGGGACTATGGGTTCCCCTCACTGTGCCCCGCTTAGATATTATTTTCTCTTAAGTTATATTTATGGCCCAGCCAAAACTAATACTGCATTTCTGTGTTATACCTGTTAGAAGTTAAGGAGCTATTTATACTATTAATTTCAAAAGTTAAAATTTAATATGAAAAAATTGTAGCTTTACCTGTGATAACTGACTTTGTCTTGTCGTTTAGATATTATTTCTATAAACAGCAGAAAATAATGCTTGAGCTTGCCAATAAAATATAGCCCATTCTCTTCTGGTTTCAAACAGTCTCTTTTGGAGAGCGATTCAGTCAATTCTGAGTTTTCACTCATTACCGGGATGGTTTCACCCCTCTCAAGAGGTCTCCCAAGCTGATGTCTGAGTGCAGGAGGCATGCATATGTTCCTGGAGCTAGTGGGATTACCTGCTTGCTCTCATGTTTTCCATGAAGACTGTATTAGTCCTCTGTGAGATCAATTTCTAGTGTGCTGGCTGGGCACGGTGGCTCACACCTGTAATCCCAGCACTTTGGGAAGTCGAGGCAGGCAGATCACTTGAGGTCAGGAGTTCAAGACCAGCCTGGCCAACAGGGTGAAACCCCATCTCTACTAAGAATCCAAAAATTAGCCAGACATGGTGGCACACACCTGTAATCCCAGCTACTCAGGAGGTTGAGGCAGGAGAATTGCTTGAACCCGGGAGGCAGAGGTTGCAGTGAGCTGAGATCATACCACTGTACTCCATCCTGGGCAACAAAGCAAGACTCCCTCTCAAAAAATAAATAAAATAAAATAAAATAAAATAATAAAATAAATTCTAGTGTGCTTTTATGCTAGCATGGGTTGTTTGACAATCTGACTTTTTATGAAGGTCCCACAAAACCCAAAACAGCCTTGGGAAGAGGGAATGCACATCCTAAGGATGGATGGCAAAGGGCTACTGGGCAGATTAGGGTTGGGGAGGCAGGATGAGAAGAACGACCATGCCAGGGGACACTCTGTTGTGGTGTCTTGGTGGGATGGTCTTTGCACAGGCTCATTGGTTTAGATGTGCCTGCCAGGGGCATTAAATCTTAGTGAGTGTCTCAATGAGATTGCTCATGGTGCCAGTGTCCATGGGTGACCTCCAGCAGTGGCCTCCAAACGGAATTGTTCCTGTAATGCGATCTTGACTGTGTTCTTATTCGCCACCCTTCCTTGACTCCTATCCAGTTCTCAAGTCTTTTGGTCACTCTGTGAGCTCTCACTATTCTTTCTCTTTAAATCAACCAGAGTGAGCTTTTGAATTTTGCAATCAAGAGCCATGATGGCTACAAATGCTTTCAGTAAATTTAAGGAGAATGAGCTTGTTGGGAGACAATTCTCCTTGGGCCTTTTGTGTTTATGCATGTCTTGAAAGCAGAGGCCCTGACTTTTCAAGGGTTTTTGTATAAGTGAACAGTCTTGGAAAATAGACGTAGTGCCTCCTTTCTGAGCAAACAGCAGGTTTGCTCACTACCCATTATAAAAGATTCAGGTTTCCTGGCCAGGCGCAGTGGCTCAGGCCTGTAATCTGAGCACTTTGGCAGGCCGAGACGGGCAGATCACGAGGTCAGGAGATCAAGACCATCCTGGCTAACACAGTGGAACCCCATCTTTACTAAAAATACAAAAAATTAGCCAGGTGCGGTGACATGCGCCTGTAGTCCCAGCCACTTGGGAGGCTGAGGCAGGAGAATTGCTTGAACCTGGGAGGTGGAGGTTGCAGTGAGCTGAGATTGCGCCACTGCACTCCAGCCTGGGCGACAGCGAGACTCTGTCCGCCACCCCCCACTGCCCCCCCAAAAAAGATTCAGGTTTCCTAAGCTTGGGATTTCTCTAGTAATGCAAACCTCTGCATATACTGGTACCCATTGGCACTCATTTGTGTCACTCATAGGACACCGAAGCAAGGGAAGCTGAGGCAAACAGGCCGAAGTTGCTGCGCCACGAGTAATAAAGTCCTTTGTCTCTGACTTGGAGCCTCATGTTTTCTGGAAGCACCCATGAAACTACAACTGGTTAACATGGTAGCTTGCAAATAGGATAACATTTCAGATCCTTCACAGTTCTTGATAGGGTTGCCCCCTTGTGACTAGGAGATTCCTGGGGGCCAGGTCTGCTCTCTGTTCTCCAGCCCATCAACTTGCCTCCACCAAACTTAGACGCCCAAAGGAAGGGACTCCATCGCCCTCCACTCCAGACTTGGATGGAGGATCGCAAATCACTATTAGACTGGGCTCTCTTTGAGGTCAGCAACTTCATCTCAACAGATGGAGGGCTTTCCAGAGCTGAATCTGTCCATTGTCCATCTGCACATTCCTCTCTGTGCCAATATACTCCACTTCGAGTCCAGGAAAGGAAAGGATTTTCCTGAAGCTCCTTGATTTTACTCCCTCCCTCACCGCTGCCCCCCCACAAATACACAATATCCAGGAGCTATACCAGCCTGGTGCCCCAGTCCTACTTCCTACTGGACTTGGCACCATTCCCTTGTGTTCCTTGGTACTGGCAATGAAATGGAAATAGAAGTGGAGAGCATGGGGTGAAGAAGGATAAGGATAAGACAGGAGGAGGAGGACAGAATATAAGGATAAAAACAAACCCAATGCTTTCAGTGCTTCCCGTAGGCCAGGTAAAGCCTGGTACTGTATTACTATCTCTGACTTACAGATGAAGAGACTGAGGGTCAGAGAGATACCATGTTGAACATCAGATAACTTTTATATTTATGTGGTAGAGCTGGGATTTGAACCCAGTTTATTGGGGGCCAAAGCCATCCTCTCTTCCCCTTTAATGCCTTCCTAAGAGGGAAGGTAGGAGACACCTGAGTTATTAATGCTTTGGGAGGCTCTGGAAAAGGAAATTATTCCTGGGCAGAGCCTTATGGGCAGGTGAGGTTCTAGCCCTACCCCTTGTGATCTAATAGAGGCCCTAGACATGAGACAAAGTTCTATGGGTTCTGGGCACCCTCTCACATCCCAGTCTCTGATCAGGGAAAGCAGGGCACAGCCTTGGGAAGAATGGATAAGCATGGTGAGTGGGGCTGGAGGCAGGGTGGGGCTGGAGGGCAGGACCTCTTGACCCTAGCTTGGACAATCCAGCCCATCGCCATGAAGTCCAACCTTTTCTCAGTTACTCATCCATGTAGCTGCAAGCCCTCTCCTTTCCCCTTCCTGAATACTCCTTTTTTTTTTTTTTTTGAGACAGAGTCTTGCTCTGTCACCCAGACTGGAGTGCAGTGGGGAGATCTCAGCTCACTGCAGCCTCTGCCTCCCGGGTTCAAGTGATTCTCGTTCTTCAGCCTCCCAAGTAGCTGGGACCACAGGAGCATGCCACAACACCCAGCTAATTTTTGTATTTTGTATTTTTAGTAGAGATGGGGTTTCACTATGTTGGCCAGGCTGGTCGCGAACTCCTGACCTCAAGTGATCCACCCACCTTGGCCTCTCAAAGTCCTGGGATTACACGCATGAGCCACTGTGCCTGTGCCTGGCCTGTGTTTTTTTTTTTTTAGAAACAGTCTTGCTCTGTCACCCAGGCTGGAGTACAGTGGTGTTGTCATAGCTCACTGCAGTCTCAACCTCCCAGGTTCAAGTGATTCTCTCGACTTGGCCTCCCAAAGTGCTGGGATTACAGGTGTGAGCCAGCACATCTGGCTCCAGAATAGTCTTAACATCTGCTTCATCATCTCTACCTGCTCCTGTTCAGACCTTTGTCTTCTCTGGCCTGGACCACTGTAATGACTCCTAAGTGGGGTCTCCCTCTGTCTTGTCAGAGGGAACATCCTAAAACACAGTTTGGAACATGTCCCTCTACAAGAATGTTCAGTGGCTCCTCACTGCTGAGAGGCAAAGTCCAGATTCCATAGCGCAGCACTCAATGTCCAACCCTTTGTTTTCAATTCCTTTTCCTCCTCCCCTTCCTCTTGAAACATCTCTGGAACCCTTTTCTAGCTGTGAACTAGGCCTGGCCTTTTACAACCAGAAGGCTAGAACACCAATTATGAGCATTCCCTTTGCTCTTTAAATAGGATGGACTGGGATCAATAGAAAGGTTTCTTTTTCTTTCTTTCTTTTTTTCTTTTTTGAGACGGAGTTTCGCTCTTGTTGCTCAGGCTGGAATGCAGTGGCGTGATCTCAGTAAACTGCAACCTCCGACCCCTGGGTTCAAGTGATTCTCCTGCCTCAGCCTCCAGAGTAGCTGGGATTACAGGTATGCACTGCCACACCTGGCTAATTTGGTATTTTTAGTAGAGACGGGGTTTCTCCTTTTTGGTCAGGCTGGTCTCGAACTCCCGACCTCAGGTGATCTGCCTGCTTCGGCCTCCCAAAGTGCTGGGATTACAGGCGTGAGCCACCGTGCCCTGCCTAGAAATGTTTCTTGACTTTTCCATAGCAAACTCGACGAGTTGTGTCTTCCCTGCCTTCCTCCCCTCTTTCCTTTACAAACCTAGCTATCCAGATGTGACAGACACAGGATGCATGAAGCCTGGTGAATGTTTGCTGAATGGGCGGGGGACACCTTCTAGGGGAGGCCAGCTTAGTTTCCATGTCAGCCCATGAACTTCCTGCTGGGGCTACTGCTTGTAGTTGTAGTAACTGTGCCCTGAACAAAGGCACCAGCAAGAGGGGACAGTGGTGGCTGAAGTCAAGCCTGGAAGAAGGAAGAAGCGTCTTTTCCTAATTGGCTCACCCTAAGGACAGCCTCTTCCCAATTGGTCTGCCCATAGAGGGTCCTTTTTCCATTTCCCTGACTATAAGGCACCTTTTCTAATCATACAGAGGTGCTGTAAGCCCACCCGCCTGCCCACCCCACCAGCGGAGATGCTGGGCTTCCTTAAGGCAAGACCCACTTGGAGGAAGGAAATCCCGTTCAGAAAATAAAATATTCTATAAATAACCACCTATTAAAATGCGATCAGTGGCCAGGTGCGGTGGCTCACGCCTGTAATTCTAGCACTTTGGGAGGCCGAGGCGGGCAGATCACGAGGTCAGATCGAGACCATCCTGGCAAACATGGTGAAACCCGGTCTCTACTAAAAATACAAAAAATTAGCTGGGCGTGGCGGCGGGCGCCTATAGTCCCAGCTACTCGGGAGGCTGAGGCAGGAGAATGGCGTGAACCTGGCAGGTGGAGCTTGCAGTGAGCCGAGATGCCACCACTGCACTCCAGCCTGGGCGACAGAGCGAGACTCCGTCTCCAAAAAAAAAAAAAAAAAAAGGATCAGTAAGCCAGGGGAGGTGGCTCGTGGCTGTGATCCCAGCACTTTAGGGAGACCTAGGCAGGAGGGCTGCTTGAAGCCAGGAGTTCAGAGACCAGCCTGGGCAACATAGTGAGACCCTGTCTCAAAAAAAAATTTTTTTTTTAAAATTGTGGAGACGGGGTCTCACTCGTCACCTAGGCTGGAGTGCGGTGGTGCAATCATGGCTCACTATAGCCTTGACTTCCCTAGCTCAGCTTCCTCTCACCTCAGCCTCCCAAATAGGTGGGACCACAGGTGTACACCATCACGCCCAGCTTTTTTTTTTTTTTTTGCAGCGAAATAAAAAGAGTCTCACCTTGTTGCCCACACTGGTCTCGAACTCTTGAGCCCAAGCCATCCACCTGCCTCGACCTCCCAAAGTGCTGAGATTACAGGCGTGAGCCACCATGCCTGGACTTAAAAAATTTTTTTGAGAAAGTATCGAGGGCCGGGCGCGGTGACTCACGCCTGTAATCTCAGCACTTTGGGAGGCCGAGGAGGGCAAATCACCTGAGGTCAGGAGTTTGAGACCAGCCCGGCCAACATGGTGAAACCCCGTTTCTACTAAAAATACAAAAATTAGCAGGGCGCAGTGGGGCGTGCCTGTAGTCCCAGCTACTTGGGAGGCTGAGGCAAAAGAATCGCTTGAGCCCGTGAGGCAGAGGTTGCAGTGAGCAGAGATCACGCCACTGCACTCTAGCCTGAGCTACAGAGAGGGACCCTGTCTCAAAATAAATAAATATATAAATAAATAATAAAATGAAAAATTATTCTGGACCCTTTCTCGGGGACAGCAGGACTGCCCTGACCTCCTCCCGGCCCGCAGGTGTGAAGACCCCCTTGTGGAAGAAGGAAACGGAAGAGCTCCGGGCCGAGGAGGCGGAGCAAGAGGAAGGGAAGGAGGGGTCGGAGGACGAGGATGAGGATGAGGACAACCAGAGGCCACTGGAGGACAGCGCGACGGAGGGCGAGGAGCCGCCGCGGGTGGCGGAGGAGGGCGAGGGCCGCGAGCGGCGCTCAGTGTCCTACTGCCCGCTGCGCCAGGAGTCCAGCACCCAGCAGGTGGCGCTGCTGCGGCGCGCGGACAGCGGCTTCTGGGGCTGGCTCGGCCCCTTAGCGCTGCTGGGCGGCCTAACAGCTCCCACCGACAGGTGACTGCGCGCTCCTCGACCGGGGCACGAGGGAGGCGGTGCCGTGGCCCCAGGGAGGAGGGGCGGCCCCAGGCACTGAGCGCCTGGTCCCCGCCGGCAGGAAGCGGAGCCTCCCGGAGGAGCAGTGCGTGCTGGAGATCCGGCGACGACCGCCGCGCCGCGGGGGCTGTGCTTGCTGCGAGATCCTTTTCTGCAAGAAATGCAGGAGTCTGCACATCCACCCAGCCTATGTGGCGCACTGCGTTCTGGATCACCCGGATCTGGGTAAGGCGGGGGCCGCTGGGAGCTCCTGAGCGCCCCCACTCCCAGCCTTTGTGCCCTCCATCATTTCCTGGCCCCAGACCCCCTACCGACCTTCTCTCTTGGAGCTCGGAGCCCTCTTCGAAGCATTCCACAGGACTGCCCCTTCTCAGCTGCTGCCCAGAGCGCCCCCATCCGTCAAGAAGGCCCACTGTTGGTGCTTGGTTCCCATCTGTCACCTAGCGCCCCCAGCGCAGAGCCCAGCATAACCTAGAGCCCGCTGTCAACAGCGCCCACCGAGGGCTCCCCGCCCCCACGCAGCACCAGCGCCACCGCACACCTGACTCTGTCCGCTCACACAGCCTCACCTTCACCTCTTGGGTATTTCAGATCCGCTCTGACCCAGTGGGCAGAGTCATCGCCTAGAGAAAATAACCTCAGGGTTCCCGCATCACTCTGACAAACCTGCCTCTTTCCCTGAAACCATTCAATAAAACCTCTGATCAAAGTGTCAGTGCTTTGAGGTGGCGCAGGTGGCTCCGCGTGGGGATGATCCTCCTGGGGTTCAAGCCAGAGGTAAAAGTGTGGGCAGGGAGCCTCTTCCCTCTCTACCCCAGAACGGTACAAACATTTGTATCCAAAGGCAAAGACCCTTCTGCCCACTGCGCAGAGAAGAAAGTGAACGGGCAGGGCCAACAATGGCCCTGGGGAGCCGAAGGCTGAACCCTTGCCAGACCATTCTCGCCTCCCCTAGACGCCCTGGCTTGCTGAGGTCAATGCTGTGCATACCAGGCACTAGCAGGTGTGGAGGGGTGGGAGAAGCCTGGAAAACCAGATGCTAAAATAAATGCTGGCATGGGTGGAGGCAGAAGACAGGGAGGCTGGGGAGCTGGTTCCTTCTCCAGGAATCCCAGCTATTCTTGGCCAGACAGCAGGAGCTTTGGGAATGCCGCGTGTGTGGCCTGGAGAATGGGGCCATTGTGAGAGCACAAGGCCACCCTCAGCCTGCAGGGCTGCCTGTTGTGGAGGCTGCATCCCCAGCGCCTGCAGTGTTGCGGAGCCCCAGGAAGGCCCCTTGACCTCTCCCTGCTGCACATCATTCTCCATCTGGCCTGGAGCTGCAAGGACATTTTGCTTTTTGAGGAGAGGCAGGCCCCCTCTCTCCATCACAGCTCTGCACACACACACACAGCTGC
The DNA here is from genome assembly GCF_028885625.2 of Pongo pygmaeus. Lineage (NCBI taxonomy): Eukaryota > Metazoa > Chordata > Mammalia > Primates > Hominidae > Pongo > Pongo pygmaeus. The sequence continues at coordinate 51,725,244 of NC_072392.2, forward strand.
CTGGCCCTGGCTTGGATGGAAGAGCATGGCCCTGGCCTCCCCTGCACCCATGCCCACCTGCTCTCACAGCAAAGGATGGAAGAACTGCTCCAAGGAAGGCTGCTTCCTGCCTCTTGGCCCACCAGCTGAAGGCACCTCTTTATTCTAGCCCCAGACAAAAAGCCAGGGACTGGTAGGCCTGCATCAGTCTCCCTCCCACTCTGCGTCCTGACCCCACAAAAGGCCCCTGAGGTTGGAGACGCCTGTGCCTTCATCCCCAACCATGCTTCCTAGGGGTGGGGCCTCTAACTAAATATGACACCGTTTTTCAAGAACTGAGCCAGGAGGTCCTGAGGAGAAGGGCACAGTCTTGCAAAATGGTCTGTAATATCTCTGTTGAGTTTTTCATCCCCCTGCTTGGATCCCAGTGCTGTCACCTCTTGAAAGGAACTGTACCTTTAGCAGAAGAAACAAAGGCCTGGGGAGGATAGAAGTCCTTGGAGGAAAGGGCCAAGGGATCTGGGACCCTTTTTTGCTTTTCCTAAGATTGATCCCACCCCCACCTCCATGTGGTGGGAACAGACAAAGACAATGCTGCATTCTTCAAGGAACAAAGGCAGACAGACTTCCAGATGGAGGCTTTGCTGCCCGGTCTTCTGCAGAGGGACTCAGAGGCTTCTAAGATGGGTTCTGCCCTGGGGGTGGGGAACATGATTTCGCCCTGAGAGCACCACCAGTTTCGGAGGTGAGGAGGTGCCTTCAGAACAGGGCGCTCCCCGAGTTGGCATGCCAGCAGCCCATCCAGGGCAGCTCGGTGGCCCAGCGGCCCGAGGTGGTCGCCCGCAGTTTGGCCTGGTCGAGGCGCCAGTAGCGGTCGTCTCGGAAGAAGATGATGGAGCCATCAGGCCTCGGCAGGGCGCCGCTGACCTCCTCAGGGATGCCTCCCCAGTCCTGCAGACTTCGGGGGTAGTAGGGCTCCACTTGCAGTCCCCCTCGGGCCAGCACGTAGTAGCGGGCACCCTTGAAGAGGATGAGGCGGCGCAGAGGAGGGAAGAAGAGGGCGGCGTCGGGATGGCGGGGCAGGCCCCCTGCCCGGCACAGCTGTGGGAGACCCCACACTGGCTTGGGGCCCCGGAACCTCCAGCATCGACCCCCTGTGGGGAATTGGGAGAGCCAGGGTGAGCTAGAGGCTGTCACCCATTGGCCCTCTACCCCACCTCTGTCCCCCATACCTCTGCTCTCCTTTAAGCTGGAGCCCACGATGGTTGGTATTCATGTCAATCAAACGGATTGCACTACAAATTAGTTATAAATAGCAGGCTGGTAGTAGTGACTCCTGTTATTGTCTAGACTTCCAGCAGGTGGCAGCAGAGGGCAGATAGCCCCGAAAGGAAGGCCCAGAGCTTTCTCCACTGCCGTCGTTACTAATAATTATATGAGGGCAAGGATTTTTGTTTCATTCACTGCTGTATCCCTAACATATCCAACCATGACTAGTGCATACAAGGCATTCAATATTGGTTGAATGAATGAACAAATCAATGAATACTATTTACCTAAGTATTACCATGTATCTAGTAAGATATTGCACACTCTTCAGGCAATATTCTCTTTTCATATTCCTTCCCCAGCAAATCTGAGGTATTGTTTTCCCCATTCGAGAAATGCACACTCTAAAAGTTAAGCGACACATCCAACCCCACACAGCTAGGATTCCAAGGAAGATCCAGCTCTTTCTGCTGAATTGCAGAACTCCAGAGCAGTCCTCTGCTTCCCTCTAGACTCCTCTCTGAAGCTCTCCCTGGGACCTTGACACTTGCTGCTCCCTAATCCATCCCTGAAAGGTATCTTCTGATAGAGAGTCTTCCCTGGGGTCACAGGTTCAAATTGGAATAGAGACTCCACCACGGACTCGTGTGAGAGTCTTCCCCTCTTTTGTCCTCTTTTGACCTTGGGCTCCTTCCCCTCTCTACGGCTCAGTTTTCCCAGCTGCCCCAGAGCCAGTACCTTTGAAGAAGTAGAAATCTCCATCCTCCAATGACACTGCAGCAGCCTCAATGTTGGGGGACAGCCCGACCCACCTTTCCTGTAGTGGACGGGGCTCTGAGACGTTGCCATCAGCTGCCACCTCCCAGAAGTGGCTCCCTTTAAAAATGTACAGTTGCTGTTGCCTGTCTGCCCAGAGACGAGAGGGAGTTGAGGAGTGACCATCAGCTTCCTGCTGTCTTTCCAGGGAAGATGCCGTCCTGGAAGCCAGTTTCCCAAATGGACAAGCGCAGGGTATGGTGTGTACAGTTGGCACAGGGGGGAAAGTGGGCAGGGAGAAGCAGTGTTTTGCTGGGTGTGGGGTTGCTACCTGCAGCGTGCCTGTGGCTTGGGATTTCTGGCTTTTACAATCCATCCCCCCACCTTGTACTACAGCTCTGGAGACCCTAAGAGATGTGGAAGGAGAGAAAGAAGCAAAGCACCAGTGGGACCTTCTTACCAACAGTGATGGCATCAAAGGAAGAGTGGCAGTATTTAGGGCCCTGCGTTTCAGGGCGCCTTCCTTGGGGGCTGTGGGAGTCCCAGGCCTCAAAGTCAGTGAACAGCTTTCCTGGGAGCTGGATGGCCACTGAGCCCCCTAGGGGCTTCCCTTTGTGAGTAAGGAAATAAGAGAGAGAACACACATAGGGTAGAGGGTATGCTGTGCACTCAAGACCTTCCCTTGGTTACTTTCATGATTATCTAATATGAGGGGCAAGGAAGGAGAGTGGGAATGGGGGTTAAGAGTTGTTCCTGGGCCAGGAGTGGTGGTTCACACCTGTAATCCCAGTACTTTGGGAGGCCGAGGCAGGCAGTTCACTTGAGGTTGGGAGTTTGAGACCAGCCTTGCCAATGGTGAAACCCTGTCTGTACTAAAAATACAAAAATTAACCAGGCATGGTGGTGCACACCTGTAGTCCCAGCTACTTGGGAGGCTGAGGCAGGAGAATCGCTTGAATCCGAGAGGTGGAGGTTGCAGTGAGCCGAGATCATGCCACTGCACGCTAGCCTGGGTGACAGAGCGAGACTCCGTCTCAAAAACAAAAAAAGAAAAAGAGTTGTTCCTGGTTGTTGGTGCTAACCATCAAACTAAACTCAGGAATCTTCTTCTACCCAACATCCTAGGACAGAGGAACCTTCTGAGATAAAATCGGAGTGGGGTATCAAGCAAGGGAACTAAGCGGGTCAGGGAGTCCTCTTCTCTGATTCCTGGGCAACACAGGTGTCATGAGGGCAGAGTCCAGAGACCCAGGCTGAGATAACTACAGCAATTATAATAATTACATCACTATCCTTCACTTATGAGAGGAGGGAAGCAGAGTCCAACAAGCTTATTGTTTGGTACCATCACCTGAATCCCAGTCTGCAATTTCCTAGCTGCGTGACCCTAAGCAAGTTACCTAACCTCTCTGAGCCCCATTATCTTGATCTGTGGACAAAAAGATGCATGCTTTATGGGTGTGTTGCATGTCAAGTGCCTGGCCCATGGTAGGTACTCATGAAATAGTAGCTGTTAGTATTACAGGGTATACGTTTCTTAGGCTACAAAGCATGCTCATACCCAGTAGCACAACAGCCCTGTGAGGTAAGCAGGACCTCAGTTGTTATCCCTTTTCACAGAAGGTAAAACTGAGGGTTCACGACGGGAAAATGCCCAAGAGCATCTGCTAATCAGGGATGGAAGGTGACTTGAACCCAGGCCTCCGGGCTCTGCCCATGGCACTCTGAGGGAGACAGCCCTGGGCTGAGATAGGTCCCAGGGCAGTAGCACTGGCCCACCCTGGGGAAGAAGACCTGGTCTGAGCCCACCACCAGGCAGAGGTGGGCAGGCTTTGGGGGTAGGGGGCATCAGCATCATGGTGAGAGAAAGGCTGGGGTAGAGCTAGTGGCTGGGGCAAGAATGAAGGCTTTGGGGTCTGGGATCGGGGAAGAGGTGGGCCAAGGATTGGGTATGGGTGATGGGGCGGGGACGTGATGTGAGCGGGAGCTGCGGGGGCTGGGGGTTGGGCAGAAATCCAGTAAGTGGAACGCAAGGGGCGGGGTTGGGGGTACTGTGCACAGGAATTAGTTGGGACTGATGGAGAGATGAGGGCCATGGACTCGGGGGAGCAAGAGTCCGAGGTTTTTCAGATTTGATGGGTGGCATGGGGCTTTAGAATTGGGACGAATCGGCGACAGGGAGGCCAGATCTATGCGTTTAGGATGGGAAATCCTATTTGAGGAGCCGGCGTTCAAGGACAGGAGGCCTGGGGGGCAGGGGTGGGACCAAGAGCAGGGCATGTCCCGGGGCCTCACCATACAGGCTCTGCACGGCCAGCACGTCGTCCCAGCTGAGCAGCGCGTCGCGGCCCAGCCTCTTGTAGTAGGGCGCCATGAGCGCGCGCGGCGCGGGCGAGTGGGTGAGGCCAAGCGTGTGACCGATCTCGTGCGCCAGCACCACGAACAGGTTGCGCCCGCGGCGGCGGCTCAGGGACCAGCGCTCATCTTGATCGAAGTGCGCTTCGCCGCGGCGGGGCAGGAAGGCGTGCGCCAGGGCGCCCCCTGCAGGCGGGGCAGAAGGTCAGTGTGTGCCACGGCCCACGACGCCCCCAGGTACTCGCGGCCCAGCGCAAATGCCACTGGGGTGTGTGTGGCTGTTTTCTGCTGTATAGTTTCCCTCCTAAAATCTGGCAGAACCTGAAGTGTGCAGAGGTGAACAGATGAGTAGGCTGTGGACGCCTAAGAGGCACTGTGGTGTAGATATGGCGTGGGCC